>NC_141465.1:48249721-49449721 GCF_009769465.1 Tauraco erythrolophus | reverse complement strand
AATGAGGGTGGTGAGGCACTAGAACAAGTTGCCCAGAGAGGTGGTAGATGCCCCATCCCTGGAAACATTCAAGGTCAGGGTGGACGGGGCTCTGAGCAACCTGATCTAGTGGAAGATGTCCCTGCTCATTTCAGGGGGGTTGCAAGATTAGATGACCTTTAAAGGTCCCTTCCAACCCAAACTATTCTATGATTCTATGCCAATGGCAAGGACCACAGGTGAATGAAGTGAGCTGGGAGGGTGTTGTGGAGTCACAAACTGGCAAAACTAGAGCTTGCAGATCTTTGCACCACATCAGTGTTATGAGGACCCGCTGATGGCTGTGGCTGGGCCAGGGGGGCATAGAGGTCATGCACCAAGGGCAGCCTGACCACATGCTCCATGACTGTTGGAGCATTACACCGCTGCTAGATGGTTGTACTTTCTCTTATCTTATTGGGGCTGGCAGAGGTTCAAGTTCTCCAAGCTCTCCCTGAGTCCTGAGCTACCACAGTACATGGGGACAGAGCTAACCTGGAGCTCTGCCGAGGCAGGAGAAAACCCTCAGCCCGTAGCCCTGGTGTTCCTTTAGGTTAGAGTATGATTAATATAATTGTGTAGACCAGAAGCAACCTTCTACTGTTGTTAGGGATATGTGTTGGCTCTCCAGTTGTAATCAAGGCTGATGTTTACTGTAAAGGGAATTAGATTGAGTTTAACTTTCCAGATTTAAGGAGGTATTGGGTGGAAGAAGAGTTAAAGCACTTCTGAAGCCTTACTCTTGCAGTCTCATCTTCAGGAGAAGAGAAGCATGCATCAGTTAACAGCAGCTTTGTGAAGTTACCCTTGTCCATGTGTAGTGTTTTATGCCTGAAGTATCACTTTCCATATTTATTCTTACTTGACTTAAGGAGAAAGGATGCTCCTATTTTTTCTCTCCCTCTTCCTTCTCCTTGCGGTCGCTTCAACCTGACAGGCTGTGCTGCAGAGAGAGACGAGTGTTGGCAGGACGTGCCTCCATGGGGGCTGTGCATCTCTGGAATTTATTTCCCTGGTTTGGTCTGAGCCCAGATCTGTGGGTACAGTGCAGAAGACATCCGTTCGAAAGAGCTGTGGCTGCACTTCCCAGACCAATTAAGGGAGAGAAAGGATCTCTTTTTTTTTTTTTTTTTCCTAAGGTGGTTGGCTGGAAGATTTTCTTTCTAATGATGATTTGAAGGCTCATGGGGTTTGGTTGTATGATTAATTATGCGTTAAGATGCCTAGAGCCTCCAAGAAGCGTATGATTATTATTTATTAAAGTCAGAATACCAGTAAATATAATGAAGTGGAGCTTTAAATAAGCATGGAAGAAAAAGTGGAGGACATTGTCTGCTGAAAGCAAGCAGTTTTGCATTGGACTGAGGCTGCGTGGAAGAATGAAACTCTAAAGGGAGCTTACCCACCGATTTCTCAAGGGACTCATCACTGAAGATCAAGACACAGTGAGATGGAAGGAGACACAGAGTGAGAAGAGGTCTTCCTGTGGCTGATGCAGAGCAGGAACCTGACTTTAGGAGCCCCTGTTCTCCTAGGCAAATGCTAGTCTTCGTGAATATCTCTCCCTTTCCTTGTTTCTGTTTCAGTATAACCAAACACCTCCAACACTCAACAACCTGCGCAGCACTGCAATGCTATCCAATGTGTTCCAAAGGTCAGCAGGTGGAAGAGCACAAGCAAAAGGAAGGTGCTTGGTGTTATTGTGGGGAGCGTGACTATAAACTTCAGCCTTGAAAGTCAAAAAACCCAACAACTCATCTTCTATTTTCAGTCTCCTTTTCATACATAATCATTGAAATCACTCCCTCATTTTCACAGAAATAACGTAAGGGGTGTGACTGAATAGCAGCTTTGAGAAAGTAATAACACTTTGTTCTGCTTGACGATCCATCTGATATGGACTTTGCCCTCTACAAGTGTGGCTGGAGTCTGTTCCAAAAGCTATAGAGTTTGAGAAGGCTTGAATGTAAAAACAAATACTTGAGCGCAGGAGAGGCAGCCTGGTTGTTGTAAATGGCTTTGCCTGCCAAAAGCTGGTAATAGCATATTGGCCAGGCATCTTTGCTTTCCTAATTGGAACCACAGGCTTTTGATTACAAACCTTAAGAATAACAGTACCTCCTCTAGTTTAAACCCCTCTTCTAACTTCCACAGTGTGATTTCTTGCTTGAGTGCTTGCCAGTGCAGACTGCCCGCGTTTGTCTCCCCTTTCATCCATGGGCCCTCTTCTTTTATACTTCAGACCATTGCATCCTCTCATCAGCTTGGTTATTCCCAGCACCCAAGTTCTGCATGGGCTGACATTTACCAAGAGTCTGAGATTGATGTAAGAGGTTTGTGCAACTTTGTGAAAAGATGTAATTCACTGAAAAGAGAAATAAGTAACTAGGCTAGGATTGCTGCTGTTTGGCATTTGATAGCATATTGAGTTCATATGGTGCTCTTTTTTGTTTGTTTGTTTGTTTTTTAGTTTTCACATGCTGATAGTGTCAATGTAGTCAGGAATGCACCAATATTGTGATGTTTTAGCATTTTTGACCAGATAAAGGAGCTGTGCCATAAGTATAAAAGGTTGGTGCTGGATCTCTAGACAGAAATTACTTAAAAAGTCTGGTATTTTGAAGTTGGCATTGGATTTCAGACTGAAAAGGTCACTGAGAACTATTTGGAGTAGCCCAGGCTTTGCAGATATCCTGCCCCAGGACGCAGTGCACTCAGGGAAAGTCTTTCATCATTTTATAGTCAGACATGTTGTTTGGGCATATTCTGATACAGCATTTTTTCCATCAGACAATGCCAACTTGAAATCAGAGTCTGTGAAACTGAGTTGGTTACAATGTGATTTTGACAGACATCAGGCAGCTTCCTGAGAAAACTTTCTCTGCAGGGCAGGATCTGAAACCTGCCTCGTTTGCTGCCAGCTCCCCAGCAAGCACACGGGAACTAGGACCAGGAGAGTCTCAGATCTGCATCCTTGATAGTCCGGTCTTGCAGGTACCCAAGCTCTGGCTGTGATAAGACCTAGGTGGTAGGATGCTCTTAAACCAGCCTAACTCCTCTGAAGCTCTGTGGGTCCCACCTCCTTGAGCACTCCTGCCTCCATCTGCCAGGCTGGAGGCTCCAGGGACCTGCAGGAAGATTTTCAAGAAATGCTGACACGAAATATGGGTGTTTCTTGCCTATGCCAAGCACTGACTATGCCGACCCACTCTTGTGGCTGAGTGTGGCAAGTTACTTACCTTGGACCTACAAGTCTCCATCAGTATGTTTGCAGTAGATTCAACAGATGGCTCTTCAAATAGATTAAAATCAATGGTCCTTTCTTCACCTATGGACAGTGTGGTACCAGTGTGTGCCACACTTACTCTCTTTCTTTGCAAGTGCTGTGAAAAAAATTCGGTAGTGTTTCCACTTTCTCTAATCCTCAAATATCTTCAGTGGCAGCACATATGGGATTAATTCCATCTATAATAGCAATGGTTATACGCATGCCTCCCTATACATACCCACCCCACAAAAAAGAACTGGTATGGTAGCTAAGACTCTTTCAGAAAATGTAGAGATTTCTGCCTTCCACTGGCTTGGCTTTTAGCTTCCCAGTTCATTTTCCCAGGCTGTTTCATGTCGAAGGCTGCTTCGAGGCGGTAAATTTTAAATGGGCAAAATGGGAAGAGCAGTAAAAATTTCTCTTTTCACAGTGCTCATTGGAAATCTGCGTTGCCCTCAGTTTAGAATGTGGAAGCCACATTGCACTGCTTAGTCAAGCCAACACATAGTTAACTAGTTGTAAATTCAGTTTCTCAGTGAATAGGAGTCCATTAGCTAGATTTGCGTCCAACTCGTCCATCTGTGCTAACTTAAGTCGATCTCTGTTCCTCTGCCTTCATTTCTTTCATCATGTGTGTTTGTCAGCAGAGCCAAAAGTGGAATGTCTCTGCCACAACTAAACTGAGGGGAAGGAATAAAACCTCTTTTTGTTTCTCCTGAGGCTTCCTTTCCCCATGGGAGTCCCTAAATGGTACCAATCAACAGCTTTGAAATGCTGGCAGCAGCAGCTGGGAGAGATGGCATGCCAATGTGGGACTTGACATACCACCACCTTTTCTGCAGTCAGAGCTAAAAATCTCATTTTTAACACTTTGGGACAAATAATATGTTTAAATAGCCATTAATTTGTAGCTGACACCTTCTCTCAGTGCTTCTGACAGCCTGCATATTTCCTCTGCAGAGTGTTGTGCTGCTTCTGTTTAGAAGCTAGTAATACAATTTTCATAGTTATTACACAGGCTGTTTGGCTCTGAGGTTTCCTGAGAGTCTAAGCTGTGCCAGAATTTCTTACTCGAAGCTTTGGCAAGCTTTAAGTGAACGACATTCGTTGGTCACTGTGCTGGTGGGGGTTAGGATAGGGAAGTGGGCAAGATACATACAGAAGGGGTTGAGCTTGAATTAAATGTTGAAGCCTGAATGACTCAAGGTTTAGTTAGAACGAAGCCCTCTTGCTATCCTGCAAAATATTTGCAGACCCAGTTAATGTTGCACAGTGTGTCATTTGTTGCAGTTTGAATCCAAAAGGGTGTTTCAAATTGTGATAAGCTATGAGCCTTTTTGTACTGGTGACAGCTCCCCTTGCCAAAGGTATGGGAAGGAGGATTATTTGGAGAGTGATTGACCATTGTTATTTTTTATGATGTCTCTTGTCTGAGTGATATAGGAGTTCTACTTAAATTTGAGACTGCCCTGAGTCTCAAGAGCAGTGAAAACACAGTGCAGATGCAGGAGCAGAAAATACGTTCTAGTAAGGTTTACATCCTATCTGATGTAGGCTGGTGCCCGGCAAGTTTGGGAGAACTTGATTGCTAGCCTTGCTCCTGTTCAGGCTTAGAGACTTAAGCCTTCCTTCTCATTCAGCTGCTACTAGAAAAAAATTGAGTAAGATTACAGAGGCACACACTCAGAAGTTAGGAAGTGCCCTTGTGTCTCTGCATTATAGCAAGCTTTAATTACCAGAATAGTAGTAATTATGGCATGGAGAATTTCAGCCCGCACACTTAAAAGTTTGAACAGAAAGCCTTAATAAGCAACTCAAAAGCTACACCAGGAAGGGTTGCTTTCTGCCTCTAATGACATGCTATCGGATCCCTTATGTCGTATCAGATCTTAACATTTGCCTCCCTCTCCGCACACTAATTAACATAAGTGTTCCCACTCCTGCTTGCTTTGTAGCCTGTTAAGTCTGGGGGGCAGTTGTGCAGCTCGGGCTGTGGAAATGTGTTCCCGTGAGAGGGAAAATGATTTTGTAATATGGTTTTCTTTATATCTGAGACTGTGGACTTCAGCAAGGGGAGATTGCTCTTGATGAAGCAGTAACTGGTCCCTCAGATTGCCTGGCAGGTGACGCCTGTTTCCCTACGGAGTGCACATGCACATTTAAGTCCTGTTCTTGCTGAAGTTATGATCAAGACTGAAACAGCTTTTATTACCAAAAAAAAAATAATATCAGCCTCGTAGTCCAAATCTGACTGCAAATCCAAACTACATCTGAGAAGGAGGTGAGACAGCAGCTGGGAGACTTATCCATGGATTTTTACAAATAGATATGTCTGATGTTTGCAGTATAAAGAACGCTGCTGAAGATGTGCCGTAGGGTACAAAAAATCCACTTGTCCTTGAGGCTGCCTAAGGAGCTGTCTGCAATAATTGTCCTCTGCTTTTGCAGGTTTTGAAACTGGCAGCCTAGAAAGTTTCTAACCCTTGTGGGGCCTGCAGAAAACGGAGTGAACGTGAGCCGGTCCCGTGCTGTGGCAGAGCGGCTGCTGACGAGCGCCTTGGCAGTTTTCACTGCTGCTATTTCAGATTCTGGGGGTGGCAGGGAAACAAGCAAGAATTAGGTCAATTTAGCTCTGCTGCTGCTTGGGAAAGTGAAGAGCAGCTGCTGAGACAACCGCAGGAGCTATTCCCTCTAGAAGAGCAGACAAAAATTGAAGCTGGGGGATGGGTTAGAACAGAAAGCAGCGATATGAGAAGAGGGATCAGCTGCTGGAGTTGCCTAGACTGGGAGTGGGCATTGCCTCGGGTGGATGGGGCGTGCGGTGGCTGCACGCTCATGTAAATAGGTCTGGGGATGCAGTAACAGCAGCATCTTGCATCCTGGGAAGGAAAAAGGAGGGAGATGTGTTTAGTTTCTCCCCTACAACTGCCCTGAAAATATTTCCTCTTCTCTACCCTCTTCTATTTGCATCTGCAGTGTGAGGCGGGGCTAAAATCTGTATTTACGGAGAAAAAAGGATATTGTAGTTTGGTATTGGTTGGATCTTTGATGGCTGAGAAGATACAGAGTTGGATTTCTAGCTAGAGCACATTCAGAGCTACCAGAAGGACATGTTCTCTGCAGGGCATTACAGAGATGTTGTAGCGCTTATGTGAGGGGTGGCTCTTTGGGGAGGAGCAGGTACCTTGAGCATGGAGGCAAACAGGATGCAATTACTTTCTGCTTAGGGTGACTTACTGTTTTCTTTTTCCCCCTTCATCCATCCAGATGAGTTCCTTGGTCCAGCCTCCGCAAGCCTGCAGAACCAGTTGTATCAACAGGACCGGAAGGGCACTGCAGCGGGCAAGGAGGAGAGGATGTGGCAGCACAGGGAGCCTATGGGGCTGCCCAACTCTCCTCTGGAACCACAACCTAAGAGGGAAAGGTCGCGTATAATAAACGTGAGATTTCTCTCACTTGCCCCCTTTAGATATAGCAGCTGAAAAAAGATCTTGTCTGGAGCCTTGCAAAAGAGTAAACCCTTACTTTGATTTGCTATCTCCCTGGTAGCTGGCAAGGCTACAGTCAAGCATCCACCATATGCTCAGCCCCAAAGGTAGGCTCCAGTTGTTTTGCTCGTAGCAGTAGTACAAAAGAAAGGAAGAGAACTTGCTCTTCTATTTTATAATCCATTGACTTTCAGACATAGTAAACTGGTAAAACAAAGCACTCACAGAAAGTCTGGGTTTACAGAAGGTGAAAATCTGCCACCAAGAATGGTAACGTTGTTTTAATTATGCCAGGGCTTGAATGAGGGCTGCAGGCAGGCTTTCTGCTCTGTGCCCTGGGGCTCGGTGGATGCTGGCTTTATTCTCTTTGTACGTCTCGCCCAGTCCCACCAGCTGCCAGGCTGCAATAAAGTTATGTCTGAGTCACTGCTTCCCAAAAGGATGACAAGTAGGTTGTGTGTAGCTGAATAGGACGATGCTGGTCCTCCACTGATCCTGCCAGCTTGGGTCTGGACTCAGGCCATAACTGCACGATAAATCCAAACGAATGCTGTTGGCTGTTTGAGCGAGCTGGTCGGCGGGAGAGAGGGAGAGAAAAAGAGGCACGCAGCCGAAAAGTGGGCTGGGATGCCAACAGGAAAGCTACTGGCCCCGTTTCGGCTTTCAGCAAACAGAATGGGTCAGTGGAAAGACACAATGGACTTTGTTTGCAGCCGGGCTGCACATGAGCGGGCGGATGCCTGTCGGAGGCTGTGCCAGGCAGGCTAGTAGTTGCTGACGTGGGTCACCGGTCTCTGTGCGCTTTGGTCCTATTGACACCATCTTGTTTAGTGCTGCTGTGAATTGCTGAGTTTGTTGTGCAAATATGGGGAAGAAAGGTACTCTTGTGTTTTTGGTTGGTTTGTTTTTTGGTTTTGTTCTTTCAGTTTGCTTAGACCAATAGAACAAACTTCTGATGTTATCGGGAAAAATCTAGCATATACGTAGCTAATGGGGTAGACGCAAGCATCCGCAGAGGTGAGCCTGGCTTCAGGTCTGCTCCTCCCTAAGGGAGCACTTTCCAGGCTGGATTAGTTCTTGTGGCGGAAGGCAGCCTGCGTCTATGACTGCTCTCCAAAGCCCGCTGGTGGCAAGCCCAGGAAGCCTCTGCTGAGGTGCATGGCAGCTCCTGGTGACTCTATATCCCATATGCAGTGAGGAGATGCCTGCATTTTAGTTGCATATCTTGGCATCTTGCATTGCTGTTGCAATGGCTTTTGACTGTCTCCTGAGCAGACAATGCATCTTACCCCGAGGAGAGGTCTGGGCTCCACTCTTCTAGGTGAACCAGAGAATGCCCAACTTGCAGATTGCTGAGTTTTCTGCCTTCTTGACTTTCTTTCCACACAGGAGATGTGCTCAGGGCTTAAGCAAAGAAATCTTCCTTTCTTGTGCATAATACTGCCCTGTTTGTTTGTTGATACCACCTAGACTGTAAAAGTAAAATAGGGGAGACTCTCCTGACTTGATGCTATATCTTTCTCCCATGGGCTAGATTTGTTTGCACAGTCCAAACACAAGGGATGTTTCCAGCTGTGACATGGCTGCTTTCTTCCAGCTTGCTTTTATATTAGAATGCTTTCAAACATAATGCAATGATTCGTGGCAAATATTTGCAGAATATTATTTGGTAGTCAAGTTAGTCAAAGTCTGGAATAACAGACGAATATCTTGTGGAATATTTAATTAAAAAAATGCCAGAATTTGCATAAAATATTTGCTACAAATACATTACAAGCTGGTTCCTAGCTTGCAGCTCTGCTTTGAATTTGGCAGTGCAAAGATGTTTCGGTTTTGCAGACAAAAGCTATAGAGTTTGGTCCTAGCTGATTTTTGTAATGGTTGGCCTAGGTTACGGGAACTAGTTCATTTGCTGAGTGTGGTAAAGGAGTTGAAAGATAAAAGTCACACTATCACTAGGATTAGTTGAATGAATTAAAGGACACGTGGAAACACAGCTAATTAGGGTAAGGACCACACAAATGCTACCTTCTACTCATGTCCCTCGGCACTCTGATGCCTTGAAATACAACTCCTGCACAAAGCAAGCTGGAGAAGTAAAGATGCCTCGTCCAACAAGCCACAGGGCTGAGCACCAAAGATCAAAGTAAGTGTTTTGGGGTATTTGACTTTCAGCTAATTTCAGAATCCTACCCTGCAAGAAACATCTTCATGTCCCCTAAAAGCTCTTCCTCACAATTTTTCCTGAAAGCACGGTCCTTCTCTTGCCTGCAGTTACTAACTCCCATCAAGTGCAGGAAAAGTAAAGGTACTGCTGCAGTAGGTGTCAAGGTTAATTTATATACTGAAAAACTGGAATGTCTTTTAAATAGTGACTGACAGGTTTATCAGCTCGAATGAACTGGTTTGCTCCAGCAACGTTGCCCAGCAGAGGCAGCTTGTTGGGAAAGCACCAGGGTATTTGCAGCGCCAAAATAAATATCGGTGGTAGAGGTGGGAGAACAGCTGAGTAGCTAGAGAAATGTGGGCCAGGCAGCTGATACTAATGGAGGATCTGAAGCCTGTCCTAGCCCTTTGCTCCTGCCATCCTCACCCAATAAATCTGCCTGGTCCATCACTTTGGTGTTTGTCGTGGTGATGAGGAGCTGGGTACTGACTGGCAGAAGCACTTTTGGCACGCCGTGTAAAAAATCATTGGAAATGCCAAGAGAAACATGAATGATGTACCATGTTCACATTTGTAATTTGTCTGTATTTGAGTGATGTATCCAGAGAGGAACAGGGTGTGTCGTTTTGGGGCTTAGAGCAGCTTTTCCTGGGAAAGAATGCTGCTTACACAGGCTCTACATATACATGGTCTGTATAGACATAAGCATTGTATGGAGCAGAGGGAGACATCACCACGTATCTGGCCATAGCAGTGTCTAAGTGTATTTATTTTTAATTAAAAAAAACCCAAACAAATTAAAATGAGATTTGCTTCAGTGTTCTGACTGCCATCAGACCCTCCTCGTTTACCATGAGATAACAGCAATGGCGAGGTGTTAAAGCCATATGGAAGCACTGGGGAAATGGACGAGGGCAGTCTGGAAAATCCTGGTTGCTTCTCAGGTGCAAGAAATGTGTAAGTAAGAAGAAATTACAAGGGACTCCCCTACACGAAGAGATGTAAGTGGTAAAAGCAGGTTTGGTGTAGATGAGTGGGGCTAGAAATGACCTTGCAGTAATGCACTCTAGTTGGTAGTCTGTTAGTAACTAGAAAGTCAGTGCTTTGTGGTAGGAGGGTTACAGCAGGGAGAGCTTGATTAGAGTCTGGTTTGAAACAGACCCTTGGCAGAATCAGCAGCACTGGAAGTAAATAATCTCGGAATCTTGAATTCAGAGAAAACTATGGGTTGGAAAGGACCTCTGGAGGTCACCTGTTCAAACCTCACAGAGGCTCACAGCAGGGCTGATTTCAAAGTACTTAGCATAATAAATCAAAATATTAACAAGAAAAGCAGCACTGGAAGTGATTTCCAGAACATGCCATTTGAAGAGGCTACAACACAACCAAAATGCAGTGGCTATGGAGCAATGTTATGATCTAAAGTAAATCAGTGCTCTGCTGGTCTCCTTCTCTGGAGATGTTCAAAACCCACCTGGACGTGTTCTTGTGTGATCTGATCTGGGTGGTCCTGCTCCGGCAGGGGGATTGGACTAGATGATCCTTTGAGGTCCCTTCCAATCCCTAACATTCTGTGATTCTGGTCATATTTTTTTTCTGCATGGGATATCCACATGAAGTGCTCATACTGAGATTATCCTTCCTGCAGAACTGAAACTTTCCCTTTCAAAAATCCCGTGTGCAGACTTTTAGAAGCACCGTTGTTGCTAACATGGTGGGAACACAAGCCCTGCAGCAGCTTCTCTTCCTGAGAAGCTGTCTAGGAGACAGCCCGGCACTTCCTGACTGGTGAGCCGACCCGTTCTGGCTATACGCTGGTGCGGCTCCACTGACTTCTGTGGAACTGCTGTGGCATAAAATGAGGATGAATCAGGCCTGCAGTCTTTCTTTTGAACTATGAATGTCAGTGCTAGCCTAGAGAAATATAGTTTTCAGGCTGATGTGGTTTGACACCAAATTCTACAGCAGAGACACTGGACAGCCCGATGACTGAGTTAGCTCCCGAGGGACAACAATGAGTGATGGGCGGGCACGTTTTTCATACACGGAGGCATTCTCCGTTCAGGCTCAGTAACATCCAAACCCGATTGATCTTCATAAAGAGTTGTAGTTTGGGCCCTGTGCCACAGAAATCCCTCCCTTTACTCTCTGCATTACTCATCCTCCCGAGGGCCTTTTGCTCTCAGATTTGCTGCTGCTGTTTCTGGAAAGCATCCTGTTGTAGAGTGCGCACCTTCCGTCACGCAGTGAAAAAGGCCAGTCGCAGGTTCTTGTCAAGTCCACAAGCAAAACAAGCTGAAAACAGAGGAGAATGATGCCTTTGCTAAATCTTTCTAGCGTGTTAAGGATTTATTTTTTTTTTAGAAACTCAAATGGGCACCGTACTCTCAGAAGGAAAAGTGATGTTCTAATGCAACAAATAACTCTGCTCTCCCCACTGAAAGGTCTGGGTTGTAGCCCTTCAGGCACCTCACGGTAGGGCTAGGGCTGTTCGTATCCGTCTTGGGCTCAAGGACAAGGTTGGGGCCATCTACAGTGTGACCCGATGCACTACTAACGAGTGCTGCCAGATGTTGAGAGGGCAGTGGAGACCCTCCGGTCACTGTTCCAGGCTCTACTTTAGAAAAGTGGTACCAGGAGAGGGCATTTTCATGTCTCTTGTTTTCCACTCTCCAAACTCAAGTGTGCTGAAGAACATTTTGTCTCGTAGGAGCAGAAGAAACTTTTGTTTTTCAGATTTGACCTCTCTCCTGGATATACCCGGTGTAACCTGTTTGTGGCAAGGAGATGTGACACACAGGCCTGGAAGGTCAAGCAAGACTGTCATCTTGTCTCAGGCAAGGTCCTGCTTAGCCTTCAAGTAATAACTTTCAGCTACTAATGGCTGTGATTTGTTATGCATAAGCTGTAATAACATACTGCTCAAATTAATGAAGTCCCACTTCCAGTATTCTAGGCTAATGTAACTTAACTCTTAAGAGCTCTACTTTGGGTTTAACTATTTGGTAGTGTTGTTATGCTTCAGATTATTAAAAACCTAACTGCATAATAATAAAATAAAACCACCAAGTGTTACAGAGTGAGATTTCATTATGGATTCTGTAATACTTGGTAAACATTTGTTGGAAAAGCTCATGATTCAAGCCTTTTTTAACACAAGTAACAAACAAATTATAGTAATTTTCAAAAGCATCTAGAAACAACAATTGTGAGACTGTCTGAAGCTAAACAACTCCTAATGAGATGCAGTGGTAGCAATAGCAAGACAGACGGAAAATCTATACAGATAATTAAGAAATTATCCATTTGGGAGAAGTTTGACTATCTTTTACCTTCTCCTCTGCGGAAGCCAATACATGTAACTTGTTCTTCCTTCTCACATCTTCCCCACCTCCAATTATTTAACAATAACATAGGAATTGCTACAGTTGTAAAAAGGCATCTGGGAATAAAGCAGAGGAGCCCAAGGATTGGTTAACATGCTGCCTAGCTGACTCTTCTATTGGCAGAGTGAAAATCCCAGTACAAAATACTAGCCTCAGGGGTAAACAAACTCAGAAAAAGGCTTTAAGAACATTTTTCAGAAATAACGCTATGATGCATACAATGGACAAGAAAAGCAGAATAATAAGTGCCAGCAAGCCCATGAGTCTTGTCCTGATTTGGTTTGCACTGCGCCTAGAATTGGTTTTACCCACTCTGTCCTTTCATTCTTTCCTGATAGTATGAAACCTAGTGATTTTGTTAGGCAAGTTTCACACGAATAAAAAGTAATCAATAACATCTCAGCTACAGCTATCTGTGAAATAGAGGGATCTTTTAGTATATGGGAAAAAAAGTAAGAAAGAAAGATTAGATACCCTCCAACAAGTGCCATTTTTGGTAAGACATGTAGTGACCCTTGGAAAATGAAGTGGTATATACAATGCACACATATGAGAGAGCTTCTCTTATTATACAGGTAATGCTGTTTCGATGGGGGCCCATCTTATTTAGAAGTATCTTTGGAACAAATATAAGCCAAGATAATGAGGCAGTTGGAGCCCAGGAGTTGTCTGGGCTGCTCAGTCTACAGCAGTTTGGGGACTGAAGAGAAAACAAAGAAATTCGTGACTCTGAGCTTGAAAAGAAAAAGATGAGACAGTGCTGTGGGAGTGCCTGCTATAGCCCACTGTCTGCCACAGTGGGACCCCAACACATTCATCTCTGAAGCAGATCGTTCCATATCTGCCCTTCAGGGGCAAAAGGATCTGGCTGACTGAAACATATCTTTTAAAGACCAATTTTAACTAATAAACTCTGCTGCTTCATATGTCTGGATAAAAAGCAAAGACATTTTCTTTTGAGAGAGTGAATCTCATTGTGGTCCCTCCTTTCTTGTCCTAATCTTTCCCACCATATCCCTGTCCCAAGCCCTCCCAAAATAAGGTATCAGGAGCTGAAAGCAGACAATTATGTAAAGATAAACTATTGCATCACTTATGTTGGTGTTAGGTTCCTTACTCCCAGCACAGTGGGAAGATCAGAGCTGTGCAGTGCGAAGCATATTGCTAGGAGTGCACAATGATCCTAAATTGCCATTCTAATGCAAATAAAAATATGTAAACGATGTCACCCCTGATGAATATAATAACTGAGCCAAGCAAATACAGGAGTGCCAATAAAACGCTAGATACCTTTTTCTAGGACAATAAAGACTTGCTAATTTGTCTCCATTTTTAGGAAGTAAGAAAGAATCAACATAGTGATACAAGCACATTTTATCTAAAGTGGTTCTTTATCAAATGTAATTATTTACGTAAGACATATTCTTATACAGCCTAACTTTAGTAGGTGGAAGGCTTTTCATTTATCGGTGAGAAGCCAAAAGTAAAGAGGTCATATGGTAATACGAAGGAATGGATGACTAGGGATCCTACCTGAAATTTCAGAGTTCAAGTCTTTCTCCAGCTCTGAGATTCATGGCCAGGTTTTTTGTGAGCAGCTCCACAGCATTAGATGCATTAGATCACTTAGATTGGGCATCTCCTGATAATATATTCTTCAAAAGAGTGAACTTGCTCACCTGTCAATGACCTAGAAATAGTGAAGGAACTTTCTGAGGAATCTCTACAAAATCTTCTTTAAATTGTGCTAAAAAGAATAGTGAAATATTGTTTATGCTGGCTATGCACAGCTTTGCTTTTCAAGCCTTGCCCTTGGTGCCTTGCCCTGTGGATCATTTCAGTTGGATGAGAAAGGACAGCAGCATGATTATCATATGCAGGTTGCATTATAGAAGTAACTAACTTTTTCTACATAGTGATGGAAAGTGGTGAACTCAGGCTGCTGGAAGGGTTATGCTTTTTGATTAATAAATAAACCATTCTATTTAATGCACTTTTTTTACAGACTTTGCTGTAAAAGATATGTTTGCATTATAAGAAGCAAGGAAAATTCAATCATGTTTATGTTGTGTGTAAAGGCTGGACCCAGACTGAAGTGCAGATGGGAGTGATTTTCCACAGTGTCAAACCTTGAGTATTGCATTTGTCACTGCAGTTTTATTTTGAGCAGGTCCTCAGGATCCCTGCTGCTGCCCTGCTCATCTGTAATTACCCTGCCCTTAGCCCAGTCTGATTGCCCACTGTAGGGCTGGAAGAAGTCGTTCAGACCGCCTCAATGTCGTCAGGCCATGTCTGCATCATTCCTGATAGCTGTTTGTCTATCTGCTTCCTAAAACACCCTGGTGACAGATCCCCAGTCTCCCTAGGAAATGTATTCAAGTCCTTTCCTGCTTTTAGTGGTTTTTTCCCCTTGCACCTAACCTATATGTCTTCTGTTACAACTTAATTATTCCTTAATTGCTCCCATTACTTCTTATCCTATCCTCCCTATTCATGGAGCGCAGTCTCTTTCTCTGTGCTGTAATCTTTTACATACTTGTGGTTTAACATTGTGAAAGCTGCATGGAATATCCTGGTCTAATCCTGCTAATCCTTCAGCATTTTAGGGAGACAGAGAAGAGAGAAACTAGGGGCTTCAGACTTTGGAAAAGAGTCTTCCAAAGGCATGTAAGTCATCTTTAACCACTGACAGACTCTGAACTCTTCTCTGTACACTGCAAAGAGAAACATTTTGGACCAGATTCTCATCTTGCTTATGCTAGTTTTAGACAAAAAACTGTTCAGTGGAGTGATCCCTAACGTGAATGAAAAGGTTTAAGATGGTGGTGCCCCTTGTTCTCTACCACTCCAGAGAATGAGATCAGGCCTGGGAAATGGTCGCACGCCCAGTATTAAGTAATAACAGCAACAATGATACCTCTGACTTCTGCACTAGTGGTAAAATCCTCTACCCCCTGTCTTGCGGTTTGAAGTATGTCTGGAGTTCTGCTTTCCAAAGTTTTGTGTTACATTGTGGCTTTCAAAGAGACAAAGTCCTGAAGCAGTGGAAATGTAGGATCTCAAAAATCTTTGTGTGGCTCATTGCTTTGTAAACAGGACCCAGCGTTAGACCAATCTGAAAATGATGCATGCACAGGCGCTGGGGAGGAAGGACAAGGGAGGAAGGTGGGAGTCTGAGGCTGTGAGAAAATGGGACAATTAAGCATGAACCTAGAGCTGACACCCTGCCCTGATTAATTTAACAATAATTAAAGACTTTCAGTGGAGATCAACGTTCTGCTGGTTCCCAGCTGCGCAAAGAAGGATGAGTTGTGCAACGGTACCCAGGCTCTATTCATCACAGGCAACACACGCAGCAATTACCAGTGATGTCTATAAACCGAAGCAGACTTTTGCATTAATTGATTTACTGGGACCTTTTATCCCCTTTCTCTTTTGTTTCCTCCTTTTAGTGTCTTACATTTTTATTTGAAGGGCTGGTTCATTCGGCCACAGCGCGCAGCAGTGCCTGGCCACGGGGGACGTGTCCTTGGGATAGAGGGTGGAGCTGCCTGGATTCGAGACGCTGTGCTCTGTGACTGCCCCATCCCTCTGAGTCTGTGTTTCCCAGGATGCTGCCTGTGAGACAGTTTTTCTTCTGAAATCCACTGTAGTAAGCAAAATGGATTAGACATCTGCTCTTTCTACCTCCCTTCCCCACACCTCTTCTTGCGTTCCTCTGTTTTCGGCAGCAATGTTGTTTGCCTCTCATTTCCCGCTGAATATGAGAGAGAAATCTCATTACTTCTGACTTAGGTATTCACATATGTCTCTCTACAACATGTCATGCCAGTCACCAGCTTGTTGCAACATCAGAAGAAGAATTCAAAGTGCTGATTTATCTGCTATTGGAAATGTCTCTAGGGATGAAAGAAGATACGGGAAGGAGGAGGAGAAGGAGAGAACAACACAGGGGAGGCAGCACAGAGCCCTGCTTTTCCAGGGCAAAAATCTAGCTTTATCTTAGTTTGCTTGCTTATTTGCTGCTGTTCTGCTGGCTGGACAGGCAGAATGATCAATGCGTTGTGAAATAACCAAAGATGTAATGGACAGGAAGCTTTTATATCTATGAAGGAAAACTGTGGGAGAAAGGTGCTACAAAGTCTGGCTGGTAGCTGTTGAACAAAAAAGAAAGAAAAAAAGACAAAAGTTTGATACTTAATCCCAGTCTTTTGTTGGAGAACGAACAGTAGTTTCATTTTACAGCTGAAAGGCTTCCAAACACAGAGAACACCCACCCACTCCTTGCATGGTATATTGGAATCAGATGTCTCGGTTCAGTCCTCCATGTATGTTTTTCGTTTCATGTGTCTGGCTCCCTGTAGCATTTGTTGCAGGAGTGGGTAGTTGATGACATCTCTAGCCATAGTCATGACGTTTATAGCTGTACCCACAGAAAAATAAAAGACAGTGAAATGCTTTGGTATCCTCAAACATTGTTGGGTTTTGTTTTGCATGAGCATATAGCAGTCCAAATGAGGAATCCCAACTCCATTTTGCAAAAGACACAGAACAGCTGAGGCAAGAAGGCATCTTTGGAGAGTATCCAGCCCAACTCCTGCTCAGGGCAGGGGCAGCTGCAGCATGTTGCTCAGAGTTGTGTCCAGCTGGGTTTTGAGTATCTCGAGGGATGGGGACTCCGCAAGCTCTCCAGGCAACCTGTGCCAGTGTTTCACCATCCTCACCATAAAAAAACTTTTTTCCCTGTATTTCAGTTTGTGCCCAGGGCACGTACCTGCCTGCAGCAGGCACATGCTGTCCCTGCGTGGGAGATTGGCACGGCACAGATAGCATTTGTCTGCAAGTGCCACAAAGATGTGTAGCTGCTGCTCCAACCTCATGTCCTGCAGGAAAGAGGGCACTAGGAGAAGACAGTCAGTGCTGTCTCCCATCTCCTTCATGTTTGTGGAGAAGCAGAAGCTTTCAGTATCCAAAGGGAAGGGCAGCACAGCCCGGCAATGCTGTGTGGCGGTTCGACTGTGGAAATGCTTCCTGTCTTTCTTCTAAAATGGGAAATAGTTTGTTTCTTTTTTGTTAGGGGGAAAATATACTTTTCCTGGTCTTGTATATACAGGTTATGTATCAGAATCTGTGTCTTTTGTGAGTAATATACAAAATGATTCATACGGGTCTTAAACCATTCTTGAATCTGAGCTGGTGCCTAGTGAAACGGTTAAACTACTAACCTTGACACTTAAAGGGATGTTGTGAAAACAAACTGATGTTTATGCAGTGCTTTGAAGGTTTGAAGTGTGCATTATTTATTTACTGTTATCATCAGAGAAGTGATTGATAGTTTCTGCTTATGCTGGTATTGACATGAACCTGTGAATAATATATATCAGGAGAATGTCAGTTTGTCTGCAAATGGAAAAACCAAATGGAGGGAATCCTTTGAAATGAAAAAGAAATAAGACAACAAAGCTATAGAGAAACCTTAAAAACATATTGCAGTGTTAAAATTTCTACTAAACGTGTGTTTTGTATTATCAACAGCCTCGCACACAAGCTTGTGGGGTCCAAAATGTTCACGTTTTAATAGGGGCAGCATTTTTCATTCAGAAAGAAATTACACTCCAAAAACCTCCATTAGTATTTTTAAATTAATAGGAGCCTGGTAGTAACTCTCTGTGACATCTACTTAATAAGCTGTTGAAGTGATTTAGTGATCAATGAGGGCTGACATTTCGAAAAGGAAAAGGCAAACTTTGGCATTCCTTTTGGCACTCCCCCCCCACCTCTTTGCTGTGTGGGAGATGAGGGGCATCCCTGGGAACCTGAGTCTGCTCAAGCCAGGGCGCCTTCACTGCTGCTTGCAGGAGGCCACTGGGAAGAATGGTGCAACAGATCTTCTCCTTTCTTGTTGGAAAAGAAAAAGAAAAAAATATATATATTGCCTTAAATGTTGATTGAGCAAAGCATTTAATCTTAGGCATGAAGGATAAGGCTAGTCCAATGTGAGTGTATGTTTAGGTGCCTTGCATACGCCTGCCTTGTGTTTATTCCCTTTTTGCATTCTGAGCACTGTTGCATTGGGATGCTGCAGCATGAGGATGCCTAAAGTTGTGTGTAACTCGGGAGGCGAGGAGCATGCTGGACCTGCTTTCCCTTGCCCCAAGGAATGGACTTTTGCACATGTGCTAGAAGTTACATGGCTGTGAAAGGCACACCTCATGGGAAGCCTCCGTTACACTCAGCCTGTGTCGCTTCTCCTAGAACAGATTTAACGATTGGAAAGAAATTCTTCAGGTTGTAATCATTGCTTCCCTTTCAAAACAGCTGACAATGCACAAATAAATGTAGTTTGCCATGTTAGCACAAAGAGTTAGAAGGCACAAATGAAACATTTGTTGAGGGGAGATCCTTCTTCAGAGAAGTTCTTCACCGGGGATTCAGTGTAAGGTCCTGTGCTTACTGCTAACCCCTATATCACTCGTCTGCTCTCACCAGTTCTTGCTCAGCCCTACTCTGGAGGGATATGCAAGCCTGCCGTGGCAGTGGTGGCACCAGCAAAAAGGGTGACTTAGACTCTAGTGGCACTGGGGCAGGACAGCCTGTGGCTATCCCCCTGTGCAGTTGCTCAGGTGTACCTGCTGCTGCCGAAGTGACAGAGCTGCCATGCCTCCCCTGCTCCTGTGGAAAAAGTCATATGAAATACGATGGGGTGAGACCTGTCAGCAGAAATATATTTTTAGTAGAAAATTGCTTTGTCTGGAAACCTTACTGGAGGATGTGGAAGTGCTGGAAACGTCTGCTTGAACGCTCTGCAACAGTTGACCCTGCAGAAAGGAACATTTTCTGCCAAGTACATAGGTTACCCACCCCAGAGCTGGCTTTCCACAAGGTCACTGAGAGATATTTATCCTGGTGCCTGGAGAGGCCATGCCTGGAAGTCTAGACTGCGTGAAGGCTTCTCTTTGCTCTCTCTCCAGACATCTGTGCCATGAGTGTCTACATAGAAACATTCAGGCCCGTATATATGCTATATATGTGTGTATATGTATTGTGTGCATGCAAATATATATGGAACGTGTATGATATATGCCATATATACATCATATGCCATGTATATGTTTTTTAATCTCTCTATATGTATATTTATACAGTGTTACATTTTTATTTTTGCACATGCTATGATAAAAGTGTGTTTAAAAATGCATATTTTCTGCTGCTGCTTTTTCACCGAATTCAAACACAGATGCTTGACAGTGAGGAGGAAGGTTTTAGTGAAAAACTTGATCCTATTTCCCTGAATCCAGTGAGAGAAAGTAAAACCCAGGAATGGTGTTAGCATTTAACGGACCAGACCTTCAATAGGAATAAATTGGTGTAATTTGCCTAGTGTCAGCGAAGCTACACTGATTTCCATTGCCTGAGAACCTGAGCCCAGGTTTTTTGTTTAATTGGCCTGTTTTAGTGTCCTCAAATGACTCTTACTTTATTATTAGCAGAAGATAGTGTGCTATGGATCAGGTCTGTGTACAAAGCATTCTGCTCTCGGTGTTGGCACACACATGTGGGGCTGGGCAGTGATAGAGCAGGGATCGGCTGTACAGCTCAGAGAGCACAGTTTTGCCAGTTGACTGTTTCCTGTCCTGTATAGAATCATAGAATGGTTTGGGTTGGAAAGGACCTTAAAGATCATCTAGTTCCAACCTCCCTGCCTTGGGAGGGACACCATGAACTTTTTTGAAGTTCATAGGTATAGACACAGTGAGTAAGTGTCCTTACTCTGGAGGCACCTGTGTAGATTATTATAAGGATTAATAGTCCTCATCATAACATATTTGTCAATATACCCTACAAATGATAATAATTACCTCTACCATAGATTAGTAGCTAGTCCCAGATCTTCTGCTCTTTCTTTGTTCACCTCCTCTTCCTGACTTAACTTGTTTTGGAGTCTTCCCCAAAATTAAATATAGCACTTGGGTTCCAAAACTGAGGCAAATGGAATAAAGAATGTGCTGTAATTTAGTATTTTTAGGTAACTTTAGCTAGGCCAGCATTTCAGGAAGTCGATCAAAATGCTTCAAGCATGTAGAGCTACTCTTGGGAGGTCAGGTGAGGCTTGAAATGCATTCTGTAGTTGGCTTTCCTTGTCAGGTTTGATTGTGGGAAGTTACCGTGGGACTGGATGAGATTTGACTGGGATTTCCAGTCTGCAGAAAATGTTATTGGGCAGGTCACTGTGAGCCTTCCCCGTTCTGCTGGCCTCCCATTTGGATGGCTGGAATGATGTGCTGCAAACTGACAGCTTGGGGACGTGCAAGCTAGATGCTCTCTGGAGTGCAGCTGCTCCGCTGGGCATTGCTAAGGCAAAGTTGGAATTTGCTGAGACGCCACTGGCTCTCTGCGACATGGTGAAGAGGAATTAATGCTTGGATACCAGTGCTGCAGCTCTTGAAAGGCACCCTGGCATAACGCTCACATTGCTAGCTGCTCGAGAAGCTCCGTTTCTTTTTTGGCTCTTTCTTCCATTTCTTCAAGCTCTGAAGTGAAGGAGAGCCTTCAGTCTGCATCGTAGAAATCGCTGCATGTACTGCCTTTTTAGGGGATGAAAAGAGAGGGTATCTCTTCTTTCCCCTCTGCTTGGATCTTTTCTATGTTTTCCACTGTCTTACAGTCCTTTCCTCATTCCTACTACATAATCTTTGTCTTTTAGTATAAATATATTCTCTACTTTGGTGTCACCTTTATCTTAAAACGCTCATCAGTACAAATGTTACTCTGTTATCTTCCTGAGTTTTGATTTATGCATGTGATTTGGGAGGGAGGAAAACCTTAGTCTAAGAAATGTTGCTGTTGAACCTTTGGGACCCTGGTAGCTGTGCCCTGTTTTGCACCGGGCTGTGTCTGAAACCACGCACTGACCTGATGCATACTTTAGTCAGCAAAGAATGTTGCTTCTCTATCAGGGAATGATAGGCAAAGACATGTGGATGCTGGAATTTTACTCCTGAAGCTAGACCCTACCCTAATCGAAGCAAAGGCCTGGAAACATTTTTGAGGACCAGTTGCAGTAGCATTTATGTCATGCGAGCATGGTGGAGATAGACCAACGTGCAAATAAGCGTTCAGGGTGCTCAGATGCCAGAGGGAATGGTCCTACAAGCCTGAAATAACCTGTAAGCCTCTCCTCTAGCGTCTGAGGATGAGGGGATCAAATCTGCTTTTGATATGTTTTCTTTGTGCCATTGCTATATTGTCTTCCTGATATTAGGATTTCTGTCAAGAATAAATACTCTTGATGTTTTCTTCTACTGGCATGCATTTATGGTGGCTTAAGAATCTAATTCACTGCTTACTTTCATGCTAAACAGATTAAGTTAGGTGGCTACCGAAGCACAGGGTTCGAGGGAGGTCAGTGAAATGTTTGTGTATAGTCTTAATGCACAGTCTGTTCTAGGCAGGTCTTTATGTTGATCTCTTTTAGACCTTGTCATTCACTGTGCTCTCCTTTATTTGTTTTACTTTTTGAAAACATAATGCCTATGAAATGAAGCAGAGTACCTATATCTGACAAACAAAGAAGATGGATTTGGCATCTCTTTTCTACTCTTTTTTTTTTTTTTTTTTTTGCCTCCAGCACAAGTAATTACTTGCTTTAAAACTTGATCTCTTTAGAGGAAAAAGTCTCACCAAGATTTCAACCAGCCATGGAGTTCGAAGTGGCTTAACTGTAGTGATGTACAAATTATTCACCAGCCTGTTGCGCTGCATAAAGCTACTAAATGCCTGTAGAGCACCGAGTGTCGTAAGCATCACCAGTTTTACTCAGAGAGAGGAAGCATGATGTTTAAAAACAAGTTAACTGGCCCCTTTCTGCCACCCCAGGAAACCTAGGGAATAAACAAAAAACCCTTGAGAACTGTACAAGCAACTGTTTTGTAAAGGAAAATATGTCTTGAGATACGGTACAAGAGACTCATCTCAAGCACCGTGTGCCCCTTTGGCTGTTTGAACAGCACAACAGCCCCTGTTACACCAACCTGCTAATATTCAGTGCTGGCCGGCGGGGAAGTCTCACTCATCTCCTCCACCTGGTAATTTCACTGTGTGTCACCACTTCAGCCCCCTGTCACCGCTCCCCACCGGCACAGTCAGCTCCTCTCCAAGTAAGCTTTCAGCTTTTACACCAGATCTACTTTTTGTAGCGATCTCAAGTGAAGCCTTTTGGGAAAGATCTGTTCTCCTGTTGTGGAGGGATCTGCTGAAAACCAAACAGTTTTCCAGTCTTCTCTGCATCTTCTGGTTTGATCAGCTCTGGAGGTGGGATTTTCTTTGAACAGGGTGAAAAAAAATCCGTCGATTTATTAGATTGAGGCTCCTGTCTGGCATCTATTATTAAATATCTTACACATTGCAAAAACCACAAACCCCTAAAACTTTGGAAAGCACAAAACTATGAGTGTCTTTATTGAAAGGATACAATCCAGGTTGCAGAAAACATGCGTGGAAAACGCCAGAGCTGATGTTGTTCATGCAGCTTTACTTCAGCCAACACAGAGCTGTGCCTTACGCCTCCGTCTTCATTCAGATGATGAGATTTTGTGCTCTTCCATGCAGGAGGATTAATGCATGGAAGAGGCCTTTTATAGTGGATACTTGGAAGGAGTGCGTGAGAGTGGCATCGACCCACCTAGCTCTGTTTTAGGCAGGTAGTGAAGCAGTTCTCTGGGCTCCTTGCGTATTCATTGGAAAGAGGTGAGTTTTTCTGGGGGCAGTCATCCCCGTCCCCCTCAGGATTTAAGGCATGTGTGTTAGGAAGCCCAGATCCTCCCCTCCAGTCTTCTCATTGTTTTTCTCAGTGTAAATAAAAGATCGTGTACGGTTTTTCTGTCCTTCTTTCTAACCCCACCTTCTGCTTCTTTTGTGCTGTTGTGAAATAAAGCCTCTGAAGAGCACCCATGTCCGCTAAGAAGGCAACACCCACTGGCCTGGAAAGCCTTGTGCATCTCTCTCCTCAGCGTCACACAGATGAGTGATGCGTGACAGCCAGGTTTCGACCTGCTTCTCCCAGCCCTCGGCACAGGCAGCATGGCACGTCTCTCCATCGCTTCGTCTCCAGCTGCCCTGCTCCCACCTGGCTCGTTTCTCCCCGAAGATTTGTGGTGGTGGGGCAGGAGCACTGGTGGCTGCTGCGCGTTGCAGGCGTTGGGGCGGAGGGCAGGTGGAGGGCTGTAACCTCTGTCCGTGTTGAAATGGCCGAGGGAGGAGCCCTGCATGTTGCAGGCAAAGCCGGCTTTGCAGAAGTCGTTAGGAAGTGCTTTTACGAGGAGAGCAAAGGGGGAGGAATATCCCATCTCTCTTGCTTCTAGAGGTTTGAAATGAAAAGCTAAAGCTCTAAGTGCAGGTCCAAGGCATGAGCAACGTCTCCACCCGGAATACTGATGTCTTCCAAATGAACCCAGGTTTCACGTAAGTGTCAGAAGACTGGACCGTGGAAACGAAATGTGGCTCTGCGTTAAACCCTGGATTGGCTGCCGGAGGACCTACCTGAGAGTGGTTTGGGGACCTGCACTGGCTTCCAGAGGTCACTACAGTGCCAGCACTGCCACTGCCAGGGAGAGCCCGGGTCCTTCGGTGCCGGCCTGGAGTTTGCGGCACAGCTGGGTTAGGAGCTGAGATGGGAGATGGCCTTAACAAAGATGGGATGTGCTTTGGAAGGGAAGGGAGTGCGCTGTCCTGTGAAATGCTTGCTCTCCCCACGCTCTTCCTGCTGGGAGTACAGTCCCATTGTGGTTGGCACTGGGAGGTGGAGACTGGTCTGGCCAAGCTGTGGATTTACCCTGTGATTTCAGGCAAGCTGATTCACCTCGCTGTGCTTTCCCCCAGCAGGGTCTGTCGTATCCATTTATACGTTCCTAAGCCCTAGTGCCCTAAAGGGCTGGGAAAGCTGCTCCCACAGTGTTCATACAGTGCCTGCCTCTGTGAGTGCATGCGTTGCAGCTGGTGAAACTAATTGCCACCACTAGACATAACGAGCAGGCCTGACACAAGTTGGGGAAGAAGAGGAGGAGGACACTGAGCCTTCCTTGTTCTCTAGACATTGTCATTTCAGCTTGTCAAGCCTCTCTGTGAATGAATCTGATGACAGCCGAACCTTTGCATGAGCTGTATGAGCTGTGACATCCTTGGGACACTCAGGTCACTTTGGGACACTCAGGTCACTTTGGGCTGCAGAAGTGGGCTCTTGTTTTCCGGAGTAACCTCCTTCTCGGTCATTCAGCAGCTTCTGGTCGTCTTTGGAGCAGGGAGAGGTGAAACAACACAACAGCAGCATACAAACAGCAGAGAGATCTAGAGGCAGCTTTGTCATGAAGGTCTGAATAGTGTCTTACTGTTTCTTAACTGAGTCCTTGGTTTTAATGCAATTAGTGTAGTCTGAGGTCACGTGAATTCATTCAGCTTCTTTGCCTTCAGGACTAAATTGGTTTCTCAGGGAGATCTGGAAATCCCTTCCCTAACCCATTACAGTGCAACATGATATGATATGTATAAAGGGGAGCACAGCAACTGAGCTCAAGAGTATGGACTCAGCCGCAGGAAAATATCTGCATGTCCAACTCCCACTAATCAGATGTCTAAGTACATTTGTTTTCTGGGCTGAAGTGATAGCATTTGGAGAGAAGGAATAGGGCAAAGAAAGCCTCCCTTTTTCCCCCTCAAAGGAATAAAACCAGTTTCCATTGGGAAAATCAGAACCATTACTTGAGTTTATTCAGTCATGCTGCCTGTTCTCGTAATGGCTTATCTCCTTTCCCATATCTTCCAGCCTGCTGGCCAGGCTGTCCAGCTGGCCTGGATCTTCCCAGATGCATCATGGTCTGCATGTGCATGACGGGAATGGCATGGTGTTGTTGCATGGTCGGAACTACATAGACTAGGCAAAGATCATGGGTCATGGAAAGAGGCTGAAGTATTGAGACAAATAATCATGGGCCGCTCTGGTGAGAAAGAAGGGAGGAAACTGGTTTAAAGCAAGAGTCACGACCAAACAATGTCTTGTTGCAGGAAAACCGAAAGTTTATTTTGGATCAAAACATCAAAACAGTATCTGTCAGTCTTTCCAAATGGAAAACTTAAATTTTTAGCTCAGAACTGACCTCCTTTTCTTTCTGGATGCCAGAATATCTTTGGTGGACTTCTGTGAAAATTGAAAAATGTCAGCCAAAAGCAGAGACTTCAGGATAAAACTCTGTTTTCCGTTTAAAAAGCAGCCTGAATAGGAGAACTGTGTGGTCGTTTCTTGGCATCATAGCATTTGTACAGCAGCACTGGAATGTGCATTCTGTGTATGAATGAGGAAATGTTCATTTTAAAAGGTTCCTTAAATGATCTCTTGGGACATGGAGAAAAAAGGGATGTGCCAGCATTGATCATTCTGTAAAATGCTAACTATGAAGATGCAGTTATGCTCTCATTGCATGGGTGCTTATGCTTGTTTTCCTGCTCTAGTAAAATTAAATATACTTTTTTGTTATTCCCATTAAGAAAGAGGGGAGATATTTTTCATGCACTCTTTTCATCATGAGGGATGTAGGTGCTGATTCGTTGTAACAGAACATTTCCCTTGCAGTTCCTGTTGACATTGATTATTTATACCGCTTGTGCCTTAGTTGCCCTACAAGGTTTCTGCCATGAAAACCCCGACGGTTCCCTGAGGGCGAGGGGCTGTTTCCCCCACTGGTAGTCACAGCCCCAGTGGGGCACTGGCAGCTGGAGCCATCCCGGCTCTCCCGTTCCTGCTCCCCATGCGCCGTGGTGGGTAGGACAGAGAAGGAGGACATCATGCCACCAAGTGCGGTGTCCGCTCCTTGTCTCGTGGCCAGACAGATCATGAGGTGGTGGTCTGGAGAGGGCAAGAGGGAATAGCTCTACCTTGCCTGCTCCTTCCCTCGCTGCCTGCTGGCTTGCAAGAGAATGGGGTGACTTGGTGGCTCCAGGTTTTCCTGGAGGTAAAAAAAGCTGCTTTTCCTGCACCTTTTCTCCCAGTCCTGCGCAAGGGAGTGGGAAAGCACATCCCTTGGCATTCCCTTGGGCAGACTAGCAAGACCTAAATAAGCCATGAAGGAAGTGGGAAAGGACAGGAACTCGTGTCACAGTGGGTTCAGTTAAGCATCTATCCTGGGATATGTTTGTTTGTTTGAGGTTTTTTTACTTCTTTATTTTTTTTAAACTTTGATAAGGCTTTTGCCCTAACTGCTGTCCTTGGCCATCAGCCTGCACATGCATCTAAGCAAGAATAGACTGTTTTCTGTGCTTCATTCTTATTTTCTTTAAAAGGAAGTCAGAGCTTTTTATAAACACTTACTCTAGGGAGGCAAAAAATTTGGTACACACGGTTCATTATAACCATAACTCTCCCCACCTTCTCAGAGCTCTGCTGTACGCTGGGGTGATACTAATTCACCCAAGCTATATTTCCTTTATGATAAACCTGTAGAGGCTGCTTTGGAGGAGGAAATAATCCTCATGTAACCTGCTTCACTGTGCCAGGACCAAGCGGTATGGAGACTGGTGGGAAAGGGAAGCCTCCCAGCCTCCCAGCCCCACGCTGCCTTTCAGCAGGCTCCTTGCCTGTTCCTATTTCTATCATGACTGGTTGGCTCCATGCGCTCCTGCCATGTGGAGTAGATGCTGTGTTTCTCTGCCGGTTGCTATGCTAATATGGAACAATAAACTTTGTTCCTCCTCTTTTTCAAAATAGATTCATCGTTTGGAACTATATATATATATATGTATATGCATTTATACTTTTACATATTTGGAAACGAGCAGTTGTTACTGATGGAAATTGCGGTGAGAACATTATTAGATTATTATTTTAGATTCCAGCCTGGCACCTGTCTCACAGCAGTATTTATCAAACTGTTTCTTGTTTTCAGGGCGTCAGGAGTTTGTTAAGAGTAGCCTGGGGTATAATTGATGGTGATCCCCCATTGTGGTTTTAGACTTAATTTTTGCAATGTTTCTGTCAATCCATTTGTCAGTTATATATCCTTCATTTTGTTCAGTGGCTTAAACTGGAGATACTTTTTCTGTTTCTCTTCCAAAATGACTTCTAGAAAGGCAGAAAGAGCATTTCACAGGCTACACCTAGTTGTGCAAAGTGCGGTGTGGTCATCATGATTATCAAGATAAGGTATCAGTGACTAGTTGAAACAAGAAAACTGTAATTATCCCAGTCCTTGCAGTTAAAAGGCATAACCTAAGTAGATCTTGGACTCAGAGAAAATTTGTCGCAAACAAGGAATGAAGGCAAAATACACATTTTTACTAGAAATAGCCTACTCCAGAGCAACACATTGAGCAGAAGAGTGTGTGACATAGCCCAGCATTCGGTTTCATTAGCGACTGTCTTTTGGCCTGAGTAATACCAGTTGTTTTCTGTAGGCAACCGGAGTCCTCTGTATTTAGTCTGGTCATCCCACTAATGTAACCCAGATGGGAACTTTCTAATGAAAGAGTGAATGGGTTTGGAAGGGACTTGCCTACAGTTCTAAATAAAGATGGTCTTTGTCGAGGTTCCCATAGCAAGTGCTGGAGTATACTTGGAGGAGGCTAGCAGGGCTGGCAGCACTCTCCAAAAGCCAAATTCCCTTTTCCCATAAATGGTCAAAACTTCATTTACACCTGCAGGGAATGCAGTCTGTCATTACCCCAAATAGCATTAACTGTTTTCACACCCTGCCTAATAATATTAACTTTCCCCAGAGGTCTCCATTTGTTATCCCTGTCAGTGGTGGCATGGTGACTGGCACCAGTTACAGGCCTTTTCTGGGGACCTGGGTGTGATCAGGAGGGAGAAGGAATCCTTTGCCCAAGATTTACAAACTAGAAGAACTTGGTGGACTTCCGCAGTTAATATGAATTATACAGCAGTTCTCCTGGAGAGAAAACTGCGGACACCCTGAGGAAGGCAAGCTGGGAGATACAGCTCTGGTTTGTAGGTGGAAGGAGAATACTGACTGGCCTTTCAAACAAGTGGTTGTTTGCACTCAGCGCTTGTGGAAGGAGATAAACACACCCATCTGAGGGAAATTTGAAGGTAGCATCATTGTCTAAGCAGTGTCTGAAGGAACAGTAATGCATTTTAAAAAAACACCTATTTTTTATCTTGCGCCGCCTTCTAAATCCTGTGTCTGTTACTATCATTGCAGCTAGGACAGGATGCTCCTATTTGACAGGACAGTTTCTTCGTCTACTTTATTCTCCCTCTTGTATGCAGTTGCAATACTCATGTTGCAGTTTAGGCTTTTCTGAACAGCTCTGATGTTTGCTTTTTTTTAATAACATATTAAAATGAAATAAACACTAGGAACCAATGATTGTTCCTTGAGTAAGAAATCAGGGTGTCAGGTAATAGAAGAAGAAATATCCGAAGAGAAAACCAGTTTTAGTCTCAGGGTTATGTGTTTCTATAACTGAAAATACAAAAATAAAGTGATGAAAAATATTTATATGATGGTGAATTCCCTATTAGAAGCACACAAATATTTCCAAAACTGTCACCTAATTTCTGCACACTATATCTCTTCCGCAAGAAATAGCTTGAAGCTAAACTGGTGGGTGTAATTTTCTGAACCAGGGAGCGCTATTTTTTTTCAACACAAAAATTGTGTGTAACATAATTGAAGCAAATTCTGAGGTGGCTATTCTAAAATAAGGATGGAATTTAAATCAGATGAGTTAAGATCCTTATTTACACACTTTTAATTAACATGCTTACCTTGACATGGTTCTGGTCCAAACTGCACGTTGTAGGTGTTGGTACTGCAGGGAAGTTACTCTGGGCTGATGCCTGACACAGAGTTGATCAGATCCTGGCCTCGGGATGGGAGTAGTGAGTGTGTATCTTTCTAGAGTGCACATGCCCTGCAATTTTTTTCTTCCATATTTTAAACCAAAATGCAATAAAGAAGATCAAAAAACAGACAGCTGTTACAGTACCTGCAATGGACCCTTGGCAGTGGGGACTCCTGCACCCACCCCTCTGCATTAGGGGGTTTCGACTGTGCCTGTGGCAGCCTGGGATTGTGGCAACTTCGACGTTGCAGGAAACCTACCTCTTCAACCTTCTGACCCTTTCAGGGTTTGAAAGGCTGAAGTTCAGGGAAGTTCCCCCTGAAAAGTGAGCACAGGGTTGTTTCTAGTCGCTCCTTACCTCAGCCAGTGTGTGGGGGGGCTGTGCAGCAAATCAGAGAATCATAGAATGTTTTGAGTTGGAAGGGACCTTAAAGATCATCTAATTCCAACCCCCCTGCCATGGACAGGAACACCTTCCACTAGATCAGGTTTCTCAAAGCCTCATCCAGCCTGGCCTTGAACGCTTCCAGGGATGGAGCATCCACAACTTCTCTGAGCAACCTGTTCCAGTGCCTCACCACCCTCAGAGTAAAAAATTTCTTCCTTAGATCTAATCTAAATCTACCCTCTTTCAGTTTAAATCCATTGCCCCTTGTCCTATCACTACATATCCTTGTAAAAAGTCCCTCTCCAGCTGTCTTGTAGGCAGTAGTGACTGGGGTAGCCTGTGCTTGAGGAGGTCCTTGCTGACAGGAGTCAGTGCCACTCCTGCAGCTCATTTCTGCCTTTGTTAGAGCCTTGAGCTATTTGTAGCCTTGAGGTATTTGGGAGAAGAGCTCTTCTCAATTTAAATGGTTTGGCCCCAGAAGCTGCAGGAGGGCAGGTTTGTATGTGGAGATATTTCTCTTAACCGTGGCTCCAGGGTGTAGGTGTGGCAGCAACCCATGGAATTTTGCTTTATGGTGTGTGACAGTATGCACAATTTTAGGCACCTTGACTCGGCTCGGCATACCTGCAGTTTTACAGTGCATCTGAATCCCAACATTCTGGTTTTCACGAAAATCCCCGAATCCCTCTCTTCTCTTGATACAAGTCCAGGTGTCTTTTTAGCTCAAGTACAGCCTTTGTTTCAGCTGCCTCTCCTGGTAACTTGTTCCACGTGTTTATTACCCTTCAGCTGAAGCAGTTCTGCCCGACAGCTTCTCTGTTTACTCCCAGTTGTTTTCTTTGAAATCTTTGCAGCCTGTTTTGACATCCCTTCCCTTCCTTCCCCCTGCTTCTCCACCCTAGCTTGGTGGAAGTTACCTTGATCACTCCCTTTCATGATTTTGAAAATCTTCTACTAGGTCACATCAAAGTATTCTCTTTTCCAATGAGAATAAACATAACATGCCTTCACTTCACCCACCCAGTAATTTAGGGCCTGGTAAAAGCCAAGATCTGGTTTCACTTTTTGTTGCCCCACTCTTGCACCCTCTGAGGCAATAATAGTCTCTCTGTGATACAGTGATAGTGACTAATACAGAGCATCTGTTAAGCCTTCATCACCAGAACAAGCCATTGATTCCTAATTGTTATTGCTATATCTCTACTGACACAAGTTGGTATCCCATTTCTCTTTTTTTTTCTTTTCTCTGATGTTCTGCCATATATTGGTGGCTTTAATTATGTTTTTTCCACTACAACCCTTAAAATCCTTTACCTCTACAAAGTGTCATGTCGTTATGATACTTAGCATCTACAGCTTTGCCTGATCCCTTTCTCAGGGATTAATTTATTTTGTGCTTTTGGTGTTGAGCTACATTTGCTGAGTGAACCAAATTCTTCTGCATTGACTGTGCTCAGCTTAGATTTATTTCCTAACATGAGAGCTAGGACACCGTGTGAAGATAGCTTTTTCGGTGTTTCTGTATTAATACCAGTGTACAAGTACAAACTCGGTACTGTGAACCAAAAGCGACTCTAAAGGTGGTTATTCGTTGCTGCTGTAACATAAGAGACCTAAGCAAAGGTAGCGTAGGTCATGAGGATGTTCTTGTCTGGAAGATGCTGACACAGAAACAGTGTTTGAGGCAAGTGGGATGGGATAACCCTTGGAAATCTGATGCCTCCACTCAGTACCCTTTTCCCAGTGTAAATCTCCCACCCAATATCTGGTTTTGTCTCTTGCTCCACAGCCACTGTTCTGTGCTTTTACTTTGCAATCCATAACTTTCTATTTGTCTCCATTAGTCATCTCTGACGCTGGACCTTGTCAAAACTTTGTTTGAAAACTCTAACCTCAGTGTGCTATACGGCATCTGTCATGTTTTTCTTATCTGCCGTGGCAGCGTTATCTTCAAAGATATCCAGCAGGTTAGTTAAGCATGACCTCCTGTGTCTAAATGTATGCTGACTGTTCTTAATCAAACTGTCTTTCCAGGTGTTCTCATGTCACATCCCTTAAAGGTTTCCTGTGCCAGATGTTAATCCTACTGCTCTATAATTTCCTGGTTTGGCTCTTGACCTCTTTCAGGGGTGGAGGAAAGAAGCCAGAGTGCCACTTTTAGCTTTATAAATTTCTGCCAGACTCAAGGTACTTCAGTGTAGTATCTTCCTTACCCCCTCTTTTATCACTGTTCTTGCTCGGTCTCATTCACGGACACTGACCGTTAATGGGCACTTAGACTATATTCACCTTTCCAAACCAGTTGGTATCTCAGAGACGTGACAGGTTTTTATAACTGAGAGGATACATTGCTGCTTTGCCAGAAAACTAGAGGCCAAAACTGATGTACTCAAAATGAAGTAATGTTGTAGCTGCATTTATTTATTAAAGGGGAAAAAGCATGAAGAAATGGATCAGACCTCCTGCACCAAGATGCAGTGCCTTGGGTTTTCTTTGGAGAGATGTGTTGGTGGATGGCTCATTTCTTTGAATTGCAGTAGTTATGATGGTAGGAACAGCGTTGGTACCTTTTTTTTTTTTACCTCTGAGGAACAACCTGCACTGCAGAGACTGTATTTTTTCTGGATGAAGAAGGTAAATTGTCCTGTATGTGATGAGTCTTCCCTCTTCTGTATGCCAGATTGGAGGGTTTTTTCCCTAGTCCAGAAAGCCATGCCATTTCTTGCTCCTCTCTTCTTACGTACTAATGATCTGTAGTCCATGAAAGGTATTTTTTTGACACTGATTGAGTTTTAGACTGGTGGCCTGTATGGAGGAACTGAGCCAAAGGTCAGCTGCATGGGTCTCCATTCCCCTTTTTCACTGAGTCAAAGATTCACGTCTCAGCTTGTTGCTGTGGGTGAGACGTCAGTACCAAGAACAATAATTAGTGTGAGTAGATGTGGAGGTACCATGTTCTTCCTTGTGGCTCTACAGAAACAGAGAACAGAAATGAAAGAATAAAGTGACAGATCAATTATCTCAGATCGTAATAGAAAATATTGAACATATGTATTATAAAACATGTAGGTAAAGACAAATGCCATTCTTCACTGCACTGATTCCCAAATTCATTGGGCTCTTTTTGAAATATTGGATTAAATGGTCTCATTTTAGCTCCATTAGAAATGAAAGCATACTCCTATGTTTCTGTGCTAAACGCTGTATTTTTAAAGAGGCCATGATAATATTTAGCTGAACATCTTTCCCTGTTTTTTAAATGCCCAGAGCAAAAGCCTTACAGGTCAGAGTAACTGGAATTACCTTTATGAAATGTCCTCATTTGCTTTTTAATTAACCTCCATACCCTTAATGTTGTGATAATTAAGGGATATTTTTAAAATCTCTGATCAGCAGTGCACATGCTGCCATCAAGTACAGGAGATCTCCTCTGGATAAGGGGATTTGTTGAATCAAGGCCAAACAACAGATTCTTTTTGTTTCAGTTCATGGGTCAGTATTATAAATGGGATTTAATCTCTGTCCACACAAGAGCAAAAGCACACAGGTAACTTTATGTATACAGGTGACAGGAGTTTTGCTGTTGATTTCACTGCATGAGTGGAGACTGTTCATAGCATTTAAAGAAAAGTGGGCACGTATGAGTTTGAGTCACTGGTGCCATATGATGAACTTGGCCTTGAATAAACTAAGTCTTGCTTTTTTCCCTTCAGTTCCCATTCACTGCTGCTTTTCAGTTAGAAAGCTGCTGATATTTCTAAGAGCTTGGGAGGATTGTGCCTTCAGGTCAAGCTCTTCAAGGCCCAAAGGGCAGCTGAAATACTTAGGAGGTTCCCAAATAACCATTAACATTTTGGTCCCTAATCTCTGGGAAGTAACTGCAGAGTTTTATGTGTTTCTCTTATAAAGCCTTTACAGACCTTTTTTCCCTTCAGTTTTGCATTTCTTACTTTCATATACTGATCTCCTTTAAAGGTATGCCAAAATAAAACCCCTCAAAACAAAAAAGAGGCAGAGCATGAATATGCAACTGAGAAAACTCTTTCAACAAATATTACCACAAACCTGCATACCAGTCTGGTTTCGTTACTATAGCAGCAGCGCTAGTGAGGTATGTTCTTAGGCTGTGAGACCATAAATCAAGTGCAGACCCTCTAGTTGTGTCTGGTAGGATCTTGTCCCATTCTTCAATCTTCCCCTACCTGCACTCACTGTGTAGTTCCAGTTGGGATAGTGGAACATCTGAAGCTTAATTTGTAGAGGAAAACACTTTCCTTCCCAGCCACAAGCCAGAAATGCTGGATTTTATGTCTCCATCAGCTGAGAAGACATTTTCTCTTGTGAGTCAGCTTCATTCTGCTTGTTTAATAGGTATATTAGCAAGTGTGGAGGCCTGAAAGCATCCAACTCATTCTTTTTAAAAATTAAGAATATAAAATTATATTTAAAATTTGTTTGAAAACAATCCAGAAGAATTTGAATTGCCTCATCATTGTTAGGCAAATAACTGGCTGCTGAAGCAGCCAAAATGAATGGGCTGCTTAGTTTTGTTAGAGGAACAATTGTGAAGTGAAATGACTGGCAAGGCACAAATAATTGGTTTGGCCAGTGGCCTGATTTGCCTGGTTGGTCAGTTTGTCTGTCTTTATTTCTTGCTCCAACAAAAATAAATGAGCTTCCCAGTCCATCTTTCATTTTCAGTAGAGCAAGTCTAGCCAGTCAGTTTTCTTCCTTGATTGATCAAAAGATCCAGAAACAGAAATGCATCCAAACCATGTGCAACATTTGAAGGAAGGCTGTCAAATTATTTTTATTAAATTGATTAATTGCAGGAAATTCCAGTTTCTGACTGACATACTATACTACAGATGCTCTTCAGAGAAAAGAATTGTTCTTTCAAGAAACCTACCATGTGTTGGGTTTCTTTGGGCCTTTTTCTACAGTGTCGATCTTTGCATCTGTAGTCTTTTTGTTTTGTCTTTCTTTTTAAAGCAGGGGAAAATATAGGTGAGTAGAAATTTTTGTTAACATAACTCTCAGATTTGTTTGGCTCAAAGCTATTTTAATGTGATGAAATGCCAGTGGAGCGAACATAGTCTGTGCGGTCTTTTGCTGATGGGCATGCCATCTATGCTGGCAAGACTTGCACATCTGACTTCCACTGGAAAAATGGAAGGCTAAGCCTGACTAGAGATGACAGACCATGAACTCGGTATGGACAAGAACATGCCACTCAGAAAATATGTAGAACGAGCTGTGGAATAATGGAGAAAAACCTCTTTTCTGAGAATAAAGGAGAAGAACCTTCTTTCCCAGTCTCTCCCATCTTAATTTGCTTTGATCTTGGGTAGCTATTGAGAAGTCAATATATATAGATGTGTTTTTTCTGGCTGGCTACATTTTATTAGAGCCGCTGGTCAAAACAGTTGCTGGTGGACAGTTTGTTCTTGCGTACAGATCAGTGTAGTCCTCACGCTAAAAACAAGACTGCACTAGGTGGCTTGGTAACTTAACTGTGTTCTGCTCTTGCTCTCCCCATCCTCATCCCCTCTGTTTTCAACGCACTGCAAATGAACTCTGCTTTTAATGAGACTCCCTTGTCGCACGTTCTCTTGCCCACATTTGTAGCAGGCAGCGTTAATCAGAGACGAGCTTGGAGCAGGTAGCAACTGGACAGTGAGAGCTCAGTCTTTAATGAATGTGAGATCGTTCTTTCTGCAGAAATGATTCATCTGGTTTCCGTGCATCCAAACAGCTTAAATTTCAGTATGATCTCACACATTGTTCCCCCTGGGCAGTTTACAGATGGTTTATCTTCCCCCTTGCATTGGATTTAGTCCCCATACCTGTTTACTTCCACTGCGTTGTATTGTTGTTTCACCTATGTACGCTTAATGTACCACCTGGGTTTTTGTTTTCAAGCTGATCTGCTTTGTGTCTTAGGCTTTACTGTGGATTCAAATGGACACACTCAAACACATCCTTTTTTCTGCACTCTTTCCTTTTTTCAGTAAATGCTTTATTTAAACATATGATGAGTTTAGTCTTTTTAGCCGTGTAGTTGTTCTCATCACTTTGTGAGGAGACTAAAAGTTTGTGCTTTTTACTGCGTTTGTTGTCATTTCTGCCTTTGAGTACAGTTCAAGATTTGTGTGGTGGGATGTACATCTATGCATGTGAGGTACTTGTGTCACACGTGTTTATCATTAGCTTGGAGTACATTCCTAGGTTTCTGCACCAGTGGAATAAATTGCATTTAGTTTGCAGTTCTGACCTTCTCACCTGCACTCTGCTCACTATAATCTTACGCTGCAGGAATTGCTTTGAACACCTCAATTCAATAAGGCTGTTTTTATACAACACACTATTTCCTAATAAAAATAACCTGCTATAAAAATGCTTTTCTTTTTTTCCCCTCTGCCATCTCTTGCAGCCTCCACTGAGTCACAGCAAGGAATGAATATTATGCTATTCTAAAACTTAAGCGCTACAGGCTTAGGACTGTATATATTAAGAACAGATTATCTCATGAATCAGCTAGGCTAGAACAGAAGATGTTTCACCAAGGTCCTTGAGAGCTTTCTTTTACAGCTGGCAGGAATAATGAAAGGCTACCACACCTTAGAAATAAAAGAATTATGTGGTTTATGATGAAGGATAGAAATGATTTATCCTACTAAGGAAAAGGAGACTAAAACAAAGGACAAGATGAAGTGGGAGGCAAGGAGATGAGCCAGGTTGTCCGTCTGCCTTTCTCTTCCATTTGTTCTCTTCATTGCCATGAGGAGAATTGCTGTTCAGGGCCCTGCTCAAACTATCTCGCTTCTGTGAGCATCCCCATGTGAGACACCTATGGCTTTTATTTTCTAGAACTTTATGGTTTTCCTCCTAATTATCTGTTAGGGATTCAATCCAAGAAGTTTGAGTACACTGTAATTGCATCTAGTAAAAGATAACTTGTGCAATGGTTGCTTCAGAAACCTTCTTCTATTTTTAATCTGCATATAAAAACATTTGGTTACAAGCTTGTGTTGGAATGGCATGTGTAGATATTGTCACCCAGAAATGAGCAGGAAAACAGTGCATTGTGTTGTCTGTCTGTATACTCGCTGCACTTTGAACACTTGCCAGTTTTCTATACTTGCGCTAACTACTATGTTGAGCTCCATTAAAGTCATACAATATAGGATATTTTAAAACGGTTATCACTGGCATGCACAGCAGATGTTTTGGGAGTGTGTTTTCAAGCAGAGATAGGAGCTGACAGTGACTGTTTTGGTGCAATAAAATAGTAAGCTCTGGACAAGAGGTCTCTCATCCTGCCTCCTCCTCCCATGTTTCGTTTGATAGTGCAGAAACTCAACAGAAAAGCCACAGGTCAGATCACCTGTGTGTCAAGAGACAGTCTTCCAGTTTTCTTTTATGCACCCAAAAAGGTAAGACAATTTGTTTCCAGACTGCAGAGGGAGGATTTAGAGCGTGGCTTTGCTTGCTGTAGTACTGGAGAACCGTGGGACATGCCCTGAGCAGACCCAGCAAGGAAGGAGGCAAAGCTAAGAAGGCACCGTGTGTTTGTTCACACCCAGTCTAGGCGAATTTAGATCCTCCTGACTTGTGGGCCAGCTCTGCTGTAAGGCCTGAGACATGATTTTACTAAGAGTAAGTCTGATTACCCTGACTTCGCAATTAAGCCCAACTTAGTCAGTTTGCCTCTGGGTGAGATTAACTGCACCAAAACCACAGCCACTGGTCTGTGCACAGGGCTGGTTCCAGGGGACCGATGTGGCTCTGCCGGTTCATGTTAGTTCCAAAAACAGCACCGGGGTAACTTTGTACTGGCAGGCTCTATGCGGGATCGAGTGTTGTCTGCCCTCCCACAGCTGGCGTGAGGCCAGCATAAACTCTGTATCATGTGTTCTGGCTAATTCATCTTAAATGTGATTATGTGCCCTGGGCTGATCCAGATCAAATGTGTACTGAGAGCAAAGAGCCAGGATTAATGATCATGGAGGCGTGACCCGAATTCAGCCACAGAAGAGAAAGCTGTGATATAGTTGGATTGCTCCGAAGGAGCGGCTTGGCGCCTTCTTCCTTGGGGAGCAGGGCTGGGAGCAGGAAAGCACCAGGTCACTCACAGGAAAGGATTTTCCTGGTGGTGGTGTCACTTTGTTCCTCTCCAAAGGTGCCTGTGTTTATTCTCCTCCTTCGAACTATTTAACTGCACACGTGGAGGGTGACATGGGAGTTAGGAGATCCTTCTGCAAAATACTAGCTTCTGTTTTGCTGTAGTCTCTCCAGATCTGATGACTAGGTTGGACCTTTCCATTGCAAGGATAGACTCGAGGCACTCTTAAATTCTTAATTTAAGAGACTCTTGTTGAACAGAGGTGCCATGTGTTTCTTTCTTTCTTTCGCTGACTTGAGGTGGCAGGCACAGCTGCTGGAGGTGCTCCCGGCACATCTCTACACTGGAATGCAGAGGTTTCTTCCTGACCCTCCCACCCACCAACCTGCACTCATCACTGTCTGAGAGCCCCAGCAGCGCTGCTCTCCACTGCCTGGCCATATGGTTCACGTTCGTCACGGGAGCTAGTGATGGATGAGTCTTTGGCTGGGAGACCTGTAAGGACGTAGCTTTTCCTGGTGGGTTGCTGCCAGGAGGGCAGGAGGAGGAGGATTTGTAGATCTGATCCCCATAACCCAGGAGACCTTCTGACTGCAGAGCCATTGCAAGGCGTGGAAGTTAACATCAAGCATTCCCTGAAGGGAAGGAAAAACTGGCATTTTGGCTAGCTTTGCAAGGACTACAGCAATAGGGAGCATACAGCGATGATCTCCTATCACTTTACAATCCAAATACAGCTGCCCAAATGTCAACATTGTAAATTGAAGCTCTGATGCTGGCTGAAGAGAGGCCAAGGTTGCTTGAGCTCGATGTGGAAAGCCGGAGGTAGTTTTGCGGTGAGGCCGGCACAAAGGTACCTGTTTTGGAAACATGGGGCTGTACTGCACCATCCTGCTTCTCTCCCAGCCTGACCCTCATGCCAGAAGCCCTTCATCACCTTTGGCTCCACCTGCTTCCATGTCCCAAACCATCTGCAGTAGAAGCTTTGGCCAGGCTCCCATCTTCCACCCAGAACTTACCCATCTCCCAAAACCCGACCCTTATTCTTCCACAGCAGTGCCACTTTCCACTCCCTATCTATGCCATCCACTTTGAATGGCTTCTTCTGTTTCACCCTTTCGTGCTGAAGCCCCCTTATCTTCTTACTGCTTCCCTTCCATACTGTCCTCTGACTCGTTCGCTCCACCGGCACCACTAACCTTGCCTGCAGATTTTTAATATTTTTTTTTACCAAGCATACTTTAGATGTGAAATTTACAGTTGATCTGTAAGTTAAGTCTTTTCCTGGTCCTTAAGACACTCCTTAACCCTGTTTTCTACATAGAATTACACAGCTGAGAGGCACTGGATGCGAGGAGTCAGCTCTTCGTAATAATATTTCAGATATACAAATTGGAAGCATTTGCTTACATCTTTCTTACCGTACCTTTGCATATTACTTTGGCAGACAGTGATGAAATACTTAGATCACAAACTCCCCCAGGCAGAGAGCAGGTCCTCCTGTCTGCTTTTTACCTGGCACTGGTACTGTTATCACATGAGCTTCTCATGATGGTAATTGGACGTGAAAACAGAGGGATTTGGTTCCCCATATAAAGTCTGTGAGGTTTAGATGAAGCATTTTCCCTAACACCTAAATATATTGCTTCTGAAACACTGCCAGGACACTTTGTGAGTTTTATGGTTAATAGATGCTTCAGGCTTCCGCTCTTCTCTTTAGTCTGTTCAAACCAATAGCTCCCCTGTGGTAAAGGACATAGCCCATCCCAGCCAGGCACCTAATATGGGGTTGTGAGGGATGCAGGACATGACCCCGAGGTCAGAGCATGAGCATCACATGAAAATAGTTCCCCAGGTTCACTGCAGCAGCCTTTAACACCTTGACTCTATGGGATTTAGTGCACTGACATTTTTCGAGAGAAAACAGAAGTTTAGTAGAAAGTACTCCTTAAGCAGCAACACGGTTTTCTGCATAGTTGTTTTCCAGAGAAAAAAATTCTGTCAGTTCTGGTAGTAACAATAGCTGAACCCTGAGCTGCTGCTGTATTTTAAACCTGCAGGATCTTTGGAGCCATGTTGGAGGCTGTACATAGCTGTACAGTGCTGAAGGCTCTACCTCTCTTACCATACATAGTGGGGATGCAAAGCTGTCTTTGGAGGAAATAAAGAGGGTCAGAGTATCTATGTAATTAACAACAAAATCAAAGGAGGTTTGGAAATTTATTCCATCGTCACATTTCAAACTCGTTTTTAAAGTCACCTGGGAAAAACGAGCTCGCAATGTTGGAGGCCGCTGGCACAAACCACCTCTCATTCATATCTCAGACACTGAAGGATGAGAGATGGTTTCGTTTTTGCAAAATTATGTTAAAATAACACTGAAAATATCTGTGTGTGCAACTGCCAGTGGCAAAAGTAGTGGATTGCTCTTCTGTATTAATCATGTTAATTTATGGCTAGATGTGACTCATTTGATTACTTACGGAAATCAAAGCCAAGTGATTTTCTTTACCGTGTGTGTGTGCATGTGTGTGTACGTGCATTATCAAAAGAGGGAGTTAACCTCACCAATTGCACTCCTTTGCTGCCTTTCATCCTTGCAACCCATGAAACAAGAATTAATGCAAAATCAGTTTTCAGTGCTTTTAATTTTTTTTTGATTAATTAAGGACTGCCTGTCCCAGCAGTTTGCTTCATTTTTTCCTGGGGATTTCTCGACTCAAGATGTCTGACAGAACTACAGGAGGTTTCACATTCAGCATCTTTATGGTTTCCCATGTTCTGTTCTTTATTTTTGGAAATTATCACAAGAATAGCTTGAACCAGTTTGACCTGTTTGTACATCTCATAGCACAATGGGGCTCTAATTGAAGCATCTCACATTACTGAGCTGATGCCATTATTATTTAAAAACAAGTGGGTACCTATTAGGAATATTTATTCCCTGCCTTCTATCAAGAAAGCAATTTTCTAAAGAGAATCGTGTTTTTGTCTTATTTAGGGTATTGATTACCTACTGCTTTGAAATAAAAGGAGATTTGTATGCTCTGCTGCTAGATAATCTGTGAAGGGCTGTTATAGTAAGATTGAGCCCCTAGGCTGGGTGCCAAGAAGAGAGAGGATGTTTCGCAGCTTCGGTCTACCTTTCTCACATGATTCACCAGATGCTATTTAAATCTCTTTGTACCTCCGTTCAGTTCTCGATTTCACAAGAAAGTTGTAATCGTTGTAGTTGTCATGATGCTGAGCTCCCTGGCTCGTGGGGCCTGCAGGAATGCTTGCCATGATACGGAGACAATGTGCAGGCAGCTCTTGCACTCAGCTGTCAGCCCCAGATATTCAGAAGTCATGCCCAAGTCACCTGAGATTTGTTTAACTTTTTTTAAATTATTGTTTGTTTTTAAATCTTGAAACATTTTGAAGTGTTTCAAGTCTTTTTTATTAATCTACATTGAGATTGGCTAGAAAAATTCTTAGTTTTAAATCAAAAGAGGGACTCCTGCAATCAGGTGATGCCAAGACCTGAGGCCTTTGGCAGAGCAGTAGATACCATAGCTAAAACAGCAAGGGTCAATGTTTGCTAGTATGTGGTTCTGCGGATCTTATTCTTCCTAGGAACGGAAACCTGAAGCTGCAGGAGGAGCATGTTCCATAGCACCAATAGTAGTTTCCTAAAGCTCCACTCGAGAGGAAAATAAGCTTTCGATAAATGGAGACATTTGGGGGAATCTGTAGGCAGAAAAAAGAGCAGTTTAAAAAAAAGGCAAGAGAGCAAATTTTCCCGCTTTCAAGACAGATGCAGAATTAAGGGCTTGAGAGGATGCAGAAGAATTTAAAATTCAGTGTGTCAGTAGGTGTGTTTTCCACTGCTTATATTGAGTGACTCTGAAGGAAGCACTGAGTAACACGTTCCTGGTAGTAGCATTTGCAGGGATGGAGGTGAAGGAGCTCCATCTCCCAAGCTATTCTTGAAGTAGTAACACCATACTTTGTGTTGGCGTGAGCAACTCCGAGCGCAGACTGTGCGTTCCCCACACCCCCAGAAATACCTCCTGAGTGCTGCAAACAGATCCCTTACACTGAAGAGACTGCTTCCCCAGCTCGCAGCATGTACAGTCGAGCTCTGCTCCTGCCTGGTTTTTGGTCGTTTGTGTATTGTACCCATCGGCTTTGGCTCAGGGGAAGATGGGAGCAGGGCTTGTAGCTGCGTAATTAACGGGTCAGTCTCAAAGCAGGAGATGATGAATGGGGACTGCAAGCGGGGCATACGAAACACAGAAGGGTGGGTTTTTTGCTGCTGTGTCTTTTCATAGCCCAGCTGACCTCAGCTGCCCGGTTGTGGCACCGGCATGAGCTTTTTGGGCACCACAGCCTAAGGGCAGGGCCCTGGCCGACGAGCTCCCCGCTGCCCGCATGCAGCCTGACTGGCGGCACGTTCCCACTTTTCGGGGCAAAAAGCTGAAAACTTCCATGTGTGACCTTTTCTCCAAGCTGCTCCAAATTTCATGTTTCTCCTATTCCCAGTGGGATGCCCTGCCCAAATTGCCTCTGCTGACACATGAGGAGAGGGCTGCCACCACCGGAGCAACCCGCCGAGCAGCCAACGCCTGCAAACTTGAATCTGCTGTGCGGTATAAAACCCTGTTTGGATTATAAAGCCTGCAGGAGGCAGAGCCCTGGCAGGAGGGCATCCCAGCTTGTGGCAGCATCCATAGGGAATTTTTCCTATTTCCCTTCCAAAAATTAGTTTTGGGAAATTTCAGTGGGTGCTTTTTTTTCCCCCCTTTCTTCGCCCGAACGAGCGTCGCAGTGAGGCAGCAATGGGTTGGGAGGTGGTACAGTAACCCGGACCTCAGTGCTTGCCAGTGGTTTACTGCCACAAACGTGTGCCTGCAGTCCTCTGCATGTTACATTTTCACTAGCAAAATCACCTGTGGGGGATTATTGGGTCTACACAAACCCAGCCGGAGGTCTAGGAGTGACGTGTATTTAAAAGGAGATAAATGAGGATGTCGCTGGAGTTCAGCCTTTTCCAGAGTTGTTGGAGATTAATGGTTTATTTCAAATTCCTGACATAGTTCTCAGTCTCAGATTCTGGCTGCATCTGTTAATCCTCCTGGCAGTACAAAAATCTGGAAAATAGGAATCCTAAAGTTTCAAAAGGCAGAACATTAATGAAGATCTCCCCAAGACAATTTTCCAAACTTCTTTTTTTTTTTTTTAATTGAGATTTAAAAATTACTCCCATTCCTGCTTGAAGTGTAAGTCATAGTTTTTGGATTGCCTAGGGCAGACAATGCTGCATAGTCTGTATGTTTTGAAATTTCCAATCGTTTGCTATGTATACGCATGATCGTATCAATTGGATTATATTCTGAGTGTATAGATACTGCACTACTGCACTATGTTTATGGAAAACTAATCCAGCAAACGCTAATCCTCAGAATATGCCAATATAGAAAAAAGTGGTACATTATATGCAACTGATAAGACAGATTTAAATGATTTGCCCCAAAAGCGGTGGTTGAGTTAGGACTTCAACTGTTACTATTATCGTTCTTCAAAACCTCTTTCCAGTTGGGATTTATCTTTCTTCTCCATGCCTCTTATTATGGTCTGAAACTCTCATTTGTTTTAGTTTCCTTCCTTTTCCTGTCTTTAAGCATCTCCTTTTGAAAGAGCTGTCATAATCTGTTGAGCAAAAACTCAGTTTTGCATAATAACGCTTAGATGTGATTGTTCTCACAAGTTTTGCAATGGGTTTCTCCAAATTCTAGGGTGATTCTTGGCTGAGCTGATCAGGTTTCACATTTGCTTTTCCACTCAGCGCACGTACACAGCAAAGTTTTAAAATATTTTGCAACCTGTAAGTGGCCTGCCATGATACGTCACCGTGTTTGCACCCAACAGAGCTACAATTTCCACGATTTGTGTCGCACTGCCATTTTCTGGTGCATAACAAGCAGTCTCTGCTTAGTTGGGAATGCCTTTGGAGGGATGGCATGAGATATGATGGGAAAGGCTGGAAGAGAAACTGCCTGTGGCTTTCTCTTCGCAAACATACAATTTTTCCTTTTGGATTCAGTGAAATACGTACAGAAACGCGCTGCTGCCATGTTTTGTGTGGTGGGAGAGAGTTCAACCTGCCGGCCACGCTGGCGGCAGCGCTTTGAGGGAGGCTCTGTACATACGTGCGTGTGTATCAGCGGCCCCTTGGTCTGGCTGTCACCTGCGCTCCCACGGGAGCACACCGGCGGCTTTCCAGGCACCGCAAACAGCTTCGGCGCTGCAGGCCGGGCTTTGTGCCAACAGGGCTTTGTTGGTTTTCTGGTATAGGTTCGGACCGTAATCTCATCAGATAAGGCGTTCATTCTCTGCGCCTGGTGATGCGAAGGAGAGCTGCTGGAAGAGGGCTGCAGGGTGTCATCGGCTTGTCGGAGGAGCAGCATTGTGGCCGCTTCTGCAAGAGGGCTGCACCCTCCTCCTGCAGAGCTCACCTGGCAGAAAATACGGCATGGCCAAATGATTTCTTTAGGGCAGCTGATGTGTTGTCTCTACCAGCGGGGCAACAGGCACTAGGGATTCAGGAGCACCAAGGAACTCTTTCTGCTGCTGGCTTCCCTTTTGCTGTGTTTAATTTCCTTTCTAGAACTTTCATAGCTTTCAAATGGGGGTAAGCCTCACAGGAGTAAGCCTCATAGAGATACTGAAGGTGCTTAATTACTTTAGGTGTGAGCAGCACATAAAACAGGTCAAACAACATGCAAAAATTATTTTTCTCTCCAGATTTTACAGCTCTATCGTTTCCTAAAATTCCCCGCTTAATGACTGGGGAAGTTCGGAGAGGAAAGCAAGTCCCGTGCGTTGAAAGTATTTCTTCTGCTGCAATTGCGGCAGCTCATGTGAGTTCATAATTCCTCAGGCCTTGACCAACACTAGTCACCAAAAGAAACTGTCTGAGGATGAAAAAGCTTTTCTGTTTTAAAAAAATATAATTCAAATTGTGTTTTTGCTTAAAGGACGTTTGCCCTTTTTACATCCAGCGCATTCATTATATGATTCCGTAGAGCAATTCTATCCTTTCAGTCAGGATGACCTTTATTTTATATTTAAATGCAACAGCAAAACAAGGAGAAAAAAGAAGTAATGTGAATTCTTCTCCAGAGCTCCTTCGCCGACTTGCTCTCTGCACATGAATGCAAAATGGCAGCTGCCACTGCAGCGCGGTCGAGAGTTCCCGTTTAAAAATGCAGTGCTTACAAAAGAAGCCCTAACAGCCATAAGCTACAAAACATAAGATCTGATAAATGGAAAAGGACAAAATCAGGTCATGGAGGCAGTGCATATCTTTTGCCCTTGTATCACATCTTTCATGTGTGGATCTAGAGTCACTGTACAGGCGTCATCCTACCTCCCGAGTGAAATCATAGAATCATAAGATAGTTTGGGCTGGAAGGGACCTTTAAAGGTCATATAGTCCAAGCCCCTGCAGCAAGCAGGGACGTAGAAATGCAAAGGGGCAGAGAGGATCACGGATCCCAGGGAGATGAGGCAGCTCTGTGTTTGTATACAGCACCATTTTTAAGAGGGGAGGTAAAGCATTTCAGGCCCAGCTGAAACTGCAAGTGGCATTTCTTTAGGCACAGGTAATTAACTGAGCTGGAATTAATGCTCCTGTGTGCTACAAAAAGCGCCCTAGGATTTTAATCAAGGCTATTAGTCAGCATATTGGTAAAGCAACGATGAATTCTGCAGCCCCCCGTATGCGGCAGTCTCAGTTGATTACGAATGCACCAAGAGCCTTCATTTTTCTTCAACTGCACCTCCAGAAGCACCACGCAATAGAAATGTTTTGCCAGTTCCCAGTGCTCTTGAGGAGTGCCCCTGCAGATGGGGGTCTCTGCCTGGGGGTAGATGCGGAGGAGCTCCTTCCAGGAGCCCCAGGTGAGCTGTGGGGGCAGGCGGGGAGCCAAGCTTTTCGGCTTCCTGCTGCTTTATGTAGCACAGAAAGGTAAAGTGTGTTTGCATTGATGCAGTGCCGCTTTACAAAGAGTCCTCATGAGTGAGTTCCCAGTTGACCGGAAAGAGACCTGAAGGAGAGCGTCCCCACTACCAGCAAAAGCAAACCACTGCCTTCTCCCCTGGCTCCACTCCCTGCGTGTTTGAGAGGATTTCTGGCCCATTCCTGCATGACTTCTGATAGCCAGTGAAGTCCCAGCACTGTAACCCAGGAGTTACAGTATTAGGCATATTTTGCATTTCTAAGGTAGTGCCAGTGATTGACACTTTTCTGATTTTGGCTATTTTACTGTTCAGCCTGAAGTGCTAAGTTATTGTCCAAAATGAATTTTGAACACATGCACATGCATGTGAATGTGTATGCATGTGCATATACAAGGTGAATTTTTCACCAGTTTTCCAAGGTGTATCTATCTGAGTCATTGGTGCACATGGGCTCTTTGGTTTTTATTCCTAGGCAGAGCAGAGCTCTGCTGGTTGGGATTAGGAAAGTTCGTACCTGCCGAAGGAGACTGCCTAATTCAAAATGGAAGTACAAATCAACTCCTAGGTTTATTTTTCAGGCTTAGCAGATTTTTCAAGGAACAAGCTACGGCAACACCAGTTCCCTTTGCATAGTATCTTTTATGCACTCTTACTAAAAGAGCCACCTCATCTGTGTGATGAGGTAGGAACGGCACTCACAGGCTTTCCTGCCAGCCAAAGACTGGTGTCAACCTTGGGAAGTCAGGAAACTGGCCTAGACCGAATATTATTAAAAGCTTTTAGAGGAAAGTCAGTTAATTCCTTTTGTCTCTGAAACTCCCATTAATCTCTGCTCAGATTCTCTCCATTCCTTCTGCCACACCTGGCTTTTAAAAGCAAAACACCCTTGGTCTCCACTAAGCATAAAGAAAGCAACATGAAAGAGGAGCTATAATTGCTTTCCTAAGAGTGTCTCTTCTCTCCCACCCCCTTTTCCTGCTGTTTGGTCACCTTTATTTTTCCTTCTTTCTCTGAGGTTTGATGTCTTTGCGCATCACTTTAACTGTCAACAGTACACAGCAAGCTTTGTGGAGCAGGGACCTTGGGCCTGCTTTTGATCTCATTTGCATGGATGTAAAGGGAGTTACTTGAAGTGTCTGGTGGTGTAATTGATAGCAGAATCAAACCCTCCTCTGAGATACTGGGAACATGCCGTCCACCCCTGCGTGCCATAAGCATTTGTTACTTTCATAGCTGCTCTGCAGAGAGAGCCTGGTGCATTTGTGAGTTAACTGCAGACCTTTGCATGTGTGTGTGTGTGTGTTTGTCCATCTTTCTCGCTCTTTTTGTTCCTGTCTACTCTGTGGCATTTAATTTGAGATTAACTGTCATTTACTTTCACAATGTTGCAAACTAATAACCAGGAAATAAAAATATTTTTTCTAATTCTCTTTCTTTCTTCCTTCCTTCTTTTTTTTTTTTTTTCCCCCTTTTCCCCATAACCCTTTGTCAAGGATGAAGTTTACTGCAGTGACCTTCCTTGCGGAGGTCACCTTGAACTTCTAGTGGAGCACATAGGGATCTTAAATGCACCCTATCAGAGCAACTGAGTGTTAGCTCTGGGACATTTTTGGCTGGTATGGAGCCAGCCCAGCTTGGTACCAGTTCCCCTTGGCTCTCCTGGGTGCAGGAAGCATGTCAAAGCCAGCGATAGTGCGTTCCAGTGGCTGACGAGCTCTGTGCTTGATTCTGCCTTGACAACATAATGGCTCCTGAGAAACCATTGCGAGTCAGCGCTCATTAACAGCCCCCAGTTTGCTCTGGTTTCTGCCAACAAGGAGTTCAGCCCCGGGTTTGGTGAAGGCAATGCAGAGGCTTAGAGCTGAGCTGGGCACAAGCAGAGGGGCTGCAGAGCGAAGGAGACACTGCAATGTTTAACCACGGGTTGGTTTAACTCATTTCTGCTGTAACTCTTTGGTAGCCGACATGGTTAAACCACAAACTAATGCTGTCTTAAATCGGAGGTGCCCAGAGAGGGAGATCAAAGGCTAATACACAGAAAATATTTCTTGTGACTGATTTTGGGGAGGCAGTGCTCCTTTCAGTGTTCTCACAGGCTGTTTACAATTGGCAGAAATGGCAAAACCCAATGTTAAAATTCCTGCTGCTTTTTTGCATTTGTAACATCAATTTGGATGTGAAGAAACAGGACCATCTTTAGTTCTTGACCTATACTTGCAACTCTTAATTCTCTGTGGCGACTATGATGGATGCAAAGGCACTGGAGCTGGCATTAAATCACAGCTAACTGTGTAGCTGCATCAGCACAGAGCTAACTGCTTGAATATTTACCCACCTTGTCAAGCCGGCGCTGCTGCATGTGCTGAGCTCTGTGCTTTCTTGTCTCTACTGCTTGCAAGAATCTGAGCCGCTGAGCTTAAAGTCCCCGTGTGCCTATGGCCATGCAAACTGTTTTTCCTGCTATGATAGCAGCTGGGCTCGCAGGTACAGACTCTAACACCATTGTTTGCAGCCAATTCAAGATGAACCCCAGGGATACTGCTGCTGAGGGAGCTGATTTTGCCCTTCCCACTGCCCCGGCCACGCATTCCTGCCCCTGTGCTGTAATTCGTTTTTGCTAGATTAGTTTCAGCCTGGATTAGTTCCCCTGGTCCGACTCCCCGCAGAGGTGAGCAAATGCTTGTGCCAGCACAAGGCAGAGCAAAGGTGGGGGTGGAGAGGGAGAAAACGGCGTCTTTGAGAAGTAAGGCCAGGGAAAAGCGACTGTGAATTTGTGGCCTCTTGCTCTCCCTTGCTTCTCCTTGTTTGATGAAGAGATACTGTGATTGTCTTTCCTTGTTTGCTTTTAATTTCCTTCCTCAGGCTGATTATAGAAGTGAAGGAACGGTGATAGGTATTATACCTATAGGCCAAGTCATCTCTGGATGAGCCTGGCTGCTTTTAGTCACTGCATTTTGCTTCCAGGGCTTCATATGATTCTCTGTTGAGCAGTTTCCCCAGTGTGCCTGCCAAGTTGTCCAAGTGCATTTCCAATATTCCTCTTATGTACCTGCCACCCATCCGTGCCACATGCCCCCTCGTCACCCCAGCCAAACCCCGGCGCCTAGCCTCCAGCTGGGGACTAGCACTGAGCAGGAGCCAAAAAAATGTCTCGGTGGCCTGCTTTGCTTCTATTTCTCAGCAGCACTGTTGCCGTTAAATGCATACGCTGCCGGATGCTCTCTCTCGCCTTCGGGAAGCAGGCAGGAGGGCGGCTCAGCACGCCGCCGCGCAGGTTCAGGTGATGGAGCACTTTGTCCAGGGACCCCTGGGAGAGCTCCTTGCCTGTTTCCTCCACTGCAACACAAACTGAGGATGGGTTTTATTTTTCTGAGCACATCAGGTCTTCTGGCACAGCGTGGTGTTCTGCGTACTGTCAACTACTTTGGGCTGCTTGTCAAGGAGGGGCGCGACGTAGAGCTGAAAAGCTGCTCTTGTTTTTGCATCATCGTTCCTGTTGCAAATGTCATTATTTAATTAGGCCACACAGTACTTCCAGAGGAAATATTTTGAAGGGAAGGCACGGGTGTTCCTGCGTCTCGGTGCCTTTATTACATCTGGGCTAGCTGAACGCAACATGCAATAAAAAAGCAAAATCGCTGGCTTAGGTCCAACGAAAGAAATGGCTTCAGCAACTTCAGCCTGGCTCCATATTTGGCCGTGGCGTGTTGTTCCTCTCACTGCAGCCGTAGCCATAAAAGGGTAGCTGACCAGTTGGTTTCCAAGAAAAAGTGTGACCACCTTTCCTACTATGGACTAATCCCTGCAGGATCCTTACGAAAACAAGTTTTCAGTTTTGTAATTCACTGAGTAAGTGAGTAAGCGAGTGAGGCCTTTGCAGCACTGCACAGATAACTGCTGCTTTTCCTATTTTTTTTTTTTTCATAATGGGGGTTTTGGCAGTATTGAGAAGAGATTTAGTTCCATGTTATCCTTAAAAAAGAAGTTATACATGACTCCTCCTTTTTTCCAGAGGAAAGTCCCAACCACTTATCAGATTGCTGGGGTGTTGTAGAAAGGGTTGTCAAATAAATCCCCACGTTTTCGCTCTGTTGCTAGTTCATGCACTCACTACTTTCATTTTTTGTCCGGTGGCCTTTTTTATCTGTCAGCGACTTCCTTTTCCAGAGCCCCAAAACTGCTCAAGTCTTGCTCTACTGTCCCAGATAGGAAAGCCCAGAATGCTTTGCTATGTTGGCTTTGCAGTAAGGATTTATTTATTTACCTTTCAAAAGGTGACTCTAAAGTCACTATTATTTAAATAATAGTGTCTGTAGCTGCCACCTGTTGTTTTTTTTATTGTCAAAGTGTTTTTATTATACTAAAAGGGCCTGTGCTTGTTGGTCACAAGTATATGAAGCGCTCTGACATGCAAAATACCTCCTGGAAGAAGGACTAGGCTGTTCATATTGCACTGCATTAAAAGGAATTTTTTCTAAGTTTATTGCAGGCGTTAAACTGCGCAGGGAGAGGTTATAATAACCAGAGGCCCGTTGTTGAGAAGTTGTGTGCAAGTAATATGTGATATTTACGTAAATAAGATTTAATAGTGATGCTCATATTTGGCTGAATCCCACCATGCTCGCTCAGGTTATGTGGGACGTTCACCTGGAGGACAGCTGGTTGCTTTCAGTGGAGCTGTTGAATTCACTATCTTTGCCAATACTGGTTACTCAGATAGGTCTTTGCAGACTTGGACCTGGTGTTGGTCTGACCTGGCTCATAACCCTTCCCTGCAGAGCCGGGACAAAGAAGGAGGTCATCGTGGGCTCCATTGTTGGACTCTCTCTGTCATGTTTTAGCCCGGACAGCAACTAAAACCAGGACATCCCCTCATGCCACCACTGGGACTGAGGCAGAGATTCAGGTCTCTGGTGGACTCCTATGAAATACATCCTATAGGTTGTTAAAATTGAATGGGTTGAATCTGTCCCTCATTTCCGAGTTTCCACAAAATAAATGTATGCAGCTGCTCTTTTAGAAATTTACTTGTATAGACGGAGAAAGAATTTTCTAAGGGTTGCAAGATGTTACTTGTTCACAGACACCTATATGAAAACATCATAAATTTTTAGTTCTCTAGCTCTGCGTTTTTTCCTAAACAGGAAAGTAATAGCCAGCTATAGTTTCTGGAAGGGTTATCTGTATCTGACAGTTTTTTACTGAATCTCATCCTGCCTACATAGATGAGAGATTTTTCTTTCAAAGGTGCCTCTGCATGAGGATAAAGTCTGCATATGAGGAAATTCCCCAGCATTAAGAACAATTATTTTTATAGAAATGAAAAGATGAAATCTCACTAAACAGATTTTTTTTTTATATGTAGCCAAACAATTAGTATAAAGAGACAGTAAGTTGGATCTAGAAGGTTGGTATGAGACCTTACACTCTCTCACATGTTTGTACCCTTGCAGATTTTCTGAATCATAGAATCATAGAATGGTTAGGGTTGGAAGGGACCTCAAAGATCGTCTAGTTCCAAACCCCCTGCCATGGGCAGGGACACCCTCCACTACACCAGGTTGCTCAAAGCTTCATGCAGCCTGGCCTTGAACACTTCCAGGGATGGGGCATCCACAATTTCTCTGGGCAACCTGTTCCAGTGCCTCACCACCCTCAGAGTGAAAAATTTCTTCTATCTAAATCTAATCTAAATCTCCCCTCTTTCAGTTTAAAGCCATTGCCCCTTGTCTTATCACTACATGCCCTTGTAAAAAGTCCCTCTCCAGCTTTCCTGTAGGCCCCCTTTAAGTACTGGAAGGCTGCTATAAGATCACCCCGGAGCCTTGTCTTCTCCAGGCTGAACAGCCCCAACTCTCTCAGCTTGTCTTCATAGAAAAGATGCTCCAGCTCTCAGATTATCTTCGTGGCCCTCCTCTGGACCTGCTCCAGCAGCTCCATGTCCTTCATGTGTTGGGGACTGCAGAGCTGAATGTAGTACTCCAGGTGGGGTCTCACAAGAGCAGAGTAGAGGGGCAGAATCACCTCCCTCAACCTGCTGGCCACACTTCTTCAGATGCAGACCAGGATATGGTTGGTTTTCTGGGCTGCCAGTGCATGTTGCCGGCTCATGTTGAACTTCTCATCAACCACCACTCCCAAGTCCTTTTCCTTTGTGCGGCTCTCAATCCATTCTCCGCCCAGCATGTACTTGTGCTTGGGATTGCCCCGACCCATGTGCAGGATCTTGCACTTGGCCTTGTTGAACTTCATGAGGTTCTCACAGGCCCACCTCTCCAGCCTGTCCCTCATGGACAGGGTCCCTCTGGATGGCAACCCTTCCATCCATTGTGTCCACAACACCACACAGCTTGGTGTTGTCAGCAAACTTGCTGAGGGTGCTCTCAATCCCACTGTCCATGTCGCCGACAAAGATGTTAAATAGAACTGGCCCCAGTACTGACCCCTGAGGAACACCACTCGTCATAGGCCTCCACGTGGACATTGAACCGTTGACCACAACTCTTTGAGTGTGACCATCCAGCCAATTCCTTGTCTACTGAGTGGTCCGTCCATCAAAACCATGTCTTTCCAGTTTAGAGACAAAGATGTTGTGTGGGACAGTATCAAATGCTTTGGATAAGTCAAGTCCAGCTAGATGATGTCAGTTGCTCTTCCCTTATCCATCAGTACTGTAACCTCATCATAGAAGGCCACCAAATTAGTTAGGCAGGATTTGCCCTTAGTGAAGCCATGTTGGCTGTCACCAATCACCTCCTTATTTTCCACGTGCCTCAGCATAGTCGCCAGGAGGATCTGCTCCATGATCTTGCCAGGCACAGAGGTGAGACTGACTGGCCTGTAGTTCCCTGGGTCTTTTTTTTTGCCCCATTTTTAAAGATGGAGGCTATATTTTATCTTTTCCAGTCATTGGGAACTTCACCAGACTGCCACGACTTCTGAAATATGATGGATAGCAGCTTAGCAACTTGATCTGCCAGTTCCCTCAGGACCCATGGATGCACCTCATCAGGTCCCATGGACTTGTGCACCTTCAGGTTCTTTAGATCGTCTTGGACCTGATCTTCTCCTACAGTGGGCGGTTCTTCATTGTCTGTGTCCATTCCGGAGCATCATGAGAGTAGAGTTAAGGTTATTTTTTTTGTTTGCCTTTGGCTTTATTTTCTTCTGTGTTGTAACCGAATTCATTTAACAGTCCACTTAAGAACTTAATTTGATCCCTTATCTCTTCCCAGGTTAGTTGTCAACCTTTTAGAGAGTCCTGGAGGAATCCATCCACCTCCACAGAAGTCAGAGCAGATAGAGAGCAGGATGTCTGCTGCTCTGCAGGGCCACGGGTCTCTGAGGCCCAAATGCACTTAACACTTAGGCAGCTGGCAGGGGGGTCCTCCAATGTGCAAATGCTCAACAAAAGGAAAAGCAAAAGTCATTGCTTGGCAAGAGGGTGAGAGGAGAGGCACCAGCTGTTCTTCCAGTGCCTGATACAGCCAAAGCCTGGTGGGTGCTATGCTGGGCATGGGAGAAGAGCGTCATTCAAAAGCAGAGCAAGCAAAAGCGTTCAAAGTCACAGCAGAAGAGGGGAATGGAAACTGGGCGCAGGAGGAGCTACCCAGACACTCAAGCTACTGGAGTGTACCTGCAGACTGACTGCATTTTTTTCAGGCTGAAAAACTGAAGAGCTGCCTCATGAGAGCTTGTGTTTTTCCTCCCCCACTGCTCATCCCCTTATCAGCAGTGATGTGCACGTTTGAGAGCTGCATTAGTCTGGAAAGCTGTGACTCTGGCATCTCCGGCACACGCATGCTTATGTGCCAGTGAAAACCTTCTACTCGAGTGTGTAGTAATTGGAGTGATTTCCGCAATGCTCTTGGTAAACACAGGCTTGAGAAGGTCACGGAAAGGACAACATCACAAACTCCGGTTGAGACTTTACTTTTATTTCTGTATGTAAGGAAAGACTTCTCCCCTCCCTCTTGTCTGCATCTCCAGCCCCTCCTCCCCTTCCCCAGCATCGCCCTTTGCCAATGTCTAGCACTCTTGGGGGATATAGATGTTAATGTAATGACTTGGTTTTGTTTGTCCTGGCAGCCAGTGAGGAATGCCACGCTTGGTGGCACGTATTTCAGAGGCGTTTAATAATCTTCAGTGTCTCGTGTTTTCAAGCAGACTGGCTATGAAATGCAATGAGAGCCTCTGTCCAATGCAACGCCCGTGCTGCCGAGCCCAGGAGAGTCTCCCAGCATCTGCGCCTGGGTGCGTGCCACAGCTGTGCCCAAGCTCCATGTTGGGGCACGACCAGAGCATGCACTGTCCTCTCCCGTTCTCTGCCGTGCTGAGGAGCCAGAGCACGCAGGCTGGATGGGAGCCACAGATCGCTCCAGCAGATCACATGCATGTCCCCTGAGACTCGCTGGGGCATGCACTACTAGGCAATCCTGATACAGCCGCCACGGCACATGGGGAAGGTGACAGACAGTGGGTTTGTAACACTATACCCAAGGGAATGGTGCTCAAGTATGAACTTCCTGCTAGGGTATGGGGATAAAGATGAGAGGAGAAATAAGGAATGCTCCCATGAATGGCTGTTTATATCCTAAAGACAGGGCAGGATCTGGGAGCGGTGTGTGCCAGCTTGAGTGAGTAAGTAGTTTGGCTGTCTGATGAAGAGCTGGGTGAGGTGCCAGCATACTGGTTATAACTGATGAAGGTGGGAACTGAGCGTTTGGAATGAGGTAGGGCAAAATCCCACAGATAAAAACGCTGTGCAATGGAGCAGCGTAAATCATAATTGCTAGGAAAAGCCCTGTAGGTGAAGGATGCAGGTCCAGGAAAAATGTCGCAGCAGCTAATAAACACCGTAAGGAACAATGACTTTGAAGCTGTGGTTTCCACAAAGACTCAGTAAGCCATGCAGAATGAATGCTGGGCATGACCAGCCAGCTGAATCTCAGGTATGATTAGTTAGGAAGATGAGTGAAGATTTGGAGAGGGACATATGTACTGCGCTAACCTTATCTGCTGAGAGCATCTCTTAAATGAAATAGGTGGAAAAGACTTGCGAAATTATTTTTTCAGGGGAAAGGTTGGAGAAAAAAATATATCATCCTGCCCATAATGTAGGGGGTTTTTTTGTGGAGTCTGTACTCTTATAAGGGTTTATGGTACAAGGAATATAATACCACTGTCACATAATGAGTTTTGAGTGCTAAGATATTTATTCCGTATAAGAAGACAGTACTGAACATATAGGCTGTGTTTCTACCACCATTAGCCAGGCAATCTCTCAAAAGCGTGTGCATGGTTTCTGTGTGTGTCCATATTGTTATTTTGTGGTACAAATAGTTCTGCATGCATAACCATATACAAATGTAGTATGATTAATTATTCAGACACCACCACCAAGTGCTGAGAGCTTTAAAAAAAAAATCATGAGCGCAAGGTCCTTGCTTTACAGATTTTCTGTGCAGAACAGGGAAGGAGAAGAGGAATGTGAAGGCCAGCTCTGATAATGTAGTCTATAAATTTAGTGTGGGAAGGCTGCATCCTCCCTTTTAATATATTCTGAACTTTTGCATTTTTCAGCTTGTCAAAAGAAAAATGAGATAAACATTTATCTTCTCAAAACAATCTCTGGTTAGGCTTATCTTAACTATAGATTGAAAATCAAAATATAAATCATGAGCCTTTCTTATGCAAATACCCGTTGTTAACATTTGTCAGACACAGAGAGAAAACACTCAAAGTCTTCTCTCATCTGAATGGAGGATGAAAACAAATCACACAAGTAAGTAATGCTGAAAGTGCTAATGTTCTTTGAATCGTTTGAGCAGCATTAAAATCCCAAGAAACCTGAAGGTGAACTGTCTATAAAAATAAATAAAAAAACCTGCTTGGCATAATAATGACCCAAAGCCACCATTTTGTAGCAAACTTCATATTATGATGGCAAAAATACTCCTGACAAAAAAGATGCCAAACACAATGGCAACTGGCATCATGGGATTTCATGTTTCTCTTGTAAGGCATGTTGCTCTTCAAGAAAAAAAAAAGAGCAGAAAATGGGAAAGTTTACATTGGCCACATCAGGAGGAAGTGAGGGAAAAGCTAAATTGACTAATTGAGGAAATATTTCAGACTATTCTCTACCCCTGGAGGCTCTAAGTTTCTTTTTTGAAACCTGTCACTTTATAAATATGAGGTACTTGGAATTCTCAAGTTATTACTGTCACCAGCTTGGAGAGGCTTTTGTGACTGGTGTACTTGGCTAAGAAGGGTTAGTGAGCCCGTGAGGGCTTTTGTAATTATGTTTTTTTTTTTTTCTAATTTGGAGAATATTACCTGGCTCTCAGTCACAGCATCATAAATGTGGCTGAACAGTATCATCAGGATCTCAGTGACTGTGGTGAGAGATGATAGGATCCAGGTAAACCAAACCAAACTGTGTATTTACGAACTTGGCAGTCTTGATCCTTGCTAGTTTTGAATCTCCTCTTTCTTCTTTAAAATCCAGGCTGGTGACTACTTTTTCCCTTAAAGGTGCTCAAATCTTCTTATGTTTTTGATGTATTACATGAAAAAGGGGATCCCTAGGCTCTTCAGAACCTTATTTATCTCATGCCTTTGCCATCAGTCATGAAGTGCACATAGTGGAAAAATTATATAGAGAAGCCGAGGTAGCTAGGCAGTTTGAAATGAGAAGTGAGGCTGTGTCTCCAGGAGAAATGGGAGCTTGAGTCTTCCACAGTTCCCTCCTCCAGCACTAGCAGGGCTTGTGGCCTTTGATAGCAGAGGCATCACAGAGTTGCTCCTGGGTGATTGCGTCAGTGGTCATGGCAGCTCTCACGGACGTGTTGTAGAAATGGAGTTAGAGAGTATTGCAAAATTCTGAGCATGTGATTGGAAGTAAGTGGCTTTAGTAGATCCGATAGTTTGGTTAAGTGCTAGTTACACGACTCTAGCTGTGGATGATCCTCAGGACTTGTCTCCTTTCTGAGACCCTCAGGACGTTTCTTTCTGAGACCTAATGAGTGATCCATCTCTCTGCTGAGCTTAAATGGTGCAGGGTGATGTAGCTAAGAGAAAGCCAGCTCAGCTCCTCAGTCTTCTGGCCATACTTCACCAGGACAACGTGAGGAAAGGCTTGCCCGTGCGCTAAGATCCTGACCTGCGCTGCACATGGTCCAGGTGCTTCCCATGGCCCTCGATGCTGTAGCCTTCAAATACGTCGCTGCTCTTAAGGTCTTTCATCTCTCAGAGGTCCTGGGAGATGGGGAGAGTGTGTATGGCAGAGATAAATGGCTTGTCCTAAGCCATGTGGGAAACTTTTGATGGGGGAGATTTAGTGTAATGTCTTTCTCCATCAAATCTGTGCTCTTACGTGTAGATGTCTGTTACACATTTTTGTGTAAGGGCAGGTGCTATTACCATCCCCACTGTGAAGTAATGCTTATCTCATTTTGGCTGGAAATTCTTGTTTCTCACTGTAAAATCCATTCTTTTCCTCAATTTTCAATCCCGTATCAGCAGCAAGGTGGACATAATATATTTGTATATGACTGGGACAGTAAGTCCTGTATAAGTAGGTACCCATCACATCACAGTGATAGTTAATAAAAATTCCCAGTAAAGAAAAGAAAAAGTCTAAGTAGGTGTCTGTAATACAGAATAAGTCTTTCCTGCATCTTTTTTCAGTGCTTTTCTCTTCTCTGCTCAAGTGAAACCAGATCCCTTTGGACAGTCAAAACTTTTAATCTCTTCTTTCTCTACATTTTTTTCTTTTTTTCCTTAAAAAAAAAAAAGAACTGCAGTCTGCAAATGAGACCCCTATCTTTCATCATGTTTCCGTATTGATGAGAAGAAGTGAAGTATGAGCATGCTGAGGCCGTGTGGCTGTGCTTTGATCCATCGTTGCAGAGAACGCAGGGATGCTGTTGTACAGAAATGCTGTATATCAGTTATCCACGGTTGTGGTTTAAGGGTGTGCATCTCAATGTGGAGGGTGCAGTGCCTCTTGTATCTGGTGTACATGGTTGTAAAGATACTGTGGAATCACTGCGTAAATTTTCCTACGTGGAGATCATCTGGTGCACTGGGAATGTAACCCCTGGGAGGTATTAGGGCCTTTCCTGCCTTCTTGTTTGTTGATTTTTGAGCTGAGACAGCCCAGAAGGGCTCGACAGCTTTCGAGGTCCACCAGCCTCTTGATGGATCCCAGCATGGATGGAGAGAGCCGTTTAAGCATACATTGGGGTGAGGATTCTCTTTGTTTCAGTGCTTTTTTGACGCGAGGTCAGCAACGCTGAATGAGTCCCAAAGCGTGTGGCTGGGGGAGGAAAGCCCAAGTTCAGCTGCCTTTGCTGCGGGGCTGATGTCAGAAGGATTTACCCAGCTCTGGGGACTTTTGTTTAGGGAGACTGACCGCTTTTCAAGAGACAATGGCTGCGCCGGGGCCGGGAGCAGCAGGAGACCGGCACACTGCCACTGAATGGGCCGGGCCGCCACGCAGATGGAGGGATCAGCCGGCAAAACAAAAGTAAAGCTGCTGCCAGCACATTACTGAAAGGAGAGGGGCAGGACAACTTGCCTGGGCCCGGCCGGCGCGGGAGCTGCCTGCGTGGGTGTCGCCGAGCCGGCAGGGCTTAGCGGCGACTTCGGTCCCCCAAGAGAAACGATGCAGCCCTTGTTTTAAACAGGGAGAACGGAAGGATGCTCACCCGCTGTCTCTCGGCATCGGAACGGTCAAATTCCAAAGGGGCTGGTGTTGCCCTCATACCTGCCTAGCCACTTCTGTGGGTTTAGTGATGAGCTGAGCAGGTTTTCGCTGGATCACAGTGTCCCAGGGAAATAGCTAGGATCTCTCCTTCACTGTTTGCACTGAAGCAAATCCTGTGCCTCCTTGGGCATGCTTTGATCTGCAAGGAATTTGGGATTTTGTTCCAAGAGTAAAATCATACTTGTGAATGATCAGGGTTCGTTGGAGAAGGCATCTTTGCAGGTTGAACAGTTGGTTTCTTGCTGGTTTGAGTGAATGGCCATGACCACTGCAAGCCAAGCATGGGATACGTGCAAGGAGCAAACCTGTGCCTCTTATGGGCAAACTACACAGGTCTGAGGCAGAGGCATGTGGGAAGGGGGCCAGGGCAAGGCCCTGACATGGCTGCCTGCTTGGAGCAGCAAGGTGCCTAACACAGCCGAGGGATGCCATATTCTTTGGCCAGTCCAGCCATTCGTAAACAGGCTTTTTCTTCTTAGAACAAAATCCTTCTTTTTGAAGACACCAAGGTATCATCTTCTGCCCTGGCGATGGAGTAAGTCGTGTGTTACTAGGATTTTAATTCTGTCAGTGGAAGGGTTGGCCATACCTAGCCAGGGGATGACTTTAAGGGAAATAGCAACATTGTAGGAAGCCTTCTGAGTTGCTTTGAAGACTTTCCAGGACCTCACGACTCTAAAACTTAGGGAACTTCTAATTTCTGGCCTAAATTAATTTTGACCAGTTTATAACCATTGATTCTTGAGCCAACTTCAATAACCTACCTTCGTTTTTAGCTTTTATCTCCGTGATTAATTTAGAGAAGGCACCAATAGAATCCCTCAGCCGTCATTTTGCAAGACTAAAGCTGAAGTCTTCTGGCCTCCTCTTGTAAGATAATTTCACAAATCCCCAGTTCCTAATAGTTTTTCTGTTCCAGAGCTTAGCTAAAGAACATTATTGGAAATCTTACCCAAAAAGGACTGTTGGATTTTATAGTGCTATGTCCCTCTAGATTTTGTCACTTCTACTAGGCTAACTGGGAAAGTGGTGTGTGTTTGTAAATGTATGTATGAATATGTAGAGTGCATGCACATGTTTATATTTCAGATTCATATTTTTGTACAGATAAATCCTTACCTATATTCTCTTGAACGAATTGATTTATTTTTTACTCCTTACTATATCAAAGAACACAAATAACTTTGTAATTTCAGAGAGGCCCGAATGAAAATTACATATCACAGTTCAGTATAGAAAAGGCACCAAATATAGCCTTGGAAATCCCACTGATCTCCAGTTTTCATCTTTTATAGAGAAATGCTTGTTGAAGTAATTTTACCCCTGTCAGAGAAGGAGGTGAAAGAAAATGTTTCCAGGGAAGTTGGTATTTCAGAGATACAAGGTTTCAGAGGAATTAAAAAAAGGTTACTATTTTAAAACAGCTGGTACTGGCAAGCAGGAAAACAAGCTATTTTGCCATCTAGTCTTTTTAATTTTGATTGCAAAGAGTATTGCTGGCTTCAATGATGGGGCTTTTGTAAGTAATTTTTTTTAAAGCAGCATTGAGAAAGGAGAGCAGATAGAAGAGAAATATGGTCATGAGCAAAAGGTGGCAGCCACCGAAAACGCGCCTTCTTTCCAACCTCATCCTGCGAGGTGTGCACATCCTAACTGATCTGCAGTGCCTTGGAGCTACTGCCATGCAGCCCGGCGGGGAATACTTTTGTTTCAGTTTCCGTGGGCATCAGGCATGCTTCTTCCTAATAGTACCTCCATTTGGAAACTGAATATCATCCCACTGAGCTCTAAAGGCCATTTTGTTCCAAAGCCAGTCTCCAGGGTGACCTAATGTTACTCAGTGTGTAAAAATGCTGCATTTTCTATCTCTGTTTTTACAATGGAATGGTTTAACTGGTGGCAAGTATGCTGAACCCAGCCTGTGGCACACTTTAGTTTCCCAGAGAGATACTGGAAATGCCTGTGCCAGAAGAACCAGATGCTGCTGTCTGCCTGCTTTCAGGAGCTGGGCTGGTGATGCTCCCATGAAACGGAGGCTGACAGTCACTCTTGCAGGCAGAGGCAGCTTATAGGGGATCTTAAAACCTGCGTCTGGATGCCAGAGCTAAACCATCTTGTCTTCAAAGAGGTAAAAGAGGGTATTAGAGTCTTACAAAAACAAGGATACTAGAAGGTGAGGTCTTCCACTGTGGCTGTGCAAGGGTCAGTGGAAAAATATGGGGGACAAAAGTGGGCTTGGACCTCCTGTTATGTACTTAAGCTTTAAGCTGACCAAGATCTAATTTGTCTCTTGCCTCAGGTCTGCTCTGCCGTTTGCTGGCTACTCGCAAGTTCAAATGGTAGCCATGTCAAAGAGAGGGGACATGGCCAAGTGGAAGGATGCTTGGGCTGTGTGCTGTTCCCTCGAATATGTTTATGACGGCTTTGAACTGCCAGACTTTTATCAGTGACTAGTCTCAAATCTTCTTATAAACAGAATGATAGTTATTTTGAGATAACTAATCTCAGCAGTAAGGCAAGGACTGTTTTCTAAAGTTGTGCACCATGGGGAAGGTCTATCTGCTTCCATAAAAAAGAAGTAAAGGCTTGTTGTGTGCCCATATCATTCCCCTGAGGATCATACCAAACAAGGAGCTCTCTTCAGAGCCCTTCCTGCTTTCCTGTGATATGATCTCAAGAGCTCTTTAGTAAGCTTCCAAACCTCTCCTGTTGCCAACAATTTAGTAGCTATTAGATCTGGAAGGAGGAGGGCATCCCAGCTGATTGCTATCCTGTGCTTTTTTCAACAGAATATGCTAGGTCTCCAGAGTCAAAGGTGTTAATGTGACCTTGGCTTGGTAGGGTGTTTAATGGTCAAGTGAGTTTTCAGAGTTTGAGCACAGAAACCTCTGTCTGCTTGGGCATATAGCCAACAATTTCCATTCAAGTCTCTGACTTATAAAGACTTCACATTATGACATAAAACTCACTTTACAATACTACGTTGTTAAAGATACTGATGAAAAGGCAGGGAAGCAACTGAAAGTATCTGAAAGGTGTTGTATGGGCAGATCTCATTTTGCTTCTGAAGTGCATTCTGTTTTGCTTCAGCTACCAAAGTTACAAGGAAAATCCAGTTTGAAAACTTAGAATTGGCATTGAATATAGCATTAAAGACTGTCTTGTTGGAAGGCAAAGTCACCCAAGATAAGCTGGAGTAGTTGCTGCTGCTTTTTTTGGAGAATAGTGTATTCTTGCTTGGAAGATAAAGAAAGGAAAAAAAAGGCAAATAGAAATGATAAAAAATGCTACTTCCATTTCTGTTGCTGAGTGTCCTGGCAGCCTCAGCATGGGAAGAGGCTTATCACTCTCTCCAAGATTTGGCAAAGCACAACCAACATTAAGCTGTTTATGACTGCTTTTAGCTGGCTTTTTGGTTGTGAGCTCACTACAAAATTGCCAAAGAAATACTGTTGACAGCTGGCTGGGCTTCCTTAGACAAAGGGAAAAAAGAGAGAAATAGGAAGAAGTGGAAGAACCTTTCTTCTTGTTTTTGCTCAGAGCTAGGACCAGTATTCACTGTGCAAATTTTAGTGGATTGATATCTGATCCTGAGGTCTTCTTGCTCATGAGACATGACCTCAAAGAAACCCTGGGGTTAGTTCAGCTCCTATGTGGACTTACTCCAGCATTTAATTTTTACTTTGATTTTTATTTTCATAAATAAATTGCAAATAACAGACTAAACTCCATTGATTTCCATGAAAGTTTGTGTGTGTCAGGAGCAGAGAGGGAACAGGACAGAGTATACTTTGTTTGGCCTAGACATGGAGTGCAAACAAGCAGTGGGGAGCATCCTCAGATGTGCAACCTCTTTGCTGCAAGTGCAAGCTCATTTACTAACACTCCATCATTGAAACAGGGGTCTGGCCTCAACTCAGCATCAAGCCTTTGGAAAAACACTTAAGGAAGCCTGTCTTGAGTCATTGTTGAATGGTCAATAATCCGTCCGTTTGTTTGACATAGTTATGGTGCTGGCAAGAGTCCCAGTCTCGGATACTGAGACTGGATGAGGCCTGCCCTGTTACTGGAAGAGGTTTTTTCTTGGTGGGTTCAATCCCTTCACAGAAGTTGTAACCAGGAGATATTTTGCAACTTTTAATCCATTAAAAATATGTTCGTATTAGAGGATCTTTCATTTTGTCCATACGTTTTTGTATTGATCCAACTTGCAGTTTACAGTTGGCAAATGAAACTTGCCTACCTGGTCTAGGTGGTAATCGAGTGGATTTCATGAAGGTGAATGAGAAGGGAGTTTCTTCCATTGAGTGTATTGTGGCAGGTGGCAGGTGGCTGCCACATTGCAAAGGAAACCTTTTAATAACCATTAGAATAGCTTTTGCCTCAGTCCCTGTTCCTCTGCTTTTCTTAGATCTCTACTACTTGGAAGCAAGCACCCAACATCCGTCGTACTTACAGCCACGAGAGTTTGGCCTCGTGTGCATTTTAAATTCTTGTTGGTTGAGAGCTGTTTACAGGCACTCTCTGGGTTTCTTTCTCTTTAGAATCAGGTTTTTAGCTTGTAATGTGTGAAAGGAACAGAGATGAAGATGCACACACACGATTTAATTTGATGGAATCATAATTTGTCAAAGAAAGAGTAGATATGGACATAAACTTCAATTACACTCTGAAGAAAAATTAAAGAAAATCAAAATTCAAAATCTGTATGCAGTGGTGCACCACAGTTTAACACGTGCATCATCTCATATATCTCTGTGTACACTTTTTCAACCATAACAACAATCTCACAGCTTGCATCTACAAAGCCAGTTTGAATTTTAGGTTTCATTTACACAGGATTAAGCATAAAAATTACTGTCTATCTGTCATCTTTTTGTCTCCCTCTGTGCACACACATCAACGATGAAATGGATTGCAGAAATTTATGAGCAAAAATCTCATGAAAATTGGAATGAGTTATGCAATAAACTTTTAACTGCATAAATAGAAGTTTATTGGTGCTTCATTGCATCTTTCAACACTGAATTTGAGGTTATGAAACATGAATAAACATTGTAATTGTGAAGTTTCTAAACACAAGCAGTTGGAGGTTGATATTGAGGCTTGAGAAAATGGCTATTTGACTTTGCATTGGAATTGAATGGGCTAGTCAGAAAAATCTGATGGGCTATATTAATTTAGGAATTATTGATCATCAGAACAAACCAGTATATTCCTACATTTAAAGAGAGATTGCTCAATTTAATCTCATCACTGATGTACTGACTATCGGAAGAAGATGAGTCTGGACTCTTCTTATTGATATCCGGTGACAGGACAAACTGAAATCACAGGAAATTCCATCTGAAAATAAGAAAAAGCTTTTCTATAGTGAGTGTGATCAAACACTGGAGCAGGTTGCCCAGAGAGATTGTGTTGTCTGAATCCATGGAGATACTCAAAACCCAACTGGACATCACTGAGCAACCTGCTGCAGCTGCCCCTACTCTGAGCAGAGTTTAGGCTGGATGCTCTCCAGATGTGCTCTCCAGCCTCAGCAGGTCTATGAGCCTGATCCAGAGACTTTCTGTCCACTGTGGCTGATCAATACTGTACTGGAAAACCTTTCTTCTGAAGCACCTTCTGGCTTCTGGTCTAAGTTTAAAAGTTAGATGCCTAAATCTCAGCTAGCTCTCTCACCTTCTGTTACGGTCAGAAGCTATTTACGGAAGAGCCATCTCTCCTGTGTGCTAGGTGTTTAAGGTGGACAAGGTATACATTACCTTATGTAGGTCTCTATTTCCCTTTCTTGATGAACTCACACTTAGAGATCTAGCTTTTAGACCTGCCCCAAGTTGCATGATTCCTACTAGGAGTTTCTCTCAGTGCTTGCCCAGCCATGACGTATGCAAATTTAGCAAGCACCTGTGAAAATCCCGACCATAAATGAACTGTGCCAGCTGCACTTTCTCCATGTGCAAAGCAGGAATGATGACAGTGAGCCAGGTTTGTAAAGCATGTCAAGAGCTGAGAGCAGACATTCCCTGGGGGACTCTGGGCTCTGTCGGCATGGCAGTAGCGCAGGGCAGCAGGAGCAGGCACACAAATTAAAAAATAATAGGTGCTGATAACTTGGCCTCACATTGTGCATGTTGCAGGGCCTCACTAGATCTAGCTCCATGGACTAACACCCTTCAGCAGCTGGAACATGGTAGATCATAGAATCATAGAATCATAGAATGGTTAGGGCTGGAAGGGACCTTCAAAGGTCATCTAGTCCAACCCCCCTGCAAGGAACAGGGATATCTCCAACTAGATCAGGTTGCTCAGGGCCCTGTCCAACCTGGCCTTGAACGTCTCCAGGGATGGAGCATCCACCACCTCTCTGGGCAACCTGTTCCAGTGTTCCACCACTCTCATAGTAAAAAATTTTTTCCTAATATCCAACCTGAACCTACCTCCCTCTATTTTAAAACCATTACCCCTTGTCCTATCATAACTGGCCCTCCTGAACAGCCTCTCCCCATCTTTCCTGTAGGCCCCCTTGAGGTACTGGAAGACCGCTATAAGGTCACCCCGGAGCCTCCTCTTCTCCAGGCTGAACAGCCCCAACTCTTTCAGCCTGTCCTCATAGGAAAGGTGCTCCAGCCCTCTTATCATCTTCGTGGCCCTCCTCTGGACCCTCTCCAACTGGTCCATGTCCTTCTTATGTTGGGGGCTCCAGAACTGGACGCAGTACTCCAAGTGAGGTCTCACAAGGGCAGAGTAGAGGGGGAGAATCACCTCCCTCGACCTGCTGGCCACACTCCTCTTGATGCAGCCCAGGACGCGGTTGGCCTTCTGGGCCACAAGAGCACATTGCCGGCTCATATTGAGCTTCTCGTCCACCAGTACTCCCAAGTCCTTCTCCTCAGGGCTGCTCTCGATCCAATCACCACCCAGTCTGTATTTATGCCTGGGATTGCCACGACCCAGATGTAGGACCTTGCATTTGGCCTGGTTAAACTTCATGAGGTTGGTACGGGCCCACCTCTCCAGCCTGTCAAGGTCCCTCTGGATGGCATCCCTCCCTTCCAGCGTGTCGACGGCACCACACAGCTTGGTGTCATCGGCGAACTTGCTGAGGGTGCACTCCATGCCACTGTCCACGTCACCGACAAAGATGTTGAAGAGGGCCGGGCCCAACACGGACCCCTGAGGGACGCCACTCGTGACCGGTCTCCACTTGGACATCGAGCCGTTGACCACTACTCTCTGAGTGCGGCCATTGAGCCAATTCCTTATCCACCGAGTGGTCCATCCATCAAACCCATGCCTCTCTAGTTTAGAGAGAAGAATGTCGTGCGGGACAGTGTCAAAAGCTTTGCACAAGTCCAGGTAGATGACATCCATTGGTCGACCCTTGTCCACCGATGCTGTCACCCCATCGTAAAAGGCCACCAAGTTGTTCAGGCACGATCTGCCTTTGGTGAAGCCATGTTGGCTGTCACCCACCACCTCCTTGCTCTCCATGTGCCTTAGCATGGTTCCCAGGAGAATCTGCTCCATGACCTTGCCAGGCACAGAGGTGAGGCTGACCGGTCTGTAGTTGCCCGGGTCCTCCTTGTTCCCCTTTTTAAAAATGGGGGTTATGTTCCCTCTCTTCCAGTCATCGGGGACCTCGCCAGACCGCCACGACTTCTCGAATACAATAGCCAGTGGCTTGGCAACTTCATCCGCCAGTTCCTTCAGGACCCGCGGATGGATCTCATCAGGTCCCATGGACTTGTGCACCTTCAAGTTCCTCAGATGTTCTCGAACCTGGTCTTCAAGTACAGTGGGCGGTGGTTCATCCTCACAGTCCCTGCTAGTTCTTTCCACAGCTTGGGTGGTAAGACAAGAGGCTTTACCATTGAAGACTGAGGCAAAAAATTCATTGAGTACCTCAGCCTTCTCTATGTCCCGGGTAACCAGAGCACCAGTATCCTTCCGGAGGGGGCCTACATTCTCTTTGGACTTCCTTTTGTCCCCTACATACCTATAGAAGCATTTCTTGTTGCTTTTTATATCCCTTGTAGATGTGTTCCTGAAGTGCATCTTGCAGTTTGTTTTTTTCTGAAAGAAAGCCAGTTTGCACACTCTCAAAGCACTCTGTGATGTGAACCAAGGCACGGTGCATGGGGATGAAAGCGAAATTCGCTTCCACAGCACACCTGTGAACAGGACACAAAAATGCAGATGTACCTCATGAAAGTTAGAGAAGATCAAAATAATTTTAAAAAACAGCAAAAATGGACTCAGTGCATTACTGTCATATTGTTAACAGAACTGTCTTAAGAAAGGTGATAGTACAGCCAGAGGTGGTTTTCTCAATATATGGTTCATTCTGCCTAAAATGTAGTTTCAGAGGTACTGGTATTGTTCTAGAAAATGGGTTAAATTTGATTAGTATTTTTGACAGAAGAGAGGAGGATGCGAAGCTTTAACAGAGTCAAAACATCTCATTGCAGCATTTTTCTGAACATGAAAATATGTCATTTTCAGATTTACTAAATGAAACTTTTCAACCTTTAATTCTGAAACAGTATGTTCATTTAAATATATGATTTGAATTTTGAAAAGTCATAGAAGGAGACTTTAAAATATGCTAAGTATACCAAAACAGAAAGAAGGATTTGGTTTTAGTCTAATGCAATAGAGTCTGCATCTTTTTGTGATATAAGAAGTCTTTGGTTTTGGCTGGGAGAAGGTGAAGAGAAAGAAAATCGGATGAATGACAGGTTCATGCAAGTGTTTAGGTTGGTCATTTAATGTATTTCCTGTTCACACCACTTGACAATTGCATGTGGCATTTATTCAATTCTGTAAAATGCAACTGTGAGTTTTGCAGGCAAGAAGACATTTGAAGTAAATTTTATCAATCATTGTCTATCTTCATTTCTGGAAAAAAAAATAAATCAGAGGATATGACATAAGAAATTCTGCCTAGTTCTGTGGCATGGATTTTGACCACATGCTTATATAGATAATTGTGGCTTCTCTGCTCTTGTACAGTAGGGGTTTCCAGGAATGTCACTGCCTTTAGTTCTGCCGTGCGAGTGTTCTCATACTATGGTTTTCACAGTTGCTACTGGATGTTGTTTTTTTTCTCAAAGAGTGAAGTACATTGGCAGCCACAGCTCAGCCACAGACTTGCAACCCCGAGTTTAGTTCCATTTTAATTCTAACTATGATAAAGCTTTTATTCTAGGTGGATGCCTGTACAAAATAGGATTAATTTCCTTCTATCCTTTTCGTAGATGTTGCAATTAAGTTCTTTGTGGCTAAAAGCTTCGCCTGTGAACAAATCCATGTCCTGCGTCAGTCTGCAAGCAGGTCCGTTATCACCTGCCAGAGGGATTTCTACGTGCAGGAGCTTTCCTTCAGTTTAGGTGTTGGTTTTGGCCATTTTTCATGTTCCCTATCCTGCCAGCTGCCCAAAAATGGGATGCGAGAACTCAGTTACTGAAGGTGCCATGCTGTGAACCCATCTCCCTGCAAGGGGCTGTGCCTGCAGCGACCTGCTGCCTTTGCCTTTGCCTATGATGGGACCCAAAGCGGGGCACTCCCTGGCACTGGGAAGGTGAATGTAGGAGGTGGAGAGGAGTTACTGACAGTTACGTTCTTCCCTTACAGTGAAACAGGTGAATTCACACATGGGTGCAACTCCTCTTGGTCACACTTGATACTTTCAGAAATACACAGCAGAGGAGATTTCCCTGAAAATGCCAACAAAATGTCAGAGAAATTCACATGTGCATTTTGCACATCCACGGCTCATCTCTTGAATCACCCAGCTCATTTGAAAGTGGAGGGCCTAGATCTTTAAGGGTGGCATGTTCCATCCTGCCGCGGAGGAGAACACACTGCTGTTCACCTGGCACTGTAACGTAGATCATGCGTGTTGCAGCACAGCAACTGAGCAAATGTGAGCGCCACTGAACGGGTCTGTCGATGGTCCTGAGAGAAATAACAAGCAGTTTGCTTTATTTCTACCTTCCTATCTTCCCCTTTTTTCATTCCTCCCCCCGCCCCACACCTCCAAATCCAATGAGGTATAAAACAAATGCCACCGCTGTCAAAAAACGTGCTGGTGCTGGCTCTGTTTTCTGTCAGTCCCTACTCACTTCAGAGCCTACAGAGTTTAGATACGTGCAGCATAAGCAAAGTTCAGGTTTTCTCGTGTGTCAGACTCTGACTCTGAAACGGTGCACTGCTTTGATTTCTGTCCGTGCCTATGTATGTTCTTGATGTATGCACAGCTGTTGGTGAGTTGGAGGGAGGAGATGCACTGGCCCGTTTTAGCTTGGCTATAAGTGAGGCTGAATTTTAACATACTGAATACTTGGAGCATACCGTATCTGCGAGTTTTCGTATGTGAGTGTGTGTTTGTGTGGGTCCAAGCAATTTTTTGGAGATTTTGGAAGGATTTTGGGCATGGCTGGTCTTGCATCAGAGCAGAACCAGAAGAGTGGCTATACAGAACTCTGAAAGGCTGGGGAGATGAAGCCACAAGGGATGATTCTATTTACTGGAATCAAGGAGGAGACTGCAGTGTTATTCAGTCAGGGGACATTGTAGCCATGAAGGTGAGTGGTGGAGGGATCCTTACTATGTATACGTTTTGGGAACTTAACAGCATGTTGAATGTGGGACACTGAGGGCTGATGACTTGAAGGAAAGCAGATAGATGAAAACCTTCTAGTACTCTGCAGGAAGTAGTAAAAATGTTCCTAGTGAGTGAACCAAGTCTGTATCTCCGTCCCCAAATCACTTTCCCTCCGCTGTTCAGAAAAAGCTGGAGGAAAGGCAGAAAGATATTGCTCCGCTCCTCAACGCTCACATGGCATCGCGAGGACCTGGGAAGAAGCACCGTGGGTTGATCTGTCATGAAGGCTTATCTTCACGGTGCACAGCTACTTCTCCCAGGATGCAGCAGAAGTACAAGCCAACCTTGATAAATGGGAGAAAACCCAGAAGTTAGCATCAAATGTCCTTTTTCATTTCAGCTGCTTTCCAGGTTGCCATGCACCGAATTGTCTGTTTATTTGCCCCTGGAGCGCTTCGTTCCAGCGTATGTGATTACATACTACTTTTTTGGCCCTGTTTGGAGACAATGAGTGGGTGTGTTTGTTCTGGTAGCTTTAGGGTAAGAAATAGCAAAAGAGGTACCGTCTCCTCTGTAGTTGGGAGAAAGGTGAGCACCGATTCTGTTATTACAACAGACTCCATCCTGGGGTTTGCCGACTCCATGCATGGGCATGCACAAGTAAGAGGAAGAGCATGGAAAGGAATAAATGGAAACAGAACAGCAGTACTGAGCACGTTTAAATGTTTAATGTTATTTTTGAAGGCAGTCTTTCATTTCACAGAGGACACTGCCATTTGCGTGTTCAAGGATAATTCGCCCGTAAAACGTAGCCCATCTCTGGGGTGGGATCTGAGGGTCATTTCCCAGCACACCACACTGTTTTTCAAACCATTATTTATTTTTTTTTAGGAAAGAAGGGGAAGTGGTTGTGAGCTTGGCGTTTAAATCTCTGAGAAGTGTACTTTCAATGAGAGGATAAACTTCTGGCACTCAGCTAACAGCAAATGTGACGCCCAGCCACTAAACTTTCTCCCAGAGTGTTCTGGGCCACCATGGAACAATTTCCTTTAAAATTGCAAGACTGTAATGTTTCCAGGTCCTGTTGGAACCAGCATCTAGGTGAGCAGTGGAAAGGAAGGCTTAATTTTCATACTTGGCTACGGCAATTTTAGTTAGGTTTCTGGTAGCGGTTTCCTCACCTCCTTACCTCACACGTTATTCCCATAGGAGGCTTGGAAAGCATGCAGTGGGAAAGATGTTCATCATTCACTGCTCAGCCCCACACGAATATCCATAGATTAGCACAAGCTATAAAATCAGGGATACATTAATTTTCTTCTCCCCTCTCCTGCTGTCTCTCAGCCAAGACTGGGTCTTTCCATTCCTGTCAGTCGAGATCGTATAATTTTCTCTGCTGGTTTTCCCTCGAAAGGAGGCATGCTCTTTCTCCAAGTCCCCAGAAGCCAGAGGACAAAGACAAGAAAATGGGAAAAATAGACCTTCTTCCTAGATTTGCCCTCAAGCTTGAAACAGACTGATAAAACACAAAATTGATATCTTCAGAGGTGGGGGATCCCCCAGGGCAGAAGCTGTCAGCAGCAGCCCGGAGTGAGTACGCCACAGAGGGGTGCCGGAGGGAGCCCAGGCAGGGAGCCCCAGGTGCGGAGGCCACGGGGTGCCTGGGACCCACAGCTGCCCCCGGTGCTGCTTTCGGTGCAAAGGCAAACAGCGGCCAGCTCAGCCCCGCTGTACCCCCATCCTCCCGAGAAGCTTGCATCCCTATTACTCTCTGCTACCCTACTCATCCCAGCTGACTGCAGCTTGTGCCCTGAGGAATAACATAAATTCCCCCATGTTCTATGATCTTATCTGGGGAGTGATGAATGTTTTCTTTTGCTAGGTTGGGTTGTTTTGGTTTGATTTGTTTTCTAGGATGGGACACTTCCTGAGAGGATCAAATTAAGCAGCATCAATAACTGGATTTTTTGTTTCTTCTTTGTTTGATTCCATTCTCCATTTTCTCCTTGTTTGTGGATAGATTTTAGGCACATTACTCAGTGACACGGAAAGCAATTTCTGAGTGATGGGAGAACCAGTAAACCACAGGAACCTTCCTGCAATTTAGAAAAGGTTGGGGAAGCAGGGACGAGAGGAGCAGCTGTTATCATAACTGAAATAGGCTGCAGGATGCAGCTGATAATTTTCATGGAAGAAGCAGGACCGTGCACAGATAAGCTTCCATAATCATCGAGAAACTAAAGGGAAAAAATCTTGAGTCTGTAGGTGACATTAAGGAGGATTGTGTCATCGCCTGTTGGCTCACACATATTTGGGTTAAGCAAGGCTGGGATGAGAGGGAAAAATGTGGCATGGGGATGTGCTTTGATTCATTACCACCATGACCAGTTTGCAAGGTCTTGCAGATTTTTCCTGTATAAAAGGGTACAAAAAATCTTCTTCAACAGTGAGTTGACTAACAGATACAGGATCATGAAAATGACTGACTGTTGTTTCATGTCTCTGGTTGTAGGGAGTTCATACGCGTCCGCGCTTATTTGCATGTACTTGGTACCCATCAAAATAAACTGCGTTGCCCTGGTTCATCGAGGTGTATGTGATGGCCATGAACGCAAAATTCATTACAACGGAATCAGTGAAACTACTAATGTACTTAAAGTTAAGCATGTTCTTAATTACCTTATTGAATCGGGTCAATGATGTTGCTTTCATCTTTTAGCACAGAAAATTTGTTGGGGGAAAAAAAAATTAAAGGATTTTCCTCAGTTTTTAGAGAGCAGATAAGAAAAGCTTCTTTCCCACCAAATAAATAAAATCTTACATCTTTAAAGGAAATCCATACCCATCTGCAAAATACAAGATAAAGAAAAATAACTCAAGGGCAGTAACATGCCTGACAGCTTGGTCATATCTGTTAGAGAAATTCTGTGGTAGGGAGGTGGTTATCCAGGTGCAATATCAATCGTAGAAAAAGATAAAAAATTTGCAACTTTGGGGTTAGTGCTATGTATATCAGATTTCATGTTGTGTCATAGATCAGTGAAAAAAAGTTAGGGAGCAAAGCATTCCTGCATTTTCAGCAGTAGTGAGATGCATTTCATACGGAGGAGGGAAAGAGACGGGGTTTGGTTTGGTTTTGTTTTGATGTGTGACTTGGCAATCCCAACTTAAGGACATTTGTATGGCTTTCCTTGTCTTGTGGTGTGCAGGAGATGAGACACGATAACCTAAGAATCTCTGCTGGGGTAGTGAAACCACCTGAGCTGGGTTTACTCCAAAGGAACTTTCAGACTGTGAGCTGAGTATGTACAGCTTTAGCCTTATCTGTCTGTGGGTGGTATCTCATTTTTCTGTTACCTAATTTTATGATTCATCTAGAGAGCTTTCACATTTTAGAGTCTTTATGCTCTATGTCCCATTAAACCTTTCAGGAACTTCCATCCCTTCCATTACTTTTGTTTTTCCTACCAAAATTTGGGGGGATTTCTATCTGTGGTTTCTCAAATTCTGTGATGCTGCTTGCCCAGCTCTTTAGCCCTGTGAGGTTCACACCCAAATGTGTGGAGTTCCTATGGAGCTTTTCTACAAACCCAGGCCCTTTTCTACTGATGGTTTTGTTCCAAGGTACGGTGATCTACCAGTGGGGCGACCAAGAGAGTGACTGTACTTTGTATTTCAGTCGTCAGCTCTCTGTGAAAGAAGCACTGGCTTCTTGCTTGTGTAATGTCTAAGTTGAAGAAGGAGTGGTGGTTTGTCTTTTTCTTTAGCTAAAGATCACTTCTTTTCACCTACATTGGCTCAGTATTCCCTCTCTTCCCCTCTTAACTAAGATGAGCAACAAGATGCTTAGCAGCTAGAGAGAGAATGAGATCTGTTTGGTGACTGCTGTAAAAGCCCAGATTTTTATAGTGGGGTAATTTTCTCTGTCAGTGATTTACTGGGGAGAGTCTTTGGGATACAGTAGTCTCCATTTATGAAGTGGCTGCTCCTGTTCATGTTAACACATCAGACACATCATCATGAATGATAAAATGGTGCAGAGCCCCTTCTGTAGAGTCCTGAAGTGCAGGCTGCCTGTTTCTCAGCCAGCTCTGCAGAGGTGTCTGCAGCAGCTACGCTGCCATGACATGGCACAGCTGCTCCTCTGAGATTCCTCTTTTAACTGCTAATTCTTCTGTCCTTCATCTTGGACGAAACCCTCCCATGGAAACCCTTAAGGCACCGCATTTTCTTCATTTGTGGTCCGCTGTTCTGTTTCTCCTTCCCTTTCCCAAACAAATAAACTCCAAATCCCTGAATGTATTGATTTGATGATATGTCTGGACAATGGTGTCACTAGTGATGTCACTGATATAATGCAGATATATAAATGCATAAAGCCTACTTTTCTGGCCAATTCAAAGACTTGCCCTGAGGAGTATGCTGTGTAGATTGGCACAACTAAAGGATGGAGCGCTTAAAGAAGCACTGAACCTGAACAACCCAGTGATGGAGTGATGAAGTTAATATGCCTCTTGTTTAGCTTGCACTGGGCTTATTGAATTTCCTGTCTGTTTTGCTCATCCATCCTGGAGAGAGAGCTGAAATTTGATAGTCCTTCGGGTTGCATGGTCATAGCAGAATGGAGCAGAGGAAGGACACAGTGCGACACACCAGGCTGGAGAGTTCATCTTGAGTAAGAGCAGTGTGGAAGAGCATCCATAGCGGAGAGCAAGAGCGGGAAAGAGGTAGAAGTGAAGACAGGGAAAGGGGGAGATGGGGGTTATGTTACAGCAGTGGATGGAGTGTGGGCATCCTCAGTTTATTGTCTCATTTCTTCCCCAGGCTTTTTGTCCATCTTTGGGTGCCATTTGGGCTCAGAGGCTAAATGAGTTTAGCTGCCTTCCCTCATTGGTTTTCTCCTCCCATACTTGCTTCCCTGTGTGAATGGAAGAGCATCACTTCCCCATATGAAGTTTACTGTATCAGCTATCAGACTGGGGATAAGTCAGGCATCACAAGAGCCCCTGTGCTCTTCTATAACCCACAGGTTCCCCTCCTGTACAGCTGCTGCTTGCCCAGTGATTCCCTGTTGTGTATTAGTGTGGCTGATTCTTCCAGTCTTTGTGTAGAAGCTTTTCCTTACCCAAAATGAATAATATTATGTTATTCTCAGACTGTTTTCCCAACTGAAATCGTAATTCTGTCCTCCGGAGTGCAGGCAGCCTCTTCCAGCATGGTGTTACCAGGACTTCCCTTGCTCTTCCTTCCCTCTCCCTTTTAAAGCAAGGATTCATGCTTATGCTTTTGCAGCCTCTGGGCCTTCATCCATCTACAGGTTCTCAGAGATGACCACTAACGAGCCTGTTAATCATTACTTCTGTTACTTCTTTAAGTACTTTTGGATGAATTTCCTCAGTCTCGTGTGATTTAAGAGCATCTGTCATACCTCTTCAGACATATGCTTGTCTCCAAAAGGTGAGGCTGCCTCGGGACCTACAGCTGGCAAAGGCTATGGTCTCAGGCAAGCCTTTGAGCAGGCTTTTCTCTGCAAAGAAGTCTTTTGATTGTATGTTAGGCTCACCCAGTGCCTGTGTGCCCTGACCCAGTTGATGGGATGGGCACTGCGGCATGTGTCCCCTTCCCCTTTTCACACGGCTGGCTTCCTTGGAGCAGGAGGAGAGAGCAGGCGGAGGACCGCTCACTTCCCGCTCGCTTCCCGCTCGCTGTGGTACGGGCTGCCCCGCGGACTGTTTGTTCAGGTGGTGCCGGATTATCATTATCAGACCTCACACTATAAAACCCTCAAGTTTCTACGCTTTGAATTGAAAGAGTGATGACACGACAGATTAACTTTTTCCTGCTTCACCCCCTGCACGTACTGATGCTCTTTTCCACAACCTCCATCTAATAACAATAATAATAATAACAGCAGAAAACAAAGGCAATTCACAGCCCATGCAGGAAACCGCTCACGAGTCACAGACTCAGTGTTATTTTTTACATCGTGCCCGCCAAAACCAACATGGGTCTGCCTTAGGGATGTGAAACCATCTCAGATTTATTAGAAATGAATATTTCTTATGGCTCCTCCCTCTTCTTTCCCTACCATTTTGATGACCAGCTTATAAAAGCTTTCCTGCAAACTCCTCTCTGAGGGAAGAATGTGCACCAGCTTCAGTTTTGCAGAGAAAGGCAAAAGGTTGCCTTGAAAACCACTGCTATTTTTGATTGGTTTCTGTAGAAGGACGTTCATTAGTGCTCACCTTAAAAGCAGACCAGGGCCTTTCTGCAGCGGTTGTTTCTTGGCTGACTAAGACGTGTATGTGTATGTATATAGATATATATCTATATATATGCCTGTCACCACCTCAATTTCCAGGAATCTGAGTGGCAGCCCCAAAGTAAGCAGCAGGTAGAGAAACGCAAAGTCCTGGTCCTGTGTGCTCCTTGCTAAGCTGGGGGTACAGGTGTTTGAAGGACTGCGTCTGGTTGACATGACATCAAACATGACCGTGGCATGGTACAAACCGGGTAAGGCACAGAGCATTGAAGCTGTGGAGCAGAGCTGTGCCTTTGGCCTGCCTGCTTGGGCTTGGGGCTGAGGGCATGGCTAGCATGTGGGTTGCTGTCTGACCCCTCAAAGACGCACTTGGGTGCTGTGGGACAGGCTCCCCGAGACTGCTTCTATATGGCTTCTTGTATCCCCACTGTTGAGCTCACCAGGTGCACCAACCACATGTCCTCTCCTCTCACATCTGTGATTCCAGGTAGGCAAGTTCAAGACACGCTGCGAGATTTTTCTGCATTAGTTTCAGCACTGTGCCTACTCTCACTGCAGTGTTTTAATCATGGCAGGTAGATTTTCTTTGAGCAGAATCTCACAGAAAGTGCATGGTGGGTATTAACAGGCAAATTGATTTACCACTTCAGCCTTTGATGGCCATGGGTGTTCATGAAGCCCATCATAGGAGTCAGAATTCTTGCCAGCAAATTGGCTGCATCAGTTTTACCAACACTTGTCATTCAAGGACTGGAAATTTACCATGGTTATTACATACAATTTACAAAACAATTTGCTTTCAGATTTCTTGACTTTATTTGGTGTAAGCTTTTCCCTGCAACCAAGAAAGCTAAAAATATTTTGTTTCCCTTCAAATATACCACTGACTCTCACTTAATCTCCTGACTCCAGGAACTGGTGCTTGAAGAAGATCATCAGCGTGTGAGTAGGCATGTGTGCATGCTTGCAGCATTTAATAGCCGAGGTGTGGTGTGTCTGGTGCACAGCTGCCCATTTGTCACCATAAATATAGCCAAACGAGCTGTTTGATACAAAATGATGCGTGACAGCTAATGAAATGAAATCTCTAGGTTACACGTGGGCAGAGTCCTGGTCCTGGCCTTATGCGTTTTGCCACAATTGAGTGCAACACCGCTGAGTGTTCTTCTTTTGAACGAACCTCTTTTAGCTCCTATTCCTTCTAATGTGGTGGCTATCGAAGATTTCTTCTAACTTTTTAGACACTTGGAGTTGCAGAGAATTGTTGGAAAATATATCCCCCAGTGTTTAAAACAAATAGAAGCTAAACAGAATAAATACCCTGATGCATTATGAATTGTTCAGGCCAATCTTGTGAATGCTTAGCGTCTGATTTTTGAAATACAAAATGCCATTTCAAAAGTTATTCACAGAGCTCCTCATCCATGGCATCGGGATGATTAGTGAAACTCACTTGACTTTAGGAATTGATGAGATTCAGTGACTGCATTTATCCTGAGAGAAAGAAACAGTAGACCCAACATGATTTATTAACATGGTGGTCATCCTTTATCTAGAAAGAAGAGCAGCTGGCAAACTGCAAAAAAAAAGTGGAGTTTGCCCTTTGTCATTTATCTTTAAAATCACATTATCCTGCATAGTTTCATTCTTCCCTGTTCTCCTTTTCATGCCAGTATGAATGTGGTTGCCACTCTGTGGAAATGCACTGTGAAGTTCTGAAGATAGCCTGTGGAGTTGGACTGCAGAAGCCTTTGTGTGGGTCTCTTGTCAGCCCCCGACACGAGGGAATGGAGGTGGGGGTACAGCCAAAAGAGAGGTGTACTTTTCAGAGGAGTGGCTCTCTCATGGGCCGACAGGACCTGAAGGCCCGGGGCAGCAGTGCCCTGCTCCCAGAGCAGTCACATTTTCTGAGCTCTCATCATGCACTGGTGGCCAGAGGAAAAATGGGAGTGTCCCTTTCTGTGACAGACAGCATGAGCTTCAACTCCAAGTTGAGGAGGATACAAAGGTTAGGTGTTTGTTCATACAGTTGGTTACAAATATATAAAATGTAGTGTTTTAAAGAAATATGTGCATGTGCATCAGTTTGAACATGGAGATGACCTGTCTTATTTTGCGACTTTTACAATGGACAGTCATTTTTGGGAGACATAATTGGGAAAGGTTCATGTTTTTGCAGTCAGTGCTGGTTAGAAAAGAAATATTTTTGTGAGTGTCGGATTGGGGTGGGTTTTGATCCACAAACCTTCTCGAAGTATGATAGCTATGACAGTGATTTGTGTCAACTCAGAAGTAATTGGTGCAGGTACATGAAACTCAACCTCTGAAAGGAGAGAGGAGGGTTGCTGAACCTGGCAGAACTGGAGGCTGGAGTTTGTTAGTCTGTTCAGGCAAGTGTCTGAGTGCGAACCCGAAATACGGTATGTGGATTTCTAGTACAATGATGATGCTGTAGGCACCTGTGGATGTGTGTGGGAGAGAAGAAGAGGAGAGTGTGTGTGAAACGTGTGTTGCAGTCCAGATTTGAGACTTCTGAATGTGGATCTGAACCTTTTGGATTGGGCTTACCTCACTTCAGTTGTTCTGCCCTGGATCGCTCCTCGTTATTACTAAAACGTGCCTGACTGAAACACGCTCTCTGCTAATCCTGTCTCAGAGATCTGGCTTCCTGGGCAAAGGAGAGCCTGCCTTTTGGTAACATTAACGTATTGTCCCCTTTTAGCAATGGAGACGATTCCTCGACTGGGCAAACGGACGGTTGTGGCTGCCCAGCCGGCTCTTTGAGGGAGCTGCGGGGCTGCGTGGACAAGCCGAGCTGACTCTCCCTACCAGCTTCTGTGTTTAGTTACCCATGCGCAAGATGAGGAAACGGGCCGGTAATGGGTGCCAGATGGAGGTTTATGTGTTTAAACAAAGACACATTCTGGACAATCAGAAACAACTGAGTGGCAGTTTGTACATTAAACCCCAATTTAACAACAGCCCTTGCTTGCTGACCTAGAAGAAAAAGGGCAGAGGGCCCTTTGTGTTGCCCTGACCGAATGATTCCCCATTGTCCCTGCTTCTGCCAGGGGGACATGTGTACATGAGGAGAGGGTTACACATGGGAGCGTCACTTTCACAGCATATGAAGACCCTTCCTTTCAATGGGACATGGCCAAGGTCAACTAGTTCTAGAGTCAAGCCACCTTGTTGGTTGCCCTTGTCATGTTCTTGTACATGTTTCTTCCTAGACTGCAAGAGGGAGTGTCGTTATGTTGCCATGCTTTAACCCCAGCCAACAACTAAGGACCACCCAGCCGCTCCCTCCCTCCTGGTGGGATGGGGGAGAGAATCGGAAGGGTAAAAGTGAGAAAACTCGTGGGTTGAGATAAAGACAGTTTAATAGGGAAAGCAAAAGCAACACACATAAGCAAAGCAAAACAAGGAATTCATTCCCTACTTCCCGTTGGCAGGCAGGTGTTCTGCCATCTCCAGGAAAGCAGGGCTCCATCACGCATAACAGCTGCTTGAGAAGACAAATGCCATCACTCCGAATGTCCCCCCCTTCCTTCTTCTTCCCCCAGCTTTATATGCTGAGCATGACGTCGTATGACATGGAATATCCCTTTGGTGAGTTGGGATCAGCTGTCCCAGCTGTGTCTCCTCCCAACTTCTTGTGCTCCCCCAGCCTACTTGCTGGTGGGCTGGTGTGAGAAGCAGAAAAGGCCTTGGCTCTGTGTAAGCACTGCTCAGCAGTAACGAAAACATTGCTGTGTTATCAACAGTGTTTCCAGCACAAATCCAAAACATAGCCCTATGCCAGCTGCTATGAAGAAAATTAACTCTATCCCAGCCAAAACCAGCACATATGTTCATTCTCACTGGTGGGTCTCTGCTGCAGAGTGCAGGTGTGTGTTTTAAACCAAACCTTGGCAGTACAGAAGTGGTTTCTATGGCTCCTGCCATAGAAGATAGCGTGAGTTTGGTTACAGCGAAGCATCATTCATGCATGTTTCTGTAAACTGAGTTGACTGACTGAATGGAAGATCTGTTCTGCGCTACTGGGTGGATGTCTGTTGAATACAAAAACGAAACTGTCATAATCTCCACAAGCTATAAGATCACCCTCTTGTGTATACTGAGTGTCTCGTTTGCCTGAATGTACTGATACTCTTTACAGTTTGACACGTTATATAAATAAAAAAATCGAGAGAATGGTAAATTCCTAAACTTAATCTCTCAAAAGCCAAACAATAGCATTTAACCATAACTCTGTCCATTTGGATTATGGTTAAATAAACTTCCTCGCATGTTATTCTCAAATAATATAACCTGTCAGCACATGTATCAGTCAGCAGAGGTAGTGTATTATTTAAGAAGCCAGTTCTGTCAGTAGGAATTGAACATGCTCATCACTTTGCAGGAGTACCTCTTCTCCTGTCACGTGTGGAAGCCAGTTTTTGTTTCCCCAAATGCCAAAAAAGCATCTAAGCATTTCTAAAGGGGAAAAGAAGGAAAGAAGAGTGGCCCTCGCTGGCATGCTGAAGCTTCCTTAGCTCAAAAGGGAGTCACCAGAATGGCACAGGAAGCTCCCAGCTCCTCCGTGCTTCCCTGTCAGCACAGTGATTTCCTTCAGACCCAGTCAGGGTGCTTTGCCCCGCCAGTGGTTTGTGTTTTATTTGGTTTTGTAGGTTTTATCACACAGGATTTTGTACATATGGCTACACAGCAAAAGAGTTTTCTCCATCATAACTCTACCAGCTGCCCAGAATGATCAGGGTCTTCTGCTCAACCTAACCCTCTTCAGTATTTTGTTGTGTTTGTCAGAGGAGAGATGAAACGAATAGGCTTCCTTGATGGTCCACACAATGGATATTAGCTTCTGTCTTGATTGTGTTAAGCAAAGAAGTTTCTCCGTTTCTTCAGGGATTGCAAAGAAACGCAGGGAAAGGATGCTGTTCCCGGACGTGTGTGTGAGTTCATGTCAGAGCTGCAGTCCCCGGGCAGCTCACATCTATATTCACATGGCCTCGCAATTGGGCAAGAGGAATAAGGAGAAAACCTTCCTGTGAAGTAAGTCCTCTCCAAGGCGAGGAAAAGGAAAACCCCACTCAGTCTGTATCCGTTAACTGTATGGGAAGAGCTATAAATAGAGCATGGTTATAGTTGACAATGTACCATTGTGTACTAAGAATGGGCAAATCAGGGAAAATACCATTGCAGTATTAGCAGGATAATCTTCTTGGAACTACGTTACTGAGTAAACATGGTGGAGTAAATAAAACACCAGTGGAGCATCTCTCACCCAGATGTCCCTCAGCTGAGACAGGTCTGATGATGAAAAACATGTGGGTAGCTCTTTCCTCTGCCCCATTTCTGTGCTTGTTTTTGTCAACACAGTGTCCTACACAAGACCAAACGCACAAGTTCTGCAATGTTTTGAGAGACAGGAGTTGTGATATTTCTGGTCCAGCAAGAAGTAGGAAGTCTTAGTTTTCCGTTTCCTCAGCAGTGGAAACCTTTGCTTTCTCTTGTGGCCTCCTGCCGTCTCTTTTTTCTTTCCCCTGACAATTATTCTCCTCCTTCAGTAGTTCTTCCTGTAGCTACCTGTTAATGAACTAAAAATCCCTTTTCTTGGATGGACTGAGAGCTTTGTGAGGCTAGCACTTCCAGTTGGGATACTATTGCAAATCCTGTGGTATTTCGTGGAATCATAGAGTCATAGAGAGATTTGGGTTGGAAGGGATCTAAAGATCACCTAATTCCAAGGTCCCTGCCATGGGCAGGGACGCCTGCCACTACACCAGGTTGCTCAAAGCTCCATCTAACCTGGTCTTCAACACTTCCAGGGACGGGGCATCCACAGCTTCTCTGGGCAACCTGTTCCAGTGCCTCATCACCCTCAGAGTGAAGAATTTCTTCCTTATCTCTAATCTAAATCTCCCCTCTTTCAGTTTAAAGCCATTACTCCTTGTCCTATCGCTACATGCCCTTGTAAAATGTCCCTCTCCAGCTTTCCTGTGGGCCCTCCGTAAGTACTGGAAGGGTGCTGTAAGGTCTTCCCAGAGCCTTCTCTTCTCCAGGCTGAACAGCCCCAACTCTCTCAGCCTGTCTTCAGAGGAGAGGTGCTCCAGTCCTCGGATCATCTTCATGGCCTTCCTCCAGATGCATTTCAGTGGGTCCATGTCCTTCTTATGTTGGGGGCCCCAAAGCTGACAAATGCCTTTACGCTCCAGCTTGTGCATTTATGTGATAAGGTGAGACTTTCAGCATGCAACATGGAAGTGTGGCCCACGTATGTTGCAGATCTTCAGCATGCAGATGAAACACAGAACCTACGGTGCTTCCTAATCCCAGGTTTTCTGGCAGCGTAGTCAAGGCATTAGCAGTACTGCCATCCCTGTCTGCTGGTCCATTTGCCCTCTCCCTGTTCCAGACTGTCTCTCTAATGAGTGTAGGCTTTAAATGAGTTTTCACGTGTGATCATGCTGTTCATCCAACCCACAGCATAGAGGCAGCTGACTGTAAGCAAACCATCCCTCCCCAATGCACATCTGGCTGTGGGTCCAGAAATCCTACATGCGTTGCCCCAGCTGTCCCCATCCACTGTCTTTTTGAGACCTGCAGAAGTCAGCTGACTTCTTGCAGCCATGGTGTTGCTGCAATGTGTGGAGACCGTTCTGCAGAGAGCCTGGAACTGAGATGGAGCTGAACCCCTCATTTGTATTGCTTTTACAGGCAGTGATGGTGCCTGTAAAGACCCCAGACCTCCCCCAACCCTTTCCTCTCCTTCTCTGAGCACAAGATAAAGAGCTGAGTTTGACTCTTCCCAGAAGTGGGTGGCAATCCGAATGGGATTTTGCACAGGGCAGGTAACAGGTTTGAAGCATTGCATCTTCTGTCTTGTCCACTTCACTTCCAGGACGCTGGAGCCACTCTGGGGCTGAAACACAGGCAGCAAACACATGCCGTGCTTTGGTGCGCTCTGTCTCAGGGTTAGCTGCTGCTTTTCCCCACCAAAGGAGATCTATTTAAATCCAAACAAAGCAACTTTTCAGAGTTTATGAATTAGGATCATGTGGAAGGGGGCAACATAATAACAGGATAGAACAACTTGTCAGCTCTGTAATTAACATCAATATGTGCTATTTAGCTCTCTTTATAGACATATAAACACACTTCAAACAGTCATCTCGTTAGAAAAATCATGACTCCTGTACATACAGCATGAAGATTTCAGGCTGTTGAATACCACTCACCATTACTTTTAGTTTACCAAAAGTCTTAATTATATTTCCAATGACAACAGCATCATTAGCAGCCAGATGTGGGTTTTTTTTCCGTAAATTAAACCACACAGAAAAAAGATTGTTTGGGGGCTTATCTGAAACAGAGGTACACTTAATGAGGTTGGCATTGAAACATCAGGCTCTCTGCAGGTCAAGATGACATTATGAAGCCTTTGAAGAACTCTGCAAACCCATCATCCCAGCCACGTGCCCTCCGTAGCTGTTTCTCAGCATTGCTTGGAATAACACAGTCATCTGAAAGACAGGAATATTGTGTTGTCTCCCAAGATACATCCTCAGCAGTACAATAGCTCAGGGCCAGGGCGCAGGGCTGATGGCTTTCACATTGTCACCATGGTGTTACACCGTTAGTATACGTTCATTGATCCTATAGCAGATAGCACCACGGTGTCCTGGTCTGGCACTGGCATTGCTACACAATGTCCTGGGCCTCAGGGCAAAATGCTCACTGTGAGCAGCTGTCCCTAGCATTTCTGGGCATCAGGGAATCCCGGAAAATGTCCACTGCACACAGAGGATGTGGCAGTGATGGTGGGTTACCTGTGCCTCCATATGCGCAACATTCTCCATCTGCCTTTTCCAAATCTGCCAATACCAGCAAGTGGATATTTGGGTGAGAGAGGAGGGTATTTTTTCTGTTCCCAAAGACTAGCAGTGGATCCTCAAAACCTGGGAAATGGATCCCTGTTGTGCAGTCAGGGACTGAGCTGCCAGAGAGCAAGAGCAAGCTCTGTCCTTTCTGCCTCCTCTCCATTCCCCGAAGCTGCTTCTCTATGCAAAGTGTATTTCTTGCCCAAAAGTGCTGTGTAGTAGCCCCAGTAACCAGCTGCCCCCATGTCCTTCTGCCCACCCCTGTCTGGGGGTACTCCCACCTCCCTCCAAAGCCACCTCCTCTGCCTTGCTGTCGTGGCACAAGGCAAGGAAGGGGCACCGAAACCTGGCTGGTGGGGAGCTGACAGTGCCCTGCACTGTTGCAGGTGTGGAGGGGCTGGCCTGAGGGATGGCGGTGCGGGTGGCCGGTGGTGCGTGCCCTTCTCCCCCTGATTTATCGCTCCTGATGGAACAGTCACAGTTGCCACCTCGGACGAGCAGATATCTTGATTCATAGAGCAGGCAAGAAGCAAGTGACAGACCCCTCCATCCCCTCTCCCCACATCTCACTAGCTTTTCATGTCCCAGAAGATCAGGGACAACCATGCAGTCTGGCTGTGCCATTCCAGTCCCCCAGTGCAGACACGCAGCAAGGAGCTGGAGCTGTCCTGTCCCTCCACGGGGCAGGGGACTCTCATCCCTGCTAGGACCTGGTGGCAGGTGGCAGGTGATTTGCACCGACTGTTTCTCCTCGGTCTTTCAGCTCAGAAGCACTTGTTTGCTTGTCTCCGTTGGCTCTTGCTTGGCCCAAACTGCAAATTAAGGCTGCAGGGAGCGATCTTTGTGCCCGCCACTTGTGGTGCAACTTGGTCTTTGCTCGCACTTTGTGGCACTTGCAATTTGAAGATTTATCTTTTCACCATTTCTGCAGCAGAAGTGGGTAGCTCTCCCGGTCTTTTCACTTAAGGCTACTTCTAGCCCTGGCTCATTTTGCTATTTTACCACATTTCTTCTATTTTGACAATATCTTTCTGATGCTGCACAATCCATGAGAAAATTGCAAGTACAGTGAGAGCATCCCTTCCTACTTCTTGCTGTGATGTCTTTTAACACTCAGCCTCCTTTTTCATGCTGCCATATCAAAATATTTACAACCCATCTTTTGCCATCATCAGACTGTATGTTTTTAAATTCAGTTTCAAAATTAAGGGCAGGGAAAATTATGATCATTTCCGCATTAGTCACTCCATCCAGTTTCTTTGGAGTGATGAGTGAATCAACTCCCATTCTGACTTACTGTAGGGGTAAATGTGTGTAATTTGAGCAATTTTTGGTTGCTCAATATAATTGTTTGCTGCTGTGCTGCGATGCAAAATGTGGGGATGTGTGAGGACGTACTTGCAGCAGGCGCATGCTTCTTGCCTTTGGTCCCTGCCAGTTTCTATTTTGCAGTGCCAAGTTTGATGACAGTCTGCCTTAGGGTGCAAATTGGCTTAGTAAAAGGACCTGGGAGACAGTTTCCAATGCACCATCTCTGCATCGCGTGGAGCTGCACGTTACAGACAGGATTTACTTTGCCCCGCTGTGCTGTTCACCGAGGTGGGGGCTCAGTGAGAGGATGAGACACCTCAGGAGCAAATGCCACGTTTCACTGCCACAAATTAATAGGCCCCCTTCTCTTTGGCAGTCATGAGTGTGGCAGCAGCATGGGTGCCAGCTGTCCTCAGTGCAGCTGGGGCTGGCGTGTCACGGCCATGGGATTTCCAGGAAGCACGGTGTGCGTAGTGGCACCCCCGGGACAGGCATTGCTGCCTTCAGGATCATAGAATCATAGAATGGTTTGGGTTGGAAGGGACCTTAAAGATCATCTAGTTCCAACCCCCCTGCCGTGGGCAGGGACATCTTCCCCTAGATCAGATTTCTCAAAGCCCCATCCAGCCTGGCCTTGAACACTTCCAAGGATGGGGCAGTTATCTCGTGGGGAGTCAGTATACCTGCTTCTGTTCAGAGCAAGTGTAGAAGTGCGAAAATTTGGAGTCTTGGCAAGAGTTACTGCTTGTATGGCAACATGAAATAAGCTCACTGGAGATGACAGGCCAAAAATGAAAATAAATTTCACTGGGTGTTTCTGTGCTGTCAGGTTGGTTCACTCCCTGCTGTGCCCTGGGGCACGGCTCCACTCTTCACCCACGCTGTAGGTGTAAGAGTTTGCATTCAGGGCTCCAGTCAGAAACAAGCCAAATATTTCTCTTGGCAGGGAACTTGCTGGACCCCACATTGAGAGCAGTCATGAACCAGTGCACATCGTTTGGCCCTGGGCTGAGGGCTGACTCATGGCGTGGAGAACTGTCTAGGACTGAACTTGCGTGAGGCTAGCACACAGCAGCATCCCTGAAGATGTTAAAAATTTGACACGACTGTCACAGCAGGTCTGCTGAAGCAACTGGTTCATTCTTCAGTCACCAGCACAAAAGCTGTGGCTGCTGCTTTGCTGGTTCTTGCTCATCTGCTTTCTGAGAGAAAGCCTCTTCTAGTGGCTGAGGATGCAATCAGACAAAGCAGATGAGTCAGGCTGATTCTGTACCCATGTTTCAGGTAGACCAAAGGGCTGAAACCGTGCCAAAGTAACAGCCCTGTCTTTTGAGAAAGGCCACAAAAGAGCTGGACTTTAAGGCATGGCTTTCATATCTGAGGGCTTTTCTAATGACTTCTTAACTAATTGACTTGACTTTGGCAAGAAGACAGCTAGCGGCTGAGAAGGATTAAAAACTGTTAGAAATGCACAGCTTTGAAGTGGCTGAAACCCTATTAAAATTTGGATGGCAGATTTCTTTCCGATGGTATTTCTTAACCACTGCAACCTGGTAGGGTGAGCTCTTCATGCGAAACTCAAAGGAGAAAAGGGAAAATCCATGTAGTGGAGTGGAGTCTCAGGGCTGCTGCCACTCAGTTATTTGACAGCTGTAGGATACCTTGTTTAGCCCATGTCTCCCACAGATTTTGTTTTCAAGAGAGAGTATTTTGTGTTATGGGAATATTTTACTTTTATCGTATTTCTGATCTGACTTAGCGTGCACCGTGGTGGAGCTAAATACTGTATCATTTTCCGTGGCCAAACAAAGCTTGCTTGGAGAAACAATCTGCTGTAGAAATTTCTCCAATTAGGACTTTCTGCAGCAAGCAAACAGTGATCCAATTCTGTAAGGCTGAAAGCGAGACTGTGGCAGATGATAGCCATTTAATTAGAGGTGACGGAAATTTTCCCAAAGAATGTTTTTATCTTAGAATATGCTAATTTTTTTCAGATATAAAACATCATATGGAAACGTGCTCCTTTCAGCTGGTTTTCTGTCAATCACCCTCTTTCCCCCAAGCTCTGATGTGACCTTGCCTGTCAGGCAGGTTTCAAAACTTTTCTGCCAGCCAGGTTTCTCAGAAACCTCACAGACTTACTGCCATCTTGCCTGCCCAGCAACTTAGAAATCTGCCTGAAAGATGACATCAAAGTGGGCAGTGCAGGGGCTTTTGGGGTCTTCAGCTCCAGGACATCTCTACTGGATACACTGCCCCAAGGAAATGGACCTCACAGTTTCCAGACTCCCAAGCCGGCTGGTTTCTCTGGCATCTTCATAGTAATTGTGGAGGAAGCCTTCCTGTCAGGCCCAGCTCTTGAACCAGGTCTCCAGGGGCTCTGAGGCTTCCTGCTTGGGAAGGAAGGGTCCTCCACCCAATTCATTGTCCAGGAGTCCTATGTCCATGGTCCTAGCGTGGTTTCCATCATGGTACTGCCAGAGACCTGTGACTCCTCAAGGTCCTGAGCGCTCAGTTAGCCTGGCCATTGCTGGAAATCTGGAAGACATATTGTGCATTAAGAATGAAGTAATTCTGGATTTTAGTTCCCTGAAAATGTCTTGTCATTTGTCTTTTTGGCCATGTTAAAATGTAAAAAAGCCTTTACATGTCCAAAAGTGATCATGGAGCACGTATTTAGTTTCTCAGGCTGATCCGCTTTTAGCTCTGGGTTCAGCAAGTATGTGCAGGAGCATGGCTTTAAGTTCATGAGAAGTTCTGCTGAGGCAAGTCAGTGTATCCACTAACTTAAAACCAGGCTTGTGCTGAACGCTGCCCTGAACTGGGCCTATGGGAGTGGAGCGTGTTTTCTACAGATATAGAGTAGGTCATAGTTTCCTCGGGGGCATTTCAAACCGAAACCTGATGGCTAATGAAAGGCAAATTGTAGTACTCTAATTTACATGGGCACTCAGCTGCAGACCTTTGACACATATTCAAGGAGATCATGGCTGGAACTACTTTTAATCAATCATAACTCCTGCTGGCATGAATCTGGAACAGGAGCAACTTAATTAATGCAGTGAAAATGAGCTTTACAGCTACCACCTAACGAGAACAGACATTATGTAGCTATCCTCCATATAGCTGTGTAGCCACTCACATTAAAGCTTTATCATACTTACACAATGCACTGGACACTTGTGCACAGTCATAATTTCAGCCTACCAGAAAATGACAGTGCTCTGGTCTGTGCTGAGTGTGTGCGTGCCTCGGTATAACATATGCTTATTTTATGTAATTCCACATCATAGCTATAGATTAAAACCTCATCTTGTTCTAAAGCAAAAGTAGAAATTGTTCCCATAAATAACATTGTTCTTGTGGTTTCTTGTCTTCTTCCACAATGCTGTGTGCTCTCATTGTGAAAGGAGCTTGTACAGAGCTCTGGAAAGCCTCCGTAGGTAAGGATCAGTAAGTGGTTCTTTTGTAATGGCCTATGTATGCGTCTTTTGCTTCATAGTTGTAACAAACTTTGGAAAGAGAAAGAAAGAGAAATAGAGAAAGAGAAGGAGAAACAAAGGAAGGAAGGCAGGGAGGAAGGAAGGAAGAAAGGCAGGAAGGAAAGAAGGAAGGGAAAGGAAAGGAAAGGAAAGGAAAGGAAAGGAAAGGAAAGGAAAGGAAAGGAAAGGAAAGGAAAGGAAAGGAAAGGAAAGGAAAGGAAAGGAAAGGAAAGGAAAGGAAAGGAAAGGAAAGGAAAGGAAAGGAAAGGAAAGGAAAGGAAAGGAAAGGAAAGGAAAGGAAAGGGAAGGGAAGGGAAGGGAAGGGAAGGGAAGGGAAGGGAAGGGAAGGGAAGGGAAGGGAAGGGAAGGGAAGGAAGGGAAGGAAGGAAGGAAAGGAAAGGAAAAAAGGAAAGGAAAGGGGAAAATAGTAAAAGAGGGAGGGAGGGAGGGAGGGAGGGAGGGAGAAAGGGAGGGAGGGAGGGAGGAAGGGAGGGAAAGGAAAAAAGGGGAAAAGAAGAAAAGGAAAAATAAAGAATAGTAAAAGAGGGAGGGAAGGCAGGAAAGAAGGTAAGAAGACAGGAAGACAGGAAGGAAGGAGAGAAGGAAGGAAGGAAGGAAGCAGTCCCCTTCTTGTCAGCCATTTCTCATGGAGACATTCCTGCTGAAGTACGCAGGGTATTTGTACCGAGAAGGGCCCTTGACAGCTTTGCCAGTGCTTTGCAGGCTCACAGTAATTACAGAGACATCGCTCCGTTTTCAGAACATTATACAAGACCTCAACCATATGAGTCCACTTGATTTTAGGGAGTAAGACTCCGTGAAAATGACTTTCAGGGTTTGTGTGTTCCAAGCGTAAGGAGGGGTCCATGTTTTTTTGTGATTTATTGCATGTTTACAGTTTTGCTGAGCAAAACCTGGCTTAACTTTGTGATATGAAATATGTCTACTGAACAAAAGCATCCAATTAACACGGCCCAATTAAAACTTTAAAAGAAATAATCTTCAGTTAACAAACACCAGATGTACTTGTCAGGGTTATCTCACTGCTGTTATATTAATCATTTATAAGCTCTGTTCATTTGAGGAGTTGGTAGAGAATACTATTGCAAGATTGTAATTCTAAATATTATGCCAAAAATAACCACTTCCTTGATCATGAAACTGTTAAAACATCAGATTAAAAACAAGGGAGAGAGAGATTGGGAAGGAAAGCATAGTTGATTATTTTTTTTTAATACAAAATGACCACTTTACTTATTAAACAGGTTGAATAAGAGACTTTTTACTGCTTTAAAAAGTCAGAAATATTCATTCTATAGCACATTACTGCTTTGTGGGGAAAATCAAGTTGTTATTCTGCTAAAGCAGCACATGTGTCACAAGTGTAGAACTGATCTGCCAACAGAGAGATGGAGGAATTTTCCAAGAAATGTAGACCATGGCCAAGAAGAATAAACCAAGGAACAAAGAAGTCGGAGGTTTACTGTAGCCTTTTTTCACCTTAGGCGTTGATGTTAGGTGGGTGCAGAGTTGCAATTTCTCCCTGGAGGACTTCCCAGTCATTTGAGCTTCAAAAGGTGCTGCTAGACAAAGAGACTTGTTGATTAAGACCTGGATTCATCCCATCTGACACAAGGTCCCAAATAAGCAGTGCAGTCACCCTTGACTTAAGACCTGAGCTACTTTCCAAAAGTGCCTCACCTCCAGCTGCAGGAGGGACCAACATGACTGTGTTTCTCACCTCAGCCCATGAGGTAGATGTCTGACGTTAAGTCACATGAATTTGTACATAAAACCTTAGTTCACAAAACTGGGCTTCCAGTCAGTGGCTGAATGTTTCTTCAGGTGTTCAGGGTGGCAGTAGATGTCGGTGGTTGTCATTTCTTTCAGAGACTGAAGGTCCTCTCTGCAGTGGTCAAGTGTATTTTGATGGGATTTGGGTTTGGCAATGAGGCTCTGAACACCTCCTGCCCTGGTCACCCCATCACCTTGGCCCTGACTCCTCAGGTCCCCCTGCCACTCTGCTGGCGGACCTTTGTGGAAACTGCACTTAATAAAAGGAAAAAAGCTGCTTTTTTTGCCCAGCTCTAGTCTATTCAACATGACTGCATAGAAAAAAGGAGGGGTATATGTGCGTGTGTATTTTATGTCCATATTGTATTTATGTTTGGGAGTACATTATGCTGGTAGTTATTTTGCATTGTAGTAAATCTATATAATAGATCTACAGATAGATATGTCTATGTTTTGTTTTGTGATGTTTTTCCACTTTTGACAAATGTTATTGCTATTGCACTGGGCAGCGCTGAGAGGGTAATAGATGAAAAATGATCCATCAAACAGGAAAGTAACCTTTCAAACCACTGTGCTATGTGTCTGGATTTGAATGCCTTCAAAACCACAACAAGAGAGAGATAGTCCTCATGATAAAGGGAGGGATTTGAAAAGACAAGATTCTCTGGGATGCTGGAAATTATGTGGAAAAAAGGAAGACTCAAACTTGAGGGAGGATGAAGAATTGTTTCTGGAGCACCATTGAGAAATGAAACCTACAGGGTCTCTGTGGTCAGAGGAGACGCATTCTTGGTTTTTCTTATCTTGCACTGTGGCAGCTAGGCTGCACAAATCCAGAGCAGACCTCTTGAAGTGCTCTCTCCATATGCTCTTCGTTTGGGCTCCCTGCCATTTCTGACAGTTTTGCTTAACCACTCATCAGCCTGAAGTCTTCTTCAAAGATGATAAACACTGGATTATCTCACCTCCTCAGGAAACTTGTAAGAACAAAACCCAGTGATTGTCTAGAGTGTGGCTGGGTTTATTTTTCCTGTGTATTGTCCGAGTTCCTGCCTGCTGCCGCTGCCCCGTTGCGTGGCTCCTTTACTCTGTTTCGTCGCACTCCCTGTGCTGCCCCCACCTTGATGGAGCCCATCCCCATGAGCAGGGGAACGTGACCAAGTTTTGGCAAGAGACAGTCAGGGTACAGCTGTCATTTTCCTTATCTCCCTCTCTCTTGTCATGCTGCTCCCCACAATATTTAGAGCACTATTTTACCCATATGGACACTTGTCCTTTAAGGGGAAGATGTTAAAGTTTTAAAAATTATTTATTTTTTTACATCATGGCAGGGCCTCATGTGGCAGTGTCTTTTGGGGCATGCATGCCGTGATCACTTAGTTCTTTTCCCAAAGTATAAAATAACATTATCTCTCAAGGTTGAGAGGAAGGTGTATTCACCTTATTGGTTAATAGTAATCCCTGTAGGATGGGAGAAAAAGGGACTCTCATGCAGCATCTCATCAGCAAGACAAGCCTTCCTCCAACCTAATGCAGCGAAAGGCTTTTTGTGTCCTTCTAGGAGGCAAAAAATACCTTGGATGACTCTTACTTTTGCTTCAAAAAATAACCACAATGCCTTGTGCTGAACCGAAGACACAGCATATCAAACAGTAGCCTGAATTTGGTGATTGGTTTCCTCCTTTGGCAGAAATGGAGGTGGTGGAAATTTTTCTGATCTTGCACAGTGAGTTGAGAGCAAAACCTGGTAGAGTCCAGCAGAGAAATCAGGGCCTTGAAGTTGGTGGGAGGCTCCTGAATGAAGAGGGGATTTCAACCAAGGAGCCCTGCTCACCTGCCCCTCAGCTCTTCCACACCCTTCTGTATTTTGTGGTTGGGTTTTTCTAGTAATTTTCTAGTGTAAGCTTACGATAATTTAATTCATTATATTATTAATTAATTATAGCCTGTTATTTTAGATGACTGATGGACTCATTTGAGTTCAGAATGGAGAGTATTGTTTTTGTCTTTATTGTAAATGTTACTTTTACAAAGGGTCATGGACAAATATACTTGTTCCTGATGTTCTCTCCCCTCTCATTTTTCAATATTCCTAGTTGTTTCGCATAAACTGGATTTTTTATAAACAACAAATGGCAATGATAGAAAGCACTGCCACATGCTTTGTGGTACAGAGAGAAATACATTCTTTTTCTCACTGAACTCATGCCAGTTTTGTTGGAAGTCATACATATGCAGGCAAGGGATTGGCAGAGGTGTATGCAAGAGCTCTGTTGAATCTGTGGGAGTATTTGTGTACGTACTTGTGTGTAAAAGATAGAGAGAATGTTCAAACCTGGGAACAGAATCATCTGTCAGTTCTGTAGTGACATGTATAGTCCTGATTTAACAATATGCTTTAAAAGGCATCGTGGGATCCTGTTTTGGGATCCTGTGGGACCTCCAACTGTGAACAGTGCAGTTTTGTTTTCTCTGTCTTCTCTAATAAGCTGTAACGTACCAAAGTTAGCGTTACCTGGGTTGTTTGTTTTCAAATTAATTTTGAAGTGAATGTAGTGTTAATACAAATTATCAAATTGACAGCTCAGAAACTTAAGTCTTCTGCTTTATTAGTCTTACAGCATTGGCTACGGTAATACACACTGCCCCCTCGTATTCATGCCTAAACATTGTAAGCCGAGCTGGAGAAGCCACGTTTAAATTGCTGTCATGAGTCATGGATTAATTAAGGCAGTGGGAACCCTCCATGTATCTCACATGGCACCCTTACGGCCCAGCTCCTTTGCTATGGAATCACAGAATCATAGAATGATTAGGGTTGGAAGGGACCTCAAAGATCATCTAGTTCCAACTCCCCTGCCATAGGCAGGGAAACCTTCCACTACACCAGGTTGCTCAAAGCCTCGTCCAACCTGGCCTTGAACACTTCCAGGGATCATCCTAGCTGTGGTTAAGGTTAAGATGAACAGGGACTGCGTACACCTTGTGAAACAATTTCTTTCAGGCTTTCTTGCACTTCTTGCAGGTGGAGGCAGACACGTATTCTTTGTGTCATTTATAAATACTACCTTTAAAACTACGGGGGATAGGAATGTATTTTTTACAAAATGAAGGTAATGCTCTCACCAAGTGAAGAAGCTGAGACCTTTGACATGCCCCTATGATTACCGTGGCTAACTCTGATCTCCATTGCCACACACTGCTTGCTCTTCTCCTCAGAGTCCTGCCAGGCCAGAGTTGCTCAAACCTATGAGTTATTAAGACCTATTGAAAAGTCTTATTTTCATTTTGGGAACTTTTCTGGTATAAAAAGAGAAAGTGCTTCTGCAGCTTCATGAAAGCCAAGACAAAACCAGCTCTAGGGCTAGTGGTCCTACCTCACTACCTTCTCATTTTTTCTGCTACATCCATGCAACTTGAGGAACAATTAACACTCTTGTTTGACATTGAAATCAGAATAAACCTGTGTGATCAGTTCTTCGACGATCTTATTGTGAGAAGTTACTTCCCTTTAGATGTCAGGAAAGACTTGGTGTCTCAGTACTGCTCCTGTTTTTCTTCTGCTGTACTCATTGTTTCTTCTCCACATGCTGTAACACCGCTGAGCATGGATACTGCAAGAAGATATGTTCCAACAGTGCCCTAGAAACCTAGAGAGAGTTTTGCTAATCAAAGAGTAACAGAAAAATGTCAAGAAATTCAATAAACTGAAGCCTCAGCAAGAATGTGAAGACTATGAATAAGAATTCACTCTGCTAAGACATCCTGAACCCAAATCTTGATTTATTTTTACTTTTCCAAGAAATAATGTTTCCATAGTTTAGATGCTTTCAGTTATTACAAAGGGATCTGTACAGCCTTAAGCAATAAGGCAATGTTAAGAAAGGAAGCAAAACTACTGAGACACCCAACTTCCAGCCAGGCTTCTGAGGGATAATTAAAATGCAGTCCTTCTGGATAGACACTGTGTAAGGAGTTTCCAATATCATACCAGTGGAATAGAATCTTCTAGGGATATAATAACTGTGACAGTCAGCAGTGCGTGTGATCTGCTTCCCTGTTTCTGGCAACAGCTGATACTGGTGGGTTTTCAACATAGCACAGATCATGAGATGAACATAGCACAAACCATTGCATGCAACAGCATTTCCCATTAGTAGCAACAGCAAGGTCAGTCTTTAACCCAAGTTTTTATATTACTTTTTCTGGTTTTTTTTTTAGCTGTAAATTGTAGCTTTACTTGTTGTAGTTTCTTCCCCTCCCCCCCCCCCCCAAAAAAAAAAAAACAGAAAGCTTTCCTGCTTGTAAAAATAAGTATTAACTGCACAGGGCAATGGAAAGCCTCAAATAAAAAGAAGTATATACATTTTGTGGAGAAGTAAAATTTACAGATGAAACTAATTTAAGTAGTGAAATGCTGCAGGGTGACTGTACCTCCACCATCATTGGTTTGTGTATCTGTAGGTAACCAATTCCTTTTATTCCCCATTATAATCATAATTGTTCTGATTAGCAGAACAACTTCTATCTAAAACCAGAAAGGTAAAAATAAACCTTTTAGCTGTGCACATTTTAAGTCATTTAAAAGACCTTTTTTAAAGAACTTTTATCCAGCTGTATTGCATAAAAATAGGAAAATTATTTATAACTTTTTTAAAATCGTCATCTTTCCCCCTTTTTAGTATCTCTAAAGCACAGGCTTCTTTCCTGCTCACATTTTGTTTTTCATTTGCTAAGATCAAGTGTATCATTTTTTTAATTCTTTTCTTGGTAATATAGTTTCTGAAGATCCGTGCTGTTCCCATGTGCTCCTAAACTTGTAATTAATTTTTCAGACTAATAGATCCAACGGCACATAGAAGCGTTAGACTTAAAGAACAAGACCAAGTGTGCACGGCATCAAAGTGTCCATAAAAAGAGTAAAATATGGGTCTGCCCTGGCTCTGGCCAGCTGTGACCAAGTCCCTTCATTTCTTCTTCCCTTTCCACAAGTACCTCTTTGGTAATACAATGGGATACACTCTTGATGTGAGAGAAGTTGGAAACTGCTGCCTTGGGAAGAGTATGAGGCAAGCAGAGCCTAACATGATTAATGCTGGCACAGGTAACCGTCACATTAGGTTTCAGACTTACCAAGTCCATTGAAATAAAAGCGTACTTCACGGGGCCAATATTGCTGACACAACTATATCAACTTGCCCCTTTTAAGTTCTCAGTTTCCTAAATCATTTCAAGAGGTAAAAACATCTTTCTTCCTTGATTGCTTTTAAACTGGTTCTGTGAGAAGGTCTGGATTTTACGAGAAACTCTATTTTCGTGGCATGGTAGCACCGTGGGGTGACAGGGTCAGGGAGCCTGGGTCTTTGCCTGTCCACCTTAGATAAAAGAAATTTGAAACTGGTTTTCAAAAGGAGGATTGCTTTATCAGAATGATGGGAGGCTCTCCTAGGCTGCAGCACCTTTTCCCAGAGGCAGACCTGCATCTGATCTGTTTTTCCATCCCTCTGTCAGTCGACAGCAGCTCTTTGCTGCGCAGCACCATTAAACTTCTGGCAGGGGAGACAGAGATAGCTGCGGATTTCCCTTGAAGTCTGTCCAAGCCCCCTTTGGCCAGGCCCATGAGCTATGCAGGCAGGGATCTGCGGGTCCCTTGGCAACAGAGGGAGCCTGAAACATTCCTTCAAAATTTATTAACTTTTTCTACAACTTCACATTTCTGTAGTGGCTTGGCCCTCCCAGATTTCACGCTGCAGTCTTTACTGGCTGCACAGAACCTTTCTAGTTTTGTGGTTAACGTTAATAACAGAACATCAAAAATATCTGGTTTGTGTTTGCAGCCTGTGAGTAAATCAAGACCACATCTGCGGCTGCTCTCCTCGTGCCAGTGCACGCTGCTCTGGGGCGGCTGCTTGGTCTATCTTGGTCCGGCCCCAGAAACTTCGCTGCTGCTTTTTTGCTTATTGCTCTTTCCTACCACATGACTAAGTGGGACACGTTTGCTCCTTGTCAGTAGAAGAGGACACTGACCACAGAAGGAGTGAGTTTATCAGGGAACGTATCTGGCCAAGACTAGACAATGAGAAAGTGCATAGAAATATCTCATCTCCATATTTTTCTTCCTGTTTCCCATGACAATTGTTTATCAGTTCGTCCTCCCCTGAATAATAAAGGAATTAGAAAGGATGCTTTTTAGTTAAAAAAAAAAAAAAATAGCACTCTTGCAATTTTTCAGCATAAGCCAGATTTATGAAAATTATAATTATAGCATTAAATTCTGCGATTTGAGTCGTATATTAACTCTGCAGGAAAAATTGTATCCAACCAACTCATAGGAAACTGATGATAAAATGTTAATCTCCATTCATTTCAAACAGTAGCAAATCTGTGCCTGTATCCTATCCTGAAGAACCACTGGTTTCTGTAGTATTTTCTCTCCCAGAGCACTAATAAGCCTTAGGAGTGCTGATTTTTTCCAGAAACGGAAATAAAATGAAGTCAAATCTTTGCAACAAACTCATGACAAGTTGGGATCAAGTCATGTGTATCCTCCTACTGTGTTTTGAACCTCATACTAGAGTGGTCTGTCTTCTACTCAGGCTTTAGTGAACCAGTCCTCTCCCCAAAAGGCAATGTTTTGATTTAATGGCCAAACAATGAGTTGAAGAGGCCAAAGGGTTCCTCGATGCCTGTGAGATAGATGGGAGGCAATATGCTTCAAGGGAGGTCCTGCAGTGATTTACAGTGGACAGCAATTGTTAATAGGCCAACATTAGCTTTCTCCTTCTCCAATAAATGTGTCAGGTTGGAATGCAAGTGTGCAGTATCAGTGTCAGCTTTATGGCCCGAGAAACATATGCTATTGAAAGCACAACTGCTTTCTCTGTCCAGTTGTGTTGGCTGCCTCACTTTCTTCTTGATCAATCTCTTCTCTTGATGACCCTGCTGAGGCTTGTTATTTTCTGTGCTGTCTCCGTTCTGATGTCCATGTATTGGTAGTGTTCAGGCCAACAGGTCTGTGACAGAGGGAAATATTTGTAAGATGGCTGTGCAACGGCTTTCATGTCTGCAAGCAATGGTCAGGGATAGCCACAGCTTGGAGCTTTCCTCAGGTGGTGAGTGTGCATGCATGGTTTTGTGTGTGAATACTATTGTTTGTTCAATTTGAGTAAGAAATTGCAGCTGTTTATGAAAATCTTTGCCTACCAGGCAGCATAGATTATGCTGAAAGCCAGACTTCTTGTTTTTCCATACTTCTCTTGAGAAGAAGGTAAAATCCTTCAAAATCTTTCAGCAATGTTCTCTTCTCTATGGTCCAGTGGCCTATGTTGCTATTTATTACAGTGTGATACTGCTTTCAGGTAGGGGATGTGAATTTGGTTTGTGCCCCCAGCATCCATCTGTACCCTGGCAGTGGCTGGAGATGCTGAAGAGGCAATGCTCTTGAAGAGATGACTCCTCTCATGTTTGGTCTTTTTTTGCTACTGGATTCCCAGCTGATTAAGGCTGGTGTCAGTGGAGATAGGGCTTGCTGAGCTGGGTCTGGTACAATAGCACAATGTGCAAAGGAGTATAGAGGAAACAAGAACAAGATGGACACATGTCAGAGAAGGAGATTGTTTTCTAGAAGTTCGCCAGTGAGCTGAGAGCAAGGCGTACTATGAGGAGCCCGAGAACAACAGCAACAAAAGTCAGCTAAGGCCAAATAAATGCTTAAGAAAGTTCAACCAGCAAACAAAGGTGCTGTAAAAACATCACGTCCATGACTGATAAAAAGTTGTTGACTGTTCCCAAGAACAGTGTCACAATTAGTTGTCTGGGCTGGTTCCTACATACCAGTGATGACTTCACCTGCCCGTCCAAGCTCTGCCCATGTGCAGTCTAATGTGAGGGCTTCCCCAGGAAGCCTGTCTTTATGTAGAGACTGAAAATCTAAAAATGTGACTAATGCCCCAAAACAAAACCCTACCAAAACACTTGACTGCATACACAGCTTTCCCCTTTGAGAGTAAATAAGGGGGAGGATGAAGCCCATGTACGAGGGATGGCAGGTGTGCTGATGGGTGGCTTGTTGGAGGGAGTTCAGGTATTCTGCAGATGGGGTAGGGCTGGAAGTTTTGGGGAAGTGGGGTAACGCAGAGAAGATGTGAAGGACAGCGAGTGCTTTTGATGATGGATGCTTGTCCTTCCACACCAGTCAAAGCTCTGTATTTGACTGTCTTTAGGGTTCTGATATTTTGGGGAAGAGATGTTTTCCTGTGGGGAGGAGCAGATGAATTTGACAGCTGCTTAAAGTGGAGCATGCATTAATTTTTAAAATGTTTCATAATTCATTATTTTTAGGCTATTTTTAAAAAAATGTGCCCACAGAGACACTGAAGTAGTTGTGTTGATCATAGGTGGTAAATTACCAGAAGAAAATAAGATCTAGTGTCTCGCATTTGCTGCAACTCATTGATACCTTTGTCACTGGAATTGAGGTTGGGAGAAGGGAAGGGAAAAAATATATATAAAAATACTGTTCAGCTCATTAACGAGATGAGATTTTCTGAGAGGGAAAATTCACCGGGTGCGGAAGAGGGAAAACAAGCTTCCATTTCATATTATTAGTCTATTCACTACATCAAATTGTTTCGGAGAGGTTGGTGGTGGTGCCAGCACAGACCCTTTCTTGTTCTCTCTGTCTCCATGTCTCCCCCTGCCTGGTCACACCCAAAGCATGACGTTCCCACATGCTCTCTGTTTGTCATAGCCTCTGAGGAGACCAGGTTTTCCTGCCGGAAGAGAAAAGGGGATTCCCTGCCGCATGTGCATGTGTGCTCAGGAATGGCCGTGTCGAGCAGACATGTGCCTGTGCAGGCACAATTCATTCAGAAATACCGTTCTGAATAGGGATTTTTCAAAAGCATTTACTCCCACCCTTGGTGCAGCTCAGCAGCGACTCGAGCAGGATGCCGCTTGCAGCAGAGACACTGCAGTTCCAGGAGATCTCTTGCAAAACGACTGGTAACTGAGCAAAACCCAGAGAGAGAGGGAACCTCTCCTTTTCTCATGAGGAAATTTCTAGGTTTCAGTGTACGCTTGCTAGTATTGCGGTGCCCTGAGGACACGCGGTATCTAGGAGTTAATGTGGTGGTGTATGGATTAATAACTGTTCGGTTTTCTAATGTGGCAATGTAAAAAACCCCAAACAAATCCTTAATGGGGATTATTGTCTTGGTTCTGTAAATATGTAGTTAGCTATACTTAAAATGCGTATTATCGGCCTCTTTGGAATCATTGCATTCTCTCATGTAAATATGTATTTAGGGCATTTTTAAAATGACGGGTTTTGCCCTGATTATGTAAATATGCCTGTACACTAAAAATGCCAATTTCTTCTTCACCCCCCCACCCCCTGCTTTTTTGGTTTTTAGGATATGTAAGTGAATTTCATGCTTAATAAAGTGAGGAAGTACTAGCACAAAATGGCTAAGAATATTTAGGGCAGATTCTACGCAGTCCTTCTCAAAGAGCCTGTCAGTCCACCTAATACAGCTATCTCAGTATTCCAGTCCTTGTTTTTTGCTGAGCCCGTTCATTAAGACTGTCAAAACTACCAGACTGGAAATTACTAGGCTGGCATTTTGGGCACAATCGACACATTTTCTGTACCTCATGAACAGGAATACAAAGCCTTCTTTATAGAAATATAATGTTCTTCTAATGATAGTGCAGATAGTAACCATAAATTTCACTCCTTTACATCAGCAGAGAACTTGGATTCCTTTATCTTGTCTTGACTGCTATTAATCCCTTTTCTTCTATATTATCCTGAGTCTTTTTTTTTTCCACTGATTAATCGTATCAGTCAAATTACAAGAATGAAAGGAGCCGTTTTTGACACCTGTGTGGAAGTAATTTCGGGGTTTTTTAGCTGTCCAAAACTATCTGTGATGTCCTCTAGAGAGAGTGGAGAAAAACCAGTACCTCCAAAGAGTGGGTCAGCCATTCTGAAATAGGTGGGATGAAGTCTGCTGGGGAGGTGCATGTCTCTCTTGACTATGGAAAAAAACTGGGCTGAACTTTTAGGCAGTTGAAATAAATCCCATCACTTATGCTCACTCAGTTTTATGGTACCTAAACTCTGCAGAGGGGAGAGGACTCTCCATGGCTGCTACATGGGAAGCATTCCTGCGGTAATGCACCTCAAGATCCTGGTCTTTTGGTGACCCAGACTAGGAATGGCATTAGATTGCAGAGTGTCTCCCCTGGTAGAAGGGCACCCACGTACGCTTGTGTTCCTTTCCTTCTTTCCTTCCTTCCTTCCTTGACCAGAACCATGGCAGGGAGCCATGTTTGCACAGTGCTGTCTCTGCCCCGTTAATTCCCATGGGACCCATGCTGGAGCAGCACAGGCTGCTCTGCCCACACATGACTGAGTGCACTGTGTTTTGCTACACTGGTTAGTGGCTTTATAACCTGTCCTTATGTGAGAGGGACTTTCAGTACAGCGCATCAGCTCCGTTTCAATGGTAACCAGATGATCCACAAGGAAAAAAAAAATGAGGCGCTCCTCCCATTCATTCCAGAGCCTGCTCTGTGTATACTTCTTCAATCGTACTTGGCCTGGTTGCTAATATGCTGTCTTCCTTTTGAACATATGGGACTGTAGAGGGAGGAGAGAAATTTATGGAGAGAAGAGAGAAAGCAGAATACAGGAAACTAAGAAAATGATTATTAAAAAAAAAAAGCAACAACCATAATTTTTTTTTTTAGAAAGAAAACCTACAATAATATGTTGTTTAAAGACAGGCTTTGCTGGCATGTTTATTCACTGGGGTTTTCCATCATCATTTCCATGTGGTGCATTCTGATTGCTCACAGTTTTGTGGGTTTCTATCCAAACCTCAGATAGCTAACATTTAATCTGGGGAACTCCCTTTCTGTTCTCTCCTCTTCCCAATAGTATGGAGTCTATTACCATACAAGATACGTAAGAGTTTGTTTGCATGGTGAAGGGGAAGGAGGGACAACAATTGACCGCATTTTGAGCCCTGAAGGCAGATCTTTAGCTGGTATAAATTGTCACAGCTTCAGTGACTTCAGTAGAGCTCTTAACAATATCCAGTGGCTGAAGATCTACCCTCCAGTTTTGGCTTTCTCCATTGAAGGCCTGTTGGGAAGCCAAAATTAGCAGCCGGATGAGAGAGAGAAAGAGAGAGAAAGAACAAGAGCAGTGCCACAAAATCGTTTTTGCCATTTTAAACAGAAGAGCATTGATAGAAATGCCTTCATCCTGGAACATTTAATTTTTTTGTCACAGCTGTTGTTACTGAGACAAGCTATTCTGCAAAATGAGGCATACCCCATCCGTGGATGGATGGCATTTTAACCACATGCACAGCAAGTTTTTGTTTAAAATAAGAGAATGATGGATAACGAAGATGCTGTTGTTTCTGATAGATTGCAGACTGGAAATTATCCCCACAAAGCTGTGAGCACTGTCTTTCATAAACAAATTAATGCATGTTTGAAAAACCCTAGAAGTAAGAAAACCAGTTGGCTGATAGAACAATCTTTCTGTTGGCTTTGGTGGCCCTTGGATGAGGTTAGAAGAATCTTTTTCTAGGCAGAACATTCGGGGTGGTAACTTCCTTGCTTCAAAAGAGAAAAATTGTGGTTGCCATGGGAGTAAGGACCATTCCATTTGAATATCAGCTCTACTAACGTCTTTGGAAATGTGTCCTTCAGCCAGCACACGTCCTTGCTTTACTGCACCGAAGATCTTATTTCTGGTAGCCTGAGTTGAGATACCAGCTGGGAATTCAAGCTCATTCTCATATTCAGGTTTCTTCACAAAATTTAACTACACAGAGATTTTTCATCCTTGGAAAAAGCCTGCTTTTAAAAACCCTTACTACCCAAAACAGGAATGCAGTATCTAGACTGATTGTACCTAGACTGGTTACTGGTTAGTAAATCCTGTAATTTGCAGGGTATCTGTTATGTGATAATAATATATCTATGTATAGATTTAAAATGCTCCACTTAGATGCCTTTTTGAGCCCCTGTGGAACAGTTCATCAATAGATTATGGGAATCATTAGTTGATTTATTAGTGGGGACACTGCCGTAGTATTGGTGAGCTGGACAGGAAGGCTTGGTAGACTGTCTTCAGCTTTATTGTTTTAAAGCATCATTATAGTGTAGGGCTCAACATCTAAAATTCCTCATCTGCAATAACTGTGGGTGTGCAAAATCTCCAGAAGTTAAGCTAATAGAATATTTCTCCAAAAGGAAAAGGAAAGGGAAATGTTTTCAGGGGAGAGGGGTAAGAAGAGAACCGAGAGAAGAGTAAAGATAAAACATGTTGAAGTCGACGTGTGGCAGTAGTCATTGCTCAGGTTCAAAGAGACATTTTGAATATCCAAAATCTTTCTTATTTGATGCCTTTATGGGGATGTTTGCTGCAGTTAATGGAAATGCAGGCTACTAGAAAATTGCTTTCAAGACATATTAATTGAGTGGATCTACAATCATTTGCCTGGAGTGAATAAATGCTACTGCTAAAAGCAATTAAAGCAAATGCAAGACAACAGATGTCTTCCCATACCTTTGCTGAAGACCTAGTGGCATCAGCTTCAGGCTGGTCACAGCAAGGGACTCAGATTACCGAGTAGCCCCGAGACCAACATAGCCTCACAGCCAGCTACATGATACACTGTTGGTATGGGAGCTGCTCCATAGCCATAACTTTTCTAGTCCTGATCTAGATAATTTATTATTTGTTCATTGTCTGTTTTTTAGTAACACTTGGGCTATGTAAGAGACCATAGAGTATCAATGTCTTGGTCTTGAACAGATTGATCTGTAAAAGTCCCTCTTCTTAGGCACACGTCTGAACATCACAAAAAACTCCTGTAATTAATGGCAACACAGCTTTAACAGTCATAATTGATAATGTAAAGACTATTGGTTTCATTAAGTTCAGTTGGATGTTGCCAGTGGCTTCCAGGGTATGTAGGGAGAGAGAAAAGAATGTGAAGATTTTTTCCGGTTGCTTTTCTTGGGAGCAATGTTTAGAAATAATGACAAGTCTGATAATTTATGCTTCTGACCTCTGTATGGCTCAAGTTTAGAGGTTTTCTAGGGAAAGGAATATCACAGAGTGACTGGAGTGATTTGAAATCAGAATTCTTCCTCTGACTTGCTGCTCCCCAGCTAGGAGTTAGCGATGCCTCATCTGCGACATCTGCAAAACGGGCATACAGCCAACATCAGAGAAGGGGCATGAAGCTTAATGAACATCTGTAAAACAATTTGTGATTGAAGGAGAGTTTTACACAAGTGGACTACTAGTTTACGTGATCTTGTTCCTACATATCATTAGACATCAACAAGATCTTCTCAAGGAATAGAGGACCTAGATGTGGCTGTTCACCAAGGCTGCTCCATACTCTGTCTAATCCCAAGATGGTTGACTTTAAGTCCTCTAGTTAATTCTGTTGGGCCTGAGAAGCAACATGCTGGTTCTATTTCTGTCCATGCTCATGCCACTTTTATGGCTGGGATTGTGAGGACTAACTGCAGCTATTCCTCAGAGAGCAGGAGAGCAGTGAGAAATGCGAGTTTACTGCAGGAATTTGGGGAACATTGTGTTACCTCTACAATGTCTGGGTGACATAGCAGGGGCTTGAACTAGATGATCTTTAAAGGTCTCTTCCAAGCCAAACCATTCCATGATTCTATGACATTCTGTGACTCTATGATTCTATAACATATTGTGGATGCCCCACCCCTGGAAGTGTTCAAGGCCAGGTTGGATGATGTTTTGAGCAACCTGATACAGTGGAAGGTGTCTCTGCCCATGACAGGGGGGTTGCAACTAGATGATCTTTAAGGTCTCTTCCAACTCAAACCATTCTATGATTCTATGATTCATTTGCCACCTGGATCTGGACAGGGTTTTCTGCCATTTGAGTATGCCTGCTGTAAACAGCTCTTGTGCAGGAAATGTTAGCTGAGTGTCAGATTAACTAAATTGATATGTCAGGTAGAATATCATGTCAGGTAAACGCAGTGAATCCTCATTCTAGCTGTTATCGCACACAGTATTCACACTGATCTGGTTGGTAGGTGCTGATTGCCCATCTGTGTTACCTGCTGGAGAATTTTTTTTGGAATAATGCCATTGTATTAGAAGTAAAATCCAAAGATGTGGCTAATGGCTGCTAACAGGTGTCTGTGAAATCTAGGAATCAAGCCAGACTTTATAAAATCGTCAGCCAACCTAATTTGCACCAAACTGTTACAGAAGTCTTGAGCTAGACTGTTTAACTTTTGGATTTAAACATTGGTTTCATGTTCAATCATTGCTCAATGATTTCAGCTGGAACTGAGAGAGAAGTTCATCACACAGTATTTCTCATTTGGGTAAAAGATAGTAGTCCTGGGAGCGTACTAGATAGAAGCAATTCCCATGAAACCCCCAAGGATATTGTGTGCTCGCGGCTGAAGGGGAGAGTGCCAGGAGGCATTAAGCAACTGCCAGAAATTTCAAGAGCTGACAGAGACTTCATCAAGAGGAGAACTTCAAAATGTTTGATCGCATTTGGACAGACTGCAAACTGTAATGCTTACCTGAGCTGATCCCCACCATCTTCCCTCATCATTGATAGAAAATTTACTTTTAAAAGCCGTTTTCATAGAAGAGCTTGTTAGGAGGTATCTAGTTATTTGTAGGTTCAATTCCAGCCAGGCTAAGTGTAGATGGAGTCCCTGAGCCTGCAGGCTCCTATCAGCTAGATCTGTCCCAGCCGCAGGAGATGCCAAGTGCAGGAGGAAAGCAGACTGCGAACTCGCTGAGTGTGCGCTTGAGTGAGCCAGGAAATAGGCACATCACTGGAAGTCATCTGAAGGCCACTTCTCTCCAACTCCAATCAGAGCAGCAAAGGCATTTTGAAAATTGCACAAACACAGTGAAAAAAGAGCTTCTTCTGGAGAAGCTTCAGGTGCTTGGATCTCAGCAGGTCTTTGAACAATTGACGAAGCAAATGTTGTGTGTGCAGTGGGTATCTGACCGGGAATGACAAGTTTTCTCTTTCAAATTATAGCCATGAGGGTGATGTCATGCTATAATAAGGCACACAGACATGCCGGGTCAGATTTTGCGGCTTCCAAAATGCAGAAAGAAAGATGCAAACATGAAGGGCAATGTACTCTGCTGGAATTTTTATTCCAGAAACAAAGACGTGGTCCTTTGCCAATATACTAAAACCGATTGCATGGACGCGAGGCCTTTCAGTTTTAGGCAGCACTCTCTGATATCCCATTTGAAGTGTTTTGCTGATTGTTTCTTTTACTGTTTTCCCCCAGAAGATTAACTTGTGTTCGGGTCCTCAGAAGATGCTTTCATAAAGCTTCTAATTGTAGAGTTGAGGAAAATGGGTCACGTGGTACACTTGGCACTTCCCTAATTAATACACAACAGCACATGCTCGCGTCGAACTGGCTGCAAATCCAGCTCTGGCTGACTGAACGCTAATGGCAGCACCTACTGTAATAAGCCAATACTAGGAAAGAAAGCGAAACGGCCTGTTCAAATCCCGAATGGGTGATGGAAGTTCTACATCATCCAGACCTTTTAATGTAATTGTGTAATGGCCTAGACTGGCACTCAGCCTACCAGCATCCATTTAATTAGTAAATAAAACACTCTGAAGGCCTTGGCTGTATCATGACACACTTACAAATCCAGCTGAACGTTCTTAACCACATGCAATAAACCCAACCAAAACTTTATGGTTGATGGTAAAAGTCATCATGTGAAAGCACATGGTAAGATGTGCTTTATTTCTGTATTTCTTTTAGTTATAACACATGGTTTAGATACCATTTCTGCTGCTTCTCTATATATTAAAAAACTTTCATTTTCACTGTATTGCTTTTGAGCCATTTGGAGCTTTCTGTCTTGTGATGTCCACGTATCAGTGTATGACTGATAAGGAAGGCTCCTTAGGGGCAGCTGTGCTGCCCTATGGGTTAGGCAGTTCACAAAAGGGAACTTCCGTCAAAGGCTTTTAAAGCTGCAGAGGGACCATCTGAAATGCTCTTCATGATGAATTCTGACAAAGAGAGTTGGCTGGAGGATATTGCGAGCCCAACACTTGTTACTGTAACTCATCAAAATGATGGGTTTTCTGTAATGTTTAAGCCTGCATTTTCTTTTTATCTTTAAAAAATTTATTTGACCCCTGTAAAAATCCTATTGTGAATTTAGAAGATATTTAGCCTCAAACCTCGAATAATTTTACATTGTGTTCTTCTGAACCGTAAGTAAAACTGTTTTGTTTTCCCTTCCTCAGAAATACTGACCCTGAGTAAATGGCTCACCATTCTTTTTTGTCTGCGATCTAATTAATCCGCATTTTCCCCTCAGTACCCTGCTGTGTGTATAACTTTTACAGTGCCATTTCCCACCACGCTCTCAGTAGCGTTAGCAACAGGGAAGGTCAGTGCGACCGTCCCTCCCGGCTTCCCCCCAGGGCAGCGCAGTAGCTGAAGTGTGAGCTGGCAGAGGCTTCTGCCCAGCTTCAGGCAGGGAGTCACCTCACTTGCCAGTGGCTGCAATACTTGATTTTTTGCTAGAGATCTCTGGGCACCATATCTCTGTGGAAATGGCATTTCTATGTCTTGGGAGATGTTCCAGTCAAGGACAAATGTTTTCAGCTGCAGAAGAGAAAGCTTAGTGTTACTTCTAGGAGCAGCAGCATCTTTTTGTGACAGTTATGTCATGTTACTCTGCCAGCCTTGGGAACCCTCAAACCTTTTCCATGGGGAGCTTGATGACATTTTCCTCTGATTCTGTGTGAGCTATACATTTCAAATTTTATGGTATAGTTGGAAAGAATGGTTGTTGTAGGATCACAGAACGGTTGAAAGTATCTCAGGAGATCATCTTATCTGATTCTCCCTGCTCAAACAAGGCCACTTAGAGCCAGTTGCCAAGACTGTGTCCAGATGGCTTTTGAATATCTCCTAGGATGGAGATTCCACAACCTCTCTTTCCATTAAGTCGTATTTAAGGTCTATGATTTGCAAGGCAGATTCTCCAGGAATAGAGTGTAAGGGAAGGTGGAAGGAGGGGACACCCAGTCTTTTTGCATACTGGCAGCTTTGCACCCTGGACGTGTGGATGGAGCACTGGGGTTGCTGCCCAGCAGCGTCACAGCAGACTCTACCCAAGGAAGCCGTAGGGAAAGTTAGAAACTAGTTTCAGAGGCTGTGACTACATTATCAAGTAGCACACTGCAAAAGGAGAGGACCAGATCGTGCGGAGGACTGATATTCACACCGTATACATTTTGGGATTTTACTGTATACTAGCTCTAGTTTGGTACTAGGGAGCTGAATGTTCATTAGTGGTTGGAGAGCATAGAGCACACTCTTGAGGCACATCTTCCAATTTAATTTCAAGGTAAAAAATATCCCATTCTGTGATGTGACCCAAAATCTGTCAAGTGAAAACAATTCATGGATTTGTTTCCAAACCATATGCTTGATGTGAGATAAAACAATAATGTAGATGCACCCAGAGAGGACAGCGTCTCTTTTAGATGTGTTAGGAGACAAGAGCAGAGAGAGTAGCCACAGATATTGCCTAAGTTTTCCGTTCTGCAGATAATCATCCTTTAGAGTTTGGTGGGTTTTTTTTTGTTTCTAAGAGGTTATGAGCATCTGAAAGTGCAGAGGTCAAAACGCTGGTTACTTGGGAGCAATGTTCTTAGGAGTCTGACTGCTGTAAATTAGAACTATGTCACCATTGTAGAGCAAGGAATTCTCAAATAGGCTGTAAAAATAGACACAAGGCATTAGTAAAACAAGCCTGAATTGAGGCCATGCTGTTTGTAGCATGCTCCTTCAAACTCACCACTGTGGTGTACAGGACTTGAAGAATCTCACTGTCAGATAACTGCCGCATGCTGTGCATTGTATATTACTGGAGCAAAAGAAGAATGAGACAGGCACACCCTTTGTGACTTTCATTTCTTAAAAAAAATATTTCTCCTCACTCTTGGTAGTAAAAACTTAAAAGTTTGAGGTTTGAATCTGCTTATTATTGTAGAGTTGCTTACTATCTTAATGTTTTTGAGAACACGTTAATAGTTTCATATATAGATACTGTGTATATATATAATTTCTGTAACATATATGTGCTTTATATAGATAGATAGATTGATACTATAGAAAGAATTGACTCCTTCTGAAGTGGTTAGTAGAAGCCAAACTGCTTCAGCTTCTCTGCTGTCTGGACTTGATGAAGCACTTAGAAATTTTCTCTTCTCTCTCTAGCTTAGGTCCTTTTGTGTCTTCTGTTCTATGATACGTAGTCAAGTGACAGTCTTCAGTTGCTCCTTGTGACTTGCCATAAGAAATTAGGGAAGGATGTGTCCAAACACAGAGCTGAATCTAGATCTCAGATCCTCCAAATGCTGAATCAATGCTTGTGTTCTTCTGGTAGGAAAAATGGGAGGTTTATCTTTGGCCAGTAAGAGAGACCCCTTAATTGCCATTTTATCTGAAAGCTGATCTTTAATGCAGGGCTGAAAATGAGACAACTGCAGCATTACTTCCTTTGAGGCTGAACTTCTGCCCACAGACCAGGGAAAGCTCAGCTGCCTCCTCATTCCTGCACTTCGTTTGGGCACTTGCATACAGGTTATCTAGTTCTTCAGCTCTTCCCAACAGAGACAGTGTACCATCCTCATAATAATCTGGAACCTTTGACATAAATGATCCCCTACGTGGGAGAAGTAGAAACCATAAAAGCAAGAGCTCAGAGGAACAGAAGCAGGGCAGAAGAATGAACAATGGGGCTTGGACACACCTTGTGAGCGCTGCGGTTTGTATTGATTTAGTGTCTTTAATTTTTAATTTGGAAGTGATTGCACTAATGTGTGAGGTGAAAGGGGAGGACAAAGGCAGACTGAGAAAGCAAGAAAAGCAGGAAGGACGGAGTAGCAAAGTGGAAGGATTGCTGAGTGCAAGTGGAGTCTGGGCTCCAAGCGTTCATGAAGACCCTTCCTCTTGCTACCAGAGGGGCGACGATTTCAGCCACAGCACTGATGGAGGATTCAGGAACAATGTCAAAGGATGACACAACTTAGAGAGTCTACTTTATTTTTTTTCTTTCTTTTTTGTTCCCCCCAAGCTGTTTGACACTGTTAAAAGACACAGTGGGAATATGCTTACCTGGGGTTTGCCACTGCAGTATTTTAACTCGTACGAAAAAAGTAGTCTCTTGATTGTTGAATCCCACCGGACAGTAAATTAACTAAAAGTTAGTTAATAAAATCTGTGCTTCACCGTTCATGTGGCAAGCTGCCATTTTAAAATACTCATTGGAGCTGCCTATCATTTTTGCATTTAATCTTTCTGAATTCTGAATGTTCTGGCTCTCTTGGGATGCTGAATGGCCTTTTTCCTGGTGCTCTGAATCCCCTACAGAATAGGAGCATATCTGAATCACTCCATGGGTGTCTGATGTCCAGGCAAGCCAATTCCTTGTGGTGATGTGACTATTGCCCTGGGCAGCAGAACTGAAGAGGTAGCTGATTTTGTGGTGAGGATATATTGCTCTACATAGCACCTCTATCATAGAATAAAATAAAATTTAGTCTATTTCTGCCTACATGTAGATACTGTGCAGCGCTAATAGACGCTGGCAACTAGTTGTGGCTTTTTAGCCACATCATACAGGGGCTTGATTTTGTTCTATGGAAACCAGAATGAGTTTCACCATTGCTTTTAATGAACAAAAGGCAGATCAATGACAAATGAAAGTGCCACATTGGCTCTGAACAACTTAGGTTGGTTTTGTATCGCTGCTCCGGTCCAGTAGTGTATTGTCAGAGCTGGTACTTTATTTCAAGACTCTTTTAGGAAGAACTGCCTTCTGAGGACCTAAAGTCTTAACTAAAACAGAATCTTAACAAAAACAAAAACATCACTGAGTTATGGGGCTTGCACCACTGTGTCTTATGGTAGCATCACTAGAGTGGAGCAGGATTCAGCCCTATGCTGCTTTTAAGTGGTTTTTGCAGTTTGCTTGTCGATCGGGTGGTACAGAAGCCTACATGTAGAGCAGTCTGTTTTCTCCTTACTTTCACAGAGCCACAGTAATTATGATGGGATCCTCTTGGGTGTTTATTATCATTAATTAAGGGATTGCAACTTTCAGATGAATAATCTTCTGTCTTCAGCAGACCTTGAGCAGAGTTATCAGGTACATGGAGGGTAAAAAGCAAAGGAGAGATCAGGAAACATGAATTTTTCATTGTGGAGACAGTTACTGACCCTGTTGTTTTTCTATCTGCTGTCACGCTAAGAGATGATAAAAGATAAATTATTTTAATTTCAGTTTTAGCATCAGATTCACATCTTCCTTTTAAAAAGCACTCAATCCTAGAAACAGTCAATTAGCCTTGCTGAAAAGGTACACATCCAAACAGATGTTCTTGCCAATAACGCTCATCTGCTAAACCTGATTATTTCATCCCTTCTGGTGGCTGGCGGTGGGGAGGAGAAGAATGCTGAAGGGTGAAGGAGATTTTGGTGTAAGGAGGACGAGAAGATATGCCGAGATGATTTCTTCAGTATTTCTCCTGAGTCTGTCCTCTTTCATTGTGCTTCTTGCCTTGCCCTGCTAAGGTTGCACCTAACAGTAAAGAGCTGGGCTCATTTATCATTCCTGGCACCTGGTGATTTCATAGGGCTGTGGCATCCTACTCGTAACTCTAGCAGAATAATGCTGCTGCCTTCTCCTGTGTTGCTTGCAAGTATCTAGGTCATTGCATCCATGCAATAAACCTTAGTGGGATTGTTCCTAGACACGGTGTAAAGCGTGATTAGTATACTCATGGAGATCTCAGTATGTGCTTGGTACATCTGTTTATCTTGCCCAGTGGAGTCTGTAGGCTCAGACTCTGCCTTGGGGAAATTCTCTGACAGCCTTGCCAGCTGGATGCATCACAGTTATCTTACCCTCAACCTCCGGAAAATAAAACCTTCTCGCTGGGCCTCTGGTGCAGTGGTTAAGAGCAGGGCCTCTTTTCCTTTGTGGCATCCTAGAAGAGTATCAATCACATCTTGACTTTCGACCTTTCCCTTTGGGTAGCAAGCTGGGTACTACGTGCGGTAAAGAAGTGAGTTGTTTTTTGTTTCGGTACGGGTGTCTGTGCACACTGCACCCTAGCTTACCCTGTGCTGACCTTGCAATAACAGCATTTGAAGCGTTGTTTGTACAGCTTCCTTTTAGCGGGTCCTCGCAATGCTGCCCACATCTTGCAGCAGGGCCGTGATAGCACATTAGGTGGTTTGCATGAGCTGTGGGACTAGACTGACTTTGAGATCCAACTCATGCAACTTCTTTGTCATCTATGCCCTTGATGGCATAGACCCCTCTAAATTTACATACCGACTGGTTGGGGACCCACTGGACAGCCGTACCTTGCCATCGGTACCTGTTAAGCAGATTATCAAGTAGTGCTTTTACTGAGCAGGTCAGAAGACGTAGAGCAACCATTCCTGTTGGCCGTGACACTCCTTCCACACCGAGAAACATCCCAAATCCATCTCATTTTATGCGGGGCTTTTTTTCAGTTTTACAATTTATTACTTTACCTTATCTTCCCTTCCTCACCCTATCCTTTCAGATCCTGTCAGTTAATTGGATTTGTTGCCCATTTTAAAGGGTTTTCTGTTATTTGAATGTGTTCTACTTGCAGAAAATAGCTTAATCAAATAAGAAGCACTCGAATGCCTGAAAGCTTGTCCATTTTTTCTAACTCTAGACTGTGGGACTAATTAACATTGCTGTTTCAAGCTGCTCAGCAGCACAGGCAAAAATGATTTTTGCTGCTTGAAAAGTAAAGGCTTGTGGCAAAAAGGGGGCCAAAGCTGGGTGAAGGCTTGAGATGGGAGATCTGCAGATCTGCTACCCCTGTGGAGCCTGGAGGGCTGAAAGCAGCAACTCTACCTGTGGGAGCAGATGCTTCCTGCTCTCTTCTTTGGAAATACCTTACCCGTTTGCCCACTGCTTTTCTGAAACAGCAGCCACTCCGCCTTGCCAGGGCTCTGGCATGAGAAAGGTCAGTAGAAGGACTGGGGTCGTTTGACCTCTGCAAGCAGCATGTTTCCCTAGGAGACCATCCGCTTCTCCTCAGTCCGGAGCCGGCCTCCATTTACAAAAAGAAATTACTTCTTCTTGTGAGCCTTACCTCTGTTTATCTCAGCTACAAGAGCAAACTTAATCAACACTGAAGAGACTAGCTGAGAGCAGTTGTCAGCCAGCATTGATCTAACAGAAGAGCGGGAAAATTATAATCAGTACTTGAGGATCATTTGAGGCAAATTCTCTAGGTGATCATGCCCAAGAGAAGCCTTTAAAAAAAAGCAGGTTGTTTTATTGAAGCCCCATGTCTCAAATATATTCTGAGGATGGAGGGTTAATATTCTGGGCATAATGTAGATCAGAAAACAATATGGTTTGTTATTTGTTCAGCTTCAGAGAAATTTTTGTCTCTAGGAAAAGGAGAAGGGAGGAGGGGTGCGGGGGTGTATTACGTGTCGCATGGCATGCACTCAGTGCTGTAATGATGGTTAAAAACTTTTTGGCCTTGTAAAACAGCCTGAGGGATGCCATGTTCAACTTCTAGCTGAACTACCGCTTCCGTATGAATGGCATGGCTGTATCTTGATTACGCTATTGATTTTCTCAGGATTACTTCAGTGACGCAAGTGAACAAACCTGGCTTTCTTATTAGATGCTCAGCAGCAAGCTGTACACAAAATAACAGTTTTCGAAGTAGTTTGTTTATCCTAATACTTTCTTAAATGTGAGGAGCCATAGAAGAACCGATGGCAGTACATGCTAAACCACTCAAATCCTGGACCCCAGACAGTAGACAACTGGCTCCGACCTTTGGGATGGCATCTGGGGAGAGTTAGAATTAACTAGTGCTTTCCAGCACTGGCATGACCAACTGATTCAAGAGACACAACACTAAAAATACTTTCAGCTTTTAAGAGTGGAAGGTTCATCCTAAACATAGGCTTCTAGTTTGATATCCTAGCATTTATTTAGCACATTGAAGCAGTTGATCTAATTTTTACCCACAGGCCTCTTAGATGCAGATGAAAGATATGCTTGGAAAATTCCATTATTGCCCTGATGCAGGTGCCTTGCTATGAACATAGGCTTATGGTGTGCCTTGTTTTTGAAGTTTGGCTCAAATCAGGCTGACAATTCACATACTCCTGTCTGTCTCTGTTCCCAGCACTGTAGTGTGTTGTTGCTGACATTTTAGGCTTATCTAACTCATATAAATTTGGAGAAAGCCAAAAGATGCTCTGGGCTAGCAGGTGGAATCCAAATGAATCTTCTCTTCCATACACATCGTATGCCTGCAATGATATGGTAGGGTTGATGTCTTCCCAGGGTGTTTGAGAAACCCGACTAGGATAGTGCTTCATGTGTTGATTTTTTTAAAAGTGCTTTTCTCTCCCTTCTTTAGGCAGTGTGAATAAAGTGAGAGACAAAAAGCTCTATCTGCTATAAACTGTGATGTAAAAATTGAGGGGGCTAATGTGGATGGCTGTTGGCAGTGTGTTATAAATGTCGTTTCTGTGCTGGAGTTATTCCAGGACTGCAGACGCTGCTGGTGCAGTCTCAACGTTAGTTGATAGCCACAATTGTAATATGCTAAAAAAAGAGTACAGGGGCTCAGAAGTGGGTAACAGGACATGAGAATTAGTGAGGAATTTCACCTGCAGGTTGCTCATCCCATTGCCTGGTCCTCAGATGGTGTTTAAGTTGAATTATCCTGTGGTTTGAGTACATCACTACCAAAGGAGAGTTTCTTTAAACTAAGGTCCATCTTCAAACCCCTTCCAGAGTCACTGGGGATGGGAGGGCTGGCCCAGGTGGGCATGCAGGACTCCAGCATTTGGGACCTGAGTACAGGTCTCCTTCTGCCCGCCTCCCTGGGTTTCACCTGCCAGAGGTGCCATGAGAGCACTCTCAGCTTAGCTTTGAACCTTGATTTCCTTTCACTAGGAGTAGTCGTAGCATGATCTGGATGCTCAGGCGGTAGAAGTTGGCATCTTCCCACTGAGATCGCTTGAGCTACAGTGGTAAAGGCCCAGCCAAGAGCATCCAGTTTGTGTAGGCCCAGAAATTTATTCACAGGTTGGTAAAATGGGGCTCTGACAAGTCTGAAGTCACCTAGTCCTTTGGCCACAGGTGAGATTCACAATTCCCTTTGTTATGAATATCAACTCATATGGTGGCAGCACATGAACAGTGATGTTGGGCAGGATGCTCAGTACAAGTGAAACGACGGATGTTGTGATAGGTGAAGTAACACAGAAGATAATTTCTTCTTGTTTCAAATGCATTGTTTACAGTCGTTGCATATGTATATCGTTCCTCCATTGTGGCTGTCAAAACTGTTCATTGAGAAGAAAAGAGAATATTTATGTTGAATGGGTTTCTCTTTCCCGTCTCAGGTTATACTTTAGCTAGGCATAGACTGGATTCATTTGGATTATAAATAAATGGAAAATGAGATGATCAAGAGAATGAGATCTGTAACTATGGGATTAAGCTGGCTCTGCACACTCAGAAATTTCGCAGTATATTTTTTCCAGTTGAAAGTGCTGATTTCCTAAAAATTGAAAAGTCTCTCTCCAATTTGTTAATTACAATTTAATTTTATTTTATACAATAATTTTGAAGCATTCCAGTAAAATTTAAAGATTTAGTTCTGAACTTCATCTTATGGAATGGTTTAATTTTCTTGTTGGAAATAGTTTTCCTTTCAACAGAAACATTTTTCTAAATTAATATGATAGAAGATCATGCAAACTGAACAAAGCACTTCCACTGTTGTTGAAGTGAGAACAGAATGTTGATCAAACCGACAGTAATTCCTTTTTGTTTGATGGGAAATTTAGGAATGATTTGGGGGGTTGCCTAGATTTTAAAAATATCACAAATGGCCCTCACTTGGAATTTTGACTTTTAAGACTATTTGTTCCCTTAGAACAAATTTCAGTTTCAAACAAACAACATTCCTGAGCTTGGAAGCAGACGTGGCATTAACAAAATCTAAATGGTTTGCAGGGAGAACAGCAAGGAAATTTATGCATCGGGAATCCTGTACAAGAAGCAGGAGCACACCGTTTGGCTCAGTCTCAGCAAACAGAAGTAGTTCAAGATCCCTGTTGGGAACATGGGAAGGAGAACTGGATACCTACAGAAACATCATTCCTTTGCTTTGAGCCATGCAAGTGCCAGGCTAGAGGAGGAGGACCTGGCCACATCGGCCGTGTTCCCTCCGAGCCGGGTCAGGGGACCCCCGTCACACCAACCGAACATTGCCTGTTCGATTGTTGCTGGAACCAAAGCCTCTCTTTTATTCCACTCTCCAATTTGCTGTTCACTGGTCTTGGCAAATTCTTGGTTCTATTTTTAATAAATAAATAAATAAAGCAGCCCAACTTTTTAAGGCTGTTCCCTCCCTGTCTGTGTGCAGAAGACTGCAGATCTGTGTGCGATATAATGAAGGCCTGGGGGAGAATATTAGCACTTCTGAAAAGAGCTCAGGGAATTCTAGTTTTTGCTCTGACAACTGAAGGCAGAGGAGAGTTTTTCCTTTCATGTTTGTTTTCAGTACATAAAGTGATTGAAAGCAGTTTCCCAAAGAGGAGGATGCGGGGGGAGCGCTGAAAATTTTTAGCATTTCTAATCTGCTGCCTTAATTTCGCTGCTGCTGCACTCTCACATGGAGCCAGAGCGAGGGGCAAAAGATGGGGACACTCGTCTTGTGAGCACACGCTGAGGAAGCCCATGCATTGTGAGAGGGACCACCATGGACACGGGATGGGGCTGCTTCGGCCCCACCAGCACACTGAGCCTCACACAGGCAGGCACTGGTGAGGCGTCAGGATCATCCTATGTGGTAACACCGCCCTGGTGGCCACCCAGCTCCCTCCCACAGCAACTCCAGCCAGCAGTGGGCTGAGCACCATGGGGCTGAGCCAAGGAGCAGGGAAGGGAAAACACAGACAAGAGAAAAAAAAGCAAAGAGGAGGATGGGCTGGTAGTTATTTTTCCAAGGAATGCTCTCACATGAGCTGGGGGGTGGAGGGACCGCCTGGAGTTGGCTCAATTTTGCATCCTTAGAAAAAAGCGCTCAAATTCACCTACAAAGATGGAGTGGGTAGAGACTTGCTGTAGCCGCGATGGCACGTTCAAAGCTAGGCTCCTCATAACATGGGTCACTTCTTTAATAGCTGCACATCAGATTCACTTATTATTTTTTAGTTATTTAGGTGGTGATACTAAAGTGCCATACACCCCAGGATGGCATTAACCTAAGCTGTCCCTACAGAGAGGAAGGCAAGGCAGCTTTCTGCAGTGCTGCTGCTCAGCTGGTAATGGGAAGGCAACAAACTCAAAAGCAAAACCTTGTGGACTCTGTGGAGCCTGCCCAGATACCTATTCCTGTCTGTAGTATTTGTCAGGAGGAAAAACATGATGATACCTGTTGCCCCTTAAAGTGTGCTAGCTGGATATTTTAGAGAAATGGATATTTTTATGATTTACACTGTTAGGATGAGGTTGACTGGATCCTGTGCTTTGGCCATAGCCATGTGAGCCCTCCCCGTCTGTGCCCTGCAGTGCTGGGTGCACCATGAGCATTTAATAGAGAGGGATCACAGACCCCAGTCCAGGCACGGGCTCACCTGGGGCTTTGACGAATACTAATCCAGACAACTCTCCTGGCACAGGTCATGAAGCATGTTGATAAGTCCGTCAGTCAATTTTTGGATCAAGTTAGGACCTGACCCAAAGCCCCTCTAGGTAACTATGAGTCATGCCTTGAGTTTTAGTTGAGTCTGCATTGAGTTATGCACCCTGTCCAGCTGCAGAGAGGAGCTCAGTTTCCAGGACTGTCCATCTGACACCTTCCTTGGCACAAAATAACTTAGAGGGGGTTGCCAAGAGACCAGAGCCCTGTACCTCCCTCTGACTTTGAGCTCTGAATTGATCTACTTGTTTTGTGTGATGCTGATTGGGATGGTTACAGCCCCAGACCTGCTATTGACAATCCCTTCTGCAAGTATCAGAGTTTCCTCTGCTTGCTGCCTTCTGCTTTATTGGACTCCTGCCGAGAGCCCCTTTGCCTACGTACAATCAGTAGATACTAGTCCACATTATTTACTTCCACATGCACAATATCTGTCTTCGATACTCAGTGAATTTGAAATGTGTAATTGTGACGACCAAAAAGCTACCTGGAGCTAGGTAGGATAGTCACAGTTGCTCTCACCTTTCACGACAGGTTTCTCGTTGAATAACAATTCAGAAGCAAGAGCTTGGCGTAGTGAAATGCCTCGCTGCTTTTGGTTAGTTCTTAATGAAAAAGGAAGAACGATGGTGTGTGTTGACATGTATATGGCACAGAGAGGACTAACAGCAGCCAGTTAATAATCTCTGTCTCCCTCGCTGCTGGCACAGGTTTAAAACAAACGCACACAAAAACCGTCTCAGGCACGTGTGCTCACAGATGTCTATGCATGCAGGCATGGTTTAGCATGAAGAATCACATAAATTAGCAGGATTATAATTACTCTTTTTAATCCTTTCGCTTTGAACAAACAAGCTTTAATCAGCGGACGGGAAGCCCATTTAAAACCTGAAACGTAATCCAAGGTCAGAAGCTAAGGGTCACCACCCTTAACTGTGGGCTGAACAACCAGGTGTGACGAAAAGCTGTAGTGAAAATCACCCTCTCCCCCTTCCCGCAGGCACCCAACGGGCACTGTGGCTGAGCAGGGATGTGGGGCTCAGCATCTCGCAGCCGCCCGGTGCCTGCAGAGCCCTCAGGGCTACAAGGGCAGCCGTGGATGGAGGCACATCAGTGCCTCGCTCCTGAGGAGCGAGGCAGGCAGCCATGGAAAGGAGCAGGGGGAAAAGAGCAGGAAGCTAATAAAAGCGGTTCCCCTCTCCAGGGATAATTGGGGAGGGGTTAGAGTTAATTAGTTTATATGGATAACAGAGGTTAATAGGGTTCTTGTTTTGGTTTTTCTCTTCCTTTGATGGAGTGTGTCTGTTGTTTAAAGCTAACAAGCTGATGAGATAAAAAGCAAATTAAATGTGTGATCCAGGTGTTGCCAAAAGTTGAGGCAGAAGTGTTAAAAGGAACAGAGCTAGATAGAAAAAGTAAGATATTAAAATAAGATGTGCCTGTAAAAAAAAACAAAAAACAACAACAAACAAACAAACAAACAAACAAAAAACCAACCCAAGCCTTGCATTATTTGTGACTCAGGTACTTAACCAGTGGACAAAAAAATTGCAAGAGTGAACAATGTAGGTATCAAGAACAGCCCTCCTGCTGCCCTCATACATGTTTTTATTGATGTACTGCTGTACAACTTGCTCTCATAGAATCATAGAATCACAGAATCATAGAATGGTTTAAGTTGGAAGGGACTTTAAAGATCGTCTAGTTCTAACCCCGCTGCCATGGGCAGGGACATCTTCCACTAGATCAGGTTACTGTCATGGAGTTCCTCATCACTAAACAGGGGGAGACTGAGAGTTCAGTGGCTTGTTCCATGAACCATGCAACAGCTTTTTCTGCCCAGGCAGATTAACCCACTCTCTGATGTCCCTAGACTCCTTAATGTTCCTTGCAGCTATATGAAAAAGTTTCTGACTTGTATCAGATCTTGAACAGGAGCCTTCCAGAAATGCTGGTCAAGTGCTCACAATCAAAATTGGTTTTCCACATGGCACCATGGGGATGTGCAAACTGGCCAAAATTTCCCAGTGATGGTGTATTCGTATAAAAGTTGGTAGCAAAAGCCAAAACATCCATAACAAACTATTACACCACCTCTGTCTTGCTGAATCCTACGTGTGCCCCCAACTCCTAGTGCCACTAAATTTTTAGTGAACATTTTTAAGCTCTGTTCTTCCTTTTCAGTCTGCTACATTTATTTTTATATTTGCTGAGCACTGTTTTCCACTCCTTCAGTTGTCACCTGTTTAAACTGGAACCATAGATGTGAAGATGACCAACTTTCAAAACCTTCTCTTCACAGACATATCCATAAGGTCTCTGCTTAGGAGCAGCGGTTCACCTTTCACTCCTAATGTTAGCAGATCAGTTTAGAAGGGAAATCATAGAATCATAGAGTCATAGAACAGTTTGTGTTGGAAGTAACCTTAAAGATCATCTAGTTCCACCCCCCTGCCATGGGCAGGGACACCTACCACTAGACCAGGTTGCTCAAAGCCTCATCCAACCTGGCCTTGAATACTTCCAGGGATGGGACATCCACAACTTCTCTGGGCAACCTGTTCCAGTGCCGCACCATTCTCAGAGTGAAGAATTTCTTCCTTAGATCTAATCTAAATCTACCCTCTTTCAGTTTATATCCATTACCACTTGTCCTATCACTACACACCTTTGTCAAAAGTCCCTCTCCAACTTTCCTGTAGGCCCCCTTTAGGTACTGGAAGGCTGCTAGAAAGTCTCCCTGGAGCCTTCTCTTCTCCAGGCTAAAAAGCTCCAACTCTCTCGGCCTGTCTTTATAGGAGCAGTGCTCCAGCCCTCAGATATCTGTCCACACTGGAGAATGTTTAATGGGAAGGGAGTTTCCACACTACATGGCTTGTCTTTGCAGATGTAACTAGCATCCTTCCTAAAAGTTTGGGCCAGTTGCAAACGCAGAAATTGCCCGTATGAAATGTGATTCAGTACCCTGCAACCAGCAGGAGAATTGCACTGCAGTTGTTGGAGGGAAAGACACTCAGCTGGTCAGGCAGATAGCTTGTGTAATGAAGGAAATTACCAGTGAATGGCATGAAGATGTTTTATCCTGTGTAGCATCAAGTTCTGAGGTATTCAAGGATGCCCTGTTGGAGCCTGCAACATCACAGGGAGAATGGCAGCATGAAAGAGCCAAAGTTACCAAAGGAGTTCCATGGGTAACCAAGTTACCAAAGGAGATCCATGGGTAACCAAGTTACCAAAGGAGATCCATGGGCATACAACGGCACTGAGAACTGACACCACCACTGTGGGAAAGCTTGTTGGGAAATAGTCCTTTTCTAAGCTGCACGTACTGTTGGGCGCTTCTAGTTCCAAAATATTTTGTAGACAACTCATTTGGCTGTTTTACAGGATTCGTTAAGTTGGAGGCTAGCATAATCTGCTACTGCTTTTGCTGCTGCCTGGAGGATAATTTTAAAATATCCCCCCAAGAAAGAGCAAATAGAAGAGCTCTCTCTGCAGCCTTGTTGAAAAGTGAGATTTGGAGCACCAGCCTATGAGTAGTAGAGATGTTTGTGGCCAGCCCCAGCTCTTTCCTGGGACATTTATTTAGTACAGCTGTGTAGTTCAGGTGTGGGGAAGGAGGAGATGGGATGCCTCTCACAGTCACTTTCAGAAATACTCCAGAAAAAAAGCAGCCCTGAGTTCATAATAGCCAGATCTGGAATATCCTTTGAAAATGCAGGAGGAGTGTATATGCCATCAAAGGGTAGAGGAAAAAAGGCAGAGAGGCCATGGAGAACTTGTTGCCACCAACTGTCTCTTCCTTTTCATGGAGAAAATTCCAGCAGCAAGTTACACCAACTTGGAAAAAAGAAGGGACCAAATGTGCTAAAAAGCACTGCTTTCCACTTGCAAAAAAATCTGTTTAATACATGTTTGTGGAACTTGTCTTGGATGCTCTAAAAATAGCCTTGCAGGAGCGAGTCTTCGACTACCTCCAGGAAACGCTACACATTCCTAGCATAGAAGAGCAGCTTAATCGTGATTTTCACAACAAAAAGATGAACTATTCTTAGCACTTTTAAAAATAGACTTCAGTTGCACAGTGCCAAGTTGTCAAAGCAAGACATGGAAGATGTGTCATTGCACAGGAGTGTGGCACAAGTTGCCAGATTCTGGATGACCAGAATGTCTGACAAGAATATAGTGGTTCACATGTGTCAGGAGGTGTTATGATAAAGATTTCAGACAAGGCTGGCAGACAAAGGATAAGATGGAAGAAAAAGGGCCTCAGGAATATTCTGACAGTGATGAAGGGTGAGACAGAGGAATGGGACACTACTAGGGAGTAGTGTTGAGCCTGTGCAAATGAGGGCAGAACCAGAGGATCATGCCTTCTCCTGGCTGAGGCACCAGGATATCTTCAACAGGACAAGCGTTGTACAACCAGTTGAAAAATTATAAGGAATATAATAGGATCTGGTTATGTCATGACAGAAGCACAGTTAAAACTTGGTCCTAGTGAAATCAAAAGCCAGTCTCTCCTGGACTTAGGGCACTCACAGTTCTGTCATCTGGACTGTGACAGCACTGTCTCCTGTGGTTTGTAGATGGGTCTTGGAGCACAAATGCTTCATGGATGCTCCTGTTGACTTCTAGGGCAGGCTAGTCATCTGGGCTCCCTCTGTGGTCAGTGGAAAGGACGGGATTTCCAGAGGCTGACTGTGGCCTTTCTAAGATATCAAAAGGCCCAATATACGTTACTGAGAACATGGGGGAAGACAAAGGAAATCAAGAGTTTCCTAAGCTGGCTTTGCTGATACAGAAAATAGGCCATGTAACTATAGTCCAACTCTTATTTAGGGTGATCTGTGTCATATATTTGTAGCTAGCTTTTCCCAAATATAAGTATCTCCAAGAGTGCTTTAGACAACTACCTTACTGATGTATACTTCCCATGCACCATTTTACTGATCTGCTCCAAAGGGTGCAGCTGGAAGATCTCAATTTGGCTGATATGCTTTGCAAGTGATGGGATAGTGCTCATCTGTCAAACAAAGCTGGGAGAGAGAGGAGATGCTTATCTCTTACAGACAAAACACCTGGCTGTCTGGCTTTGTGAATGCTAATTTTGCAAACTCAAAAAAAACCTCAAAACCTCACATCATTTTTCCCGAAAACTAAAATAAAAATATTTATATCACATTTCCATCAGCCTGTATTTCAATTATATGGTATGCAACTTAAAATCCATGGAAGAAGTGATGAAGAATTACCTTCTTTTTCAATGGTTCTAAATATGTTTACTTTGTATTCACTTAAATATGCTTACTTAGTATTCACTTGTGGGCTTTTTCCCTTTTTCTTTTTTTTTTTTTAGTGTTTTGTTTTCAAGCATTTGTAGTCACATCATTCAAACTAGGCTGGGTACATAAAATCTCCCTTAATAATCTAAGTTGTCAAAACGAAGAGCGTCTTGTAAAATATCAGAAGAGCCTCAAATTGAATAATGATGAAAATATTGAGGTACATTTGGTCTGCTGTTGTAAACATGTCTTGCACATGACTCAGCAAGTGTAGTCTTTGTTGTTCTTGCCTTCTGTTTTTCATGCAGTCCTTTGCTTCTACTCCCTCAAGAAGATGGATTTTGATATGAAGTCTCTGAAAAGTACAGTGCCCTATAAATATAGCACTTCCTTGTAAAAAGAGGGTTGACTTACTGAAACACAACTCTGTCCTAACTCATGTGGATAAACTGAGATTCCTTTCCAGAGGGCAACAGGTCGTATGGGGAAGAAACCCCTCTGCTTTCAGAAACGAGACATTTTTCTTTACCAGTTAATACGCTATCACTTAATGTGCTAATTTGAATTCATAAGGGGTTTTGTAGGCTTTGACAATGCTCAATTTCATACTTACTGATACTTTCAACTGTAAAGCCTGTAACTTCTTCACCATCAGCTGTCGGTAAGGTAGTTCAATTCAGTGCACACAGTTAATGGAAAAAACTAGGATTTTGTGACAGTTGCTGTTTGTGTTTCTCTCTTTGCTTCACGTTTAATGAGCATAGACCCAGAAACCTCTGGTACAGAAGTAGCAAGCTGCGGTAGTCAATTAAACAGGAGTGAATAACACTGTTTCCGTTGGGCCACAAAGTCTCGATGTTGATGTTGTGGGTGGGAACAGAGATCTATAGCCAGAGCTGACTTGGGTCTCAAGTTTAAAGCAGCATCACACCTAAGGCTGAGTATTAAAAATCCCATTGGATTTTCCAGAAGCAAAAGGGTAATTCCTTGCCCTGAAAATAAACTAGACCCCTGAATTCTTGCTGAGTTTACCTGCCTACTGACTCCTTGGGGTGCTGGGTGCACGAGCCTGTCTTGGTAACAGCCTGGTCAATGAGCTCTTGCTGTAACGTGGAATTACAGCCACGCTCTTCAAACATAGCCATTTCCTTACATCTTCCCAAAGTAGCTCGTAAACATTTACCGCCAAAGTTTTGGAGGCTAGCTAAATATTAGATGTTTGTAAGTTTAATTGCAAGCTGGAGGACGACAGGCAGGAGGAAGGACGGCGGTACGCTAACAAGCGTCAGTGTCAAACCACTCCAGCTTTGAAAGGGAACATTAAGGTATCATTTACTCGGTGCCCTGGCTTCCTATGGAGCGCTGCTAATGAAAGACCTCTTTGTGTGTGCGGTCACTAACTACAGAGAGACTTTATGGACACAACCATAAAAAAGAGAGCCTGTAGGCCAGAACCAATCCTACAATTAGCTCCTGTCCGTGTGAGTGGAAGCACCTGCTTTTGCTGCGGTGCCTTTCAAAACCGAAGACTTTTAAACTTCTGTCTGCTCCAAGGATTGCTTTTTCCCTTGAGAGACTTGCCCGTGTTCCCACATGTGCACGCATTGTATACCGAACTAGGTGGAAAACACTAAGAGAAAATTGCAACAAGAGGCAAAGAGAGGCCTTGCATCCTTGTGCAAATATCCGTCCGCTTGCGGAGGGCAGTATCTTGGAGAGGAGCCACGTGGACTTCGCAGAGACGAATGACAGCCCTTCAGATCCATGGCCATATGACATGAGGTTTTAAACATCCATCTCTGCCCTGTCCTTTTCCCTTCTGTACAAACACTTTGGTTTGCAAATTTTTGCTTCTGGTTGACTCTCCTTGCTGCGGTAGCAGTGGCCCATGACAGGAGCAGGAGGTGTTGAAACTGCTGCGGGCACGCTGCGTTGCGTGGCTCGGGCACCTCGTCTCGGAGCGGCCTTTCCCTTTGGGGTACCAATCAGAGAGAGCACTGATGCTCTGCAGCTCAGGGTAGCATGTGTAGAAATGCTTGGCTTGTGAAACAGGGTGTCGTCAACCCTTGGTTGCACATGTATCTCAACACACCAGAGAAAATGTCTAAACAAGCTTTTGCAATGAAAAATTATACATGTATTAAATATAAGTAAAATACATACATGAGCCCATTTTTAAATGTGCCTGTAACACACACAAAGGTGACTGAAGAGACATGAGTGTAAAATTGATGATGTTTTTGACTTTTCAGCTGTAGACATCTACTTTGATACCAATCTGTTTTCACACTAAATGAATCAGTACCATGTCACACTTTCCTCATGTATCTGAATGTTTCAATTGTTTCAACAGCATTCAGTAGATTTTCAAACCCTGATATTGCTCAATAAATAGTGAGCTGCATGTTTAAAAAAAGTCGAATTGGTAGGAAAATCAACCTTGCCAAAAGATATCTCTTCTAAAAATCAGCATTAATTTTGAATGTGTTGTCAGCTTACTGAGTTATTTTGCCTTTGACTGCCAGGAGAATTTAATTTTCCAGTTTCAAGTGAAATTCAAATCAGGTCTGGACCTTATTGTCAGATAACGCCATTCATGGAAAAGATCTACCTATGTGTACAAGTCAGATATCTGTCTAAAGGTACAGCATATAGCTGGGCATAGTTAAATACTGCATCTGCCATCACAGGTTCCCTTCCCTGCATTCATCACTGGGCAGGCTGGACTGGCCTCAGCAGCAAACTTCTGGGTGCTTAAATACGCTGGGCAAGCTCAATTTCAAAGTTTAAATGTTTGAGGATAAAAATGGGATAAAAAAACCCATACACTTTGACTTCATGGGAGAGGATGTTTTGTTTGCTGTAGAGGACACCTGGGCTTGGCAAAAGCTCAGCAGAATTAAAAGCAAAGACTTTCAAATTTGCATTACATTACAGCCCATCTGACTTCATGTTCATTTAAATGGATTTTTAAACAAGTACCATAACTCACCTGTCAGTGAGGAGGTTATTTCGCAATTAAAAAAATTAAGCCACTCCAACAAGGTGGTCTTTTGCCTCCAACAACAAATTGGTAGTGGAAACAAGGGAAGAAAGAAGGCATTTATTGCAGTAATTGCGTAATGCAGTTGTTTATATAGTTCCTGCGGTGCAGCGTGAATTAGAGGGCTGGTTGCTGACAGTTGTCAGTCAAGAGAGAGGAAGGAATGACAGCTCTCCCGGCTGGTGGCCTTTCACCTCTAGGAACAGGAGCTCGATCTGTCACTTAGCGTTTCTCTGCGCCTTAGCATATAGATCAGCATCTACGCTTTGATGGGCGATCTTCGGGCAGGAGAAGATTTGAATTGGGCAACTGAAAAGATGTAGGTCAGAGCTGAGGCAGTGGCAGAGTTTGCCAGAGGTATCTTGTACAGCTCAGAAATGGGCTAAGCCAGTGCACACGAGCACTAAAATTGATACTCCAGACTGCTCAGGGTGTTGGAAATATCCAAGTTATGCAGCAGATGGGATTTTAAACAGCCCTTTGGAGTTTGGGAACGTATATAATCGGCATCATGAAAGAGATGTACGCCTTTTAAAAATGTACAGCGGCGTAGACCCCACCGTAAGCCACATTATTCTGTATTTTCATAGTCTTCCAGTTATTCTCCCTTCACTAATTCATATTCTGCTAAATTTTAGCATTGTATTATCCCAACGGCAGGCTTTGGTCTCTCTTTGCTAGGAGTAAGGGAGAGAGGGGTGGGGAAATACTCTTGGCAGGTGCTGGTTGCAAAGGCTGAATTAAAAAGTCCTGAGCATTTTCTTCATGAGAGAGTTGTCCTGTCATGGTCAGAGGATGCTTTAAGCCTCCTGTGGAAAGGTTAGATCACTTGTAAAACCGACCTGGTGAAAAATAGCATATTTCTTGAGAAATAGCATGATACTATCAGTGCTACTGTGGTCTCCGTTTCTAAAAGCCAAGTGGCTTTGCAGAGCTCTTTGCCTGGGCACCGTAACCGAACGGGTTGGCATTACAGAGAGGCGGGTCCCCGTGCCGAGCACCAGATAAACAGGGACTCGCAGGTTATGAGATGGTTGTTGTATTTCCCCATCCCCTCTGCAGTATTTTGTCCAACCATGTCTGACTCTCGCAGCTCCTTCTCCACCGCAACCCATTGATCTCTTGGATAGAAGTGGAAAACGTTTCCAGAAACGAGCGTGTCATCTGCTACTGTTTGGTGAACGGCATCCCTCCGCTCTAGGGAGAATTACAGCTTCCATCTGCTCCCTAATACGAAAAACATGTACGGGCCCCCATGCTGCAGAGTCACTGTCTTACCAAGCTGCGTAAACTCCTGGAGATCGGTGACTGTTGACATTTGATTCGAGGAAATCAGGCTGCCGCTCCACAATTACTTCAGCCCACGAATAATCAGATGAAGGGTGGTCTGAGATTTGAAAAGCCGGGCTGTTGGGACTTGGAAGGATATCCAGTTCTTCACATTCTCTTTTAGCTCTATTTAGATTAAATACAGCATGTGTTTGAAGTTAAAAAACACTGAATTCCAGTGGGGAAATGTTTTTAATGTGTACTCAAATAGTACGCATGTTATCCACGTGGACAAACTGCCCCACGTCCTTCATCTCATGCATACAATGCTTGTTGAAAACCTAAATGTGCGTCTGTACAGATGTAGGCAGGACATTTAGTGAGCAAGTCCCAGCTGGTTCATCTGTGCAGGGTCAGGCTTGCCGTGGTGGAGTAGAAATGTTCAGCTTTACGTTGCTGTGCAGCAGCTGGGGGACTCTGGTGTGTTTTTGAGGGAGAGCTCACTCCAGGACTGCAAGCTCTGAGCACCTATGAGACCCAGTTCATTGCTACAGTGAAGCACTACAGAAGATAACCAGCACAGTGGGGTGCAGGCTGTCTGATGATAGGAGCTCTTTTGGCATTGCAAGCCCCTTAGCTGTGCACCCAGACACCACTGGGACCATACGCTCCTCGCAAGAGGAGCTTCCCTACGAGACCTTGGGCTGTGATCCTGCCCAGACGCTTGATGTCCATGACCCCCATCTGCATGAAGAGGCAACCCCTGCAGTGAGAGAGAGACCAAGAGAAGAATTTTTGGCCAAGCATTGGCTTGGTGGTCATAAGAAAGAGATTTGAAGGGAAAAGTGACAAGGGGCTCCTTCAAGCCAGACGCTTCCTCCATCCATGCATCTCTGTCCCCATCTCATAAGTGCCCCTCTCTGCCTCTGCCAGGTTATTGGTGGCATGAAGTGGTTTTCTGGTGTGTGGGGCTTTAAGACAGGAGCTCCACAGCAAATAAAGGAATTAGTATAATGAAGAAAAGCCACCGTTTGGCCGAATAACTGTACAATTAGTAATACTAAGAAGCGGATGAGGGCAGGCTTCTTGTTTGGCTGTAATCTTTTGGCATATCGTGTTTTAATTACAGACCGTTCTACCATCTGGAATATTAATCATCTCTTACTGTCATTCTTCTTGATTATTTTGTCCAGAAAGAATGAAGTCCACCTTTCTTTGTAGTTGTTTTATTTTTTTTCTAACTGGCTACATTGTTTTGAAATACACCGTACTGGTGCTTAAGTCAAAGCCCAGTAACCAGAACTAAATGATATGCTCTTAGTTCCATACATGAAAAGAAATGTTGGGTTTTTTTTAAATTAAATTCAAAGCTCATTGCTTTTTTTTAGCTTTGCTTTACATTCTTTGCAGTTACTCATTTCATTACTCACAGAAATAGCTAACCAGAAATAGAAAATTTTTAGAAAATATGTCAATGAGGCGATTTCACTAGCAATCTGAAAGGAAGAAAGATCATAATTTTTGTTTTTGTTAATTAAGCACTTGCTAAGAACTCAGTACCACAAGGGGAGATTGTGTAACTAGAGAGCAATTAGAAAGAGAAATGAAATAGCTTGAAATAAGATGAGACATTGCAAGTGAAATCTTGTCTCTGAAACCAAACTGAGTTCAATGGTGGGTTGTCTGTTGCTGATGTTATATAGATACTAATTTTTCCTGAACATTTAGCTGAAATTCATCAAACCGCAGTACACTCTTGAGAGCACTGATACCAGAGACTAGAATCAAATTATATATATCTATATATTAAATGTGAGTTTGCTTTTACAGAACAAAAATCAGAACATCTCTGTGTGAATTTTTTTTCCCCGTGCTGACTTGGGCAAATCCCTTTAAATCGCCATGCCTTAATTTCCCTGAAAGATCAGTGAATAATGCCTGCTATTGGGAAAAGCAGAGACATTACCATTTGTTTTGAGCTCTTTAACTAATTTTTTTCTCTGGGCAAAAAATAATCCTTCTGTGTTCACATTATTCTGTGTCTGGTTGGTGCTCACACAGATGGCAAAGTCTGCCACTTTGGACTGGCTCTAAAACTTGCTTTGCTGGCTTATTGCAACTGGTCTCTCCTCTCCTCTTCTCTCCTCACCTCTCCTCTCTTGTTATTGGGAAGGTTCCTGTCTCAAACACCAATCAAGGATTTTGAGGGTAACACTCTCTTTGGAAGAATCGGAAAAGGCAGTGAGAACCATGAACAGTGCTGAACAGGAGGCAGGCAGGCCTTGCCAGGTTGGAAAAATGAGCAGAAAATAACAAAGTGAGATTTGACTTGTTAAAACGCAAGTTTAAGCTCTAGGGAAAAACATGAAACATGGTTTTGATGTTTTGAAGTGGAACACAGTTGCGCTAAAGGAGCATGTGGGAAGGTGGGCAGCATTTCACTGACTGGCTTCAAAGAAGGTTTAAAACATGAAGTGTTATGGAGAGACTTCAGGTCCCAGGGAAGGAGACAGTAATTCCTGTCTCCATGAGACTCGATCTGTAACTGGAATTTTGGGGTTGGTCCTGATCCTTCATTTGCCAGAAAAATAGAGGTAATTTGGCTAGAGTTCAGTAAAAGGCAACAAAGACAGAGCTGGAAGGGTGCTAGACTGTCAGTTGTGCTTTGCAAGAATTAAACTTGGCTTGCTCGGCAGTGCCATAGCTGAGGAGACGCAATAGTCTGGGTCTTAGAGCATGTAAAGACCAAAGCAGGAGAATTACTCACAATAGTAACCAGCAACTCTTCAAATGGAAAAAAGTCTTGATTTTTTTCCTGTATTTAGCAATAATTTTCAAAAGGAACGGTGAAGATAGGGTTGTTGGAGCAATTCACATCAAACTGAAGGAAATCAGTGTGCGTAGAGCCTCTTAGGCCAGTACCATCTCTGGTCTACTCCACCAAAAATACTAGAGCTGCTCCAGGCTCAATGGACAAAACCCTGCATGAGCACACATGTGTGAGTCACAGCTTGACCCATTTTCTCTGCTATTTATGGCAAAACAGCCTGCCACACCTGCTGTAGCCCGCATGCTATTTATGGCTGCATTTTGGATAGCAGTGGCATCTGTGTATACGTGACTGTGTTTCTGTGTGAAATTTGGGCAGTGGGTAGGAGCTACCTGCCTTCACTCCCACGGACAGCAGAGCTGCAGTTGCAGTGGCAAGATCTTCCTACTCCCACCTGTGGCACGCATGGCCCATGTTTGGCGCATGTTTGGCTGCAGCAAGGCTGCGTGCCCTGGCAGTCTTCCCACGTGCTCCATGTTTGGGGAAAGGAGGTGGTGGGGTGGGCTGCACAGGGGGCAGCAAGGTGCCTCGCTCCTTCCGATCTGTGTCTTGGATGCCAGAGGTTCGTCCAGGAGGACGGTCCTCATGGTCTTCTTTTAAGTTTTGCTTTGTGGCATGGAGCCATGCCAGGCACAGCAGTTCACCCTCCAGGTGAAATCAAACCAGAAGACTTTTTACAAGGGCATATAGTGATAAGACAAGGGGTAATCGGTTTAAACTGAAAGAGGGTAGATTTAGATTAGAGATAAGGAAGAAATCTTTCACTCTGAGGGTGGTGAGGCACTGGAACAGGTTGCCCAGAGAAGTTGTTGATGCCCCATCCCTGGAAGTGTTCAAGGCCAAGTTGGATGAGGCTTTGAGCAACCTGGTGTAGTGGAGGGTGTCCCTGCCCATGGCAGGGGGGTTGGAACTCGATGATCTTTGAAGTCCCTTCCAACCCTAACCATTCTATGTGTCCCAGGAGGACACCTAGTGCATATCTACTAGCAGGCCCTCAGTCCATGGGGCAGGCAAAAGCTGAGTGAAGCGAGGACAAAAAATAAACAAACTGCAGGTCCTGTGGACATGAGATCCTCAGTGATGTTTCGCTCTACAAACCAGCTCCCATTGCCCTGCACCGCTCGCTAACATAGAGCCCAAGAGGAAGCTCTCCGAGGGCCACCTAGGGGGATAACCATTGCCTCATGTAGAAGTGAGGCAGTAGCGAACGCCTATTCACTGCCCAGCTTTTGGGCTGTGCAAGTCATACTGCAACAGGGTTTCTGCTGAAGTAGGTATGTGTTTTGTGAGAGTTAATGGCATTTCAGGAGCTCTACAAGGCAGCTGGAGCAAGTCATAGGGATGGCCAGTCACTGCTGACTTTGCATTTGAACTGGTGATTCCAGCCTGCCTTCCCTCCTTTCACTCCAGGCAGGCAGACCAGACAAAGTAACACCAGAACAACAGGAAGACTACAAATACTCAAGACCTTTTTTGCTACTTGTTTGTGTATCTGTCAAGTTATCACAATGCAAACACGGATGGTGCTGATGGGCAAAGAGGTAACGGAGGCAAGACAGAAAACCAGACATACAAATTATTTCATTCAGATAACATGGGAGCAACTTCTGCACTGGAAAGAACATTGTCTGGAGCCTTAGGCTTTCTTTTCAGCATGCTTGATGTATATAACTCGTGATAACATATGTGGGATAACAGCGGTGATTTCTGGGGCCAGGAATAAATTTGGGATTAAAATGAGATAAGTATCCTCAGCTGAGGCAGTTGAGAAGTCTTCCTGTTTCTCTTTACAGCACAGAAACATCAATCACCATCCTGCGACCTTTGCAGCAACCAATCCATAAATCCTTGGAAAGGGGTGCTGTCTCCGGTGGGAGGGAGGACCCCACCTCTCCCTCTATTAGGAGCAGAGCCCATGATTGCTCTGTGTCTCCCTTTGGAGCAGGGCTTGGGTTTGGTGGGGTTTGTTAGGGGTTTTTTTTTTTTGCTTTCTGGAAGCTGAGCTGGCACTTCTCTTGGATCATGTTTATAGTACCCTAGTGTGCTATAGCTGATGAAATATAAATGACGGAGTCGATTCTGAGGGCTGTAAAGTAAGTCTGGTGCTGGAAGTGCAAAGGCGAGTGTGCTTTTGCTTGGTGAAGTATTTGTTGCTTTTCCAAAGGGGTCATTATTTCAATTTTCATGTTAGTTTTCGTCACTTAATGGAACATCTTATTTTGCACATTTGCACGGCTTTTGAGGCAAGTGCTGGAACATAACACTGAAATAGTGCTCCTGCTTAATCCTTCCCATGAACAGCACTGCCAACTTTGTTCACTCAGACTGCGGAGGCAGGCAAGGCAAAGGTCAGACACCACCAAAATAATGGGGAAATCCAAGATTTACACAAACACAGGGCCTCACAGCGTCAGAAATTGCTAGTTTCTTTCCTGGGCCTCACACTGCTCCATGTCTGGGTCTCCCGAAGCTTGGAGGCTCGCTTTTGTTCAGACTTAGATCATCAAGGGCTGGTTTCCTTGGCACATCTGGATGCAGGTCTCCTGCTTGCGGCTGACCAATAGCTGAAGAGGGGGTGGGTCATCCTCCCGTACCATAGAGACCCCACCACGCTCAAATGTTAGCAAGCTTTAAGGGAAAATCATTTTTTCTTCAAGGCAAACTGTCATCAAAAAAAAGGGGAATGTTTCTCCTCACAGCCAGTTCCAGCAGCTCAGCTTGGACTTTAATTTAAGGGATGGATCATATTTGAAAGCTTTACCAGTTTATGCCAAACCCAGCATGGGTTAATTCCCTTCGCTGCTGACTGGAAAGCCCAAGTCAATCTTTTCCTGAGACACATGCTATATTTAGTCAGGAAATGATAAATAATGCTATTTGAAGTACATTCTGCTTCTTCCTCTTTCCTCCCCCCAACCCCTCTTTCCTCCTCCAAAATAGACTACGAAGTATAAATAATTTGCACATTTAACCTGAATATTCCTTGCCTGCTTAGGTGTGCTCACTCTGTCCCAACACAAAAAGTCACTAAGTGGGTTGAAAGTTGTTATTTTATTGATGTACCACATAAATAAGTCACACTACAGGAGATGATTTGCAGTTAACGTGTGCATGCGTGATTCTCTGTCCTCTGCCTTCTTATCTGACATGCCTTTATCACTTGAACTGTTCACCATAAGAAGCGAATTCACTGTTTGGTATTTGAAGAGAAACGTTTCCACCGTTGGCAGAAAAAACACTAGCTGCTATTTTGTGCCTGCAGTTTCTTGCTTTGGCTTTGTACATGTTGGAATGTCTGCATTTTTTGGTCCAAAGTATGTAGATTGCTGTCTTTCTGGTAAAGAAGGGTTGTTTACTTAATTAAATATTAGGTAATGATGACATAAGAGATTTTTAATTTGCTTCTCATCCACAGATATTTTTGAACAAAGCAAAATGTCTTAGTAAGGATTGTTTTCTGTGGAAACAAAACACCTGCCCTTTAGTGTGCCTCCAAAGTGATGGTATTGATCTGGAAATAAGAAAAATCTGTATTCCTTTCAAAAACCATCTTTTGCAGAAGGAAGTTTTCAACAGGCTCCCATAGGTGCAAACATCTTGCTCACCATCACTTGAGAAATCCGGATAAAACCTGGGATTTATGATTTATGAAAATCTTTTAGGCCAGGTGTTTTTGATGGAAATCACAGGAGACGGAGCGTACCAGTTATTCAGTAACACCGGGCTGCAGGATGTTTGCATCGGAGCAGTGTAAGGAGGTTGTAAATCAAAGGTGAGCTGGGCTCTGTGTCAGCAGCAACTTGTTTGTGTTCGCTGGGAGCCCTCACGCTGGGAGCAGAGCTCGTGCAGGTAGCAGGGGAGCTGTTTGGTAAGCGGTGTTTGGCACACAAAGTCAGGGTTAGTCTCGTAAGAGGGAGAAAACAGACAAATCATCAGTTTTCAGTTTCTGTTCTTCTGCAAAAGTTGCCTTGCAAGTTTATTTATTTACTGTGAGAAAAAGACCCCCAAAAAGGTTAAAAATTTCTGTATGTACAGAAGGGCACTGCCTGGCTACTTGTTCTGGGTATTGAACATAGCTGTTCGAATTCATCTTTCAGAGGGTGAAATGGATTTGAGAGGAGGAGGAGGAACGGTGCTAGTGGTGCGGGAACAGACACTTCCCTACCTGGAGCCTAAATTGAGGACTTGGGGATTTGAGAACCTTCCCAACAGAGATCTCTTCCAGGGAACAAAGAGAAAGAGGAAAAGACTCCAGCTAATTTCCAAGGCTGGGATCCATCTTGTCTAACAGCAGTTCTCTAAAAGTGAGTTATTTGGTCTAGGGTGCTCGGGGCTCATTCCAGAGTCAAGGCAGAGCAGCAGACACTTCCAGGTGGGTGTTTGCTCCACCATGATGGAGGCGTCCAAGGTAAACTATGGGAATTGCCTTCCAAAGGTGCCTGTCTTTCTCTGTTGACCCAGAGGAGTCTAGACAACTGGATTAGGGTAGGCGCTTCACTTTCAGACAGCTGGTGTTAGAGGAGCTGAATTTCACCCTATTGGGCAGGTTTTCAAGAGGGTTTAGTCTCATGGAGTTATATCTGCCTCTTAGGAGTTCTCAGAAGTGCTGTAATGTGTCACCTAAGGGTCACTGAAATCACGCGTAGCTGAAAATCTGTCCTTTCTTTGAGAGGAATTTATCTATATGGATACGTATATATTTGTATCCTGTAGAGCATCCGTCAGGACCCTTCAGCATGCACCTCCAGTCCATTTGAAAATCTGCCTCTGATACAATTTTGCAAGCATCAAATTATGTATGACATGTCACCTTCTGCAGCACCTTTTATCCAGCATGATCCACTGCCCAAAACTGCCGTGTCTGAAGAGTCATCAAAGCAGAAGTAGTAATGCAGGTGTTTAACAGAGGTACTGGGGCTCAATGGAAACACCATGTTCAGGAACCTCAGCATAGTTTTTCCATTTAAAAAGAGAAGGGTATGTTATTCTAAGGCAGCTTGATTTGAAGAAAAAGACCAGTAGTCATTTTGTGAGATGTATCATCAAGGTCTTTAATGACCACTACTGGTTGGGACATCAGCATTTACAGCACAGCAGTTCATCCCTCCGCTGAAGAAAGACCGAGTCCAGAATCATTAATTTAAATTCAATATCCCTGTCATAACCAGTAACTTAAATTAGGTATCTGAGCACATAGTGGCAAGCACAGAAATATATTCTCCTCCATAGCTGAGCCTGAGAGGGAGCTGAACACTCACAGCTCCTATTGTAGAAACTGGAAGCTAAGAGAATTAACGACACATAACACATGCTTGATCTTTAGGGCAACTTCCAAAGTCAGTAGGGCTATTGTGGACTGATGGCCGTCGGTCATGTATGTATGTACATATGTCTAGCAGAATCTGCTGCATAGGTGATCAGTGATGCTACATGTGAAGACATGTGCACATGAGCATAGTGTTTGTAAATTCTTCATTTGGTTAAAAAATGCTTCTGTGGGGGTAGCTGTGATCAGCACGTCTAGCAACACCTGATCCCACTGCCCTCCACCTGCAAGTAAAAAAATCACCATTTTCACTTGCTTCAAATTTATTTGCACTCTTTATCGCACTCTGTCTTGGATTTTCACGTGCTATTGAAGGAAGAAAAAAATCTCTTCTGCCTCTGCAGTTTCGTCCCCTTATCCTCTCTCACTTCCATTAGCCAGAGCAGCACCTTTGTACTGCAGACAGGTACTGATGGTTAGCAGGAGGGCTTCAGTTTTGCATTGCAGATTACACAGCTGCATAATCTCCTGGCTAAGCAGCCTGGTGATACGCAGTCATCTGGAGGAGAGCTGGGAGTGTGGTATTTCTTACCTGTTTTCCAAATCTCTAGCATGACTCTGAAGAGATGTGAAGAAGGGTGTTAAAATAAAAAGGAAGTAGTTTATTCTTTTTTTTTTTCCCCGATGCTGCTGAGATTGACAGGGAGCATTACCTGAGCAGCATCTAGGAAGTTTCTGCAGGAGCGTGTTGACGGAGGGAGGAAGTTGCAGTAGCTCCAAATAAATCATTTATGTGCGCGCTGCAGACTGCTTCAGGGATTGGTGTTAACAGTGGCTCACTTTCCGGCAAACAGAGGAAAAGGCTTTCACCCAACTTTTTACTGAAACCTCAGAGGAATAAAACAGGTCAGCGGTGAATATTAAATTAACTTTTGGCCATCTTCCAAAGTGATCTGGCCTAGTTAGGAAACATCAAGAAGGAAGAAAGCTTTGCTTCTTCACATCCTGATTTCTCCAGGGAAGGGGAGAGAAGGAGATCTGTGCGTAGCATTACAAAGGCAACCTGATTTTACGAGTCAACAGTTCTTCCAAACGCACACAGAGACAGCCCCGTGCAAGTCTGCGTAACACCTGCATGCACTTTTCTTGCAATGCTGCAGCAATATTCAATCCACCTGTGTTTTTTAATGCTGGCTTGTATGTTCTGATGAATACGGCCAGATCAACAGGGTATTTACTCCATTTTGCGAGACCAGCAGTAAAGCCTTATCAGATGGGGCAGAATATGACCTTCCTGCCCTTTCCTCTACAGTGCATGTGATAAGATTGGTCCCTCACTAGAAAGTGTACATCTCCTTATCTCAGCCACGTGAAAGCCTAGCAAGGCTGACTCCAGTGGAGACTACTTAGCAGCCACAGAGATGCTGCATGGAAATATCGCCCTCCATTTTCTGCATTTTGGATGTTTGTCCAAAATATGTCATTTGTTTCAAGAAATGATACTTTTTTAGTATAAGCCTGGGTATTTAATGATAGAGGACCAGTGGGGTTAAGCCATGAGTACCTGTTGGTGAGCCCAAGGAGAAACTGAAGAGCTCTGTTATCTGTTTATAAGGAAAGGGGGAGATGGGCAAATTTGCTAAATTTGCAGTTGATCATCCCATTCAGAGATGTGTGTAGTGAGAGATATAAATAAGCCATGGGAACCACCAGAGAGCCTTGTGCCTCTCCAGCATCACCCAGGGCTTGCCTGCAGTCACCTTCTCACCAGTCTTCTTGTGGGATCGGTTCAGTATGCCTGAAGAGGGCTAATGTTCTTTAGCTCAATTAGATCTCCTGGAGGCAGCAGGGATACTGCAATGAACTGCTAATGAATCTGCATGGCCACCTTTCCCCACCACTTAGGCATTTCCTTCACAGGGCTGTTTTGCTTTAGGGGAAAGTGAGTCCCTGGCAAGGTGAGGCAGGTCATGGTGGGGTGGAAAACCGGGCTGTCATGAACGACATTTGCCTCTTCAGCCTCTCACTCCACTTGCTTGTTGTTCTTCAAGCACTCATTTGGGCATCTGTGGTTAATGCCGTGGGTATTTGTCAGGACGGGCTGGAAAGCTCACATGCAAAATAGGGAAAACGCTTCCAGGATGCAGCTTGCTCTTGCTTCTGAAATTAAAAGATTTTAATAGAATTGGTCAGAAAACGTTGTGATGAGTGGGTTCGGGGTTTTTTTGTCTTCCTGTGAAAGTTTTCAACACAAACGTAGAAGCCACAAAGCAAACATTTTCTGACACACATCTCTAGCTAAAATTCAGAAATGCCGCTGTGGGGCCACATGGGAACTGTGTTGTGGCGCATCCGCGGGGCAGACTGTCTGGTGGGTTACTTGCTGAGAGTACTTGTGTTCCCTTGCTTTGTTAGTGAGATCCATGCTCCCCGCTCCCAGTGGTGGTGGTCCTGGGGGGACAGTGAGGGAGGTACAGCCTGGCGAGGGAACCAAGCTCCTGAGAAGGGAGGTGGCACAGAGCGGTCACCCTGACGTCCTGCTGCGTGTCCACATTCGTGCTCTCCAGGAACTGAATCTTTCTAGTCCAGGGAGGTTTTCTGATGAAAGAAAAAAGCTTCGCCCAAACAGTTTTACAGAGTCAAACACGTTATTTTCTCTGGGATGGCAGAGAAATGACAGATTTTTAAAATTTTAATTAATCCTCAATAATGTCACAAGCTTAAAGCTGGCTGCACCACATGGAAGTTTCCCCGAGGAGGGCACAGAGGTGCTAAAATGCCCAGCTCTCCTTCTGGAGTCCATCGGGGGTCCCACTTCTCACCCCCCGACACCCACCAGCAACCAGGTGGGCACCAATGGCCGAAAACAAACCCAGACATCTCCAAGGCTTTGGGGCTGTTTGCGATCTCGACCAGTTTTAGGCAGTGGGCTTCCTCCCCGAGGTTGAAGGGCGAGCTGCTGAGCCACCAAACCCTCAGTTATTTTCCACATCTGGTTTGATTCTCTGCAGATAAACAGCAGCCTTGCCATTAACAACAAAAACTTAATTCACTGAGGTTTGTTCAAGCACTGAGAGCAAATATTTTTCCTGTGCAACTTGGGGTCATTTTAAGGGAAAAACAGGGCTGGAGGTATATCGCCCCTTGAAAAAATTATTATTACTTCCTAGAGAAAATAAAATGTAAAGCACCTCTTCCTTCCATTTGTGAGGTTATTTTTACGGAAAAATTGCTGGCTTGGGAAGGAAACGTTGCTTTGTGCCTGACTTGGGATCAGAGCAGGGGATTTGAATAAATGTCTGGATCAATTTACCTTTTTTGTTCCTTTTTTTAATGAAAATGCTCATTCGTAAGTCATACCTCAGTAAAACCCTGTAGAAATATTTGGTCTGTTTTTCTGTTGGCTTCTTCCTCTTGGTGCCAGGACTCACACGCAAAGGGCGGGGACAGAGCAGCCGGCGAGTATCGTAATTATGAGTATTTTAGGAAATGTCCACGGCTGTATAAGCCGCTGATTCCCCTCACTGTTGCTTGGGAGGCTGAAGCCCCTATGTAGGTCACGTTCTCCAAGGCTGCCGCCTCCCTTACAGCCAGACCTGCTGTTGGCTTGGGCTGTCTTAATGCATCAAAGAGCCTCTGCTATGCTTCAGCTCTCTTTCTGAACTCAAGCTGCACCGCGCAGCTCTTCTTGTAATCGCTGAGGTGGGTAACCTGACCAGGGGAACTCGAACGTTAATCACAGCCTTCCTGGTTCCCCAGGCAGGGAAGAAAATTTCTCATTTAACCGTCACCGTTGTTAGTTTTACTGTTATTCGAAATCTCTCAGTCTCTTTTCCCGCCTTTTCTCTTTTTTTGGTTTCCGTGTGGCGTAACCCAGTTACTGTTATCAATGATTGTATGCAGTGAACCAGAAGAGACAGTTAGGAATTTTTTTTTCATTAAAAAATACTTCTAAGAGAACAACTGGAGACCCGCAGAAAATGACAATAGGAATGCTGCCGGAGAACGTTTCTCTCCGCTGCACAGTGGTAATAACATTGGAGGTGCCATTACATGATGGAGCAGCCTATTGAACAGCCAGTGGGTTTAGGGCAGGGACTGCTCCTTAGCTGAAAATGGCTTTTTCCTCCTTGCTGTTCTAAACAGCATCACCTCCAGACGTGGGAATTGGAAACCAAGAGGCTGGAAGTACGCAGCTGACAGTTCTTGGGAAAACCTAAAGGACATATTGCAGAGAGGCACTGGCCGTTTGTCCTTCTTTGCTGCAGTTTCCGTGTCTGGCATTGCAACGCCGAGCCTTGTGAGCAGCGCAACGTGGGGTCAGCTTCCACTGGCCTTGACCCGGCCAGGAGAGTGGCACGTGCCTGCTGTAATCAGGAATCGCCCGATGCACAGCGAGTCACAGCCGCTGGGCTCGGGCAGAAGGAGATGCTGCTGGTGAGAAACGGCTGGTTTTAATCACGTCTGTGGGTTTTTTTTTCCTTTTTCTTCCTGGCAAATTTTACCAGTCATGATTTTTCTCCTTTGCTGGCCGGGATAATTCTTAAACACTCCCACCTCTCCCAACCGTGGCAGGAATGTTTCCCGATGCCTTTGCTGTTAAGCCAGAGCAGAAGCCGAGTAAGAAACCCGAGCTTCTGCGGGCCAGGAGAGCGTTAACCCCCTCACGGGATGGCCGGCAGGAGCGAGGGGGCGATTACTGCTCCCCACTCCCGTTTGCCGCCCGGCTGGGCTGTGGGGAGATGAGGAGGACCAACTCCCAGGGCTGGACCGTCTGTGTGCCTGGAAGGGGCGCGGGGAGGCTGCGCAGAGGCTGGGCCTGCGTCCCGGCGTGGCTGGGGCTGGCTGGGTGCCGGGGAGGACGGAGTCGCCCCTCGGGCGCCGGGCGGCGTTGCCAAGAGGCGTAGCCCGGTCCCGGAGCGGCGGCGGGCGGAGGGGCGCAGGCGGAGCCCTGTCCCTGTCCCTGTCCCTGTCGGGCCTCCTCGCGGGCCCCACTGGCCGAGGGAGGACGTTTTCCCCAAACTCCCGCAGAGCAGAGCTCGCTTTCCTGCACAGAGTCGCACCTCATTTTAAGGATGCCTCCTCCCTTTTCCTTTTCTTTTCTTTTTTTTTTTTTTTTTTTTTTTTTTCCCATTCCCACAGCCAAAGAATGCAGTAAAACTTCCAGTAACAGGTACTTCTTATCGCCCCTGATTTACAGAGTGCTCAGACTTTTCAGTGTTTGTCCTTGCTTTCTGGGCTTTGGCAAGCCTGCCTGAGGATGTAATTTTTACGATTTGATTTTTTGTTTGGACTTGGCTGAGAGACTTACCCGAGCAGGGGGTTCGTGAAGTACCCAGAGCCCTCCCCTGCCAACCGGCGGGCAGGGGGCTGGGTGGCACTCAGCTTTTGGCTGGCTTTGTGCCTTCTCCCCAGGACTCATGGTAAATGGGTGGATGTTAGCCCTTTGTCAAACACCACTAAGCGACTACAGATAGCTTCACGGGATGGTGGAGAAAGATGGGACTGGTCTTTGTGTAATAGCCTTATCTGAAATTCAGCCAGCCTTCAAAGCCAACTGATACACTTTTATTTCTTTTTTTCTCCTCTCCTTGCAAAGCGTCTGTGGGAGCAGGGTGGAGGTCTCTTATTTTTTTTAAATGACAGCACTGATATCACCTAATTGGTTTGGTGATAAAATCTGTAGAAGAAGGTTGTAAACCCTTTCTGATTTGTTCGGTTCTGCTACCATGGAGAAATAGCTCTATTTGTCTGCTCCTTGCAGAAAAAAATGCAGACTGGGCAGGATTTTTTCGTTGTCAAATGAAACACCAAATTAAATAAATAAATGAATCAAGCCCCGAGCAAAATGCAGATTCAGTCAAACATTTTTTGCATCAGATGCATGATCAGTTTAATAAGCGAGATCCAGCTAAGTGCTCAGAGGGAGGGAGATGGTAGGAGAGAAGGCTAGAGAGGGAGTAGCAGGATGAGGCATGATGTGTTTGGTTAGGCAGTTAGCTCTTTCAGCAGTTTTCCCCATAACTTGAAGGGTTGGTAGGATAGCGTTTGGTTTTGTTGTTAAAACTCGTTAGTGTCAAATCTGTCGACGCCTGGTGAAGATTACACTAATGTGTAAGCCTTTTGGGGGTTGTGTGTGTGTGTGTGTGTGTGTGCACGACTGTGTTACGAGCAAATGCCGATCCTGACGGATTAAAGGGGAGGTCGACGACATATCACTTAACTCTATGGCCAGGCTTGGTCATCTTAAAACAGTCAGGGAAAGGATGGCACCCGATGACAAAAGTGTCAGGCATCTGAGTGTTCATGACTTAATCACACACGCTCACAGCCCTTTTCGTAGTCCGCCTGGAAATAACGGGCACGTACCTTCTGCTGTATTCAGCACCGCTCTTTTCTTTGGCCTGACGCTTTTGCTATATAGTGACACCTCCCAGTGGCACTCTGCAACATTTCACTGAAGTCCATGAACTGCTCCTTGACAGGTTTATGAAACTAAGTGCTTTATTTGTCCAAATGAAGCCTTATAAAATGCAATCTAATTTTGCGGGTACCTCCTTTGCAGAAATCATTCCATTCCTCCCTCTCTGAACCCTTGGACCTCCTATTAATTAACAATTAAAAGCAAGTAAGTACTTTCTAATTATGTCTTCAACAGTTTGGCATTATAAGTTTCCCAAACATGATCACGTCTTGTGGCTCAATGTCATGGTTTGATGTGGAGGGGGGGGTGGTTCTGGTGGCAGGAGAGGGGTTTTGCTCCCTGCGACCTCCCCGGTTTTGGAAGCGGGTTAGGCTTAGTTCTGGCCACCAGATCAGACTGCCATCCCCCTCGGGGTTGAGCCAATAGGGCGCCTCTGCGAATTGCCCTATTTAAGTCAGGACAAAGGAACTGGAAAAGGTGCTTCGCCCAGGATTGAGCAGAGAAGGGAGGAGGGCACTGCCCCCGCTCCCTGGCTCCCGGCCGGGCAGCTGCCTGTGTCGGGCCGGCGCCGCCCACGGAGGATGGCGGCGGCGGAGCCAGCTGGGGAACTCGGGGGCACCCCACTCCCGGGGTGCCCACTGGGCTGAGTTCACCTGGAGAGGACTGAGATCTGAGAGAAACAGCCGCATCGACAGCAGGTCAGTGAGGATGGAGTGGGAGGAGGTGTGCCGGAGCCGTTTCCCCTGCGGCTGGTGGTGAGATAGCAGGCGGCCCCCCTGCAACCAGGACGGCCTCAGTGGAGCAGAGACCCACTCGCAGCCCGTGGGGAGAAGATGCCTGAGCCTGAGGATGGTCGTGTTGGGGTGCACGACAAGGCAGAGAGGCATCTGGAGTCTGCGTGACGACCCACGCTGGAGCGAGTGGCTACAGCTCCCTAAGTACCCCAGACTGTGGTAAAGCCCACACCGGAGCAATCTGTGGGGAAGGATTGTTTCCAGTGGGCTGGACTCACGCTAGAGAAGTTTGTGGATTTTTCCTCGTGGGTAGGGGATCCATTGGAGCAGGGGAAAAGGGTGTAAGGACTCCTTCTCCTTTAAGAAAGAAGCAGTAGTAACAGCACAGAATGAACTGACCTGCACTCCCCCAGTCCCTGCCCCCTGTGCTGCTGGGGGGGGGAGGTAGAGCCGGGAGGAAAAGGAAAGGGCAGGGGGAAGGTGTCGGTTTTAAGATCTGGTTTTGTTTCTTTCTGTCCTCTCGAGTAATCGGTTTTTCTGTTTCCCTTTGTCCTTCTAAGTAATCATTAATAAACTGTTTTGCTTTGAGAAAGCCCTGTCTGTTTTGCCGAGGACCATGGTTGGTGGGTGCTCCCTCTGTTCTTGTCTCAACCCTCAGTCCCTTTTGGTTTTTTTTTTTCCCTCTCCTCTCTTTACTGGAGAAGGAGAGACTGTGTGAGTTTTAGTTGCTGGATCAGCCTAAAACCACGACACTCAAGAAAGCAATGTCCTATTCCAGATGTTGCTGCTGTTGTTAACGGGTTTGTGTTGTGAGAGCAATCTCTCTGGTCTGTCAGTGTAACAATGTGCAACACCTGCTAGTAATGTCCAGGGCCTCCATAGACCTGGAATACACAACTTAAACATGTCTCTCTCTTAAATCAGAAAAAAAAAACAGGGTTGGGGAGATTTAGGTACAGTCTCAGTATGGGAAATTGCCAGGTTCCCCACCATCAGCAGAGCTACCTCCTCCCATCTCTGTGTTCAGTGGTCTCCTTTTACTTCACCTTAAAACTTTCTTCTTTTAATGACTCTCCCTGAGTTATAGGTACCCCTACTCACCGTGTGGGTGAGTATTTGTGTGACAGTGCACACATTGGAGCAACTCTGCAGATATTACTTGCCAAGTCATTGCAAGCCATTTGTGAGTGTGCCCTTAACTAGAAACAGTTCGTGAAGCCACTTTTGGTTTGTATTATAGGGACACTTATAGTTCAGCTAAGCTCAATTCTAAGTCTTTCTGTACGTCAAAAATGTGCTCTCAGCTAACTAAAGGTGCAATTAAGAAACAATTACATGAAAGGGATGCAGACCCTAGGACAGACAGACTGGGCTATTTTTGTTTAGCAGCTCATTTTGGGTTCAGCAGGAATCGGGTAGGTTCTGTCCTTCAGGGGAAGTGGAGCTCACGTATAGTGAACGCAGCCACGCTCTGACGATGGCTGCTCTGAAGGAGCTGCCTTTGTGTACCATCTTCCAGAACAAATAGGAATTTTAGAAATGATTAACATTGTGCTTCTTGGATAAATCTACTTTTGTTATGGAATGGAGAGTCCTTATGGGAAACTGCACAAAATGGCCAGAGAGAAATACCATGTGCACATCAAATTCCCCGTATTAAAAAAAAAGCCTCTGAGATTGGTTTGCTCCAAACCAAGCAAAAACTGCATCTCAGCTTAATGTGAAGGGTTTGTACCGCAACTACCTACCATTTAATAATGTATCTTTTTGTTAATTAGTGCAATTTGATCTGTCGATCCGCCCTTAATCATAACAAGTCCTCCAGTAGTAGAGCTGAAGTCATCTCCATAGCAAAAACAGTGGGACCAGTCTGGAGTCAGAGAAGAGCTATCAGAATTTGATCAATGAAATTAGGAAAAAAGATAGGCAAAATATGAAACACGAGGCTGCAGGGTCCTCTGTCTGGCTCAAGCCAAATTCAGACTTGCCATCAGCTAAAACTCCAGCACAACCATTTGACATTACTATGTAATGCAGCAAATCTGCTTCTCGTCATCTGACGCTCCACTGAGACCTCTTGCTATGCTTAGCTGAGAGCTTTGAATGTCCTTGCTTTTGTTGGCCTTGTATGAAGTCCCTCAAAAACACAGCTGATCTGATATTTTACTCTGCTGCTGCCAAGCATCCTGGTTGTTGCTGGATAGCAGAGAGCTAGTAGCAGCTGGTGTAATGGTGGATTTTGCATTAATTCAGTCAGGGTAGCTGGGCAGCAGTTGTGCTGCCTGTGCAGCCTCTGCCAGGGCATGGGCAGGACAAAGGGAGGACCACTTTGCTCTGCTCATACCGAAGGAAAAGGGCAGTGTGGAGGAAGATCTCCACTTCATAGCCATCCTTGTGCAGCAGGAGCCTCAGCTGCAGTCCTCTTATGCCTTGGGGCTTTCAGGCAGTTTCCTCACCCCCTGCATTGTGGCCTCTGGAGCTTTTCTAACGCTAGATGCAGAATAGGAAGCCAGGTGCCTGTCCTGGTGCTGGTGGCTTTGGGCATCTCAGCCAGTCGGTGCTAGAGATGGTCTCTGTTTTGTGCCCGGCAGATCTGTGCTCACTTTCCTAAATGAGCAGCAAATGAGGAACAGAGTCATCCTCTCTCCTGTTGGAATCTTCATGTCTGACCTTTGGTTGCTTTTTACAGCCCATAGTTTGGGAGAGTTTCCACTCACCTAAAGCAGGGGTGATGGGTTGGCATGAACCTGAGGGTGAAGCGTGTGCAGTAGTGGGGTCAGACCTGGGAGGAGGTGGCTGTGGATGGACGTCCCGAGTGCCTGCGCCTATATTCTTTCCACCCTGTGAAGCTATCAGAAAAGGACATGGTACCCATGTGCACCTCATGGTAAGAAAGAAACAGGGGTGTGCGGGAGTCCCCCTGGCTTTAGGCTGGACTCTGAAACCCAGTCGCAGTATCTCCACAGCACAAGTGAGGTGCTGATGTCAGACATCGATAAGATGGAGGAAACAAATGTTTTTGCAAACTGGGAGAAAGGAGGACTCCCCATGGAAATGCTTCTTTCCCCTTCTTACCTGGTTACATCCACAAGTAGTCAGGAGGAAGCTGTGATTTACTTTTTCAGCATGCAGTAAATCACCGTGAGAGCCAACACCCTGTCTGTGTTATGGTCACCGGGAATGGCCTCTGGCCACTGGCAACTGCAACTGCCAAAATTTTCTTTCTCTGAAGGACTCACCAGCAATTTGGGCTTGAGTGATGAATTTTTGAAACGCGGTTGTGCTGTAAAGCCTGCTTGGAGCGTATGCAGTGCAACAGCCAGCCCACGGCTGGAGGAGATGACAGCAGGTCGTGGCCACTCACAGAAGCGAGAGCACTGCCGCCCACCCTAGGACAGCTGGCGGGCCAGCGACACCCGTGCGTGTGTGCCTTGCTGGGCTTGGAAAGCCGCTAAAGGAATGAAGACTTAATGTTTTGGGAGGGAGTTGTGTGCTCAACACTGTAAAGACACCCGGGATGGACATACTGACTTCGCCTAAGCGTGTTGGGGAGTTTGGAGGCTCTCTCCAATCGTGAGGGATTAACTGCAGTGGACTAGATAAACTGGCTCATGGACCTCTCCAGAGGTGTTGCACAGGACAGACTGGGAGACTGATGCAGATCTGCCAGCACGGTGACTCCAGTCCCAACATCCTCCATGGGCAAACCATGTGGGCAGCACTGCCCATGAGGGAGAGGAGTCCTGCTGCCTGCAGTCCCTGGCTTCAGGCTGTGGGGTGTAGGGTGTTCTCAGCCCCACCAGCTGCTGCGTGGGGAGACTGGTACCGTGGGCCAGGTATTGCAGAGCCTGGCTGGAGCCTGCTTCAGGCACAGTGTTACCAAGTGGCAGGATTTCAGCAATGAGGAATATGAAAGCATTCTTCACACAGCACAGGTCCTGGAGGGTGAGAGTAAAAGAATAAATCCTGGAGGGTGAGAGTAAAAGAATAAATGAGGCAGACAGAGTGACAATGGAGAGCACTGGTAACTGAAAGGGAAGATAATAGGGTAGGTTATCTGCTGCTATGAGGATGGGGATGGGGTTTCTCTGGTTGTTGTGCAGTCTGTAACCAAGATGCAGTCCCCTACTGGAATAATAGGTGTTGTGATGGTTGTCGGCATTCGCATGTTAAATATGACAACAGCTGTTCCAAAAACATACCCCTGGAAGAAAAGCAACTTTAAAGGTGTCCTGTCAAGGTGCGAAGACTGCGGTGAGGCAGACTTAAAGCAAACTTCACATCTAAGGCTCATCTCAGCAAATATACAAGCAGCAGGAGCAACAGTGGATCCTGGAGCTATGAAGCTGTTCAAATTATCTAACATGGCCAAGACTGCTGCTTCTCTTTCAAAATCAGCAATGGGAGCATAAACCTACGCTATCCTCTTCTGGGCAGCTGGCTTTCAGTGCACTGTAATAACTGGACCATGTTAAAGGGTTTGTGGTCATTAGTCCCCAGTTGTTCTCCCATCATCGCAAATGGCCAGATCCTGGCAGAAGGATTGTAGGGAATAGCTCCGTGGGTTCCCACCCCCTTGCGCCCAGAGGAGCAAAACAGACCCGTACTTAAATGGGGCCTCGCACTGAGCTTGGCCAACATTTCCATGTAATTACTGGTCAACCTATGACATTATATATGTTGAGAGTCTGCGATGTCACAGTTGATTGGCAAATGCTGTAGAATGCCACACATCACGATGCAGTCCCTGTACAGAGTTTTATAGCTTATGCCTCACACTCCTAATAAAGCCTAATGCATGATTGCAGTGAGAAATACATCAAACAGGTTGTTACATTGCTTGAGATAACACCAGCTTTCGTGGCCAGTAAAGGGACCTGTAGCTTAGAGCCCAAAAGCCAAGTGTGGGTGGACTCGATGGCATGATCTGCCTGCCCCCATCCTGGTAGAGCATAACCAGCTTTAAACTCTTCACTTTGAGCAAAAATCAGACTGTTGCGGGCGGGGGGGAATGAAAATATGCTTTTTGAGTGAAAAAATTGGCCAAAAGGGCCATATTCTAATGCAACACATGGGCCATTATTATAGCTTGTCATTGACGATACAGGACACCAGGGTTCAGGAGAGGTGGGTAATGGGCGCATTAGCTTAGAAGCTTCAAGGCTTGGAAAGCTGCATGAAATATCTCTAGCAGACACTCAGAAAGCAGTTCAGGATGCAGCACAGGTGTCTAAATCCTGCCTGGCCTCCAGCTGCTGCCCCAGGGTCCTATTTTGTATCGACCAGCCCCTGTACAGATGTGTTGGATACCCTTGGGCATCTCAGATGGTACCGGACACCTTTGTTTAAGCAACTGAATCCCACCCTAAGTGGTTTGCTCAAGATGATATATAAAGCCCTGTGAGAGCTGGGACCCAAGCCCAGACCTCTTCATGTGCTATCCAGCATTTTGATCACTGGAACGTGCCCTCTCTCAGGAATGAATGTGTCCATATGGCGGATTTGGTTGGATTTATTTTTGCTTTTCTCATTTTGGCATAATTTGACTAGCCAAGAGTCATTAAAGGAAGTTTTACAGTGGATGAGGAATACTTCTCCGTAGCATACGTCGTGTACTGGGAAGGGGTGAAAGTCCTTTCACCTAACCTTATTATACTTTCTGTATTTTTGTTTCAGCCTTCAGTGTTATTATGTCTTCTGTGCTGGGTTTTGGAGGGAAAAGCACATGCTGTTTTAATATCCCTGTGCAGAGCCTCACCCTAACTATGTGGCTGCCTTGGGTTGTTTTCTCTGCTATTCGAGAAAATGTCTGTGTGAGCCTACTCTATGAAAATCACGTGAGACAAAGTGAGAAGGAGAGAAAATCCGGACCGAAAGAAGATATACGGGACGGTGGGGTGTAGGAAAACAGCCTCGCACGTGGCAGAAGACCTGACAGAAACGTCAACAAGACAGTCCAAAAGTCCATCTGGCATGCAGTGGCTGCAGGAAGGTTTTCGAAGCGTCCGTTTAGTGTGGGGCTTTATAAGGTCAAAAAGATTGCCATGCTGCGTATTTGGAGCAATAGCTGATGGTGGGGAGAGTCTGAGGTCTCAGCTGCTGGTTTGAGGACTGAGTGGGCTGCTAAGAGAAGCAAGAAAATTAGAGGCCTGGGATGGAGAGAGAGGAATAAACTGAGTTTGGAAGCATGAAACCAATAGTGTGTAATACCACTTTGGCTCAGGCTTGTCTCAAATAAGAAACCTGCTGAAAACAATTATCTGAAAAAATGAAGCTGCTCAGATTTCTGCTTTATAAGTTTCTTCATTGATTTAATCCCACTCCCCATCCGTTCTGTAAGTGCCGTGTCCGGCCTAATGAGGCCCCCTTCGTTCTTCTTGTTTGGGCAGCCGTCCGAAACCGCTCGTGTCGAGCAGGACTTTCTCAGCCCCAGCACTCGCAAGGGATTTGAGGGCAGAGAAACACATAGTTCAGAGGAGTGGCAGCTACTTGTCAGAGTTAATGAGGGGAAATGAACTCATTTGTGATACTCGTAAACTTGTAACCCAGTTACGGGAAGGGGAGAGGGCTGGGGCATCCAGCTGGTTGTAGCACAGATGTACCAATGCCGGGAGAGGCGAGCTGCCGGCTCTGGAGAGCCTGGCCGCACACAGAGCCCTGGTTCTGGTTTAAAAGGGATTCCTTTGAAGGAGAGTCCAAGTCATGATAAAAAAAAAACCTCTGTGCCCTTTTCGAACGCCCTGTCCCAGGGCTCGGATGCTGACAGCGTGCTTTGTATCCCAATGGTGCTTTGTACCCTCAGCTTGCAAAGCCCTCTGAGCCTTTAGCCTGGCTTCCCACCGCTGCTGCCCTTAGTGGGACGGCGCCGATTGACACCAGGCTAATCCCTGCCTTTGCGACGGGTACTGCAGGGAGCTAAAGCATGAACGAACTGAAAGAGCTTCATAGGCCACCCCTCGGTGTCTCGTGCTTTACGTACTTCTGTTGCCATGTTACATTTCAGCAATTTAAAAAGCAGACACGAAGCAGTCAGAGACACGCAGGACTAAACCATACTGGTTTGTTCCCAGTCTTCCTCTGAACAGCATCCCCCTCCTATACTCCTTTCTCTTTGATCCCTAAAAAGCCAGCTATGGCTTTAAATAAACTATAAGCGGGGACACGACTCTGCTTGATGTCTGGCCTGCAATGGAAGTAAAGTGTCACTTCTAATTTTGCGTGGGTGCAGAACAAAGATGCCTGTGACCAATCCACTGTACAGTGCACTGGTTTTGTTTGAACGGGGAGCTTTGGTAAGAAGCGTATTTCAAAGGGCCAGGGAACCAGATTTTATGCTGTCAAAAAGAAATGACTTTACCTTTTGTAATTCCCATTTCATGATATCTTCTGTTCCTACCTCATGGATGCTGTGCAATAACCTTGCACAGTCAGTAGAGTAGGCAGCTGGAGCACTGTGCCGAAGACTGGCTCGGCTCGGCAGGTGTCTGTCCCAGGGCAGGTACTGACCCGTGTTAAGTCAACCAAAGCGGCTGAACGCAGGGGCGTTTGCAAATGAAGGAAGGGCAGAAACAGACCAGCAACTAGGCAGCCTGCAGCACTGCTCATTTACAAACAGCAAAGCCTAACCACGTTTGTCTAATCAACTTCAGTCACTGTTGCCAAGACCAAATCAAAAGGCACTAGGTCGGTATGAGCTAATACCATCTATGTAGCTGTTGGCACAGTATTTTTCAAGAAGAGTGCACCGACCAAGGACGGACTTAATAAAATTAGTCCCAGATTTACTATGACTAGGAGTTTAGCCAGGTCTCGTAGATGCTAGCAGGGAGAAGTTATTTTCCTATCAAATAGCAATGTAGTTGAGTAAGGAATTGAGATAAATTGTTGGGATGCCTTCCAATTGTAGACTGTGGTGAATAAATGAGGTAGGTCATGCCTCCCCAGCAGCCTGGGTTTCGGTTTCACATCAGGCAGTTCCGTATTGCCGTGTCTGTCTCTTCTGCACCATTTGCTTCATATACTTTATGTACATCCTCGCCTCCCACCGCTTCCACTCTCCCTTGTAAATATTTAATCATAAAACCTCTCTGCCTTTCTAGTTCCTTATATATGTGCTTTATCCTGGCTGCTGCCTCTGGGAGCCGATCCTTGACGAAGAGGGACATAGCAGACCACCAAGCTATCATGTTTTGTACAAGCCAGTATTTTTTCCATCTGTCAAAATTAAATGGCACTTGTTGCTTTTCCCTTGGCCTATCAATATTTCCACAAAATTCAGGGCTGTCTAATGAAACTCAGGGAAAATAGTCACACAATGACATTTCCTTCCATGTTGTCATAGTGTCACATGGCTTTGTGCAAAAATTTTATTTTTTTTTCTTTTTAAAGATTTATCCACAAAGAGGATTACCACTGCTGCTTATTGCAGCCCTGCCACTGCTATTGCACACAACCTCAGCCACTAGCCTGCCCAAATAGGCTGCTGTCTTCCAGACTAAGCATTTTTAGCGTTGATTCAAATATTTGATATACAGAAGGCACTTAGGGTGTCCACAGCCTTGGCCTCACCTGCTTGCAACCGGGCATCTTGCTGTCACCTCCAGCTGGGACAGGATTTCACTGCTGCACCATTTCCAGTTGGATATGACCACTGTGGCCTCTTGTGAAGAAAGCTTTGTCATGGAACATCTCCCTTTCCTATGAAGGAGTCCAGCTTGAGGCAGTTTATCTCTAAAAAACCCAGCTATTCATTTCTAGGACATGAAAGCTCAAGATTTTCTCCTTTTTTCCCTCCCCTGAGCTATTTGTGGTTGTTATGGGCAGCAGGTGGAAGTACTTCAGCTCATCTCTCTCTCCCATTTGATTGTGCACGTCCCTCTCTTTCTTTTCCCAAAGCCTTGACGAGGACAGGGATGAAATACAACTGTTCTTTTCTCACACTGTCACCCAGGAAAGCACAGATATGGGGGTTTTAAGCTATTTTTTAGCTAAAAGCAGCAGGTGGTCAAAGCTTGTCAGAAGAGACACCTCGTCCCTCAATCAAAACACATGCTTGGGTGCTTTCTTCCTCCTGTTTTCAGTCTGGGAGGGAAATTTCAGTAGCAGACACAGCTTTTAGAGACACGTAGGCAACTGTGATGAGATTGAGAAATATGGGGTCGCGTGTATCTTTTCCAGGCTCCTTTCTCCCCTGTGTCCATCCTTGCTCCTCCCGCTGCCTCATGGGCTGCCCTCTGCAGCAGAGCCACCAGCTCCAGATGGACGGCTCAGCCCCACTGCCACAGCCTGGCAGTTTTCTGGTCGTAACACAAATATGGCACTCGTACCTCACAGGGCGAATGATGATTGACTCCTTCATAGCTGACGGATGAAGCAAATGAGTATGAAGGAATAAATATAGAATTCCCACAGTTGCCTTAAATTCCCTGTGCATTGAAAGGAGATGGGGTGGTTCTCCTGGAGCAGCAGATGGCAAACTCACTTGGGAATAATTCTCGTTGGATTCTTGTTTTGGTGGTCATTGCTTATAGACGTCACTAATCCTGTAGCTTGGCTTCTCCCTGGGGGTTACTAAATGCGTTCTTTTGGATTTTGGAAATCAAGCACGGTATGTAAGAGTGGCACGTGCTAAGTGCTCTAACAGGAAAATCATGTGTAGTGTTTTAATATGCATTACATCTCAGACCCTGACAAGACAGGCACGTAGATGATAAATGTAATTTGTCAGTAGAATTCAGCAGATATATCTTCAGGGTTTAACTCGATATCAAAGCAAGAAGGCAGCGCTGAAAATACAGCACTGAAAACCAGACTTCTCGATCCTTTTCCATCAAGTGATATTAATTATTAGATAAGTAATAGCGATTTGTACCCATGCAATCAGTACAAAGTGATAGCTCCCTCGGTTGTTATTTGCGTTTGTGAGTAGAGCTTGCTGCAAAGTGCACAATAAATGCTGTGACATTATTGCAGTTCTGCCTTGTTTTAACAGGTCAGAATAGGGCAGTTCTTGCTGGATGGTTTGCAGGCTTTTCAGTTACAAGTTGTGCTAGGACAATGACATGTTTACTATTTTAGGCAGTGGGTTACTTAAATGTGATTTGTATTTCTATTCATGTTAAAAAACCTTACGGTCTTTCCAAGCAGTTATTAATCTGTATTATAGCAACTGTGTCCTTAGCTGTTTGAAAAGCAAAGCCCTGGCAAGCAGAAATATAGAGTTGCCAGGCTAAAAGCAAAATATGTTAAGTCAAACATCAATATTTATGACACAGTCAGTAGTTCTTTTGAAATAAACAAGAAAAAAGATGGAGAAGGCTGGAAATGCTAGTGAGAGACAATAAACACGATATAGTTACAACATAAATCTCACATAACTCAGGGCTTGGTTCTTCTAAGAAGCTCAGCATGATCACCTGTGGCTAAGCAAAGGCTTCAAACAAATGAAGTGAGTGATGCACTGTTGAGCAAAGGAAGGGTCAAGGAGAGGATCCTTTTCTGCAATCCTTATTTTGCAGCTGGTACCCAAATAGCACAGCAGTTGATGCGTTACTTGATTACACAGAAATGGATGGAGCCACATATCCAAATCTCTTAATTAATGAGTTGTGAGTGAAAGTTACATTATGAATCCAAAATATTTATACTAGTACGATTCCTATTTAAAAAACCACTTTCATTCTGCTTCTGGTGGTAAAAGACCAGACAAGTATATTGATCATTCTACAACATCTTTTATTATTGTAAGACTTTTAAACCACTTCGTAATTCTCCCAAAGGGTGGGTTGCACACCCTGTCACCCCAGGGCAGCATGGAAATGCAGCAGGATAGTGGGAATAGTAAACAGGTAAAAAGTTTCCCTGTTACCCAGGGAAGGACCCAAGATTCAGTTCAAGGTTTTATTTTTTTGGTTCCATGGCAATCCAGGCTCCATTTCATAGCCTGATGTATTAGTTAAACTAGGAGAAAGAAACTTTGTGTCCTGGTGAATAGAAAGTTGTGCTTCCTCTTATTAGTTTTTGAGACTCTAACACAAACCATGGTCGAAAACCCATGCCACAGTAGTGTATTGCAGAGTGGATGACACACTGTTCTCTTAGAGCAAATACAGCACGGCATCCCTCTGAGGAGAAAAGAGTTTGTATCCGTGTCCTCTGGGCTCTAGGTAGTTATGGTCTCTGCACTGCTGGAGACCTGGGGGAATACAGTTTTCACTAGGTGAGGGTGACGTGAAAAATTCCATCCTTTCTTCAATCTGTGAGAAAAACATATTTTCTGAATTGTTATTTTGCACCTCGCTGTCACCTACCCTGGCCAGCAGGGCCATGGTGGCTGGGGATGGGGAAAAGGCACAGCCATGCAGGCGGCGTGATCCCATCCCACTTGTTTCTGCAGGAAATGAGGCTAAAAGCTGCTCGTACGGTGTATGTGTGTGGCTGAGCAGCACACTGTAATCACGGTAGGAAGAAGAGCAGAAACCTGTAATAATCTTCACCAGCAAGTACCTTGATAATTCGTAGGTACCACTAAATACAGCATATTTAGGACCTGACCTTTTATAAACAAGGTGCAAGCAAACGTAGGTCTGGTGGCCTTTGCTTGGTGCCTGTCCCTGGCTGCCAGAGCAGCCAGGCAGCCCAGGACAGAGCAAGGAGCTCCCAAGGAGGGTCTCTCCTGGTTGGCCACCCAGGGGCTGTGCACACAAATAGCCCAGAGGTACAGAGAAATAGGTCCAGGAGGGCTTCCCCTCTCTGTGGTGACAAAAAGATGCTCCTTACGGAAAGTAGGAGTGGTGGGTAGTGAGGAGTACCCTAGAGAGGTGAGGCACTGGCTCTCACATTGCTGCCCCCACCAAGCTCTCCCATGTTTGAATGGCCACGTACGGAGGAAGGGGCTACTTTCTCCATCGGGTGACCATGTCAGCAGGGCTGGAACAGCCCCCTGGGAACCCGGTGCCCTGGAGATGATGGAGCCAAGCAGTGGATGCCAGGGCAGCCCTGCCTCAGCCCCGCTCCCTGCTCCCACGGGTGGTCCAGAGGCTGGAGGAGCAACGGCGGCCAAGGTTAATTTTTTGCTTTGCACAAGTTGAGTGCTTTTGCACCTGGCATTGGAGCTGTGAAGTACCAAGTCAAATATAGTACATTTACATGCATGTATATACCTACTGACTTGGTATATATGTGTTTGTATACTTTAATGTGTGTGTATACATATGTATGTGTGACACTTGAAGGGTGCTGCACCTTTAAGTGTTCACACGGGTCCCTAGAATACATATATCAGACAACTTAAATTCAGAAATTGGGGGGTGGGGAGGGGAAGAATAACCCTGTGTCCTACTGATATTTCCAAACATACTTCCAATTTTAAAAATTACCTGCATTAAAAACAAAACAACTTGGCCTAAGGAGTAGCAGGGAAGTTTTAAAATCTTCTGATGCAGCTGTGGAAGCTTTTCTCTTGTTAGCTCCAACATGTGTGGTTGCTACAGCTGCAGGGAAACCAATACTATAAGTGTGAGAAAATGAGAACGATTGCCCAAGCCAGCCTTGTGGTCTGGTTTGCATGCCAAGGCCCTGTTTCTGGAAGGGAGGGTGTAGGGGGAGAAGAGTAGTGGACATCAAGGAGGACAGCTGTGAAGGTGGTGTCAAGGCTCACAACGCACCTTGCAGGTGCTTCAGCCAAAAGTTACATCCCGGCGACGGTGCTCATCCGCGACAACAGGCACACGTGAAAACTGGTGGAGGAACAGTGCTTGCCTTTTACCAGATACTCATTAATTCCAGTTTAAGAAATGACAGTATATAGGACATATAATCAGTATAAGAAAGACCTGGCTTGTAGCAAGCCAAAGAGTTGCTCTTTGCGAGTTGAGGTTATGAAAGGGCCATATGGTGTTGTAGCCTTAAAAACTGATTTTCCATGATGTGTGAGAAAAATGCCTCCTATTTGATGCAGCCTTTTAAGAAACAGAACCACAACGAGGAGATGATCAATCTGACGCTTTCTGGCTTTAACATCATATTCTGTGAGGGTGAGAATGTGACTCCGTGGCCACATGAAGGTACCTACATATGTGGATGGGTATAGGGAATGATCTAAAACCTGATGGTGGAATCCAGTCCCGTTGAGTGGCGATATCCTCCAGGTGCTATCCTCAAAAATCTCAAAAATGTGTCTTTGTTCTAGTGCACTGTTTTCTAGTTCTTAATTATTTTAATAGTACATGAGGTGTTTTGTCTCCTAGAAAAACCATTTACTTGTCTCCCAAATGCCAAGACAGCTCTCTCTATTCTAGCGTAGCAAGATGGGAGTTGAGATTTTCAAAGCCAGATGTTTTTCGTGATGAACAGTGCATATCCGAACCCTTCAGAATGGCTCTTACAATCTCACTTCCAGGCATGAGTGAGCACTAATAATATTAATTACCATTTGCATTTTCTGGAACTTTACTTTTGGTATTTTCCATTGCTACAAGCATTTGTGATATGTTTTATGTTGCTCGTGACAAAGCAACACCCATTTCACATGGATGGCAGCTAGACAACTAGCCTAGAGTACAGTTACTGCAGAAGAGGAAAGGCTTTCGAAATGATATTATCACCCCGAAGTGTGTTTGCTGCCTTCCCATAGTCCGTCTGCACTGCTCCATCTCTGCCACTTCCCCTCCTGCCTCCTCGGAAATGTTCAGCTCAGCACATCCGAACTATACGACATTCTTTATATTACAGTACAATTATTTTTTACTGTATAATTATTTTTTGCTGCTCTTTCTCCCCAGTTTGCATCACCTCTCCTGATGTCAACAGCTACCTGAATTTACAACATTCACTTCGTAGCTCTGGAGTGTGCAACAGAGTGTAGATGGGGATGTGCAGTAACAGATGGGAAGGGTTGGGGTTAAGAGGAACTGGGAGGTGCGAGACAGATTCTGGTATGGGGCTGCAGCGTCCTTGGTCTGGCTGAGGCTGGGATGGGGACAGGCCAACAACGCAACCAGGCCTTTCAGGCATGCAAGTAAAAGTGAGAGGGAATAGCTCTGCTAGGGCTGTGCCCCTAAGAGTTTTAAAAGCTCGAAAGAGGAATGTTAAAGTCAACACCAGCCTTTGCAAGGAGCCTGATGCGAAGACTTGGAGGCCGGAATTCGGTGTATGACTGTCACTGAGGCCACTGCCTGCTGGGGACATGAAACCCAGCAGTGGTGAATTAAGTGCAGCGAAGGTGACGTGGTGAACTCGTGAGCTGTATGGTGTGCCCAGCGCATGCCTGCCATTCAAACTGTACGGCAGGTACATGGAAAATGGAAAATGGCGATAGCCCCCCTCCTTCCTTTCTCATGTCTTTCCCTTCCAAATTTCTCCTTCCTTCCTTCTTATTGTCTCCATTTCTCACTTTCCAGCTGTACCTTGCTGGGCTGTGGCTCTTTATGAGGGCCTGACTGAATAAGAAGCATAACCCCAGGATTATGCTTCTTATAAGGATCTCAAGGGTCAATTGAGTTGTCATTTCTTGCCAAATGGTGGGATGCTCGGAGCTGCCCCCACCGAGGACAACACTCTGAAACGAGAGCAGCAGGTTGGAGCAGCCCGTTTTTAGGGTACTATTGGAGCAGGAAGGAAAATAGGCAATGAAAAAATGGCACTGAGATTTCGTCTCAGAGAAATGCCACACTGTTCTGCCTCCTCCTCTTGTGTTAGGTCAGAAGAACTGGTGCTGGGTCTTGCTTTCTTCTTTGTTTCCTTGAGAAGGTAAAATAGAAGGGAGGGAGGAATATTCACACTGCTTCTGCTTAAAAGCTGACTTTTATGTAGTCCAAGTCAGCTTTGAAATTGAAACCTCCCCGGCATAATGAAACAGGAGAGGCTGAGTTCCTATTTAGACTGATATTATTTGGCTGAGGGCAGTCTTTACTCAAGAGTAATTTGGGAAAGTGACAGACAGCCGTGACCTTGATTTACTTTGTAACAATTTGGATTGAAATGGAAGAGTATTGAAATTTAGATTTGAAAAAAAAAAAAAAATTGCAGAGACATCATTAAAGAAGAGAACTTTCAGTTCTTCCTTTCAGTACGCTCTGTAATGTTAAAAATAGCAGAGGATGTAGATGTGTGACATTCATCTGCTGACTTTTTCATGTCTGTTACTAGACTTGATTGAGTTTAAAGACTGGACAAAGCAGAAAAGTAGTTCGGGACTTTCAACTCACCTCTGAATGATTCTCAAAATGGGAAACACCCATTTATACACTATAATACATTTGTTAAACTGTGCTCGTGGGAGGCCTAGTGCTAGATTAAAGAGGATATTGGAAATCCTGAACAAGGTGCATTTGCTAAGGCAAGTGGAGTATTCATATAGTGTGGAGCATATTCTACCCAATTTACTTTGGAAATACCCCAAGGTACACTGAAATGCATACTTTAAAGCAGTGCTGCTACTTGACGCTCATTTATTTGAGCACTGATCTTCAACTCAGTCACCCAAATACTTGAAACAATCTGTGTTCACCAAGTGAAACTGTTAGTTAATATCAGTATAAGAGGAGGGGAAATGATGGGAGAGGTGAGCAAGCTCCTCTTTCTTCTGCCTGGACAGATTTCTGCCTCTTTGATCGGGAGTTTTGGGAGCTCTGGATGTAGTTTCAGGCCTCACTTATTTATATTGGGTTCTTTCCACGCTCCAATCCTGCACTTTGTTTGCCTGTTCTTTCTTACAGGAATGGGTTTGTTTGCTTTCCTACAAAAACACCTCATGACCTGGAATGAGCATGGAACCTGTCGGGTTTGGGAGCCATTATAACCAGATGGCAGTCTGCGAATGCTCCCGGCTGTGGATTAAAACAATGCCATCACTTAGGAGAACCAAAGTAAAACGAAAAAGGGGATGTCCAAAGGTTTCTTCAGGGGATTAAATATCTGGGCATTTGAAATCGAAAGTGCTGATAGACCAATGAGAAGCAGATTTAGGAAAAGAAAACAGAAACTCTGAGCAAATTGTCCCATTAGCCAAAGAAAACCAGTAAGTAAGGACTTTTTGTGGGTTTGTCAACTTGCCCTTTACACTTTGAAACGCTCTGCCTTCTCAGAAGAGCCACAGTACAACTTTCCCTCTCTCAGAGCGAGGGGACCACCGCTAGCCTAGGGCCAGCCAGCCAGCAGGTTCCCAGTGGAAAGTGCAATAGATGAATTTTAGCTGGCTGTCCTCAGTGAGGATGGGACTCATTTGTGTTTGTTTTTTTTTCCACCTAAAATTTGTAGAAACTTAATTATATGGAACATAATCAAACTATTCTGGCAAATTTGGGCAGGGAACTCAAAAACTGTGGGGATGGGATACAGGGGACAGGCAGCAGGTTTGCCTTTTTTCCTTAAGAAGCTGGGTTAAACACTTCATTCAGAAGGGAAATACAGAGATTTATCTGGTGATACACTTTCTGCTTTTTTCTCTTTTGATCTAGTATATGATGTATAATCGATGTTACTCCAGAGATGTTATTGATGCTGCTACGTGTGCGTAGGATCCCCCTTTGCTAATGACTGAGCTATTCCTATCACAGCAGTGAGAAAACTGAGGTTTGATTAATGAGTAGTGGCAGAGGACATGCTCTTCTGTATTTACCTTGAAAGTTCACACCAGAGGAGCTTCAAAAATGATCCCATATCTCTGTCCACCACAGTCATCACTCCTCAGTCTTGGGCTCTTTCCTGCCTGTGCCAGAGGCCTGTGCCTGCCGCACACACGGAGAAGATGTGTGCAGCCTGGTGGGGCTGTGATTTGGAGAAGAGGACCTGCAGGGCCAAGCACTTGTAAAATGATGGAGAGGGAGACTCTAGTGGAAATCCTATCCCAGGGTAACACCACCAGCTCTTTGCTGAGTGTGTAACGTTCTTCTGCCCCAGCTGACAGGAGATGTCAGGTTTTCATCCCTGGCTCATTCAGAAGGGCTCCGGTGTTTGATAGGAATGTGTTACCAGCCCACATGCAAACACAGCCCTGAAGAAGGAGAGAAGGAGGAGGGAGTGATGAATAAACCGTGAGGCAGGATTTTTACTGACTTCCTTCAACTTCGCGCTGGCTCCCTGTCTCTAGCAGGGATTTTCCATGGGACCTGATACATGTTCCTAATTCGGAGGCCTGCTGGGGGTTTCATTACTGAAAGGCTTTTGCAGCCCTCCCCACGTCAGATATTCCTGTCACGCAAAGAAGCACCGTTGCGTGGCGTGGGTGTCACACACCGCTACGCCTTTTAGCAGAGCTTGCATGACTTTCGTGACGCTTTTACAGCTCCACGGCAAACACTCACCTGCAGTCGGCCTCGCAAGGGCCATATGTGCGCGTACAGGCACCGAGCGCGTTTCCAAACGCGGCCCTTTCCCCCCCCCCCCGCTCCTCTCGCTCGCGCGCCTCCCGGTGCGCCTGCGGCGCGGCTGCTGGCGCTGAGGCATCCCGGAGCGCACGGCTGTGTTTGTGTCTGCGCGAAGCTCTCCGCCTGGGCGAAGGCGTTTGTTACACACACGCACGTTAACACACGGGCTCCTCGCTCCTGCCAGCGCTGTGGCTGCCGCTGCCGCCGCCGCCGCCGCCGCCGCCGGGAGCATGGGCGCTCGCGGGGGACGCTGCGGAGCGCGGGAGCCGCCGTCCGTCCCTCGGCCCTGCGGCAGCGGGGCTCATCCCGGCCGCCCCGGGGCCTGCCGGCCGCCCCGGCGACGGGCAGCGCTCATGAGGCACAAGCCCCGGCGCTAGCCCGGGAGGGAAGAGGCAGGTAGGGGAGATGAGGCGGCGGGTGCCCTTGGCAACAAACAGGCCCCGCAACGGGGCTGGCCCCCCGGCTCGGCCCTGAGCCGCCAGGCGGGGGGTGACGGTGTTTTTTAGAAGGCTTCCTTCGGCCGCGCTGAGGCTGAGGAGCGCTGGGTGCTGGCAGCCCGGCTGCTCTGTAGCAGCCGGGGGTGCTTGGCCGAGGAGGGATTTTGCTGCGGCATCCCTCCTTCCTGCCTTCCTTCCTTCCCGGAGGCCGGGGGAGGGAAGCGAACGGAGCTGCGAGGTGAAACGTGGGTACCCGGGGAGCGCTCCGGAGGTACCTGCTCCCTCTTGATGCCGGTGGAGCCAGCGGGGGATAGAGACGAGACTGATCTGAGCCTGGCAGCTGGGCATCCTGGTCTGCAGCGAGCGCGGGGTCGTTAAGTCCAGGTGACAGTGTGTGAGAGCAGAGTATTTTGTAAGAAGCAACAATTGCTCAGGAGCCAGCATCGCCTGGGTCCTCCAGATGACCTCGTCCCAGGTAGCTCTGCTCAGGATCCTTCTTTATTACAGAAGTGGAGTTGGTGTCTGATGATGTCACGCTCAGGGGGAGGGAAATAAAAAAAAAAAAAAGAGAGAGATTGCAGTCCTAAGACAAGGAGGATGCAGCAAACCACAGAGAGGGTACTTTTCTTTAAAGAAGGCGAGGCAAAAGGCAGAGCCCGTAGGAGAGTCTCTCTCTCCCTCCTGCTTCAAAGAGGAAGACTCTTTGCCTTCTGTGAAGGGAGCTGGCTGTGTAATGCATTATACATCGCGAGGTTAGACCTCTTCTGATTTCTTAAGGGAAAGGCTCTTTTATTTCTCAAGTGGTTGCCAGCGGGGATGTTGTAAGAGCGCGTCGAGATGGTGCATCCTCCGTCCCGCACCGACCCCGACCCGCATGGTCAACTGCAGACCGGGAACTTGGCGGGGAGTGAGGACCAAATCTGGAGCCAATGCAGGGGGAGAGGAGCAGCCTCAGCTTTTTGAGCAAGTGAATGGGGAGGGGGAGGAGGGTAGTATGAGCAGTGATGTCATTTTTAACTAGTTCCTCACAGAGCTGGGGAGTGAAGTTAGAGGAAAAACCTGCAGTCTCAGAATGGCTCTCAGCCTTGACTGGAAACTCTAAATGACTGAGGGTCCCCACAATGGTAATTCCTTTTCTTTCCTATGCAGAACTGTTCTGGTAGACCTTTATTTTGGGTCAAGCAGAGGGCATTTCTTTTTTTTTTTTTTTCTCTCTCTCTCTCTCTCTCTCTCTGTATGCTTTGAGGGTTTGACTTCAGCTTTTGCCGCTGGTTTGTTAAATACCTTGCAGGTTATTTGAAGTTTTGCCTGGGTAGTTTGAAAATTTTTCTCTGGTGTGGGAATCCATGTCATTACAGGAGAGAGTTTAGCGTGCTGCATTTCTGCTACTCGTCGGGGAGGGAGATGCAGAGGTTGCCAAGCACACAGCTTTCTGCATGGGAAATGTACTTTTACAGTCACAGGTGGAAAGAAAGGGTCTCGGCTGGCATTTGTTGCTGTAGTGCATGACATTTAATGGTGCTTGTGAGGGGCAGAAAGACTTCTGGTCAACTACATAGATAGAAATGAATCTTGCTTTGGTGACAATTTCTTTGCTTTTGGTTGCCAGGTTTGTATTATGAGTGTTTTCATTCTAGTGGGACTGAATGGAAAATGTCAAGGTGAGAGGTTCTGGCTGTTTGAGACAGTATATGCATGTATATTTCTTTATGGCATGCATTAACCACTTGCGTGCTGCTCCCTCCGCTGCACTTGCCCTGTTGCTGTCTTTCATAGGAATCAGTGGGCTGCCAGGCTGTGCTGTGGGCAGTCGGCAGCACAGAGGGCTAAGCTGCTCACCGGTTCCCGGAATCATCATCAGCAGCAGCCGAGCCATTTTTAGATAAATAAGGTTGTCAAGGCAGGTCCATCAAGGGTAAAGTAGCTTAGCCAAAATGGCGGGCGGGGAAGAGCATCCCCAGTTTATATTTCCAAGTATTCAGCTACTGGAATCACTGGCACAGTTTGGGTTTGTGCTTGTTGTGGTGGTACTTGGTCCGAAGGCAGAGGCTGTAATGCCTAGAGTCCAGCTGGCTGTGGAAGCCTCATAACGTTCCACTCTGGGGTCCCATTTGCCAATGGTGAGACTTGCTTGCCTTCTCACCCAGGAGAACATCTGAGATAGCTGAAGAAGCCAGACTTCGGTTTTGCTTGCTAGAAACTTGGGACGTGTATGTGATAGCTGAATACCTTCTGCTGTAGCCCATCATGGCAACTGTGAGCCCAAAAGTTGGAGATCTGGGCTTGAGAATGAAAGAGACAGAATAGAAATGGGAACATCGTGATACCATCTGATTATGAAATGTTCCTTCAGGAGGTTCCTGCTGCTGCTGAAGGCTTGGGGAATCCATTGCTCCCCTCAAGAAAGCTCTCAGTGAAGAGTATCTGGGAGGAATAAGCCTCGCTTTTACCAGCTATGATGAAGATGCTGGCAGCCATCACAGGGGCCATTTTGAACTCTCCCCGGAACACGCCATGGTGCAGAGGGAGAGTGAATCTGATAACCTCTTTCTTCTGCCAGTCCTCCCAATATTAGCCTTAGTGTTGGAATAAGTTACTCAGAGCCAAAAGCTAGACTTTCAAAATGACATGTTCGTATCAGAATGGTTTTCATACAGATGCGTGCTTGCCTTCACTGATAGTGCTTATGTGAGGGCAGCATGCCTGGCAGGTGGGGGGAATGGATAACAGGCTGTACTGAGCTAGTCATCATGGCATATGGAAGCTTTCCATCTCTCTAGCGCTAAGCTGAATCTGCTGCTGTGGACAGACAACTTTGCTTTCCTCTGTTTTTGGTGTGGCACACTTCACCAGCAGGAAATCAATGCATTTTAAAAAGGAGAGCACAGAACTGTACATCTGGAGTAAGCATTGCTTCATCCTCCCTTTGGGGGCTCAGATATTCCCCTTGTCTGGACTGTTGCAGGGCACTAGTTCTGGCTTGTTTGTCTCAGCACAGTTCATCCGAGGTGAGCAATTGCAAATTCGTGGCGCTAGAGATGGAGTCCGCTACCCAAAGAAGAGGGGAGCTGCATGTGACTGCAGCCGGCGTGCCTGCTTCTGCAGCCTTCCCCCTTAGGAACCAGCTGACTTTGCAGCAGGGAAGGTTAGGAAGACCTTTCCAAGTGCAAAGAGAAATAAAGCACTGGGATAGGCATCCTATGGAGCTTGTGGGATGTCCTTTTGGGCTTTTTAAGAACAAAGAGTAGACTAGAAAGGCTCAGTCCACTTTAGAGCAGTGGAATTACTGTTGGCTTTGCATTTTGGTGTTTTTAGGACAGGTTCGGTCACACATCAGTCAAAATTCATTATAGGAAGCATCTTCTGTTACTGCAGGTGGCTGCCTCATTTGCTGTTTATGGCATTTTAGCTGTGTTTCGAGGTTGGAAGAGTCATGGGCTGGACGGTTCTCTCGTGGTTCCTTCCTGCCCTCCATTTCTACTGCAGTATGACTTAGCCCCTTTGAGGTCCTGCCACCAAGGGGACGAGAATGGTTCAGTCCCTGAACCCATTCATCTGTGAAACATTCTACTGCTACTGTCAGCAAAAATGTTACTGATACGTCAATGACAGGCATGATTTTTAGGAAATGGGAACCAGTGCACAGAAGTGACTGCAAATGTTGCAGTACCTCTCTGGACTTTAGTGAGCTTTGGGTCTTACACAGTTGGCACCTGTGTTTACTCACACCAGACTCTGGTCAAAACTGTGCTTGGTTTGGAGTGTGGTCTCTAGGGAAGGGTTGGGGCAGCAGAGCATGAAGGAATAAGACTTTGCTTGAGTGATATAGTTGACCACTGCCCACGAGGAACCACATTTTTCATACCATAACTCTGACACATCTTGACTTTCAATCTACAGTGTAATTCTTCTGAATGTTCATGCTGTAGAATTTACTTACTGTTCCAGTTGTTCTCACCTTGCATTGTCTTCTCAGGGGAGGACAACGTAAGCTCCATGGGAGTGAATTCAAGCTACCAGGTGTGTCAAAGAGGTATTTTATGGTGCATGCAATGGTAATCAAAGTTACAGAAGCATATAACAAAGAGGACTGAGGCTGGGTAACCAAAGCCCCTGCAGGAGGTGAGGAAATCAGTTTCAAGGGATGGGATCACATCTGTCCTAGGAAAGGATCCGTATCAGGGCTGCAGAGAAAGTGCAAATAACTCATTGTGAGTGTATGTGGGGGGAGAAAGAAAAGAAGAACTTCCCAGTCCCAAATTTAGCAATGAGTTCAACTCTGTGCATGTGACGAAGAAACACTAAGGTCAAGCGTCTAATTGCATTTATGCCTTTGTCATCCCAGTAATTATCTTTTCCCCCTGGCTTTTCAACAGGGTAAAACCAAAGTGGATTTGGACTGCTGTAGTCTGATAAGTCAGAAACTAGGTAACCTCCCTGGCTTGTCTGCTGGGCTGTCTCCTTTCCTTTGGGCTCTGTTGGTAGAGCAGGCAGTGGTTATATTCCTCTGGGATCCTTTTTTTAGACTACATATTTAAGTTTGGAAAAATCTTTGTAATTGTATCAGTTCTTGGAAGGTAGAAGAGTACCTCCTCATCCAGCAGTATGTCTTTGGTAATAACGCTCGATGAAAGTGATGGAATTTCCAATTGTCCCCTCATACGATGATATGTAAAGGTTGATTCTGCATCTGCTGCAGATGGGAGTGGGATCGACTATAATGTATCACTATAACAGCACATAGTAAAGATGGATGATTCTGATCTGTTGTGATAACATGTGTGAATCCTAGTACCTTCAGTCATTTTGAGGAATAAAAGATGTTGGCTCATATAAGCACGTAAGTGAAGGAACAGCTGTTTTGTGCCCTATAAAGTGTGCAGACACGAGGTGTTTAGGTGGTGGCAGCCTATATACCCAGGACTGTATGATTATTGCTGGAAAACAGCACCCTTTTCATTCAGCCTCCTAACAGCCAAGCTCTTAATGCCAGAAGATCTTACTGGAATGAATCAACCACAAAGGCTGTTCTTAAGAGTGCTTTTAAAAGCTGTCAGTTAGGTTTAAGATGAACACTAGAACAGTTTTCTGAAAACCGAAGCCATTTTGTGACCCTTGCGTTTTGAGAACCCTCTGGATATAACTATAAAACACCCTTCTGTTCTCTGCCGGTGTTTGAAGGGAAAAAAAAAAAAGCAATGGGAGAAAAGGTGAGTCCTGCACAATCTCCTCTTGTTTCAGGAAGGATTGGTGTTTTCTTCCAGGTTTGCACAGCAGTGCTGCATATCATTCACCTCGTAATGATAATAGTATATAATCTTCATAATAGTGATAATCTTCATGTGCAGCTGCAGCTTTCAAATTTCTCCCTGGTTTTGGCACAGATTTCATTTGATGGGATCAGGAGACTCCTTTTTCATGTCCCTGCCTATTTACCCCTATGTAACCTCACTGCTAGCTATCAGAGCCCAACTTTTGATAAGGGGAAAGGTGACGCACCAATGTCAGAATATGCAGATTCACGTTTCACAGTTGTACCTCTGCTCTCATGTACCTGATGACTTTTTTTTTTTTGACACAGCACAGGCAATCAAAATTTATCTTCCAAATTAAGACTGTAATTATATTTTGATAAAGATCTGGCAATTCAGTGAGAATGAAATTTTAAGGGTTGCCGGGATACAGATGACTCTGGGTTATGGGGAAGCGTTTGCATGTGGAATACTAATAAGCCAAGGTTGTTCAGCATCCTTATCTAGACTTTTCCAATAGTGTCTGATAACACAGACAATCAAGTGCTTGTTTCTTTGCTGTTATTCTGGCAAAGTGATTAAAGATACAGGCTGCCTTTTATGAATGAAAAGGCAACATGCTTGACATAGAGCAACACAGGTATGTCCCCTGATTGATACACAAGAAAAGTGGGGGAATAGAGTACTGACCATACCCACATTATTCAGCCCACCAAAATAAACCTGCCCTGCGGTTTCTCTGGGTCTCGAGGATGCTGAGGAGCCTTTGCAGGAGGAGTGAGCCCATTCCTGGGTGGTGTGAGCCCTGCATGGGATGGGTGCTGCTGGGAGCCTCCTTTCACAGAAGTTGGTCCCCACTGGGGAGCAGGAGCTGGAGGACATTTCAGGGATGGGTGTGGGATAGCCAAATACATCAGAGCTTGCTGACCAGGCAGGATGGCCACAGAAGTAATGGCACCATAAAGCTGGGGGAGGTGACAAACCACTTGATTCGGCCTACAGCTGCCAAAGGGAAGGTCCTGGCTCATGTGCAGGTGCTTTCTTCTGCCAGTCCAGCAGATGAGTAAAGCTCGACCTCAGCACCGCAATTCAATGAAGGAGGAAGAGCTATAGCACTTTCTCTCTTTTAAGTGTCTGGTCTGTATGTGACACTAATTAGTTATTATGGAAAGTTATTGCTATTCAATAATGTGGCCTGCTGACAAAGTATTATTTACTGCCTGAGCTGTGATAGCACTTGCAGACCTCAGAGGGGTTTGTCTCCGGCATTCCTGGCACGCTGCAGCTCTGAGCCCTGCCCCGACCCAGCTGATAACCCATGCCGGTGTCCCAGGGTTTCCACTGCATGGATGGACAGCAACAAGGCCGGTGCGTGGTTTGTGTTATCACCTTGTTAGAGCTCTGCTCCAGACTGCCTGCTTCAAATACGGGCACGGTCAGGGAGGCTGGTAAGGGGAAGATGCAGTTTCCCTTGCACTTAGTCTGTCCCAAACTCCCTATCTCAGTACCACCCTACCAAAGCCTTCTTTTTTTTCTGAAGTCTAACTCCAAATGTCGAGCCAAGCCCACAACAATTATTATACCCTATTCAGCAGTGGTTTAGGGCCTTAATTGTAGCACATGGTTGTATTTTTACTACAGATTGGAACAATTCTGTGCCTTGATGTTTTTTGCAATTAACTATGAAACAGTGAGCATGTCATACAACAATTAAAAAAAAAAAGTTCTGGTGGGATGTCAGCTTCTTTAAAACAGATGGGTTTACTTCCCTGTTGGTCTGAATTCCTCCCAGGTTTTTGGTGACTAAATTTTATTCTCAAGACATTGTTTCATGATCTGTAAGAAAGGGACTTGACTTATGATCGTGCAGTTTGAATGACAGGTAGAGCAGATGTGACTCAGGAGGCTGGGGTTAATGAGCATTTTGGGGAGGCAGGGTCCGTTGGAGATACTGCAGCTGTAATGGGAGACAAACGACTGAACACCTTCTGCAATACCTTGAAAGGCCTTTTCAGCATGAGGTGTGCACTGCTCAAATGGGAATATTCTCAAAATTCAACCTGCACAAGCAGTGATGTGCTTTCTTTCTCCTTCTGTAATATGCATGGACATGTGGCACTGATCTCAGACAAGTCTAAAACCGCAGGGTTGTGCCCCAGTCCAAATCTTGCAATTTGCTGTAAGCTTTGAGACTGGCCAGAGAAGAGGCTCAATCACTGTCTCGGCGTCTCCAGCCTGGCTCTTGCAGGGCCTTGGGAAAAGGATGTTCATCCTGGAAATGTGCCTCAGGATCCCCAGTTCTGCCATGTACTGAAGGCTCAGCCTTGTTTTTTTGAGGCAGTCCAGGACTGTCCTCTGTCTGACAGCCTAAACCTACCTTTGGTCATTCTTCATTTTTTCAACTTCAGAGGTGTCCAGCAAATACCTGAGAGGAAACTAGTTATCTCAGGTTTGATAAATTCTTGCATCTCGAGTTGTTTCTATCTCAATATATGACTGACTGCTGTCCTTTTCTGCCTTGACAGTGCCAGGTGCCTATTCATATGAGGCAAAATTAAAAACTAAATAAACCTCTAAGTTGTACATCACTGCATAAATGTACCAAAAAGCGTTTAGCCAATGTGGATGCATTGCCCTATTCAGTGTCTGGCAGACATGTCAGTCTGGTTTACTCCAGCCCCATTCTCTAAGCTTGTGTAGGGTTTCTACTTACTGCACACACAAATGTGGTGAGGCAGCGGAACAGGTTGCCCAGAGAAGCTGTGGATATCCCATCCCTGGAAGTGTTCAAGGCCAGGTTGGATGAGGCATTGAGCAACCTATCTAGTGGAAGGTGTCCCTGCCCATGGCAGAGGGATTGGAACTAGATCATCTTTAAGGTCCCTTCCAACCCAAACCATTCTATGATTCTATAAATTTTATGTTTTGTTCAATTTTTCTTCTGCGTGCTCTACAGTCTCTCTTCATAGCACCTACACCTAGTGGTAACTTTTCACTAAGTCATCTTATATGCCTTGATCCTTCCAGTCACCCTTGCTCATTTTCCAAACCAGTCATCCCCACTGGGCTGGCCTCCTTGCAGGCTCTGAGCCTTTCTGGAGGAAGGTGCCTGGGGTGAGCTGTGGCTCCTCTACCGGGAGCAGGCAGCATGTCCCTTGCCAGCTCCTTGAAGCATTTTCTGTAGGAAAGCAAGTTGGGAAAGGAATGAGAGCAAGAGCAAAGGAACCCAGACCTTTATTGCAGCCTCAGCAGAAGTGGTGATAGGCCCAGAAGTACCCTAGCTGTGCTGCAGGTGGGAGCACAGCAACTATTTTCTTCTTTGTGATCTCATTTTCTGCGGTGGGCGGCCATGTGGTATCCTCTTAGCTGAAACTGGAGCAAAGAAATGTTTGTTTCCACAGCCTAGTCAGCTTGCAGGTCCTAGGTTGTTTCTTTCTGGTGCCAGCATCATGGTGAAGTCTCCTTGGAATTATCGGAAACTTTTTCGGAGGTAGGCAGAGTCTGCCTTAATCTTCTGGCAGCCACTGTTTAAAGAGAGGCACTATGCTGTTGGTGATACCTCCAAGAGATGAAATAAACATGCTTTATATTATGAATTGTGGTCTGTGGGCTGTCAGAATAGGATTTGGTACACAAAACAACAACCCTGCATTGCTTATGACCCCAGGAAAAGGATTTCAGCTTTGCTGTGTGGAAATTCGTGCTCCTAGACAGAAGAAGTATTTACTCAGTAGGTCAAGCGGGGAAAGATCAAGGGGGTGAAATTGCAGTCAACAAGGATAGGAGTAAAAACTGTAGTGCAGCAGTGTCCCACACTTTTAAATCCCTTTATGTAGCCTGAACCTAAAAGGTTGTGCTCTCCATAACAAGTCTGAATGAACATACTGAAGCTCATTTTCTTCACTACTCATTTCTGCTTGTGCAAAGATATGGGACAAAGCTCTGAAAAGTGTGTGATCTTTGACCAGTAAAACTGCCAGCCAAAGCCATTACTACCATTTGTCAGCATAACATGTCTTTTTGATGAATGTAGAGGTACGAGGAGTAGGCCAGCTGCTCAAATGCAGTTCTGTCAGTGTGGCTGCAGCCTTTTTGCCAGTATAATGTATTGTAGAAAGACAAAAGTCATTTTGTTGCATTAAAACCCAAAGAACCTTCATAGTTTGAGAGCGGAAAATGAGCCCAGATAACATAGCTGGAGTTAGCTAGACCCTGAATTGTTTCCCAAGGTTAATTAGCTCCTGTGCGCAATATACCGCCTTGTACCACTCAAGATCTCCCAATACCTATACGTAGAGTTCCTGCATGCAGTGAGTTGTCAGGCTGGGAGATATTATGAATTTGAAGCTTAGATATAAACATAGCAACATGAAACGTGATCATTCTATGTCATGTTGGTAGAAAAAGTAGGATAGGATAGGACAGGAATAGAATAGAATAGAATAGAATAGAATAGAATAGAATAGAATAGAATAGAATAGAATAGAATAGAATAGAATAGAATAGAATAGAATAGAATATTTTCAGTTGGAAGGGACTGACCATGATCATCTAGTCCAGATGGAAGATTGCTAGTATGAAATTCAGAATGAAACTCTGGTCATCAGTAGCTGTAATTGTAAAGATTACGTTTTCCTCCCTGCTGGGATGAATGAATTGTCACAGACTAGGTAGTAGCGGTGCTGTCGCAAAGCTATGCTTTCTGTGGTCGGCAACAAATTCATTTCAGTTTGATCCCAAAAGAAGAATTTCTGAATACAAAAAATTACCCTGGGAATTACTTGAATAAGCTCAGCTCTGGGCGCATATCTGTCTCAGTGGTTCCTGAATGGGACGAGAAAGTGTTTTCTGCCCATGACTCTACTTCGAGGCTTATTTCTGCAAGTGATGTGTGGCACTTTGGTTACCATTGCTTTGTTCTAGCTTCAGTGCTTCTGGAGCAACATCATCCAGTGCTCAGAGTGTCCACAGATAGAAGGGCATTGAAAGGAAAGGACGATTGATTATCTTCTAGCTATCCCTTTAGCAAATCTTTCCCGTAGTCTTAAGTTAGCATGGATGTGGCTGTAACTTCAGTAGCGATAGAACTAGAATTTCTTAAAAGCTTGAAAATTATTCCACTGTCCTGCAGAAGTATCTGCAAAATAAATTATTTTCTGATTTAAAATGAGAATCTTCAAAGTTTAGGTATTTTCTTCTGACATGCTGAAGTTTTGCTTTAGCTTTTCCATCCTAGAAGTACGTGTAAAAGTTTGCAGAAAATAGGGAGAGTTGTACTGACTATGAGGAGGCTGCTCTGGCCCTTGTAAAGTGAAGAAGCAATGCAGTACTTGTAAAATGTTACTATTGCACAAATATTACAAAGATAAAAGGAATCAGGATGCTAATAGAAGGGAAAACAGATAACCCAAATGAAAAGCATCCAAATTCACCTCTGCCTAACTGTCATTCTCATAGGTAAGTGGTGGCTGTACATTTAGATATTTTTTCTTCTGCAATGTTGCATAGAATCCCATTTTTTTTAATATAAAATCAATGTGTTAAGTATTCCAATACCCAAACTTCAGAAATAACACTGCGTAACAGAAACATTGCCAAGCAGTGACCTCACCCTTGCTCACTACACGAAATGTACCGAATGTACTGTGTCCCACAGGAAATCAATATTCACTAATATGAACAAACACAAAAGATTAAATTTTCCAACCAGCAAGTCAGGGAAACAATCTTGATTTATCAGAATTAGCTGTGATTTAAATGCAGTAGTTAAAAAACCTCGAGTGATAATGAATCTGGGAGATAGTCATTGAATTCGAGTGTCTCCCCGTGCCATATGAGTCTGGGCCGCCCAGGACACCAGGATGGCTCTTTTTTTCTTTACCAACCATAGCAGGTTCATTCTGAATAACGAACCACCTGTTACTTACCGAGTCCAGCCATTTGGAGCTGGTTGTAAATGGCAGAGTTTGGTTGTGCTGCAAGGGCCTGTGGGTCCAAAACCACAGCCCGGGCAGTACAAACCACTGCTCACCTGCAGAGGTTTGGAGCATGCCCTAGCAAGGAATAAGCAAGTCTGCTTTTTTTCTGGAAGAATATAACACTGAAAAAGCCCACACGGCAAAGTATTATTGGTCTAGCACATGAAATGCAGGGCCTATTACTGTATGTGTATTTCACTACATACCAACTCCTATAATTTCTTCTTCTTTTCTCTTTTTTTTTCTTTTTTTTCATTTTAAGCTCAGCAGCAGAGATAAGGGCTTGTTTTCATATTCTCTGTAACACCCTTACAATACTTTAGACGCTACATAGAAAATAAGCAGATGGCTGTGAACTGATCTCTATTTGTATATAAAATATCTTCAACTTAACAAACAATATCCATATTATAAAAAAAAGTTGACTGGGATGGCTTCCCCTCCCCCTGTGCTGGCAGACAATAGAGGGCTTGATAAGATGTGAAGATTGATTTCCACTTTCCCCAAGACAGCATCCTGCCGGATTAGGGCCAGGGTATATCCAAGGGTGTCATCTGCATTTCCCTGTTCAGCATGTAGGGCATCTCAGTCTTTGGAGGAGTCTGGCATCTCTTCCAGCACATTTTTTTTTTAACACCACTTGGAAAATCCACATAGAAAGTAGAGAGGTGGAGAGGAGAAGGCAATAAAGTAGGAGGAAGGTAATTAGGCCCAGATCTGATGTCACAGTGTATTCGAAGGGGCTGGAGAAGTCAGGCAGAAACACGACTGAGAAAGGACAGAGCAAGAGCAGCGAAATTCGACACCTGGTCCAGCTTATTGTGTCACGTTTCTGGGCATTTTTTCCCCCTTCTTCATAAAAATGAATGCGTTTGTTCAGTTTCTCAGGCAATGTTTCACCTTTTGAGTTAAAAGTCACCTTGCTCGGCTGTGACCCAAATTTAGTTTTTTAGTTTGCCATTAAATATATCCAACAAGTAAATGCAGGAACCCATCCATAGCTTCGCAGACACGTTTGTTTCTGACTAGGCAATCCTGCTCCCCTCTTGGTGCCTGGTGGTGCTGGGGCGGTCCATCATCTTGTGGTCCTTCTCCAGTGAACAGAGGGGGACAGGCTCTGCCAGAGGACTATTCGGAGCTCTCTGATGTTTGTTCATACTCAATATCAGCAAGAAGCCTATCTGTTGGCTACAGAAATACTCCAGGGAGACGAATCTCCCCTGGGGAAGGTTACTTTTGTGATTACTTTCCATTGTCTGCTTCTTTATGCCTAGAAATATTGTCAACTTTGCTCCCTGTGAACAAATCTGAGCGTCTCAGGAGTGCTTTCTTTCCTGATTCACTGTTCAGCTCAGTATGTGATATATTAAGGTCAAACACTGTTTGCTACTCGATGGCCCCATTTTTTATTTACACTTTCTGCATGATAATTTTAATGATGATGCCTCTCCTTAAGTCCTTTCCTCTTTCCTTTCCTGAAAGTATTCCTAGTTTAATTTCTTTTCCTGTGGATTTTTTTCCTGCATCTTATTTCCTGCAGTTTTTATTTCATTTTCATCACTGCTTACAATCAAGAGTTTGAAGGCTTCCTGTCCAGTGTCACAGCCAACGTCATGCCGCAGCAGTAGTTTTGCTGGTTACCAGTAGGTGTTAACACCTGACGTTTCTGCTCTGGTTTTGACTGGATGCAGTGAAAAGGCTACTTTTCACTGCTCCTTCTCTTCTTTTCTTTTCTTCTTCATGTGCAGTACTCAGTACACAGTCATAATAAAATGTCTGCCCACACTTAAAAGGTAGTCATTTTATGTGTGCATTAGGCAAGCAATTGTTTGCCACCCTGTGTATTTGCTGTGCTGAAACCAACGTGTTGAAAACTACATTGAACTCAGTCCAACATGCGCACAAAGACAGACGAGTTACAAATGTGAAAGAATTTGCTGTTTGCTGTAATGTCCTGGATGACATCTCTGGTCAGAGAGTGGTCCACACCCCTGCAGCATCTGACAAACTCTGTAACTCTTCAGCAGTCATGGCTTTTCAGAAATCCCATCAGAACTCAATTAGGCTTTCTGCATAAATATGTCGCTTAACAATGTGAATGTGAGTGCAAACAATAGGATATGGTTTGGGCTCATAAAGCCATACTAGCCGTAACAATAAAGGATAGTTTATGTTATGATCTTTATTAACACCTTATGACACTTCGCAAGAAGTAAACGTTTTAGAACTTATTTTAGCTTAAATGTTTTCATGCTGCATTTTATGTGCTAGTTGCCGTTGGCCGGGATGTCTCCATTCGAAGTTGGGGTTAGCGGGTTAGCGTGAGCCGTAGGGGCTCCCTAGCTGGCATGGTAACAGGTTTGCATCCTCCGCAGGGGCGTGCAAGGCGATACAGCTAACAGTGCTCACCTCTCGGTTAAATTTGCAAGCTAGCATTTACCATTTGAGGCTTGCGGACCATTTTTAGGTAAGCAAAGACTTGAAATACAGTAGGAAAAAATCCAGGCAACTCTGCAGAAAGAATATTAGTGCCTAAGGTGAGCAAGCTGAGAACATGTTACTCAAATAATAATAAGGGGAAAAATAACTTATCTTGACAGAAGTTATTCATCCTGGGTATACAATATCACTGACAAAGATAGTTAGTTTCCAGAAGCTGTCTGAATGGGTTCCTTCTAAAAAGTAATCCAGTATATCGCAGTGGCTTTGTATACATGTGTACAGAAAGTATACTGTAAGTAATACAATCCATTCCATCTATCACAACACGTCTGTACTTTACGGATTAAGGGCTAGTTTCGAGCCCAAAAGCCTGGAGAGGAGAAGCTGCAGTACTTGGGTAGGAGCTGGAGCCTCGGTGGGGACTGTTGCTGGGACATGTCCTTGGCAGCGCAGGGCAGGGTGGAGGGGACCAGCCCCAGCCCTGTTTTCCCTGCAGTGCCTTTTGGAGCACGCGGTGCGGCTGCACACACAGGAGCTTGTGCAATTACGGCATACCGCAGATTGCAGTGGGCTTTGCATAGGGAGCAAAGGACTTGAGGAAGGGAAACATACTGTACTTTCTCTCTCTCCCCGCCTTGCAAGGCTAACAAGAATCCATCCTTAAGCAGGTTTCTTCGTTAAAATCAGTTCCTTTGAGAAAGCATAGAAGGGGGGAAAAAAAATCTCTATTTTCAGGCAGCTCTCCTTCCCCTTACAAAACAGCAAGAGCTGCGTTGAGTATTGTTTCAACATTTGAAACTCAGCAAGTCAGCTAGCCAAGCTATCTGGCTTCTTGTTGTGGCTCTCTGAACCCTTACAGCCCTCTTTGCTTTAATGTTTCAGAGAAGCGTCTTGTCAGAAGTGGAACTGGAGAAGGATATTTCTGGACAGTGTTGGAATAGGACCCCACTCCTGGCCCAAAGCCCCTTCATGGGCTGGGTGCTCCTCAAGCCCAGTTCACAGCCCGTTGTCTGAAACTGGACTTCAAGTACAACAGTTGGGAGGCTGGGGCCAAAAGGAACATCTGAGAGGGCTGGTGATATTGGTCTTAGGTATTCACTGAGTTTGAGGAAGAGTTTTATTGGAAGGACCCAGGAGGAGCTACACAGTGAACTGGTTATATCTTGAACTGCACCCCTGTGCCCAGACAACCCTGGGCCATCATCAGGGTGGCACGGGAGTAACCTCCTGGAGTCATGCACCTGGTTTTTGTTGCCTGACCCAAGAAACAAGCTGCCTTGCCATTATGGAGAGGAAGCTTCATGGGGCAGGCATGACCTCAAAAGCAATTAGAGACTCGAGACAGAGCGAGGTCTCTCAGTCCCTCTGCAGGAAAGGGCTGATGGAGATGCAGGAGCAGGAAGAATATTTCCCCAGGGGAAGAAAAAAGAGTTGCCTTTGGTCCCTCTGAGATGATTGACTTTCTGTCTTCCCCCGACTGCCTGTGAGTAATTCGAAGGAACACATGTAGCAATAGTAGCATAGTATTTACTGAATATAATTGGAAGAAACTGTTGCTACTTACCTTAACTTGCAGTTCAGCAGCATTCAGGGCATCTAGCCAAGCATGCTGAAAAAGACAAATGGGGAGGAAGAAGTGTGAAATATGAGCAACCATCTCTACTCTTAACACATGGCTTGTTGTTTCTGACTTTTGGGGGTTTGATTTCTCAGCCTATGTGCGGTGCCATTGTAACGGAAGAGGGGCCCTGCTGGTTCATTTTCTGTGTAGATTCTTCAGTCTTGTTTTTTGCTTGGGAGCAGCTTCTGACCTCAGCTACTGGCTTCCCCATGCAGTTTGCTGAAGGCAAGAGGGTCAAATTCATGCCAGAGAGGAAAGTCATTCCCAGAAAAACATCCCCAACACTTTTATACTAGATACAAAATGTAACCTGTGTCTTTGGTTTGGGTTCACTCTTCACATTTCATAGTATTTTTCTGCTGTAGCATATGCGTTGCCCTTCCAACACAGTAAGTTCGTCGTTACCCATGGGGAGCCACATCGGGGACTAACCAGATTAAGCAGTGGAACTATAGGGCTTTTTTTTCTTATAGGTTATCATCTTGAATGAAGTGTAGGTCAATAGTAAACAAAACGCTATCACCCACCGATGCCCTTCTGATGCCCTGCGTAAAATAAGTTGGTGCCTTCAATCCGCCATCCAAGAGACAAGTGTGTGTATCACAGCACCGCTGGCGTAACTGATGCTAAATGCCACTTCTGAGAGCGGAATGGAGAAGGCACTGAGATTGATGGACACTCACTCTTACAGCTTTGATGAAAGGTTGTAGTTTATGAAAGTTTCAAGGAAAACAGAAATATGTTTGCTGTACTTGCAATAAGCCATCTGAATCTTGTCTTCCAACACGCTAAACTCAGCATATTCTGTTTTGTGTCATCTTCCAGTGCGCTTTTTCAAGGCTCCCGGTGTTTTACAGCTGGGCTGCATGTTCATGAACGTGGAGAGATTGTTTGTATCATGGATGCTGATGTGGAAATAGGTACTCCAATGTGCAAACCTCTGCTCTTCTTCAAAAGAGGATCCTCAGCATAGACTCAAAAGGCTATTACTGGAAATGACCCTTTTAGATATAAATGTTCAGATAGAAATATGCGGGGGAGTTGAATGTTTTGAGTAGGAGAATAGGTGAGATACGTTCAAACCAGTGCCAAAACACTGTTTGACCTACCTCAAAAATGTCTGTAGGCTGGGGAATGTGAAGGTGTTTTTTTCACAAGATCCTGAAGGTAAGCATTAACCAAGACAAGTAGAATAGTAAATGAATTTTGTAAAGCTTTGTTCTTGAGTTCTGGCATGTGAAATCAGGGTGACTGATCTGAGAGCAACATCACAGTGAACAGCACACTTCTGTGTGATAAAAGGGAAAGCGTTACAGTGACCTGTTGGAGCAACTCGGGCAAGCTTAGTAGTGATTTGGGCTGAGTCAGTACAGGAGAAAAATAGTAGAGCAGTGAGGGAGAATTGCAAAGAATGTCTAAAAGCGTGCTTACAAAGTGTTTTATAGAGACCACACACTACAGTGCCGGAGATAAGAGACTTTATCTTGCTGTGTGTTGAGAGTGGGAGTAATGTGAAGGGTCAATATGGGAAGAAATCTGTGTTGACAAGCACTGAAGGTGCGTCAGATTGAAAGACGTGCTTTCAACTAATTAAGCATGTAGGATTGAAAGGGCTCTCTTGAGACATCCATTTCAGTTATATGCTCTGAAGTGTGTGTACACAAAAGCACATATGTGTGCATGTGTGTGATGTCCTATCATCCCTGCTGTAACAATCCATCCTTACCATTAGATCCAGTAACCTTAAACTAGTTTGGTTTGGGTTTTTTCTTTAACACTGTTTATGCCTTCACTATTTTGCTGGCTAATTAACTTTATGTTTTCTCATGGAGCATGGTAGCAAACTGAAAGGAAAATGGACTCATTCTGCAGAATAGTTGACCTAACGGCAACCTTAAGCTTGCCAGGCAGGACTTACGTGCTGTCTGCCGCCTTTACCATTGCCCTGCAGGCAACACCAATGCTGCTTTTTGTATCTTCCACTCACTTAGCTGGGGCATGAGTCACTTCCCAGCTGGGTTGTGGTCTCTGAAGATGTACAGTTAGATTAAATGTTTAATTTTATGCATACACATACACAACTGGGAAAACTTTCATCTAGTCATATGTCTTCAGCTGCCCTGGGAGTAAAGCCCGACCTTATTGGTGGTTTTCTTTTTTGCTTACTAACCTCTTTTCCCTGATGGGCTTCCTGCTATCTCTGACTGAACAAGGACCATAGAAACACTATGGCTACACATACATTATTGAACATTTCAGATGTTTATTAATAGATAAGTACATTGCACTCCTTCCAGTGCTTTCTGTCACCATCTATTAGAAGAAATGTGCACTGGGGGGGATTCCTTTGCTGCAGAGCTGGGTGTGATGGGGTGGGGGTGTATGCACAATTGCACATATTCATGGATATGTATAATACATAGACACATGCACCTAAAATAAAAATGCCGTTCACCTCTCATGGGTGAGAAGGGCAACTCCATTAATGAAACCCTCCAGCAGAAACCTGCTGTCTATGACTATGTTTGCCGCTATTTCGTAGCTGAGAGCACAAAGCTATTTCTCTCCCAGCCACTCTTGGAGGCCGTGTAAAACACAGACAGGAGAACAGGAATAAAAGGAGAGGAAGAATTTGCTGGCTAGAGAAAATTCACAGGAATGAAGGCTTGAACATATAAAATATTGTGTATTTCTGAGAGGTTATTGTCTATCCTGCAGTGATAGCTTTGAAATGTTTTGAAATACCACATCCCATTCTGGCTGCCGTAACTTATTGGACAGAGCTAGGGAAAGCAGTTAAAAGTATGTTCAAACACCACCAGCAGTGATTGAAAGCAGCAAAGCCAAGAATGGGATTAGCATGTGGTACTCTTCACATAAGTGCATATTGCCTAACAGCCTAATCTTCTTACGTGTATAAGAAGCACACACTTCCCAGCCCTCTTGAATTACGTCTGTTGTTGTGCCAGTTAACTGAATACCAGGTAAATGCAAAATTCAAGGATCTGCACATGGAAATGACATCCAAATCATATGCTTTCCAGTATTTTAATCTTTCTAGATAACTGAACACCGAATATGGATAGAGTTTTGTCCACTTGTTCATTTTTCTCCTGAATAGCTGTTATTTCCATATGTGTGGCATAATGGGAGGCAGAGAAATGTCGCAGGGATGTGCTAAGAAACCTTGGTTGAAACGTGAGAAGTTTCACCGTATTGGCAAGAAATAAAACACTACAAAGAGCATAAAAGATCATGGTCTTTCTCAACAGTTTCTGCTGCAGGTGAGGTTTCTGCCTTTTTGCTTGAGTTTGAAAAATATACTAAATTGCCCGTCCATGAGCACAGAACAGAATAATAATTGTGCTCATGTTGTTGCCCACATGTAACTAAAGACTTCACTTGTTTTGTCAGGTCTCCCCTCCTGTTTGTCTGGAGGGCAGCTGCAGCCCGTGCAGACACAGTCGCACTGGGTTTGATTTGCACGCACAAGTGCCGGTGGCAGGGCAGATGTGGTGATCCAGGCTTCAGGTCCAGACTGGTCACCTAAACCATGTCTCAGGGCCTGTGCCACTGGAGTCTGCTCCTCACATCCATCCTGGACTCAAGTTGCACGGCACAAAAAATTCTCAGAAATCATTTGGATTTCTGCCCTAATAACAGCAATAATAAGATACAATGATGTGCAAAGGCATTACAAACCAGGTTTTCCAGTGTGGGCTCCAGAGAGAAGTAACCAAGGAGCAGACCACCTGAAATGGGGCTTCAGTCACCCACAGCCCTGTGACAGTGGGTGCTGCGAGGACTGAAAGGGAAATGTCTTCACTGAATGGTGCCCTCACGAACATCAGAGTACACCAGGAAAGCAGGAACAAAAGATGCGACCAAAGATAGGGAAGTCCCATCCAGATCCTGAACAAATCCCAAAGATGCACAAGAGTGGTGAGGAAAAGGAGATGGGAGTTTTGGCATGAAGTTTTCTGTTTCACTGAGAGTTGAGAACCTTATCTTGCTTGAGAAGCATGCTTAGAAAGCCCTGTCAAGGCCTAAGTAGGACCTGCCTCAGCTCTCACATCTCCTGGGGAAGCTGGACTGCAGACCGCTGCCCAGAGGAGAGGAGGAAAGGAAATCACAGGCAGGGTCCTCAGCAGCCCCCCACAGTGCCGAGGGGCCAGAGTGCCTGCCCTGTTCCCTTCATGTGATGTTGCCCCCTGGCAAAAGCGCTTCAGAAAAGAAAGTCGTCACTATTAGTTGTTGCTCTGGCTCTGACATGGACAGAAACTATCGCTTCCCCTTGGTGGAGAAAGAGCATGGCATCCTGCCCCTGCCGGGGTCAACAGGGTTCCCGAGGGCACCAGGGTACGTCTGAGTTTCTGGCTCCAGTCACTTCAGACTTTTTGTCTAGGAGCATGAGGGAAGCTGTGTGCGTGCCCGTGCTTGTAGGTATAGTCGCTGAAGTTATGGTGAGGTTGCTGTTGCTCAGCTGGGTGATTGACATGCTGAAGAGCTAATAGCCTTATTTGCAAGAAACAGCAGCCCCACCAACACACTCCCTTTGCACAGGCATTTTTCAGCCCTTAATAAAGATGGAACATGAAGGTGGCTGATCCAAACAGCTCTTTGTGGTTCCAGTTGGTGGGATTTGCCATTGGCACATAGATCAAGACTGGGGGAAATGTCTGGATATCTGCATGGCTGGAAGCAGGCATGACTGTAGAAAACAGCGATTGTCCCACCTCCTAGGAGCTCTGGGCTCCTGTGTCTCCGCTGGGTAAGCCCCGGCACCCTCCATGCCATCACTGTGAAGCAGTGGCCGCAGAGGGAGCTGCTTTGAAAGTACCGAGCTTGCTGGTGCACTGCACAAAATGTGGGACACGTACAGTGGAGAAGCAACTGTAGATTTTCACTTGCCTTGTAGGCTTAAACCCCCCGGGTGTTACAGCAGAGACATGAGTGCTTGGGGGGAGCATACATTCGAGACATTCAGGGCTAGAAATAAAATTCACTCAGACTCAGCATTTGCCTCAATGAAACATTTATGCACTAAAATGCATGATGAAGTTGGATGTGTTGCCAGACTGCCTAGTCTTTGAGATAATCTAGTCTTCCTCAAAATTAATCTTCTTGTGATGTTTTGCACACAAACTTCGCAGTAACTCACTGCTGACTGGAGCAATAGGTGCGGAAGAGCTTGATCAGGTTGAACCCTGCTGCTGCTGGCGTAGGACTATTTATGCCAAGCTGCGTGAACATACAGCTTTCTTAATATATATTGAATTTCGCAAGAAAAAAATTCCATCATTTTTACCTGAAATGGCTAGGAAAAATGGCATTTGCTAAAAAGACAGGCCAACCATCTTACCACTGGAGGAGAAGGGCTTCACAAGCAGATCCTGGCACAGTTCTGCTGACCATGGCAGCCTTTGAGAGCATCTCACATTCCCATAGTGCAGCAGGGAGAAATAGTGGGTGCGTGTCGGGTGCACAGCCCCAGCTCCTCTGCCTCCCGCCAAGCGCCTGGGTCGTTAGAGCCTCTCATAAGAGCAACCAAGCTCTGGAATAGGCTTATTCGTTAGCCTGATCCTTTTTAATTGTGGTTTTTGTCTTTTGGAATCCAGATACTTAAATCAGGATTTGGCGGCCTCTGTTTCCCCCTCACTTGTGCAGGAGTTCAGGGCACGACAGCTCTGGGCTCTGTCCCTTAGCACAGAGGCACCTTCCTTGCTCACCGCTCAGATCCTCTCCAGGCTCTGCTCTTTTTCACACCTTACACCAAACCATGTTTTCTCTTTAAACCAAGAAGCGTAGGAAAATGTTTTTTTTCCCCCCTGACACCTAATGACAACTATAATACAGAAAGAAATAATAGAAAGTTGAGAAACAGAAGGAACTGGGGCGGAGGGAGGCAAGCGTCTAGAGAAGCAGACGGAGTTGAGGGGAGGGAAATCCCTGGATCTATCAAATAAATAGAGCAGAAATCTTTCTTGCTTGGCCTTTGTGGTGTTATTTTTAGAATACCCATGCCTGAGTGCACTAAAGCCACACAACCTTCAAGCATCCACATCCAGCTCTGCTACGGCAGGATCCTTTTTCTGCTTTGCTAAGGGAGGGAGGGAGAGTGAACCAGAGGATGTGAAGACAAGCAGGGTCTATAAATGATAAACATGATCAACTTCGATAAAACAGCTATTTGGAAACCTTCAAAAATCTTCTCATGAGAACAGCTATTAATGTATGTCTGTTTGACATTGGTTGTCAGGAAACCAGCCAACGTTAATGGATCCACAGAATGTAATGGAGAATCCATGTAAATAGTCTCTTGTGGTTTGTCATCCAACAAGACAAAAAAAAACCAATTACTTTAACTCAGGAATGAAATGAACATGATAGTTTATATGATTCACTTGTATATTCTAAATTGATCAGAGCGCACACTAAAAGTATATTAACAATCTATGTCTGATGCCTGAAGCGCACCGTTTCCTATATCTGTACAGGCTTTTCTTCTCATTCAGTTTGGTGTCCAGCTGTTAATAATTTAAAGACTGTGGCTTTACAATTCCTGTATTGCTTTATTTATTATGCGTGTTATGATGATGCTGAGAGGCTACAGCCACGCGCAGGCTCGGCGTTGTAAAAACAGCCTGCAGTGTAAAACACTGAGTGAAAGGAAGCACTAGCTGGAAGAGATACCTTATCCCCATTTTACAGAACTGAGGCATAGGGAGTGTTAATATTGAACCCAGGCTCTTAGCAGAAGTATTTGATGAAGCTTTGAATGAACAAGTCTTCTAGATCTCAGCTCAGCGATCTTTTAATTACCTCGACACAGGGTTGGCTTTTTTTCTTTTGGTGGAGGTAAAGGATTCAACCGTGTGCAGAAAAATAGATGTTCAGTGGTCCTGATGGCTCACGATCCTCTCCTGCAGTTGCATCCTGTGGCTCCAGCTCCCAGGCACACATGCCCAAAGAGCAAGGGCCAGGAGAGATGCCATTGCAGAAGTACAGACAATGCACAAAGGACACGAAAGAACATGTGCAAAGGACAACGTGCAAGGGATGAAGTGGAAGCGGGCCCCTCTTTTAGCAGGCAATCACATCTTCTGAAGGATTACTCCCCTTCAGAAATGATGTACACTCACTCGTTTACTAGGGAGCTTCTTCCCTCTCTTTTCTCTTTCCAGGAGGTTTTTCCAGAACTTCACTGCTCTGAGGTTGGGATGCTGTTCTTCAGACATCCAGCCTAATTGCATTTGTGGCGTGTTTATACTTATTTGTCCTTGGGCCAGCATTGTCCTCTACCCTACTCAATGCTTCTCTCTCCCTCTGAGCTTCTCCCCCACTGCAGGCTGAGAACATTCATCCCTCGCAGCTTTTTTGCCAGCTCTTTTAGTTTCTATTCTGGACCGCCTAGAAAATCCACTCCAGCTTTTGAGTGTTTTAAAGGACTGTTCAGTTCAGTGCATATTGTGCGATATTTCTGCTTTCTTGGTGTCAGTGGGGCATATTCCCTGACATGGCGAATTGGAGTTCGTGCAGGGAAAGGCGAGGAGATACGGATGTGCGCTGGCTGGGGCCACGGCACAGGGTACTGTAAGCTTCTTAGTGCCCTATCAGTTGAAGATAAGAAATGTATCTGTGCTTTATTTTTCTTCTGGTACAGCAGTATGCACAGCTCTGCCAGGTTTGCCGGCTAAGAGAGACTTGTTGGATGGCTAAGAGGTCGTGCTGTTTCATCTGTGAGCAGCAACCTGTGTCTACCACAGCAAGTGTGTAGCAGAATTGTATTAGCTTGGTTTCATTTTTAAGTCTCACGCAAAGTATATTAACCCAACTCCTACTCTTCTTGTTTGTAAAACACTGCTGCCAAAGCCAGAAGAGCTTTCTACAAGTTAAATTTTGCAGTGCAATCTATTCTAGTCTAATGAAATGTCTGAACGTCTCATAAGTAGGTAAAACTTTCCACTCACTTATCGAGCTCTGTCACAGACAACTACTAGAGCTGCAGTCTAGACAGATTTTTTCTGGGAGTGGGAAGGAACTGCTTGCGCCTGCTGTTTCATTAGCCTCCAGGGTACAATTTGTGATCATTAATATCACATATCCTCAGCAATAAAAAGAATGGGTGGGGTATCATTACTATCACTTTCAAATTTTTGTCCTGAGACGAGCTTCCCAAGGAGGCAGTGCGGCTCAGAACAGGATCGGAGCAAGTTACTTTGTGTCTTGGTACTTTGTCTGTAAAATAGACATAGTTCTTCCTTACCCTCTAGGGGTAAAGAAAATATGAAAATCAGCTCATGATAGTGAGATATTCACCTACTGCCGTGGTGACAGACAGACAAACCATCAAAATTCTGCTTGCAATTTGGCAACATTATGTTATTACAATGTTGATAATTTAATTAGTAAATCCTCATGATGAACACCTAGAGGTTGCCGTCATTCATCCTACAAACTTCCCCACTGTCAATCATTTTTTTTCTCATCCTGGTGTTGTTCCTGGCACTGACACCATGGCCAGTTGCACAGAGAAGCACTGCAAATATACTACAAATATACTGTAAACTGAGTGAAACCCCACCTGCAAAAGTCCACTGAGAAGCAAAGCAAGGCTGCCTATTGGGCACAGCATTTGAAGTCCCTTCGGTGGTGCTGAAGCTCTGAGAACCTGAACCAGTAGGTCTATCACCATATTATACCACCACTTCCACCATGATACTTGAAAAGTTTTATGAACTGGGTTTTTTTCCTTATCAAAGAAACTATCTGATAAAGTCTGACAGCATCCCACGTGGCAGCATGGTTCCTGGGTTTCTCCCCTTGTGTCTGCTCCCTCCTTCTTCTTCTCCTACTGTATTTCCCCAGTTCTTTCTCTATACAGAGCACTGGTGTGCCTTCAGCGTGAGTGAATGTTGTTTTGCATTAAAGCAACAGAACCAGAAAGATCAAAGCTTCTCCACCAGAGAGCAGCTGCCTGACATGTTGCACTGACTCCTGCTCAAAAAAGGGCAACTGCTCCTGCGGGTCGAAGAGTGCAAAAGTAGATGGGAGCCCTGAAATGTGCTAGCTTCTTGGCTGGAGGATGTCCTGCCACCAGCCCCTTTTCTCTGGCTTGGTCTCCTTCCCCTCGGTGGTGTTCCACAACAGTGGCATGTCCCTTCTTCTTCTCTTGTGGAAGCAATGAGGGCCGTGCCGGGCAAGGGCTGGGGGCTGCGCTTGCCAGAGTGGTAAAGGCAATGTAAGGGGAGGGTCTGGCCGCAAAATACTCATCATGTCCGTGGGCAAGACAGAGGCTGGAGAAGGGAGCTGGTGCACAGGCTGAGTTGTTAACACAGAATTAACGTGGAGGAGAGCTCTGGCAATCAGCATTGTGTGGGCCTGTGTTGAGATTGAAGCTACCTCTGCTGATGGCAGCTCTTCCAGGCTCTCCTGCCAGAGAGGGAAGATGGGAGGGAGAACAGGGCCAGGGTGTACTGCCCTGCACGACAGAGATGAGGGCAAAGGGGTGGAGCACATGGCCATTGAGGGGACCAACCTGAGGCACGCTGTCAGTCTGGCTCCTCACTGAGAAGGCAACCCCAGGAGGTACCTCCACCACCCTTCCTCCTGTTCATGAGGGAGCCCACCTTCGTCAGGCTGCATTGTCCTGTAAATGCAACAGCTGCAGTAGCTCCTTGGCATTACAAAAGGAGATGACTGGAGAGACTCTTTGTATCAATGCCTGTAGAAGGAGCAAGCCCAGTGCTATAGCTGAGGACGTGCCACGTGCTCTGCTGCTTTATGTGAATTGCGGAGCACAGGCGGGACAAACCTGCTTCACGTGGCCAGCCAGGGCAGAGTGCTGGCATTCCCCATGGCCTTCCTCTCCTGCTTTGGCCCTTGGAAAATTGTCTACTGACTACGCTGAGGTTGGGCACATCTCCCCTGAGTCACGGTGCTCCTGAGAAATTCTCTCAAACCTTTAGTGGACTTGGTTCTTGTAACGTTCAGAAGCAGAGGAACTCTGCTTCTGTAGAGGAACTGCAGTGTTCCTGTCCCTCAGAAGTCCCTGTCTATTAAGGGAACCTCTTTTGATAGGTGACAGTTAAAGTCGCTCAGCAGGGTGGGCAGTTAATGTCAGTCATTACATGCTGGAAGGCAACGAGCCAGCAACCTGTGTCAGAAAGTGGTCGTGCGTAACATGATGTAGTGAAAGAGCATATTGTCAGGAGAATGGATAAATAAGAAACACATTCCTCCCTCTGCCCTTGCTCAAAATGACACTGTGGGAAGGTTGTGTGTTTCTTTGTGTTTTGACTTTGCTGTCTATAAAATGATTATCCCTCTAGTCCATATATTTAACGTCAATACAGTATCATTGCACCTACTTGCCTCCATAGAGCCATACGCGATCTAGCAAAAGGGCATTGTCTAAATGCTAAGCGGTATAACATGGTATGGAAACACGGAGAAGATAATGGTCACTGTTATTTGGTGGGAGGAGAGGTTCTGTAACATCCTCGGCCCTAGCTCTTGGCACTGCTGTTCCAGGCGAGAGCCTTTGCTTTTCAGCTAGGTTGATGTACAAGAGGCTAGGAGTCTTACCTTGCATTCTGTTTTTATCCTACAGCTGTCTCCAACCTGGATGCAGAGAGCAAACTGAGTGTCTATTACCGAGCACCTTGGCATCAGCAAAGAAACATCTTCCTCCCCTCCACCAGACCGCCTTGCGTGGAGGAGCTGCACCACCACGCCAAGCAGCACCTGCGAGCCTTGCGCAGAGGTGAGTACTCATGCACTCTGGTTCCAGCTTTGGCTCCACACATGTGACGCCTCTCCATGGTCCCCTCCAGGCAGCAGCAGGGTGCTCAGGCATAGGTGCAGGGCTGTGGGCACTGGTCTCCACTGGGACTTGGATACTGAGGCTAAGAAATAAAGCTGAAGAAATCCTAGTGGTAGAAAAGGCTTGTGCCCTCTTTGAGTTGTTTATGATTACTAGAGGAGAACTGAAAAGGATTTTTTACTTTTCCATTTTACGTCTTTGTTAATATGTTTTTCTATTCAGTTGGATACATCTGAATTGTAAGTGCATGCAAATTTGTGCTCCAGCCTGAAAGGATGGAGGTACTTACTGAGTGTTTTGACAAGGCCACCTTGTCTCCCTCTGCTAAACAGATGTTAGCTCCAGGACAGATAAGATTTAGGGTCCCAAGGGCTGAAACTGGAGCCCAGGGGTATTACAGAGTCTCCAAGAAACTGAGCAGTCTGCATGGGGTTTCTAAGCACGATACTGGAGGAGACCTGCATCCTTCAAGGGTGGCAGCTGAAAGCCAGGTGATACCCCAGACAGCTTGGAAGGGTCGGGTAGGTGTCCCCTCCCCAGGCCAGGGAACACCTCCTGACATCACCTAATGAACTGGAGACCTTTAGCCTCAAAACCAGGTCACACAACACATGGAGGGAGCGGGAGCAATCGAGGTCATAACCAGGCTCCTCGATTCCTGCCATAAAGGGAATTTACTAGGTGCAAACATCTGGATGGTCCTACAGCAACGTGCTACAGGGAAGGCAAAAGATGGAGAAAGGTCAGTTTTCACTAGGAACCTCACCAAGGGAAAATTCTTACTGGGAAGCAAGTAAAAGTAGGCAAACATGGCTGTCTTCTGTGCCATAAGGAAGGAGAAAATTCATGCAGGTCACCCTTAAAATGTTCAGCAGCAGCCTCCTGTATTGGAAATGTTTTGCACCAATAGCTAACATTGCCTTTCTCGTTTATTATTGTTATCAGGTTATAATAATAATTGATTACTCAGATCTGCAGAGCATCTGTTAGCTGGATGAAACAATCCAATTAATTGCTGCATTTGAACCTCTGTACAGATTTTAGCTCAAGAACGCACCGGGGGTGCAGTATGTCTTCATAGCGCTGCAGGAGCAGTACAGGCGAATCCCAGCGACAGTAGCGTTGGAGTCGAGCAGAAGTTGGCTTTCCTGTTCTTGGCGGCTCTGCTTTGCTACTGTCCCAGGACCACGCTGATCTCCGCCTGCCATCTTGTGGGCAGGAAAACTCCTGACAGCAGCACGGGAAGGCAGCTGTCGGAAAATGCCTCGTCATTTTAAAGTTACACATCTCAGTTTTGGCAACTTTCATTCCTGCGTGTTTAACAGCAGCTGGGCAGGTTCAGCAGACAGCTTGTCATGTGCTGCTTTATCTTATTTTCCAAATAACTGCAAATATTGGAGTAGAATTATAATCTGACATGTAACCTAAACATGTTTATTGTGTCTCAACTATTTCTTCTATCAGATTTTCATTATCTCTTTATCTATTTAACCAAAAGTAATTTGAACGAAATGTTAGATCAGAAAACCGCTATGCTAGTAACAAACATTGTTGGCTAGACCATAGCTATGTGCATCAGGTGACTCCATCATCCCCTTCCAGCAGCACTCCAAGCAGTAATTATCTATCACCTAAAATTAAAGATGGGAAATCCATGAGCATTCCCGCATTTGCATGGAAGGCTTCAGAGACCTAGGACTGACGCTGAAAGAGGACTGAATGTTGTGAGCCCATGATGAAGGAAGATTCCTCTGGGCCTGGAGTGGAGAGATCTTGACTTTTCCAGGGTCATCTCCTCCATGCCAGGACACAGAGCTGCCGCTGCAACAACCTTCATGATGTCAAGCCAGTGCTTAGGACCTGGTGCTGCCATGCAGCCAGGGAAGGAAATCCTACTTGGGGCTGTGTTTCCTTCTTTCCCCTCAGGGAGATATATTTAATATGGTTAGAGTACAGACATTAGTACATCTCGATGTTTCAAGGCAACAGGAGCTGCAGGTTCCCATTGGAATTCAGGCCTCGGGTCCCAAGCACCTAGAAGGTAGCTCCTTTGTCACTTGCAATAAAGGGTATAAATCCCATTTGGGGGGAATTCAGCTTCAGTGCACATGTTGTGTGTTACAACAGGGGTCTGTTGTAAGAGCGTTGCTCTTCCAGAGGCTTGGATGTCTGCTAAGTGCTTGTGCCCTTCATTTACAACAGGGATCATAGGTACTGGTCAGTGAAGACAAGGAGGACCTTCATCTTTGTAGTCCCCGTCTTGTTTGGGTCTCTGTTGTGCTGTTAATAGAGATATTTGTATGTTTTTAACACTCTGAAAGACTCATGTCTTCTTTCTCCTCCAAACAGAACATCGAAGCCGAGGTGATAACAGAGAGCAGAAAGTCCAAGGCCCCATTGCTGTAGTGGCTCCCCCCTTTCCTCCCTTCCCTGCAATCTGCAGTCAAAAGAGGCAAGCGATAAAGGACCGGCACTTCCTACCAGTAAGTCTTTCACTACACTCAAACACGTTATTAGCATTGTGGGACCTAAGTGTGACAGTGCTTCATGAGTGCCACCTGTTCCAAGTCTGTGCAGGTACAACACAGCTGACCTTAAAGACTGTCAGCAGCTCAACTCAGGTCGCAGCTTCCAGCAGCCAGCCTCAGGGTGGACGTTTCCATTGAGAAAACTATTGTTTTCACACGTGGCCAGAACACATACCCACTCATTCACACAGTCCTCCACAGTCCTTCACATTCTCCTCTCCTGCTTTAGGTAGCACTTCCAGGACCTTCCTGGAAGGTTTTGATTAGTTTGACTATTGTGGCTTTTTGGCTGCTTATCTGAATAATTTTGAGGAAAGCATCACCATCACTGTAGGCTTTGAACTGGTTAAATTTGCAGGCCTTATGATTCAACTGAAAGCAGGTATCTTCATGTTAAGGGATGGCATAGAAAAGAGTAGGAAGACAGAAAAGAGAAACAGGGTTACCTGATTCTTATTTATTTATAAGTCATCATCAAAGCTACTGCTATTGTAGGATCATTGAAAGGTAAAGGAGATGTAACCCCACGTTATGGATCAGAACTAGTTACAGGTAATAGTTTGGGTGGTATATTGAACATAAAGCAGTCTTAGTATCAGATGGGGAACAAAGCATTTCTTTTGAAATTGCATACTCGGTGGTGAAAGGCCTGAAACTTTGCTGTGTTTGGAAAACAACCAATGTATTTTAGACATTACTTCCATCTGTGGAACACAAAATAATACTAAATAGTGAGCAACCCTCTGAGTCTCGTATCAGTTGGCAAAATTAAGTCATGCTGAATGCAGATGTCTTGGCTCTGTGAGCAAGTCCATCTTTTTCTTTCCAAGAGGGAAAATATTAAGCTTTGTGCCCACCCATGTTGGGCCTTTTTTTGAAAGCTGACTAGGTTCAGCGTTCCCCTAAGGAGGAGCAAACGAGAGCTGCTTGGAGGTTGTTGTCCTATCAATTTCAAGGCATCTGGCAATGTTCTGCTTTGTTAATTGCAAATACTCCAAGGCCACAGTACTTCAAAGTGCCTTGACCCATTTCTTAGACAACAACTTGTTCATGGGACAACTCTAAAAATTTGAGAGACTGAGGCAAGATGAAGCTGCACATGAATGCTCTGTCTGGCAGAAGGTTAATCAGAGATTTTCACAAGACGCTGCAACAATGAATAGCCAATTGATATTATGCCAGCCTTCACGACTTAATGATATCGTTGCAAGAGAAAGTTGAGAATGCTGTTATTGGCTAGCTTGCCCTTTTTGGCATAAGCTTTTTGACATCTGCAAATGTGTATCTGCTTCAGGGACTGTCGGTAACGTTTGATGTCTGATTCCAGTCGATTGTATCATCTATTTGTCAATGAACTAAAGATGTTAAATCCCACAGGAATTTTTATTCGTGGCATAGCAGTCTATTCCGTATTCCACTTTTCCGAAGCATTGGAAAGGTCCTGGTGAAAGCAATACTAAACAACATTAAAAGCCCCTTTCTGTGCTTCTTGTGAACTAGGAAAGGGACTGTTTCTTTTAAATTAGGAAAGAGATCAATGAGAAGCTGGGAAATTTTTGCAAGTTACAAGATCTGACTTTTCCGAACTGACTGTCTAAGTTAAACGCACGCATTAAGGTACTAAAATAAGTGCCTTGATTTTGAGAAATGTTTAGATTACGACTGTGAGATCGGTGAGAACTATCACTACTGAAAGCTACTGAAAAAACAGGTCACCTATGTCTGAGACCAGCCAAGGTTTCCACATTTGTACCTTTTGACTGCTGCTTTTGTTGCTACCAATTAGGTGACTATGAGCTTTTCCAAAGATCTTGTGTATTGTGTAGTAAAGCTAGAGAAAATCAACCACAGCAGATGAAGATTCACTTTTAAGCATGACTGTTTTTACAGGGAGGAAGATGCCAAAGTCCCACTCCAAAAAAGACCAAATGAATTCAAGTCCAGTGTCAATGGGTCTGGAGGGACATTTTGAACTGTTCCAACACAAGATCATTTTGTCATGGAGAAGTAGAGAACTAGAAATGACATAGGATATTTTGTGTCCCAGGCAAGACAAGTTTGGAGTTCGCTTTATAGTCTACTCCTGTTACAGGAACTGCCCTGATTTGTCTGATGAAAGGTCCACTTTGGCCCAGAGGCCAGAAGGGGATCCTTCAGGAAAAAGTATAAGAACAGGGCATGGTTTATGCTGTTTATTGTCCCATGATCATAGAATCATAGAATCATAGAATGGCATAGGCTGGAAGGGACCTTAGAGATCATCTAATCCAACCTCCCTGTCGTGGGCAGGGACGCCTCTCAACTAGACCAGGCTACTCAAGGCTCCGTCCAACCTGGCCTTGAACACCTCCAGAGAGGGGGCATCCACAACTTCTCTGGGCAATTTATTCCAAAGTCTTACCACCCTCGTACTGAAGAATTTCTTCCTAAGATCTAATCTAAATCTGTTCTCCTTCAACTTAAACCCATTTCTCCTTGTTCTATCAGTGGACACTCTTGTCAAAAGTCCCTCCCCAGCCTTCCTGTAAGTTCCCTTCAGGTATTGGAAGGCAGCTATTAGGTCCCCCCGAAGTCTTGTCTTTTCAAGGCTGAACAATCCCAGCTCCCACAACCTGTCCTTGTCCTTCCAGTTTCATACAGGAATTGGTTACAGAGCTCTTGAGCCAGAGATCAAACACAGAATAATAGCCACCAAAGAAACTGTCTGCTTTGATTTTGAGACTTGTTTAATCCATTTTTTTAGCAAATTTACACCTTTGGCCTCAACAGGATCCTGTGACAATAGCTTTAACAATGTGTATGAAAACGTATCTTTTGTTTGTTTCCTAATGCCTCATAATTCCATCACATCCCTTCTAGTTCTTAGACTGCAAGAAATAGTGAGCGCTGCTTTCCCATTCCCTTTCTCCATGCCCCTCCTGGTTTTGCAGACATGATTTTACTTTCTTATCCATCCCAGTCATTCATTTTTAAAGCTGAAAACCTCTAGCGTACTTAGGCTCTCCCTACACAAAAGAACTATGCAACCAAACACATTTATAAGTATCATTCATTCAGGCATTTTTGCCAATGGGAAAAAAAAAAATAATCTGAGTAGAGTACGAAGAAGGTATGGACTTGGGAAATATTTCTTACACACGTTCCCATGACAACCCTGCCTGTAGCACTGCTGAGGCCAGTCACTGAGTGTGAATATGCTGTGTCATTCCAACTGCGTTTCAGCCTTCTCTTTCATTTTCTCTGCATTTTTTCTTTCTTTCTCTGGTTTGCCCAAGTTTGCCCAGCCAGGCTCCGAAATCTCAGTGCTCAAGTTCAGAATGTCATGAGACCACGCTTTCTCAAACCCCTCATGGCACAGCTATTATAATAAAGTATGGGAGATGGAGCAAGGAACCCATGATGTTTGGAAACCCACACTCAGAATTGCACAAAGTTCAGCGTCAGTTTGTTCATAATTACACCCTGAGCAGAAATCTAAGGGACAAGAAGCAGGAGGTTGTTTTCCAGCCAAGCTTTGCCTCTCCCTGAGACCTCAGCTGGAGCAAACATGAAGGGAAAATAATGTATCAGGTAATTTTATTGCATCTCCCTGCCATTTCAAAAACATTCCCTGTGGTCTGCTTTAGCATGCTTTGTGCAGCAAAGGGAAACACAACTGAATGTACTAACTTCCACACAGTTTTGTGCTGAAGTCATATGAAGCCTCAGTAAAAAATAACTGAGTTAAGGGCTGGGCATGAGTTGGGCCACACACTTTCTGTGTGCAAATGTTGCCTGTAGCTATTAGAAATAGAACCTGCCTGCTGTTATTCGTCAGAATGAACTTGTATAGCACTATTTGTGCTATAAGCATACTACCTACTACTCTGTATCGTGGGATGATTATTTTGTACCTTTGTCTGCTGGAACGCCATGTGTGGTGCGACTTCTGTCAGAAAACATGCCTTTTCTTTGTCTTTACCTTGTCAAAACATTGGAGCAGTACATTAATCCTTAAAGGATTGTCAGTACTTGAACAGATCATTTGTAATGCTCCAAAAGAAAATAAAACACACACAAGCAGATAAAACAAAAACTTGAGGAGAGAGAAACATATGGAAATTTTATATTGAGAGCAGGCAGGTGAGCAGGGCTGTGTTCTCCAGCAGGAATAGCACAGTCAGAAATATTTCCATTGTTTTCTCTTCAGCATCAGTTGACTGTGCAAGAAAACTGCTGTATAGGTACAAATGTTAATTCCTAATTAAGTAGTCAACTGTGCTTTGAAAACACTGGAAAGCTGCTAACCTTTTATTAGTATTTCTTCTCCTTTTACCAGACCTTTAATCTTGCCACCATGTAAATCAATAACATTTTCTTGAACTCCCGTGAGTTAACGAAGCAGTAGGCTCTCCATTTTACAGGCAGAGAAACAGGAGACAGAGAGGTTTCACCCGGGGCCACAGAAGAAGTCAGCACTCGACTCACGTGAATATGAGAGTAAACACTAGTTCACACTTATTCTACATGGTACCTTTCCACTCTGAATGTTTGCTTTCAAACGTCAAGTCAGGATGTCCTGCTAATAAGTACATATTTCTCTGCTCATTTAGGGTGAAAGCATCCTGCGTATGTTCTGTTCACATTTGGAAATGGACCATACACGAAGCTTGCAGATGCTGAAGCTACATGCCAATGCTCTGCTCGGGCAAAGATCACCCACTTTATTCATAAGGTCATCCTGGGAAGGAAATTTCCTTCACTGAGTGCTGCAGAAGCCTGAAGTCAGGAATAATATTGATCCCTTATGCTTTGTCTTAGCTGCAACTTTTAGGCGGCAGGAGTCAAAAATAATCCTCTGGAGAACACAGCTGTGCTGTGAGCTGCCTCCTGCCCTCGCCAAGGCTGTGTTGGTATTGCCAGCACCGGCTTTGTGCTGCTGGAGGTTGTGACCCAGCCACCAAGATGTCCTGCAAGGTAACTCCTTGCCTACATGGTCAAACACAGCTGAGGGGGAAGGAATCAACTCAGCCATGCCCAAATTGGACAAACATGTTGAGGATAAATGCTCTTGATGAGGCTTTAGCATTCTCCAGACGTCTTTAATTACCTGAAGAATAATCAGTTCTTTATTCTTAGGTATATATTTTTCCCCTCGCAATTGCACTGTGTTCAGTATGCCCTGTGCACAACCTTTGAAATCCCAGTATCTCCTGAAACGCTGTCACTACAGGTAAGGCAGGCTAGGTACATGATTTAAGGCAAATGATGCTTCTTGCTCTAGTCTTCTCTCATATCTTGAAGATCCCGAACAACAGTGGCATCTCAAAGCTTTGGGGAATGGAAAACAGAAGTGGGGCTGAAATGGCGTTTTTGTCCTGTTATCAGCCCATTCATTTCCTCCTCTGGATCCCAGCTGTGGGACAATAAATGAGGCAGGCCCATAAGTTGCCAGGCTGGCAAGTTTGTCGACTGTTAAATTGCTTCTTTGTCACTGCACTGATGGAGTTTACGATTTTCATTTGCTAGAAGGGTAAATCGTGTGTCCTGACTTAGGTACCTGCAAGAAACTCTAGGCTCTTCCTAAAATCAGTAGGGAGAGTGTTCAGGAGTGCTTCATCTCGCCCTGAGTTAGGGGCTGAAGGAAGGTGAGCTGAATTACTCTGTGGCAATGCCTCTTTCTCTAGAGGCGACTAGTTCAGTCTTGGACAGCTGACTCTTTTGCTGTAGAGCACAGAAACCAAAGATTTTCACATCAAAGAGATGCAGAGCACTGAGAAATCAGATCACGTGCATACGCAAACAAGATTTTTACTGCAGAGCAGTTTCACGAGCACAATGGCACCTCTGCAAGTGAAGTTGATGGGATAGCTCAGAAAATAAAGATGCTTACATTTGTCAGTGACTGCAGAATAAATCCCTATTCAAGACATTACACACCAGTTTGGTTTCAAAGCAATCGCAGCCCATTAAAGAAAAATGGCTATTTAAAGTACTCTGGCTTTGTATTTAACAGATTGATTATCACCATTGCTATTTGCCAAGCACACCCACACAAAAGAAATTCACTTTGAAAACTGCCTAACTGCAGATCATCAGACCAGAACAGCCTTGGGTATATAATAATAATTTCTTGCTTAATTACATGTTTACGCAGGTCATTTAGAGATATTCTGGTCTTCTGAGTGAATGAGAGCCTTTGAAGAGTGGCAGCTCGCTCTCTCCCCCAGCGTGGAGGTGTTGAAATGCTGAGGCTGCTGCTCTATCCTGGTGTGCCTTGGCTGCCCGGCAGTGGGCACTGCGCGGGAACATGCAGTAGGGGACCTCGAACCCCTTGGCAAGGCCGCGGTGGCACCAGCTTTCTCAGGAGCTGAAATTCCGTTGGTCACCTCCATTTTTGTCCTACCTCTTCACGGTAGGAACCTACCTAGGAAGTTTGTCCCACCCTGCTTAATCAGAGACCTGAGAGTTCAGCACATCAACGATGGCTGTGGGTAGGCGTAACCGGACCGTTGTTTTCTCAGAAGACTCAGGCAAAGCGGCACACAGGGGAGGTGGGAGAGCCCTGCACCGACAGGACAGACAGATGCATAGCCAGACCTTGCCAGAGGCCAAAGTCAAGGTCCTGCTGTTTCTTCTGGGGAGGTTTGCCTCCGAGTGGCTCGTGCACATGGCTGTGCTTGGAGCTCAGGGCAGGAGGTCCCTCCTGTCCCCTTCTCCTTGTGCACTGACTAAGAACATCATAGGCCTTTGCGGGACATTGCAAAGAGCTTCATATCCTGAACTCTTGTCACCTCAGCAGCGTTTATCTCCCCCTGTCTTGACCCTCCCCAGAGGTCCTCCAACACCTTCCATAGGGAAACTGAACGCCAGTTCAAACCCTGATCCCATTAATTGCAGTCAGTCTGCTCAGAGCAGGTTACTGGAAGCTCAGCCGGAGGACCAAGGGTGAAATCACCCTTATGTATCTGAAGAGTAGACTTAGCTGGTTGTCGTATTCAGTATCTCCGCATCCTTTGTTGCACAACAGAGATGTTTCTCCTGCAATAAGGACTTTTGCCAGCTTAGGAGAACTGATTTTGCGCTGACCTGGGTAGAAACTAACCTGCTGGAAATGTAAACTGGAAACAGTACTCTTTTGATTTCCCCTTGTGCTCTCTTCTAAGGCTGATGGGCAGCTCATTTGGAGACTTCCCTTGGTTTTAATCCTGCACATGGGACCAGGGTAAAGCAGGAGGTGTTGTGTATCTAAGAAGAGAGTAGGACAAGACAGAGAATTAGGCCTTTTGAGACTCACCATGGCTTTTTTTTTTTTTTTTTTTGAGAGGAAACCGTATAATGCAGTCTTTCAAACCAGGGTTTGTGGTTCATCCATCAGGGTGGCATTGATAACGATTGGGAGGAAAAGTGTTCACAGGATTATTTGTCAGGTCTGCTATCTAATGCAGGGGGAGATAATAACTCCCACCAAGAAACACTTGCTAGAGCTTTCCCATGTGATCTGTTAAAGATCTGTTAAAAGACCTATTTTCTTTATCTCCTTTTTTTGTTTTATTTTGTATTTCAAAAGAAGTAATCCTTCACTGCTTGATTTTGAAAACAGGACATTGCAACAAACAAACCAGAGTTTCCGCCAGAAGAGGATTTCAGAGGTGCAGGGATTCAGCAAGACCCAGGACCTTCTGGGCATCACTGTTTGTCCTTTCAAGCCTTATAAAAAGTGACAAAAAGCGAATTGGCTGTTGTTGCCCTGACACAATGATTGCAACCTTAGAGATGTAATGATAACATGAGAAAACCTTACCAATCAATGTATTCGATGAATCACTGTCAGGACCAGCATTATTCATATCCATTGCTTAAATACCTCATGCAAAAAAATTCCCTTATTACGAAATACATCGTTTGTAATGCAATTGGATAAGTACCTTGCACTGCTTCAGCTCCAGGCAGTACACAAATCAATACAAGGAATTCTTGGGACAATTTAAGCATGTCTGTACAAGGAGACTGAAACAATTTTACTGCAGTTTTGTCTAATCCGAGTAAGCAAAATGAGCACAAACTTCACAGGGGTCCAAAGCACTCTATGGGCACAGTTGCTTGAGCTGCATTTGGTAGAGAAGTACTCTGTTCTGGGAAACAATCTCATCAGTAGAAATCTCAGCTTGTTTTGTCTCTGATGCTCGTTTATCCAGACAAAAATTATGTGTTTTTACCAGAAACGTTTTGTGTGTATGTTTTTAATTTATTTTTTTTTTTTTTTTTTTTTACATTTCACATTTATAGTTTAACAGCACCCGTTCGCCCTCCCCAATTGAGTGTTGCCACATGACCCCCTGGAGTAGAAAGGTACTGGAAAAACAAGCAATCCTCAACTAACAGCCCTGTCTCAACTCTTCTCCCTTCCAAATCCTAACCCTTCCTCTTGCTTGCTTTTCACTTGCTAACTTTACTGTGCTAAAAGAAGCCTTTTCTGGTTTTCTCTTGTCAGTAAGACACAACAATGACTTTTTTTCCCTCCTCTGTTTCATTCTTCACCTTGGATGGGTTTCAGGAGCTCATGGCAATGAGTCCACCTCCTCCTATCACCTCCTTTAAAAGGCCTGAACCGGGACAGACTCAATAGCATTAGCGGTTGCATTTCATTCTCTTGCAATGTTTTTGCCAAACTGCCCCTTCTCTTCTTTTTTTCCTAAATGGTAAGAAACCACAACAGTGGGTATTTCTTCCCTGGTCATTGGGTGATGCCACTGTTTGGAGAGGAGGAGCTCTGGCAGCCAGGATCACTTTGCCCGCTTTGTCCAGCGCTTCATTGTCATCCAGGGCAGGGATCGGCAACAAATGCTGCTGCTGTGTGTGTGTGTGTGTATGTGTGCACGGGTTGGTTTTTTTGCATGCATGCATGCATCAAACTTTTTCGGGGGGGGGGAAGTTACCTAGGAAACAAAGTCTTTTGTGCTCGAAGTTTATATGAGCTATTCACGGCTGCCGGGGATCGGCACAAAAGCTGCAGGCAGAAAGAAGGCTGCGATGTTTGATTGAGATGCTACGTGGGAAAAGGGGGTTTTCTGCGGGTGGGTGGAGGAGGAAGCACGCGTTGTCTCAGGTCTGGGGGTGCTGCGGGAGGTGACGCTGGTGAGGTAAGTGTGTGCCCTCCAACAGTTTAAATAGTAGCTGCCGAGTTAAGATCTTAAATGCTTTTGGGGCTGGGGCGTAAATGCTGTTTTGGCAAGCCTGAGACGGTTAATTCCGCCGGGATTTGTGAGGAGCCTGGGCGGAGGAATGGCAGAAGCACAATGGCAGCCCGGGCGTGATCCTGCGGCGTTCGACACCCGCCTGCTCAACGCCCTGCCAAGGAGCCGGAGAGCAATACTTTATCTTCACTGTGTTTGCTACCGAAACTAAAACTGGCAAATGAAGTGTAAACAGCAGGCATGAGGGGGAAGGCTGGTAGTTAAGCAGCTGGGAATTCAGGACTGAAGAGAAAGCCGGCCTGAAAGCAATTGCGCTTCATTTTTAAAAACCGAGAGGCAGATGGACGTCCTGGGCTGGTCGAAGAGTTGTCACAGCAGCTTATAGAAGAATATATAAATGGAAAAAGGGAGGGATATTAGGCAGAAAAAGGTAAGTGTTTATCCCCTCTGTCCATTCCAAACAAAACAGAAACTTTTTTTTGCAAACAAAGACCCCCAAACCCGAGTTGGTGGCCAGCACCACATGGAAACGTGCTTAATTTATTTCTTCTATGAGATGAAATTGTAGCGGCTTTGCAAGATAAGATGTTGGGGGATTTGTTTTTTCTTCTAAAAGAAAACAAACCATCTGTGTTTCTTCCACACAGTTTACTTTTTTCTCTGTTTCTTTATCTTCCGTATCTAGCACTTCTCATAGCATGCTGTGAAAATGTGCGTGGTTTCTAAATAACCCTTTGAATTTCTTCTGGTGGTGGCTACTCTTCTCTTTGGCCACTGTCCCCCCACACCTGCTGCTTCCCGCCGCAGCGCTGCTGAGTGGCTGTAACTTCGGTCTGCTCATGGTCTGAGTTTGTAAAAATGAAATGCAAATGGTTTTCTGAAGTACAGGAGGGGTCTTCTGTAAAAATTTGGGCTTTCTGATGCTTTTCCTCAAATGAACCGTTATGTGGGACCAGTCCTCTCTAGTAATCAGCAGACTCGGGTGTTCAAAAGGTTGCGGATGCAAATGAGGGCCCACGTGTCTAACGCTGATGGTAATTGAGGGCACGCTCACAACAGCTACCCACGAATGCAGGACGTGCCCTCTTCTGATGGAGGAGATGTCCTGTAAATGTCACTGTGAATATGCCGGCTTGTTTCCAATATGCTGAGATATTTTTCTCCCATTAGCAGGATGTTATTTTTCCATTGGAGAATAGCTTGTGCTGTGTGACTTAGCTAGAGCGGCTCCTCCTCGCATCCCTGTAATTGATTTCTGATCTGTGTGTCTGCTTTGTTTCAAAATTAGCCTCGTGTGCCTGAGTGGGAGACACTGATTTTGAATGTATTCATTTGCAGTCCCATCCACCAGAGGACGAAGATACAGATGTCATGTTAGGGCAGAGGCCGAAAAATCCAATACATAATATCCCTTCTACACTGGATAAGCAAACCAATTGGAGTAAAGCACTACCTCTCCCAACTCCGGAGGAGAAAATGAAACAAGATGCCCAAGTGATTTCTTCTTGCATTATCCCCATCAATGTCACTGGTACAAATCTCTTCTATTTCTTTTTGTATTTATTGCATGGTTCAAGGGAGGTCAAGTACTTATTGTGTTTAATTTATCTGAAGTCACAGGATTGTGCAGTGTGGGGGCAAAGACCCTAGCTTGAGGATTTAGTTTCTGGAAGACAGTGGGCTAAATTCATCCCTCATGCGCGACTGCTGAAGTCACTGAAGCCGCATCTAGGATTAATTTGGCCCATATTTTCGGAGTCGTATTATACAGTGTAACATAACACTGGTTCCCTGTATAAACAATGTACTTTTGTTGTGTATATAACCTACAGTCTGTATTTACAGAGACCTCAAATAACTTTTTGAATGTAGCTGACTGAAATAATGCAGAAAGCCACCAAAATTAATCATATGATTATCATGTGTAGCAGGAGAAGATAAACTAGAGAATGTAGGCTACTATTTGCAGTGCTTTAAACATGCGAGGCATGACTGTGTAGCATGCAAGCCATCGCTCTGAGATCTCTTTACATGCAGCTATGCTGAAGGTATAGTAATGGCATTTTCTTTTATTTCTATGACATTTGGATACATTTGACTAGATTTATTTGTTGAAGGAGAATTTGTTTATAGAAGCTGCAGGTATATCACTCTCAAATGTGACAGATGATTACTTATTTCCAGAATCAAAAATCAGGCTGTTTTTCTCTTTCTCTTTTTCTCTTTCTCTCCTTCCAGAGGGCTATGGTAAACATAAAGTTGATCTGGGTTTTCCTCAATAATGTTTCGCACCACGTTTTCATTAATGTAAGAGCATAAAGTGGGCTGACTTCCACAATTATAGACTTGAATATAAACAATCAGGAAAAAAGCAGGGAGCTTGCAGTTAGCCTTCATTCCCCAGAGAAAATATCTATATTTAATTCTATTTTCCCAGGAACTGGGGGGTTGGGGGGGAGGTCACAGCCCCTCATGCCCCATCGCTCTTTCCTGGGTCTGTCAGTGGTGCCCAACCTTCTGGCAAGACAGGCTGTGGGGTTCACCATGATGCTGGAGAGGGCTGTATGCCCACAGTCCAGCTTCAGTCCCCAACGGAGGGACTTCTGGGCTTTTGGGCTTGCAGCACATCTGTCCTACAGTGTCACGGTGACAGGTCCCCATCTGCTCCACCATCAGCTGCATGAATCCTCCTGGTGATGGCAACACGGTCCTAGTTCCCCTCCACCCTGGCAGCAGAGGTGACACTGCATGGTGTCACCAGCTCTGCCTGTCCGGGGCAGTGGCAACCAGGAACGGGTGTCCCCACCACCAGGAAGGTGCTTCTGGCCAGCTGGGGCGCCACGGGAGGAAAGTAGCAGCCAGCAGAGCTGCCTGCATAGACCCTGCTGGGCCAGAGGGTGGGAGTCAGCTGGTTGAGATTGCAGGTTGGGCACTGCCAATGGAAATCCCCATGGAAAGTCATAGACAGTAGGGCACATTTCCATGAGGTAAAGCTGGTGTTAAAATGATGCTCTTTCTAGATTCAATACAAGACCCTAATTGGTGTAAGCTTTCTAACATGGCTGATGTCACCTAATGCAGTTCAGAGGAGAGTTAGGTCTGGGACCAATGTTAACTTTTCCAGTAATAGCCATTTTTGCCTAGACTCCACCTGCCATACATTGGAACCAAATTTCCACTGATCAGTTTTACAGATCAAGAATGGTATGTAATCTTCTGGATGTTTATGTGTATCATTCTCATTAGCACTAATGGGAATAATTTGTATGCGTCACGGGGAGGATATACCCTCTTCCACTTTCCTCTCGGAGATGACCCCCGTGCATCTGGTGCACAGAGCATGTTTGGCTAACTCACGGTTGCTGGAAAACCAGCAATTATGCTGATTGATTTTTTGTTTCAAAGAGTTTGCTTTCAGTTCTCTGTTTTTATTTTTTAAGCTTCTCCCAACCCTGAGAAATGTTCACTTTTTTGAAAATGACTGTTGTTGGAGTTTATGGCACTTTCGTTCCATATTAAAGAAAGTTCTTCCTCTGCTTATTCCAGGGGCATTGGTGGTTACAGGACATCTGTCTGAAGCCTCTATTTCACTCTAGTAGATTTCAAGAAGAACTTTTACAAGAAAGTTACTTTTTAATGTTTTACATTGTTATGTAGTGTAATATGTACGTGTATGTCTGTGTATAATTATGTTTTCTATAATTATACGCTATTAAAATAGAGCTTCTTATCAAGATTTTTTTTTTTGTTTTCCTTTGGTTTGGTTTAGTTTGTTTGTTTTTCTTAAGATTACAAACCACTGTACCAGCAATCCTTATGTTAGTGTTTTTATGGACCTGGCACATTTTTTCCGACCTGTCCCACATCAACTTTAGAGAGCATGGGTGTACAGTTGTGTGAAAAGCCAGCGTGGATGGGCACTGGTCTTCTTGTGGGCCTGCTTTTAACTTCATTTTGACAACATAGTGTAAAAAACAAAGTGAAAGATACTTCCCTGTCCCAAAGCCATGGAAACATAAAGACGATGAGGAATTCCTGCCTATTCTCTGTGACTGTGGTTGTAAATAAGCGTGCCCGTGGACTTAGGCTCCTAAATCCAAACCCAGGATCTTGATTGACTGCGTGACCCCATTCCCAGAGTGGACTCCCATGCATCCCGCTGTGTGCTGAGCACTTGGGAAACTCAGGCCACTTGCCGATGCATGCAAGTAAATAGCAGCTGCCCTTGGCCGTGTGTCATCGTCATAAAGAATGCTCTCTAAACTTGCACAGGGACTTGGCCCCATTTTAGCTGTCTCCTTCCTTTTTGAAATGTTAGCCCCCTTGGCATATTGGTCTCCTAAGAAGTGCCCGACTACTGCAATATGGCGTTATATCCTCAAATTGTTTTCATATGCTTAGTTGCTTAAAATAAGTTAGGCTGTAGCTGAACAGATTACTCTTTGCAGACAATTTACTGTCATTGTCCCTATGACAGATGGATAACTAGCTATAAGAAAGATGCCCTGTTACCAAAAGCTCTCTGTTTTCCTTCCTGATTTTCTTTTTTTTTTTCCTTTTCTTTTCTTTTTTTTTTTTTTTTACTCCTTCTGTTATTTTTGGCAGACCAGGCTGCTGAGGGGGAGCTGGAATTAGATGTAAAACTGTGATATACTGTGATATAATTTACATAAGAGCTACATAAGGGCTCCCTTATGTTTATTCACAGGCTTAATCCAAGCTCACATACCTCCACTGTGTTCCAGCCATGAAAATTTGTTTACTATTTCTAAAGGCTAATGAGACCTATTTATGGGTTGCAGGAGTTGGTTTTGACAGAGAGGCTAGTATACGCTGCTCTCTTGTTCATTCACAATCTGTACTACAGCGGAGACGAAAGTTGAGGAGGAGGAAAACCATCTCTGGCATCCCCAGAAGAGTGCAACAAGAAATAGGTGTAGTATAAATACAAATCTTCCATAGATAGCTTTCTAACCAACTTAAATTGCAGAGATATGAGCTGGTAGCCAGCCTTCCAAAGAAACAAAACCTTGAAAGTGTAAATGCTTGTGGAGTTTGGGAATGATGTGGTTTGTTTTTTTGATTTACTACAGTAAGCAAAGCTATATTACTCCATATAGCCTTGATGGACCGGGGGCCTTACCGAGTAATATAGAAATACGTGTTCAGCTCTTATTGTGTAAATGTTAATCAGTTCTTTTTTTTTTCCATTTTTTTTCTGTTACGAACCCATAGTTATGTGCATAAAAAGTAACTAGATTAAGTGAAAGTTTTTTCTTGCGTGAGGGGAACTTAAAGAACTGACAGATGTTGCTCAGCAAAATGATGATGAGCTGTCACAACAGCCGGATAACTCACTTAGATGAGCGGCTGGATATCCACCTTAGAGACAGCTGCTGGTACCCTATGGGAAACTTTGCTAAACGTTCCTTTTATTTATCACACTTGTCCTCTATTTCTTCCTTTTGTTCTTTATTACCAAGGATATTTGCCCAAATGGAGTGGCTTACCTCACTTTTTGTCCCAGGTAAATTAGGAGCAACTCTGTTGAGGGAAGAGCCAGTGCAAAATTGATATTAACCCAAAACAAAACTAACAGAATCGTTATTTCTTAATGTTCATCTGCACCTGAAGATGGCTCTGGTATCTTGGTCTGTTGCCGTGAAACTTGATGGGAAGCAGAAGGAATGTGTTTATCACAGGGAATAAGCAACCAGAGAACCTATGAAAGAAAGATCCTGTTGCCTTGCAAATATTCTTGGTAGTAAAGAAGCAGATAGATAATGGAAATTCTGAACAGACAGGTAGTCAAAATAGAATTATTTTTAGAAGCTCACAGAGTGCTTTATCTAGCAGCCACTCCTGAAAACTGCCTTTAACTAGGTGAAATAGAGTGACAAAAGCTGAAAACTTAGTACTGATCTTAATATTTACCACAGCAAGATCAGCTCCGAGTGATATCACATGGCAGAAATAGGAGAACCGAGATCACATTGCAGGACTAGGAGAATTTCCCCACCTCATCGGGATGAGGTCTGCCTTATATACTTTCTATAGCAAAGTTAAATTTGGTTCAATGCTCAGCAATATTAAAAAAGATAATGCTTCTTGGGTTGCTCCGCGGGATGTCTCGCGCCACGAAACATGGAGGTGTCTCCCACTCACCCAGCTTTCCGTGTGTCCTAGATTCAGATGAGTCGCCGGTGGCAAGAGAGCGCAATGTGATTGTGCACGCAAACCCAGACTTCTCTGGCTCCAGCAGCAGGAGGTCGGGGACCCGGGACTCTGAGTGCCAGACGGAAGAAATCCTGATAGCCGCTCCCTCCCGGCGGCGCATCCGCGCCCAGAGAGGGCAGAGTGTCGTCGCCTCCCTCTCCCACTCCGCCGGCAACATCTTGGTGCTGGCGGACAACGGGGATGCTGTCTTTGCTGCCGCTGTCAGCAACCGCATCCGCTCGCGCAGCCTTCCTCGCGAGGGTGCCCGGGCCAGCGAGGGCCACCAGGATGCCACCACCAAGAGTGCAGGGTACGAAGCAGAGCACTTCCTAGCCGGCCAGGAGAGGATCCCAAAAAAGGGGAAGGAGGTCTTGAGCAAGCAGGGTTCACAAGAGCACCAGCCCATCGGTTTAACTTGTCCTCAGCACCTGCATAGCCCCGAACACAGCATCAGCGAGAGGGGGAGGTCGCGGCTGTCAAGGATGGCCGATTCGGGCAGCTGCGAGATTTCGTCCAACTCGGACACCTTTGGGAGCCCCATTCACTCTATCTCCACAGCAGGAGTCCTGCTCAGCAGTCACATGGACCAGAAAGATGACCACCAGTCCTCCAGTGGCAACTGGAGCGGGAGCAGCTCCACGTGTCCTTCCCAGACGTCTGAAACCATTCCTCCTGCTGCCTCTCCTCCGCTGACGGGCTCTTCGCACTGTGACTCCGAGCTGTCGCTCAACACCGCTCCCAATGCCAACGAGGACTCCAGCATCTTCATCACGGAGCAGTTTGGTGACCATGTGGACAAGGTCAGGGGTCACAGGGCGAGCTCCTTCACCTCCACCGTGGCGGATTTGTTGGATGACCCCAACAACAGCAACACAAGTGACAGCGAGTGGAACTACCTGCACCATCACCACGACGCCTCCTGTCGCCAGGACTTCAGCCCCGAGCGCCCGAAGGCCGACAGCCTGGGATGCCCCAGCTTCACCAGCATGGCCACCTATGACAGCTTCCTCGAAAAGACCCCCTCTGACAAGGCAGACACTAGCTCACACTTTTCTGTGGATACCGAAGGATACTATACCTCCATGCACTTTGACTGCGGTCTCAAGGGTAATAAAAGCTATATTTGCAACTATGCAGCCGCGGGCTCTGAGAGTGGCCAGACCGGGAGCGTGACCTCCAGCCTGGCTGACTGCGCCTGGCAGGAGTGCGTGAGCCACAGGAGGCAGGGACGGCAGAGCATCTCGCTGAAGAAACCAAAGGCAAAGCCAGCCCCACCAAAACGCAGCTCATCTTTGAGGAAATCGGAGGGCAGCACCGATCTTCCTGACAAGAAAGAACCAAAGATCGGTGGTGGGCAGCACGTCTCTCACACCGTCAGGGAGATGAAACTGCCCCTTGAGTTTGCAAACACACCTTCCCGAGTGGAAGGCCCCAACTTGCCAACCAAGCAGGAGCTCCCCTGGGCAAACCAGGGTGATGGTGGGTTAAAGGACACTCCTTTTGACACCACCGATATCCCTTCCTTTAAAGATGAAGGTGCTGAACAACCTCACTATGCAGACCTCTGGCTTCTGAATGACTTGAAATCCAGTGATCCTTACAGGTCCTTGTCCAATTCGAGCACCGCTACGGGTACTACAGTCATAGAGTGCATCAAGTCACCAGAGAGCTCCGAATCCCAGACATCCCAGTCCGGGTCACGAGCCACCACCCCATCCCTCCCCTCCGTCGACAGCGAGTTTAAGCTGGCCTCCCCCGAGAAGCTAGCAGGGTTAGCCTCACCCTCCAGCGGGTACTCCAGCCAGTCAGAGACGCCCACATCTTCTTTTCCAACTGCTTTCTTTTCGGGACCCTTGTCTCCAGGGGGGAGCAAGAGGAAGCCGAAAGTGCCAGAGAGGAAGTCATCACTGCAGCAGCCACTCTCGAAAGACGGCACCGCCTCGGTGAGCAAAGACCTCGAACTTCCAATTATACCTCCTACGCACCTCGACCTAAGTGCTCTTCACAACGTTTTGAGCAAGCCCTTCGCTCACAGGCACCAGCTGCATGCCTTCAGCCACGGCAAGCAGAGTGCGGTCGGGGAAGCCCTACATCCCAGCCCTCCCTCCGCCCTCGCCATCACGCCCTCCGTTCTCAAGTCTGTCCACCTCCGGGCAGTCAACAAGCCTGAAGGGGGGAAACAGAAAGGCAGCACCCCAGACCTGCTCTGTATACAGGAGAGCACCACCTTGATGGCAACTGACGTGTCTCCTGGCAAAATGAAGCCGCTCTTAGCTAAGAAACCAGTATCTCGTCAGTACTCCACGGAGGAGGCCATAATGTCGTACATCGACGCTTCCCCAGCAGAAGCGGGCCCCGGAAAGCTGCCTTTGGAGAAAAGCTCCTCTTTCAGTGGGCAGAATAGCTGCGAGCGAGAAGCTGTAACTTCAGCAAGCGTGAGTCTGGTTGAAATCAAACCCGGGAAGGACCAAATGCACTCGGTCACTGAGCACTTGCCGGAAAGCGCTCTGAATCAGACGTGTGCCGTCTCCATGGATGGCTTTCAGAAGGGCTCAGCTTTCCTCACAGGCAATGATGAAGCAAAGAAACCCAGCCAGGGAGCAGAGCCGGAGCACGACCTTCAGCAAGCGCAGGCTGAGCGAGAGCTCCACGCAGGTGGCGAGGGGAGGCTGGAGGTTGCGCCTACAGGCGAAAGCCCAGCTTGGGCTGAGGGAGCAGCCGTCAGCGATCAGCTGAAGCACCAACCCGATGTAAGCCACCATGTGCCTGGGAATGTTGGCTACGAAGCAGAGACAGCAGCAGCGAATTCACTCGGCGAAGTGAGTTGCAAGCAGGAAAACGATATCGCATCAGGTATCCCAACCAAAAGTGCCTCTGATGACGGCAGGGCAGATGAGACAGAGGGCAGTGCGGACGAGCCTTCGCTGAAAGGTCAGTTGTGAACTCCTCCTGCGTTATACCCGATCATGCGGCTTTGGACGCGACTGGTAGTGGAGTCGAAAAGCAGGCTGGAGTTGCCAATTGGCTTGCCTCCATAGGTTTAAGCACAGAGCCCCTGATCTGATAGCTGGCCAGCCAGCCTAAAGATATTTTACACTTTTTCAATGTATTCAGAGGATATTTCTCTGATATTTATATCCTCCCTCGTGCTGCATTTCAGCTGAAAAGAGAAAAGGGAGGAGCAGTAACCCTGGGTGCAGAGGAGCATTATTATCACAGCTATACAGTAAATGAGAGATCCTGGTTTCAGTCCCTCGCAGTGCCCCCATAAAGGCACTCCCATTAGCAGTCAGAGGTCCCCCGGGCTCATATACAGGAATGCCAAAAAGCCCAACACATCCAATGAGGCGTTTAAACTACTGCTCCTTAAAAAGGGCAGCTGATCCGATGCCAGCTACAGGATGTCCATCACAGAAATTCTGAAAAGTCCCATTTTGCCCAAGTCTCCTGGAGAGCTGACGGCAGATGCCCCCAAAGCCTGGAGGAGCCTTCCCCCACGGCGAGCCCCCATAAAAGGGTCCAACATGCGATGTAAACGATGTTTAGATTAGAGGATAAAGTCTGTATGGTGGTATTGGCCTCTCGGTTGTGAAGCGAGCTGATGCCTCGCATTGGCAGTGCTGTTGCAAAGCATGGTGGGGTCTGACTCATAGCGTGGCCTCTTTCCTTGTTTAAGAGTCTTCTCCTAGCGACGAGTCCATCATGTCTCCGCTGAGTGAGGAGTCGCAGGCCGACGCTGAGGACGTCTTTGTGTCTCCAAACAAACCCCGCACTACTGAGGATCTGTTTGCAGTCATTCACAGGTGACCTAACCTGCGGCAACGGGAAACGGTAACGCGCAGCCCTGCACAGTCGCCCACTAACAATAGCTGCAGGATGGTTATTCAATGGTTAAGTCTTGTCCTGAAACTACCTTTATCAGTTTATAGAGTTTAGTTTTCTAAAAGGCAGCTTTTAAAAGATGCTTTATTACGGTCTGGCGTGCACACTGAGTATCTTCATGGCATGCGTAGGATGCTTTACAGATAACGACATTGGGCTGTTCTCTCTAACAAACATACGTGTCTCCAAAGAAAACTACCCGCAGTGGTTCCTGCCTTCAGCCCACCAGCTCTATTCTGGTGAGTGAGTCATTGTAGCAAGAATGATGAGAAGGCATCTCTTCAATTTTAGAATACTGTGTATTCAGCTGAAATTTGCAATCACAACTGAAATTACAGATTTCTGCTACTGAATAGGTTACGCTCAGTATTATTATTACCCAAGACTCTGTATGCATTGTCGTCTTTATAAAGAGCTGCTTGTGCATACATTGTTTTGGAAGAGCTGGGTGATGTTGAGAGGGACTCTCTGGATCAGTGCCTCATTCATTGCACAAAAGCTATCATGGCTTCAAGTGCCATCAGTCACTGCCAGCCTCCAATATTTGACAGAGGGATTGCGAGAACTCTAGCTAATATGAAAGCGCAGTCAATCCGTGAAACTCCAGACCAGCATTAAGTGTTATTCTACAAAGATGATGTCTGAAAGAGAACTCCTTTGTGTTTTTACAGATCAAAAAGGAAAGTTCTCGGGAGAAAGGATTCTGGAGACCTCTCTGTAAGAAACAGATTGAGAGCTTCATCGGGGACTAGCAGCCAGCCCCCCGCCAGCAGCACGCTGCCCGCCAGCAACGTGCCACCGGCCAGCAGTGTGGGCACTCCTATTAGCAGTCAGAGGTCCCCTGGGCTCATATACAGGAATGCCAAAAAGTCCAACACATCCAATGAGGAGTTTAAACTATTGCTCCTTAAAAAGGGCAGTCGATCCGATTCCAGCTACAGGATGTCCGCCACAGAAATTCTGAAAAGTCCCATTTTGCCCAAGTCTCCTGGAGAGCTGACAGCGGATGCCCCCCAAAGCCTGGAGGAGCCTTCCCCTGCAGCGAGCCCCGATGCGTTGTCCCCGCTCTCCCCCTGCTCCCCCAGGGTCAACGCGGAAGGATTCTCCTCCAAAAGCTTTCCCATGTCAGCGTCTTCACGAGTGGGGCGCTCGCGGGCACCTCCGGCTGCCAGCAGCAGCCGGTACAGCGTGCGCTGCAGGCTGTACAACACGCCGATGCAGGCCATCTCCGAAGGAGAGACGGAGAACTCGGACGGCAGCCCCCACGACGATCGGTCTTCTCAGAGCTCAACGTAGGTGGCGCGGGTGCCTGGCCCAGGCTGCCGACACCACTCGGGCTCTGTAGGGATGTGAATATAAGAGGCCAGTGGTGTAGCAGTCAAAAGGAAAAAAATTGCAGGGCAATATCGATGCTTAAATGTGCTCATGTTTGTAAGACACTGGGGAAACAGAGGACTACAGCTGTAGCTATTTATTACATTACATTTTCTAAAAGGAAGAAGATACGCTATGTCTGTTCTGTTTTCTTTCGGCTTCGTTTGGTTTATCCCACTCTCGTTTCCGTTGTCACTGTAGATTTCAAGGCTATACGCTCTCCATAGAGTTAAAAGTGACTTTGTTGTTTGTTTTTTTTTTCCCAGAAGTGGCCCATCTAGAAGCAAATCCCTCACTGTAGTGCTTCCCTAGGGAGAAAAAAAAAAAAAAAAAGAAAATGCTCTTGAGGATTGGTATTTTTCTACATTAAAATGAGCTGAAACAAAATTTAGAAGAAATTAATGAAACATATGTAAATACCATATTTTTGATAAAAATTTGTAAATAGAATTATCAAAAAGTGGATGTGGCAAATGATTTACTGCATAACAACTTTGTTTATAGAAGACAAAAGAAGTCAAATGTAATAACTGTATTCTGTGAATACCATTTTCATATCAAACATAAAAAATTCGCATGGCCACTGATAACCACTTTCAGGGCAACAAGCCTGAAGGACGACATTGAGCGGTGGAAAGGAGGAATTCTCCGCCTTAGCTGAGGAAAAGGAAAGGCTGACTGCGATGGGATTAAAGTAACCATTTGTCTTTCTAAGGCAGCTCCGAAGAAGCTAACTGGAAAGCGCAGCTGGGAGGGTTACCGTGAGGATCAGTGGGGAAGGTGAGCGTGCTTCCGACAGAACAAAGTTGCATCTGATGGAAAGCCCTAAAGGGTCCTGTCCCACAGCCTCCTCTGGGCCTTTATTCTTGCAGGGATCGCTTCAGAGGGGATAGGTGTGAGAAGAAATAGTACTTAACTTTCATATTCCTATTAGGCTATTGGGATACATAACACGGTCATAACCTGGTAACTATAATCTTTAAACACGATTAGTTTCTGGTTCGTAAAGGAAACAAATAAATTATAAGCATGCAAGAAGCGCTTTCGATTTATCAGTAAATATCCGCGATGAGTTTTCAGTGAAGCTTTCTTTGTGCTGATGAGATTCATGCTACCTAAATATTTGCCAAAATGACACTGTGAAAACGTAGCTGGGAAATAGGTATGTGTATGCATTATTTATATTCATTGCTGAGCTGGGAAGGGGAAAGCTCTGGTTCATTGTGCCAGCCACATACAGTTGGGATCTTGTCTGGGTTTACCAGAAACGCAGAACAGGGTGAGGGACTGGGGTGGGGTGGGAAAGGAGACAAATCAAAGCAGCTGCTTTGATACAAATGAAGGCAGGGAAATAAAAGCTGAATTACTTGAAGTTACTTGAATTTTCTTGTCTTAAAACTGCAAGAATCTGTACTTTTAAAACTTAACCCATGAGTCGCTTTATACTTTTAATTTTTAAACAGAATAAAACGAACAGGCCTGATTCTCCTTTGGGTCACCACAGTTTCCATCGAGGTAGCACCATCCGTGCTACTTGGAGAACAAGGCCCTCTTTGTCCAAAATTGATGCAGTTGGTGTTGGTTGCCATGGGACATGGTTTGGAATAGAGGGAAGGTTAGTGCAGAGAAAATAGCGTGAGGAGAAATGTGGTGTGCAGTAGGACAGGTCAAGTAGGATGGCAGAAGGAGCGTACTTTAGTACTAAAGAAATCAACTAGAAGCTGGCTTTAAGCATAAGTAAATGATAGGGAAGCAGGATGTGTGAAATTGGTTTTTACCGTTTGTGGTTTTTTTGCTTTTAATCATGTAATGCATAAAGCTGAGAGTTTTTAAAAGTGGGCAGAGCGTGTTTTAAAGAGGAAGGTTCTACGTAAAACTGTTACGATTTTAAAGAGTCTGAGCAAGTCAGAATGGTTTAACAAATCCCCAGTATTATTTCCCATAAGGTTCATGTCTGATTTCGTCTAGTGATTACCACAAGAAATACATTATTCAGGGTTTCCTACCGTCCTCCTGTGTAGCCTGGTTGTGTTCAGTGTGCGAGGTAGAGTCACTGTGCATGTGGTATGTGCGTTGGGAAGAGGGGTGGTCCGTCAGCTGAAGGTTGCAAAATCGGGAAGTCTAAATAATCTAAAAGACAGAAATAGTTTTCAAAAAGGCAATGGGAGCCAAGTTTTGGAAACAAAAGGCTAATCACATTAGTAGCTCAGTTAAGAAAGTAAGTCTGAACACAAGTGAAGTGAATGAATGAGAACGTTGTAAGAGGAAACATTTAGCATATAACAAACCACTTTCTGAAGAACATGAGTAAAGGAAGTTTAGATACTGGGCAGAAAATCCTTAGTTTGTCATCTTCAGTCATTTTGCTTAAAAATTTTACCAGGAGCACTTTTAAAACCTGTTTTATAGTCCTGAGTTAAACAGTCATTCAAAACTGTAAAGAGAATACAGCTGAATTGACTTTGATGATATCTCTTTTTATTACCAATCAATAATTTCATAGAGACCATAAGTAAATATGTACACTAAAAAATTTTTTTTTTACTGGAATGGTGAGGCAATACTTCACGTACAAAACAGCCACAGAACAATCCTGTTAAAATAATAGTCTTACTTCTTTTGTTTAATTTCCTAGTTTATATTTAGCCGATTGAAACCCAAATAAAGAGAGATTCTAAATCCACTATGAATAAAAGAGTTTGTAACAAACGTGGGAGTCAGACGAATGGCGGGGACCCCTGTAGTGTTGCAGACGTGCTATTAAGGCATCAGAGGACAAGCTGTAGAGCGAAGGGAACATCACTCACCTCTTGAGACAGGGTACAGTACGTGCATCAGGTAACTGCTGAACCATCATTTCAACCTACTGTTCCGTTGTTTGCACTGATGTTCTGGAAATGATTTCTGAAGTTATACAGCTGTGTGTTCTGAAAAACAACATTTTCACTCTTTTCTTTCTCTTTTTTTTTTTTTTTTTTTTAATTTTTGTTGTGGCACCATAGAGGACATGGAATAGTTGTAGCAAATAAAGCATATGTTTGCTTTTGCCAAAGGTCAGTGAGTGCATTTGCTGCAATGGTGGCAGATAGAGAAATACTGTAGGTTATGACTTAAAGAATTTAAAAAAAAAAATTAAGAAGGTTACAGTGTAACTATTTTGGTACTAGCACCAGTTCATGCTGGCAGAAAAGACAATGGTTTATGGACTTGCATCCATTTTGTATTTTTGTAATATTTGTAAATACGAACTTTTTAAATTGTTGCAAAGATGGTTTCTTTTGTAAAATGTTTTCAAAGTTTACATTAAATCCAAGCCTTTGTATATTTTAGAGCTGTGCAACACTTTAAGTCTTGTATTTATTTTTAGTAAAAACGGTGACAGTTTCATTGTGAACCCCTCTCAAAAAATGTGTTGGAAAAGTTTGATTACCTAGAAAGTGTGTATAGAAACTGCAAATAAACGTGACTGCAATTAAATCACACCTTCTCTTTACTTTCTTGTAATGAGATGTGAAGTCTAATCTACAGACTACAAGCATGCTATTTCTAAAGGTAAGTCTCAGCACATTACACTATTCATTTAATTGTGTTTTCTCTTCAAGTTACATTTTTTAAAAATCTGAGGAAGGGGAAATCTGTATCCAAACTGTCACTGACTTTAAGTGGAATTTTGCTTACAAGTACAATTTTGCCAGAATTTGCCCCATGTATTTTACAGGTAAGAAAAATGTAAGAGAAAGGAAGTTGAGATGAAAAATAGTGGAAAGATCACTACTTTTATCTTCAGCTGGAAAACAAAACAAATTGCAACACTTCAGACCCAAGGCTTAGAGAATCCAGTGACTGAACCTTACCAGATAAAGCAAGCCGTGGGCAAAAGGCAGGACATAAATTATGAACACAAACTTAGAAGTGCAAATGCCTCTTTATTTTAAAATGGTTATGAGGAGGTTGAGAAGTCAGGACACGGAAGCTACATGTTTAAATGATAGCCCCTGCATTCTCTTTGAAAATTGCATACTTGCAGGAAAAGAGGAGGAGAAAGTGTGCATCAGGAAACTTCGGTTTCAGCTGTCATTTTGTCTGTAGCTTTGCAACACTGTACTTCGTATTTAAAAAACACATACGGGGGGGGGGTGGGGGGGAGGGGATGGGGAAGCTGAAATGTGCAGGTCTGGTGCCTTAGACTACGTGGGAAAAAATCAGCTTTGGGGAATGGTGCTGGACTATCTGCAATCGTGCTTTGCAAGGGTTATGAGGATTGCCCTGATGGGTGCAATCTTAGAGTAGTCCCCAAGTGGGAACCAGTTTGCATAACAATTTTTTAACCAGATGGTCAAGCAGTTAATGATTATGCAGATCATTTCCTGTTGGATTGCGTGCCTTTCCCAATCCAGAAGTACAGATAAGCAAGATCTGAAGGAAGAGCTTAGCCCATAGAGGCAGGCACAAGCTGTTTTTCATCTGCCTGCTGTAGGCCTGTATATTTCTTTCATGCTCAGTGGAAGAGAAGATTAAACATTAGACTACATAAAATATACCCAGTGTTTTTTTATATATACAAGATGAAATAATTGTAGCTATTTACAACGTATGCGAAGTCAGTGACTTTTGTAAGTCTTTGTAAAATCCAGGCTTCAGTGTGTACCTTTGGGCATGTGTACGCGGCTTACAATCATCTAGTGATAATACACTCGATACTTTAAGTAGTATCACTGCGTATACAAGCTTTTCTCAGGTTGTACTTCTCAGCAAAGCGTCCCACCACGTTGTGTATATATAAGGAAAGTATATAACCATGCATGGGAAGAGTTATGTATTTAGGTGGGTTTTTTTGGAGGATATAAAGCACGAGTGTTAAAACTTAGATGCCACGTTGAGAATTTTGGCACCTTCTCCCCAGGGTGGAATTCGACCCCCACCCAACAAATCTTCCTGTACGCGCTTCCTATAGCATTCTCAGAGACTTGGCAACTCAGGCCACACAGGCAACCCGGTGGGATCCTCCTTGAGCCAGCGAGCAGGAGGCATGTCTTAATCTCCATCTCTTGATGGAGCTTTTATTGGAAATAGGCATTGATCCCCAACAGAAATCCCATGTCAGGGAGGGGACTAGCATAGGCATTCACTGCAAGTACGGAGCGTCAACGCCTGCTCCGGGCAGTGCTGCTGGCTGTGTCCGTCTGCTGCTCTGCGTAACACTGGTACGGTCTGGGAAGCAGGGGATCCTCCCCAGACATGGGTCTTATCACTGGATCGAAGCCACCCATCTCCTGGCAGCCGGCGCCTCCCCCCGCCTGTCACAGCCCCGGGGGCTGAGCCCCGGCTATCCCCGCAGGTTTCCAGCTGTCGGGCTGTCCCAGAAAAGGGCAGCAAGAGCATTCAGGGAGCAAGAGTGGGGACGCCTGAAAGGCCACAGCACCTCCCGGACTGGGCAGCCAAAGGGCAAGAGAAGGAAAAGTGTTTTGGTGCTTCTATTTGGAGGCGGGGGCTTGCCAGGCCCTGGGGCAAGCGTCCTTCCTGGGAAGTGGGCAGCTGAGCTCAGGCTCCAATCCTAGTACTGGTTTCTACCCGCGTTTCCATGGGCACTTACTTGACGGACTTTGTTTCTCATAAACCTATTTTTAGTTGCATTAATTAATTATATTTCCCTCCTTTAATTCTCTACCTGGTGACAGAAGCATGTATTAACTGTTCTCATAGTTTCCTGGGATTAAAGTCAGGCTGTCAGGTTTTTAGTTACCCAGCTTGTCCCATTTGTATTTTAACTACTGGCATGTTAGTGTTCTTCTGAAGCTTTTCTAGTGCTCAGAATTAATGGTCGTAAGAAACCTTCAACGAGCTCTCCTGACTTCTTAAACGGAAGTTACCCAGCTCTGCTAACTCAAGATTTGTGTCTTTAATTACTTCAGTATGAGTAGCAGAGGTTTCACATCATATCATCTGTACTCCTCAATCAGAAAACTGAGGAAATGTATTCGTAAGGAATCCATATCCTCCAACATAGGCTCAAGGTCACAACAACAGGTAAGCAGCTAAATACAGGCTTTCCCACTAGATTCACTTGCATTGCCACTTGAACTCCCCCAGAGCTGCCAAATCAGAAAACCGCTCTGAATGTTAAGAGAAATTTGTCCTATAACAGACGTCGGCATTCTCAGTGAAGTTTACTGTTTTCTTAAAAGATAAATTAAAAAGCTGTGCAAAACAGTGATGGCAGTGACAGTGTCATTGATAAGAATGGTAGCTTTCATGCACTTTCATTCTAAATAGGTAACTGTCAATTTTATTTTTATTTTTTTTAACAAAATATTATCAAGCTGTGACATAATACTTCTTACCATTCTTACCATTTTCACAAAAAGGCTGCAAACCATAAGCTATTTCTGTGAGGAAACAACTGGCCCTATATCTCCCTTTTTAGTTCACTGGCATCTTCTGCTGTGGTGAGAGGAGAGGTAGGAACCAAAAGAAGAATAACAAAGGCCAAGGAAATATTATTTCTTGATCAACTCATAGGTTAATTCAGACTGTTCATCCATATTACAGCAACACTCTCCATACCTAGCAGCGAGGTTGTCATGGTCTGATGTGAGGGGGGAGGTCCAGGTGGCAGGAGCTGCCCATCAGACCGGACTCCCATCCCCCTCGGGGCTTGAGCCAATCGGCCCCTCTGTGAATTGCCCTATTTACCTCGGACAAAGGAACCCGAAAGGTGTGCCGGTGCCCAGGAGCAGAGAAGGGAGGGGGGCACGGCCCCCGCTCCCGGCGCCCGGCTGGGCAGCGGCCCGGGCCGGGATGGTGCCCCCCGCTGAGGATGGCGGCGGCGGAGCCGCTTGGGGAACTCGGGGAGAGCTCTGCTCCCGGAGTGTCCACCGGGCCGAGTTCACCCAGAAAAGACTGAGATCTGAGAGAAACGGCCACATAGATAACAGGCCAGTCAATATGGAACGGGACAACGTGTGCCGCAGCTGAGTCCCCCTTGCGAGCAGCCCCTTGCAGCCAGTCCTCGGTGGAGCAAGCAGAGACCCACCTGCAGCCCGTGGAAGATCCACGTCGAGAAGAGATGCCAGAGCCTGAGTACGGTACGCATCTAGGGTCCGTGGGATGACCCCCGCCGATGGGGAGATGTTTCGTTAAAGGAGATGCCTGAGCCTGAGACTATTGTGAATCATGGGCACAGGTCGAGGCGCGTTTACGCATTTAAGCATTTATGCATTTATGCATTTATGCATTTACGCATCTAAGTCTGGGCGCATTTACACATTTAAAGTCTGTATGAAGACGCATTTAAGGTCGATATGACGACCCATGCCAGCGAGTGGCTACAACTCCCTAAGAATCCGAGACTGTGGTAAAGCCCGCGCTTGGGACAATCCGATGGGATAAGGATTGCCTCCTGCGGGTAGGACCTCACGCTTTCCCCGTGAGTAGGGGATCCACTGGAGCAAGGGACAATGGTGTAAGGACTCCTTCTCCTTCAAGAGAAGCGGCAGTAACAACATGGAATGAACTGACCTGCACTCCCCCATTCCCTGCCCCCTGCGCCACTCGGGGGAGGAGGTAGAGCCAGGAAGAAGAGGCAAAGGGGGGAGTGGTGGTGTTTTTAAGATTCGGCCTTGTTTTCTTGTTATTCTCTCAAGTAACCATTTTTGTTTGCTTTTCTCTTCGTAGGTAGCTGTTAATAAACTGTTTTGCTTTAAGGAAACTGAGCCTCTTTTGCCCGGGACCGTGGTTGGTGGGTGCTCCTCTGTTCCTGTTTCGACCTTCAGCTCTTTTATTATATTTTTCTCCTCTCCATTTTACTGGAGTGGGAGAGCTGCGTGGAGTTTAGTTGCCGGATCGGCCTAACCCATGACAGAGGTATTAATGAGGCAGAAAAATAAGCCTTTTTGCTAATGGCACCTGAACAAATAAGAGAAGCCTTGCTCTCCAGTAATGGTTTTGCGATAGTTTTGATTTAATGTTAGGCTGCTTTCTTTTAATATCACTTAAAAAACACGCACCTACAAAATAAGCAATCATCCAATGAGTTTCCTGTGGAAATTCACGCTATGGTTTGCACTGAGAAAATTAAGTAACATAACTGAATCTGTAGCTTGGCCAGTCTGTTAACAAGTCACATTGAATTTAGGTCAAGTGGCTTAGTTCTATTATGAGCCTCCAAAGCTGAAAAAATAAATCATCAGATAAAAACATTTTTATGAGTAAAGGACATTCAAAATCTGTAGGAACATGGCTTTCAGTTCCTAAGCGGTCAAGTTTATCTATATATTTAAAAGGCTGGCACAAGACTATTATATTATCACTAGTACTTAGTGTTCATCCTTTAACGTTCTCCTTTTAAAAAGTACCTCCTTTTGGTATTCATTAAAGGCTTACACAGTAACAGTCAGACACTCCTTATGTAGTTTCCTCATTATGGGTAATGAAAACAAATGGCTTTATGACCATTTAAGAATGGTAGAGCCTTTAGCCTGGGCTTCACGCTTTCACTGTTTTCTTGGGTTTGGTGTATGATTTAAGGGCTGACCCAAAGAAAAGTGAATGAAATATAGACCATACCCTCTAAGTACTGATGCCAAACCACATTATCCTAATACTGTGATCCATTTCTGTGCATTTCACTTTGCCAAGCCAGCTGAACCATCAAACAAATCCTGATAATGTAAATTTAGGCTCTAATTTCTGTTACTTTCCCAACTCAATGCACAAAACAAGTTTTTGGATCTATGAAGATCAGCGTGTAACTGGAGTTAGTCTACAACTTCATTTGTCATTTGAAATGTCCAACACTACAAAATACCAAGTTTCAAACCCAAAATGAAGACATTACAGAAACAGATAAAGTAGGTAAGCTTATACTTTGATTTTATTTCATGCAATAACTGTAAGTACTAGGAAAGATGGCCAACAAATGAATTTCAGGAAATTTCCTGTGAAAACTGATCCAAGAAAAAGAAATCCAAGCTTTTTCACTCCTTTTGAAACTATGATTCTGCATTCAAATGCATTAACTATGAGCTGACTCCTTTCCCTATAATGACCTCTCACCTACCTCCACTTTCTTCAGTTTTCTTTTCAAATCCATCATGCCTTCTAGATGATTAGTAAGCCACTGAAACAATATTTGCAGAAATATAGAGGAATGCCTACCACTTTATATCTTCAAGACAAAACTTTCTAAACCAGCATGCTGTAACTCAGAACAGAGGTGTTATGACCTCTAGTGTATCAGATCATTCCTTTTAATTTAGCTTCACTTCCTAAGTATTGCACTCCTCTTAGCCCTACTTTAAATATCTTTCTTCTCATAGCTCCTCCAAATACCATTGCCCCATAAGACTACGGAAATCAGATATCCAACAAACTTTTTCAACCTGTTTCCTCTGAAACCCAACATTTCTTTATCCTTGCCCTCAGTACTTCCTTTCCGCTGTCAGCAGTATCCCCTATCCCTAGCTTTGGTACCTCACTTCTTAGTCTGTGTCTCAGCATCCCATTCAGCCTCTGTGACCTCCCAAGACCTGTCTGTTCCCAAATCATTCTTTTCAGGGACTGCTTCCTTACATCCATACAAAACGTTGCCCTCTCATAAAAAAGTTCCTCTGTTTCCGCAGAAAAAAATAAAGGGGAGATAAAAGCTGATTTTGAATGCAGCATTGTTGGCTGGGCTGCCTATTACTCAGACATTCTCCCATCATCTCAAGCTTTATGGGAAAGTGAAACTCTTAGCTTACTCAACGCTCTTTCAGCCCAGAACTTTAGCTAGAAAGCATGAGAAAATTCTGATGTGTTTTAGTGAAGAAACTTGTGCAAGAAACTGGATGTACTGCACTGATTCAGTTCAAGATGGGGCTTGTAGATGCTGGTCTTCCACCTTGCTATCTATGTCAGAGAGAGAAAAGGCTTTTAAACCTGCTAAAGATCAGGAAGTGATAAAGGAAGCACAGACTCAGTCTGCCCAGTTGCTGGCACCTATGAGTCCCTGAGGCTGCAGCCCCACTGCTGTTGCTGGCACAGAGCATCTCAGCCCCCCACCCCTCCATGCAGAGTTGGCCATGACTTCCCTGGTTCTCATTAGCCAGCCCCCCTCAGCTGTATCCTTGGAGACAGAGAGCCACTCACAAGTCCAGCGTTGGCTGAGGCACTCTGATTCCCCAGTAGCCACCACCCTTTGGTCTTGCCCTTAGACACACACACGCCCCCCTTACCCCTGGAGACTCCCAGACCCCATGATCTCTCCAGCAGCTGGCCAGGACTCCCTTGGTCCACAGTAGCCAACTGACCCATGGCTCCTAGGCCACTTCACCTACTGGCTGGACAGTCCAGCTTGACCTCCGACACATGGTCTGACTCCCGTTGCTGCACTCAGATCTCCATACACACACATGTGCATAGAGGAGAGAACTCTCATCCCAGGAAAGAGCTAGAAAAAAATTTAGTATGACAATACACTAGTTTCTCCCCAATTCACCTCAATCCATCTCTTTCCCTGCTTTTGGTTCCTCCTCTAAATATCTCATAAGTCCTGTGCAATCCTGAAACGCTCTTTCCTCATAACATTCCCCGTAGCCCTAGGCAACAACCACATCCACCCCCTCCCCCCCCCCCCCCCCCCCCCCCCCCCCCGCCCCAGTCCAAAAGGTGTTCTAGTGTTGACTCATTTGATGGGTTGCATGCCTGGATGCTGGTCATGAGACTCTGCTGTGACAGCCCTGGAAGGAGCCCAGACGAGGTGTTTGTTTGTTTCTCTGAGTCCTTAATTTAGGTTCCCACCTGCTTTTGTGCCCCTGGGCTCTTCTGGGCACTTGGAGAAGGATTGATGGCCCCAGGGATGGACCTGAGGGTAGCGAAGACCGGGTGTGAATTGGGCTCCCTCTGCCATTTTCTCTCTATGCTCCTTTGTGGGTGTACAGACCAGCTTTTAGTGGGGAAATATTAGGTTATGTGACAGAAGATACAACCAGAGAGGATCATACCATCCTCTCTCATTGCACAGCGCTTTCCAGACATCTCTTTCACCTTCTGGTAGGGCTCTTGGCTGGATCTGCAGGGATTGCCCTTCTGTTGGCTTGATTTAGTATCTCCATGGTGCTGCTGAGCTGTGCTTTGGTCCTGCAGGTTGTTGTAGGGCACTTCATTGCCCCATGCCATGACCATATCGGGACCCATTACCATCCTAGATCCTCTTCCAAACCCTCCCCAAACACATTCCCTCCGAGACGTCCCTGTGCCTCCAGAGGTGAGTGTGAGCACACCCATGGAATGTCTCGACAGGGTGTCCTGGCCCTGCCAACCCCCTTATCCCCAATCCTGAATTAAAAAAAAGGGGGGCTGGTGTATAGAGATGAAGGAGGCAGTGGTCAGGCAAAAAGCACAAAATCACAAAAATTGTTGGTATAGGTAGTTGAGGCTGACGTTTCTATATCTTGTCCTTCCCAAAGGCCCATAATATTCCCGCATGAACTAGAATCCTGATAGCTGACGTTGTACAGTTCTGTGAGGACAACCTTTTGCAGCCGTTAACACCCCTCTGTAACTGGATTTCTCCCATTACGAGTGGTTTGCAAAGAACCAAAACCAAATCTGATGGCGTGGTAAGATAGCCAGACATCAAAAGAAGTGTGGCCAGCAGATCGAGGGAGGTGATTCTGCCCCTCTACTCTGCTCTTGTGAGACCCCCACCTGGAATATTGCATTCAGCTCTGGAGTCCCCAACACAAGAAGGACATGGAGCTGCTGAAGCGAGTCCAGAGGAGGGCCACAAAGATGATCCGAGGGCTAAAGCACCTCTCTTATGAAGCCAGGCTGAGAGAGTTGGGGCTGTTCAGCCTGGAGAAGAGAAGGCTCCGGGGAAGATATTCTAGCAGCCTTCCAGTACCTGAAGGGGGCCTACAGGAAAGTTGGAGAGGGACTTGTTTAGAAGGGTGTGTAGTGATAGGACAAGGGGCAATGGCTTTAAACTGAAAGAGGGGAGATTTAGATTAGATGTAAGGAAGAAATTCTTCACTCTGAGGGTGGTGAGGCACTGGAACAGGTTGCCCAGAGGAGTTGTGGATGCCCTATCCCTGGAAGCGTTCAAGGCCAGCTTGGATGAGGCTTTGAGCAACCTGGTGTAGTGGAGGATTTCCCTGCCCATGGCAGGGGGGGTGGAACTAGATGATCTTTGAGGTCCCTTCCAACCCAAACCATTCTATGATTCTGTTGTACGCTGAAACCTGGGGCCGTGGATGGCACGCACAGGAGACTCTAAAGTTTGAGAATTGCGGAGGCTGGACCTGAAGTTACCCACAGCTTTGCCCTCTCGCAGAGTCTCAGGGAGCAGCTGGGCAGCCCTCCACCCTCCTGGGGATAGACGAGCCTGCACGAAACCGAACTCGCTGCCCTCAGCCCGGCCTTGGCTCGCTGGGAGAGCGGCAGCGCCACGGAGCCAAGAGGAGCGCAGAGGAAGCCGAGTCGCTTTCCGTAACGCAAGAGCCGCCGCCCGGCATCGCACCTCCAGCGCCAGGGACGAGGCGGCGGCCCCCGGCGCGGGCGGGCTGGCGGCTGCGGTAGGGGGAGGCACCGCCCCCGCCCCCCCGCCCCCGTTTGCCGGCGCGCCGCCGTGCCCGGCGCGCAGCCGCACTGCTTCGAAACAGTTTGTTGCTCACGTCGGAGAAGCCGCTTCCGTTTCCAACGCTGCATTCCGGCCACACCTGCCTGTGCCGGAGCCCCGGCTCGCTCCGCTGCCCTCCCCGCCCGACAAGGACCCCGCGCTCCGCCGCCCCGCAAGCTATGTCCGCCGAGGGTAAGGCTCCCGGCCGCCCCCGCCCCGCCGCTGCCCCCGAGGGAGGGGGAGACGCGAGGCGGAGAGCCGCCGGAGCGCGGAGGACGCTCCTTCATCCCCAGCCTTCTCTCCCGAGCCGGCCAAGGCACGCCCACCGCCCCCGCCGCGATTCGCCGGTTCCGGCGCGGCGAGCCGCCGCCATTGGCTTTCGCAACTGCTTGTCGCCGTCGCGTCAGTGGCGGTGCGGGCTCGCGGCGCGGAGGGCGCGCGGTTGGTCGGCGGCGCTGCGCGGGGTGGGGGCGGCGGGGCCGGCGGCAGTAGCGGCCCCGGGCGGCGGGGGCTGAGGGTCCGGCCGCGGGCGGGCCCGAGGCGCTGCTCTGCCCTCTCCGCGCTCTTCGGGCCGGGCGTACGTGCCCCGGCGGGCTCCAGGCTTGTCCGCGTCGCTCGGGTTTTCCCGAGGGGGGGATGTGTATTGCCGAGGCGCCCGTGCAGCGTCACTCCTTCCGCAGCTGAGCCAAGGGCAGAGGGGCGGCCGTGCGCGGCTGTGCCGGGGTGGCGTCGGGAGCGGCGCGCTCCCAGGGAAGTTGGCCGCTCAGAAGCGGCGTGGCCCTGGCACAGCTCGGTTGCCTCGCGGTGTAGGGCCGGGGGGACAGCGGCAACTGCGTGGTTTGTGTGAGGGAAGCAGCGTTCGCTTTCCACCGCCTTCGGACGGTGGGTGAGCAGATTGGCAAAGCCTTGGGAAGACTGTGTTGTGGAACACACCTTGTTGTGTCTCAGCCTGGTAGATCCTCAAATACAAAACCAATGGAGAAGAGTAGTGCTTCTGAAGTGAGAGGCTTGACCTAACGATCTTTCTATTTGAAGACGTAATGCATCCTGCAACTTCTGTATCTTAGAGGCATATGGGCTTCGTTTATGTAGGATCAAAACAGGTTTATTTCTGTCAGCTGCGTGCTTCACCTTGCCCTTCCAAGGAATCATGTTTATACATTGTCGTATCAGTTCAAGCTCATTTAGTTTGTCATCGCTGTCACAGACCTCTGCCCACTCAGGAGGTTCCAGTTGTCTCATGCTCAGATGCCTGATTTCTTTGTGTGGCTTTGTGGTTCAGGGAGCTTCGCTGGCTAAAAGATAATTTGTTGTTGTTGTTGTGGTTAGACTTTGGGCAGTTTACTGTGCAATTATACAAGTGTCAGCATGAAGTAAAGGGCTAGGATTGAGATGTAGAAGGGGGGAAGTATAGCAATCCCCATATACTCCTGAGTAAGCAAACATACAGGGTAATGCATCAGGTGTTTGTTTCTTCTACTTTGTCCTCAATTTTTTGATCTCCTGACTGGCTTTGTCTATAACTCAGTAATCGTAACTATTAAGACTATTATAAATTCCTCAGCAAAAGAAAAAAGGTGCCATTAATAATATTCCTCAGTCAAAAGGTACAATATGAGCTCAAATCTTATTAAACATCAGAGACCAATATCTGAGACTCAAGTTTTGGTCTTAGTAGCATCTCAGTAATCCAAATATGAGACCTAAAGCCACAGGGAAATGTTTTCATTATTCTGCTTCTCACCATAGTATTTGGTTTGTATTTGCTCAATATATAGTATCATAGAATGGTTTGAGTTGGAAGGGACCTCAAAGATCATAAAGCTCCAACCCCCCTGCCATGGGCAGACACACCATGCACTACACCAGGTTGCTCAAAGCCTCATCCAACCAACCTGGCCTTGAACTCTTCCAAGGATGGGGCATCCACAGCTTCTCTGGGCAACCTGTTCCAATGTTTCATCAGCCTAATTGTAAAAAAATTTCTTCCTTATATCTAATCTAAATCTCCCCTCTCTCAGTTTAAAGCCATTGCCCCTTGTCTTATCACTACATGCCCTTGTAAAAAGTCCCTCTCCAGCTTTCCTGTAGGCCCCCTTTAAGTACTGGAAGGCTGCTATAAGATCACTCTGGAGCCTTCTCTTCTCCAGACTGAACAGCCCCAACTCTCTCAGCCTGATCCAGTTATCTTAATGTTGCAAACTTCAGTCATGCAAATTCTGACTACAGTATCCTAAACTAATTTCAGTGTTCAGAGACTGTTGATAAGCATTTTATCTCTGATAGAGTATTTTGGTGTCTCCAATAGGCTATTGCACATCAGGAACTATCTGGATTAAGGACAAAATTATTGGAAGTGTGCTAAATTCAAGGATGCAACTTGAAATGGCTGGTACCTAATTTTTGTGAGTGCAGTATTTAAGCATCTTTATAAAATCTAGTTCGTTTTATGCATAGCTTCCACGACAGTCTGTTGCACCTGGGAGTATTGAAATCATGTTTGCGGAAATAGAGAGATGTGTCTAACCGAACATTTAGAAAATGAAGAAGCAGCACTGGCTTTCTGTGAAAAGTTTGATTTAGTTTTAGTGATTTTGCTAGCAGCCGCCAGGAACTCTGTAGTAGAGGCTGGGTGCTTTCAGCTCCCTCACCTGCCTCCCTTTATCGTGCCATACATCATGGTTCCCTACTTTTCTGTTTCCTCAATAAGCCAGAGCATTCTTCAGGTAATGTCCAACTCAGTACAAGTCCTTCCTTAACCCACTGGCTTATGTAGTGTATTAGTAACATACTTGGGGAGAGAATAGTAGTCTTACCAGCTTGTCTTCAGACTTCAGCTGTTGCATCAGATCTGGTTGTATTTCTGTGCTCATAGCTTTATCATAGTATGCAGAATTGTCCTTACAACTCTCAGTTATATCCGCAATGAGACTGAGTTTATATACAAATGATTACTTGAAGCTGGGATAAGATGATATTGCCCGTGAAAGGCATCATGACACCGGTGTCCCTGTGCTCTCTTGTGTTAGTTCCTTTTTTGTGTGTGTTTGTGACCCATAAGTGCTGGGTCATAAATAGAGCAGAATCTAATTGTGGTCCAAGTTAATGCTAGCTGGCTCTCCTTTTGTGACTTAGTTTAAAGCCAGGAAAGTTCCTTGATGTATCTTTATTTGTTTGGGTAGGGCTGCTTTGCTTGTTTTGCTTTGGTATGTAATTCATAGTTACCGCAAAGTTTTTTGGCTTTTGTGTTTGTCTTTTTAACTCTGGCTGTGAAAGAGTTCATGTTTGGTTTTGATTTTTTTTGTGGTTGGTGGCTTGTTTTTTCATTTTTAATATTTCTTGATGTTTAATACCAACATCTTTCCATCTCTAAGTTATTTTGGTCTCGTCCCTCCCAATTTTCTTTATGTTGCCATTTGGTTCTATTTGTCTTTCATTCTTTGTTTCACATTTTTCTTCTATTTTCAGTTCTTTTCACCAAAACCTACACTACTATGCTTTGATTTGGGACTAGGTGACCAACCACTAGTAAAAAGATAAGCAGTCATTTGGTTGCTGGAGTATGTTGATCAAATGACAGTTTCCAAAGAAGAGAGAAAATTTTCAAGTCATAATGACTTAAAATATATTTCTCTATTGATTATTGGAAATAAATTCTTTATGATGCTTGGTTTTAGTTTGCTGTATAAAAAGCTGTAACTTAATGTATTAATGCAGGGCTGGGCACACAGTTGGACGTTTTTGCATCTAAATCACTATGAAAGCTGGGCTCAAGTTTAAGTGCCTTTAAGTTTCTACTGAGACCTGCTACCTAATGATTTTGTGCAGAAGCAAAGAAGGGCGCCTGGTGAAAGAATTCTAAACAGTGAACATAAACAGCTTTTAAGTTAAAAAGGTTTCAATCTTGGCTTTCTAATCTGGTCATTTCAGAGCACTGCTCTGCAACTACCTTTCTGTGCAATGCATTTCTTAACGAACCTCTACCTTATATGATAGCATATCCTACTGCCTTACTGAACATAATAAATCGTAGTCTGTGCCATATAACCCAGGGCATGCATTGAGTCTGAGAAGGAAATTAGTTTGGTGATATTTTCTAAGTTTAGAATGATCGTCGCTTCAGTTTTCAAACAGAAATTCAGAGTTCTCTTAAATGGATAACTTGTTCCAATGATTGGATAAACGAACCTCTTCATTAAGTTTTACTATAATGTGTAATTCACTTTACAGTAAAAAGCCGTATTGCAAATATATAAAATATAAAAGTGTTATTAAGAAAATATTTTAATATATAATTTCCTTTCAAGACTTACTGGGAATGTCTAAATCTACGTCATGGTATTTTGTGTCAGTGGAGTTAATTAATGCAATGGAATTAACTCAGTGCAAGAAATGCAGTTGCATCTTCATTCAAGTCACAAGTAAAAAAATACCTCGATGGCTTTTTTTTTGTTCAGAGCACAAATTAATCACAGAATCTGACAGTTTGTGGTTTCTACTTGAGAGAGATGGATACCTATTTTATACTGTTTGGTGCTATATGTATGGTATTAGTCTGCATTGCTAGCGCTTTTAAGAAGCATCAGAAGTATTTAGAATTGGTTACAGGAATAAGTTGCAGTTACTTTAAGATTGTGAGTAAATAGCTGGAATTCTGTTGTCACAAGTTTTTTGAAGATGTGAAGATTGTAGTTGAATGAAGTTGTCCTCACATGTAGGAATGACTACAGTTGTGACATCAAGAGTTGTTTTCCCTTGCCTGAATAAGATATGTATAGGACTATAAGTTGAGAACTACTTCTCCCCCCTCCTTTTTTTTAAAAAAAAAAAAAACAAACTAGCTAATATTTGTTGACAGGTGTTCTAAACAAAATATTTTTGAGCACAGACATTCTTTTGGTTATGAATGTAGTCAATCTACAGCAAAGACACTTAAATTTGTCCCTTGACTTTAAAGGCAAGACAACTAGAATACATTAGGAAAAGGAAGAAGTGGTTGGTATGAAGCAGGTGGGTCCACATTTCTTGGAGCAGCTTTCCTTATTGTTACAGTGACCATTCATGTTGATAAACCTTCATGGAAATCTTTTTTATTAAGATTTATGAAGATTATTTAAGATTATATTTTCTTCCATCCCTGGAAGTGTTAAAGGCCAGGTTGGATGAGGCTTTGGGCAGCCTGGTGTAGTGGAGGGTTTCCCTGCCCATGGCAGGGGGGTTGGAACTAGATGATCTTTGTGGTCCTTTCCAACTCTAACCATTCTATGATTCTCTCCTTCCGGTTGTGAGCAGTGACATTGGAAGAAACAGATGTGCCTGGTCTATTAACCGGGGAGATGAGGAAGAGGTCTTGTCCTCTATGTCAATGATGAGCTGGAGTGCATGGCGCTGCACCTGGGGATGGATGAGGCGCTGGCTGAGAGCTTATGGGTCAGGATTAAAGGGAGGGCAGGGACAGCTGACATTGTAGTGGCGGTCTGCTACAGGCTGCCTGACCAGGAAGACCAAGTGGATGAGGCCCTCTACAGATAGATAGGAGCAGCCTCACATTCACAAGCCCTGGTTCTCATGGGAGACTTCAAGCACTCCAATATCTCATGGAGGGACAACACAGTAGGGCATAGGCAATCCAGGAGGCTCCTGGAACATGTTGAGGATAACTTTCTTCTCCAAGTGATAGAGGAAGCAACAAGGAGAGGTGCTTTGCTGGGCCTTGTTCTCACCAACAAGGAGGGGCTGGTGGGGAATGTGAAACTCAAGGGCATCCTTGTCTGTAGTGACCATGAAATGGTGGAGTTCAAGATCCTTAGGGCGACAAGGAGGGTGCTTAGCAAGCTCACTACCCTGGATTTCAGGAGAGCAGACTTCAGCCTCTTCAAGGCTGGTAGAGTACAATGGGAGAAAGCCCTGAAGGGAAGAGGGGCTTAAGAAATTTGGTTAGTATTCAAGGATGACCTCCTCCAAGTTCAGGAGCGGTGCATGCCAACAAAGAGGAAGTCAGGCAAAAACCCCAGGAGGCCTGCATGGATTAACAAGGAGCTCCTGAACAAACTCAAACACAAAAACGAAGCCTCCAGAGGGTGGAAGCACGGGCAGATAGCCTGAGAGGAATACAGAGAAGTTGTCTGAGTAGCCAGGGATCAGGATAGGAAAGGTAAAGCTGTGATAGAATTAAATCTGGCCAGGGACATCAAGGGCGACAAGAAAAGCTTCTGTAGGTATCTCAGTGATAAAAGGAGGACTAAGGAAAATGTGGACCCTCTCTGAAAGGAAACAGGGGACCTGGCTACCCAGGATGTGGAGGAGGCTGAGGTATTCAGTGACTTTTTTGCCTCAGCCATCACTGGCAAGTGCTCCAGCTGCACAGCCCAAATGGTAGAAGGCAAAGGCAGGGACTGGGCGAATGAAGAACCACCCACTGTAGGAGAAGATCAGATTTGAGACCATCTAAGGAATCTGGAGGTGCACAAGTCCATGGGACCTGATGAAATGCATCTGCGGGTCCTGAGGGAACTGGCGGATGAACTTAACCATTGTTCATCATATTTGAGAAGTCCTGGCAGTCTGGTGAAGTTCCCACCAACTGGAAAAGGGGAAACAGCCCCCATTTTTAAAACGGGAAAAAAGGCAGACCCAGGCCAGTCAGTCTCACCTCTGTACCCAACAAGATCATGGAGCAGATCCTCCTGGCGACTGTGCTAAGGCACATGAAATAAAAGGAGATGATTGATGACAGCCAACATGGCTTCACTAAGGGCAAATCCTGCCTGACTAATTTGGTGGCCTTCTGCAGTGGGGTTACAGCGTTGGTGGATAAGGGAAGAGCAGCTGACATCATCTACCTGGACTTGTCCAAAGCAATGGACACTGCCCCACACGACATCCTTGACTCTAAATTGGAGAGAGACAGATTTAACGGATGGAGCACTCAGTGGATAAGGAATTGGCTGGATGGTCACACTCAAAGAGTTGTGGTCAACAGCTTGATGTCCCAAGCGGAGACTAATGATGAGTGGTGTTCTTCAGGGGTCAGTACTGGGCTGGTGCTGTTTATCAGCTTTGTCAGCGACCTGGACAGTGGGATCGAGTGCATCCTCAGCAAGTTTGCTGATGACACCAAGCTGTGTGGTGTTGTGGACACGCTGGAGGGAAGGGATGCCATCCAGAGGGACCTTGACAGGCTGGAGAGGTGGGCCTGTGAGAACCTCATGAAGTTCAACGAGGCCAAGTGCAAGGTCCTGCACGTGGGTCGGGGCAATCCCAAGCATAAGTACAGGCTGGGCGGAGAATGGATTGAGAGCAGCCCTGAGGAAAAGGACAAGGGAGTGGTGGTTGATGAGAAGCTCAACATGAGCTGGCAATGTGCACTTGCAGCCCAGAAAGCCAACCGTATCCTGGGCTGCATCCAAAGAAGCGTGGCCAGCAGGTTGAGGGAGGTGATTCTGCCCCTCTACTCTGGTTTTGTGAGACCCTACCTGGAATACTGCGTTCAGCTCTGGGACCCCCAACGTAAGAAGGACATGGAGCTGTTGGAGTGGGTCCAGAGGAGGGCCACGAAGGTGATGCAAGGGGCTGGAGCACCTCTGCTATGAAGACAGGCTGAGAGAGTTGAGGCTGTTCAGCCTGGAGAAGAGAAGGCTCTGGAGTGATCTTATAGCAGCTTTCCAGTACTTAAAGGGGGCCTACAGGAAAGCTGGAGAGGGACTTTTCACAAAGGCGTGTAGTGATAGGACAAGGGGCAATGGATTTAAACTGAAAGAGGGCAGATTTTGATTAGATATAAGGAAGAAATTTTTTTACAGTTAGGCTGATGAAACATTGGAACAGGTTGCCCAGAGGAGCTGTGAATGCCCCATCCCTGTAAGTATTCAAGGCCAGTTTGGATGAGGCTTTGAGCAACCTGGTGTAGTGGAAGGTGTCCCTGCCCATGGCAGGGGAGGTAGAACTAGATGATCTTTAAGGTCCTCTTCCAACTCAAACCATTCTATGATTCTATGAAATGTATCATGCATTTTGATCTTAAAATTTCCTGACTGTCCATGCCATTCTGAGGAGAGAATAATTTCATTTTCCTGTATGAGAGTAGCCATGTTGAGCAATGAGTGATGCAAGTTAAACGTCCTGGGGATGAGGAGGATCCTGACCACCGTCTTAGAGTTTAAAAGCTTTGAGAGACTAGTGCTCGTTGCTGCATTGCTACTATATTATTGTAGAAATGTGTTGTAATTAATCAAATATTTTTTGGAAGTGAAGTATCTGCCCTTTCTGTATTTTCCTGTTTGTTTTATGTTTGTCCTCCAGCCTAGAGTTGCTGTAGCTACAAATTTTGGAAACACTTTCTGCCCAGAGTCTGCTGCAGGGTTGAAATTCTGATTTTGCAACTTATTTGAGGAAAGGTGGTGGACAGTATGGAAGACTGAGCTTTGCTTTTAGTATCAACCAGTTGTAGAAACTGTCCTGACTTCTGATCATAGTGGCCTTCCTCTAGTCCAGCTCGAGCTGCTTTGTCCTTGCTATGTGCTGATTCCACAGGATTTTCCCACTTCTATGCCCATTGCTCTGTCTGTAGATTTGAGTGACGTAGTTGCTGGTCAGGTAGACTTGACTTGCCTGCCATATTTCCTGGGGCCAAAGTGAGGCCTGAGATTTGTGGCAACGATTATAAGTTTACAGGTAAATTCTGTGCCTCGTAGGGTTGCACAGGTAGTGTGCAAGTAGTGTCACTCCCTCTAGTTAGGGATAGAAGGATGATTGCGGGGCAGCAGAGGCCCAGCTGTGATTAGGGCAGTTGTCAGTAACCTGGCATAGTGGTTGAGGACATTAGCAGAGAGGATTCTGTTCCCACTTGCTTCGTTGCAGATGTACTTTTCCTGACTTTCAATTAACTCTCTCCCAAAGTAGGAAGAATACTAAATGGTTATCAACAAAAAAAAAATTGTGTCTGTAAGGCAGTTAAATAATTCAACACATGCATAACTCATGTTAGCCTGCAATGAACTTCAGTCAGTGAACATCACTGAAGTGTTTTGCTAAAAGCTGCACCTAAAGTTAATAAGTAGTTCTGTTGTTTACTTCCATACAGCTAATTCAAACTGGCCAAGAACTGTTCTCTGACTTTCAGCCTAGGCAGCACATCACAGCTTATGTCCATTCAGCTGAACTCCTTTTTGCAGGGCAACTATGCCCAACTTGCCTTTTTGGCTTCCTTTACTACTATAAACATAGATACTGACTGCACGGCAATTGATGGGTGTTTTTGAACAGACCCTCAATTTGGTGAAGTCTTTCCTAATCTGATGACAGCCAAATCCAAACCCTGCAGTATTGTTTCTTCTGGATTACATTGCAGTACTGGCCAGAGGGAAAACTTTATGACCTGCGGAATTCAGGTTCTTTCCCACTTTTTGGTCTCTTAAGAAATTGGAACAAAGGGAAGAGAGCAGAATTAGGAGTGAATTGTTTGTATAAGAGTAAAGAACCAGACCACTGTTATGCTCGTACAGCCCTGATTTGTTCCTGGAGCTCGGTCCATCCTGTGCACCGAACAGGGTAGAGATCTTGTGGAAAATACAGCATGTGTTCATATAGTTAGTGTGTCATTATGCATGTGTGCTGGCTGAATGTAAGTTTTATTTCCTAACTTTAGTGGTTCACGGTATGAGTCTTTCCATTAATTTGTTTCATCAAGAATAAATTCCACTCCCTCCTCTACTCTCCCAAAACCATCAGATCTAGCTATAATATAGTTATTCTGAAACCAGGACATTTTTTCTTTGTGTAGTACGTTTAATTGGAAAAAACTTGGTACTGGAGAGTTGCCATTCAGTGTTTCTGCACAGCATCTCACTGGGAGCCAATGTTTGGTTTGATCTGAATATCAAATATGCAGTTAGGATTTGTAGACTGCTTTGTTTCAAGTGTGTTAAGCATTTCTTATTTATGGAAGTCAAATTTCAAAACTAAATTAATATGTCTTGTCATATGGTGGAACGTAAATAGTGGAGTTCTCAGAAGTGCTTGCTACTGACTTTGAACTGTTCCTGTTGAAGCTGGACACTGTAGGAAGACTTGAGTACTGAATAGTTTCAGAAATCCCGCCAACTAAGCATTAGTAGGCCACTTCCCTTCTAGTGCGTATTATGCATTATTAACCTCAATGCCTGTATTTAAAAGGGACTTTGTATTTAGATGCTGAAATAAAACTGGTTTTAAATTAGCCTGTGGTACAACTCAGATAATGCTAAACGTGATACAAGCGCTACAGTTGTCATCTGATCTGCAGAATGGTGTCTAGTCTTACCAGTTTCTCTCTCTGCATATGGGAATAGGTTATGTCTCTGTGAACGTTGAGGACGATGTTGAAGCAGTGATTATTGACCATGGAGAAAATGGACTGTCCACACAAAGCTGCATGTCAATGGAACAAAACTCTGAAGTAAACAGTGGTGTTCACCATGTGACTCAACTTGCCTATGGTAATTACTGTTTGTTTTTGTTGTGATCTGATAATTGATAGCTAGTTTTAATGCTGTATATTCAGTGCTTCTGTCTTGAATGCTTTCTACATTACCCATCTCTTTAAAACGTGTTTTATTAGAAAGCTACTTTATAGAGATTGCTTGGAAATGCTTTTAAAAAGAGGGGCCTTTTTAGTTACTGCTGTAGAGGTCTTTTTTGGTAGTGAAGCCAGTGAAATATTATGCTGTAAAAAGACAAGTTTTTTACTTATAAAGTAAATGTACCTAGGAATGAATTAGCAAGCAATTTGGAAAATTAAAGTAATGGAAGAATCTAACCCAAAACCCAAGGTTTTTAGATAAACTGTCCAGTGTCATTTAGAGGGGCTCTGGAGAAACTGATATACAATGACAGTAAGATGATTGTTTAAGAAGATAAATTATTAGCTGTAAGTAGCCTTTGGGGATTGTCTTTAATTCATTGTATTTATTTTAACATGCAAGATCGAAGTATCTCAGGAATCTTACCCAATTCTCCATTGGCCTAGACAAAAATTAATCATATTTTTGAGTTGTGAGCATTTAGTAAATCCAGTAGCAGTATTACCAACTTAGCAAGGAAAATGACTGTAACTAAGTGATGGCACTATTTTTGTTATTTGGCCAGTTGACTTGATGGACAATCTCATCAGTATTTCTCTTCAGCAACGTCAAGTTATATCTCTGTTTCCTAGTGTTATTGGGTGCTTCTGAGAACCTTTAAGCTTTTTCGTCTTCTACTTGACAGTAGGGTATATTGTAAATTTTTGTACATTTATGTCTAAAAACATTTTGAGGGGACAAGGATGGTTTGTCTGGTTTTACCTTGGGTTTTGTCTCTGTTTTTTTTTTTTTTTTAAATGAAAATAAAAATTCCTGTCCAAGGTACTGTCATAGACAGTTGCTGACCTTGATTTCAGGACATGAGTAGTTATTTCATTATTGACAAAGGAATCATGATGAGTAGGTATGATTGTTTTTTAAAAGGTAGAGATGGTTTTGTCATCTTTGGGCTTACAGCTTGTGTTGTTGTAGATTGTTAGCATTCGGTATTGTCTAACTAAAATTGAATATAGTATGACCGAAACACGGCATAAGTTTATCTTGAATATAACTGTTGAACTTAACTCTTTGAATTGTATTTCTCTCTGATTGTTTTATGCAACTACCATCTTAGGCTAGTATCTTATAGAGCAGTGCCTTTTCTTCAGATGTGATTCTGTCTGTCTAAACTAGTTTCTTTTACTTCTGTCTCATATCTTCTTGTCTACAGATACTTAGCTGGCAGAGCAGGTTCAACATCACTAAGATACAGATCTAGGTCTTTATTTGTCCCCACCTGCTGCAGAACTCTTCTGTTGTGCTTTTTGCTTATCCATTTATGTCCACAAACTCAGTATCACTTTTGCTGGCACCTTTTTTTTAGATCATTGTATTTGTGCCTTAACCTGAATTTGGGAGGCTCATCAGAAAGACGATTAGTTTAACATAAGCATAATATGTTTAAAATGTAATTAAACCAGGGACCTAACGTTTCTCCAGGTGAAGTGGCACACTGGTTTGGCTGCAGGGAGTGTCTGAAGTTTGAGGAACTATCTTGTGCCAATATGCTAATCCTGCTGCCCTGCACCCCTTCTACTTTCAACACGTCCTCTTGCCTGCACTGGTGTTGGTCTCCCAAAGTGCTGCCACCTCCGAGGCTCTCAGTTCTGGGTGTGCTTAGTGCTAAGAGATGAGCGCCAGCTGGGTCTGCATGGCGAGGACAGAAGGAGGAGGTGATCTGGGAAAGAAAGCAAACTCTGGAGCTGGGTTGGAGAGTAGTTAGGTTTTAATCTTCACCTAAGAGAACAAATATTAAGTAATTACGTATGTATTTTTATTACTCGGTTCTTGATTGCGATTTCAAAATGATTTTAACTACTCTAATCTAAATCTACCACAGATCTTGGCTAGGTAGCACCTGTAAGCTCTGCTACAGCTTTTGTCTGGGCTCTTAATGCAAAGAAAATTTTTTTCTAGCTTATGATACTGAATATATTACTACTTTTCTATCCTGCCCCCAGCCCTTCCTCTTCTAGTGTGTTAAAAGAAAAGCAGTTGTCTTTGCTTTTCAGTCTTTCTCTTAGCTTGTCCCTGTCCCATTTGATTTGTTTTCTCTTCCTTCACTTCTGAGGTATTAGTTCTACTTTCCAGTTGGGCCATGAAATTTGTTCCATTATTTTGCAGAAGTAGTAAAAGTACCCTTGTAACTTTTCTCATGCAGCCCCTTTTACTTGGGAGGAACTTAGTGTAGGTATCCACAAAACTTCCACGCCATACCTTTCCAGCTTGGCCTAAGCTGCAAAAAGCTCGTTCACAGCAGGTAGTGTGGTGGAGACTTGGTGTTGCCTTTTTATGCCGGTTATGTTTTTCTCCTTATTTCTTGGAAACTTTCCAAGGTCTTGTTTAACTTCTTACGCTTTACTTGTCTTTCAGTATCTTCTCATATCTGTATCTTTATCTTGTTATCTATATAGTGCTTGGCCTGTCTACAGCTGAAATATGTAGAACTCAAGGGGAAATAGTTACTTTCTCTTTTCCTCCTTCTTCCCCTCTTAAGAGTGTTTTTGTTTCTTTTTAAAAGAGCTGCCATAGCTCTTTCCTGAAAGTTTGAGGTAGAAACCCATAAATGATGGACAGGCAGATTTGGCAGTAGAGATAGGCCTTTTCTCTCAACTGTGAAAATCCTTTAACATTCTTCAAAAGGTAGGTCTGGCAATAGTGTGGGCTTCAAAAGAATTAGGACGGAGCAGTGGTAAACTGTGGTAATGGCTTTTTAACTGTGCCAGGTGCACATGGGAAGAGGTAGAGGCATTTTGTGTACCACTTGTGGATAGTTCGTGTCTAGTAGTCCCTGACCTACGCTGGCTCAACAGAGGAGATACCTTTGGCAGATCTTTTTTGTTACACAGTGCTTCAGTGACAAAACTGGGGAGGACCCTATAAGTGTAGGGAAGGGACTGCTGAGGACTAAACAAATGGGAACTATGTTTTACGTTGTGGATGTGTTGCCTGAATTTCAGTTAACTAGTTTTGTTGGGGTTTTGAATTCTGTGACTTTGTGCAATCAGACGCAGAAATGAGAACAGAGAATCAACACCAAAAGCAAGGCAAATGAAATGGAGGCTGGACAGAGTTTGGAAGAAAGAATATTAAATTGTATTTATAATTTCAGATCTAAATAAATAGGATTAATGAGTGTTTAATAATATGCTAGTAAACAAACGTCAAATAACCAGCAGTTTGAGAGTAAAAACTGGGTGTGCATGTTTTCTGTTGTGAAATGTTTAATGCGGTGGGAAACGCGCTGATGTGCTTTGCTTTCTCTCCACTTTTCCAGGATGTGAAGACTTATCAGTGCTAGCTGAAGGAGTGGCATCACAGATGAGCCATTCTGCAAGTATGCAGAGAGGAAATGGTCACATCCCTGAAAAAATGGATTCTGGGTTTTCGCATAATAAAAGAAAACGACTTGACCCTACTCTAGTGGGACAGAATGTGGTATGTTTCACCGAACAGTAGCCCTTTGTTTTCAGGCCAATTTCAATGTTATTTGGAATGTCATTTTTCCTTTGCTTTTCTGTGCTCATTTGATGACATCCCAGTGAAGAAGTGTGGGTAGGATATCCATGTAGTGTATGGAAGCTTCTAGCAAGAGTAAAACCTTGTTGTGCTGGATACAGTACGTGTGTATAACAACAGCTAGCGTACAGCGGAAGGTAACTTATACTAATTTCCCATGTAAATGTTCTTTATTTTTTCAGTAAAAATATCTTCATGCAATTTGGGATAGTAAGAGTTGAAACTTAATGTCAAATAAGGATCTGTCTATATGAACAATTCTGTATAAAGACAGGCTACATATATTTTTAACTTGAGGCAGTCCAAAGCTTAGTTCCTTTTCAATTCTTAAATTCCAACAGCCATTCCACTGTTTAATTCTGCCTGTTGTAAACCAAACAAAACCAACACCCCTCACACGCCCAACCTAACTTTTTTTTTTTAAATAAGACCTGATTAAATATGACTTGAACAAAATAAACAAAAAAAAAACCCCAAAACAAGACCCATGAAATCCATGATGTGTGGTGTATAGGAACTGCTCCCACCCAGTAAAAGAAAAATGTTGGAATTGTCCAGGTGGTGGCACTGTTGATTCCTGTCTAAAAGCAGGTTTCAAGTGGTAAGAAAATTACATCTTTTAGGCATTTTTATGGCTTCTGCGTGCAGAGTTATACCCATTGAATTAAATACACTATTTTTTTCAAATGGATTTATTTAAATTAGTGTAAAAATCTACATGCAATCTTACAATTACGTAAGCCTGGCTATACAGTGCATGTATAGTTGGATGAAAAAGTTCTGGCCTTAAAATAACCAAGAAAGGTACATGTTATTATATAAATTTGCAAGAGGTTTATATTAAACAAGAATAAGATACTCTTAAAACAAAAGTGAGATGAGTATTCATGTGACCTAACCACGGGCACATAAATGAGATGACTGTTTTAAGTCTCACTCTCTTGGGCTCTCTTGTAGCTAAAGGAGGAAATATAGCTACAACTGAAAGTGTCCAAGTTTGATTCTGAGAAGGTTCTCTCTGTAATTTGTATTTTGAATTCTTTCATTATTCAAAACATTAAAAGCTCTTTTTATTTCCCAGATGAGAACCAGGGAAGGAGAATATGAGGACAGTGACAGTGTCATTTATGAGTATGAACCAGACTATGAATGCGTAAGTTAATTTTCGTTTGTTTGACTGACTTTGAAAAGCTGCTTTGGGTATGCTTTTTTTTGGAGTACACTAAAATAACATGTGAGGTTTGAAGTTGGGATTTATTGTCTTAATGTGATATCCTAAGACTCTGTGTATATTACTAGCTTACACTCTTTTTTTTTTTTATTATTTTAATGAAAAAGGGGAGTATTGTATCTGAAGCTTCCTACACTGAAGCTTCCTACACTGGAGATCAGCAGAAGACTCTTATGGAGGTCCTCAGTTATTGCCAGGTATTTTTTTTTTTCCCCTTTATCTCTGAAATGATGTTTAAACAATTTTAGTTAAATTTCAGGAAGATTTGAATTCCGTGTTTGATAACCTATGACTTCATCCTTTCCAATTGTTCGTTTGGTAGTTGCCCTCTTAACTTCAATATTTTCAAAGAAAAAATAATCTACTTCTTTGTATTCTCTGAACTTTTCACACCATAGTTGACAAGAATACTTTTCAAATATTAAGCTTTAATACAAAATGTAAAGTCTAGTGATATACTGGGAGGGGGCTTCACAGTAACGGGGAGGATATGACTGTCATAGACACACAGCTTTTGAAAGATACGAGGCTTGCCAAAAGTGTGCCAAAATCCTGATAGTGGTGTTTTGGTGAGTTCTTTGCTTTTGACTACTGAAGCAGTCACTGGCAAGATTGAAAATCTCTGCATTGAAAATGAAAAGTATCCCACAGCTATCCAGGTGAGCACTTACATGACTCTGGAGCCCCAGTACTCTACAGAGTAAAAGACATTCAGGCCATGCTTTAGGGAGAATAATTTGTGAGTGGTTTGTAGCCAAGTATTAATGTCTTGTATGTCTCCTTAAGCATATATTCAGCAATGCTGTGAAAGAAAATTGACTAAGATTGTGTGACTAACATTCTTGCCACTAGTCTGGGAATGTGTGCTGTAGCAAGCAGTGCTAATGAGAAGCTATAGCCTCTTTTGCTGCCTACTAGCCCCTTTCCATCTCCTTCACCTCACTGTTTTCCTCTCTTCCCAGTAAATCTGCCCTAGGGCTACATGAAGCCTTTTAATATTGCCTGTGCTGTCCACACTGATTTAAGGTCTTTTAGTGCTTCCTTGAGATATTTCTAAATTTTAGGAAGATTTATAGATTCTTTTGTCTAAGGATATTTAATTTTTTGAAAAGATAGCTATCATATTGAAACTTAACTGTTGGTTTCAATAAAATTGAAAATAATTTGAAATTCTATATACTGCAAATCCATCTAGCAATTTTTTTTCATAGCCATATGTATTTAAGAAAAAATTCTATCTAACTATGCTGTAGATCAACAAAAGAAATTGCTTTAGTTAGTTGAAGACACATTTTCTTTTTGTAACTCATAGTTATAATGTCCGTATGTGTTTTTTTTGCAGTAATAACTGATGACATGTGCCTGATACATGTTTTCAAGTTGACAGTGTCGTTTCAGTACTAGATTAATACTCTTATCTGATTCCTTTATACTGTTATGGCACAAAGCATATGTCTAAATTGCTGTGTAAGCATCATGTTTGAGTTGCTAAATCCTGGAAACTCTGAAGAAGCAACTTTCTGTATCACACAGTAACGTGTAGTAATAACTGATGGACTTTGAATGTTTTGATTTATCTGACTTCTATGTCTGAAAATCTGGGTCTTTACTATAATACTTTTTAAAAGTTTGTACTTGATTGCTTTAGTAAGGCATCACAAATTTTTAACATCTGAAAGAAAACTTGACCTTGGGGATTAACTGAAGATTGGACACTTTCAATAAAATAAGTAGCTTTTTCAAATTCTTTATCTTTCATTCTGTGATTATTAAAAATGTGGATGCAATTGATTTAAATACCATGCTTGTTCTGAAAGACATGGCTGAGTTGATTTCTCCATACATCATTTACATCTCATTTTCACAGAATCACAGAGTTTGGAAGGGACCTCTGGGGGTCATCTTGTCCAACTCCCATATTTAAGCAGGGCCATCTAGAGCTAATTGCTCAGAACCATGTCCTTATGACATTTGCGTATCTCCAAGAAGGGAGTCTCCACAACCCATGCCAGAGCTTGTTTACCCTCACAGTGAAAAAGTGTTTCCTGATGTTCGGAGGGAGCCTCCAGTGTATTGCCTTTGGTCCTGCCACTGGGCACCTCTGAAAAGAGGCTGACTCTGTCCCGTTTGCAGCCTCTCGTCAGGTATTTCAGTACATTGATGAGATCCCCCTTGAGCCTTCGCTTCTTCAGGCTGAACAGTCCCAGCTCTCTCAGCCTTTCCTGATAGGAGAGATGCTTCCATCCCTTCATCGCCTTCGTTGCCCTTTGCTGGACTCTCTCTAGTATGTCTATGTCTCTCTTGTACTAAGGAGCCCAGAGCTGGACCCAGCACTCCAGGTGTGGCCTCATCAGTGCTGAGGAGAGGGTAAGGATCACCTCCGTCGACCTGCTACCTTGCCTAATGCAGCCCAGGTTACCATTAACCAGCTTGGCAGCAAGGGCACTTTGCTGGCTCACATTCAACTTAGTACCCATCAGGAGTTTCCCAGCTCCTTTTCTGCCAAGCTGCTTTGGTGGCCCTTAGCATGTACTGGTGACTGGGGTTGTTACTACCCAGGTGCCAGGACTTCGTGCTTCTCCTTTTGAACTTCATGAGGTTCCTGTCAGCCCGTTTCTCCAGCCTGTTGACATCTTTCTGGATAGCAGCATGACCACTCCTGCTGGTATGGTGTCATCTGCACACTTGCTGAGGGTACGCTCTGCTTATCATACAGATCATTAATGAAAATAATAAACGGGATCGGACCCAGTATTGACCTCTGGGATACTCCACTAGTTACTGGCCTCTAACTAGACTTTGTGCTGCTGATCACCACCCTCTGGGCCCAGCCATTCAGCCAATTTCGAGTCCACCTAACTGTGTGCTCATCCAGCCTGTACGTCAGCAGCTTGTCTGTGAGGATCTTGTGGAAGACAGTGTTGAAGGCCTCCTTCTAGTCCACACAGACAATATCCACCGCTCTCCTGTCATCTACCAGGCCAGTCATTTTATCGTAGTTTGTCAGGTTGGACAAGCATCACCTCCCCTTGGTGAAGCCATACTGACTCCTCCTGGTGATTTTCTTGTCCTTCATCTGCCTGGAAATGGTTTCCAGGATTAGGTGCTCCATCACCTTCCCAGGGATGGAGGTGTGGCCGACTGGCCTGTAGTTCCCAGGGTCCTCCTCCTTGCCCTTTTTCAAAACAGAAGTGACATCTGTTTTCATCCAGTCTTTGGACACTTGTCCCATTTGCCATGATCGATCAAAATTTACCAAGAGTGGCCTCACAATGACATCAACCAGTTCCCTCAGCACGTGTGAGTGCATCCCGTGAGATCCCTTGGACTTGCCGTATGTCCAGTTTGCATAGGTATTCCCTGACCAGATTCTCTTTCACCCAGTGTGTATTTGTTGCTCCAGCCTTTCCCTGTGGTCTCCGGGACCTGAGATTCCTGAAGGCTGGTCTTGTTAATAAAGACTGAAGCAAAGGTGGCCTTGAATCCCACAGTCTTTTTCCATGTCCTGTTTCACCAGGTCCCTCATCTCGTTCAGCAGTGGCCCATGTTTTCCCCAACCTTCCTTTTGTCACCTCTGTACTTACATAAGCCCTTCTTGTTCTCTTTGATATCTCTGACAAAATTCAATTCCAGCTGGGACTTTTACTTCACGGATAGTATTTTTCTAAATATATTTCCCATTGGTGATATAGAAATCAATATTTTAGTGACTACCTATAAGCCTTTTACTGGTGCCCTTGGAAACTTATTATGACTTAAAATAGCATATCATGATACCTGACTTACCTTAGAGCTTATCAGTAGCTTTTCAATGTAAAACAAAACATACCAAATAGTGAAAAATGAAACATCTGCTGGAAGCAGGAAGAACAACATTTAAATGTCAGCCATGCTAAAGTCATAAGAGTAAGCTTCTCTGAGAGTTCTTTTTACTGTGGTATTTATTGTTGTTATTTGCATTATATATCAACGTTGATCTTTAATGTGCTTTCAGAATGTGTATATTACCTACAGATCTTACCCAGTTTTAGGGAGGGAATTTTGCCCTTAATTGATCTTTCTTGATTTCATCAGATTTAAATGGGGTTCTTGTGAAACAATACTGTTTCCACTCTTACGTTTGTTGTCAGGCCATGTACGATGCCATTCAGAAACTGGATAAAAAATTTGACCTGCTTCACCAGAAGGTCTCAGAAATGCAGCATACTCGTGTAAAGCCACTGTTGCTCAAGCCCGTGAGTATTAAAGACCTAAGGCATTTATTTTGCCTTTAGTTCTCTAACTTCCTCTGATGATTGTTTAAAAAAAAAATCCTCTTTTCATTAAGATTAAAATTAGTAGCAGAGTAGTAGACTTAAAATCTATTTCAATTAAATTATTCTAGGTTTCTTACTATACACCAGCTTCAGTCTCCTGTTTTGTTACTGACCAGCCGTCACTGGCCCCCATCAAATTCAGGATGCTGTGATAGATGGTGTAAAATTCTATTTGTATTCAAACGAACAGAAGTTAATTATCTAGGTTACTCTTAAACTTGGTTATGTTAGCGTTTACAAGATGTGGTGTACTGTCTCATTGGTGTCTGCAGTTAGAAAAGAGTTTATGCATCACTCACACAGGGTGGTTGAATTGATTTACTGATTTTTAGATCTCAACTGTGTGTTGACATATCCATTATGGTATAGAATTATATTTTTTTTTAATAAAACACCCTTCTTCAAAATTTTCAAGAAGGTTTGATACTGAGTACGCATTATCCGTTTTGTTCTTGTATAGTTAATCCACTGTTATCTAAGGAGACAGAATATTAGTACTTCTAACAATGCTCTTTGAAAGGAAAACATGGCAGGTGATTTTTGAAGAAGGTCATGAAATCCATAATGACCTTTCTTTGTCAACAATACTGCAAAGTTTTTGATGTGGCAGAAGTGATCCTGCTGTCAGGAGATGTCAAGATGTCAGTAAGGCCATTTGCTTAAAGGGTGGGTAAAAGCAATGATGTTCTCCTGCATGTCAGTTATCAATAGGATACTAGATTTTATTTGAGAATGAATATGTTTTGTTGTCTACTCCAAGCTTGTACTGCCCACATACCCAAAAATAGGAGATTCAGGGAATGAATTGGTGGTCAGCTAGCCTTGGACCCTGTGACCTCTGCACTCTTACCCTCCCCTCTGATTGTGTAGGATGGCAACTGCTTTAAAGTTCAGATTAAAAGTGACCTGCACTGTCTTTTTTTTTTTAAAAAAAAAGGCTTTTATCGCTATAAATGCAACCTCCAACCATTTCTTTAGGTTCTGCTAGCACTTGATCTTTAAAACTATCAGGAATGCTGTAGGTTTGCGTTTTTTTTCACAGCAGTACCATTGTTGTATCTGTGATGGGCTAAGGATATAAATAAGGAAAGATTGGTAGTAAAGGTACTATTTTTTTTCTTATTTATTAGATCCGCTCCAATATCTGGAGAAACGGGCAAACTTTCAGCAACATGAGCCTTTTTTCAGGTCATAGATTTTTAAAGTTTACAAGGGTGGAATATAATCAGATTTCTGTAAACAAAAAAAACCCACAAACACTATAAACCACAAAAAGAAAAACAAACAAACAAAAAACCAAACCCACGTGTCAGCTACATTTGGTAGCTCCTGCTCAGTGACTTGTATTTTAAACTAGAACACATGTTTTAGGGTCTATATATTTCTTAATAAAAGTACTTCAAGTAGAGGAAACCGCATCTCTCACTTTGTCTGTCTTAGTCTCTTTGGAATCCTCCATCATAGACAAGATCTGAATGTTTAATGTTTTTAGCTGGCAAGTAAAGAATGAAGAGGCAGCCAGGTGATAAAGTGAATTGGTTTTTTTTCTTGTTTAAAATGAAGCTAACATGGCAGTGGAGACATCCCTTGCACATTCAGCAGACTGCATCAATGGCTGACAAATTTTAAATTTTAGTTTGCCTATTCTTATTTTATAGAGCTTTTTTTAAGAGCCTTTACAAATATACCTTTCTCTCATCATATATTTCTCTGGCTTTTTAGAAAGCAATTTGCCAGGTAGAAAAAACTTGAGAAATGTTGAAGCTGACCAGATAAACTCTTAGTGTCTGAACTACAAGTAAGAATAAAAGAAAGTAAAGGGAAGGCTAAAAAGTAATAGTGCTGGTGTCACGACAGTGACTACTGCAATGAAGCGTCTGTTGCCAGTAGCGTAGTTACTAAAATCTAGTCTTCCTGGTTTTCAGAAGAAAAAAATGACCAGATATGTTTTAATTTAACCTTTTAATTGTTTTCTGAATCTCATTTGCAGAAACCAGTTGGATTTACATACAGAAGTTCCAGTCATTTTCCCCAAGGAAAAATAAGAGTACAAAAATGCATGGAAAGGGAATCAAGTCTTCATATCTCTTCACAAGGCCAGGGAAGGCACAGCCCAGTCATAAGGGTTGCTTTACAAAATGGCCATGCTCAAGTCAATTCCACAGTAAAACATGTTCCACAGAGTCTTCAGCTTGAATCACAGCACCCTGTTTGTAGGCAGAGCCCACCACTCCCCACTATAGTCTCTACGCATTCCTTGCATTCATCATACACGGCAACTAACAGGATGCCTGACCTTTCTCCACAACCAAATCTTGTAGCCAGCGTTGTGGACAGTACTGTCAACATTGCATCTTCACCAGTGGCATCGTCATCGATGCCAGCACCATCGGAGACCGGTTTGGGAAATAACGCTGTGGTGGTAAACTACGGAAATGCATCCGGGAGTGTAAACATTAGTAAAGAATTACCATCTTCTTCAGTCTCCATCAGTCCTAGCTTTGGTGAGTTCCTTTGTAATAAATACTGAGAAGTGAAGGCTAAAAAACTGCTGGTGGTATAAAAAAATACTCCTAAAGAAATCTCTGTATCATTATTCAGCAAAAGTAAAGGACCAGAACTGGCTGCCTTACAAGCATTTCTATAATGCAATGCTGTTTAAAACTCTTGAAAAAAAGGTCATAGGAATGTTTAATATGCCAGGGATCACTTAAAAACCTCTGCAGTGTATATACAGTTGTATAGACTACTACAAGCCTTTGATTTACAGTACATACTTAGGGTTCTTTTAAGACTGGGCCTTCTTTTTCTCTTTTGGTACTCTTGATGTAAACTATTTTTAACCTGCGTATATGTCATAAGTAATGTATGCATGCTATGCATGTGTTTAAAATGACAGAAGAGATTGCCAGTAAAGCTAAGCGAGGCATACGCCTGTATACGTTTTGCATTTAAGAAAGCAACTTACTTGATTTGTGTGAAGGATATACCTGTTTTTTTCTTGTGGCAGATTTTATCAGTGAAAAATCCTTTCTGTCCTCAAATCCTCCAGTGTTTGGTTTCATTCAAAATATTTAATTCCACAGAAACCGAAGAATTCCATAGGTCATTGCATTATAATAAACAAGCACATATAAAATAGCAGTATGTTTTAAAAACTAATGCATTTCTTTCCAAAGTATAAGTGCCCTGAGTTATACAGAAGGCTGGGCTATGAGTTTTTGGTTGCTTTTGGTCTAAAAAACAAGTCATCTAGCTGAAGAGCTGCACAAATAGTAAGTGAAATATTGAGATACATGGCTTACAAATTCTTAGACAGATCTGACTTAACAGTACTGTATATGGATATGCCATTCTTCATGGGTCATTGTCTTGAAAACACACGTGGTATCTGTACAGGTGCAAAATACACCAGTCTGAACATTTTGGACTCTTGTATGTTTAATGTATTTTCTTGGCTGTTATTTCAGTTAGTTATGCTGGTGGTTAACATGAATTAAAAAGATGTTTCTGTTACTGTTCCAATTTAAAGCTGGTTTTGTAAGAGCTGAGATAAATAATACATAGTAGAATTAGCTGTAGTAGAGAACGTATACCACAAGTACCATAGAGGTCAAGAAAAAGAGTGTGAAAAAGTATTCTTTTTGTAACAACTTGCTTGGCTTTTTTAAATGACTTTTTTTTGTTGTTTTAAATGCTTTTGTTTTACAAAAGAGTTTGTTGGTGACCCGTTGAGAAATGTAAAAGTTCTTGGAAACTATTTGATGAAAGCTCAGCAAAAGACTAAACCAAAGTATGCAGCCCGCTACTTAGTCCGTGTCCTGTTCCCCAAGGAAACGTTACTGTGCAGCGTTATGGGAGCGAGTGCGCGAGGGCGCAGAACATTGGATCCAAACAAAATTGCTGCAGTAAGAGGTATGCTGTCTTTCAAAATGCACAGATTTACTTCTTTAATGCTTAAGAAGGTCTTTAACTTACAAAGAGTCCTTTTCTGCATGTTTCTGCTAATCATTGTCTAGCAACTGGTGAACTGATAAATGTGGTAGTGGATGTGCTCCACTCTGCTGTGTCTTTTGGTTTTGAAATTCCTGCCTTGTAATTCTCAGTGTTTGTTTGTGTTTGGTTTTTTTTGAATGAAGATAAAACAATTCTGATTTCTCCTAGTTTCATGTACCTCATGTTCATCAGTCATGCTGACTGTTTCTAAATTTCTTTCATTACAACTTCTTTTGTGTTTGTGTGGCATGGGTTTTGTGGGGTTTTTTTTGGTTGGTTGGTTCCGTTTTTGTTTGTTTGGTTTTTTTTATGGCCATGGTGTACTTGGGACAAACGTTAACTGGTAATTCTTAAATACTCTTCTCTCAAGTTCACTTCTCTTGTTGAGAAATGGTGAGAATGGGGAGGATGTTGTTTTTTTTTTTTTAAATGTCAGGCCATTTACACAAATCCCATGACACATATGTGTGAGCCTGTACATCTCCTTCCTCTTTAAAGGGTGGGAGATTATTTAAGCTGTGTGAAGTAGTTGCAGCATCAGCATTACCCTGTCTTTTGGTTTTGGTGGTTTGTTTATTTTTCTGTGTTGATTTGTTGTGTTTGTGTTTTATTCTAAAGTTAGCATGATAAATCACATCTTTCCCCTAATTCTACTGGGAAATGCTTAACAAAAGCATTCACAACACCTCAAAAAAGTATCACTGCACATCTTAAATTCACAGTGCTGCTTAGCTTCAAAATGTGAGTTTACTACCTCTCTTTAATTAAAGCTGGAAATCTAAAGCTTCTAAATGGAGAACAGTAAACATGAAATGTTTCTTAGCTTTCTCTCTTTCTTTCTAAATTAGAATACTTTTAAATACTACTTTTTGTCATGAAGCTTAAAAAATTTTCTACATTTTATATGCAGAATTTCTTGCAACTAACTTTCCAAACTATGATCTGAGCGAGCATGGAAAAGACTGGAAAACCTGTATCACAAATGTCAATGCTATGATCCGCTGTTTGCGCTCTGAAACAAAAAGAAACCCAGTAAGTTGTCTCAAGGTGATAATTTATTTAGTACTGAGTTTGTGCTTCTTTCTCAAATTAATTATTGAACTCCTTTATCATATGAGTGCTCTAATTGGAAATTCCTTGGGTTCTGTTTTTGTGTTGCTCAGCATAGGCCTGCTGACTGCAGCGCGATTTCCATATGGGGAATACTGGAAGCATATCCCTTTCTCTTGCTGTGCCTCTTCCTGCTTCTGTATCCAGCATTCAGTCAAGAGCTATATAAGCATAGGATACTAAAAAGAAAGCCCTGTAAAAGTTGCCCAGAAGTAGTGTCAAATTCGATTGCGAGCTTAAATGTGTAGCTGGTAGCGCTGTTTCCGCAGGCTTTCCTTCAGGTCTATCCAGCCATGAATTTATATTGACTGAAACATCATTCCCAAAACACTTGTAACTCCGTTTACCTCTGCTTCTAAAAAGCTTTGTGCAAAACTGTGAATGTTCAGTATCTGTTTCACTGGTGGTTTTCATGATTGAAATTCAGGAGTAACTATTTTGTAAATATCTGGAATCTAATTTATACTAACTGAGAAATGAACTGGAACACTAATTAGAAAACTGGTAGGCTTCTCCCAGTGCATATACTAACCTCATTTAATGTTTCAGGAGACAGTTGAAGGGAAGGAAAAAGTGGCTGACGCTCCAGATACATCTCATTGTGTAGATTTAAATTATAACGAAGATAGTGAAGGCAATTCTCAAAACTCACAGAAAATGACCAGCTCCACAACTGACACATTGCAGAATTCAGGATTGGATAAGTTTCCAGAAGCTTTCCATGCACTTTCAGTCAAGAAACCACAGTCTTTGGAACCTATGGGTAAACTAAGAAATTTTCATCTTCTGGATTTGTGTGTTACATTTTAAATGGTCAATGAGAGGCAGAAGATGTTACTGTAGGTGAAATTGTGTAGTAAAGGGATTTGCTGAACTATGTGACTCTTCTTTTCCTCTTAAGGCAGTCACTTGGTGTATATGTAATAAGTCTTCACTGGAGCAAACAAGAATGTTACCTGGCTAAACAGAACATGTGTTTGCATCTGCCAATGTCCCATAATGCATGTCTACTGTAAAATTGGAAAATTCAGCTGTAAAATATTCTGTTCAGTTTCTCTGAATAATTGTTTTTCAAGAATTATTTCACAATTGCCCTGTTGTGGTGGTTTTTTTTTTCATTTGGTACATGTTCTACCTTAATGGAGTAAGCTAGCGCAGAGTATCTATTGAATGGTACTGCAATTTCAGAAGAAAGGCACACCTTTCTGTAAAACTGACAATTTAGGACAATAAAAATCTTAAAGCAGCCTTTATGATTTTTTTAAAATAAAAATGCACAATATACAAATGCATTGGAAAAAAATTCCATGTACAGCATGTGATGTCTCTAGAGAGCTTCAAGGGAAATGAACTGTGATTAGTTGCCCTTGGAAATAATTTATTTGATTAGAATCTCTTTGGGGCTCTATCAGATCTGCTCCTGCACCCAAGATTTGTTAGTACTATTCTGATCCCACAGGCCTCCTGATTTGTTACACATTCTGCCTTTTTTTTTTTAATGTTTGCAGTGGAGTCAGACTGAAGTAGTTAAATATTCACTCTGTTTTCAGTTTCTGCTTACAGAATCTAAGCACTATTGAAATAGCAGATCTTGTATTTACTTATGTAATTGGAACAGCATCGTCTTTTCACGTGAGATGAAAACAATTTAGCAAGCAATCACTAATAATGCAGATTACATTGCTAGCATTGCTGAAAGCGTATCAGAAGTGCTGTTACTTTGCTGTAAAACAGGCATGTTTTTTGGGCTACATCTGGCTACAATCTGTTGCATTTTAGTATTAGCTATAGTGTTGCCATTTTGCTCTGGTCTTTCCAAGAAACTGCAGTAGTTTCGGGGGGAACTTTTTGTGTCCTAGTGTTAGTGTAATACAGCCGCCTTGAAGCATGGTTGGAACTCAATAAGTAAAATATTTCTCTCTCTCTCTGACATCCTTTGTAGAATTTCTTGGAAGTCCTTTGCGCAACGTTCAGTTGCCTTTCTCAGTCATTTATGTAGCTAAGGGGAAGTCTCGGCCCGAGTTGTCGGCTCGCTACCTAATTCGTCATATGTTCACTGAAGATGTGCTGGTGAAAAGCAATGTATATGGTTATCTTGAACGTGGCATGAGCCCACTGGACTGCAACAGAATTAATGCTCTTAGAGGTAAGTAAGAAAACCTCTGTTCAAATAATAATGTGAGGAAATTAATAATAGAGTGATTAACTTTGTATCCTATGAACAAACCATGAAACTTCAGAAATAAGTCTGTGAAATTGTTCTGACAGGTATTTGTGTAAGCAGTGGAACAAGTTGAGAGAAAGTAGATGAAGTTATATTTAAACAACTCAAGGAAGTCTCCAGATCACAAACCTAGTTTGTATGAGAAAACTCAGTCTCCATGGCATCTGCTTGATAGGGCAACAGAAGTGGGAGATGGAAGCAGTCTCAGAGGATTCTAGAAGGTCAGGGATAGAAGGAGCAGGTAACTCAGGAGGGCTACAAGGCTGTCGTGAAGTTACGCAGGGAGAACACTAGAAGGGTCAAAGCCCAACTAGAACTTAATCTGGCAGCTGCCATAAAAGACAACAAAAAATGTTTCTGTAAATACATTAGCAACAAAAGGAGAGCTAAGGACAGTCTCCCTCCTTTATTGGATGTTGAGGGGGAAACATAGTGACAAAGGATGAGGAAAAGGCTGAAGTACTTAATGCCTTCTTTACCTCAGTCTTTAATAGTTAGACCAGTTGTTCTCCAGGTACCCAACCCCCTGAGCTGGAAGCCAGGGACAGGGAGTAGAATGAAGCCCCTGTAATCCAAGGGGAAATGGTTAGTGACCTGCTACACTGCTTAGACACACACAAGTCTATGGGGCTGGATGGGATCCACCCAAGGGTACTGAGGGAGCTGGTGGAAGTGCTCACCACCTCACTTTACATGATTTATCAGCAGTCCTGTCTAACTGGGAAGGTCTCAGTTGACTGGAAATTAGCAAATGTGACACCTGTCTACAGAAAGAGCCAGAAGGAGGATCTGGGGAACTACAGGCCTATCAGCCTGACCTTGGTGCCAGGAAAGGTTATGAAGCAGATTATCTTGAGTGCCGTCACACAAAATGTCCAGGAGAACTGGGTGATCAGGCCCTGTCAGCATGAATTTATGAAAGGCAGGTCCTGCTTGACTAACCTGATCTTCTATGACAAGGTGACCTGCTTAGTGGAGGTGGTAAAGGCTGTGGATGTTGTTTACCTAGACACGTTTCCCACAGCTTTCCCACAGCATTCTCCTGGAGAAACTGGCTGCCAGGATTTGGACAAGTGTATTCTTTGCTGGGTAAAAAGCTGGCTGGATGGCCAGACCCGAAGAATTGTGGTTAATGGAGTTAAATCCAACTGGTGGCTGGTCACAAGTGGTGTTCCTCGGGGCTCAGTATTGGGCCCAGTTCTGTTTAACATCTTTATCAATGTTCTGGACAAGGGGAATCGAGTGCACCCTCAGTAAGTTTGCAGATGATACCAAGTTGGGCAGGAGTGTTGATCTGCTTGAGGAAAGGAAGGCTTTACAGAGGGATCTGGACAGGCTGGATGAATGGGCTGAGGCCAAGTGTATGAGGTTCAACAAGGCCAAGTGCCAGGTCCTGCACTTGGGTCACAACAACCCCCTGCAACGCTACAGGCTTGGGGAAGAGTATCTGGAAAGCTGCCCAGGGAAAAAGGACCTGGGGGTGTTGGTCAACAGCCACCGGAGTGCCAGGTGGCCAAGAAGGCCAAGAGCATCCTGACTTGTACCAGAAATAGTGTGACCAGCAGGACCAGGGAAGTGATCGTCCCCCTGTACTTGGCACGGGTGAGGTCACAGCTCAAATACTGTGTTCAGTTTTGGGCCCCTCACTACAGGAAAGACTTTGAGGTGCTGGAATGTGTCCAAAGAGGGGCAATGAAGCTGATGAAGGATCTGGAGCACAAGTCTTATGAGGAGCAGCTGAGTGAACTGGGATTGTTCAGCCTGGAGAAAAGGAGGCCAAGGGGAGACCTAATTGCTCTCTACAGCTGCCTGAAAGGTGGTTGTAGAGAGGTGGGTATCAGGCTCTTCTCCCAAGTAACAGGTGATTGAACGAGAGGAAACAGCCTCAAGGTGCGTCAGGGGAGGTTCAGGTTGGATGTTAGGAAAAATTTCTTCACTGAATAGATTGTCAAGCAGTGGAACAGGCTGCCCAGGTTAGCAGTTGAGTTGCCATTCCTGGAGGTACTTAAAAGATGTGTCAATGTGATGCTTAGGGACATGGTTTAGTGGTGAACTTAGCAGCCTTAGGTTAACGGTTGGACTAAATGATCTTAAAGATCTTTTCCAACCTAAATGACTGATTCTATGATTCTGTAATTTCTTGGTGCAGGGACTAGGTAGGCCAACCAGGGGTAATGCACAGCAGGTCATGGCGCTCTTCACAGAAAAGGTTGGGGTGTGATAATCAGTGGCAGTACTGCCTCTAGAGACTATGAAATAATGGACCTCAAGATCCTGAGTAGAGTTAGAAAGGTCTGAGAGTACAGACCCTGTATCTTAGGAGAGCAGACTTTGGCTGATTCGGGAAACTCATAGGTGGGAGCTTGTGAGAGCTCTGAAGAGGAGAGAGGCTCAGGAAAGTTGGCAGGTCCTTAAGGACAGCATTCTGCAAGCACAAGGGAGTCCATCCTGACACTTAGGAGAGCTGATACAGTTATGGGAAGACAAGCTTTGCTAAGCCGGGAATACATAACTGAGTTCCAGTGCAAAAAAGCAGTATATAGAGATTGGAAGCAAGGACAGCTTATGAAGTGGAATTTAGCAACGTTGCCTGGGAGTGTTGGATTTGTCTCAGGAAAGCCAAAGCTCAATTAGAGTTGGGATTTGCAAGAAATGTCAAGGGCAGCAAGAGCTTCTACCACAACATTAATTGTAAAAGATTGAGCAAGGAGAGTGTGGGCCTGTTGCCAAATGGGACAGTAGTGACAGCAGAGGCAGATGAGGCTGAGGTGCTCAGTGCCTCCTCTGCATCAGTCTTCACCGTGAAGGTCTCCTAGGCTTCTGGGGGATGGTGATGGTTATGTAAAAAAATGTTGACTTTTCACCTGAGTAAATCATGTTTGACCCACCTGATTGCCTTGTGTGATTAAATGACTGGATTTGTGGACAAGGGGAGAGCAGTGGCTGTCACTTAACCTTGATTATTTTTTTAGCAAGGCTTCCAACGCCGTCTCTGATAATATGATATTCACATGAGGATGTTACCGTTTCGATAGGTGGACAGCTAGTTAAAGGACTAGAAGGATGTTTGTTCTCGGCACGTAGTGGGTGGTGCTCTACTTGGACAACGGACACATGGGGTACCGCAAGTGTCTGTCCTAGTGCCTGGCCTGTTTAATGTCTTTATCTATGACTTGGAGACAACAGACAATGCTCATCAGATTTGCGTTTGACAGCAAATCGGGACAGGTGCACAGCCAGCAGATCAAAGGAAAGGTTTATCTCCCTCTGTTTAGCACTCATGAGTTCGCATTTGTATTACTGTGTCTGGTTTTTGGTCCCCTAGTACAAGAAAGAGATATTAATAAAGCTGGAGGGCCACCAAAAGGGATAGGGAACTAGAGCACTTGACCAGTGAGGAAACTGGGCTTATTTAGTGTGGAAAAGAGGAAGCTCCACGAGGACCTAGTGTCAGGCTGTTACTATCTGTCTTCACAGTAAATTCCTTCTAGAGTAAAGCTGTTTGCAGCACTGAACGTTGGGAGGATGAGAGACTACAGGCATAAATGGAAACGAGAGGTTCAGACTGGATATGAGCAGACTCCTTTTCCTCATAAGGACAGTCAAGCAGCGGAGCAGGTTGCCTCATGAGATTGTGCCATCTCTGTCTTTTTTCCATACTTCAGTGGAAAAAACTCTGAGTAACCTGGTCTGACCTCCAGTTGTCCCTGCTTTGGGCAGAAGGTTGGAGTAGAGACCTCCCAAGGTCCCTCACAACCTGAGTGACTGTGGTCAGAAAAGAAGAGATTCAAGCTTCTTGCCCTTCTAAGGGCTCAGAAGTCAGCTGTCCCTCTTCATCGAAGAGGCTCCATTGAGAAGAAAGGTCTCAGCAAGGATTTGGTTGTTTAGAACCTACAGGTAGGATAAGGACTGCTGCCAAGTGAACAGGCAGCATGTAGAACTAGACCAGTTTGAGCTATTTGAATAACAAATCTTTACTCAAGTGTGTATTTTCATATAGCATGTAGCAGCCTATTCCACTGTATGAATATGGACAGTTTTGCAGTTTCCTCAGCTTACGTGAATCCAGGAAGTCTTCAGGAAATTGGTATTATTTATTCTATTTGTAAATGCTATTCCAGAAGCAGAAGAGGAGTGAGTTATGGTTGGAGTTGTAGCAGATGTTTTGCTTTCTGCATTGTTCTTGCTTCAGCATTAAGACCTCTGGAACACTGATCCATGCTCCTTCCTGAGAGGGAGTCTTCTGTTAGTCTCATTCAGTCTCTCCTGCAAGGCTGGATAAAGCAAGCAGAACTGTGGTAGCAGAATTAGTGTAACAGTTGTGTAGCAAGTGAAGAGGAATGTGAAGCAGGTTGTAGGCAGAAAAGGTGTATGGGTTGTCACACAGAAGAAAAGTCAGCATTAGCTGGTAAGATTTAAGCATAGCCAGCACAAACAATGGTGTTGGGGGAAAGATCATCAGGTTTTTGGCGGCCATTTGCTCAGTGGCTATTACAGTATCTTCAGGAGAGAGAGTTCAACATATTTGAAAAGGTTTGGTTATGCAATATAGAAATTTTTCCACCTTTTCTTTAATTTTCTGTTCTTGACATACTTTCACTGTAAAAGTGGGCTTTTTCTATGAGAAATCTGAAGAGAAAACACTTTGTCAGGAGATCTTAAGTTTTGCTTGCGGGATGTTATTTACTGGGCTGAATCCCAGCCAGCAGGCAGTGTAATAGTGGAGTGCCTTCAGCATTTCCCAACACCACTGGCTTGATGTAGAGTTTTACTTCCTGCTGTATCCTTATGATATCACTGTGGGATAGTGCTCACTGGGTTAGTGAGGTTGCAGATCTGAATAGTTAACCCTCGTCTGGACAACGCTGTTAATCATATGATTTAGTTTTAGGTAGCCATGTGAGGAGCAGGGAGTTGGACTTGATGATCCTTATGGGTCCATTCTGGCTTGACGTATTCTATGATTCATCACACCTTTTGCAACATGCGTTTCCTAACAAATCTTGAAACTGCTTCTCCTCCATGTCTGTAGTACAGGGAGGTTGGAAGGATTGCTAAGATCTGGACAGTGCAGGCTAACAGCTCCGCAAGTGTGGCAAGATTGCCTCTGAGGATACAGTAATAGTGCGAAGTAAAATGGGGTGGGACTGGCACTCTCCAAGGTAATGTCTGGGCATGGCTTGAGGGGCAGAGCATGCCAGAAACCATTCCCAATATGGCAAGGCTATAAATAAGAGTGGGCTTTCCCAAACTGTACATGTTCTTTCACCACTAGCCTGGGAAACTTTGCCACTCTAAGCATTTCCACATAATCCCATAGTGGACATATTTTGTTTCATGACATTTTGAGTTTAAGAAGCATTCAAAAGATGTGTAAAGTGCCTCAGGGCTGCAGGAACACCACATGGGCTCCAGAGCAGCCAAGAGACAAAGTCCTCTCTGTTGTGGTGGCAGCCAGGCCATGTCGCTTGGCTCTGGGGTGAGAGGGCAGTCCCTGGCCCTCCTTTCTTTAACAGTAGAACATTGCCTGGCTGGATGGCAGCGTCAGCTCCCTGGATGTAACTCTGCAGGGCAGGAAGGGGCCTTGCATAGCCTTACTGTGGTCCCAACAATTGGTCGATTTGTGTGAAAGAAAAGGCACAATTTAAAAGCTGTTTTGTGGGCTATGTACAAAGGCTCTGTAGGTCTGGTAGTAGAAACTCCTGTTCTGTGCTGTAGCTCAAAGGCCAAGCATTTTCTTGAATTTGCTGTCAGGGAAGGAGGGGAAGAGAGCCTGGTGCTGCTTCAGCCCACACCTTGTGTATCCTTTGTCAGCATAGTTCATTACAGGAGCGCCCTGGGAACGAAAGAACCTAAGGTGCTCTCACTTCTCTCCTCCCACATCACCCTGGCTCAGAGCAGAGTGAACTGCAAGAGCACAAGTTTATCTCTGTTGTTTCCTTCCTTCATACCCATGCTTTTCTGGCAAAATAGGTTTCCAGGTTTGGAACTACAAGATAATATTTTAACTGTAGATAATGACATTATATTAGTTTTTTAATTGCTAGTATATGTGAGAGTAATGAAAGAACAAAACTGACATTGTATCAACTAGCAGGACCTTTCATTCTACTAAGATAAACCTATACGTTAATCAGAGAAGTAGAAATAGTATTGCCTTTGATTTTTAGATTACAGCTGAGAATTCTTTTTTTGGTGCTTATTTCAATCTTTTGGGGGCTTGCTTAGAGAAAACATGTAATTCAACTAAGCTCAGAAGGACAATCACTCCTCAGTAGTTAAAAAAAATAGTAAATTAAAACCTGTTTTTAAAACTACTCATTTTACTTGTTGGAGGGGAGAAAGGTGCCCTAGTCTTACCTTATTTATCACATTGCTACCGAACTTGAGTATTTAGTCCTGCCAAATACTGGTCATTCTGAAATGGAGCCTGAGATTTCTTTACTCTGGTTGACCACATTAGAAGCTGAAGTTATTTAGCATTTCCAAGGGTCAGGCCCATGTACATGTGCTTTCTTTGCACATTTTGGTTTTATGCTTAGACCTTTTGTTACTCATTTTCAAATTAAACAGAAAGAAGGGGAAAAAATATCTGCCCTCTAGCTTTGCTCTTCAAGCCTCGTAATATGCCTAGCTGTCTTGTTTTGTTTCACTTGTTTTGACTTAATTACATCTGAAAAAAATATATAGCTTGCATAAATAATTGATAACTCACTATTATATACTTGTTCATTTTTAGAATTTCTTCAAGAGAATTATCCATCCTTTGATCTAAAGGAAACTGGATATGATTGGAAGGCATGCGTGGCTGCCATAAACAGCACAATCCGCAGTCTCAGACATGACCATAAAAAGGCTGCAGCTGGAATCCGTCAGAGAGTCTTGGCAGTGCCACCATTGACTGCAACGAGTCCTTCACAGAGTCCCCCTTCAGTGAAGCCATTTGAAAGTGACACTATCAATCTCACGGACTGAAGCTCTCTCACATCTGTCTGAAATCTTAATTTAGCAGGTTTTTATAAATCTCACATAGAAGCCTATTTCATTGAGTTATCCTATTATGTTGAGTTATCAGCAGCACTAAATAGTATTATTTCATGAGAATAAATTTAGCAGAAGACCTGAGAACCCTAACTCCTTGTATAATGAGTTAGCCTAACTCTGGCTGCCCAGAGAGGTTGTGGCTGCCCAAAGAGGTTGTGGAGTCTCCTTCTCTGGAGATGTTCAAAACCCGCCTGGATGCGTTCTTGTGTGATCTGATCTAGGTGGCCCTGCTGTGGCAGGGGGATTGGACTAGATGATCCTTTGAGGTCCCTTCCAATCCCTAACATTCTGTGATTCTGTGAAGTAGCATTTGCAGTCCTCAGAAGTTACTTCCACTGTTCCCTGTAGCATTTACAACGTGCTCTCCCCTAAAAACACTTTCTCATGATTCCTTGACTCGGAAGGATTAATCTGATTACGAAAGATGTGCTGCGCATCAAGTCAGCAGAAGCAGATAGAACTGTGGAGAGGAAGGAATGGTCCTCCTTGGAGGACGACTCGTAGCCAGCTAAATTGTCTCATTATATGTGAGGAATGAAATTTGCTGTGAAAACTGGATATTTTAAGCAAAAATATCTAACGCAGAAAGGAAAAGAAATTATTGCATCTAGCTAACTTGCTATAGCTCTCACTTTTTTGCCTCCTATAGCAGTCTTTGTTGCAGAATAGGAAAGAGGCAGACAAAAATGTAAGTATAGTTGATAATATTTTCTTTGCTCTGATTTAGCTCTACAAAAAGCACAAAAAAGCATCCAGAACAAATGGTCCAGTGGCTGGTTCTGTTTTTTCTTGATGAAAATTAAAGGAAGTACTTCTCCAGGGGCTTGTTCTGCTGTTCAGTGGCATATGTCTTGTGCACTGGTGTGGAGGTCCACAAAAGGCAAATCTGCTGCAACTCTTACCTAGAGGATTTGGATCCTGATTCAGATTTGAAAAATAATAATTTCCATCAGCTTCAAGTCATTGGTCCTTCAGTTAAGACTGACTGTATGTGCGGTAGTGTTAGTATGCAGTCAGAGACTGACAGCATCAGTGGTATGCCTTCTCAAGCTCATAATAATGAGCTTTGTCGGCGACGTGGACAGTGGGATCGAGTGCACCCTCAGCAAGTTTTCTGATGGCACCAAGCTGTGTGGTGTTGTGGACACGCTGGAGGGAAGGGATGCCATCTAGAGGGACCTTGACAGGCTGGAGAGGTGGGCCTGTGAGAACCTAATGAAGTTCAACAAGGCCAAGCACAAGGTCCTGCACGTGGATTGGAGCAATCCCAAGCACAAGTACAGACTGAGCGGAGAATGGATTGAGAGCAGCCCTGAGGAAAAGGACTTGGGAGTGGTGGTTGATGAGAAGCTCAACATGAGCTGGCAATGTGTTCCTGCAGCTCAGAAAGCCAACCGTGTCCTGGGCTGCATCAAGTGTGGCCAGCAGGTTGAGGGAGGTGATTCTGCCCCTCTACTCTGCTCTTGCGAGACCCCCACCTGGAATACTGCATTCAGCTCTGGAGTCCCCAACACAAGAAGGACATGGAGCTGCTGAAGCGAGTCCAGAGGAGGGCCACGAAGATGATGCAGGGCTGAAGCACCTCTCTTATGAAGCCAGGCTGAGAGAGTTGGGGCTGTTCAGTCTGGAGAAGAGAAGGCTCCAGGGTGATCTTATAGCAGCCTTCCAGTACTTAAAGGGGGCCTACAGGAAAGCTGGAGAGGGACTTTTTACAAGGGTATATGGTGATAAGACAAGGGGCAATGGCTTTAAACTGAAAGAGGGGAGATTTAGATTAGATCTAAGGAAGAAATTTTTCACTCTGAGGGTGGTGAAACACTGGAACAGGTTGCCCAGAGACATTGTGGATGCCCATTCCTGGAAGTGTTCAAGGCCAGTTTGGATGAGGCTTTGAGCAACCTGGTGTATTGGAGGGTTGCCTGTGTCAGGGGGTTTGGAACTAGATGATCTTTGAGGTCTCTTTCAACCTCAACCATTCTGTGATTCTATGGTTCTAATCATATCCTTTAATACTCAGATCTACAAGGCTAGGCATGTTTGCTTGGCTGTCTGGGTAGGCCAATGTTCTGAAGAGTGGTCATCTTGCCTTTGTTAACTTAAAATCCTGAAACACGCACAGTGATTATTCACAGAATCACAGAATGGCTGAGGTTGGAAAGGAGTTCTGGAAGTCATCTGATCCACTCATCCTGCTCAAGCAGGACCACCTAGAGCCAGTTGTCCATGACCGTGTCCAGACAGCTTTTGAATATTTCTAAGTATGAAGACTCTAGAACCTCTCTGGGTAACCTGTACCAGGGCTCAGTCACCCTTAAAATGAAGAAGTGTTCCCTTTGTGTCCTCGTGTGTTTCAGTTTGTGCCCACTGCCACTGGATACCACTGAAGAGACTGGTTCCATTCTCTTTGCAGCTTCCCCTCAGATATTTCTATACATTGATGAGGTCCCCCTTGAGCCTTCTTCAAACTGAACAGTTGCAGCTCTTTCAGCCTTTCCTCATAGAAGAGATGCTTCGCTCCCTTCATCATCTTCATGGCCCTTTGCTAGACTCTCTTCAGTATGTCTGTGCCTCTGTTGTACTGGTGAGCCCAGAGCTGAAAGTGTTCAAGGCCAGGTTGGATGAGGCTTGGAGCAACCTGGTGTAGTGGAAGGTGTCCCTGCCCATGACATGGCGGGGTTAGAACTAGATGATCTTTGAGGTCCCTTCCAACCCAAACCATTCTATGATTCTATGGACACAGTATCCCTCACCAGTGCTGAGGAGAGGGGAAGAGTCACTTCTCTCAACCTGCTGGTGACACTCCTTTTAATGCAGGCCAGGGTACCATTACACTTCTTTGTGGCAAGGCCTCATTGCTGGGTCATGTTCGACTTGGTGTCCACTAGGACATCCCAGGGTATACTCTGCCCCATCATTGAGATCATTAATGACGTTAATTGGCAGCGTTAGGTTAACGGTTGGAATCGAGCTTAAAAGTCTTTTCCAACCTCAATGATTTCTATGATTCTATGTAAACAGGATTGGACCCAGTATAGACCCCTGGGGTGCAACAGTAGATACTGGCCTCCAGACTTTGTGCTGCTGATCACCACCCTCTGGGCCCGGCCATTCAGCCAATTTCGAGTCCACCTCACTGTGTGCTCATCCAGCCTGTACGTCAGCAGCTTGTCAGTGAGGATCTTGTGGAAGACAGTGTTGAAGGCCTCCCTCAAGTCTATGTAGACAATATCCACCGCTCTCCTGTCATCTACCAGGCCAGTCATTTTATCGTAGTTTGTCAGGTTGGACAAGCGTCACCTCCCCTTGGTGAAGCCATACTGACTCCTCCTGGTGACTTTCTTGTCCTTCATCTGCCTGGAAATGGTTTCCAGGATTAGGTGCTCCATCACCTTCCCAGGGATGGAGGTGTGGCCGACTGGCCTGTAGTTCCCAGAGTCCTCCTCCTTGCCCTTTTTCAAAACAGAAGTGACATCTGTTTTCATCCAGTCTTTGGACACTTGTCCCATTTGCCATGATCAATCAAAATTTACCAAGAGTGGCCTCACAATGACATCAACCAGTTCCCTCAGCACGTGTGAGTGCATCCCGTGAGATCCCTTGGACTTGCTGTATGTCCAGTTTGCATAGGTATTCCCTGACCAGATTCTCTTTCACCCAGTGTGTATTTGTTGCTCCAGCCTTTCCCTGTGGTCTCCGGGACCTGAGATTCCTGAAGGCTGGTCTTGTTAATAAAGACTGAAGGATAGGTGGCCTTGAATCCCACAGTCTTTTTCCATGTCCTGTGTCACCAGGTCCCTCATCTCGTTCAGCAGTGGCCCATGTTTTCCCCAACCTTTCTTTTGTCACCTCTGTACTTACATAAGCCCTTCTTGTTCTCTTTGACAACAAGATGTTGTTCTCTGGCAATGCTCCCTGACAACATTTAATTCCAGTTGGCCTTTTCTGTGACCTGTGTGTCGCAAATCCTGATTTAGGATCCTGCCAACTATGGCAGTTTGTTGCAAATGGGTGATTTAGATCGCTTAAAGAATCACCATCAAAGGTATTAGCAGAAGTGGTTTTAATATGGTGTTGTAAAAGTGTGACTTAACAAAGTTCAGTGCAAGGTTCACTCCATTAATTACTGCATGGAAGAAACATACAAAGGAAAATTGAGTTAGACCCGAGTTAAAATGATTCACAGAGAGACATGAGATGCAAAGGGTAAGGAAGATCCTTCCATTGAGTCACGAGGTTCAGAGTGGACTCGCTTGCTTTCTAAACTTATTAGAGAGACGTCTAGGTCTGGCTGGATCCCGACTTAGTCCCAGACTTGGTCAATATTTTATGTCTAAATGGTTATACATGCGAGGTTTATAATATTTCATTAGCATCGATTCAGCATGCAATCAAAGTTACCAAGGCAAAGTCAAAGTTACCATGCTACAAGATTATGCACAATATTGGTCGCTTACCAAAGATCTGCCATTGGTAAAAGGTCTCTCTGCCTTGAGGAGCAATCTTGAGAGGCATCTCGACTCAACGGGAGAACACTGCCATGCAGCCATGCTGCCTAGCAGGGAGAGCTCAAAGAAGGGTTGGTCAGACTGTCACATTTATGGGATAAAGTGCTTGGCTCGTAGTCAAATCACACGCGATGGAGAGGTGTGCACGAGACTCCTCATACCCACAACTTTCTTTGTTCCTTGATAAATGAGTGACAGAAGAGCCACCTGCTATTTATGAGTTAATTGCATGATTGGTGTTCCAAGCTCATGCATGCTGATGCTCACCGTGTCACTCTGCTCCTTTGTGGGTTTTCAGAGAACAGATCGAAACCAGAGGAATTCACAGCCTGGCTATGGCTCAGGCCTTCACGTCCTCTGGTGCCTGCACCAAACCACGACCAGTCTAGTCAAGGGGTCAAGTGCACCAGTCACAATATGTTACCGGGTCCTCTTGTCTAATATAGCAGTGGGCCCACATTTTTCCTAGCCTTCCTTTTGTCACATATGTGCTTAGAGAAGCCCTTCTTGTTGTCTTGGACATCCCTGTCCACATTCAATTCCAGTTGGGCTTTAGCTTTCCTAACTTCATACCTGGATGCTTAGACAATGTCACTGTTTTCCTCCCAGGTTACTTATCCTTTCTTCCACCTTCTGTATGTTTCACTTTTGTGTTTGAGTTTATCCAGAAGCTCATCATTCACCCTCACAGGCCTCCTGGCATTTTTCCTTTCTTCTTGTCATTCAGATGGATCTCTTTGGAGCTTGGAGAAGGCGGTCCTTAAATTTTAACCAACTTCCTTGGGCTCATCTTCTCTCCAGGGCCCTAATCACATAGGACTTTTTCTAGCAGATCTTTGAGGAGACCAAAGTCTGCTCTCCTGAAGGCCAGGATTGTGTACCTGCTTTTTACCCTCCTCTCTTCCCTCAGGATCCTGAACTTCACCATCTCATGGTCACTGCAGCTAAGGCTACTTTTGACCTTCACATTCCCAACAAACCCCTCATTGTAGGTGAGTACGAGGTCCAGCAAAGCACCTCCCTTGTTGGCTCCTGTATCCTCCTGTTGGAGGAAGAAGTTATTGTCAATAATAAATATTGATGCTCTTGCCTTTCCTTTCTGTCTGCACAACACTAACATTTATTAATGCACTGAATTACATATTTAAAAAAACACCCACCTAACTAATTTTGAAAATTACTTGGATATTGAACTCTTAAAAACAAATTGCTATCAATTTCTCATCCCCCTCAGTTTCATTTGTAAGTTGAAATTCAACAGCAACTGTACAGAAGTTAATGACTTTTTCGTTGGATGAGTGCTTTGTTGTTCAGGGTTTTTTGGTTGGGCTTTGTTGTTTTGGGTTTTTTTTTGTTTTCAAAAGAGGAAGCATTTGGTATATGCCTTTCTGCTACTTGTTTTTCCAGCATCAGCCACACAATCCTCTCACTTTCTCCATATTGGCTAACTGGTGTGTGAACTTGCCTTGCTGCTGGCATTATGTCTGAGTGTAGAAAGAAGCTTCTTGGAAGGCTGACACAGGGAGCCAGTTTCACCTCTGAAAGCTGATGCGACTGTGGCTTCCAAAATTATGCCTGTGTACATAGCAGAACAAGATTTAACTAAATCGGACTTCTTCAAGGCAAAGGTTTCATGGTTTGTTTCCTTGTTAACAATAGGATAAAATATTGAAGTTACTTGTTCTCACTTTAACTTCTATTTATAACAAACAGGCAGTGTTTATTATATACAATATAGGATCAGCTTTTTTTTTTTCAAGTTAGGATATGCAATGGCCTTATCACATATTATATTTGTAATTTAAGTTTCCTCTACAACCTCCTTGCAGAAGTCTTCTGTGGGATTCAAGAACTAGGCTGAACTTCTGAATATTTTTACTAGAAATGTTGTACTGGAAATTTGGTTCTTCTGGTGTACTACTAACGAATTCTGCTGTTATTGTTCTATATACTTATTCTTGTAAATACCAAGAACTTCGTTGTGTGTAGATATTACTAGTTCCAAACCTCAGAAAAAGCCAAAAATACTTATATTTTTTCAGGTGTTTTATGAAACTTTTTCACTGTCCTTCACAGATTTTAATGGTAGAATGATATATTTATTGAATGCCTGTCTGGCACTGAAATCTGTTAGTGTGGTGCATACCTATAACTTCCATAATGAAAAGAGAATTGAATAATTAAATAAAAATAGAAAAGTTTTTCTTGTTTCTGTTAGAAATGTATCGATTTTTGCTAACTTTTATAAAATAAGATTACAGTATTTTGCTGTTAGGAAAAGTATTTTCCAAATAAAACTAGCATATAGTTCCTTGACTACATATGTGTGTCTTAAATATTTCTTGCACCATTGATCTACGGTTCAGGTACATTTTCATCTGAAAAGATTCTTTTGACCTCCTTTCAAGAACCAGGGCTTTGAGGGGATATTCTGATTGAGGTAAGATGATTTCCAAATTTAGACTACCTTAACTGGTTCAGTAAACCAAAGCAAACTCTTTTGGGCTTTACTTGTCAGTTACAGCTCTGTGTGAGCTATCTGAAATGGAGGTTTCCACAAAACGGTAGGAATGGAGTAAAATGTTTAAGAAACTCCTTTAAACTGGTGCATTTTTAGTAGACTAAACCTTATTCACGCAGTGGAGTCAGTTTCTGTTTTAGTCCTTACCCAAGGAATACAACAGGGCTGAAATGTATTCATTTCAATCTATTCATTTGTATCTATTCATTTGAAACTCTGAGAATTCACCTCCTGTCCTCCATCCTTGTAGTCCTAATACCTGTCCCTGACACAATATGAGCCCTTCCTCTCTATACGGTAGAGCCGGGCTGCTTTATTGATGTACGATTGACATCTCTGGATTAGAGATGATATTTCTTAGTTCATCTGGTACTTCTGGCATCAGATTCGACAGCCTGTTCTGTACTAGTTCATGTTCTAGTTCAACTGTTCTAGTTCATGTACTAGTTCAGCTGTTCTAGTACTGTTCATGTCCAGGACCTGGTGCCTTTCCCTTCCTTCTACAATACAAAGAGGGTGGCGGGTTGTTGGGGTCTTTTTGTTGTTGTTAAGTTTAGATCCTTGAAGTAGCTATTGGGTGATTGATAAGCTCTGTGTATCAAATCCTTCTCTGCTCTTGGGCAGTGTTGCTTCAAATTAGACACACTGCTAGAAACTTTTCCAGCAGATTTCTTAGCACTTGCTCCCATGTTGCTGGAGAAGATAGGTTGATACGTGAGCGAGTGAAATGAACGGAGGAAACGTTCATTGGTCTCCCTAGGCCTGGCAGTCCCTTTAAGGGTTTTCTGTAGGAGCTGGGAGATACATCTCCATGAAATACTTCCATTCTTCGTTAGCTCTCTGTTGCAGCGTGGATGGTTGATGGTTTTGTGAGATGGATCACTGCATGCTCTTGTCTAACAAATGAATGTTGTCATTCATTGCACTTAATGTCAGGGAGCAGCTTGAGTGGTGCTGTCCCTATAAGGCAGAGCAAGCTGGGGCCAAGGGCACCCACAGCACAGGCAGCACCATGCCCTCTCTAACAGGGTGCTCTGATCAGGGCTGGGGTGGTGAGAGTGACGGACCACCGACAGTCCCAGAGGAGAAGGGTAGCAAGTCAGGTCTGGAGTCTAGTCAGCAGCAGCAGAGACGCTGCTGCAAAATGGGTTTGAGGTTCATGCAGGAGAAAGGGCCAGGCAGGACTGGGAAACATGATTATGACCAGGGTGCCCCAGTCCCCCTGCCCGGTAAGGGAGGCTGCAGGGGACAGGGCTGGGCACAGCCAACCTGTGGCACAGCCCTGCATGGACGAGGTCAGAGCTGTGCTTGCAGGGAGGGCCTGGGCCCATGGGCATAGGTGGCCAAGAGGGACAGGGGCAGGCTTCTCAGGGCAGCTAAGACTTCTTGGTGCCCCTCAGGGCTCTGATCGAAAATTTTGCATGCTTCACAGCACATATGTAAATAACCCATCTCACAGATATTTAATAGTTGGAACTGATCCCTTAGAACAAAATTAATGCCATTATTTTCTCTTTTCTTTGAGTGTTTGTTTGGATTGTTTGATGTAGAATGGGCTAAATATTTGTGCAGTTATTTCTATTTTTTTTAATAGGTATGGCAATGTGCTAATTTTGTAGTTCTCTTGTACCGTCACCAATTTCTTTTGTTCACTATATGATATGATGATATCTCTGTGTTAAATGAGATGGGAACTGCTGACTTTAAATGCCATCTGAACTATGAGCTTATGTAAGTATTTAACTTACAAGTTCAGAGTGTGTGTATCTTTTTATTTCCGCCCCCCTTAAGTGATGAGGTGACATTGATTATACTATGCCATGAAGCTCACTCCTGCACTGGAAGCAGGGCTGTCCTTCCCTCCTGGGTAGATGGAAGGGCTGCAGCACCACCTACCGAGGGCCCAAAGTTTTTCTGAGAAACAGAAAGCCTCCTGACTGAAAGAAAGAGTAAATATTCTGACAGAATGATGCAGTTCTGAGAATTCGAGTTTTGGTGCTCTCACTGAACAGCTGAAGTTTCACTTTTAGTTGAGCTTTATCCTTTTAAGCTAAGTCTTTCTATTTAAAAACGGTCTAATTTGGGTTTGGATTTGTCGATTCAGTGAGATGTGGGTTTTGGTTCAGTTACTTTTAACATCATCTATAAACCTTTAACACATGAGCAACTGTTCACATACAGTTTTATACAAATAATAAAATGTGGGGGTGATGGAACACCAGGATCAACATCCTCTTTTCTCACAGCCTTAGCAGATTATTTGGCATTTAATCTGCTAGTGTGAGCTTTCCAAGGGTGGCATCTGCTTTGTAAGCCCCATCAAGGAAGAGACCTCCAGAGCCATCAGGAGGCAAGTGCATGAGGCTTGGGAAATTCCCAAAACTCTGCGAAGGGACCACAGGTTGTCCAGAAGGGCATATTTTGGCTTGTAGTGTCAGGTTACAGAAGGTGGTATAATAACATCGTAGGCCAGAAGACATTTAAAAATATCATTGGGTTCCTAGTTTGAGATAGGAAAGGTTGCAGTTATAAGACAGAGAGTAACAAACCAGCCCAAATTGAGGGCATTTTCAGATGTGGGAGGTGGCTATATCCTGAAGTACTTTGTTTCTGTTTCACCTGTCAAACTGGTGTTCTAGGCTCGGGAAGACTTCAGAATGATGTGACAGCGAAAGTGTACTGAGTAAGTGCCGAAAGGACTTGGGAAAAGGAAGAGACCTAACCAGATGTGAAATTCTGCAAGATTTTCTGTTTGGGAGCGGAGGTTGCTAACCAAAGATGAAAAACTATACTGCTAATAGGCTGCCCTGCTCGTCTTTTCTATTGAATGCCCTAAATTGCTTAGTTTAGGTATTGTGTGGACTAATACAGAATAAGATGTCCGATATTTGCTGACTAGTGCCTTTCGGCATGCAGAAGGAAGACCACATTTCTAGTTAGTTCAAGCCAAAGGAGTTAAAGCTCAGGTTGCTGCAAACATGGCTTGTTTGATGTACGTTCTTCTTATGCCAGTTAATGTTGGCTAATGTCACACCTTTTAAACTGCATGTAGACAAAGCCTGAGTGTCTGCAGGAATCCAGAGTGTTATCTCATTCACGTTGCTCTCAAAGGTTTTGACTCTGAAGGCTGGTTGAGAGTTTGGTGAAAGGACCCAGAATAACTGGGTCCTGGAGCAGACCCCTTGTTACCAACTGAGCTTTGTATCTGCTTGGCTGTGCAAAACGCCCGCTTCTATGCAACGTTACGTTATTTACCTTGTTTGTTTCTATTGCCCAGTCTGTGTTTTGCCTCACTTGTGTGAACCATGAGAGCTGATGAGAAGGACAGGCCTGTTTGATCAAGCATCAGTTTGCTTTCTGGGGACTGCATTGCCACTGGAGAACGTTCAGGGGCCTGCAAGTTGAAAAAGGTGGGAAAACATTTGCTTAGACCAGTCTCTTGGAACTGTGAAGTATCTGTGTTATGTTGCTGTTGGAGAGATGGTAACAACAGAGGCAAAGAGGTGGTTTACTCCTTCAGCAATGGGTCTAGTAAGCTGGATTTGGGGAGCAGTTTTCATATTGCATCTTACTTTGGTTCGTGTTGCGCAGAGCATCAGTCTTCACTCAGATTTGGTAATAAATACGCCGAAAGTGATTAGCTTAGTTTTCTGATCCACAAAGTAATTCTTTTCCCTTACCAGTTACACAGATGGGAAATTTCAGAAGGAAAAGGAAAGCTATTCAAGTTGACACGTGGGGGGGTGGGCGGGGGTGGCAGGGGGGCGGGAATAATTGTATTAAGTACTTGACTGTTGCATACTACTACTACTACTACGCTTGTTTTAGTGGCTGTAAAAGAGTGAACAGAGCAGTCAGATGCTTGGGACATGAAAATAAGTATGTAGGCACGTTTTTTTCCCCGTTTGTCAAAGGTGAAAACACTGAGAAAAATAGTAATACATTACTGACATGATTGGTTTTGTTTAAATGTTTTTACAGATAATTTATTGACTCCAAACTGAGAAAAGTAAGAAAAATACAAAGAAAAACAAGAAAACAAAAAACCAATAAAACCAAACAAAAAAACAGAAACCACAAAAACAACAACAAAAACCTCAAGAACACTCTGCCACTTCCCCTAAGAGATCAAAGATAACTTTTCAGTGTCGCTATTCTCTGTTCCCCTTTTGCCACTGCTCTGAAGGAAGAGTTAGTTTTCTACTTTATGGTCATGACCTTCTTGGAAATAAATGCAGTCATTTAAAGCAGCCACCTATTAAAACATATTTGTTTTCCATACATTGCAGAACTCTTTTTTTTAAATTCCCGTGAGGTAGTTTTCCATAAAACATTCTTTCCATCCTTCCATGTATTTGGATTATAAGTGAGGATTATCTTTCTGCTATGTGATCTGATGGAGGTGCTAGTTGAGCACGTTTAGTCTCCCTTCTGTAGTTATACGGAGCTACGCTTTCAGTGTTCACTGGAAGCAGAGATAAACAGAGGTAAATTCTTTACTTTCCTCCATGTAGGCAGTGAGATGTTTTTACATGGAAATATTACTTTGGAATGGAATTTCTTTTTCATTCTTATAACTGTAGCAACAATAACAGATACCTTTCCCATGACAAACCAGCAAAGACTGCATATTATTTATAAAAGGAAAAAAAATAATACCCCAAGCTTTGAGATCTTTTGTATTTTTGTGGCTTTTCTGAATTTCATTCTAAATATGCAGCTGTCCTAAGAAAGCCTTTTCTCAGAAACCATGGGCAAAACCTAGTCTTGCTTAGTCTAGAAGCAAATCTATTCAAGCTTTTGCTTGGCTTTGAATTTGCTAAACTGGTAATTGAGCCTATGGCCCAGTTCTGCAAACAGCAACTGAGTGTGTAACTTCCATCCTATTTATGAATACTCAAGGTAGGAAAGATTATCGCATGGAAACACAGTTGAAAGATCAGGATCTAGGTTAGCAAATAAGAGCTTAATTCAAATAAAAATAATAATAATAAAAATGAAAAAGAAAATAAGTAAAATAACTCATTAAATGATCACAAGAACAAATGCAGGAAATGGGTGTTGTAGGTCCTCTGACAAGGTTTGCAAATTTAGCTATTCTATCCTCCTCCTGGAGGTTACTGACCTCATGGCAACTGTGTGTAAGTTACCCACTCCAGGTGATCATTTGGCATGGGAGCTTGCACTGCACAGGAACATGAGCTTGTACGCATACCCTGAACTCTGAACAGCTACGGCTGAGACGCCTGCCCAAGTGCTCTTCTGCTCGCTTCTGTGAAGGCAGAAAAACCAACCAAGAGGAGTGACAGTGCCTTAGGCTACCACAAATCTCTGCTGAGGGAATGTGAGCCTGGTCACAATTGCAACCAGTGAATCCTAACTGCTGTGTAAAATGCAGAAACATAATCTTCAGTGCTTTGGATTATGGAGATGTTTCCTGTGTCTGTCTTGATTTCTCCAAAGAAAGTCCATTCAGTTAAATGTCAGGAAAATGACAGTGATCATTAACAAAAACGGCTCATTCACAGAATAGAGGGATGCTGAAACCATGACAAGTGAGTTTTCTGGGCCAGGGGTCACTTTGTTTTTGTTTCTATACACAATGCTTTGTGCAAAAGGGTTTCTGAGCAGAGAGCCCACCAGCACTACAATAATTAAGTAAATTCTGGCCTCTATTTGAAGGCCTGACTCAGACTGAAAGCAATCTCTACGCAGATCTTACTGGAGGTCAGCAAGATTACTTGAAGTGTAGCTGTATAAAATTTTTAATTTTATATAATGCGTGAATAAAAATTAAGCTAGAACTATTTTGAAATAGCTTTTGTAATGAATGGTAGGTCATCAGCCAGGGGATCAAATGCAAATGCATCTCATCTCCAGCTGCAGATGAGTTGAAATGTGGAGTCCCTAACCCTATGTGCACACTTTGAACACTTTTTTCTTTCTGCTGACAGCCTTTTAGCAGCATCCCCTCAGGAGGCTTATATTAGAAAGTGTAATCTGTCTTCTGTTTGGAGAATTCTAGGATGTTTAAAGAAAAAGTGCTGAAAGAAGCGGACGGCTGCTGCACACCTTGTCCTGAATCAATTTCCGAGTCCTATGTGCCTGTTTTCTAGCAAAGCTCTGCTTGTCCTTATTTTAGGATTAAGTATCCTATGTGCTTGAATGTAGATATTTCCTTTATCTAGAGCCCCCTTGGTCTGTCTCCCTCTTTTCTTCCTACACCCTGTAGCCATGAGCCACCCTTCTCTGTCCCCACTTTTTTGCAGAACAAACAGATCCAAATCAGCTCCAACTCAAGCGGTTCCCCACTGGGACTTCCATCTGATTTCCCTCTTTCCCAGCTTCACAGCATACCTGTCTGCATAAAAGCACTTCGATTTTTGAACATGGAGCACTTCTTTGTCTTTATATGCTTTCCGCTAACTTGGAAAGGTCAGCTGGGAGGGCTGTTGTTTAAGCAAATACAGCTTAGGGAGTGGTGACTCTGTAATTTGTATTGTCTGGTATCTCCTGACTTGCATCAGAAATGGAAGAACAATAGCAGAGTCTGACTCCCTGGGGGCTCTGTGGGTTTGGTTTTTGTTTTGTTTTTAATAAAGCCAAGAACATTTGTTGGTGATGGGAATGTCTTCGGATATTACACTGGGATCGTATATTTTAGCTGAGCTTTAGTAGGGCCTTCAACTGGAAGAACTGCACAGAAAAGAATTGTTCTGTGCAAAAAGAGGAATTTTTTTTTATGTCTGCAAAAGGCACTGCATTTTGCATGTGATCTCATGTTCTGAAGTGCATTGTGAATGTAACTGAAAATACACTATAAAGAAGTGTGTAGAAAGATATCCTCAAATAAGCTACGTAAGAGAATTTTCTTTAAGAGAGAAAATGATGTGTAAGGGAAACTAAAATACCTCGCAGCCTCTATCTTGAAAGCAAGGCAAATGTTAAACTACATTTCATTTTTGTATGTCCTAGCCATTTCTTTCACTAAAAAGAAAATTCAATCCAAACCTTTTCTGCAGTTAAAAACAAGTATGTTTCAACTATCTGTAGTAGGTACCTTCCTCACTCCAGCCTCCTTGTAGCCCATCACCAAAGTCTATATTCTGATGTTCTGTAGAAGGGAATTCATCTCCTTATAGAAGGTGGGTTTTTTTTCTTTTTCCTTCCTACATTCATATGATGTTTCCTGTGAGATTATGAATCCTCCTATCTGCGTGCGCCATAAAACAAATATTGGAACTGTAGGTCATTTTAAAGAAAGGCTTTTGAAGAAAAGTGCTTTAATTAACATTTACTTTTATTTGCAAAGGAACCTTGAAGATCCTTTATATCAGAATATAGGTCACAGCTCCTAAAGAATACCAACGATGTACTGTAAACTATGCTATTGATTTATTAGTGTCAGACTCCCAGGCATATTAAATCTGCACAATTGCGAAGCGCTAATTATTTCTATTAATTTCGATTACGGTAATGTGTAGCGACTAGAGCGGAGGTCTGAGCCTGCTGTAGAAGGTGAGGGACGCACAGAAGAGCCAGTCCTCTCCAGGCAGCACTCTCAACCTGCACAGGCACCGGGCAGCCCTGCTGTCCTGGCTGCAGAGCGGGGGCTGATGCACGGGCACCGTGCCTTGCCCAAGGTCACTCTCATTCCTGTTGCAAGGCTTGGCCTGGAAACCTGGGAGTCTTCAGCCAGTGTGCTTGTAGGGAACAAGTGCGAGAGCGCCTTGATTGCTTCTGTAGCGATGACAAGTGGCAGGTGGTTAGAAGCAGTACGAAAGGGACAGGCGTGGCTGAATGAAAATCTGAGGTGTCCCTGAGGTGTAGCTTTCTCTGCCACTGTGTAGATGAGGAGGCCACTGCCTCGGCCAGGCTCTGCTGGGGCATTGCCCATGCACACTCGCTTGCTCCTGCACACGGAGTGTGGAGCACACGGGGGAATCCATGGAAGGAGCCCCGGATTCCTCCCCTGTTGCCTGCACGGAGCAGAGACGCTGCAGGGATTTTTTTCAGTGTTTGCATTGAAGACTTGAAGCTGTAGGGGTTTCTTTCCTCAGGTGTTGGAGATAGAAAGGGTAAAAGTAATGAAAATCTGCTAAAGACTGAAAATAATAGAATTCCTCATATTCTCCCCGTCTTCTCTAACTCCCTGGAGCATATGAATTCATTGGCAAGATAAGCCAGATACTTTATCCATTTGGCCATGCAACCTTGGTTTGTATCCAGAGGACTTTACAGGTGTAAAATTAACCACAGGAGAGCTCTTCTATTGTTCACTGACTGCAGTGCAAACATATGGAGGACTACAAGTGAAAAATAATTAAAACAATATTTGAATACATGCCTGTTCTCTCATTTTGTATGTATGACACATGTAAATCTGTCCTCTCTTTTTGTTTCCTTATCGTAATACAGAAAAGAGAAACTTTCTTGTTTAAAACATAGTTTTCTCTGTAAAATAGTACCTTTTGGAGAACATTTGCCTGTGCTGAGAGCACAGCGGTGTCCAGAAACGCACACAAAAAGAAAGGTTTTATTGCTTGGCATGAGCAACAGAATACCTTGGAATGATCCTGTGAAAATACTATGGCAGACTTCTCTAACTTGGCTGCCAGTGCTTTTTCAATAGCATACCTCTTAAAAAAATAAATCTGGATTTAACTGATACTAAAAGGTCATGGTCCATCAGCTACGCTAAAATGTTTTTAAACCTGTCCCAATACACACCGATCCAATAAACCAGGGAGGCTCCTTCTGAGGTTTTCTTCTATCTGATATAGAAAATTTATTTTCAAGTTTACCTAGACACACGCTTACTCGGTAGACTGAAGTGGTTCCAAATGAAGTGGGTTTTTAATTTTAAAAAAAATCTACCTAATTATATCTTTTTCCTCAAGAGACAGGAACAGCTGCAAACATGCCATTCTGATTTCTCTGGTAAATAGCCTACATTTTATTTACTTATTAAGACCACTTAGCACTCATGAAAGGTGCTGGTTTGAGAGATGTAAAGCATCCAATTTTTTCTTCTTTTTTTTTTTTTTTTTTTTTTTTTTTTAATGGCCAGAACAGCTGTGGTAGGGGCAGCTGTGTTATTAGTTTCCCCACTATGCCTGGAAGTCTCAAAAAAGAAAGAAGAGTAGAGACATTCATTCAAATTTCTTCCTCAAGTGGGAAAGGTGGCAGAGGGACTGAAACTTGAGTGGGATCAAAGGGAGAAGGAAACGAGGAGTAAAAGGGGGAGCAGGGGGAGCAGGATGGAGGAAGATGGCGGAGAATATAAATGGACAAACAGAGATGAAGTAAAGCATTACTGAGGAAGGCAGGATGCTCTTCTGAAGAGGGAGAGGACCACACAGAAGCTAGATGCGTACAGTGAGATGACAGATCTACTTGCACTTCAGGCGCTAATCTGTTCTCTCAGTTTTCCTCCAATTCCTATTTTCCTCCACCTGAATAAAAGCAAATCATGCTTTCCTTTCTGACAGCACTGGGCATTTGGTTTAGGCTCTAGAATATCATGTTGCAGTTAAAATAGATTAATATGCATATATGTCACTGTATTTGTGTGCATAGTCGCTGAGGATTTCTGCCCCAGAGTTTGCCATCATAAGTTGAGGCACAACTGCTCCAAACTATTAGTAATCCACTATTGGCAACGGCTCGGTGGAGGCGTTTCATGGCAATTACATCTGCAAATATGGTATGTGTTATGTTCTAGTAGTTCTTCTTTTTTCTAAAGCAGCAAACAAAAAGAAACTTACAATACAAACCACTGCCTGGTTACAATTATGAAATCCATTAGATCAATTGGTAGCAAAAGAAGGAACATTTGGGTCCATATTTGGGGTCATTATCAAATCTGCTTTTTAGGTTTACTGCAGTCAGCTCAATCTAATGCCTTTTCCCCAGTCTATGTGTGTCTGCCTGTATGTGTGTGCACAAGCACAGAAAACGTATATTGATTATTGACATGTAGAAATACAACTGGTTAGCAGTATTTCAATAGCACGCAGGCGCACACAAACAGACACGTAAAATTTCATGTAAAAAAGTTCTTTTTTGGAGATCGACCTCTCAAAACTATTCCCTTGACCCGACTCCCTGCCACGAACATCACTGGGAGCAGGTTTACAGCTTCAGCTGTGGTCGAATGCAGGTTTGCAGCAGTTTACAGTTCTCCTTTAACCTGGATTTAATTTGCGCTGCCAGTCCTGGTGGTAAGGATGGTGCTGAGTTATGAGAGACGAAGCCCAGGAGGAGGTCAGGCCGGTGCCAGCATACCACCCTGCTGAAGGCTAGGTTAAACAACGTATAGATCCACAGTATCATACAGATGCGTCCCTGTGTATGTTACAGACAGCCCAGACCTGGGGCTAGACTCTGTCCTGTCACCTATTTGAAGTCTGGGCGTCTGGCTTTTCCTCAGGGAATGAAAGCGCCATTCTTTTTGGGCCCCTTGGTTTGGATGGGGAGAGGATTTGCCAGGTCCCCTCCATGTCCCCTTCCTCTGCTTAGGGCGGCTGCTGAAGGGAATCATTAGAGCAGCCACTGTGAATTGCTTCGTTTTCCATTGTCTGTGGTGGGGGGAAATGGCAAAATATCTTAGAAACAGCAATGCTAGAGATGATCTAAGAGTGCAAGTGGAAAACAGGCAGTGGCAGCAGGCAGTCAGAGAAGGACAAGAACAAGGAGGAGGAGGAGGAGTATGGCTAGGCAGCCCTGTTCCGGCCCCAGCACAGGAGCAGAGCATCAGGATTTAAGGGCAGGTAAAAAAGCGAATCTTGCACCATCCCTTCCTGGCTTTAAGGGGCTGGTGCAGAGTTCAAGGCTTCTCCACAGTGAAGCAGCTGGGCAACACCTGCAGGCAGTTTGCTTAAGTCCTTTCTGGATTATTTTGGGCATCTGACTGGGTGCCAGGCTGGCTGCTTCTGAGGAAGCAAATACTTAAAATGTTCAAGTGTTTCGCCTAAGCTGCGCATGCTGGCAAGGGGGGAAAAAAAATAAAACAAAGCAAAGTGTGCAGTCAAGAGCAGCCCAGCTAGACTGGAATGTGTTCATAGAAACTAGACGCCTGAAGCCTGGATGGGGCACGACGGAGCAGAGGAGCCTCTGCCTGGGCATCCCTGCCCACCACCTGCAGCTCCCTTACTCCCAGCTCAGGCATCCCCCCACCTGACTCCTTCGAACAGCAATGTTGAGTGGCACACACACAAAAAACATCAGGCACTCGCTCTTCATGAAATCCAGCTAGTGGTTTTAGTGGATAGGGAAAATGGGGGTGACTGAGATCGAGCCCCAGCGTGGGGAATTACCCAGTTTAGAGCCTGAGTAGCACACTCTGATGGTGCGAGAGCAGCCACCTGGTCACTGCCAAGCAACAGGGTGGTGTTGGTGTTCTCCCAAAAGCAGAGTTCATTCCCAGTGTGCAATAAGCCAATCCACACACTGAGCCGAGATACTGCTTTAATACATTTTTGCACCAGGATGGGTGCCTGTCCTAAGACAACACACCTCTCCCAAAACTCAGAGGGCATTTACACAATATGTATTAGCATATTTACATATTCAGTGTCATTCTCTTAGACAGTTGGTTAATTTTCTCTCACCTAGAACATAAATTAGTTCGCATGCCCAGTCCGTTGCCTCTGCCCCTTGCTTTTGAGTCTGGAGACGGTTTAGGGTAGGTGATCCGTGAGTCGGTGATCGCGATCTCCCCCTGCTGGAATTGCCTTTCGCCCAGTTTCTGCTGCACATGCTGGCAATCAAAAACATGGTAACAAAGTTCATACATTTTCTGGGATGTTCCCCCTTCAAGGACAGCCAGCTCGTGATAGGGAGTTTCTCAACTAATCCCTCTCAACAGCGTCAAGGATGGTCATCCTGTTCTCAGACCTCGTGTGCATATCTGTCTTCTTTAGATACATGCAACAGCCTACTAAACCTTTCATGCAATTCATTCACAAAATTTAACTCCTTAATTGTTGGGTAGCAATTCCCTACTTTGAGACCAACCTACTCTCATTACTAGATGGGTCTCACCTTCTTAGAGGTTTTACCTACCGGCATAGTACAACACTTTCCAATGCATTACATAATCACATAGATACATACAAAAATAACCAGCATTATTAGCAGAATTCAAACTATCCTTTTAGCCTACAGACTCAAATCAGTAAACCAAGAGGTTAGCCAGATCCAGGCTTATTCTGGCTCCACAGGTTGTCCTGATTTAATAAAGTCTGTGAGTTTGTTTTTCCATACAACAATAGAAGAGCAAGATAAATATGAAACATGATAATGCAAATACTTACAAAAGGAATCAGCAAAATTATAATAAGTCTCTGTATACCAATTAATTCTATATATGATTCAGGTTCAAACTAACTACAGTTCATGAATGTCTTTTCAATTTTAATTTCAAGGAGGCTACTTCTGATTTCCAATGGCTTGCAGGGCTTTTTTTTCACTCAAGTATGATGTATCCAAGAGTCTATTCCCTGGATCTTAATGGCAGTGTTGATTATTGACAATACTATATAAGGTCCTTTCCACCATTCAGCCAATGGTTCGTCCTTTCATGTTCGAAGGTATGCCTGATCTCCACGTTTGGAGGAATACACCAGAGTATTTAAAAGGACTAGTGTTCTGGTTCGGATGTACCTGTGTAAGGAAGAGAGAGTTCTGGCCATAGCAAGAGGTATTCAGTAAATATTTGACCAGCAGTTGTATTCATCTTGTCCTGTCGAATGTATCAAATAAGGTCTCCCATACAGTATTTCAAAAGGACTCACTCCTCCTTTAATTCTTGGAGTGACACGGGTACACATTAAGGCCATCGGTAATACATCTACCCGTTTTAAATGTGTCACTTGGCACAACTTCGCAATTTGTCTCTTTAATGTCTGAGTCTTTCTTTCTACTTTTCCACCAGATTGGGATCTCCATGGAGTATGTAAATCCTATTTTATTTTAAGAAATTTTGAAACCTCTTGCGCTATTTCTGCCACAAAATGAGGACCCCTAGCCGATGATATTCCTTCTGGAATCCCAAATCTAGGAATTAGTTCTCTTAGCATCATTTTTATTACTTCTCCGGCTTTGTTGGTACAATATGGTAAAGCTTCAGGCCACCTTGAAAAGGTATCTACTATTACCAAAAGATACTTATATCCATTACTTTTAGGTAATTCAGAAAAATCAATCTGCCAGTATTCCCCGGGGAGATATCCTCGTTTTACCTCTCCAGGTGGAGTTTTTTTTGTATTGTGGGATTATTTTTACAACAAATTTGACATTGTGTAACAATTCCTTCTGCATACTGCTGCATTCTGGGTCTAATTGCATCTCTCTTAACAGCCAAAACTAATGCGTCTGCTCCCATATGTGTATCTTCATGAGTTTGATGCAACAATTCTCTCATGATTGGAGCTGTAACTGTATATTGCCCATTGAGTGTGACCCACCATTCATTTTTCGTATCACAATTCAAAAGTTTAGCTAATTCACTTTCTTTTTCATTGTATCTCAGAGCTTTTGTTTCTATTTTTACCTCTGAAATTAGAGCATCAACTATTTAACTAAAGGATATGCTTTTTGCTGCTTCATCAGCTCTTCGGTATCCTTTAATCTCGTTGGTCTGTCCAAATTGATAAGCTTTGCAATATATCACAACCACTTCCTTGAGTAAAGAAACTGCTGTTAATAGCTTTAGAATTTCTACTCCATGTTTTATAGGAGACGCTTGAGAGGATAGCAGTCCTCGTTCCTTCCGTATGGCTTCATAAGCATGTACAACTCCAAAAGCATACTTGGAATCAGTGTAGATATTTACCTGTTTTCCTCATGAAAATTCCAGAGCTGTTATGAGAGCAATCAATGCTGCTTTCTGTGCAGAAGCATTTATCAGAAGAAGGCATGCCTCCACCTCTTCTCTCAAAGTTACTACTGCATATCTAGCTTTTTGTTCTGCGTCCAAAACGAAGCTACTGCTGTCCGTAAACAGAGTCATAGAATCACAGAATGGTTAGGGTTGGAAGGGTCCTCAAAGATCATCTAGTTCCAAACCCCCTGCCATGGGCAGGGAAACCCTCCACTACACCAGGTTGCCCAAAGCCTCATCCAATCTGGCCTTGAACACTCCAGTCCGGATCCTTCAGGGGAACATCTTTTAAATCTGGCCTACTAGAATATACCTGTTCAATCATCTGGAGACAATCATGTTAAATTTTCGTCATTCATAACAGGTAACAAGTTTGCTGGATTCAAAGTAGAAGATGTTTTTAGTGTTACATCATCTTGTTTAACTAACACAGCCTGATACTGGACCATTTTACTTGGAGATAGCCAATGATGTCCTTTTTGTTCCAGGACTGCCAGTACTGCATGTGGAACAAATACAGTGATCTTTTGCCCCATAGTTAATTTTCAGGCTTCTTGGATCAATAATTCAGTGGCAGCAACAGCTCGAAGATATGCAGGCCATCCCTTGCTTACTTCATCCAGTTGTTACAAGAAATATGCTACAGGTCTTTTCCAATCCCCCGATGTCTGGGTCAACATTCTCAAAACCACTTGTAATCTTTCATGTACATGTAGTGCAAAAGGTTTGATCAAATTTGACAATCCTAAGGCAGGAACTTTCATTAAAGTCTTTTTGATATCATCAAAGCCTTTCTGGCATTCTGGTGTCCACTCCAGGCCTTCTTCTGGCCCTTTTATGGCCTCATACAAAGGTTTGGCCATCAGTCCAAAATTTGATATCCACAACCTGTACCACCTTGCCATTCCCAAGAATCCTCTTAATTCTCTCTTTGACTGCCAGGGGGCAATATGACATATCACATACTGCTTTAACACATTTTTGCACCAAGATGGGTGCCTGTCCTAAGACAATACACCTCTCCCAAAACTCAGAGGGCATTTACACAATATGTATTAGCATATTTACATATTCAGTGTTATTCTCTTAGACAGTTGGTTAATTTTCTCTCACCTAGCACATAAATTAGTTCGCATGCCCAGTCCGTTGCCTCTGCCCCTTGCTTTTGAGTCTGGAGATGGTTTAGGGTAAGTGGTCCGTAAGTGATCATGATGTCCCCCTGCCGGAATTGCCTTTCTCCCAGTTCCTGCTGCGCATGCTGACATTTCAAAACATGGTAACAAAGTTTATACATTTTCTGGGATGTTCCCCCTTCAAGGACAGCCAGCTCTTGATAGGGAGTTTCTCAACTAATCCCTCTCGACAGCTTCAAGGATGGTCATCCTGTTCTCAGACCTCGTGTGCATATCTGTCTTCTTTAGATACACGCAAATAGCCTACTAAACCTTTCATGCAATTCGTTCACAAAATTTAACTCCTTAATTGTTGGATAGCATGGGGATGAATGATAGGGCACCACATAATGTCAGCCAAAATTAACACTTCTCACATCACACTAGTGAGCAGGGCTGGTTGGGTTTTAGCAGGCCATTTAGCAGTTCTTAAAAGACATCTTGGATGTGGAGTGCCCACTTTTGACGTTGTCACAAGAGAAGAGGAGCATTTACCATCCTCAAGGGAAGCAGGTGTGAGGAAATGTAAGGACAAGGACATGGATGCATGCAGCCTAGCCAGCGAAGGATGCCCCAGTAAGGGACTGACAGGGATGCCCCTGTGCTCAGTCTGCAGGACAGAGGAACAGCTGGTTAAAATGATCCTTTCAGCTGAGAGTCTGCTTTGCCCAGGAGCCCGTTCACTGGCAAAAGAAAGTCTAGCCCTTCTGGCCATGATCTGAGATGGAACGATACGAACGATGAAGAAAAACTATACGGAGTCAGATCAGGTGGTGTGTCAGCCGCTGAAGAGCTCTTAGCATCAAAGTGTCTAGAAACATGGGAGGAAAGAAGTTTGGAGGAACCACTGCCTGCCTCCCACCTCCACAGCCTTTGGGAGCTAAAAAGACTGAGTGCGTTGGGCATATTTACACATGGCTTTGCTTTTTATGCTTTCCTTGGACCTTATGAAATCCAAACAAGCAAAAGCTCCCCATGGTGGTGTGATCACATAGGGAACGTCTCCTTCTGCATCTCTATGAAAGCAGTCCTGCAGAAGGCAGTTACTTTCTCACCCAATAGCAGCAGATAGGGCTTTCTGCCTGAAAACCTTTATCGCAATAACCCACTAAGTCACAACATTGGCAGGTGGCAGAGGTCATGCTCAGCTCAGCTGGGAAGCTCCTGGGGACCCTGGGAAACCGTGGGGCTTACTCATGGCCCCATGGCAAGTCAGCAGTGGAAGGATGCGACCCAACATGGGAACAGCTGAGGTCCCAGCGCAGTTCTGGATATCAACACCACTATGCAGCGCCGCAGGCATTTCAGTGACCTTCTCCTTCATGTGCTGCGCTTATAAACGTTGCCATCCAGGGCTGTGACAGAGGTGGGTTCGCCTAGTGGAGCAGAAAGCACTGTTAAAATCACAGCCTGGCTGCTTCAAAATCCTGTCTCCAGCAAGCTTTGCTCTCTTTTTGCTTCTCCTGGGAGCTGCGCTGCTTGTGCCTGACTCAGGAAGACAGATTCTCCATCCCCTGAAAACAGATTTACAGCCTGGAGTTGCTGTGTTCTCCCTCCTCGTTCCCACTTGTCAGCTCACGGCAAGTTCTCCCAGAGTCCCGTGATCACGCTGGCCCCCCGAGCCCCGCAGTGCCTTTCTGCTCAATGACAGACATGCCATGTGTCCATGGAGGGATACTGATAAGCTCCGACCTATTTCTGTATCACCCTCAGATCTGTGAGCAGGAAGGGTTTCCTCTTTCTCTCCTGCTGACCCTCAAATTGCTGTGTTTTCATGGCACTGCTGGTGTTCGCTTATTTGAAATGGAGGAAGGAGGTTCCTCTTTCCCATGTATCTGTTGGTTTCTAAGCCTTTTGCACTGTATTTTAGCCCAGGAGGACAAGACCACTACAGCGTTGTCTCGTCTGTTACACCTCTCTTCAGCAATGTCATTCGGATAGAAAATATCTCCTGGTAAAATGAAGGGCGAAGCTGGGAAAGAATACAGGCTGTCAAATACAGCGCCGTGAGCTTGAGAGTCGTACCGTGCCTCCCTCAAGCCAGGATGTCTGCCATAACACTCCCTAAAACACTGCTTTCCCTCCAGTCCAACTGGCAAAGTTAAGACCTTTCTTCTCCATTGCAAGTGGCATCATCTGGGAATGTCAGAGCACGAGGAACACAAACCTCGCAGTGTGGAAAGGTTTTGTTGTTGCCCTTGCAGATAGGGACAGAGCAATTAATCAGAATATGTTTCGTCGACTTTCTTTTTCTGCCACCGAGCCTTGTGAATGTAATTGCCAAAGAACAACTGGTAGCTTTTCAGTGAGCTCCTGTGCTATTCATTCAGTCTTCAGGGGGTTTAAATGGCTTTTTCTCACCTCGGCACAGGGAGGACAACACATGCATTGGTCTCGGAAAAAGACGGTGACCCCAGCCATGGGGGTAGGAAGCATGACAGTAACAGGGCCAGCAATGGATGCGTTGGAGATACCTCTCTCACACTCTGCTGCCAGGAAACACGGTTTAGACAGGACAGAAGTTTCTGACTGGCACAGCTCGCACAGACATGGCTAGAGATTCGAGACATCTGGTCCCTTCTAGGCATATCCATCAGACATGATGCCAGGCCTTTGAACAAATGGGAGAATTTTCTCTGGCTCTGGCTTGGGCTTTCGGGGAGCAAAATGTCAAAGCAGCCAGCTCCTCTCCTTCTTGGTTGCTGTGAAAGCCTGTGCTACTGAAAGCACGAGCATTAATTTTTTGGGTACCTCTGTGGGATCTGAGCTCTTTGAGAAAAGCCTCATCCTGACCGTAGGTGCTGCGCACTTGAAAACGTGGCCCCTTGGTGCTGCCTGAGTGAATCACCTGCGATGTGCTTGAATCGGATGCAGAGTATGCAGTCACCTTTCTTGATCAAAGGAGAATTTCCCTTAAGCTTGTTCTTGAAATCTGCAGTTACGAGCCTGCTTCAGCCACCCATGCACTCTGCAACGGTCAACAAAACGTGTTCAGATTTAATGTCTATAGATCTCAGTGTAACATTCCTTTGGAGCAAAGCTGAGCAATGGGAAGAAGAGGGAAAATCTGCTCAGTCGTGGTGACTCGTGTCTTGTCCTTTAGCAGTTCAGCAGAGCGCAAAATACCCATCTCTTCAATGAGGGAAGGGGGTAATGAAGCAGTTGCAGGAGCAGGAAACCAAGCTGGAATGGGGACTTCAGATCAGATGTTAGTACACTTTGCAAACAAATCAATACACCAGTAAGTCATTTCCACTGTTACCAACACCCCCTCACTCTCAATCTCGCTTGACTTAAAACTGAAGCCACATCTCTCCCCTCCAAAATTAGTGTGTTGTTACCTGAGCAAGAGTCCAGCTCCTGATTTCACAGTATGCTTTCCTATTTCAAATTGTGTTTCTCGGTTGCACCAGCCCAAATAGTTTGGTTGCTATTGCTGCTGCAATTTTAATAAAATGCTCCTCAATACACACAAAAATCCTGTGTTTCAGAGGCTAGGGGAAAAACCCACTGACAGATGATGGATTTCTGAGAAAAATGAGGAGAGTAGAAAGCATCTGCAATGATAATTTCCTTCTGAGACCTGACTGCATGTGGAAAGGTAAGCAGAAGACCTGTTGTGTCCCCTATGGACTGACACTTGGACCCTCTGTCGGTGACACCAGCTTCCTCCTCCAAGTAACTGTAGTTGGTGACTACAACATGCTAATTTAGTTGCTCTTGGTCTGTGTAAACTCAGTTTTTCCATCAAACTGGCAATGAGTTGGCACGCCTTGCCTTTTTCCTCCATCTTAAGACAAGACAATGAAGCCACAGAGCGTACAATAGTGTTTTTTTCCTGTGGGGAGACATTGTTTCCTGAGGAACCAGTGCTTTGTTTAGGAGTAGCTTTATTAAAGAAGAGGAGATCGTGGGGATTAACCCCACCTCTTGCCATTTCTTGGGACAGCATACCCAGGGTCCTGCAATGGCAGAGTGGAGGTGGGATCTCTTTTCATCTAAGAGATGCATAAGGACATAATACCCATTCCCTCCCTGAAATACTGTATCAGACCAAAGATTTATCTAGTTCACGACTGGATCTTACACAGGGGCCAGAAGCAGACACCTAGGAAGAGAATGCAAAAAAAAAAGCTAGTGCAGTCACCTTTGTTCTGGCACACCATTTCAGTCTCCACCAGCCAGCTATTGCAAGATTTCCCAAGCCAGAGGTTGTGTTTGCAATTCAGTTTCATAGACAACTGATAGACTCTCCTCCAGGAACTCTTCTGATCCCTTTTCAGTTGCTTTGAGCCATTTATGGCAATGAGCTGCACAGCTGTAATTATGCACAGTACGAAACCAGCTTCTCTGTGTTCATTTTCAAATCTGCTGCCTGTTTATATCATGGGGTGCCGCCTAACTCTTGTGGTAAGAGAACAAAACTGGCTCCCTGCCCACCTTTCCCATGCCATCTGTGATTATGTATCCCTCAGGCATAAATCACCTCCATCATTTCTGTTACCCCTGCAGGGGAACAGAGGGGTCTTCATCTCTTTAGTCCTTCTTCATGTGTAAGAGGTCCTGTGCTTCTTTCTGATCACTCACTTCATCCTTCTCCCTATCTTCTCTTAAGTCCTCTACATCCCTTTTGGAAAATAATGACCAGAACTGTATATGATAACCATGATATGTGTGCTCTATTGATTTCTGCACCAGCATTACTAACTTTTTTCCTCCTGAACGTGTACAGCACAATAGCAATGCTAATTATTCCGCCCTGCCTTAGCAAGGTGTATTTCTCAGGCTGCCGAAAGCTAATCTTCTGAGATAAGTGGGTAGTCTGTCCTCCAGTGCCCAGTCACTCACTGAGGTCATTCATGGAAGTCAGTCCTGGAAGAGGAAGATGCAGTTTTGTGAGGCTGGTACACACTCCCTGGACACTTGATTCGTTATTCATTCCAATCAGTCACTGAGGAGGTGGTCAGATGGCAGTGGTTCCACATGCTACGATGCAGGCTGGCCTCAAAAGCATCATCAAAAATCAGTGCAACAGTTTGCTCTCCGGCCATAGCCCAGAGGATCTCCAGGATTTACACAGTCTTTTCAAAAGCTAAAAAACGCTGACCTTTCTCAGGAAGGTGCTTGAAATTTCCTGAAGATATTTAAAATCTTTCTGTTAATAAATTTAACTTCGATCCAGCTCAGTAAAACATTAAGCATTAAACATCTGCTGAACATGAAGAACTACTAAGAATGCTAAAAATGTGTAATCCCATTCCTATTTAGGTCTTTATTCATTGTGGCAATTAAATATGTGCATTAGTGCTCTGCAGCATTAGGATCTAAGTACCTGCACACAATTAAACGCTGTGCTGAACAGGGTCCCAAAGCCAACATTGCTTGTACAAGATTTTAACCTATATTTCTGTCTGCTGTGCACCACAGTTTAGTGCAGAGAATATTTATTACTTTAACAGATATTTTTCCATGAAAAGGGATTTACTCTAAAATATGTCACACGTGCTATTTTAATAATTCCAGCTTGCAGAATTATTTTGTGATAGGAATAATTAATAAGGTTTTATGTATACATACATGAAAAAATAAGGTTAATCTCTGATTAATCACTTCAACACCATTCTAGGCAGCAGCATGTTTGCAGGTTTGTCTAGATAGACATCAAAACATTCTGGGACTATATGTACAGTAAACTAATGAGAGTTTCATATGTTTTAAGTAGATATATATTTTTAATATATATAGATGGGATTTATTACAAAGAATACCTGAAAAACAGGATGAGAGCCATTTAAAATCTCATCTAGTCCAATCCATTGCACTTTGAGCTATAAGCTTGTATGACCATTACGATCTACGACAGCGCAAAGGTTTCAAGAGACAACATAAATGCTGCTGTTCACACTGGTGCCCCCAGCTATCCCTGATTTCTTTTGGGTTTGCATTGTGAGCATATTTAGCCAGGAATGCTTCTTGCAGCAGCGGCATCTGCAGCATATTGAATATTGGAGCATACACCATCCTTTCTGCTTTCATCCACTTGAATTGCTGGAGTGACTGAGATGCAAAGAAGTCCCAGGACTTGCCCACAGCCACACAGTGAGTCAGTGGACCAGAGAAGAATTTTCCTGTCTCTTTGCTTTAACAACTTTATTGCAAGACATTTTTTACACACACTAGACTATTTTTCTTTTTCAGAAGGGGTGGGTCTTCATGGATACCACTTAGGCTTCCACTCGCATGCTTGATCATCATCTTTTCCTGAAGGAAAAAAATCTTCCCTAGGAATTACTAGTGAAGTTTTTCTCCTTGTTCTATGAAGTCAATGGTCAGAATAAGCTAAATAAATGAATTTTCTTCGGCCCAAACGACAACACCCAAACTGCTGTCAGCGTTGTCTATTATACAGCCTCATCTCTCTCACTTTGCAGAGCTGGCGTTACTCTCTTCAGAAGCCTTTTTCTCCAAGACCTGATGGTTTTTCAGATCAACGTACATAGTTTGTTTCATTGAATGATTGCATGACATCTGCTCATGCCTTGTAACTACCCAGCCATTTACTTCTAAAATTTTTGCCTCTGATTCTGCTCAATTTCTTGTATGATTTTTAGGTTTTTATTATTATTATGTCTAAGTGGAAACCAGAATGTTGTTCCATTCGTGGGTCTTGTGTCTTTGTCCTTCAAATTCAATTTTTTTTTCATGAGGCTGGAATTCCACAGAGGTGATAGTACGAGTCTATCCATGGATGACAGTGTCTGCATCCTTGGAAATATACCAGCAGAAGTACAAAACACCATGTGCCGGCATGCCAAAGTGCTCAAATATAACTTGATACGCTGATAATACTTCAAGAGACCTGCAGGTACCCACAAATACCGTAGCTGCAATTGTGCTTTCTTCCCCCAAAGTTTACTGGCTTCTTAGGATACAGGGTTATTTTTTTTTTGTCTTTCCAGAGTAGATTTTGACAAAATTCATCTAACACCATCAGGAGTTGAGTTCAGCTGCAGTATATGATTGTGAGCTTGTGATCTGACCCACCTTGGGTTGCTTCTTCACAGGACCAGCCCTGCTCACCATTGTCTTCAGTCAGGGGTAGGGTCATCTTTGCTCTATCCTTGGTTGTGTCCTCACCGACTTACTCCTAAAGTCAGTAAGAAACACGTGAAATTTAAATTGGAATTTTCACTTGAAAGAATGCAGTGAGGAGGTATTAAGTTATTTTGAGCTGCTTGGTCATTACTATTTTGGGTTACAGTGAGTGAAGCCTCTACTTGTTAATACTAGTAGTGTTGCTTGCCACACAAGCTGGCAGAAATGGGTTCACACAATGTGCTTTATCTCACGTGACATCCCACGTTTGTAGTTTCTCACTGGCTTCCATGGGAATATATGAATAAAACCAATTAAAAAAAAATTTTTACTCCTACTCTGTTCACCAGATGTGCAAACTCATCTTGGGCTTTGGCTGCCAGCTGGGCTTCCTTTTTTTGTTTATTGACTTACCCTCAGTAATGCGGGCTCCCTCAGGGCCAGATCCTGGGTTCACTTAGAGCCCTACAGTCCGTGGTCCTCAGCCTGTGTTTGCACTCAGGCGATGGGTGGGTGTGGAGCTGGGAATGTGTCCCTGCCTGTAGGGCTGTCAGCATGTCCACAGTGATGTATAAAGTGGACCAGAGCTGGTCATTCTCCCTGGCTGTTGGGAGTACTTGGCATAGCTAGCAAAAATTAGCACAACTGAGATCATATACATTTTCATTAATCATCGTGAGCCTTAAATAAAAGCAGCACTGCTGGCAGCTCTGATTAAGAGCTTTCCATTGATCATAAAAGCCTAATGCTAAAATGAAATGTTTAATGTTGAAGGATTGAGATAACAGCCAAATAATTTGATTTATTGCAAAACTAAGCCATAAGAAGAAAGAAAATATTTCAAAATAAGAATGGTACAGTCTCTGTGGCAGGCCCTGAGCTAATTTCGGGCAGACCAGGAAAACACCCCAGCCTGCGTGGCCAAATCTGCACCACAGTACAGGGTGATCACAGCCCCTTGATGCCTGATGGGTGCCTTGGCCGCCACTAATGTGAAGGAAGTAGGCTTGAGGTGCCTTAGCTTTGCACAGTAAGTCCATTCCTCTCCTCTGTGTTTGTGTGTGCTTTCACATGCCTCTGCTATAACAGATACGCATTTTTATACAAAGCAAGAAAACAAATACAAATATTGCATATTGTGAGTGGAATTAACCTTACCTGACCACTTCAGCCATTCGAAAGCTGGGCACTCGAGCTGCTTATTTATATTTAATAGCCTCTATTGTTACTGGAAGGAGAGAAAGCAACTCCTTGGCAAATACCTATTTGAGAGGATCTGAGTCACCTTCTGGAAGTGCCTGTTTCTTTTCACTGTCTAGGCAGGGAACCAAGACTCTTAGGTTAGATTAGATACCTAGTTTTTAGATTAAGCTAGATACTGGTATTCCTATGTGTGTGCACGGGATGATAGAAAGTGTGAACAAATAACACAATATCTCATCTTTAGACCATGACGAGCCCCCAGAAGTCATTCATTCACAAGAAGTAATTTGCCATTCTAGTGTATACTGAAGACTCCTACAGAGCTTACCATTCCAGGCACAAAATGCACTTGCAAATCCTCTATCATACTCTTGATAATGAGTGAAAAAACAGAGCCCCTCTTCTGATCCTCATTCTAACTACATTCATAGTGCTCAGCAACGTGATGGTGGACTCCTTGAAAGGGTTTTGGCCATTCATCATCAGCCCTGTAGTCTCTGGGAATAAGGGAATGGGGAGGTGGTAGATGAGACATTTGGAAGAACTGAGACATAATCCAAACTTCTCTATGCCTGCTTAGCTACCGAAATGGCTGTTCTAGCACTGTTAGCAGCTAAGCATCTATCAAGTTGCTCTGCTTTAGCCAAAAGTTACTCAGTGGCCAGCCAGCTGCAGGCTGAGCAGTGGAGCTCTACCAGGGCTTAAGGCAGCCCTTGCCTATGAACTATGTGAGTTGTGCAGAAAGAGTTGGGAGACGCCCAAAGACTAGCCGGCTCCTTCACTTGTCCATCAGAAGACAATACTTGACTCTGGGTGGGCAGAAGTTTGCAAAGGAAGCGTGGTGTCTAAATGTATGTGCCAAGCATGGAAATTCTCACTTGGGGTATGTGTGCGAGTGGCATATCATCCTGTGATGGGTTGGATGCCAGGTGCCCACCAAGCTGCTCTGTTACTCCCCTGCTCAGCAGAACAGAGTTGGAAGAAAATAAGATGCAAAAAAACTTGCGGGTCAGGATTAAGGCAGTTTAATAAAGCAAAAGCAAAGGCCATGCATGGAAGCAAAGAAAAACAGAAGATTTATTTTCTACTTCCCATCAGCAGGGGATGTCCAGCCACTTCCTGGGAAGCAGAGCTTCAGTACATCTATCAGCTGCTCCAAAGACAAACATCATAATACCAAATGCCCCCCCCCACACACACCTTTCTCTTAGCTTTTATTGCTGAGCAGACATCATACAGTACAGAATATCCCTTTAGTCAGTTTGGGTCAGCTGTCCTGGCTATGCTTCCTCCAAGATCTTGCCCACCCCCAGCCTGCTGGTGAGGGGAGAATGTTGGAGAGACAGCCTGCATGCTGTTGGAGTACTGTTCAGCAGTAGCCAAAACACCGATGTGTTATCAACACCTTTCTAGCTACCAATACAAAGCACAGCACCGTGAGGGCTGCTACGGGGAGAATGAACTCCATCTCATCCAGACACAATACACCTCCTAACCTTCATTAGCTTAAAGTTCTTTCAGTGTGCCTTTTTCATAAATGTGTGTTTGTCTGTCTGCTTGCGAGCATATGCCTTATAAATGAGTACATATGCTACTGAAGTCTGCCACCCAAATCCTCCTCCCAGTCTCCCACCTGGTTTATTCAGGACTCGTCCTGCTTTTGTTCCCACTTTAATGGTTGCACTCTTTTTGCTTTCTCCATATGCATGAGCGTGTATAGATGCCAGATAGCATCAAAGATCCCCACAATAATTTCCTCCTGGAGATCTGCCAGTGAAAAATAGGGCGGACAACAGCTCTGTCCATACAGTGTTGCAGTGAAATTAATCTGTTTCTTTGTTTTAAAGCGGGGTGGTGGTGTAAATCAGCCTGGTTCCCAAACTCCTCTGCAGGAGGAAGAACGTTCCTGGGTTTCATTATTCCCTTGCTGGTTGTTGCACATTAGAGCTGAAGCTTTTTCTTTGAGTCACCATTTTCAAGTACTGATCCTTTAAACTTCCCGGCATAGAATCACTTTAATGTCTTTGTGCTCCTATTGCCCAGTAGATATTGACTCTTACAGCACCACAATGGTTATGGCTGTGCTTTTGGTTACAGCTCTTTAAATGTTTTAGCAAGGCTTAGTCACAGGCAAATAAGCTAGGGGAAATTCTGTTTAATGTCAGTGCCCTTGGTTTGGTGGCTGTGCCTCCTTGGGGCAGCTCACCATGGATGAATTTGCATTTGTCAATAAATAAGTGACTATTAAAGCACAAAGGGAGAATTCTTTCCCCTCTGTTGTATCTCTGTTTTGAAGTTTATTCTGAATCCTAACGTGATATGCCCGTGTGAATACGAACATTTCAAGCACTATCTGCTTGCTGTGATCCCAGTAAACAGCGAATGCCACTAATGGAGTCCCTAGCACATTTTTGGAAGAGGAATATAGATGGCATATGGCATAGAAGAATAATTTCATAGTAATAAGCAAAAGCTGGTTATTAGCAAGACACTGCTTTGTAGCTAATGGTGTTGTGGATAATGAGGATGGTGAAGGAGAACCTGTTCTAAGTGCTGGGAAATAGCCAATTGCTCCCCTCAGCAGAAGCAAAACCATTCCTAAAACACCATTGATCCTTTGATAGACTTTGGGTGAAGCTGCCACAGCACTCAAGAGGCAAGATGCAGCCCAGCTTTGAGACTGGGCTGTGCTGCAGCTGGTGGGAGAGCTTGCTGCCAGCTCTACTACAAAGTTAGGGCAACCTGAGCAGCAGTACAGAAAACCCTGCAGGTGGCATGGCCGTGCAGTCATTGACACTGTGCTGCCGTCCCTGCGCCTTCTCGAGCAGCAAATGTTTTGAGTTTCTGTGCACAGCAGCAATAGCTTGTCAGAAGAGGCTGAATCATTTTCAGGTTGTTTTAGGAGAGGGCTGTTTGTTTATTAAAAAGCAGAATGTATCTGAAGGATTTTTTTATAACTATTGAAAGAAGATCAGCAATGATATAAGCATTCATGGTTTATTCTTCTCCACAGGCAACTTTACCAGTGCATCACACTTCTAGACTGCAAATAAGTCTCCAGTTCTGCACAGTCTCTGAAGGGAACCCTGCTTATTTTGACAAAAAAAAAACCCACAAAAATAAATAAATAAAAAGAGAGATATAAATAAATGAAGGCAGGAAAAGAAAGAAGAAGAAAAGAAGGAAAGAAAGTAGGAAAGGAAGAAAGAAGAAGGAAGGAAGGAAGGAAGGAAGGAAGGAAGGAAGGAAGGAAGGAAGGAAGGAAGGAAGGAAGGAAGGAAGGAAGGAAGGAAGGAAGGAAGGAAGGAAGGAAGGAAGGGAGGAAGGAAGGAAAAGAAATGAAAAAGGACAAAAGAAAGAAAAAGAAGGGAAATGTGGACTAACTAAAACAAGCTGAAAGACCCTACTGTTTGTTGCTTAGATTTTAGGGAAGGAGAGGACTGGCGCTTGAGGATATGCTGACTCTGATTCTTCTCAAAAGTGACTAACGATTTTGGGTGCCTCAGTTCCCAGCAACTGAGACAAGCCAGGCTTGCAGAAAGCCGCGTGCCCAGAGTGCCCCGACGAGCCACAGGTGTGCCACACACAGCCATGCCGGACTCTGGACAGCCTCAGTCCGCTGTCGGGCTGCATCGATGGGCCTCTGCAGCAGTTGCAGGGTGGCAGTCTCCTCTCGCCCTTGTGCTCCCCAAGCCCACCTTGGTCTGGAGCCCTGTCCAGCTGAAATGGCCCCACCCTGGTTGCGGAGGGGGAGCGGGTCTGGCTCACACCCGCCCAGCCCGGCAGCTCCCTCCCCTGCCAGGCGATGCGGCCGTCCCCCAGCCCCCCACCGCAGCACTGGTACCACCCCTCAGCAATTCAGGGTTGTTTTTTTGTTCAAAAAGAAAGCCAATGGTAGGTTCCTATGGCAGCTGACCTGCACAGGCCCTCCATCTTGCCAGCTGCTGTGCAAGGGGGCCTGTGGGGCTGGCTTGGCCACCACCATCTCCTCACACCCTGGTAATGGCAGTGCCTTCCCCAGACCACCGAAGACCATGTGAAACTGTTATTAATACCGACAGGACCAACAGTGGTAGCAGCATCCTCTGCCCCACACGTGCAGACCTTGTGCCCACACCAAGCTGTGGGCTCCGGTGCCATGGCAGCCACCCTCGGTGGCCACGGGAGCTGCCCTGCTGCCCGCCCCGAAGGGCTTCCCTAGGGCTTCTCACCCACACTCCTGCATAGTTATGGTTCCCCTGCACAGTGAACTACAGCCACCTCCGGAGCAGCTGTCCTGCAGCTGCTGTCACCCAGAAGTTTCTACAGAAAGCTGTTTCCAGCGGCGCTTACCCGGGGCACGGAGCCGCAGCAGGGTGCCCGTGCGCCAGCCTGCGCCGCCTGCCTCGCCAGCGAGCCGCGCTCGGCCGGAGAGCTGCCATGTCGCTGATCGGAGAGGACAGGACGGGGGCGATGGAGAACGCCGTTCCCGCTCTCCGGAAAGCGCCGGCCAGCCGGTGAGCGTGAGCCCGCACAGCTCAGCAAAACCCACCCCCGGCCCCCGCCGCCTGCCCCTGATGAATGGGCTGCCGCACGCTCAGAAGGTGAGAAGGCTCAGCCGGACCCGTACCTCGCAAACCTCAGCAAAACGGGTGGTAAAACCTGCAAAATAGGCTGCTCCCCCCGCTTCTGTTTTTATTTTTGTTTTTGCTTTTGGGCTCCCTGCCCCTGCGCAACACGCCCCAGCGGGTCGGCGCTGCGGAGACGGGGCTGCAGCGCGGCTGGACGGAGCGGCGACCCCACGGGGCGGGCAGGAGGGCGGGCGTCGGGCTGGAGTGTTGGGGCGAACGCTGTGCTTCTCCTAGAGTGACGTCAGGCCACCTTTTCTGCTCGAGTTGTAGTAAAAATAAATACAGCTAGAATGTGTGGGCAGGGTTTGGAAAAGGATTAAGGGGACGTTTTAACATTGGTCTCACTGAAGTGGAAATGATTTCTGATAGCCAGCTGGAAGCTGGCAGAGGCACTAGGCTGAAGCTGGGAGTGCGTGCAGCTGGGGTTTCATAATACGAAATTGCTAGTCTTTCATTTATTACTTCAGAGTCAGATCCTACAATCTTATTTATATGATTAGTCCCTCTGGGCTATATCCTTATTTCTCTTACACCAGACTAACTCAGGAACAGAGGAGGGACATCTGAGAGGCAAAGCCTCCTCGTTAAAAGGTCCCTCTAGAATGGGAAAATAAAAGCTGCCTATGGTAATGCCCTCTAGCCTGCAGCTAGGAGGCATGGACCAACACAGAAATAAGCTACACACCAGGCAGCTCTCTTCAACAGAACTAGCACAGCCCTCCAGAGCCTGCCACTAGCTCTTTCTTCAGATGAGGGTTCAGTTCGAGTACCTGGGTCTAATCATCCAGGTCATTAATTTTTTGAGTCCAGTTTGCCTCAAAACCTGCTCCCCCCTCCACGCTGAGCAGCACAGCAGCCATTACTAAGGAGGCATTCAGTGCCGAGGTGGCTGGCTCAATAGCTTGGCTCCTTGGTTCAAAACCACAGCCAGGTGCCCAGGACATCTTGGGGTTCCTGCTAGTTTGCTGCCAGACACTCAGTTGGAGTGAGCCAGCTCCGAACTTTCTGAGACAAAACTTGGGTAACACAATGGGGTAATGCCGTACAGGCTGTGTGGACCAGACCATAACAGGTCTGACCCTACTGCACGGTCCTCCAGTGCTATCCCAGCAGGCCTGGCACCTTGTACCTTCCCTCTTGCCACATCCACATCCCCACTCCTCGCTTCCCTTCGGAGCCAGGCTACAAAGCAACTGTTCTGGAGGGCTGCAACACAATCCTCTCATTGATTCGTGCACTTCAGACTGCCCCCAGTTCCCCAGCAATGCCAGTAATAGCGAAGAACAGGCCAGTGTGTCACATAGTGTGGATTCAGCCACTTTGACTCAAACAGAGCCAACCTGGAGCAGTGTGGGCAGAAGATGCTGCACTATGCTTGGCCTGGAGGCCAGGGGCCACTGGCAGGGCAGGTGCCTTTAGCAGTGCAGTATCACCCTCATTTTCGATTTGGAGAGACGATATACCAGATGGGACACCAGGGGAGACCCCTCCAAGAGCAAAATGACAGGCAGAGGGTAGGGAGGCACATACACTCCGTGTGTTAGTCTGGTACAGAGATGTCTGAGGTCATGAAGACCCAAGTTAGTCCATTCATATGGTGAAGCACAGCTTTGCCAGCTCACATCCATGTGCTGCCTAGGCAGCTGAACCCGCTAGGTAGGATTTATTAACATGGGGATGGTAGGAAGGCAATTCCTCCAAGCTTGATTCTGGAGCTGGGGGAGTCCAGCGCGAGTGTCCCTGTATGTGCCCCCCTCCTGCATATCTAATGCTGTGCCTATCTCTCACACAGACAGTTTGAGGCTCCTTGCACCTGGTGGAGTAGACTGCTATATTTTGGCTCCCAAGCCTGCACCTTTATCAGCAGCCTCTTGCAGTAACAGTTGTGGAATGAAAAGGAGGGAGAGAAAAGGCAGGAGGAGGAAGACGAGGAGGAGGAGGGAAGTGGCCAAGGTCTCTGGCACACAACATGAACTCAAATGAAGGCAGCCTGCTTTCTGGACTGTGTTCATGCTGTGTAAATATCGTCAACAAATCAGAGAGATGGGAAAAGACTGTGGGAGCGAGAGCCTGCAGAATCAAGGCTGCAGGGGTACATACAGTGCACTTATTCAGGGACGTGAGAGGCTTCAGGATCCAGGGCAGAAATTCCCCAGCAGAAACGTTATGCTGGGGGGAATCCACCAATTACTCCTGTTAGCACCTGCAAGCATACTTTTTAACAAAGCAGCATTCTCTCACTCTGTGGAAATGCACAGCACATCCTGCCGGGGTAATTAAATAGCAACCCCTCCCTTACAAATAAAGGCACTGCAGTGGGTGTGCATGAGCTCAGCGCCTGCACACAAAGGGCAGCCGTTCCCAGGTGGGATTCCAACAGGGAAATAAAAACTTCCAGCAACAGGGATCTGCTCTGCACCTGATGCCACAGCTCAGCTCGCTCGGCAAAGCAAGCCCACCTCTGCCTCCCATCCAGCCAGAGCAGCTGCACGGTGAGCTGCCCGCACCAAGCCTGCAGCCGCCTGCCTGGACTTCATGGGAGCAGGCGAGCTCCGCTGGCTTCTTGGCTCGGCTTCCCAGGCCCTGCCTAATTGACAGGCAAGGTGTGTGTAACGCCATGTGCCATGGAGCAGTTACGTTTGTTGACCTGGCGGGCTTCGTGCGAGTCCTGTTAAAGCACAGGCAAAGTGTATCCAGCGCAGCGTGGTTCGATGTGCAGCGCAGTGATGTCGTCTGCACCTGGACACCTCTGGGACCTGTTACCGTTGCTGAGGGTGGGATAAAAAGTACATTGTTTCTTGACTGCGTTTTTGAAAACTGAGAAGACTGCTTAGGGATTTCTGAAGCTTGAGTTGATTAGCGGTTAATGATGTGTGTCCTGAAGAAAAAGTAGGATTAAATATTGTGCTCCTTTTGGAGCAGGGCATTTTAAGCTTGAGATTTACAGCTACTTTGTTGGTATTTCATGAAGTGTTTAGGTCTGCTCAACTCTTGGTTACACAGCCGTTTGGTATTTTGAACACTCATTTTACGCAGATATAACCTAAACAACCAATGATATATTAAAGTGGATAAGTGTACATGTTACAACTACACATTAACTTTCAGGGAATGCTCTTGGGAAACAGACACCCAGTGGGAGGGGAGTCGCTTCTTCGACAGCCCACAGATCCATGCTCAAGAGCTGCAGGCTCATCCCCAGGGTGTCCCAGTCCCAGCGCTGACTGCCCGGCTACTTCCAGCCTGGGAAAGGTGCTGCAGCGAAGCTTGTCCTTCTTGCTTGTTGCCTCAGCCCTCACCATCCTCTCTTGACTCCTCTCAGCTGGAGTTGCCTTATGCTCACTTTTGAAGTGCTGCACAGCCTTTTCCCATGTGTTGTATGTCTGAGTTATGTTGCCCACCTGTGGCCTCCACCCTGCTGTTATGTCCCAACTCAGATGCCTGGGTGTCACTCCTCCACCATTGTCCATGACCCTTAGGATGTGATGGAGCTTTCCTGAGGGAAGCTACCATGCTCTTACTAACTGCCTGTTTTGATGCTTTCCTTCCTGAACACTTCCTTTTGTCACATTGCCTTCAGGGAATCCAATCAATACATATATCAATTTCAAAGAAAGACGAGGAAGAAGGAAATGGTGTTTCCTAATCTCTTAGAAGAGAAACAAATAATGCCTTCTCTCCCTTTCTAGGGGTTTGTGTCCATAGCAAGATGCAGATGTGCTTATGAAGATGGTCAAGAGCAGCAAAGATGCAGTGGAACAGGCTCCAGGACTCGCTCACAAGTCTCGGGAGGGCAACTGGATTGCTGAGCCATTCTGATTCCCAAACACCATCCTTTCACTCCTTTTGTTACCCAGGCTAAGTAGATTCAATGAGGCATCGATATGTCCAGCCATGCTACATTCGTAACTTCATTTTGCGGTGGAGACATATTGCAAGATCAACACCTAACAGATCGTGCTTAGCGAATGGTAACAATACAGTGCATAAAATGAGGGCACTAATTTTTTTCCCTCACTTGACTATTAGAACAGCAATACCACTTGTACGAAAGAGTAATTATTTGCCAACATAAGAAATGTAGCCAAGCAGGCTAAACTGGACAAAAGCTTCAGGTCCAATGTGGCTATTAAGAATTTCCAATTAATTAAACACTCAACTGGTAAATGCATACAGCCACATTTGGATAGGTATCTTGTTAAAAGCAACCCTTCTACCCTAGGGAAACCCTAGGGAAATAATTTATAGTGCAAGCCCGTGGTGTACTTTACAGTATATAACATGCATATCTCAAGCTAAAAAAAGGATAAAGCAAGAACTGTTTGAAAGAAATGGAAGCAACGCATCTCTTAAAAGTTCTGAATCTGCACATACAAATTCATTAGACTTTAACACATATGAATTGATATGACTTGTATTTCCAGTTTGCTACACACACAGGTGCAGAAAGCAGAGTAATTAACGCTGCTCAGTAGACACTCAGTGTTATTACTGTCTTTGCCAGCATGGAGCTCACACAGATTTTGTTACTAGGGCAGGTGTGGAAACCTTCTGAATTTCCCTCCCCCTCTTTCACTTTCCAAATGTGAAGCTGAATTTCTATCTTGCAAGAGTTACTATAGCTCGCACTGTAAGTTGTCTCTGTTCCCCGGCCTGACTGAACCCACTCTGTGTGGCCAGGAGGATTAGCAGAAGTCGGCTTAAGTGATTTTTTTTTAGAGGAAACAGGATGCATTGTATGTATGTTAGCCTTCCGAGGCAGCTTAGCAGAAGCACAGCAGCGCTGCCAACAGGGATAATAGCACTGCTAATAGCTGTGGCACATCCTCCAAATGCATTCAAAATGCTGATGGCTGGATCTCTCTTTTTTTTTTTTTTTTGAAGTGACAAACACCAATGAAACCCGATAAAATGATACTTTATTTTCACTAACGTCCTCTTGAAGGAAATGTGAATTAGTGTAGAGTTACCTGCTAGATTGGGAGAGAAAGGTTGTTTTAATGCATTGTAAAACTATCATTTCAATTGTGTTTCAGCATTGGTTTTCTATAAAAGTCTAAAGGTCATGTTCCTACTTACTGTAGGACTATATCTGGTGTATATCCAGATTCAGAAATAGCTAAAGAATAAAAATCCTTTCTTTGGCAGCTGGAACAAAGTGTCTTAAGCAAAATCATGTGTTTGAATCTACATCCAGACATGGATCTTACTAGTACAGGTCTGGAAATTTCTCCTGCAGTCAGACGAATATTGCAAGCCCTGTATTTTAAACAGAGCACTGGGCTTAATTTGGATTGCTTTGTCCATACAGAAAAAATTATAGATATTCACAAACATGACCCTTGGATCATTCTGACAATAAAGTTTGACTCTAGAAGAATAAACTCACATGGCTAATTTGATCTGGATTTCTAGGAGCCCCCTTCTTTAGGCAGACCTTTATACCTTTAGAGCTGCGGATGGGACACTTCTTCAAACACCACACCATTGTACATGTCAGAGCTTGAAGAGCATTTTGAAAGCCAAAGAAAATGGAATCGCTTCAGATGCTGTCACAAACTCCCTTCCTTTTGGATTAAAAAATGGTTCATGACTTACTACTGATTTCCTGTGATCATGTTTACTGGCTGAGAGTTTTTACCCAATATTTTGATGGAATATCAAAGTTGTAGATTCCATCTGATGACTCTTTTTGTTGCACAAATTTCATGGGTCATATGATAAGATTTTTTTTTTCTGATTGGATGAATAAAACATCCTATATAAGAAAAAACAAAAACCACTAGTGAATGAGGTGCTCCTGGCACAAACACTTGGAAGAACTACTCATTCATTCTTAAAATTCATGCCACTTTCCCACACAAGGGTTGTCACATACTTGGCAGTGGTCCAAATAGCATAAAACATAATCTAGTAATAAAAGCAACTGAATGCGGGTCTTTTAGCTGCAAAACATCTACAGATCAGATTCTGAAAAAAATATATTTTCAGCCATTTCTATTAACAGTGTTTGCTGTATAACAAAACCTTCTTACACAGATGGCTGTGTGTTAGTCCTTCTGGGCTTTTATTTTATTATTTTTAACCCTTCACTCCTGCATTTTATCTTCTTTTGTAGGTTTGAGTCAGACCATCAGTGTTATTTTCACAGAGCTGTTTGTGTTCTAATTAAGCAATAAGGAGCAGAGCCCGTCCTGGGGATTAGGAGTGACCTGGAGTGTTGACGCAAAGCTGAGAGTCCTTAGCGACACCTGGCCATTAATTCCCCAGGAGATGCTAGTGCCAAACTCGTCATGGCTGTTTCTAACAATCTTTGCTGCTTTTTTAATGGGAAAAAAAATATTTTTTGAATTTTGGAAAGTATGGGAGGGCAGGTGAGATTACTGCAGTTTACCATCAAGGAGAACGGAAGAATAAAAGGACTATGGATGACTACAGTGGCGTCTATAGGAAAATATTTTCTTATTTGTCAGCCCCACCCCCCACATTCCTACAGCAAGCAGATATTCAAAATTCAAATCTGACAGAAGAGGTGGGAGATATTTTCAGAGCTACCAACTTCCAATAAACCAAATTTCATTAGACAAACCAAGCTGACTTTCAAATGGCACACTTGCTATTTATCAGTTTTTAAACCACTCCCATTACTTGCTTGATAACCATATAGAATAATGATATGAAAAGCTTATCCAATTAACATATTTATGCTTTACTTGGTGGAGGGGGAATGGTGGGTATACCCATCTGAGCACTTTCGCATTCCTGCTGAAAATACATTAACCATTCCCATCCCACTCCCTCTCTCCTCCATGCTATTATAGCACCTTCATCTGAGACATCCTTGCATTGCTTCTGGGAGAACACTGTCACTAAATTCTTACAGGGTATTAATGGACATTCATGTATAGTATTGCCACATGAATGTTTCAATGACCTAGATAAATGTGCATAATTTTCTTTGTGTGTAATGGGCATGAGTATTTAATTATGACAAGTTGTGACTTTTGTAGTTTATCTCAGCCCCCCAGGGAGCCCTTGAAAATGAAATTTCCTATTCCCTGGTATGCAGTGAGTTCAATTTTACAATAATCCTATATTAGGATATCGTAATCCATGTTGCTTCCTCCTTTTTCCTCCACTTAGTGTATACAGAGGAGTACAAACATTGAAACTGGAGTTTGTGTGAGACGATGGGTTTGAACAGAAAGCAGAAGGTTAAAAATGGAAAGAAAGATTTAATGGGAAATGGGCTGCAAGGCAGCAATCAGGATGATTTTTTCTTTTTACAAGTCACTTAAATTACTGACCACACATTAATTCTGAGGTTAACTCTGTTGGTTAAACTAATCACTATTAATCAATGAAGCTGTTAATCAAATTGCTGAGAGCACAGGACCGAGTAAATTAGACAGCCCGATAATCTCTTGGGCTGACCAAAGATGCAGAAAAGTTTGTCTCCCCCCTCAGAAAAATGAGCAATGTGTTAACTAGTTTGCATGCTGTGTGCATATGATGTCTGTTTTGCAACAGCATTAAACCCTGCAATGTCTTAGTTTTGGGGGTTCTTTTTACCCATCTCCTGCCTTTCTGCCAAATGCATGCTTTTGCCCCACACTTGCACCCTCTCTCTTTCACAAATACACATGGAAGCAAGGATGGAAAAGGCTTGCAATGGAGAGGTTTCAAGTGGAGGATTGATGGCTGGTGATTGGGAAGCCAAATCACTCGCTATACTTGCTTTGCACTACACGATTTCCTGCTGTTGTTTCTAGTTACAGTAGATAATAAAAACTGTTACAAAAACCCTCTTAACAAGAAAACAAAACACAGATGGCATGTTGAATGTAAAGCATCTGGGAATGGCAATCAACTCTGGCCTCAAAAGCTATTTTGTTCCATCCCGGTTTTCTTGAGAAAGTGAGAAAGGGACGGCAGGAAATGCCGCGCAAGTTGCTGGAGCGAACTTTGCCAGCTACCAAGGAGCTAACCCTGTGCTGGGAAGTAACTGGGTCTGCAGGGGAATCGTGGCTTTCACGAATGCTTAGGGCTAATTCATACTGTTATTAGCCTCTTATCTCTTGAGGCCTTGGCTGGGAGAGCCATCTCTAAGACGTTCATTCCACAGACTGATAGATAGCCAACAGTTTGAGGACCTGCGTGGATACTTCTAAAAGAAAGAAAATGTGGTTATTATTTGTGCTATAAATTCTGAAAATGGAATGATAGTCGAGGCTTAAAGAGCAGATGATGCCTTACAGAAAACTTTTAAAAACATCCCATTGAGAAATACTTATTTCTTGCATCATATTTTAAGTCTTTCTCCTCCTTTGTTCTTTGGTAATACAGATAGCGAACCAAATCTGGAAATCAATTACGCAGCGTATGTTTGGCACAACTTCACTGACCCCTTTTGTGTTCATTAGCCTGTCTTTACAGCCCAACGCCACAGAGAGCAGCCGGGTTCAGTTTCAATGCAAAGGTCCCTGCAATGAATGCACTCGTCTGTTCCCGGGGGGCAGCCTTGGAGAGTGCTACCTGCTGGGGGAATATTACCCATTTGCTTGTGAGAACACGAAAACAGATAATGACAGATAGCAAAATGGCTATGCCCTCGGCCTTGTTGGCAAGCGAAAAGCAATGGAGCGTATCTTGGGGAAGATTTACGCCAAGATGCTTTGGTCTTATTCCCTGGCGTGAGCTGATGCAGGCTGCGCGGGCTGCTGCCATTTATGCTGTCTGCTGAGGCCTCCTTTTCCAGCGGACATGAATTTCACTGAGCAAGAGAGCAGCTTCCATATTTGCTGTGTTGGGTGTCTTCGGGCCTCCAGGGTCTGGATGGAAATGATTTGCGGATGATAGGTGTCAGCATCTGTATTTGGCCACATATTTAGGTGGCTCTTTCTGGCTCTTTTCCCCCACGGGGGCTGCCAGTATTGGCCTCAGGTGGTTCAGAGCCTGCTCAGCAAAAACAATATGATGCAGACTGGACTGAAATCCGGGGGATAAACAAGAGGCTCAACATCACATATTTCTTTGCTCCTACTGACAGAGGCTATTCCGCTCTCACCAGACATGCCCTGAATGCACCACCACGTCTACGAGCGGCTTGCCATGCGACAGATGACAACTTGAAGACAAACAGATTGAATGCAAGTCACAAGGGTGGCTTTGAAGAGACTTTGAAGCTGACATGGATTTTGCTTGACTAGTCTGGGTATGGAAAATTCATGGCAGATATATGTCAACACACTGGGCATAGCAGAAGAAAGAGTAGGTTTCATATTTTGCTGAGGACAGCTGACAATTGATTGGCTTTGTGTGTCTGGAACAACATAAGCCTAGAGTTCACAGATATTTTGAAGATGGGGGTATTGGCTTAATTAGCTACGTTACTATGGTGTTACTCACTACTTCCCAGTGACTTCAAAATATCAGAGTTCAGTGCAGGTTCTCTGGCTGTGGGGCATGTGTTAGGCCCTATTGTTTCAGCATCATGTGTAGTTTTCAAGAAGCAGAAGGCATCTGAGTATGGAAAACACTCATCACTGTTCTGTTGCACTTGCTTGAAGGTGCCACATACCAAAATTTTCAATGATAATGGCATTTCTGACAGTCACATTAGCCTCCCATTCACCAAGAGGCCATGCAAGGGTGTCATCTGCCAGAGGCAACCTTTGAGACGCTGTGTGGAAGGTCTTTACAGCAAAGGCTGAGCAATGCAATGAAATCCAGCAAGAGCCTGTTATTCCTCTTAACCATGTCCTGTGTAACCCTGTTTCACTGAAGTAGGTAACCCAGATGGCCAAGTGGATTGTGGTTGAGAAAATTTGCTCCTGTCAATCTGTAGCAGGGCTTGCACTCACTGGTAACCCTGTCCGGGATGTCACAGAAGCTAGTAGTCAGCAGGGAAACGGCCTCAGGACATTTGGTGAGGGTTGTGTCCAACACGGTTTGTTAGTACCTCTTAGTTTCCCTGCTGAGATAGGGGTCTGTTGTGAGGTGATGCTTGCCACTATGTGAATTGTGTGAGAATGTTGTTCTTTGCTGCTGACCAGTTGCTGGTGTTAAGCTGTGGGAGCAGCTGTCTGAGAGCCCTACAGTGATGCTGCAGAGAAGCACAGATGAGAGCTAGGGGCAGCAGATAGCAGCATGAGCAAGATTTGGTCCATTTGTCCACTGTGGACTGTGAATTTCCCCATGAGATGGCACATGCCACTCCAGGAGTGCTACAAGAGCACTGATCCCCTGCACCTGAAAGGGCGGTTGCAGCCTCCTGGGAGCACGAAGCTATGGACAAGCCTTACACCAGGCCCTCTCTGATGCCTCAACACCTCTCACGGGGTGTGTGTTGTCAGAAAAGTCTTTTCATGTTTCTTGGCAGACAAAACATTTATGAGCCTGGAGTCACAGAAGGAAGCTCAGGTGAGCAATGCAAGCAGATGGGGGCTTTAATGACATATGCGGCCAAGCAGAAAGTTTGGTGAAGGCTTCATCTGCTTTAGGAGTTGGGTTTGGGGGTGGGGTGAGCACAGCTTGGTTGGTGATGAGATAGGAAAGAGGAGAAGGAGGTTTTGGTCTTTCTTCAGCAAGGCAAGCCTGGGTAAGAAATGGTCACTGGAGAGTCCATAGCCTGTCCATACAGTCGTCAGACGCGTTGTCAGAGGTCGCATAGGCAGCAAGGTGTATCTGGTGTCAGACTTACTGCATACTGGTAGATGACCTTTACAACATGGGGGTCCAAGAACCTGGCCCTCTGGGCACAGCCTTCTTACACTCTGTAGCACCGGTGCAACAGGGCTTCCTCACCAGAGCAAGAAGCCTTCGTGAAGGTTATCAATGAAGATGGGAGGTGCATTTGGCCTCCAGCGTGGCTTTCATACACAGGTGCAAATAGTTGCAGACATGCCACCTCACTCATGTGGAGGACAAGGGTTTGAACCCGAGTCTCTGATATGCCTCATCCTTACCCTTCAGATTCTTTTCCTTTACCTCCTCCGTCTATCATTCTGGATCTTTTCTCTCTGCCACTGCTGCCTTGACTCTGAAAAACGTTTTCAGGCACAGCTTCATTGAAGCCGTACGTGTGGTTTGCAGTGCTCTGGTTGGTCTGATCGAAAAGGTAGAGGCTGTTGGAGAATTCAGAAACATTACAAGGGAGCATAGACTCACGGCATTTAGTCTTCATGAGGCCAGCCAGTGGCTTAAAGTCTCACCCGTCCCTCAGGAGACAGATACTACTTTCTCCTCCTCCTCGTCTACTTCTCCAGGCTCCCAAGCACCTGGCCTGTTCCTGGGAAATACCCAGTGCTATTAGATGCATGGCCAGCTCTGGTCTCCTATATACTGATCTCATGGGCCCAGATCATAAAATTATAGTACTTACATGAAAAAATACAGAGGTTGGCATGACGACAAAGCACTACATTTAGTACTGTAGACTAGACATATACATGTGCCTATATATATAGGTAAACAAAAACAGACCTAGTGTTTTGTGGCGCGTATTTTCAGCAGTCCGCCCACAAAATCAGAGATGGCAGATGGCTGACTTCTCAGCAGGATAAGAATTAGGATTATTTGGGTACCTTAGCTACTCCTTGACACATATTCAGTTCAATTTAATGTTAATTTTGATAGCTTTTTAAACCGGAGTTATTTTATGATCTTTGATGGAAGTGCAGAGATCATTCTTGACTTTGCTTTTAAAAGCTTCGTGTGTGTGTGTGTGTGTATGTCTGGTTGACGAGGATAGCAGCATAGGCTAAAGAAGAAAATGATAGTGTGTGAACATGCATTACCCTCCTGGCAGGGAAATTACTTGCCCCTGAGGGTCATGTCAGCCTTAGGCATTTACGAGTGAGATACCTGGAAATTTCACATCGGAGGGCTACAGCGACCAAGAGGGATAACTGGAAGGGGATGGATGCCTAGACGTGGGCTGGGAAGCAGACAATTGAGGACTAGCACTAGGCAGACCTGTCTGCTGCAGAGGGGGGTGAAGGACGTGTGGGGACACTTCTCCTCCCCCATCTTCAGAAGGCTGTTGCTGCCTCTGTAAGGAGTTATCAGTCCAAACACTCTGAATATTTCACTGGGGACTACGTTTTACTTAATTGAGCGGAAAATAAAAATTACATGGACATGGAGGGTTTATATCAATGCAGATATGGTGGGACACGTGCTTCTTAAAAAAAAAAAGCTGGCAGTCCCATTGCTACATGCATTATTCAGGGTGTAAAATATTGGCACGCATTGCAATGGCTGGAGCTAGACATGCCAGCATGACTTTGAAGGTCTGTTTGATTCCCTTATAAAGTATTTAAGCCAATTCTGGCTTGAAGCTAATTCCTTTTCCCTTAATTGCTGCTCAGATAATAGGAAGCCAAAAAAATAAGCAAAGAAGAACACAATAGGTTCTGTGGTAGAGAGGCACCATATTTTCCCCTCGAGATGACTGGACTAGGGGTCCTATGGGCTTCGCTGACATGGGAGTAGTGACATTTCGATAGCAAAGCTGTAGGAGTTATTTGGCGGCAAGACTGCGCACTTCTTCACGAGATCACGGAAAAGCTGAGGTTAGGCAGCACCTCTGGAGATTGTCTAGCCCAACCCTCTTGTTCAAATGGCTTTTTTGATACTAGGTGTGTATTTCTCACCTTGCAGGGCTTTAAGCCCTAGCAACGCGCACACAAGCTGAGAGGGAGAAAGACACCCCCCCCTCCAATTTGCAAAATACATTACTTTTTCTCTCTGTCTACCAGAAGGATGAGAAGCAGACAGAGCTCATTTTATAATCTGAAAAACTTATTATGTCCTAAAGATTTGTCTGAGGGTGAAATTCTAACCATTCCTTAAAATACCGTAAGCCATACCCATTGCTAGTGAGCTGTACGCCACGCATCGTGTTCAGTGAACGAAAGAGCAGAGCAGGGCCGCACCGAAGGCAGGGGGCAGAACTGTCTCTCTGCTCCAAGGCCTTTCATACAGACACTGCCTGTTTTTCAGTTCTTTCCTGGATAATAATGTCCTGCAAAAGTGGCTCCTTAAGGTGCTGCTGCAGTTATTCTCAAGTAATAGCTGCGCATTGTATGTTGCCCGTCTGAGAGGCGGTGTTAAGGGAAGACCACCCTGACCACCGGTGGTGGAGGCTGCACTAGCACTGCTGGGGGGCTCGGAGTGCTCGAATGCCCACTGCTGGAATCTTAAACTAAACGTGCTGGCGCTGCATTAAGAGGGCTAGGGATTTTTTACATTTCGTCTACCTTATCTGTTTGAACGCGAAATATACCTTTCATCACATCCTCTTGCACTCAGACTGTCATGATCCATTTTCTACTGTGTGCATCCAGATGGCTTTCACAGGTTAGATTTCTCCTACTGATTTTTTTTCAGCACAAAGATGTCACTGTTTACTTTAGGCTCTAGGAGTGCTTAACCAGGATATTATTTTCTGCTGAAAGTTTTACTTTCCTAATCATGGCTGAGTGACTTTCGCAGACACATCCTCAGCCACTGAATCGTGGCTCAGCAGCTTGGCAGTTGCCTCCAACCCTCTGAAATATGAAGCCTGCTGTGGCTGCTCATGGAGACTTCATGGTCTTCTGGGATGCTTCCAGACCCCAGTCCACTCCTTGATCTGAAGCACTGCAGTGGGCAAGAGGCAACCTCTGTTGGCATGCTGCTCGGGCTCCTCGCTGCAGATCCTTAGTACCACAGGGCCCACCGATTGCTACCCGGTCATGTCTCCGCATCAAAACCTGCAGGGTTTGGTGATGTGCTGCTGGTGGTGTGGGAAGCTTGGCAGCTCTGCCTCCTTGTAAGAAGGCCCATTTCCTGAAACCCAGCAGGGAGCATGTCTGAGGACAGGGCGTTTGTTCTAGTTGTGTCCTCCTGTTCCGTTAAGTAGTTACTGAAATGTATGATGCATTCAGCTTTTTTCATATTACACTCCATAATTGTATTAATAAAAGGTATTTACCCTTCATTATTCTCATTCTCCAGAGGATTACTGAAGACAGGATATAATTAATCCAGATGCTCATACGAATCCAGGGAGGTTGTGTGCAACAACCACTATATTTACTAAAAGTAATTGCACACATTCACCACAGTCCAACCTCTGTGGCATTTGAAGAGGAGCATGTCTAATTCATGAAAGGGAAGAATTGGTTATTATCTGTATTATCTGTAGCACTCCCGCTTAATTAAGAGTGTTAAAGAAAGATAAAAGGTAGGAGAGAAATGCAGAAAAATTAAATTATTTGCCCAAGGTCACAGAATGGAGTCTGGGTCTTTAAAGCACCTGGGTCTGTAAAGCAGACTTTAAAGTCTGGACTGTAAAGCACCTGGGTCTTTACAGTCTCAGTCTAGTGCCCAGCCCATTAGATCAGATGGTTTCCCAAATCATCCTTCCTGAAGAACAAGTACCTTGAACACTCATGTAAGCCTATCAAGGAGAAAACCAAAAATGTCTCAGTGTAGTCTGATAAAATTATAGCAATGTGCAAGACATCACTGGAATACATTAAAAAGAATACTTATTGAGAAGCAATGTTAGAAAGGCAACATGTTTTAAAGCAGTCAAGGCAATGAAATCTTCCACCTTGCTTCAATTTGGAACCCATATTTTTGTAAAACTAATCAATTACATCATGCTCCTAATTTAGAGTACTGATGCTTTCATCTACGTTTTTGAGCTAGGAATGGGCTTTCTAGGATTCACAGCTTCTGAAATGAAAATAATTGGTTTCTGAGGAATGTAAAGTGCTAAGGAAGTAACCACTTACCAACCTATTCATCTGGGAGCAGTTTAAGGAGCAACTTTACATCTCTGGGCATTTGCAAGATAAAAAAAAAGATACAGTTCATTAGCAGACAACAACGTTAACACTCAGGTTACAGCTGAAAGGAAAAAGCAAACTTCTGGAGTGTTTCAGTAAGGATGGCAATATGAGCGTCATTGATTCTGAGCAGCCCTTGTTCAAACAAGTCCCTTGGCTGTGTCCTTTTCCCAAGACACCCACACCCAGTACTTCAGGAGGACCACACACTAAGTAGCCAGTGCTTCTACCTCCTTTCCCCGACTCCTACACCCATGGGGGATGCCAAGGGGCTGTTGGGAAGATCATGTCCGGGTCTGTGTCCAGCTCCTGTGTCCCTCTGAAACAACATGATGGAGGGAGCAATTGAGAGATGGCAAACTGGTCCTGATGCAATCTCAACATGGGCAGTAACCTCCAAAAGCTAAAAAAAAATCAAACGTCTATCCCCCAAATTAAAAAGACAACAGCTAAAATAGTGTTCATGTTAAAAGATCAGTGCCATTCTCAAGCATTTCCAAGGAAATCCAGATGGTAGTTTTCCAACATAGAAATTTTGTTAGAAAATGATGCTTTGCTGAAACAAAAGATCTGGAGGTGAAATCTGCCACTTTTGGGATGGAATTTCTGCCCAAACCATGGAGAGTCAGTGGCCTGTGAGATTAAGGTCATTTCTAGCTTAAGATGCCAAAGCCAACCTAAACTGGCTAACCCAGAGTACCTGTAGAGACAGCAGTTGTGATTTGGTTTGAAATTGTCGCATAGACCCATGTGAGCTTGATATTTAAGCTCTCATTTGCAATCAATGGCAACCGAGAGCTTGGTACAGTTGCCTAACCATGGGTGTCTAAAGCCATTTGTAATACCATAGATTGTCTGAGATACCCATGTGAGACTGGCAGATGTGGCGACACATCTGTGGGTGACCTGTGGCCCTTCTGGACCACCAGCTGGGGTCCTGCTGTCCCTATGGCATCTCAGCTGATAATAAACACTGATGTTCAGATAAGAGTGGAGCCCTTTGCTGACTTTTGGACACTTTGATGAGGACGCTCAAAGTTAGACCACTGTGGTCTTAAATGCCACCATAGGCACACCTTCCTCTCAAACACAAGCCCGTTTGATGTGCCTCTCTTGGCAAGCCCTGCTGCCCAGTGGGGCCAGGAGTTTGGGTGCAGCTTTCTATTGACACAGCTGTAAAACCCGCCTGATCTGGCAGGGAGGTAGATCCTGTTGGGCTGGGGCTCTCCGCCCCGCTTTTCATGGCACGGCACAGATATGTCCTTTGTTTCAAGCCTCTTGTTTGAATCAAGTGAAGCGAGACCTTGAACTTTGGGCTCCCTTATCCCTGGCACTACCCATGCTCTCACATCGTTGCTTCTGTAGGCTCCCTGGAGAGGGAAGTCACCTCTAGCACTTGAAGTATGATCCTAAACCCCTATGGACACTTCTGCAATAAACAACTGTCCAGTGGCTCCAGCCCGAGGTGTTGTGTGCCATCTCAATGGGATAGATCGGTCTGTCTCAAGCTTCTGGAGTCCGTGGACAGAATCCATTAAAATTTATCAGACTGTGGAATTCCATCAGCTTTTTAATTGGAAATGCGAAAGAAAGCACAAAGGGTAGGATTCACGTCGCCTGATTTTAGTGGGTGTCTAGCGTAAGTGACTGTCAAGGCACTTCATACCGTATGGGAAGATAAGTGCCTCCAGTGGTTAAATCATAATGTTTCTCTCTCCCTTATATTATTTTTTTTATGCTTAAATGGCTATCTATTTCAGGGGAGGGGAAGGCGGCAGGTGCTGAGAAAGTTCATTTGAAACAGACATCTCATATCTAATGGGCTGGGTAAGCTAATTCCCTGCCCTGCTATAGCAGCAAGCCGGCAGCTTTTCCATCTAATGCCTCGCTGCCACAGCTCAAGAGAAGGCTGCCCTTGAGCCTGCTCAAGCCAAACTGCTCAACAACACTGAACAGCCCTCACTTCACCGTCCGTATTTTGTGTGATCAGGATTCAATTCTCGTTAAACTTAACCACTCGCTTGACTTTAACTGGGGACAGATTGGAGTCCTAAAGATTTCGATACAAAACCGTACTTCAGAGCTTGCCTCTGGTTTTGCATACTTGGTGAATGTCTTCTTCCTAAAAGAGTGGATTTTAAATTCCAAAACAAAGAAAGATTAATTTGAAATTAAATGGGTCAAGCTGAACACTCTGGGGACTACACTGACCTTGAGAAGGTGATAAAGGAATTACACTTTTCCTTAGACACTTGCCCTGAAGACTCATTTTGTCACTTTTGTGCTTCCCAAAAGACATAAACCCACTTCCAGATGCTCACTGTGGCTCCTATCTCAGATCCACATACACTCAACATTTGATATTCTCATAAGGTCCACAGTTTCCTAACTCAGCAGAAACTGGTCTAAATAACCCATTGGGCTCTCCTCAGGAATCAATTTTTAAACCCATCTCTAATAAAAATCTAATAAAAAAAATTGTCAAAACATTGTGAACAATTAGAAATGATGGTAGGTACACAATGCATCACTATTGATCTTGACTAGGACTTTGCTTTTCCCTGAATGTGCTTGTGTGATTCTTTGCCAAGAGGTCATTGTATTCCCATGTCTCCTGGTTAAGTTTTTAATGCTTTTCTATTTCCAGCACTAATTTCTTCAAGCATTTGAAGTGGTTCTGACAAGACTGTCAAGCAAGTATTTGTGTTTTACAGAGTCCTGTAATATCATAAAGTATCTTGGGCATCTACATACTAACCAGTGGGTACCTAATGGCATCCTTCAGCCACAAACCAGTTACCAGACTCTTTTCTCCAAGAGGAACAGTGAGCAAAGGATCCAAAAGAGAAACACTTCAGAGCTAGAGTGGGCAGCCAGACATGCACTGGACACAAAAAAATTGTTTCCTCCAGCCAGCACATGTGCTTGTCTCGGACAGGGGAGATGGGTGGCTACGCTATGCCTTGCTCAGCCCTCACCTTACTGTTGGTGTGGAGTTGGGTGTGCACGCTGGATCAGACCATCTGCCTCTGAAGGAAAACAGCAGAGAGTCTCCTGTCCAATATATCCAGAGCTCCGAATGTGGGAGCATCTACACTCGTAAGAATGCTAGGGAGGCATAGGCTAAATGGGGACCTTGAAAAGGAGATATATATCTGGCTAGCAAACTTACTTTAAATCTGTCTCTAGGGCTGGGAGCTTCAGGTCAAGAAAGATACTGATACATTACAGAGAACACAAAGGACAAAAAAAGGAAGTTGTGAGACATCTGGGAAATACAGCAAGGGTGGGTAGGTGGGTTGGTGGATGAATGGATGAAAGGGAGAGAGGGAGAGAGGGAGGGCGGGACTGAGTCGTTCGTTTCCTGAAAGGGAATATTGAAGGGAAGACTGTGATCTCAAGAGTGTCTTAAAATGTGTATAAACTTGCAACAAGTAAGATGTTGCTCATTTCTTCATCATGACCGAAGGCAAGAGAAGAAATTATCGTCTTAAATTGCAACATGAGAGATTTAGGTTAAATGTAATGATTGTTAAGAATTGGCATGGGCTACTGAGACTGGCTGAGGAGTGGTTTAGGGCTACACAAGACCAATCTCTCAGTAATGGATGTTCACTCCTGCCTGAGGACAGGAGGATGGATTAAAATCAGCTGACCTCCTGAGGTTTAAACTAAGGACTAATCTAACTAATCATTTGTGTGATTCTACAAAATCAAAACCAGGCAGTTTCCAAAAGAGGCATCATCTCAAATCAGTATCTCTGAGGATGCTTGCTGTTCCACTGTTGCTATTGGTTGGTAATATTTTAGGCTAATTAGTTGCATCTGCAATTATTTACACAAGTTAAGCAGACATACAAAGCAGCATGTGATGAGGATTTTTTTCAGTGTAGTCTTTGTTTTAAGCTAATCAATTAATTCGGCATCTAATCTCTGTTCCTCTTCTTCCTTAGGATTAATTTAAATATTTGAACACGTTAATAAAGAATTTGAAATAAAAGCTAGAACACACATTTCGTTAGAAATCTCTTTGTTTTGCAGAACCGTACTTTGACATTTTGTCAGTTATTAAACAGCTTTTCCCAGGTACTTTATCTACTGCAGTACTAAAAGTGAGGTCTTGTTGAAATAAGAAAAATTTACACAGAAGTATGGAAAGCCACTGCATTTCAGGATAAAGCTCCTGCCTCAAAATGGAACTTGGAATTTTGTCTCAGAAAGATATGTTGTTTTCTCTTGAACAGTAAAACTCGTTTCTTTTGTAGCCTTGGGGTTGTGCAGGGGAGTCTTCCAGAAGGGTTTATAGAACCGGTTACAGAGGATACTACTTTTTAGCAATTTAATTTTGTTTAGTTTTTGAAGGAGTGAGTTTCTCAGGTTCAAGAACTTTGCAGCTCAGATAATGAAAAGTGATTAAATCATAACCTGTGATTTGATAACCATAATCTGATAATCTTGAGGAAATGCAAAAACGCATTCAATATGTGTTCTCACATGACTGTTCCTGGAGTGTTACAGATCCAGGAGCATCAGTCTTCCTTAAAAAAAAAAAAATCTAAAATCCCTACAAGGTGCAATGAGATATTATTGACGTTAAATTTACTGGAAAATATATAATGATGAAATGATTGAACATTTTCTACTGGAATTGAAGGCATTGCTTGCAAACCCAGCAATATTTTCAGTAATTGCTGTTCCATCAAGTCTCATCGGTGCCTCTATTCCCTAAGCACCAAGCGTGTAAGTGTCAGACCATTGTGACTACCTACTTGGACCTCAAGCCAGCAAGCACACACGAGCATGTGAAGTTCAAATGTTCCTTGCCCTTTCCTGCTGGTAGGGCCTTTCATTTAAAATCCTCTGAGGTCCTTCTGTTTCTAGCTTTAAAAGTCCTGAGGGACAGATCACAGTCTGAGCTGAAGGCAGAGAGCTGTAGGTGCACACACCTTGATGTCTGCTTGGGCATGAGGTTTCTGCACTCCCGTTGCAAACGTGGGGGACTCAGGTTGGGAGTCTGGCAAACATAGCTGTCCTGTGCCCCCCTGGGATGCCTGAGTTCCACCCTCGGCCTCCAGCTGCTACTCCAGAAAGGCACCCTTGGCCATGTCTTATATGTCAGCCCCATACGAATGCTCTGGACATCCCAAGGAGTCCCAAATGGTACAAGGTATCCAAATTCAGACATTAGTGTATAATCTGGAGAGGAATTCAGCTGAGCTGCCCATAGGTGTCTGCTTTGGGATGAGGCATGTGGCTCCCCACCCTCCATTGTCTTGGTCTCCACTGATGATAATGGAAATTTAGGCACCCAGCTCTGATGTGGAGACCTACCGTCAGAGACCTTAACCTGGACCTGAATCTCAGCCGTGCCTCCGAAATTTCCCTGTTCCTGTGTGAGCGTTCAAAGATAATCACTATAGATGCTGAGATTACCCTAACAACTCCCTTCTATACTCCGAGGAGCGCTCGTCAGACCCTGCTGCTCTGCTGACTGGAGGACATCTAAGTGATCTAAACGTTCTTCGGCATTGTCTTTTTTCAATAAAGGCAGAAATTGCTTTGCCGATTGTCTTCCAAAGAAGCAGGAGCCTGGTTATGACTGGCACGCAAATAACAAAGGGAAGCCTTTTGAAATTAAAATTAAATCCAAGACAGTTACATACCCACAGCTTTTTTTTTTTCAAATTAGTTCTAGCTAAGTTTCCAGGATGTCTTTCCGCACTCCTCCAGCCATTTGTTTTTGCTTCCTAAAAAGCTCTGTGTTGTTTCTCTTCATTATTTAGCAGTTGCTGTTTTCCAGAACATAACGGCTGTGCTTCAGGTTTTGGCAGGAACGGCCCCTTTTTCTACGCTTCATGCTGTTTGTGAAATGCTTTGGGAAACTTTCCACTGCAAAGCATTGTGAAAACGCAAGCTTATTATTCTTGCAGCAGGGAATAACAGGTTCGGCTGTCGACTCACTGCGAGCAGGTGCCAAAATCCTGCCGGGAAATACTGATGGATTTTGCTGATTCACTGCGGCAGATGGGATGTGTTAGCTGGGCTCTGTGTACCGGGGTGGGGTGCAGGGGGCTGCCACCGCTCGGCTCGGCACGGCTTGGAGGTCTTGGCCTGGAAGCAGGAAAATGAGCAAGTTTAAGATTTATGCTGCAGTAGTGCATAGAGCGCAGATTTTAAAATCCCAGCCCCCAGGAAAGCAGATAGGTTTTGGCCTTCCTCCGCTCCTCGGGGCTCAGTTTCGAAGCAAGCTGAGAGAGCCATCTGCTTGCTGACTGCTACAGAGCCGAGTGGTGCTCGCCTCTCCTCCACCTCCCTGTGATTGTTCGCAATGTGCTGAGCTTATCCCCCATCTCTGTGGGAGCGCAAGGACCCAAGGCCAAAGTTGAGAAGATCTGCAGGTGCTGCACTTTGCAAAGCCCGAGCAGCTGGCGGCCTCGGTGCAGGGCGGTGGCAGTGGGCTGCTTGTCCTGGGGGAGTAGAGGATGCTGCGTGGGGAGGCAGGTTCTGGAATTCCAGACATCTGGGATCTCGAATGCAGGAGGGCCTCATGGGCTAATGTGACCTCTGCAAGGCAAATATGAAGAAGTGAGGATGGCTTTGGTGCACAGCGAGTGGCACATCCGAACCAAGCGCTGCTGGCAGCGCCAGGCTTTGCCATCTCTGTAAAGGCAGGACCCTCACAAAGCGCAGGTGGAGCTGGGTGTTTGCTGATGGACCTTCCTGGTCGCCCTTCTACCCATTTCTGTTGAACTGGGCAGGACATGGTCAGCGAGCTCTGGAGGTGTGAGCCATGGGCTAAAGCAACAGTGAACAGCTGTACCCTTTCTTACTTTCCTAAGGGTTCCTGATCCCTCCTCGTGTCCCGTGAACAGCCCTCCAGCCCCGAGTGTGGCTCGTGCAGCCCCGGCGTGGCTCTCAGGGGAGGTGCCGTGCTGGCCCAGAGTTGTGCAGCCCGCCTCGTCGGACTGGGCCACCAGTGCTGGGAAAACTCTCTGGAAAGTGGCAGAACTACACTCTGCTGTGGGTGTGTAGTTCAGACCCAACAGAGGTGCCCAGCAAAAGCACTGGGGACCCTGTGGAAATGGAACACTGCGGAAATGCTCCAAAGGGTACCTGGAGGGCTTAGGTGACAATTAAACAGCAGACTTGAAAATGTCATCATGTCCCCAGAGCACCGTGAAATGCTGCCAGTGCCTTTCCTAAGGCATGAGGAAGGAAAAGATCCAATGATGTTTCCTCCTCCCACGCTGAACTGCTAGTGAAGCTGGTGATTTGCCCCGAGATTGTGTCGCTCCTTCTATCAACCTTCCAGCCGGACATCCAGGGGAGCCGGACAGCCTGGGTACCTCCTGCTGCCACCCGAACTGTCCCAGGAGTGATGCTCTGCCCCTGGCTTCAACGGCAGCCAGCCCTTGCTTGCCAGAGCCCCTCTTCGCATGGCGAGTGGGTTTTAAGGGATGCTCCGCTGCAGAGTGGATAAGCCTCAGGGGGTTTGAGCTGCGCACAACAGATGTGGAAATGCTTCTTGGAGACTTGCTGCTTAACAGGTTAGCAGAAAGCAAGGAAAGCAGGAGGCAAAGAGTGGCAAGCAAATAAGAAGCAATAGCAGTATAGATGAGAGCTGTGCCAACACCAAGAATTGCATCCTAACTTATTAGTCAGCATTGTTCAAAGTACTTTAAAAATAATATAAAAAGGAGGAGGAAAAAAGAAAGATACGGAAAGCAGTTTAAAGGATCTCTCTTAGTGTGATACTTCTGGACTTAGGGCAAAAAAACCCTTTGATTTTAGTGGTAAGATTCTTACCTCCATCCCTCAATGCATTCTGAAGACAGAATCTGCATTACTCACATTAATGTAACCAGCCAGAGAAAAAAAACTAGCAAAGCTAATAAGCATTTATTGGCCAATAAGAGAAAATTCTACATTTTTCTTTTCATTATGTTACTTAGGTCCTGCTGTTTTTCAAAGGAAAAACCATAATAAAGAAACATGCAGTAATCCCCCCTGAAGTGTCCTGTATGTCTCAGCTGTGCCCTCACTGTTTAAGTCTCCTTTGCCTGGCAGTTCACTCTCCCGTGGCTCTCCCTCCCATTTCTTCACACGGATGGAGGAGCCAGCAACATTTCAACATCCTTGACTATTCCACTTTTAGCAGCCATTTCCTCGTTTTTCTTCATGAGGAAGCACTTTTCTTGCTCTGCACTTCCATTAAGAAAATGTACAAGCCTAATAGTTACTAAAAAGAAAGTGACTAAAGCTATCCTAATGTTTTTATGGACTCATTAAAGGTCTTATTAATTTTTCTGCTTATTGGAAAAAATCTAATTTTTTACTCCTGACATAATCAGGAGCGGTACCCGGGTTTTCAAGGGTGAAGCATTCGCACGTTAACCTTTCCTTCTGCTTTGAACAATCGTTCTTGTGAACTTGCTAAGATACAAATCAAACCAGGGCTTTTAAAGGAAGCCCTTCTCCTCCCAATGTCTGTTGTACCTTTCTTTTGTGCTTTCAAGCGTCTGTTTCTGTAGCTGAGCTGAGACCAAAGGGACTCATGGAGAAGCGCCAGGCTAAGGGAACTTTAGTCCCTCCGTCCCTGGGCTCCCTGTGTCCTGGGTCTCACCTGTGCCATGATAGGGCTTTGTTATCAGGGCTGTAATCCCTCTTGCCAAGGGCCTTTGGGGCTGATTGCCAGCCGCTGCTCCTTTTATGCTTGCTGTGCTTTGCCTCCTGCTTGCTCTCGGTAGCCAGAGCTAGAAAGGGGCTCCGGGCTGTATTTGGGACCTAGGGGTAGCCCCAGAGAACCCACATGCCAGCCCAGCACCGTGGCGGGAGAGCCACGGGTGAGGATGCCGTCAGCCCCACTGCTGGGATGGGGCCAGGAGATGGTCCTCACAGCCGGTCCCCACAGCCCACCCCATCTTGCAGCACCAGGGATGGAGGGGAGCACCCGCATGTTCCCTACCCAAGGGTGATGGGCAATCAGTAAACTTTTAATTGATTCAACCACAATAGCTAGCAGCTAAAGTAAAGCAATAAAACTACAGAAGCATAAAAGCGAGGATAGAGTGAGTGATTTACGGCGCACCGTATCTACTCGCCACTTACCGGGCTCCAGCGCGAGCGGGCGATATTTAGTGAGGCAGCAGCGGCGTGAATGTTAAGCACGGCGTTTCACAAAGCTCCCCAGCCCTCCCGACAGCCGGGAGTGAGTTATTTCAGAAACGCGTGGCGCGTCTATCTGATCCTGATGCATCTCTTAACAATGATACTTCGTAAATCCTAGGTTTATGAATTCACTGCCAATGGAGGAAAAAAGTGTCAGTCTATAATCTGTTGTCATGGAAATAGTTGGGAAGTTCGATGTGCAAAGGTGTGTAACCGGGATGGGAAAATACAAGTGGGCTCCTCTTGATTTTGCTTCTTGGAATTTTCTAATCTGGAAATCAAGATAGAGGCTACACCAAAGCCTGAGCAAGATGCATTTACTTTCTGAACAGATGCATTTTGCTAGCCAAAAAACCCACATCCAACCTAATCCCAGGCACCTCCATGAAACCGCTGGGGTGCAGGACTGCATTTTTTCTTGGATGTCATCTCTCACCTGCTGATCATTAAAGTCCTGTCTGTCCTGGGAATAAAATATATTTTATAAAAAATCCCACACAAGATGAAAAGTGAGACAAGTACATGCCAAGATTAAATGAAGAATAAATGTTAGAGGAGGTGAGTGCAGAGAAGCATATTCTACTTAAACTATTATGGAGGTTTTAATTTCCTGAAAACATTTTATATGCCAGGCAGGGACACGAGTGGACGGCAATCACATTATCAGGCCTCTTATCAATCTCTATTTTGCTCAGCCTTACCTGAATGGATTATGTTTTCAATAGTTCAGTGACTAAATTAAAAAAAAAGAAGAAAAAAAAAATCACACTTTGGTTCAGGATAATGTATGATGTGTTGTTTCAGTATTTCTCAATTCAGGTGAATCTTAGAATAAAAACATCCTCTCAAAATAACGTGTTGAAACCATTTATTCTGAAACTGTCAAAACAAAATATCAAGGAAATATCAAAAACTTCTCACTCCTCCATTTTTCTCCATTTATCCATTTAATCTAACTCCAGTCAATGCATAGTTCTTGCTGGAAACTGAATTTTTCATTTGTTCTACTTACTATTCATCAAAACAAATCCTGTCTACTTCTATTGTAGTTATTTAATACTCACTGAGCTGCTGTTCTGCCGCTGCAGTGATAAATCTTTCATCCCCTTTTATGGCGGCTCCTTAGGGGCTAGAGAAATGGAAAAACATTTTTTTTTTAAGGAGGAGGACTATGAGGTGAGCTTCTTGAGGGGTGCCAAGACGTGGAGACTGAGGTTGCTTAGGTGATATTCACCTGGGAGCACTGGCCAGTAGTCATGACCTTGGAACAGCGTCGTGGGGGGACCAGCAGCGTTGGCTGCCTGCCTCTCCTGGTGCCCCTCAACGGCGGGACTGGGGGACAGGACTGATGGCACTGGGGAGGGTTTTGCAGTGTGGGACGCATGGAGGTGATGTCTCAGGCACTCTTCTGGTTGAGGCATCATTCCTGGGCCCACTGGTGACAGCGGGGAGATGGGAGGAACAGCCCGAGGGGACCCTGAGTCACAGCTACAGGGTGGGGTGATCCTGTTTGGAGTGTCTGCAAATCTGATGCGTGGGTATGACCAGGCTTGATTTTCAGGGATGCTCAGGTCCAGCACCCTGTTTGCTATGGCACAGGCTGTGCACTATGGCATTGAAAGATTTCCTTTTGAAAATGTGGTTTTCAGTGGCTGTCAGAAGCTTTTGAAATGCTGGGAAACTAGGGGCAGCAGAGAAAGTTTGTGATGAAGAGCTTGTCCTTGAAGGGTTTTTCACTGTCAGAGTGAGAGACTGGGACTGTTTTGATGACCATATTTAAAACCCAGAGCAACTTCTGATCATTATTTTATTCCTGCTGGAAGACGCTGGTTTATTTTCACTTCCTTTTTCAAGGAAATGACTGGATCTGGACGATTTTCTTTCGGAAAGGTTTCAGTAGCCCTGTACAACTCAATAGCAGGGCTATGAAAGATTCTGGAGTCCATTTTCAGATAAGGGGCTGAGGATGCTGGGCCAAGGGTAACAGAGCTTCTGCTGCCCCAGTCTGCCTGGCACTGGGCCTGGGACCTGTGAGCAGCTGGATGCTCCTGTTGCTGAAATGAAGGGGAATTTTTTGTTACATTCTTTTGGTTGCAGAAAATGTTCAGAAATATGGTCTGTGCTAGAACACTGACATTTCCTCTAATAGAGAAATCTCTGTTTTGGTAAGCATTACAGCTGGTCACTTAAAAATCTGGATCCCTGGGAAAAGCAGCTGGAGACCTGAAGCCCAGCTTCAGGAGGCTTTGTTTTTTGGTTGCTCTCCTTGCTGGTGGGCTGTGGGCACAAGTCTGGGGGAGGAAAATGACATTTGGGCTCCTCCTTGCAAGGGGGGGGAAAAAGTCCCCACCAATTTCAAGTTGAACCTCAAGCCTGGACTTCTGGAAAGAGGAGGTCTCAGGTAGCCACGCTGGCCAGGCTGGGTTTCATCCTCACTTGGGGAGACACGCACGCAATGGCTGCCACCAGTCCCAAACATGGCACCAAAGTTAAGTGGCCCTGCCAGATCAGATCACCAGGGAAGAGGGCAGTGAGACCCACCCTCCTTCGGCTCTCCTGATCACCTGGCTTCCCAGGGAGGTTTTACACTGACACAGACCCAGGAGCACAGCTTCTCCCCAATTTCAGTTAAACGCTTCAGCTTTTCCGTGGAAAGCTTTTACATCATACTGAAATCTACTTGGGTTTCTTTGCAATCAGTACTTTTGTACAAGGCTTAAGTAATCGATATATAGTTTTCACCAACTCTTCTTTTTCCCACCCTTTTTTTTTCCCCTTGCCCAGTCGTTGCTGTGCCATCACCAGCTAACAGCCTAACTGAAGGCACTCCCATGTCTAGGAGCAAACAAGGAAAGAGAACTGCTCTTGAAAAGCTGTCCTTGAAGTCCCGGTCTACAATAGTTTAGTCTACAATGGTTTTCCTTTTTTTTTTTTTTTTTTCAAGCGGGGATCTGAAAAACATAAATTGCAGTATATCTTCAAAGTGTTCGGGGGGGTGTTGTTTGCCACATGACTCATATTGACTTTAATGGGAGTCACAGGCGAAACTCCCATGCAACACTTGGAAAATTTTAAAGTGCCACCACTTTGCGCAAGAGCCCCGAATGAAAAGATACTTTTGTTTTCCTGCTCCACAGCGCTGGCATTGTCTGAATGTCCTGGCCCTCCAGCGGTTGTCTGAATGTCCTGGCCCTCCAGTGGGAATGCGCTGGGATGGAGGGGAAAAACCCAGCCGGGGAGCCTGTGGTGCTGCCAGGCACCCCTGCCTCCTGCCTGCCAGCTCTCCTCACCTGCTAGCACGGCAGGCAGGTGAAATCGATGCTGCATCAATGCCTAGGAAGCCCTGCCAGAGCTCCCCAAAAAACAGGCAGGCTGAAGAAAGGTCTGGCACTGAGATATTTACATTCCCTCTCCTGTTCCTAATGCCTGCCAGTTACCTACCCTCTGTTTTAGAGGGTTACACGTGTTTTCAGCAGCATCTGTCTCTCTCTCGCTAAACCTTCTTGTTATGGAGCCTTAAGTCATTGCCATTATCTTGGCATCTTAAGATATAGGTACCATCGGGAAAGAACAGAGCAAATACAAAGAAAATTTCCGTGCAAAAGAAAAAAAAAAAAAAAGAACTCGCCCTCCCAGATGCAGGTAGGCTTTTTCTGTCTTGAACAAGAAAAGAGCAAAATCTCCTGCCCTTCCCCACCCTCCACCCCCGAAACAGGTCATGTATTAGCCTGCTGTCAGGTCAAATGGCTGAGCGTGATTTAGAGGGATAAAAACCATGTTAAAGCAAACTAAGAGCAGATTGTTCCGAGCGCACACGTGGCTAATCCTTGCCTGGGACTAGGCAGCCTGGGCACTGCCGATATGAGAATCTCTCCGTGTTTCTTTGAAGTATGGGCAAGTATATTAAAGCGGGAGGAAAGCACCGATTCCTTCAGGTGGTGATTTGTGTTTATTGGCTGTGATTTTTACGAGTTGGGGAAAGAGGTAGAAACACCGGCGTATGGTAATTGAAATGTACGGGGTTGGTGTAAGAGACCGTTTCACGATCAAGGGAAGGTGACAAAACCCTTTCAGAGGAGTGTTTTTCAGTCTTCACTAATGTTGCTGCATAAAGGGTCTCGGTGCTAATGCTACCTTTAATGGTGTAAGTGCGAAGCCGTGAATCATCCGCCTGACGATTATAAATAGCAATACATCCTCGGCCACTCAGAGGCAGGACCCCGCAGCATTTTAAAAGGCTTGTTTTAAAAAGCCTTTCAGCGCTGCGAGTGGGATGAGGGATCTGTACGGCTGCTGGCTACAGCTCCCCCGGATTGCTTCGTTACCTTGGGGTGTTGCCTCATCCCAATCAGGGAGGGAAGCAGAGGCCCTACCAAATAACAGCTGGCTGATAGCTGTTTCTTGAGCCTGCCACTGTCAAGCCATGCTCGCTAGTGCCTTGAGCTGGGAAAGAAGAATACATGGGATGTAAATCCAGCAGTCAGAGACCCCAGTGAGGCTCCTCAGTGGTTTTGGCAAGCTAGAGCTGCCAGAGCAGGTCCCAGCAATACACCCTCCCCACAAAGGTGACAGCAAAACTGCAAGGGTTTCGCATGCATATAGATATTTTTCTGCCTGGAAACGTACATAGGATTGATGATTTTGGATATTTTTTTCCAGCAGTGCAGCTGGCATTCTATCTCTGCCGGACATCCAGAAATGCTGAACAAAGGGCCACTGCCTGCAGATAAATCCTCTCTGAGGTGCACGTGTGGTGAGCCCAGCGTGGCTGGGATGTTTATCACACAGGCACTCTCCTACCCTACAGATGGCCTGTACAGATGCAGTAAATCAACCCCATCCTGACGTGCCCACTGCAGCACATCTGGGAAGCGCATGCTGGGAGACCCAGCCCAGAAGCTCTCCCTCCCCAGGGGCCGCACACATGCAGCCCCCTGCATGCTGCTGGCCTTGCTGGCTGGTGCTCAGAGTCTCACTCTTCAGGGAAGGCAAGAGGAGACTGAAAAACTCTTCTTCTGTCTTATTTTCCAGCAGACATTTCTTCAGCCGCTTCCCTTCTCTTGACAAAGAGCTGCCAAAGGCTGGGAGCATCCCTGCCCTCCGCCCGGTGCCCATGCTGTGTCCCTGCAGTGAGCACTGCGGGACCACCCGTCCCCTCCCCTGCCTCTTCCTTCCTCACCCCCCAAATGTTCATAGAGAATGTCTTAAAAATAGAGTTTAACTCCCTATCTGCACTGGAAGGGGGGTCCCCTCTCAACCCTGTGTGGGAGGAGGGCTGGCACAAAAGCGGTTGCATCTTGAGGTGTATATCTCAACTTCAAGACTGGGGAGGTTTTTGCACTGCGCCCACCCTTTCCTGCACTTGTGCACCATGGCAAACGCTGGGCAGTGAGTGACGCGGCGGGTGGCAAAGGCTGGAGGTGAGGTGACGTGAGGTGAGGTCAGCGCATTGTCCCCTGGGAGCTCCTCTGTACGGGAACCCGAGGCAGCACCCTGAAGCCAGGCAGGGCAGCTGCCAACTTCACCTCCATATGATGGCACAAATTACAGTAACTCCCTCGATTCTTTTTCAGCCTATACCGGTGTGCCAGCGAGCCCTTTGCTGCACCAGGAGCCCAGACAGCGCAAAAAGGCGTCTCTGCAGTCCTATGGCCAAATCTTCTGAATGTACAGCTCAGTACGGGCAGCGTTTGTTTGCATGCTTGCTTTTTTAATTTCTTTCTTCACATGCTTTGCTGAGAAACAGCCTGCCTGACCTTGACAGCTGGCTCAAAATTTGGTTGCATGGTTTCTTGGCACAACATGCAGATTTTGTCTAAAGCAGACCGTTTGTAGGAAACATTGGCTACTGCCACGAAGTTTTTTGACAGAGAGATGTTGAGACGTTGTGTTTTGAAAAGCCGTGACCGTTTGTGGTCAATTGTCAGTCCTTTCGCAGTGCTAAAGCCTCCTCCTACAAGGTGACTATTTTTAACACTAAAATATGCAGAATATGTAGATAGTCAAAACAACATCATCAGTGGTCTCCAAGGAAAATGGTTCGAATGTTTCAAAAAATTCTATAGGCTATTTACAATATTCATCTGTTTATTAGTTTTTTAAATTAAAAGGTTATATCAAAATTGTGCTTGAATAACAAATGTCAGCATAATAGCCCAGTGAAGTCAAACAAAATCAGACGGTAGGGGGTTTCTCTTTGCCTATTTAGGTTCTTCACTGTGCTTTTATAGTATTTGATTTCAGGATATCCAGTGTATCACTGCGTACGTGTGAGAAGAGTATGGCCATATCTGTGTGTGTACATTATCTCATCAGATATATAGCCAAATTTAGGAATGAGAGTTTATGAAAGGGACCTTAACTCAGACAAGGGAGACACAGGCACACTGTATTACTCATTTTGTTGAATAATTGGAAGAAATAAATGTATCGAGTAAGACAGTGAAAGTCAGTAACGGTCCCATCAGCAAACAGATTATCATTAATGGAGGACCTGCTTCCTGGCCAATCTACTACAGTCTTCTCCTTCTCAGAGGGGCCTAACCAATGAGTTGGGAAGTCCTTCATTTTCTGGATTAATGATTATTTATATCACCCATGAAAAACAACTTTAGCAGAAAAGGCTGAGCTCATTCAGAAGCTCTCCGGGGCCCTGTGATTTGATTGTGGTCCTAGGAGCTGGGTTGAATCCTCTCAGGCAGAAGGTGGATGTGAGGCTGAGTTTCTAATATATATTGGCTGCTCCCTGAGCTGGGCAGGGCACAAGGAAATTTTGCAGCAGTTTTGTGACTCCAGCCTTCATTCCCTTGGCTGGAATGAACAAAAACATGTTACATTTTATGTTGTTTGACTGAAATTGAAAATTACCTTTTCTTGTTTTTACTTTGGTGAGGGAAAACAAGCAAAAAGGATTTAAGTTGATCTGACCCTATGTTTAGATTTTTCTTCAGGTCATCTGATGAACCAAGAGGCAGTTACTACCCTAAGCCCAAAGTGGTTGGCAACTTACTTCCCTTTAAAGACACTAACTGGTTTCTTCTCCCACTGAAAGCCTGTTTTGCTGTCCAGATACAAACTGGGAATCTATCACATCCAAGCCTACATTTTGATGACCAGTTATTTCATGAACATTGAACAACTGGGGGAAAAAAGTCATTACTCTTCTGTTGGTCATACCTAGTATCCTCCAAGGAGGTATTTACGTGTGAAAGAAGAAGTTCATTGGCTTAGCTAGGATGTTTATTACTATCCCTTGCATAATAAAGCCATCAGTCAGGGTGGAAAGGGGCGAGGGAGAAGGGAGAGCCAAATCACTGTGAGAGAATTTATGTGTAGATAGTTGTATGTAGGTTTTCTTTTCTTTTTAAATGTTGATTGGAGTACGAGGTCCAATAAGATATACAGCCCCGTAGCCATACACATGTGCTGTTATAATGCAGCCATTCATTCAAAGAGGCTGGCAATGGTTAGGGTGGCAGATTTATTGTGTGTACTGCAGGTTAAGGATCATAGGTCATTTTGCAAATATCCTTTTCAGGTGTCTGTAAATTCCTGTAAAAACACACACAAAGTGCAAGAACACTCAGAAGAGTTATTTTTTTATTACCTTTCCGACTCAGAGCCCAAATGAAAACAAGATAAACGTGTCCTTACTGGGAACACTGGGAGCGAGCTAATCTCTCAAGGTGGGAGTCCTCTGCTAGCCCAGATGGCTGCGACACCTGAAGTTATCTGTTCCTTGCATGTAAGCCTCTATTTCTGTTCACAAAATGCCATAGAACATCATGAACTTCCTCATCGTTGAGCAAAGTCTGCTTTTAACTCCTGTTCACGTACCTTCACTGAGGGGCAGCGTAACCAGCCCAAACACCTTCTAAAAGGCTGCCCTGACCCTGCTTCCCACACATACAGTGCTTAATGGGAGGCTTAACTGTATCCAGCCTTAATTTTAAATGATTTATTATTGCTTTTGCAGATGATCAGACAATAGCTAAAGTGGGGTCGCACATGAAGGGCTGGCTGTGAGCATCATGCTGATGAGGGCTGCCAGCCCCTGTCCTGGGGAGTCCCCCAGCGTGGCCCAGCCATCGGGCAGCACCGCTTGCCCTTCGGCTCCTGCGAGGTTCCTGCTCGGAGTGAAGCCGCCCCACTGCCCTCCCAGCCCTGGCAATGATGGGTGCTCATCGTGGTGCCTGCGTACTCTCCCATCTCACCAACTCAGGACCAAAGATGCTACAATAAGTCTTATGCTATCCCCTTCCCTGAGGAGGCAAAGGCTCAGAGCCACACTAACTGATTTTATGGCTCCCCAGAGGTTTCTGAAGAATGATTAAACCACCCAAACTCCTCAGCTTACCATCCAGCCAAAATGCCCCCCAAGAGCCTCTGTCTTCATACCTGAAGCCCTTACTTACTGCAGGTGGGCTAGAAGAGACGGTGCTGCACCGGCAGTGCAAACACACAAGAGGGTAAGACACACAAGGTGGGAACACGCTGGCAAGAGGCAGTGTGGAGGGGTGCAGAGGGGTACAATCGTGCATCCGTGCCTGCCCACCCGTGTTGGCATGATGGACCAGCAGCTACAGCTGTGTTGGCATCCCCATAGCCCTGCTGCAGCCGGGCAATTCCCACAGTGATTCGCATTGCTATTCCCAGTGCAATTCCTGTTGCAATTCCCTTTGCAAATCCTGCTGTGATTCCCAGTGCAATTCCCTTTGCAATTCCCACTGCAATATCCTTTGCAGTTCCCTGTGCAATTCCCATTGTAATTCCCACGGCGATTCCCAATGCAAGTCCCTTTGCATTTTCCAGTACAATTCCCGCTGAGATTCCCTTTGCAATTGCCAGTGTGATTCCCACTGAGAGCCCCAGCAGGACCCCAGGACTGGCCCCGCTGGCCCATCACCCAGCACAGGGTTTATCTCAGACTCAGCAGGACCTGTGGCAGTGGCCAGACTTGAGAGATGAAAGGGACACGAATGACTTTTTTTTTAAAAAAAAAAAAAGTAAGATTTGGCAGACAAGCTAGCCAGGGGCATTAGTGGCATAACATGAATAATAGTTTCTGACAGAAGGAGGTCACACAGCCCATTTCAGCCTGTCCACCTACGTGGAGGAAAGAAGCATGACGAGGCAGGAACACTAAGTTCTTGTCTGAGTTTTCTGACCGTTCACTGTGCTACTGTAGATGCTTTGGCAGCCTTTTGAGCATCATTGCATGTTAATTAGTGTAGCTGGTAAGATTTATTTTTTTTTTAACCTAAAAAAGGAGAATTTTGTTGACAAAATGCCTCAGCTCCCTTCCAGTACAGGTTTTGGCTGTAATTGTAGAAAGTCTCCTTTTTCTGTGAAAACAATGGTGTTTTAATGGTTCAGTTTACCTCAGTGGTATGGCTCTACAATCACCAGAAGCAATTGCTTTGGTCAATGAATCACATGGACAATTAGTTTGGTGAAATAATTCACACATTAGAAAAAAGTCAGGTCTTTTGAGCACTTCAGCACCAGGTGACGCATTCTGAAGCTGACTGAGGTTTTGCTTCTGAGCTACTCCTTGTAATTAGCCGTACAGCTTTTTTTTTTTTTTTTCCCCTGAATGTTTGTGTCTTAACTAGAGCTCCTCAAACTCCATGAAGAAATCTTGCCTGGTCTGAGAAGGTGTTTGTTTTATCCTGATGAAGATGATCCCAAGGTGCTGTCAGGTGGCCTTTGCACCCATGGGCTGCTCCTTGGGAGGCCTGGACCGTCCATGCTGTGGCTCTTGACTCACTGCTGGAGTACAGCAGTTCTGCGCCCTCCATGCTATGCTGTGCCTGGGGGAATGATGTCTTTTTAAGAAGGTCTGCATGCAGCTTTCATCACTGCATTTATTGCTTGTCTTTGTTTACGCCACGTTCCCTTTCGCGAGCTTGTTTTGCTTTTGCTTTGGCATTATTTGGCTGTGTTAAATAACTGTGCACCCTCCAGGTTCAGGATATTGGCTTGTCACTCTAATAGGATTTTATCACAATCAGTAACACCACACAATATCTTGTATTTTGTATGCAACTTTCTTATATGCTGCCTTTCGAAGGTGAGGATCTGCAGACATGACCCAGGGCTCATTATTCAGAGCAGGTATCCAGGGATGTGGAGGGTTTTTTTATGAGTATTTGTTTCTAATTTCCACATGGTATTTTTTAAATAAGTTATCCTTACCCCCTAGTTTGAAGAAGGTCTTGCAGACATTTTTCGTAATACTTTATCTACTTTTAAAGGGTTAAAATCCACCAGAAAAGCCCTCCCTCACCAATCAGATCCTGTTGTTTGGAATGCAGGAAAGGCTGTGCACATATTTTACCTTCCTTCAGTCTCTGTCCCTGAGCAACCTGCTCTTGGGCAACCGAGGTCAGGGGTGTGGGTGGGAGGTAGCCAAAGGCAGTTTCATAGCACACATGTGAGCACAGACTCCCTTCCCTGTTGCCCTAAACCACATTTTTTTTCCAGTGCTGCCAAGTAAGTTTGGAGCTTTTTTGGTAGTATTGGGTCTTAGTATTAATGGCAGCAGAGTATTCGGAAGAGTGGAAAAACATGTCGGTGGAGAGACCCACTTCGATCCTCATCACGTAGTACTTTATATTTCAGACTAGCTCTAAGTGTACTGGTAACGCTAATATTAGAGTTACTGCACTCCATTCAAAGTGAATCTTTATTTCTAAAGGAAAATCCGTGCTGAAGCCAAGTTTTGAGTTGTCAAATTTTGTAGCTGTTCCCACTTCTACCACAGTCAGAGGAACGTATTATAACGAAGTTTTTGAAACAACCTGCGATGAGGTTAGGTTACCAGAATCTCTCTGCCATTCAAAACCTCCAGGCTCTTTTAGAAATCACCCTTTATTTGCTGCCCCACTTTCTTCACTCTAGCAAAACCGTGTTTCATTCATTTCTTTGCAACTGCTCCTTATTTGATTTGGCAAAGAGGAAAGCGCAAGTTGGTTCCCCTCATTCGAAAGTGATGCAGCAGTTTCTCAGCATTCACATTGAGCCGTGTCCTTGAATTCACTTTGTCTGATCAGCAGCCATTTTTCAGCCCAACTGTACTTCTGGCGCAGCCAAGTCAGGCTGGGAATGAGCAAAGCCAAGGGAAGATCATGTCTCTATCGAGCAAAATGCCTGGTTCCCTAGCTACACACAAGGATGTGCCAGAAACCCCAGCTTAAGTGAGAATTTTGTGCTAAGCACTGAGGTCACTGCGACCTTCACAAAGATTACTTCATGCATTTTTATTTCAGTAGGTGTCAACAACCGTGCTGAGATAGCTTGGTTTGTGCTGCAGCCTGAAAAGGTTAGGGGAAATAAGACACTTTGCATTGGCTGAGATTTTAAATGGAAAAGTCCTGCTCTCTTTTTGTTTGCTCAGCCTAATACAAACCTGCTTTTGCTTTTATCTTATCATGACATTCAAATTCAGCAATGGAACACAGGAGCTTAGCAGGGCAGCACTGTCTGAGAGACCTCCATCTGCAACCTTTTGAGACTGCCCTTTCACTGCTACCTCTTGCTTTTGTCTAATACAAACTAACCCCACCAAGGCACGTGCGGCAGCCCGACTGGACCGTGGCTTTGCTCCCACGCTGGGCACTCCGGCCCAGCCCGTGCTGCTCTGCGTCCTCCATGGGGGCAGAGCAGGCATGAAACTAAAATCCTGAATGGGAAGAATAAGATTTTATCAAAAGGGGTGGTTGGCAGGAGGCTTAGCCTCCCAAATTAGTCTGGGCCACTGATCACATCACCAAGCCATGCTACAAATACCTGCCTCTACCTGGCCTGCAGGTGCAATAACGCCTACCAACAGGTAGGAGTGCACCTTCATGGTTACAGGGAGCAAACAAGCAGCATTTCTATCAAGCACACTAGCAATAACAGAATCTCTTATTAACTCATTTACTCTTTCCAGGCTATTTGACTTTCCCATATTGTCCTGCTTCCAAAATTACCTGTGCCTAGCTTATAAGTGTTACTACACAGCTGTAACACAGTGTAACAGTGCACAAATATGATCAAAGTGTTTTCATGTGAAATGTTGTACGTACTATGAAAAGAATTTCTAGGAGTGACACCCTGAATGCTTCAGACGGAATCACAGAAGTTGTGGTTTCTCTTGTGTTTGCCCTGTTGCATATTCATATAGCAGGGTTTTTTGGGCATGGATATTTTGAAAACTAAATTTTAAAAATGTGCCTGAGGAGTCGTGAAAAATGAATCTTACATTTGCAGGAATGATAATTCCCACTGAAATATCAACATGGCAGGAATCAGGGGATCAGAAACGGTGTCCTGTAATCTCTGTCTAATCGTGACCAGCTTTGTAGCTTTCAAATATTGAACGCCTGTAGAACAGTGTTTGGAATCAGTAGAGCCTCTGAATTTAAGATTTGCAATGTCATTCAGATAATCAAGTCTATTTGTCAGAACTGCAGTCCACTCTCTCAGGATCCACAGGTAGTAACGGGAGACTCAGTCCATCAGACAAATTATTCATTGTCAGCCACCCACTTTTCTCAACTCCAAAGAGTCTGTTTCAGCTGGAAGTGGCTCTCTCTGATTGCATCCTCTCCTGACATGCAGCTGGACTTACCCTCTGTGCAATAATTTTCTTCAGTACTAAACACACCATCATTCCATCGTACCTCTTGAACGACTTTTGGTACTAGAATTTAGATTAGGGGCATCATGCGCAGACACTCCCCAAAGCAAACTTGTACCCTCAGGTTTTAAAAAGAGAACAGCTGCCTAAATTCAAATCGCCAAATGTGCAGCAGAGAGATGGATCTAGGCATCGAAGTTGTAATGTGGCATTTTCTAGCTCTGCTGTCGCTACTACAATTTCAACTTGCAGTTAGCAAAAACCAGCTGCTCTATGAAATAGCTCCCTCCTATCAGCCCAATTTTTCATAGGTTATTGAGCTCAGTCCAAGATTTAGTAAGGTGCAATTTGACTCCTTTAGAGGCAAGATTGTCTGGGCAGTCAGTTCCAGGGGATTTCAAAGGCTCTGTGCTTCTGGCCAGGGCTGGCAGAAAAACATAAAGAATTTGGTATTTCCACTCATCTGGTAAGAAATCAGAAGGACTTTGATCTACACAATCAAGGAAAAGTAATATTTTTGAGATAAACTACACTTAATCTTTTTCTTTCCTTCCTATCTCCCTGTCTGCCTTAAATGAGCAAAATAAAGCTGCTGCTTTGAGAACCTGCACGCAGAGTATCACCTGCAAATACAGCATTGGGTACCGTGACTCTGGAGTCAGGGTGGAGGTTAGGGCAGGTTTAGGACATGTGCTGTGCCCTGAGGACATGTTGATACGCTTCTCTTCTGTTTTTCTTGCTTATCTCTTATTGCAGCAGCTGCATCCCGTATTTTGGAAGTGAAGACTGCTTGGTTAGCCAATTAACCTCAGCTAGGTTAACATTACCCCTTATGGCACAGGTAGCTCAGCTGATGTTCTGCGTGTACATCAGGCCCATTCAGAGAGAAGGAAAAAAAGTCTCTTTTATACAGTTTATCTATCCCTCTCACCCCAGCTCTATAGCAGTTGTTGCACAAGACATATATACTTGAAAAAAATCGTACTGCTATCCAAGTAGCCCCTATTTTCCTTTCCATCTAAAATAAAATTAGGCTTCTTTTCCTAAAGTTAATCCCCATGACACTTGCTTTTCACATGGGCTCCTCATTCCTCATACCTTTTTCCCAGTCTCTCCATTCATTTGTCCCATAGCTCTTTCGTCTCTTGCACTGGGCTTCCTCATCAGCTTCTCACTCAAGACACTTGCTGAGGCAAAAGTTGAGGCTCTAACCTTCCATGTATTACTATTATTATTATGCAGAAACATAATAATGCAATGAACCAAGGCCCCCTCTGCCTCCCAATGATGGGTCCAGAGCATATTGCCCTCTGCTATCCTCCTTTGTTTGGCCTTGACTTGGAAAGCTTCTGGTTTTGTTGCTCCTCACCATTACTTAAACTTCTGGCCAGGCTTTGTCATTGCAGTATCTGCTGGTGTCACCATCCCCATGCCCAAAGGGAGGAGGGCGAAGAGAGGAGCCATGCAAAGCAGGGGTCGTAGAATGGTTAGGGTTGGAAGGGATGTTAAAGATCAGCTGGTAGCTCACAGCTGAAAATGTCCAGGCTGTCCTGTTCATTTTATGATATTACGGGAAAGCAAAGTCTTTCCTACCAGGCCAGAAGGTCGCTACACAGCCTGTGCTTTTCTAGTCTCACCTCTTCTTGAAACGTTCCATTTTGACACCACCTGACCTGTCACTGGGCACTAGCCAAGGAAAGCAGAGGAAACATAGGAGCTCTTCCTTGTGGTCTCTCTGTAGCCATCAGTGAATCATAGAATACCAGGTTGGAAGGGACACCAAGGATCATCTGGTCCAACCTTGGCAAAACCATGGTCTAGACAAAATGGCCTAGCACCCTGTCCAGCCAAATCTTAAAAGGGTCCAGTGCTGGTGAATCCACCACTTCCCTGAGGAGAATATTCCATAACTTTCCTAGGGACCAAAGTAAGATTGATGGGCCTATAATTTTCTGGATCCTCTAAGCCCTTCTTGTAGATGGGGGTGACATTAGCCTTCTTCCAGTCTTCTGGGACATCCCTCAGTCTCCATGACTACTCAAAGATTATGGAGAGTGATCTCGCAACCATGTCAGCCAGCTCTTTTAATACGCTTGTGTGGCTATTGTCAGGGCCCATCGATTTGTAGGGGTCAAGCTCCTGTAATAGTTCACGTACCAACTCTTCCTTCATTGATAGTGGATATGTGTTTGCATCAACCAGAGTTTTTGTTCCCAAGGTCTGAGGCCCAACAGTGCTTGTAAAGTAAGAGGTGGAGAAAGTGTTGAGAACCTCTGCCTTTTCAGCATAGTTGGTGACTAATTCACCTCTCCTGTTCAACAGTGGGCCAATATTTTCCTTCTGTTTCTGCTTGTTGTTCACATACCCGAAGAACACTTTCTTATAGTTTTTGACATCTCTGGCCAATTTTAATTGAAGCTGAGCTTTTGCTTCTCTAACTGCATCTCTGCACACTCTGGCAACGCCCTCGTAGTTCTCAACGGGTATTCATCTGCTTTTCCATCTCTGGTACGCTTCTGTTTTGGTTTTGAGCAGACTCAGAGGGGTTAAGTTAACTCACAGTTAAGCCAAAGGGGTCTCTTGCTCTGCCTACTTCCCTTACCTTTAAAGAGAATGAACTGGTTTTGTGCTTCCAGGAGAGCGTTCTTGAAAAACTCCAAGCACTCACTGGCTCCTTTATCCTCCATGGAAGCTTCCCATGGAATCCCTCTCAACTGAGCTCTGAGCAAGATGTAGTTTGCTCTTCTGAAATCTAAAACCTTTGTCTTCTTAGAACTAACCTTCAGAGTGCTCAGCAGGATCCCAAACTCCACAATTTTGTGATCACTGCAGCCAAGGCTATCACTAAGCGAGATATTACAAAGCAGGTTTTCTTGGTTTGTGAGCAGCAAGTCCAGCAGTGCTTCATTCCTGGTTGATACATCTAACATTTGTATGAGGAAGCAATCCTTTGTGCATTCCAGGAACTTGACAGATGACGTGAGCTGCTATATTGTTCTTCCAACAAATGCCTGTGTAGTTGAAGTCACTCATAAGAATCGGGTTCTATGACCTGAAGCTTGCTTAAGTGATCCAAATATTGCTTTTTTGGCCTTCTTGTCCTGGTTTGGAGGCCAGTAGCAGATGCCTACTGTAAGATCCCCCTTGGAGATGACTCAGAGATCCCCACTTGGATCTTGACCCAGAGGCATTCAATAGGGCTTCCACAATTGCTGTAGTTGAATTCTATACATTCAAGGTTCTCCTTAACAGAGTGCGACTCCTCCTCCTCTCCTTTCTTCTCCTCACATCTCTCCTATGAAAACGGGCTGAGAGTTGGGGTTGTTCAGCCTGGAGAAGAGACGGATCGGGGAGATCTTCTAGCAGCCTTCCAGTACCTGAAGGGGGCCTACAAGAAAGCTGGAGAGGGACTTTTTACAAGGGTGTGTAGTGATAGGACAAGGGGCAATGGCTTTAAACTGAAAGAGGATAGATTTTGATTAGATATAAGGAAGAAATCTTTTACATTGAGGGGGCGAGGCACCGGAACAGGTTGCCCAGAGAAGTTGTGGATGTCCCATCCCTGGAGGTGTTCAAGGCCAGGTTGGATGAGGCTTTGAGCAACCTGGTGTAGAGGAAGATGGCCCTGCCCATGACAGGGGGTTTGGAACTAGATGATCTTTGAGGTCCCTTCCAACCCAAACCATGATTCTATGATTCTATGGCCTGCCCATCTGAAACACTGCTGATATTCCTGTAGGCTAATAGCAAGGCTTCTTCAGGCACATGAAGCAAAAAATAATCTTCCAATCAGCTGACACAGGCAGAAAGGACACTGGGGTGGGAGACTCAGTGCTGTGTCGAGGAGTGAGAACAATCCGCAAGAGGTCAGGTGAAGGGGATATGTTCAAGATATTGCATGTGCTGCTATTCTTCCTTTGCACATCCGTTAGGAATGTATGTGCAGTGAGAAGATGGTTTTTCAGCGCTCCAGACCCTCCTCCTAGGCCATCAAAATCCGCAGGGCTTTCCTTGGTCCCCTTGGGCTTTGAGGAATAGCTGAAAGGAAGGTCCCTGTCATTAGTTCCTCTGGATGCTCAGCAGCCCCAGACCTGTGGCCCACCTCCTCCCACCCACCTCCATCTTCATCTGCCTGCAGTCCAGGTACCAGATAAAGGGAATGTGTGAGTTGGACTGGGAGAAGCAGCACAGAAATTAGAGTTTAAAACTCCAGGAACAGCAAAACAAATGAACACATGGAAACACACAAAATCTGCCAACAAAGCACGTCTGATCCTGGCCACCTCCATCACCCTAAACATTCTCCTTGGAAATTACTCCCTCGCTCCCTTTACTCATTCACCCCACATCAGTCTGAATTCTATAACACAAGCACCATATTGCTTTACATTTAGGACATTGAGGTCACAGAAAGTGCTTTGTACCATGAAGAAGTTATCTCCACTTGACTGAAAGCTTTCTGAAACTGCATATTGCATCCAGTGTTTGCAGCTGCTGATCCATTATTTGTAAAGGGGACAAATCCCATCTTTTGCTTTTCAGCTGGCTGAAGATTTAACCTCCCTTCTCTGAAAGAAAACATGACGGTATGAAAGATTTCCAACCATTTTCTTATTTTTTTTCCTAGTATTATTACTATCCTTATTGTTGTTGTTATCTGTCTGCTCTAGCTGTGACATGCAAAGCTTGTGCAGCTAACACCACTTGGCGTGACCGAGTTATTTTCACAGTGATGCTGCAAGAGGGTCCCTCTATCCTATTTCATTAAAAGGCAGAGTATTTTATGACTTCTCCACTCCAGCTGCAGTGATACAGTGCCAGATGCCGTAGCTTATTCACCTCTCTTTCCTTTTCCTGCAGAAGCAAACCAGCTCAGATCTGCAGAAGTTGCAGGTAGGACATTAATCAAAATCACAGCAGGGATCCAAAAGTAGTTCCTGGAGCAGGAAACTGTTAGAAGAGTGTGCGAGATCATGCTTTTACCTATGTGCTCAGTAAACCCACCTACAGACGAGAGCTTAGGAAAGAGGAAGAAAGCATTATGTAATCAAACATTAATAGCAGTTTTCCAGAAAAACATATGCTCTCTCAGGTTCAGTTGTTACCCAGTTCTCCACAAAGCCTAGGTGCTAAGTGAAGGAAACTTATTCAGTTTATATTATACATTAACGTATACATATGTGTATACATGTGCATTTAAGTGTGCTATGTGTACGCATGAACACAAAGCAGAGATCTTTTACAAATGTGTCTTTTCTAAGACTACTAAATACCTTGGTGTGAGATGAAATATTTTCTTTAAATGATCATAAAAGGTGTCCCTAAAATGTCACCACTTATTTTATTTTCCCAGTTCGCCCCACAGTTCACTTTAGACTGAAACTAATTTAAATTACTTTGTAGCTCCCAGCAATAAAAGGAATTTAGTAATTTGCAGTTCATTTGCCCTTGCTATTCTTGGAAATGGTATTTGAGGTTGTCCAATCCTTTGCATTAGGAAATGTGTGGAGCGCAAGTAGCAGTCATGTCATGCCTGGAAGATTTTACCAAGGAAACTACTGGGTTTTTGCAGCTTTGAAATTCTGGGATAATTGACATGTGCTCCATTCCCACAGAATAGCTGCGATCCTCATCACTGCCTGGCCGTGGATGAGTTTAGCGAACATTGTATTTCCCGAGTGGTGGTTAAGCTAACTTAATTAGCGAAGTGCCTTTATCCCAGCCCGGACAAAGGCTGCCCTTTTTGGAGAACTGTTGAGAAAACAGCTCTGAGGCAAAGGGACTCTGAACTAGATGTACAGAGGTGTCTCCTCCCTGGCCTCGAGCCTCTGGCAGGGATAAAACCTTGAGGGGGAAAAAAAAAAAAAGAAAAAAAAATAACATAAAAGAATGACATTTCTAACCTTCCCAACTGCTACTGAAACACACTTCTCTTCACCTTGGGGCAGCCTGAGAGGGGAGCAGGGGAGGACCCCCTTGGAGCCTTGTCAGTCCCAGCCTGCAGCCTGGCAGGAGGGAGGCAAGGAGTCCAGCGAGTCTCACCAGCATCCCCAAAACATGCCAGAGACATGCCTGCCATCCCTCCTTGCACTGGGGACTCTGAGGCTGCTGCCCCATGGCTATGTCACACAGTGGCCCTGGACGAGCATCTGCAAATTGGCACACCCACCAGAGCAGATTTAAGTCGCCTCTGGGGCAGAGGCCATGTCATCTGGGGTGCCATCAGTTCTGCTCTTCTCCACGCAGGACCCGCACTACCACTGCTGGAGCCCCATGCCTCTGCCACCACATGAATCATTATTATTGGGCCTTGCAAGAATAATGAGAGGGGAGAACGGTTTCACTTAGAAATCCAGCTTCAGCCCTAAAAGGGGTAGGAGGTAAAACAGCATCATACAAATGAGATCCTAACACTAAGGCTGCAAATACACGACTGATGTTGTACATAAAACAGCATTAGAGTGCAAGTATTGCTCTGGATATATTAGCTGCTTCTGCATGTGCCGTAGGGTTCTTCCCATCATCGCTCTTGATTATTCAGTCTAAAAACATGGGAGGAAAATGTGTGCATCTGTGAGGCAGCACTATGATATTGTTTTTTTTTTTTAAAGTGAAGGTCTCTTACCCAGCCTGGAGAGAGCTTTGTACTCTGTAGATTCCCCAAATTTATCAGGAAATAAAAGCCTGATTCTCACAGTCTTCATAAAGCAAACAAACATATTTTGTCTCCTTTTGCCTTAAACATATTTTTATTAGTAGATTAGTTGCTCTGGAGCCTTAACTCAGCAAAGGACTGAGCGTGCCAGTCTCCCTCGCCTGTGCCGAGTGGAGGATTGGGGGGTTGAGGCTGCTGGCTGCGGCAGCGCAAGGCACTTCAAGTGCCTCGTTCACACCGTTGTTCAGACTGACAAACACCCCAGAGCTCTGCCTGCTTTCTTGTTATGAAGAGAAACTAGTTCGTCCACAGGAATTTTGTTCTGTGCTTTCAATCTAGTCCCTAATGTGGCAGCTCTCTGTGTCCTACAGCAGGGATAATCTGCGCATTAGGATTTCTGAGGGTGAGGCTCAGCCTTGTAGACTAAACGTTCCCCTATCATGATAACCACATATGCAGAGAAAGGTCAGGAGCAAGAGGGAGGGAGCAAAAAAATATGTGGAATGAAGTTAACCACCGGCTTGAAGATACTTTTCTGGAGAAAGAGAAGGTCTATGGTAACATGGTGCATTGCAATTTTTACTTTTAGCTGAATTTTGGAGCAAGCAAAGCCACTATTCTTCTTGAATTTTTTTTTCCTTGTTCCAATTTCCCTTTCAAGAGTTCTCCCAGGGCTTGGGCTCTCTTCGTGCTGCCCATCGGCAGCAGTTCCTGAGTGTCTGACATGTCCCTCAAGTTACTGGAAACTATAGGCTTGTACCTTCCATTGGTACATCAAGCAAACAAGAAATGGCATTAAAACAACTGTTGTGGATTGTATTAATTTAATTTTCCCCCAAACAGCCCAGCAGCAACATATGGCTCACAGTGAGATCCTGCTATTACACAGTTTGGCAGCTGGGCTGCCCGGGACACAAGAAGGTCGAGCACCTTGCAAAGGGCACAGCATGTCAGCATCTCAGACTGGGGGAGAGAAGCCAAACTTTGAGCCTGGTTCCCTCCCTGCTCTTGGCTCCGAGGGCTTAGTGCTTGGGATGGATCCCAGCTACAGAAACTACAAATGAGATCTTGCCACAGACAGAAGATGGCTTCAGATGCCAAAGTTAGTGCGTTTTACCAGCACTGCCTTTTCCATAATAAGCAATAAATGTGCCAGCTCAAGACAAGCCTGTGATAAGGATTTTGTGGGATGTTTTCCAGTCATGTGGGGTGGAAGGCTTGAAGGAACCATTCAATCATCCAGGTTGGCTTCCTGTAAGTTGTCAGCTACTGCACCCCCAAAATTAACATCACCCAGTGCCCACTTGCCTCAAGTCTCCCGGGGACATGGGGCTGCCTGGGCACTGCACACCCCTAGTGATGTTCCCAGCTGAACCAGTCTCAGGCTGTGGGGTATGGCTGAGGGCTTGAGTTTCATTTGGTCTGCTCCTCTAGTGCTTGTTTTGTTCCTTCTGTGTCCTCAAAAAAATTCCTGCCCAGCCCATCATGTTGTCCCCACTTTTGTTTACAGGTCTGGGCATGTCCACCGTTACCTAAGCAAGTCGATGCTCAGTCAGAAACCCAAGAGGAAAACTGTTTTGGTGATGTGCTCAGAATGTCAAGGGAATTGTATCCCAGCTGAGAGGAAACATTTCTTTTATTATCTGACTCCGGCGCTTTCACACAAACGGAGCAGGTTAAACAAGTACTGTGTGGGGTCATCTGCTTAGATTACATGCTCAGCTTATCCTAGTAATGTGCCTTGGCAGATAAGTATCTGATCTTCTTTAGCTGGACGGTTTCTAATTGCATGGCAAAGTACCTTACCAAGTGTGTTTTACATGATCCTGACACATACTTTGCCAGTAAATTTAGCTTTTATTAGTGTTTCTCTTTGCTGCCCTGAGCACGTCTGTTTCACTGATGCCCCCTGAGAAGTAAAACACTGTGCGCCTGTTGAACAAGGGTTGCCTAAAAATCAAGGGGTAATGGAGATTCGAGAGCAATGCTGCACGGAGGAGGTCGCATGAGCAAGAGGCCAGGGGCTCGTGGTGCTGAGCCACCAGAGTTGCCTTCCTCCCTCTGACCCCCAGTGTGTGACCGCCTGGAAAAAAATCACTAAAAAGACAATTTTCCCTCTTAGGTGGATGGAGAGAGACTCAAGTGCTTTGGTCTCTCAAGACAGGTGTTGTCAGGTGCTTTCTCTTTATTTATGGTGACTTGCACAACACCTCACCCTGCACATCTCCGAGCTCTCTTGAGGTCAGGCCAACAGGCATACACACTCTCATGCCTCCCTGCATTGTGTCTTAAAAAAATAAACACCTCGTGGTGAACACTATACCTTGTTCTTTGACACTGAAGTGGGAGCTGTGGCAGGAAGAGTATCTATTGCATTAATTCAGTGCCAGCATAACAAAGGTGCCAAGGAGAGGAGGGTAAGACGGGATTCGGTTTCTGACTTAGATGCCCAGAGGTTGCTCACAGTGTGGGTGGCTGTGGCGGAACCTGGAGTTTAAGCTCCCATGGCGGTCAGTGTACATCTCGTGAACACCACCGCTGAGCCTAGCGCTGTATTCAGCTGATGAAATGTCGGTGCTTCTGCACAAGCCTGTGGGGTCAGGGATGGTGCGTTGCCTGCCTGCAGGCACCCGGAGCAGTTGGAGCTGCAACGGGATGTCCCACCAAGTCCTGGCGGACACTGCTCTCCCCAGACGTTGTGGGCCATCTGCCAGCCCAGCAAAGCCCACCCAGCATCCCCAGCGGCACCAGTAGGGCAGCCGCTTCACCGCACGCCTCCTGCCTGCTCCTGCCTCTGGTGCCTGACCTCAGCCGTGCCAATGTTGCCTTCAGCCACCACACTCTGATTTTAAGGAATAAGATTCCATAAGACTGTCAAGCTGCTGTTCAGAAGCTGCCACCAGACCTCGATAAACTCTATTTCTGTGTTGGCGTATCATAAGCTACATGAAAAAATATTCCTGAAGTGCTTTTCTTAGCAAATGGTTTCCTTACTCAGCAGTCTGCCTTGTAACTCAGAGCTCAAGTGTCGCAAAGCTGAGGCTCGCAGTCGCACACCGTGACTTCCCCTACATCGCTGACTGCAATGTGATTTTTTTTTTTTTGTGAACTGTTTATGAAGCGCTAGCACAGAAAAAGAAAATCTGTTTGCTATCTGGGTAATTTCTGCACTTACCTCAGCTCGGGCAGTAAGGACGGGTAAGGGTTGCGTGCTTTTCCTGTTGCAATTAACTTTCAGGTTTTAATGAGCTAGTGCTTGAGCTCAGTTAGCGCACAGTTATGAGGATTAGAAGACTTAGAAGACATTTGCAGTCTCGATTGTTGATGCTGTTACGGTAAAGCTTGCTTTACTGTCGCCTTAGATAAACGCTTGGGCTCTTTTTTGAGGCTGAGAAAGGCTGGGGAAACTGTGCCGCTCTCAGATCTGGAGGCTGTCAGCGAGGCCTCCAGTGACATCCCCTTCCACTCGCTCTTTCTTGTGGTTTCCCCCTGCACAGTGCTGAAATACAGCGTTTTGTTACCTATTAAAGTGTCACTCTCCGCGATATTGTGAAGCTATTAAATTCTGCCAGATCATCCTTTGTGAACAAGAGGATGTTGACAGAGCTGCAGCCCCATCCTTCAGCTATTATCTGGTATTCAGTGTCCTCCAATTAGTATGCACAATAAATCTAGCCCAAGACCCCCCACTGCTTTATGTCATTTCTGTATTAACCTCACTGCTTCCCAACGTGTTCCTATTATTAAGCCATTTAAAGACTTCCCTCTGTTCGCTTACCAGCACCATGTCTCATTTTCCTTCTTTCATCTATTTGCATACATTTCCAAAGGCTCACTTGACATTACTTCAGTTGTTGGTGGTTATTTTTTTAATTAAAGATTATTTCCAGTATACTTTCTTTACTCCATCCTCCTTACATGTGTTATCCTCTTTATCTCTATGAGATTATAATGGCCGGGTTGAGAACAGATTGATTGTCATTTCATGTGTTCAAAACATCAACCATTTAAGGCTGCCTTGGTAATTTCTAGGCTAAAACTGAGTTCTGAGGCATTTTTGCTCAACGGAAAACAAAAAATTGTTAAGGTGTTTCACTATATGACCCCCTCTGCAGTTGTTACCCTGTGGGTCTGGCAGGCGATAGAGTCAGGAGCATGCTCCATTCGTGGTACAGCCCCAAAGGCAGGCGGGTCGTAGCTGGGTGGGAAAGTTGGAAGTGAGCAGTACAGATCCAAGGATGGAGTACAGGATTTCGGGTCAAGGAAGGCTGAAAAGTACTTGTTTAACTATACCTGTAACTGTGATAGTTTAGAAAAAAATACTGACCGAGATGTCAGAGGGTGACCGTTCAGTTTCTGTAAATAAGCTGGATTTTAGTTTTGCCAGTATTTTGCATCTCTGCATTGTTTTAAGTGAAGGCTGAGCGAGCTGCGCTTGTTCAGCCTGAAGAAGAGATCCCTTGGGAGGACTTAGCAGCCCCTCAGTACCCACAGGAAAGTCATCAGGATGGAGCCAGGGTCTTTGCTGTGGTGGATGGTAGGAGGGCAAGAGCTGAAAGAGAAGGGTCAGGCGGGTGTAAAGAGAAGCGTTTTCCCCATAAGGATAACTGGGCAGTGGGGCAGGTTGCCCTGTGAGGTTGTGCTGGTTCCATCCTTGAAGGTTTTGAAGACCAAACCCTGAGGAGCCTGGTCTGACCCTAGAGTTGCTCTGGCTTTGGGGTAGAGACCTCCCGAGGTACCTGCCAGCCTGAATAATTATCCCATGACCCTATGCGAAATGAAACTGTGGGTTTAACCAGGATTCAAACACCAGGCGGGCCACTTGTTGCAGTTCCAAGGTAATAAGGGCAGCGAGGGGCCGGGTGCTGCTCATCTCTTGGCATCTGTTCAGCGCCTGCCTCCGTGTGTCCCAAGCTGGGGATGGGGAGGCAGCCGTGTGTTACTGTGCACCAAAAGATGTCCATAGGCAGGCTAGCACACCTGCTCAGCTGAACTGAGGAGCTGCCGTGGAGCAGCAGGTGGCTGAGCCCCACCGGCTGTTCTGCTGTCATGCTACCAAAAAAGACCTTCCTTAAGGAGGGAAAACAGGAGATAATGTTCCTCTGTTTCTCTTCTCCGTAAAGGGGCAGGGTGGAAAGGATTTCAACCCGTCGTGGTAGCTCGTGGGTAAGAAGGAACGTCCTCTTGTCTCTTTCTTCCTCAGCCACCTTTCTGCAAGGCTCTGCACTCTTTCAATGTGTTACACGTTTAAAAAGCTGTGAATAACCTCACAATGGGAGAAAATAGTTGGAAAATAAACTCTGTGGCAAATTCCTCTCACGTTCTGAGCACATTAATGCAAAAACGTTCAAAAATATTAAACTGAGAGAAACCCCAAGGAAAGGTATATAGAGGATAAATTATGTATCTGCTTCGTTTTTTTATCATTTCTGGCAGAGGAATGAGGAACCAGGAATATTTAGAAAATTCTCCATCTATTCCTTTGCAATGCAGGCTGGGTACTACACCATCGCTGTATATCCAGTGTGTCGAACCCCTGTGTTTCATTGTCTGGAGCTCAAGAAATACCTTTTGTTCCCCTTATCAGTAAAAAAGCTGATTTTAGTACCGAATAAACTATTCCTAGAGTCAGGAGCACAATGCAACACCAGAAGAAAGCCTTTAATGTGGATTTCTGTGTCCTAATCTAAACTCTTACATCAGAGGTGGTTTTGAACTCCTATATCAGAAGTACAAAGGTGGAGAGCAATGGGTCTGGCTTGCTTTGTGCTCTCAGTTTTCAAAACTAGTTTGTTTTAGATTTGAGAAGTCTAGAGAAAGGGTTTCCCAAGGCTTGAACAGGAAACGAGCATCTTTACTCCACCCCAATGATGTCTGGGTCCCCCGAAGGCATCCCAGGGCAGGACGGCTGGGAGGTGCTCTTGCCACCACTCTCCCTCAATGCCCCGAACAAAAGGCCCCAACGTGGGCTCTGGTTTTCAGAGATTTGGCTGGAAACAGCTGCAGCGATACCGAACCATGACATGACTCATCCACCCCCTCCCTGCACACATCTCCACGCCTACAGCCCAGAGGGCTCAAAGCCACGGCCCCAAAACTGGCACGGTAGCATCAGCTTTGTTAGACCAGCCGATCCTCCGATCCACAAGAAGGCAAGTCAATTAAACCTTGGTTTTCTGGTCACTTTTCTGGCCAGGTAATTGGAAAGGCGATGCAGAAGCTCCTACATCCGCGGCTCTATTGTCAGCTGGAACGGAAGCAGCCTTGGCTTGCGGGACCCAAGGAGGTGCTCGGCATTAACCAGCTGCCAGTGGGAATAATCTGCCTCTCCAGGCAGGCATAACCCTGGCTCCTTCCCCGTCTGCCTGCCTGCCACACCCACCGTGGCGCTCACGGCAGCTACTGAAGGGCAACTGAGATGAGTACGAGTGGGCAACATCTGAAAAAAGGAGGAAACGGGCAACTGTAAGGGACTTAAATAACTCTCCATTTGGAAGCCTTTCCACTTCCAAGTGGCTCTGACCACCCCTGGCTAACAGGGCAGCTTGTACTTGCTCCTCCAGGAAAGGCTGGCTGCCTTTTCCCAATCAGTCCTTCCAGGCATTTCTGTGCTCCACGCAGAGAAGGGGAAGAGTAACCGTCTCCTCTAGCCGGGCAGCTCATGTTCCTTTTTTGTTCTAGATGATTAAAATAAAATAGTGTTTCCACCAGCTGTGGTAATCTACTTGAGAAACAGATGTTTCTTAAAGGAGATGGAAGCAGCTTAAACATCTATGATGGGCTGATTCCTAATTCCCTGACCAAGAGCTGAAATTATCTTCATGTACCTTTGAAGAGGACATGATATTTGTCTCCCTGGGCAGGCAGCACTCTGCAATAAGCCTCTGAGCAGGGCTGAGTCTTTGAAAGAATTTATATCCCCTGAGGGATGATGCCTCTGGTTTATCTACTTTTTTTAAAAAAGTCATTTCACAGAATTAATTGATTATGGAAATGGTTTCAAGCATTGAAGATGGTTGGTTTGGTGACCAACGGGAGCTTACTACAAATATTATAAGTCAACTTTCACAACCTGCTTTTTTCTGTTTTGCTGCTGGCTTTTAAAAGCATCTGATCAACATTGGGTTGTAACTGCAAATAAAAGTGCTACGTTGCAATCTTGTTACAGTAAAAATACACATCAAGCTAATGCTTTTATTAAAAAAAAAATTCTATATGTATGTGGAAGCTACAGCTATCTCAGAAAAACATCTTGGGGATTTATATGTCATGAATTTATTGTCCTTTTGCAGAAGTTGTGTGCATTGCCTCCATCAGACACTGCCAGGCTTGTTCTCAGCATTGCTTTCTGGCAACATAAATCCCTGTCTGTGCAGTCTGAATCCCATTTGATCCGTCTCCGTCAGACTGGTGAAGAGGAATGATCTCTAATTATGAAGGCAAACTTAAATAAAAAGAAAGAGCGTTTATTATAATATCTTTGTTGGTGACATGGACAGTGGGATCGAGTGCACCCTCAGCAAGTTTGCAGATGACACCAACTGTGTGGTGTTGTGAACACGCTGGAGGGAAGGGATGCCATCCAGAGCGACCTTGACAGGCTGGAGAGGTGGGCCTGTGCAAACCTTATGGAGTTCAACAAGGCCAAGTGCAAGGTCCTGCCCGTGGGTTGGGGCAATCCCAAGGACAAGTACAGGCTGGGCGGAGAATGGATTGAGAGCAGCCCTGAGGAAAAACAACAAGGGAGTGGTGGTTGATGAGAAGCTCAACATGAGTCGGCAATGTGCACTGGCAGCCCAGAAAGCAAATCGTATCCTGGGCTGCATCAAAAGAAGCGTGGCCAGCAGGTCAAGGGAGGTGATTCTGCCCCTCTACTCTGCTCTCGTGAGACCCCACCTGGAATACTGCATTCAGCTCTGGAGTCCCCAGCACAAGAAGGACATGGAGCTACTGGAACGAGTCCAGAGGAGGGCCACGAAGATGATCCGAGGGCTGGAGCACCTCTGCTATGAAGACAGGCTGAGAGAGTTGGGACTGTTCAGCCTGGAGAAGAGAAGGCTCCAGGGTGATCTTACAGCAGCCTTCCAGTACTTAAAGGGGGCCTACAGGAAAGCTGGAGAGGGACTTTTTACAAGGGCGTGTAGAGATAGGACAAGGGACAATGGATTTAAACTGAAAGAGGGGAGATTTAGATTAGATATAATGAAGAAATTTTTCACTCAGAGGGTGGTGAGGCACCGGAACAGGTTGCCCAGAGAAGTTGTAGATGCCCCATCCCTGGAAGTTTCAAGGCCAGACTGGATGAAGCGTTGAGCAACCTGGTGTAGTGGAGGGTTTCCCTGCCCATGGCAGGGGGTTTGGAACTAGATGATCTTTGAGGTTCCTTCCAACTCAAACCATTCTGTGATTCTATGATTCTACGATTCTATGATTATTTTGTAACTAACTTAAATACACACGTGCGCAAAGTGAGAAAAAAGGATCCTGTGAAAGAGAATGTGTAACAACCAGATACAGCTGGATGATATCTCCTCTTCCCATCTGGATTTATCGCAGTGCGGTCTGCATTATCCTAGTGAAGGTGGTGGAGCTGCCCACCCTGTTCCTCACCTGTGCAGTCTGGCTTTCGGCAGTTTGGGACCAGCACAACCATTCTTCACCCCTTTAAAGTAATTAGGAGAGGCTTCTTCCACCAGAGAGCTCCAGCTGGGTGGCTGGCTGCGCTGCGAACCAAGTTCCACCATAGCTGAGAGAGTCTCAGGTGCACGCTGCGTGATTAATAGCACCTAGAGATGGCTGACAATTTTTTAATTCGAAATGGAAAAAAAAATGCCTTTATGGCCACTTTTCCTTTGTTTTGTTGGCTGCTTTTTGACTGGATATCTGCTCCAGCACTGGGCTCACTGGCTCGATGGTACAGGGAGATGGGACCCATCTCTCTCCGCAGTGGGCTCACTGCATCCCCCCGGGAGCACCCCAAAGCACCACTTGCGACACCCGTCCTGTGCGTGCTCGGCTCTGGGGCTCAGGGGTGGCCAGGCAGGGAGGAGATGCAGGCAGGGGATAGGCAGGCAGGAGACCAGACGGCACTGCAGGCTCACAGAGCTACTCTCCGGGTCACCCTGCCAGCACCGAGCCATGGCAGCACCCTTGCTTGCCTGCCGGGACAAGGGGACCGCATGCCCGTGGCTCCTGCAGCAACCTTCAGCATCTGCCTCCAGAAGAGGTGGTGGAAAGTAATTTTATTTCATGCTATGCATTTTATTTCATGCAATACCTAAAGGAGGCCTACAGGAAAGCTGGAGAGAGACTTTTTACAAGGGTGTGTAGTGATAGGACAAGGGGCAATGGATTTAAACTGAAAGAGGGCAGATTTAGGTTAGATATAAGAAAGAAATTCTTTACATTGAGGGTGGTGAGGCACTGGAACAGGTTGCCCAGAGAAGTTGTGGATGCCCCATCCCTGGAGGTGTTCAAGGCCAGGTTGGATGAGGCTTTGGGCAACCTGGTGTAGTGGAGGATTTCCCTGCCTATGGCAGGGGGTTTGGAACTAGATGATCTTTGTGGTCCCTTCCAACCCTAACCATTCTATGATTCTATGATTCTATGATTCTATCTTATACTGGGTTGGGTTTTCTTCCCTGTTTTTCTCTCTAAGGGCCCATCCTGGACGTGAAGCTTCCAGCTTGACGTGGTGATGGATTGCAGGGAGCTATCTAGGCAGAGGGACTGTGGCTCTGCGTCGCCTCAGAAGCCAGCCTGCTGCAAACCCATCAGACTCTCTCCTCTGCCCTCTGTCCTGGTGCCCCAAAGACACAACAGTCAGCCTCAATGTCTCCGGACTTGAGCCTTGTCTCTTGAGCCTTGACTCTCCTGTCTCTAGAGCCTTGGCCTAGTGTACTTATCACCACGGCCATGTGAGAACGGCACCTGGCAATGCCTGATCTCCCCAAGCAGAGGAGCTACTGCAGCATGGTGCAGACACTGGGGCTCGGCCACCATGGGGCTAGGAGGCTCTTCTGTCACCCATCATCTCAACCTACCCATAAAGCACCAAGATACGGCGTCAAAGACGACGCGCTCCACAGAGCTGAGTCTTCTCAACTCAGTTGGACAAGAGAGAGACTTTCCTCAGTCCTTTTGTGTCTGAGGCTGCAGTACCAAACCCCACAGGGGACTAAGAAATCTTTTTTCTTCATGCACGCAGTGTTTTTCCTTGGCCTGAACTTTCCTCATTTGAACGCAGCCCAGTGTGTACAATAAAAGGGAAAAAAAAAAAAAAAAGCCCAATGTAAAATAGTCTCCTGCACACATAGTTCTTCCCCAGAGAGCAGATGAGAGAAAGAGCAAACCACATGTGACAGTTGTTAGTCACGTCGCCGAGTGCACCGCTGGCAGGAGCCGTGGCGAAAGAGCGGTCGGAGAACCCCGACAATATCGCTGCCTTAATAGTTTTCAGGTTCCAGGCAAAGACGCTATTACACACTGTTAGTATATATACAACTTGTGATTGTTTTTCCTTATGCTGTTAATGTCAAGGGAAATTGATTTTCCAGATTCTTGAGATCCTATTTATTTGAGGAAAATCTATTTTTAAATAGCAATTAGTCATTTTATTGAGCAATCTATGGCCATTTATATTTTGGTTGTTTGTGTTTTGTGCCTTATAGAGCTAGCAATTTCCTAACTTGCATGATATTCTGTGCAAGGGTGTATTTTGGTTTCTGCTGCTGTGTCAGGCTAATGCCACTGTTGCCATGGTAATGGCGATGTTTGAGTCTGCTTTGTCACCTTTGTCCTGCTATATTTTTTTAAACACAAATTCATGGTGCAAAGGCCCGAAAAGCAGGCAAAGCATTTGCTATGGGAGCTCAGCCCAGTCTCTTGTTTGTTTATTTATAATAGATTATAAAGCAGTGTGGCAATTTCATAGAAGAATAAAGTTTAAAGCCAGCAGAGCTCATCAGATCTGCTGAAGCCAACCTCCTGTATGAATGTCACCAAGTCATCTCTGTACAGCAGTCCTGACATCCTGGTTGGGAAATATCAAAAAGCATCTTGCCTTAGTTAGAAGATACCCGTAACTATCAGTCCATTGTCATCCTGCACAGTTTCATCCAAGGTTTTAGAAATTCTTCATGGTTTAGAAAAAGTCTTAACAAATTTTTATGAGCTCCACCACGATCTCCAGCGCTTCTTCAATGTCGCCGTGTTTCCTGCTGTGCTCCCTCTTTCCCAGGTATTGTCCTTGGGAGTGTGCTTCTTCTTCCCGTTTCCCCACAGTAAAGCACATTTCGCTTGTCTGGGTGCAGCTGGCTGTGTGATTCAGCCAGCCTTTCAGCTTTATTTACCCTACTGCTTTTCTTCAAGTATTTTATCAGCAGTGATTTTGTATTTATTTCCACGTCGCTAACAAAGGTGCTGGGGAGCGTCTGTGCATGGATCTCGAAGAATCTCCAACAGCAACTCCTGCACCTGAGAATACATCTTATTTTTAAAATCTTGTCACTCTACACCAGCATTTTCCCAATATGGCAAAGCGTATCAAACATGAAGGAAGGCACAGGCTCCTCAGGCAGCTCTTTTAGGATTGCTGAGTTTTAAAACATGAATCTCTAGTAGAGTTACTGCACACTGTCCTTGACCACCAGTGGATGGACAACATGCCATCACTGCCAGCTTGGACTTGGACTTACCATACATGTGAAGTAAGTCAGGCCTGACCTTTTGTTTGATTTCTAGAGAAAAACAAGGAGAAATGGTGAAGGTGAGCTGGACAGCTCAGCCACCCCAAGTGCCTGGCGCACAGATCTCCCTCCCCCTGGGCCAGGGCAGCACATGTGGTGAGAGGAGCAGACCAGAGCTTGGCCTTTAAAGAGGAAATAAAGCATATTTTCCCCAGGCCTTCCAAAAACTGCATGAGCCTGCGCTCTGAAAAATTATTAACCAGTCCTGTTTTGAGGGGAGGACAGACCCCAGTTCCCTTTGCAGGCAAGAGGAGGGGGGCTTTCAGCCACGGCTTTCGGGCTGCGATCAGCCTTCAGTGCCAGGAGGGTGAAGAGCTCTATGGGAGGACTCAGCATCGCCTGTGGTCTCCCTGAGCTGGGGTTACAACTTACGAAACTCTAATTCACTTTAAGCTTTCTTTTGTGCTAGGAATTGCCGGTGTTTTCTTCTGAACTGCGTAAGCTTTCCAACCACAGGACCTTCCTGTCGGCATCGTTTCTTGCTCCAGCTCTCCATGTCACGCTATCGGAGCAGATAACAGCGAGGGCACGGCGCTGACACAAGGTGCCCTTGGGGCTGCAGCCCGCAGATGGGTATATGGCTGCCTCTAATAGACCTCCCTCCCTCCCTGCGATTGCCTACCTCTGCGAACATGGGGGGAGGGATGACTTTTTGGCAGAGGGTCGGGATCCGGGGTATCCTACCCATACTGCCTACCAGCGGTACCCAGCTGATTATGAAAGAGCATTTATCATTCCTGAGCCGTTCATTTGAGGCAAATTGAACAACATGGCAATTACCCTCCAGGTGTCCAGGGACCGTGCGCTGTCTCTCATGTGCACATGATATGATGAAACTGTTTTGGAAAGAAAAAAAAAAAAAGACTTTTTATGTCCCTTGCTATCTCTACACCTCCTCCCTATCTCCAGGCAGTGTGGCTATGGAGATCTTTGATGTTCGCCACGCATGCAACAGCAGCATTGGCGGTGCTTGCTTTTATAGCACCAATACAATATTAACTGCAGTAATTTAAGATAGCCTGTAAAGAGATCTTGCACAACTGTTTAAGTCTAGAGATACGGTTACTGTTGCTGTCTGACACTTCGTCCTAATGGGATCAAGGCCACGGTCCGCAATCCTCCCTGCCTCTTCCTAAAATGCAGTTGGCAGTTTTTAAGCAGTGTTTGTTCCTCAAGGACCCATAAAATCACCTTTTAAGAAGGGGAAAGACACAAATCATCAGGAAGTTCTGGTTTCCAGTAGTTTCTGTATTTTTTAAAGCCTTCCGAAAATCTTAATCAAAGGAAAACTAGGCTTTCAGCAGAAGCAGCCCCTGCTTTTTCTAGAACGTAGAAACCAGACAACACAGAAAAATAAAAACAATCACTCTAAACCATTACTTATATCACTGCATGATGCCAAATATATCAACTATGTTTTGTCTTCTCTGTCATTTCTGGATAAATGCCAGAATCATGAATATCAGAGCTATTAACGCCGCTACGGCTTTGTTAGACACAGGCCTGCCTGCCTCTGAAAATGAACATCACCTTTAGGGAAAAAGAGAAGAAAAAAATCTTAAAATCCACCAGAGAGGTTTTTCCCTACCGTGGTTGCAGCTGCACGCTGGTACAGGAGAATTAGTGGAAAACTTGATTTCTCTACATGTTTTGCTCAGCGTACAGAGCACTACCAGCAAGCAGAGCTTTACAGTCCTCCCAGATGGGTGCATGGGAACTGCATGGGGTGGTACAGGAGAAGGTCTCAGGGACAGATGCGCTGGGGCACGTTTCCAACCGCTCCTGTTGTGGCTGGCTTCTGGGAGCATGCGGGTGCCGGCTGAGCGGCACCAGGCCACCCACCCCTGGAAAGGTCCTCCCGGGCTGCCTTTTCCTAGTGGGTTTGCTGGGGCTGGAGGAGCCCACCATGCTGCCTGCAGACCACTCCACTGCGAGCCATCATCCTTTTCTTCAGGCTGCCTTTGTGCTTGTTTTTCACACTCAGGAAGGAAGTCACGTTTATTATTTATTTCAGTTATTCCTCCCTTACAAATCAAACAAAAAAGGTCAACGATGTTATTTCAAGCTATTTGCTTCCTACACGTTGAAGTTGTCCTCACCGTGGCTTTACTAGCTGGCAATGATTGGCAGCATGCAGAACAACTACCTGACAGGTAGCCAAGATCTTTCTCATGGAGGTTAGATGTGGTGTTGTCTGCTTCCCTCTGCTTTTTGTTTGTGGTATTTATTTTTTTCTTTTTTTTTTTTTTCTTTTCAGAATGGTAGGGGACTGTTTTGTTCCTTTCTCCTCTTCTCCTCCTCCAAAGATGAGCTGAAACTTGACCTCCTGATTGTTCATCCCAGATGCTCTCAGGAAAGCTCTGAGTGGTAAATGAGGTTCCAAATGCAGGAAGAGATTACTGTATTTTTCTTTTCCTTTTTAAAACCTTGAATAGATGAAAATAGATGGTAATCAACAAACCTGTGGCTAGAGGAAAAATCCCTTTAACTCACATTTTACTTCAATTACATTCAGGACAAAGAAACACATTGCACCATGTGCATGAATAGATGCTTTATTATTCAAAACAAGCTTCAAAGAGCATTACGTCCCCTATAGAAAATATGCAATCAGTGTTTAATTCAATGGTAGGATGCAAATTTAAATTCCCATAAGGGGAAGACTGTTAATGCCATTTAAATTGGTTGTAAATTACAGATAATACGCTTGAGACCCGAATACAGATTAGCAGAGTGTTGCCTTATGAATCCAGCCCTACTTTGAACTTATTGTGTATTTATTTATGGACAATAAGACAATGCAGGCTTGTTTACACCTATATTTTATTATCATCTGACACAATGCATATGCAGAAAACCCTCCAGTTTGTTTTTAAAATACAGAAGCTGTGAGCTCCAGTTTGATGGGGATTGGTTGTGTGGAGATGCTCTTTGGTTGCAACCATGCCTGTTCTCTCTATCCGCTCCAGTGTTACATGCTTCTACATCTTTCAAATCACACAGAGATTAGCCCGAAGGAATCACCATTTCCCTATTTTATCAGCAGAGGAGGGAAAATCCTGGCTGCTCAGTACAACCCACCAGCTTTGCATGTGCTTGGGATACCAGCCCCTTGCAGAGCTCGGGGGCTGTCACTGTCTTTGCTGGGGTCGGTACCTTCGTTGTTTCGCTGTTGTGAGTCCGGTGTGTCCCTCCCCATGGCCACGGCTGCCAAGTGAGGAGCCTGGACTCTTGGCAAGAGTTTTTTCGGATTTTTTTATTTCCAAAGAAAACAAAGCTCTGTGGCTTCATCCTTTGTGCACCAAAATAATCATTAAAAACAACCGATGCCCTTTAAGATCAGAGTGTTTAAAATGAGCCGCATGTCTCACGTGGCACCACGTCTGTTTGCTGTTATTTTCTGCAGCATGTTTCTTGCCCGTTCTTCTGTTGCATTTGTATAAGACAATAACTCGTAGAACCAAGGATTCTGGTTTTGTAAAAAGCAACTAACTAGTCATTTGAGAAGCAGCTCTGCAAACCACTGAGGGTATGAATGAGCCCTTCTGGTATGGATCCCATTAAGGCCACAATAGCAATGTTTTGCTGGGCTCTGTCATGACAGATTTTGAAGCACGTTTCCTCAGGTCCAGAGCATGTGTTGTACGTCCCCAGGTGTATTGGTATTACATCAGCGTATTACAAACTGAGGAAAATATCTCATGTAGCGTAAGTACCACACTTTGTGGTGAACTTCTTTCAAGGCAGCATGGCTTATCTACCGAGAGTCATGGAAACGTGGCCATCAATCTCAAACACTCTTTTACAGAGTGGCTTTTACTTTGAATGTATATGGGTGGGTAGGTGGGAGGGGGGAGGGTCAGAATACACCTTTTTTTTGATCATTTCTGAACCTTCTGGCTCCATCATGGCAAATGCCCATTTCAGAGTTACCTGGAGTTTACACAATCGCTTGCATCTTCATCCTAAGCTGACTGCAGAGAGAAAACTGTTTGCCCACCTTACATTCCTTCTACTGTTTTCAGACTCATCCCATTCCCTAACACAGATAAAAGCACTGGATGGAGCTCCTTGTGTTTTTCTGTCATCTTAGGGAGCACACTGCCATTAGAAAGCTCTCCTTAGACAGGACATAAAGGCTCTCATCCAGCCTTATCGTAAACTTCCCATATGTACACTAACCAGCCACAGCCTGCAGTGGGAAAGCACATGGCTTAGTCCTGGAACTTTCCAACTCCTCCTGACCTCTGCTGAGGTCTGAACACCAGAAGCAGATGCAATGTTATGGTAACTCTCTCACAGAAAGACAATTTCATTGTATGCAGGGATGACACCATTTCTCTATTTCTACTTGTTCAAATGCTCTTGAAACCTACTTGTTCCTCTGGCTAAATCGTTATACTGGAAGCAACATATTCAGTAATTTATCTCAAATGACTTTCAGGCCTGTTTTAGGGTCACCAATTTCCATAATACAACCCCCCATCTTACACTCCTGATCTGCTCCATTTATTTCTAAATTCATAACTTCACCTACGCCTACATGAAAATGCATGTGGTTTACATCAGCCATTGTCACCAGAGATGCAGGTCTTTCTGTCCAGGTTATAAAACCTATATTAAATAGATCAAGAATAGGCTCCCATCAGACTCCACTACAACCACTCTGTACAGGCTCACCCTTCCCTACTTTCATTTTTTTTTCAATGTCTCAATTCACTAGTTTATCATTCTTTGAATGGGAGCTGCATTGGTTTTCAGTGCTTTATTTTCCCAAAACTCAAAAATGTAGGAACCTTATGACAATACCGTCTTTTGTAACCTACAGACTTGTAATTTTATTAAAAACACACTATCAAGTGAATTTGACAAAACCTGTTTTCCATAAAGTGATGCTGATTGGCATTACTTATGCTCTCATCTTTTCATTCTTTATGGATTGCGTCCCCTATCAGCCTTTCCCTTGACTATGTCTGGGATTGATGCCAAGATAACTGGTTCAGTGTCTCCTGCATCATTCCCTCGGCTTTCTAAAATATTGGCCCAACACCTGCTTTTAAGGCCCTCCTGGTCTTCTTCTCATTTGCTTTTTATTCCCTTCTCCCACTCTCATCTTCGGGGGATTTTCCCCGGGCTTAAAGATTTAGTTCAGAGGACTTCTCTGCTGGTTCTTATGTTACTCTTGGGTGCAAACTACTCAGACCTATAGATTTTAAATGGTTGCAGATTATGAATAACTACAGGCTAGGATTTCAGACCATATATGCTGTGTAGAGGGAAGGCAAGATCTCCCTGATGAAGTTCAGGCACAGATCTAGGTTTCATTCTGGGCTCTTCCAACACTTTTTGAGTGTGAATGAGCATAAAACTTTTCCATCTGGTGGGCCAGCTCAGCCTTTGCTTCATACTTCTCCAGGTTGTTTGCACCAGTTCGATGTGGGTGTACACACATAACCGAATCAGCCTGACATTTGTCACTGCATTTTCAGTGCTGCCATCTCGAACCTGACTGTAGTCTGATTGAAGTAATTTGGTTTTGAAATGGGCATCATTAGCATTACAAGCAGGCTCTGGATATTAGGATGCGAGTTCTGAAGTTTCCTGCTATCACTAAGTGCCAAATTTGCTAGGCTCCTCTGTATCATGAGTAAGTTAAACTGTTTCACTAATGACAAATGGTTATGCGTATCTGCATTTCCATCTCCACACCATGGTCAAAAGCCGACAACCCTGCAAGGAGGAAGGCAGCAGAGTCTCATCCAACATTATGTTTGACCTTAGCACACGACGGGCTTGATCCTGCACTGTGAGTCTCATTGATTTTCATTGCAAGAGGCATTCAGCGCTTCATAGCCTCAAGGTCCCAGAATCACTTTCCCCAAAATTTGAAAACTTAAATACCATAATTACTTAACTGTCTTATTTAATTAAAGCCACACGGAAGCAAGGCTGATAGACAGGCGTGCCGCTGCTGTGTCACAGTAGGATTGCTCCCAGACATGGGAGAAATGAATCCCCCTCTGTCCCTCACCCTGTGCCCCTACCCCTCTCACCTCCTTTAATCGTGCTCTTCTCAGCGTAATCAGAGGAATTTCCTCCTTGGCCCTGTCAGCTGCAGATACGAATTTGCAACCTCCATTTGACTGATGATTAACACGTCTTCAGAGCAAAACTGGGGGTATGCCTCCCACCTCCTGTGACTGCTGCCACCCATGTCTTTCTCAGGTCTCGCAGAAGGTACACCCAGCCCGTCCCCATCTCCTCGCTCACATACATACATCTGTTGCTGTGGAGCAAAGCGGAGCATCCCACAATAAGGGCAGGTGCCAACACATGTCCCATGGATGCAACAGACAGGAGCAATGTGGGTCAGAGAAGAGTTAAAGAAGAGCTTTAAAACCTCCCTGGATGCAGCTCCTGGTAGCCTTTTTCACCGTGCGCAGGGCTGTCTAGTGTTTATGACTTTGAACAGAAAGCCAAGTTTGCTCTTCGAGTTTCTGTATGAAATAGTGTGGTAACATATCAAGCAGCTAATGCCAAGAGACTTTGGGCTATATTCGTAAATGCTTCAGTGAATCGGTAAAGACACACTAAATTATTGCTTCAGAAGTTTCTTCATTCACCTGCTCCAGGCAAATGGGAAAAGGACAATCAATATTTCTTTTTGAAATGTCAGAAATCCTAAACATACGAAATTTCCTGACAGTCCCTACATTTGCTCTGGGATTTTATGAGGTTGCATCAGTTGACCTTCCCCCTTTCAGAGTTCAAGTAAGCTGAAAAAAAAGAATTGTGATAAATATAGCCACAGATGGATTTAAGAACAATACCACAAACCAAAGGACATTCAGGAATCCAGAAAATGGGACATATTCTAAAGGCATTTCATTCCGAATTTTCAGTGAAGGAATTGATAACGTTTCCCATTGAACTGGAAATGAAATGGAGTTCAGTGGGACAAAGTTTTGCTCTGTAAAAGCCTCTGATTCTGAGCCAGCATCTTAACAAAGCTGTAATCTCTCTCTAAGATGAGAGAACGGGAAACTTTTGTTTGCTTGTTTGTTTCTTACTAAGAACAAGGATTTAAAGAAGAAGGAGGGAAGAAGGTAGTGGTACTGCCACGATGATCACATTCAAGCCGGCCATAACTCCTTCTCAATGCAGAAGCCAGGTGCGGCTCAGAGCAGACTGTGTGGCTGTTTGTCATATGAAAGCATGGATGTTCGTCTTCAATGTCCTTTAGCTTTTGAAGCTTCTTCCTTCTGTCCTTGGTCTGCCTCTTTTCTCATGGCATGCCTATTTCCTCCTCAGCCACTTCCACACGTACCCCCATGCATCAGAAAATCCTTCAGATTTCACAAAACATCCATCTTTCCATTTTCTTTAAGTTTCTTTTGAAAACTTCAGCCACCATACCAACAAATCTCTCCCATCTGGGGCTGGTTAGGCAAATATTAGTTGTGACTTCTGGTTTTCTGCAAACCCTCTTCCTTTAATTGCTCTCCCACTTTCCCAGCCCACCCCTTACACCCTGCTAACATGTAGATCTCATGGGAAAGGAGTTCTCCTTTTCACAACCCACCTGCAAGATGCCCAGTGCAGAGCCTTAGCTATCAGGTCCTCTGGCTGGAGTTACCGAGAAGGAGCCACCTGGGAATTTGCACAGCTCTGGTTATGGAACCAGAGCGAGTGACCTTGCTGTCTGCAGGCTGCTGGTGCCACCTTCACCTTCTTCAGGCAAGCTCTCAACAAACAAACAGTTAATATCCAGCTTTTGGTGAAGTTCACTCGCTCTTATGCTGCTCACAAACACTGCTTTGTTCTTCGATTGTTAGTTATTTGCATGACACTAGGTGCTTCATGGAAAAGCCAAAATTTGAGCATTGGAGCAAGCCTGTGCTGGCTGCCACTGGTTGGCCCATTTCAGATGTCGTCCTGAGGTAGGCACAACTGCCTACCTCTATTTCAATGAAAATCTACGAGTCAAAACACTTTTAGGTATCTCTGACAGAAATGCTGTGTGCCAGTAAGTAAACTCTAGTTTATGAAACTGGCTCATCGGCATGAGGAACGGGAAAGCCATTTTCCCACTTTGTCTCATCCCTGTTCCTAAACACGCAGCGCACACCACATATGTGGAGGTGAGACCTACGTGATAAATTGCAGTGCAATGTGCTAAATGAATTTGCGTTGCACCCCCAACAGCTTCCCCTGCCCTCTGACTTTTATCCTGTCTCTCAGGATTTACTCTAACGTTCCTCTGAGCAGCCACCATTTAAAAACAAAAGAGTAACCCAAAAAAGCCCACCATCGCCAAAAAAAATCCCAGACACAGCCACCTGCTATAGGGTTTTTTCCCTTCTTCCAGACACAATAATTTCCACACAATGCAACCTGACCAGAGGACGAGATGAGCAAGACGTCACCCTGGACTAGTTAGCAGTTTCTTTATACATAACGTCAGGGTGACCCTAAGGCTTTTATCCTGCAGCCATACAGAGCCATGTCGATGGAGAGCAAAGTCCTGCTGTTTGGACGTGGCAGCCTTTCGCCACAAGCATGGCACAAGATGGGAAAGTGGAGAATCGGACCGTGCAATGTTCAAATTTATTCTTTCAGGGAGAGAAATGAAAGGGCTGTGGCACTGGGAAAGAGAGCTTTTCTGTTTCCTAGTGACACTCTATTTAGATCTGGAAGAGCTCCCAGAAAGGACTTTAAGTAAGAGAGACCTTTGTTTTTGAAAACACAATTTTGGCTCATTTCAGAGGGGTTTTATGGTTTTCTGTGGGCATAGACAACTGGATTCGTGACAAGTCCTTTTGTATCCTTTACCAGCAAAAGGATACAGAAGCTGTCACAGTATTTTTAAGTTTCCAAACCCACATTGCTCATTTTTTCCTAATATGTTTGATCTATGCAGCATCACCATCATCTGGCGCATACACATTTTATTTACGTTAACATAGCACAACCCATGTAATTTACTTGGATGAAGTCAAATCGATTCAATTTTCTACTTTTGATTCTCTTGCTAAGAGCTAATTCTCTTTTACCTCTCACATTAGAGCCCTCGCTCTCAGGATCAAAAAGTCTCAGAGGCCATGATGTACCATTTAGCAATGACCATGAAGAATTAGGTAGCAGTGAATTTGTAGCAATGCACAGAAATAGCACAGCATTTAAGTGTGTATCACTATTAATCCCAAGAACCAGCAGTGAGCTATAATGCGAATCATGTGTTGCATGACCCTGTTGTGGCTTACATCAGCCCTTCCGAGTGACTGTGCACATGAGCTGTTGTCAATTATTTCTATTCCACGTTGCACGTAAACATAGTCCAAAAGGGCGTTTGACCATCACAGCCAAGGGATGAAGCGTAATTGAACAGAGAGATTGACGAGCTGCTCAGGGTCTGTCGAGCAGGAGCCTAGGAGGCCTGTGGCAGCGTGACAATGGCCATGACCTGAAGTCACGGAGGTTGGATTGTCACCAGGATGGCTATTTGGAGCTGTCTTCCCTGGTACGGACCAAAGAGGACTGGAACCATGTGATTTCCTTAGCGCTAGGGACTTCTGTGTCCTTGGAGAAGGGGTGAGATTTACTTCAAATACCTTTAATAAAAGAAAATGATGATAAGCCATTCTCCAGGCAAGAGTTGTAAATACCACTGTGTATATTGGCTTTTAAAATAGAGGCATTAGCCAGAATATCTCAGACTGTGTAATTTAGGATCTTTTATCATTTCATCTTCCAGTTACAGTACCAAAAGAAGTGATGTCTGGAAGATAAATTTCACATGCGGAAGAAAATCCCTCACTTAAAATATATTTAATACTTGCATGGTGTAATAGAAAGGCCAGTTTTATTATTTTTCCAAAAATGGACTGAAAAACTCAGTACCTCCTGCAAAATGGCTGAGTTTTTGAAAATCACGTAAGCTTTTATGAGCTTCAGATCTTTCCCTTTTTCAGCGTCATAGGGAGCAAAGTTATTGTAGTCTGAGAATCCCAGTATACTTTTCATGACATGTTGGTGTGCAGCAATGGGTTAAGCAGTGGGTTATTAAACATAGACTGCAGTAATGTCTATTTCCCAGCAGAATGGAGGATGCAGACTTTACAAGTTTCTGAGGTTAAATCATAACAATGACTTTGACTGGTCTTCAAGCTCTTGTACTGAAGCAGATGTTCATACTTTACCTCCATGTGTGATAGAGCTATTGAACAAAATTAAATGGCAGAGCAGATGCAGTCGATATGTGATGTATGTGATTTGGTGACCTTATGGAAGCAGGGAGGAAATCAGACTTCATAACGGTTTGTGGTCTGTTCGTTGCTCGTGGAAGGTTAAGACCAACAGGTGAAAAAAAATGGGAAGTTATATTGAAAACAGGGTAGTCAGAATGAAAGAAACATGTAGTCCCTGCTATGCAATCTATAGGTAACCTACAATTATCAAAACAGAAACCTGTTTTTCACATGGCATGTAGGCAACAGACCGTCACAGAAAACAAGGAGTACGGCAGCTCTGTACTTGTATTTCACCTAAAGAAAACACAGAATTAAGCCAGCCTTAGCAGAAAAGTGCACGGCAAATTAACCCTCTCTTGGAGACAAGAAAAATCTTTCCAGGGACTGACCATCTCAGCCATGTCTGTGTGTCCTGGGGGACGACCAGATGTGCAGAAGCACAGTGGGTGAAGAAGCAACCTGCAGGACCCAGGAAGTACCTTGGGCATCCTGCGTTTGGGAAGACTCACAAGGGAGATTGCTGAGACATCAAAAAATCCTTTACCTGATGAAATACACTTCATGATGTGTGAACGCATAAATCATCCAGGCAGAAATTTGTCCCTCTGATCTGCCATGCGAATCACGGTGAAGCGGCAGAAGTGCAGTGTTTGCTTGGCTGCAGAGCATGAAGGGGACTCAGTCCTCTACGCCCCTCAACATGGTGGGCCAGACCCCATTTCCTTCCCACCATCCCATCTGGTCAGGTGCCAGCGCTGCAGGCAATGCTTGCCTTTGCTACCAGAAGCCAGCCTACCTGCTTGCAGTAGGACTATATATGTCCTGACTGGTCCCATGCTGGCATCTGCCCTTGCTCTTGACCTGTCCTGACCAGCCCTAGGTGCCCCAGCAGACTGACCTGCACAGTCACAGTCTGAAAGTCCACATGAAGATGCCCCTGGTACATACAGTGCAAGTGCCCTGGGGTGCTTCATTCCCTAGTCCCTGTATCCCACCTAGAGAAGCCTTGAAGAGTGCATGAGTGTGTATGTGTTTGTGTGCAAGGGGGCTCCACACTGAGTGAAGAGAACAGATTTTTGCGCTGCGTGCTACTGTCTGAGATGTATGGATTTTACAGGAGAAATCATGCAGAAGTTAGCCCAGAGCTAAAAAAACTTTTCCCATAGGTAGGTGTAACCAGAACCATACAGCATCACCCGGCCGATGTCTCACCTACACATGGGACAGTAGTGTTGCTGTCTTCCCAGATCTGCTGGAAACACCTTTCCTCCCTCCTCTTGGAACAGCACTAGCGCTTCATATCGGCAATGCATGGCCATCCTGTGCCGGGTGAGCCCTCCCAGGCTTTTCTGCCCTGTGTGTGATTTCTGACACGGGAGCCTCCAGCTTATGTCAGCAGCACTTGTTCAGTCCCTGAGAGCAAGACCTGGCATTCAGGACTATTGAATTTCCTCTGCTTTCTATTACTCTGGCTCTGAAGGTCACCCTGTCTTTCTGCGTGGTTGAGCGCTGCATCCCAACCAGGATGCTCGTCCTGCCAATGGGAATATATTTTTGGAGACTACTGTGAACGTGTGATTAACTGTGCTTTCCCAAATCTGAGGTGCATTTGCCTGGTGTGCAATAAGCCAATCCACACAACGAGCTGAGATATTGCTTTAATTACAAAGTTGCGCCAGTTTGGGTACCTGTCCCAAGACAGTACACACCTTCTAAAATTCAGTAAACATTTACACAGTATGCATTAGCATATTTACATATTCAGTGTTATTCTCTTAAACGATTGGCTAATTTTCTCTCGCCTAGCATGTAAATTTGTTCACACGCTCAGTTCTTTTCCTCCGCCTCTTTCTTTTGGGTCTGGGGTATATTTAGGGTAGGTGGTCCATGAGTTGGTGGTCGCAATCTCCCCCTGCTGGAATTACCTTTCCCCCGGTTATCGCTGTTTCTCGCTTACTTAATATTTGTGGTATTCTTCCAGTCTCGCTAACTTTTTCTCATAACAAGATGTTTTCCTTATCAGTCTTTGAAGTCCTTGCTTTGGCTCCTTCTTTCACGATTAACAGCCAAATGTTTTGCACTCACAAGGATGTGTGTCCTCCTCTTAACATGTTTTTTCTAAGGCTCCTTCATTATCCCTCATTATCTATAAAGAAACAATGTCTAGTATATTTTTGCATCAACGCATATTTTCCAGGATGTTCTTTTCTTCAGGATGACTTGTCACTTCAGAGATCATCATCCTGTTTTCAGGCATTATGTACGTATTTGCTTTATCTACAATAAGCTACTATATACGTACAAGCATGCCACTAACCTAAGTCTTAGTAAATTCAAGTGAATCTTCGCTTAAACCTTTAACTCTTTCATGGCTGGACAACAATAGTATGTGTGCGGAAACTACACCGTTTCCCAATGTGTCTTCCCAATCCCACAGCTTCGCTTCTAGCCCACAGACCGACTGACTCAGATTGCACTTACAGAGCTCAGCTTTACCCAAAAGGCAGTTTTCTGCCGAAAAAGGACTCTCCTGCAGCAGCATCAATGTGGAGCTGACAAGCAGGCAGTGGAGACGGCCAATGAAAACCCCATCCTACATCCAGTTAGGTGACACGGACTTTGTAGGCTTCAGGAGACTGTTTTTCACCAAATCTTTTCCAAAATTATGCTGATGTGCGGCTGACAGAGTATCTCTCCTCTCCGTCTGTACCCACGTGTGCTGTGTGCAGAGGTCAGGGTTCTTACCTACAGCACCATTCTGGGGTCCCCATGTGGGAGTGTCAGTGTTTTGATCAGCCACCCTCAGCATAGGTGTAAAAATCCTGATTTAAGACTAATTATGGCAACGTGATTATTTCTGAGCCATGCTGGCAGGGGGTCTCAATTAGCTCTAAATAGGATATAAGTAGCGGCAGGGACAAAACCTTCTGTCGGGAGAATCTAAGCTAGAAGAGGCCGAGGAGAGCCCAGACGCACGCAAAATAAATAGGAGTCTTTTCAAGCAGAGGATTAGGCCATGTTATTGCTTCTCAGTTTCCAATAACCCCAAGTCCTAGAAAGAAGGAGGGTAGAAGGTTGGGCTTTCTCTGCTCTGCCGCAGACAGTGAACAGCCTCGCAGTAGCCCCTGCCAGATAAAAAAAAAAAAATAAAAATACCTTTATCAGGGTAATTTTCTGAAAAGTGGTTCTACTGTTGTTGCCAGCACCCATATCCTGGTAGCTGCATCCAAAGCTTTTTGTGTTCAGCACGTTTCATGTGCTCAACAGAAGCCCATGGCCGGCCAAAGGAAATCCTGCTTGATCCCTCCCTGGTTTATTCCAGGCGCAGCCTTATGGCAAGTGTCGTATGCCTTTGGGTTTCCTCCTGATCAATAGACCTGGGCTGGTGGGCAGCTGCATTTTCAGAAGCTAAGTGTAAAAATGTTCAAGAGGATTTCAGACTCATTAATAACGTTTTACAGCGTTACCTAAAAAAAATATTTACAGCTTTCCTTAAACATTACAACTAACTTTCTGATTTGAATATACATTTGTCCCGTGGGTTTTTCACCCTTTGCGATACATTAAGTGACTGTTCTAATGTACCACAGCAGATTTTGCCCTGTGGTTTAGTGGCTGGCTGTGGTTGACTGATACCCAGCCCTCTGAATCCCTGCTGAGTATCTAAGCTCTATGAGCTGCAGTGAATGCATTTAATCTACATAAAAAGAACACAAATTGCATGTTAGCCTTTTTGAGCCCAGTAATCAGTTTTACAGTTTACTTGGTATGCTTCTCCGCAGTCCTGGTGGCTCCAAGGAGGTTCCAAGGATTCGTCCTCTTTTTTTTTCCCCTAGCCATCTCATGTAGAAGAAAAGTGTTTGCATTTTGATTGTGCTCATTCCCTGACCCCTGTAATTTAACCATTGTTCATATTTAGTGCCGACTGGAGTCCTGCGGGGCAGCTGATAACAATAATTTGTAATAAAGCATACGCAGGCTCCATTTTTTTTATCCTTGTTTTCCCTAATAATGTGAAATTAGATTTGTTAATTAAAACAGATGAAATCAAATAGGATTCTGGGGCTGCAAAAATACATGGATTATCCCGGCCTCACGTTTAGGATGATTATAATATTTGGCATGTATATAGCGCTTCAAAGTGGCATTGCAGTTAATCCTTACCCTGCCGCCCCTCCGAAGCGTGTTGTTATTCTTCAATTTGCAGATGAAGATGCCCAAGCAAAGAGGTCAACTCCAGAATTAGCCAAAGCAGGGACAAGTGGCTTGCTGTAACACCCCTGTGGCTCCAGAAGTGTGATTATTTTGGACAATCAGGAGATTACCAGGGAAACCCGTAGGTCCTGGAGGCTTTTGTGAGGTGGGGGCATTTGGAGGCGAAGTTCCGTAACGAGGCTCGGAGGCTACAGATTCAGCCGGGGCGCTCCAAGCCAGAGGCACCGGGTGCATCCTGCCGGTCCTGTCACAGCGGCGTTGCATGCAGACCACGAGGTGCAAATGGAGTTGTCCAGTGTAGCACGTAGATGAGAAGCTTGTCACAAAATTCATAGAAGCTCAAACACATTAGTGCTCTTCAGGACTCGGGAAAAACCAAAACTAAACTAACAACTAGGGGAAAAAACATACCAAATACTCTTTAGATCAAACAGTTCTCTGGCAAAATGCAGTTTCAGCTAAATATTTTGTGGGGTAATGTCGATATCAGTGTTGGCAGACAAGAAAATATTTTAACCTTCCATCTCAAATCAATTCCAGCTCAGATCGTTTTCATGTTTTTAGTGTTGCCATTTTCATACACAAATACACTTTAGTGTGCGAGCAAAAACAAAAAGGAAATTAAACACACCAAAACACGATGTCTTGGCAGCTCCGCAATTTATTTTGGAGGAGAGCTGGATTTTTTGGGGCACTGCTGGATGCGGTGCTCCCTGCTAGGGCTCAGCACTGCTCCCTCCTGCTGAGCTGCAAATTCCTGAACAGCAAAATCCTGGTTCCTGAGCAGCTCTGGAGGAGATAAGGTGTGAGATGATGGGAGTGCACACAAGCTAAGGTTCAGGTTGGCCATGGCTAGTTTTCTCATTATGACTCGTGCTATAAAAGTCATAGAATCATAGAATCATAGAACGGTTTGGGTTGGAAGGGACTTTCTTCCTTAGGGAAGGGAAGGGAATTTCTTCTTTATATCTAATCGAAATCTACCCTCTTTCAGTTTAAAGCCATTGCTCCTTGTCCTGTCACTACATGCCCTTCTGTAAGTCCCTCTCCAGCTTTCTTGTAGACTCCCCTTAGGTACTGGAAGGCTACTAGAAGGATTCCCTGGAGCCTTCTCTTCTCCAGCCTGAATAACCCCAACTGTCTCAGTCTGTCCGCTGCTGCACAGTGGGAGGGGAGCTGCAGCCTTCAGCTTCTTCTGTCCTGAGTGGGCTGGGGTGCAAGTGTCGGACCCCACTCTGGGGTGAGCAACTGGTTCTGCCTAAAAGGCTTGGTTTCACCCTGCTACGAGAGCATAGAAGGTAGGCCTCAGACCGTGGCCCTCTGGTGAGTCTGCCCCAACACTCAAAGGGCTGGGAAGGAGGCATGGTGCCATCTCAAACAGAGACTCTAGTTGATGGGAGGTGACAGGACTCTCCTAGAGGGATCAGACTGGCTATTCCTCATTCACTGTGGGCTACCCAACAGGGTGGAGAGTTGTGGGGTATCCTTGCTGAAGGTAACAGTCATAAATCAGCCTGTAACATGAGCTAATGAGGAACATGATGAGGGGTGAGAAGCTGAGGGCTGCTGGTAGCAGACAAAGCTGAGGTGGTTGGGAACATCTGATACAGCCATGAAAGCAGCTTATAGCCTCTGTCGGCCATAACAGACAAGGTTAAAAGGATCATCTTCATTCATATGCTCCCCAAAAACATGTACCTTCAGCAGACAGTATATTCTGGCAGCTCAAAAGGGTGAACTTTGCAGAAAGCCTTGAGGACACTGAAAACAGATTACATCTTTTTTCCTTAAAGGAAATCTTCAGGACATCTGGAGGACAGCTATAAAATTTTCCTATTTTATATTTTAATTACATTTTGAGATTGTTAAGCTAAGCATCCCATACTTTAAAAAGAGCAAACTTCATGCTCAAAGTATACAGAAAATTAAAAGATCTACCGAGAACTGTAGCTATGTTTTGGTTAGTTGTCACTTGTAACTCAGTCTATTATAAATAATGGAAGAGGGAACATTAAAACATGAGCTCCAACAATTTTCACCGAGAGTCCAACAAAGAAACAGACTATAGGTGTTGACAAGAATTGTTTGGTGGAGAATGATATTCCGTATTGCAGAGCCTGTGAACATCAGCTTTACATAAACTTCTTCCATATGAGATGTTAATCAGGACAGAGAACTGAAGGATCTGAAAACAATTAATGTTTCTCCTCTCGAGCCCCTAATGTTCGTGTGAAGAGTTCATGGCATCTCCGTGTGGTGGGAATGCAGGAGGACCTAGGGTCGGAGGTGGTCGCATCTTCTGGGGTGTGCTAGGCAGGCCCTGAGCTGAGCGTCCCGTGCCACCCGGGCTGAGCCAGCTGAAGGGGATTGCCAGGGCTGGGAACACGGGAGCTAGTGAAACGAGTTTGTGACCTAGGGCAAACCAGACCTGAGGGAGCCTGGGACAGGTATTTCAGTGATAAAAATGAATGAAAGAAGGACTAGAAAGTGCCTGGAAGGTGTAAAAGTGTAAATGCAAGGGGGAAGCCAGCAGCCAAGGAGACAGAGCTGCGGATGTACATATGCAGCTTAGATAAACAGATGGATTAATATAGTTCCTGCAAAATAACTTTGGGGATAAATGAAAGTATTCACAAAGTTAATGTAATAGCTATATGCAAAATATGAGTACGTCTTCAAATATACTGATAGGAATCTCTTTCACATGTATATGACTATATATGAAAATATATAAGCATGGTTTGCATATCTTTTGAACTAGAATTTGGAAGGAAGGAGCAATTCTTAGAAAAATAAACAATTGTATTTGACAGTTTCTAAGCAGCATTTCAGTTTTGCATTTTGAAATAGCACTTTCATTTTCATAAATGCAAACGTATTTGGAAAAATAAAAAGGGGACCGGTTGCCCCTATTTACCTTTGTATAAAGATCTAGTAGTGGAATACAGTTTGATTGCAAAATATATGCTGTTCCCAAGGGAACTGCTACTTGAAAGGACTCACTAGCTGTGATTAGACTGATCAGACAATCATTTGCTCTCAGCTTAAGCTAGTATAAAGCCAGCGAAAGTCAATTGTCTTGAAGGACCTGTGTTATGGTCACCTGGCAAGCTTCTCTTCCTTGGACTAAAAGGATCAAAACAAAGTTATTATGAGCAGAGTATTGCTCTTAGCTCACAGCAGCATCCTCGTGGAATTCAAGGGCCGGATCTGGACATGAGGTTGATATCTCCTTGTGATGTGCTTGCACCATTCCCATGTAAACCAGTGCTGATTTCATCAGTTGGCATCAGGGGCAAAACTCACTTTAAACCATGGGGCACAGCAAGTTCCTCGCGATAATGACTCTTTTTTGGGGTGCTAAATTGATCAAGGCGGCACCACCCTTGGAAGGCTCAGGAGGCCATGCCCAGATCCGCTGCGGCAGCCATCAGCCGGAGATGTCCATCCTCTCTCACCCCTACCAGGGAAGGCCTCTGGGCAGTGCGTGTCCCCACCGCTCCCAGTGCCTGGCACACAGCTACTCCAGAGGCTGGTGGCACCTCTCTCCCTTGTGTGGCCCCAGCCCTCCCCTCTGGGGCTTGATCTGCCCTCTGCTTACAGCCCTGTCAGATCTTCAGTGCACACAACTTGGGAATGCACAGTTAAGAGCAACGCTCCAAATTATCTACACATTTTTCATGCTCTCTTTTGTTTTGTCCCTCTAAATGCACTTGGTGGATGTTTGTAGGGGTTTTTAATATATATTTTTTCTGCAAAATGAATCTGAAAGATTAATGCAAAGTCAAGCAATCTTCTTTCTTTTACTTAAACAATCACTCACACATATACTTTCACTCCCCACCTCTTGGGGAGTGAATATTTATATATTGAATTCTGCAGTAATAATTTAACTCCAGAGTGCCTACCGCCCACCAGAAATGTCAATGATACACGTATTCTTTCAAGTAACATGGTGTATTTGGGACTTTAAGAGAGTGAAGCTAGAACAATCCCAAAATTGGAGTGTTTAATCCCACAAGTAACTACACAGAGCCAGGCGAGAGTGCCTTCAAAGAGTTACAAGTGTCTGAGCTCTGCACTATAGGGCTCAGGATCAGAAAAAGAGGAGAAAATCTCTTGGTCGCGTGCCCAGCTTCCCTCTCCCACTCTCAGGGCCGTCACCACATAACCCCAACCTATGGTCTTTCTCATCTTGCATGGCCACAGAGATGTATGTTGGTCTCTGGTCTTGGCAACTGTGCTACATACCAGGTACTTTCTCCCCCCATAAGTCTAAACTAAGTTTTCTTTTCCTTGACCTTTGGCCAACACTCGCTGTCCTACCATAAATAGTTCCCCACCTTTGTTTAAACTGTTAAACTGAAAATATTTATTGCTTGTCATCATATTCCCCAGGATTTTCCTCTCTCTGCTAAACACACTGGTGATTTGTAGTCACTTTTCATAAGTCTTACCCTTCCGTCTGTCCATCCTTCCGTCCATCCCTCCTGACCTGACCCCACAGACAATTAACACATTTTCAGCCAGCCTACAGGGAAGATGAACTTATCTCTGGAGGGACGGAGATGGAGGGGCACGGCAGTGGCCCAGAGGACAGGCTTGTCGTGCACAGCTTACAGAGACCACCAGATCGTCACCATTTTCACTTGATGAGTAACAACTGATCCCATGTAACCCTGCTCCCAAACAAGGCTATTATACCCAAGCTGCAGGACAGTCAAATTTCATTATCCCTTCTACAAAACATATGGAGGAAACAAAATATTGGAGGATACTCCAGTGACAGCTAATGACATTACCGAAATGACTATAAATATCATCTTTAATCTAATCAAAAACAGTATATCAAAGGCATTAAAGCTGCAGATGCTTACTGTGCCAGGGGGGAACCAAATGAAGCCTTACAGATGTGTCATACTGTGAAGTTATATTTGCATAATAGAAAATGAATGCTGGTTGTATCTTGAATTTCTGCTGCTTTTTAAACCAGGAAGATCTGGATGTCACATTTAGCAAAGATTTTTTTAGGTAGCCTAAGGTTCAGGAAGACAAACGAAAATACAAATCAGCTGCAGGCCTGACGAAAAAATTCCCAATGAATGGTCATTTTATCCCTTGCTAATTATTACCTGGGCTACTCTGTCATGTGTTTAATTAGCATTGTTTCTCTTGAAAGCACATTTTGCTGAACTGATGCTGACTGTGGGGTGAGAACCAACAAAGTAACATCAATCAGTTAATTAACTTGTTAACACATTTCTTTCCTTCTTAATTTCTACTTTCGATTTTCATTTAACTGCTTTAGGATCTGAATTTTCAGAAGGTTTGTTTCTGGGCAACCAGAAGTAGTGATGGGTGAGAGGGGCCCTACCAACATGACCTTTGCGATATTATTTTGCTATTGTAGGGAAAGGATGCTTTTGTTCCCTCGTGGGGTCTCCTGCATTGCAGTGAGCCCTTCTGGGAAATAAAATAACAGGTGTACATTTATTAAACACAGGCACAATCCTGCTTGCTGCTGGAGAAATGAAGAGAGACAGCACACCTCCCACCACTGGGCTCAGGTTTCCCCTCCAGTGTACACAAGAGCAGGAGATGCTCCCAGACTTGGGCACAGCATTGCTTCCTGAGATGGAATATTTCCGAAATGGCAGAGCTGCAACAACTTCGGGCTTCTACGAGCATGAACCAAGACACACCAACCAACCTGGGTGATGCACTACTTCCCTCACAGTGTGCTCTCCTATGTCAACCAAGAGCACTACGTTGCTGGGACTATTGAAATCTCATTAAAACAGGAAGTCTAATAACATTTTCATTTGACCTCCTTCCAGCAGAAGGTACAGAGCTAAGAAAAGAAGAATCTGGAAGGGTTTTTTGTTTTGCTTTAGGTTGTTGTCTGTTCTTCTATTTGATCACCCCTCCCAGCAATGCCTGCCTCCAAAGACTACTTTAACTTCAACCATGGCTTTGCCTGAGCTGTTGTGGTCTCCCAATAGCCCTGCCTCCAGCCGCTCTAACTTGGGTCATGCTCCAGCTTCCCTCTTTGGTGGGATGAGTACAGCACGTCTTTCTGGTAAAGCAACCTGGTTCTGTGTTACATATAGGTGATGCTGGTGTAAAGGATCAGCCAGGGGTTCCCTAGCCAGCTCATGCAGTTGGGCTACATGGAAGAAGGCCCAAGTCCAGTAGCAACATGTTTTGTCTCCCCACACTCAGCTCTTTGAAAGGAGATTTTGAGATGATCCTAAATGGACTGTGGTGGGAATTTGGTGTTATCAGGGTAGAAAAGGATGATATGGTCCTGGTAACTTGTCACGAGCATTGTGGAGGTCTGTGGTCACCCCTGTGGTCATAAACCCCAGTAGGAGCATTGCACTGAGCAGGACAGCAGAGCTTTGTCTTCCCGGGGTGCCTGAGGATGGATTTCGCTAGACTGCACAGTAGATTTTACCTGGCACAGGGCCCACATGTGGTCTCTACTGGAAAAAAAGGATTTTGCCCTAAAATATTATGTGCCTGGATTTATTTATGCAGCAATTTGCATGAAGATATTCATTTTAAAATCGGTCCCCCAAAAAGCACAAGGAAAAAAAAGAGGCTGACTGGAAAAAGGATTTCTTTTCAGCCTTAATTTAAAGTGGAAAATAATGTTTGTACTGCTGCATGCCAAATATATTAGAAGGATTTGAGATTATAATATAGTGTAGGTTAATGGCAGTTTCGTAATCTAATCTGCTGTTGAATTCTGATTTCAGCAACCATCTTTCGTCCTCAGGCTTAGAAGGTCTTTGTGTTTCCATAAACTCCAGCAGATTCAGAGTTCAGAGTTGAAAGCTCAGTGATTTAAATTCGCCATGCTGCTAAGTGCTAAGGCTTAAGAGCGGTGAATAACTGCAGTGCGGAGTCTGTTATACACCAGGACTCCTCCAGCTCCCCAAGCTGGTGACCAAATCCACGCCAGGGATTTGCTCCCTGGCCCCCACGGGCTGCTGCCCACGGGCTGCCGTACGCTTCTGCCTCTTTTGCAAAGGCTCTTACCAGGAGCGCCTGCGTGCCCGCGCTCCGGTAACTCCCTGGAGGCAGGACACACCAGCAGTTTTGCTTTTAAACGTAGCTCGTTTTCTCCACCTTCAGTGAACAAGGATGTCAAAAGGCAAGCCCTAGAAAGGCAGGCCACATGGCATGGCGCTTCTGGGCATCCCCTTCTCCGGGAGGGCACGGGCTACAGGCAGGCAAATTCCTCCCACTGCCTGTTTTCTCAGAGAGAACAGCAAGCAGAGAAGGAGATCTGCTGGTGTGGACCTCAGAGGGACCCTCGGTAGCTGGATCTGACCCAGCAGCACAGCCCACGGGCTGATTCTGCTGCATGCTTTAGAGGGATGCCGAGTGCATTGTGTTCCATGAGGAGCAGGGCTGCGCTGCAGAAGCACTGCGTTGCGTTGGGTTTTTCCAGCTGCCTGAAAGGACACGGGCTGACTGTGCCTCTGAAATGGTGCTTTTAACTCAGCTTGACTGAAAATGTTGACAGACACAATGTGGATTTAGTACTTTGATACTCATGGGGAAAGACTGGGGAAGGAGGAGGGGATGTCCGACAGTTTAGAAGAGGAATATTTAAGGAAGATGCGGAAGAAGAAGCAGTCGGCAACTGGTACGCCTAACCTACAAATGTCAGCTTTACAGAGTGAGTCAGTCTAAAAATAACGTCCAATTGTCTCCCAGCTACTCCAGCAGCACAGTGAAAGCGCAAGTGGTTGAGAAAAATCACCGGAGGGGGGGAAGAAGGATTCTCTGTCTGGCTTTTTTTTTAAAAAGCCTAGGCGTTTAGAAATTTCTGATTAAAAAATGAAGCAAGTACCAGGCACTCACAAGTCTAGATACAAGTTAACCTTGTTTTATTGTATTCACTCTATTTATTTTACCTCTGAAAGGCAGCACAGGCTGAATTCCAGATATTCCCCAGAACACTGTGAATGTAAAATATGGGTATCCTTGCAGAATTGCATGAGAACATACCCCCCATCCAGGCTAGACTCCCTTTCTAGACTCAATATTTTAAATGAGTGTATTGAATATCTCTCCCTATAATTTGCATGCTTTCTTTTTTAGCAGTCTCCCTGTTCGTTTACGCCCTATGAACTATTCCTTTCTCTTTTCAGTGATCATTGAAACACAGTCTGTCTGTGGCAACATTAAATTAATCCATGATAATATTTCAGAATAATTTTTAATGCATGATCCAGAAATCTGTAGATGATTTTTTTCCCCCTGTCTGAAGCTGCTGCTCTACAACAGGTGCATACTGGCTTCAGATGCAGTAAGAGCCAGAATAATCCGTCACCGTTCCATCCCCATGCACTACCATTTGGTTTAGTGAACCAGCCAACCCAAAAGGAAAGACATGCCACATGCCGCATTGTAAACAAACAAGCAAAAATGCTTTTGAAAGACATGAAAACTAAATGCCTCTCCAATGACATATAGGACTGCTGCTTACTTGCAAGTGTTCCTGAGGTGGAAACAGAGGAGTTATTTTTCCTATTAATACTATATAATTCTCTGGTTAAAGGTCTCGCTCCCAGCTGGGAACGATGATGCCATGGAGTTCCTCCCCTCTGGAAGGGAGGATTTTCCAGAAGTTGAGGTTTTAAACAGTTAAGCCCGGGAGGTAGCATTTCTGAACCTAAAACATTCCTCCTCTCCTTTGTTATATTTCCCTTTTCTACTCCCTGAGTGGAAAAAGCACAGCAGGGTTCCTGACATAGACTTCCAATGTCTTGTGGACCCCAATGGCAATGGCATTGCCAAAGCAAGAGCAGAGTGAAAAGGGTCAAGCTCACTACTCGTGATGCAGTTGCTCAGAAAACATCAGCTCTGACGATGCGGAGGAGCACACCATGAGGAAGGCCAGGTGCCAAAAGAGGGGACGCTGCACTGAAAATACGCTATGCCCAGGACGAGATGATGGCAGGGGCCAGTGTTTCTCTGGGACCAGTTCCTCAGCTGGCACAGAGTCATGACTGCTGCTCTGTGATGGGTTTGCACTAGTGCTGAGACTGATCCCTCTCCTCCTAACACTGTGTGGGCAGGACAGGTAAGGAGGACACGAATGATAGCGTCACATGAGTGACTTGTCCTCATGGGGAGGTGGCGTTAGGTACCTTCATGCATTTACCCTTAGCTGGGATGTACCAGGCTTTAACACTGAACACATCAGAGCCTGGGAATGCAAGGGCAATGCAGAACTGGTGGTGGTAAATCACACATATGGGCACATTGGAAAGAAACAGCTCAAAGCACTATTAAGTTGTTAATCAATAATTTGATTTTTCCCTGGATTCACTGGAATCAGTCTCAGAGATGGACTCACACTGTGGAAATACAGCTAGACTTGGGCAGACCACCAGGTTGGGGCTTCAATCATTCAACATTTCACTGTTGCGGGAGCTCCATATGTGGCTCAAACATGCCAGATGGCCTAAAACACACACTGTCCTAAATACTCCAACACCTCTGCCGCCCTGCAAAGCCACCGAACATCAGGCATGCAGTAAACACAGAACTGAATCCTCTCAGATGTGAGCTAGCAACAGCAAAATTGAGTACTCGGTTCAAGAGATCAGTTCTCCAGTTTGTGTGGCAAATTGATTTTTTTTACTCACTGATGCCCACTTCCCTAGTTCATTTAAATAACACCTCTCTGGGAGGCCTGATGGCAGGAGGCTTTGGTGACCGAAAGCCAGAGCTGTTTATATTTACATCATTGGTCTGAATCCAACAGAGACTGATAGTGAGAGAAAATATTAGCCATCTGCCCAATGCTTGATAGCCTTGCTAGCAGTAAAACCAAGAGTGGATTAGATACAGAGGTTGTCTGAATATCCTTTGCTAGAGTTGGCCTTCCCGCTTGGAGAGGGGCTTCCTCCACAAAAGACAGCCATCGGTCCTGTTGCCCCCCTTACCACCTGCTGTCAGACTGGCAGGCAGCTCCAGCCGTCTCCACTGGAGACTCAGCTTTTATGAACGCTGACTTGTTATGAATATCGAAGGAATAATACTGAAGAGAGAAAAAAATGGCTCTGTATAAGCCATTGCTCTTTCTGGTGATGCGTCGCACTCTTTATGAACTAACAGATGCCACACAATGTCCAGTATTTATGGCAGCGCTTACAAAGGTGCAGTTGGAAGGTAGACCTTGCCCGTTACTACGCTATTGTACTGCTCTTCCTTGCCAAAACAGAGTCCTATATTTTCATATTTCCTACCTGCAATTGCATTTTACCGCATACTAAAATCCCTCAGCCGTAAAGATAACGCTTTATAGCCTTAGACCCAAGGTGTAGGTAGTTCCCATACTTGAACTGTCAGCACCGTCAGTGGATGCACAGGAGGTGGAAGGCAGCTGCCTACAGCTTTGCTTCCCCTTTGCCATTGCTGCTACAGCAGAGGGGTTGCCTTATCATGTGGATCACTTCTCTGCCCAACATCCTGCCTTCGAAACTGCTGTCCATAATGAGAGACTAGCAGGGCCACATTTCACTAGTTAAAATTTTTCTTCTTCGTTTGACTGAATAGATAAAATATCTTAAACCTGATTCAGAAGGTGGGTATGTCTGAGAATAAATGGTGTTCTGCACCCTCTGGAAGCTGTTGGGCTCACGGCAGAATCTATCAGAAGGGATGGGTAAAGAGAAGATGATGTTCCCTCACCTGGATGGACAACATGACCCATCTCCCCTGGCTTGGCTAGACACCATGCTGCTCACCCAGGAAGCAAGGAGAAGGGCAGTATGCCATGCTATGGCCTGGGGCTTTGGTCCCCTTTCTCCTCAGCTGTCCAGACAGAGACCCTCAGACTGTGCCTGTGCCCACAAGTGTTGGGAGGGCACACACATGCATCGAGTTCGCAGGCCCAGCCCTTTGCAACCTGCCAAGTGATGTGGGCAGGAGGAGCTGCAAAACGGATTGCTCCTGGTGGCAATTGAGTCACCCTGATGCAGAGCGCGGCGGGCAGCACCGTTGCTTACGAGCAAAGCGATTCAACTGCGCACGGTTGTTGGGTGGCAACGTGTTTGTCTCTGCTCAACTGGGCTGGTGCGTTTCAGTAACTAACATCCCTTTCTTCCCACACAGCATTCCTGTGGCAAAACATTTTCACCGCCTTGCTTTTATTGTGTGTCTTGGCCAGAAAGGTCCCTAGCACGAATGATGGGCTTGTATCATATCAGCTACACTTTATCATTTAAGGCACTAATAAATGCATGGAGAAGTACCATGCCTCGGGACAATTTGGGCACCGTGCAAAGGTCATTCTCTTCAGACCCTAATTGCTCACCAAAAGTGACATTTAAATTGCATATCATTAAAATCATAACAAATTTATTTACCTTCTCCCTTACTGGGATCGTTTTTGCATACATTACACGTTTGATATATTGCATGCTATGGAGGTCAGAGTGTGTTTGCATCATAAAATAGTGTCATGTGGAATCACGATGACACGGGGTGCCAGGCTCCGAATATTACTCATGCACTGGCTGCCCTTGTAGGAGCTGTCACACAATCCCAACTGCCAGAGAGGGCCAATGCTCTCCGAGCTCTGTAGGAAGAGAGTCTGTTCTAAGAAGAGCAGATAATTTTGCAAACATAGTGGGGAAATAACATGGTGAACTCTTCTGGCCAGTGAAAAGGAAGTTGCAGCAAGAAGCTTCTATAAAAGCATGCATATGTGTGTCTCTGAACCATTTCGTCAGTGCTAGCATTTGACATGTATATGTATGTAAGTGTACAGCTATATATCTTTTTTTCTGTCTTAGAAGACAGCGTACAAGCCAACATTTTTTAGGAACTGGATACACTGCTCATCTAACATGTCTAATAGGTGTTTTCTCTCTCGCTCGCCATTATACTTCAAACACTGCATTTTAGCTTCGTCAGCCTGAAAACTACATTCGCCGTGAGAGCTGTTATCATAGCACCTCTATGTTTCTATTTGCTATAATGTGATTAGTTGAAGGCAGACAAACTAAAAGCAAGTTCAAATAAGACAGAATTATTTCAGGTAGCCTCAGTATTCTCTGTTTCACTTACATGCATTTATTTCTTTTGTTCACGGAGTTATTTACTTACCTTTTAATGTATTTTGGGACACTTGGTGATGTGTGCCACATAAAAGAAAAAAAAGGCTTTGTGACTGTAATCATGATAGCCTGACATCAGTGCCAGAGGCTGAAGGAGATCTAGCTTGCTGCCTTAACTGAAGATGAAATAAATCTAATTAGGTATTTCTCCATGTGTTTACCTCCCTTCTTCTACGCAAAGACCACGGAGGACCAAGGAGTCATATGCTCTCCTAAAGCATGCAGAAAATGTTTATTTACTGCTTTACAAAGCCTGAATCAAAGCCTACTGGACTCTTTCCAGTCCATTGAATTTTGGTTGGGTTTTTTTTATTAAAGCTGGGAGAATGTTTTTGGCAAATAAAGAATTTGTCGGAAAATGCAGTTTTGAAGAAGCAACTTGCAGAAAAGAGTCCAACTTGGTAAACAAATTTAGCTGGGAAAGAAATAGAAAACATTTGTAAGGACATAACTGAGACTTTTCATGTTTTTCTTTGGAAATTATATATTTGTTCCACGTGTGACATCACTTAAAAGCTACAAAAAGGGGTTTAGGCTAGTTAGACCCTGTAGAAAAATCTTTTCCTTTGGTTTTCTAGACTGGCCACTGAACAGATGCGTCCTACGTGAGCTTCTTACTCTTTTCCATCCCATCTTCTCTGTTTGTATCACTTTTGCTTGCTTCTTGCTGCCTGTCTTCATCATTTCCAATGCTCTTCCTCGACATGGACTCAGCTAAGCAGATTCTAAGTTACTAACCTCCAAATTTATTGCAAGAAAAATATGCCGCCATTGGCTGGCAGCAACCTCTTACGTTATAGCTTATGCAAAATATAGCAAACGCTGGTGGCCTGCTGTGCTTTCCCACATTGATCTCAAAACATACCGTAAAGTAGACTAGAGGTAAAATCTGTAACCTGTGTGAAATTTGCCAATGAGCCAAGGTATTATTTCCTCTTCACTATGTAGAGGGAACAGCAAAGAGCCAAAATGCACCACAGACTCTCACCCATAACAGAGCCTTCAAAGTGCAACCCTTTAACCCTTCAATGTGGCTGCTAGCTAAACTTACAGGACAATATCCCATGCCTCTGTCAGGCAGAATTCTCTCCGATCAAAGCAAGTCACGTCAGCGATGGTTGCATTGTTCATTGCTGTGTCGGCCTGTTGCTGATCCTGGCAGATGCATCGAGAATATCCCAGCCTGAGACCAGGATGAGACCCTGAGTTCTTGGTTTTCCTGTCGACCTCCTTTCTGAGGTCCCCAGTCCAGCATTGGTCCACCCAGATGAGCCTTGCAGGGGGCTGGATGTGTGCATGGGAAGGGGGATGGCAGAAACACTGGCGTGCAGACTGGTGTCCTTGATCCAGCTGTCGCACTCCTGGCCGGATGACTTGGCAATGCCAGCTTGCCGCTCCGATGCTGCGTGGAAGGTGGGAGCACAAGGGGGGCTCCCCATGGCGCGGTTTGGCTGGCGCTGCAAACCGGGAGCCGGAGCTCTGGAGCTGGCTGCCCTCCTGGTTTTGATTGACTGCAGCTGCTCGTTTGCTCTCAGCTAGGTTGCTTCTGGAAAGCCTGTCTGTTTGACCTGTCTGCCTCCTTCCTGACGCTGAGCTTCTCCTCAGCTGCCTCATTTCCTCCCTGCGAGTGTAACAGAGGCAGCCTGAAATCTCTCTGCCCGTTGGGCTTCCAAGTGACTTTCCATCTATTTAAGCTATCATTAAAATTTAATGCAAGGACTTCCTTTCAGAAAAAAAAAGATTGAGGAACAGAGCATTCCTTTCCTTTTATGATGTTGCCTGATTTTTAGCAACTACGCCCAGATACTTGTTTGACAGCTATAAATCAGGAACAATCAAACGCCCGTACCAACCACGTACAGGAGTTTCCCCAGGACATTGCTCCCTCTTTCTTTCCTCTTTTTTTTCTTCTGCACAGCAGGAGTGAATAGCATAATAGTGGATATTGGGAATAAACTCTTGAGCACTGGAAGGGCCATCATTAGTGCTGACAAAAGCAGCTTTTGAGGCTGAGCCAAGATCAAATAAATGAGAACTGGTAGGAGAAGCTGTCGTGTTTATGAACAGCTTATGAATGTGAGGTTCAAGTTATCACTCTTCTTTGAATCAGTTAACTTTTGTGATACTCTGTATAGATGGGCCTAAGCTGAGGGTTTCCCTTCAATTTAAGCAGAGACACCTTTGTCCTCAATTATTAATTCTTTCTCCTTGGGTGGAGCAAGAGGCTTCCCCTAATTTACTTCCCAGTTGTTTAACTCCAGTCACCACTGTCCTTTCCCTCCCCTCTTTCACAGCTCTCCCACACCCAGACTTCCCCACTGAAAGCACCTGATAGGCCAGCCTTACCCCAAAAGGACAAGGACACAGCTAGTTTCCTGTGAAAACACCAGAGGAAAGAGCTAGACTGCTCTTTTCAAAAAGGGGCTTGTCGTGATATCCCGGCCTCCGCAGCCAAAATGTGCACTGACCACAAGGACCCTACTTTCACCTTCATCCATGGAAGAATTTAATTAATCTTTCCATATTGGCAGGCGAACAACATTTCCTGAAGAGAAAAATAAATGTTAATTTCCAGAGGTAATTAACAGTCACTGAATGAGACTAAAGGGCTTTCATCAAAATTACCAATCAGCTCAAATTTGAAGAGATTCTCTCCTCCTCATTGCTTCTTCATCTCATTCAGCCGGTCCTGCTGAATTAGTGCCTAATAGAGTCCCAGACATATTCATATCCTGTCAAATTCCCATCCTCCCAAGGAACTGTCCCTTTCAAATGGTAATCCAGAGGGCGTATGATGTGCACTCGTTGCTATTTCGGATTTAACAGCTGGCTGCGTTGCCCCAAGGGTAGCTGTGGAAACTTAAACAAGGAATGCGCGCGCGCGTGTGTGTACACGTGTGCATGTAAACGCCTACTCTTTTGCAAATGATACCCTTTATCTTAAATAATGCTCTCTTTATAACTCCTCTCAAGCTAATTCTCTCTTTAGACCACCACGGCTGCCGAAGGAGAAAGCGGTGCAGCTTTGCAGCAACCAAAAGCATGGTCTCACCCCAGGAGTCAGCTGGGCAACTCTTTTCTCAAACAAGCTCCCGCTCGGCAGATGACCAGGGCCATCACCAGTGCTAGGGTGCTGGTGGCCTCATCAAGACCTAAGGGTTTAAAACAGGCTCTCTTCAGGCTATCCTCACCTTGGCCAACTGCAAGGACAGCTCTGGGGGCTACTTTTTATTACATGGCTTCAGATATTCTCAGTGCAGCTCAACATACATGCATCAGGGTGTCTGGGCAAAGGGACGGACGGTTCTCAGGGCTGGTCTCCACAGAGCAGCATGAGGATAGCAAGTAGGAGTCCTCCCAGGTCAGTGTAATATAAAAGCTTCCCTCCTCCTGCTTCGTTAAATATTTTGGGCCTGAACTAAAAGAGCTGTGGTGTTTGCAGGGACGTTTCCACTGACTCCAGCTGGATCTGGCCTTGTAATATGAAAATCTTGGGGGATTCCATGGTGACAATCAACAAGGAGAATCTCTGGTGAAACCTTTCTGTGTGCTGCACCAGGGCACTGCTGGAGACAGCACTAGAAGGGCATGGACCATGATCTCTGTTAACAATATATACTATATGAAAGCTAATAATTCTGGCCAAAGCATATTCAAAATAGGATGCCTGAAGGAAAACTAATGCATTATTCACTGCTTGTTGGGAATACAAGAACATAGAGACAGACATCTGAGCCCTGGGCCTTTTCTGAGATGTACTGTACACGGGCTCAGTGCACTTAGGGAAGCAGAGTGACTCTCACTGCCATAGATTTTTCGTTACTAACAGTATTCAAAATCTTACCCTGTGATCAAATAAAACAAAAAATGTATGTGTATTCAACTTTGCTTTCTAGTCATATACAGTGACGAAAGATGTTTCTAATGCTATATTAATTCCCTTGGTGTAAAATATGACCTTCCTCCACCTTTAAATTAAATCAGACAAGTATTTGTTGAAAGTCACGGGGTGAAACAGTGCAAAAATTGCCAATTTCTCAGTAGGTAACCGAAAACAGTTCTGAACAGAGCACCAACATGATTAACTCCAACACAACACGCAGGCCCTGCTAATGTAATACTTCTCAAAAATAAAGACTGTAAAATAAGGAGAAAATATGTTATTTTATATACTCACAATATAAAATAAAAATCTTTGTGAAGCACTTCAACAGTCATTGTGAGAGCAGCACTGTAGAAAAAACGGTTTGGGATTCACCCAATTGCATGTAGACAGCCTGCAATATAGAGCTCTGTGTCCAAACTCGCTGGTCTTTTTGCGGTCAACAGAGAAACATAGACACTTGGGAAAGTGATTTATCTCTTCCTAAAGTAGATGTCTAAGAAAGGTCAAATGAATTGCATCCTAAAAGTGCCTCTTTCTTTCCACTGACCATAAAGGTTGAAGAGTGTCTATCTGAGATGTAAATTAATACACTGTAGACATGCAAGCCTGTGGGTTGGTGGGGAGGTGCGGGATGCCAAAGTGCACCTCTATACCTCCATCCACCACAGTGAAAAGGTCTGCAAAATAAAGACAGGTAACTCCTCCCCCTCTTTCCCAAAGACCAATTTCCAGGTTTTCATCAGATGAGATTTTTTTGATTCAAGGTGTCTTGCCCTACATCATCTGAAATGATACCATATGGCCAGACTTGCCCCATAATATCATGTCAGACAGATAAACTGATTTTGCAGGTGCTGCTACAAAGAAGGATCTCACACAGATTTGGATCCCAGCAGTTCCAACAAGCAAGCCTGATTTACAGCACTGGTGAAACTTTCTTGGAGCCAGAAGCAGCTTGACTGGAACCCAGTTACCATTTTACACGGCATGTCTTGTCAAAATGGTTTTGAGGCCAACTTCTGATCCTAGCTGATCTCTAAGTGTCACTGCAAACTGGCTTCAAATAGCACGTCTTTTATGTGGCAAATTCTCTTTAAGATCCCTTGGGGGACTGACACGGTACCTATTTTTCCCTCCTGGAAAACAGACTGAATTGTAAAAAGCAACATAATTATATGCATTACTGTTCTCCAAAATTCTCACTTGTTGTTAGCTTCCCTATGGCTCATCGTTTTAAAAAGCCACGTAGTAAAGTACCTGGCTTAACTATGAGATCTTTGCTCTCCTCAATAACTGCTTTCGGCGTAAATTGCGATATGATTTCTAATGAACATTTACACATTTCCTTGAAAAGAGAAATAATTGTGAGAATGGTGTTACCTGAAATCACTGTGCTTGATTTCAATATCCTTGAGTTTATATTTTTCATCTTTGATCCCAGAAATATTGCCTAAAAAGCCAGTGCTTGAAGTTCAGATGACCTCAGAAAAAGACAACTTTTAAATGTAAAAGAAAAGTCAAAATACATTCATATCTGTTAGTATGTGCTCTTATTATAAAGTAATTTAAAAAATACAACTAGATCAGGCTGACAATTACTGCATCAAAAAACAGTAGGTACTATGGCCACATTACAAGCAACAAAGCTGAGCTTGATGATTTATGATAATGTCACTAAAACCTCTTGATATATTTAGCAAGTGGTAATGGTAAAGGCTATAATTCCTCTGAGGGACAATAGTGATGAAATAAACCACGAGGGTCAAGTGGATTATGACCTCGTGAAAACTCAAATAATGGAGATGGAGCTTTATAAACTTCCTTATAATAGATAATGCCTTAAACAATTTTAAAGCTGCTTAGTGCTCGACTCAGACTTGCCATGGGCTTCCTACTGCCTACATAGTATGAGAGGAAAAACCAAAAATTACTTCAGTCATTATGAATCTTGCATCTGCTCAGAACCTCCATTTTAGGTGCAATGAGCACTCGTGCCATGCTCCGAAAGTTTACAACAGATAGTGTGCGTTCACCCATCTGTCAGTTCCCCCCACCCAGCATTTGTACTGTGGGTGCTTATATAGAATTTGTGAATCTAATTTAAAGCTTGCGATGCATCCTGGATTGTTATACTGATAATCACACCTGGTAGCATCAATTTTGCTCCTGTATTGTCGCAGGATCAAAGTGTTTCTACAAGACCAAGTCATAGGGCAAGGTGAATGATACTGCCAACTGTTTTACATGCTCCGCAAAAGGAAGGAGTAACAGCTCAGTGGTACCCTTATCAGCATAGGCAATACACAAAGTCTGTGCAAATCCTCTCCATACAGTTCCCTTAGCCACCCAACTTTACAACAAAGCTTATACAGTCCAGAAGTGCCACATGCCTGAATTCATGTCGAGATTCAGGTGGAGGTAGAGCAACCTGACAGGCAAATGGTGACTATCCTGATCTACTTGAATACGTTTTCCCCTATGAACACTGCGAAAACAGTAAATGGGAGCAGTCCCATAAAGGATTATGTCCATGAGTCGCTAAGGTTACTTATGTACATAGCTTGGGCTCCCTTGTTTGCATTCTTGTTGCAGTTTGCCTCCTGCATGTCAACCCACCTCACCAGAGCAAGTTTTTCTCCTGGTGTTGTACCAAGATACAAACTATTGAACAGGCAAATTCTGGAGAAACCACACGGATAAAGTGCTGAGGCATACCTGTATAAACGAATACCTTTATAAACTAATGCGTGGGAAAAAACTCTCCATCAGAAACACAGAGAAGTGTTTGAGGCCATATTTCTCAATTTCAAAGACATGGAGGAAGAGGGGAGACAAGAAGACGACATAATGCTTACCCACTTGTGTAACAGCACTGATGATGGCAGGCCTGGGAGAGCATCAGTCTGAGATGCAAACGAGGCGATCAACTGCCATTGACAGAGGGATTTTTGATTGATTTTAAATTAAGGTCACTGTCCTCAGGCCACGGCTAGATTTGATTATTTCTGTCACATTTTAGAAGGGTGAGAGAAACTTATTTGCAACCAGTGACTGTCTGTCTTCAGTGACTCAATGCATAATCATGGTTTTTCCAGTGGGCTTTGATGCTTCCAACTTTCACAACGTGCCGTGCACTGGTACAGCATTGTCACTCTGCTCCTGAAAGAAGCAGACATCTTCTTCAAGAACTGAATTTTGAATTACAGGTTTACGCTATTAAGAGCTTATGACATCAGCACCAACGTCATCCTCTCCTCTCCTTCCCAAGAGCATAAAACAACAGGCTCACGATTTATACCTGTACACATTCTGTTCCACGTGTGATGTCATACAGTCCACACATGCCTTAATGAATACATTTGACAACATCCTTTCCAGTTCTTGATGGAACAGTTGTAATGTAATCCAAGTACTCGTGTGACAGCTGACAATCCTGAAACACTAAACCCTCCATTCTTCCAAACCAGAACCTTTTTCTACTCTTAAATACAATCATTTAAAGACAGTTTTGCTGTTGTGCACTTGAGTGACCACCTCCTCCTCACATCCCTGACCACTGTCCCAAGTCGCCCACTTGGTTGCCAATGTTCCCAGCTGCCTCTCTGCTTGCTTACAAGACTCCTCCGCCTTACTGTCCTGATGCCTTCCAGAAAGCCACTCATTCTTTTTGGTACATAATTCTATGTAACTTGGGTGTTAGGAAAGCTGTGGGCAGCACAAAATTAACCCAGATGTGACATTCAATGTAAGAGGTGTATTCGCTGCTGGCAGGTAAGCGGTGGCTATCAATGGACACCTAGGAGAGAGTGTAAGCACAGAGCAAGCCCACCAGCCTTGAGCCATTTGTGGTGGAGGGACCTTTCTGTGCCAGCTATGATTTGGCTGCCCTCCATGGATTTCTCTTCTGTGAATTTGTCCATTCTCACATCAAAAGGACATCAACTGCCTGCTGTCAGATACTCCGTCGGCGAGGGACTCGGCAGTTGTGTTTGCATGAAGAATCACCTCCGTATGGGCAGGCGAAGCAGCCGCCCGCTAGCTTCATTTAATGGCCTCTGCTTCTTGTGCTGGAAGTCACAGCCAGCAGTCCCTGCTCACTCTCTCCACGCCGCTTGGGAGTTGAGAAAACTCTGCCACATCTCCCCTCAGGTGCCTCTTACTAGGCTGAATATACCTAACTGGAAAGCCATTTCAAACCATGGATCATCACTTCCAGCCTGCTCTGAGCCTTTTCCAGCTCTGCCATGCCCTTTTTGAGATGGCGAGATCAGAGCTTCAGCAGTATTCAGGATGCAAGTGCACCACGGATTTACAGATTGGTGTTTTCTTCTCCGTGGCTTTCCTAACAAGTCCTGACATTTGACTCACTCTTTCGGCCACACCAAGCATGGAACTGACATTTTCCTTGGCCTCTCAACCTGGGAAAAGTGATGGCCAAAATCTTTCCGTGTTGATAAGCAAGAGACAAATGACTGGCTGCAACAGCACACTTGTACTGTTGGGAAAAAAAACTTGGAGTAACAGTAGTGGATGTTAAATCCCGAGATGCTATGAAATTCACTCTTAGGCAGCTTGACCTAAATTCCTATGGGCGATGAGGAAGCCACATATTTGGAGTATTTGAAAGAAAACTAGACAAATGCCCATAAATTATCCTATGGGGGACATTCCCACTCTCTTTTGGAAGATGGATTAGGCAGATGACCTACTAAGTTTTTTTTTTTTTCCTCTCTTCTTTCACTAATTCCTACAATGTCATGAGTACGCGTGCTTTACCCTTTCCTAAATCATAATCTGTTTGATCCAGCACCAGTCAAAGGTTTTGAAACGCCCATTAAACCGCAAGAGGAAATCTCGAGCGGTTTGCTAATATCAACAGAAATCCAGATGGAATTACAATCATCTTCTATGTACATTCGAGGGCATATTATGTAATACTAGCCATGGATTTAGTTTAATGCACCTTCCAATAAGCTGCTGGCAACGCTAATAGCGATTTGAAACCTATGAAAAACTCTTTTGCCCTCCACAAAACCATTTTAGAGCCTGGAGTCCTCGGTCAAGGGGCTTGGGATCTTCAGAGTCTTATGGGAAAATGGGGACAAGGGTGGAAAAGCCGGGGGGGGGGGAGGAATGTAAAAAAAGGGAGAAAAGGGGGAGGGGGGAATGAAAAAAAATACGAAAACAGAAACATGGTCGGTCTGAGGTAGCGGCGGAAGATACAAGGTCAAAACTTCAAGCGAGCAGGGAGCAAAACAAATCCCTGAGATTTATTAAAAAGGATGACGCCGCCTGCTGCATCATCCTCCCAGGCATCGGGGCTGCTCCCGCAGAGGCTGGGGCGGCTACGTGGGACCTTCAGCGGTCCCTACCCCACGCATCCCTCGCTGCTGCGTCCCCCGCTTTCCCCCCCCACGCCCCCATGGAGCCTCGTGGGGCCGGGGGGGAGGGGGGGAGCGGGGGAGGGACGCGCCGGCGGGGGGGCGGGGCGAGCGGCGGTGGGCGGGGTCCCGCGTGCAACAGCCCCGCCCACCGCCGCTCGCCCCGCCCCGCCCGGCGCGGGGGGGGAGCGGGACGCGGTACCGGGCAGGGCAGGGCGGTGCGTCCCCGGCGGCGGCGGCCGGGCTTGACAGAGGCGGGCGGCGGCTGTTGCGGCCCCCCATGGAGCCCAGTTAGGGGCTGCCGCACCCTCCACCGGAGGTAGGTGCCGCGGGGGGCGGCTGCGCGCCGACAACCCCGGGCGGGAGGAGCGGTGACAGGTTGGCCGGGGCGGCGGCGTTTTTCGGGAATCCCTCCCCGCCCCCCCCTTCCCTCTCTCCCTCCTTCCCACCAGCGGCCGGGCTCTGCGGTACCGTGGGGAGGGCGGCGGCGGTTCCGCGGTCCCTTCTCCGGCCCGTGACTATTGTTTCTCGTAGCGCCGAGCGAGCGCAGCGAGACCCCGGCGGCGGCGGCGGCTTTGTGCGGGTTGTCCCGGCAGTGGGGCTGCGGCGGTGGGGGGGCGCGGAGGACCGAGGCGGGGAGAGGGACGGGGCGAGACCATGACCACACCGGCGGAGCCATCACCCCCCCCCCTTTCCTCCTTTCCTCCTCCTCCTGCCTGCGCAACTTCTCCAAAATCACGCCCGTGGGTGCGTGCCGCGGCGAGGCATCGCCTCCCTCCCCCCCATCCCGGCTCGTGGGTCCTGCCCCTCTCCCACGGGAAACAAAACACGGCGGGTCACAGCGGTTTAAGCGCCCGGGTCAGCGCTCTGGAGGAAAGAGATGAAAACCATAGGGTGGGTTTCAAGATGGGCGGTTAATGGAATGATTTGGGGTCCCTCTCGTAGCCGGTCGCAAGCGAGGAGGAGGAAGGTTTACCCTTCCGAAGTTGGGGCAGAAATTCCTCCCACTGTCGCCCGCCTTCTCGGCGAAGGCTGCCGGGAGGGAGGAGGAACTGTCACCTGCCTCCCCCCTTTCATGGCTTTTTCTGGACGAGGCTGTCGCGGGGCGTGGGTCACCCGCTCGCCGCCGTCGCCGCCGCGCTTCGGGCGCGCCTGGCGGTGGGTGCCGGGGGGAAGCGTCGCGCCCCAGAAGTTCCGCGTCCCCCCGGGGGGGAGATGCCGCGGGACGGGAGCGGCAGGGCAGCCCTTCGCCTTCGCTCTCGGTTTTTTTCCTCTTTTTTTTTTTTTTTTTTTTTTTACGAGGTTGGTTTGGTTTAGGTTTAGTCGCGGTTGTTGATGTTAGTTTTCTCGCGCGCCGTTCTCCGTCAGAAGCCTCTTTGTAAGATAGCGCTTAAAAGGCAGGATTCCAAATATATGTGCGGTCTGATGGGGATGTATTGTTAAAGGGGAAAGAGTATCTGGTTGCCCGTGAATCCTTCAGGTATTTCCCATTTAAACTTGAGGAAGAAATTTTCTTACCTATTCTAAGTAACCTTTCATGTCACTTATCACCAGCAAACTGGCTTAGCGTTTAAAGTAAAGATTTCCTCACAAATGTGCTCCTGAGGGGAGTGTTTCAGGCGTAACACTCGTATAGGACAGAAAATCAGCACGCTTCCATTTTCTTTTTTTCTTTTTTTTTTTTTTTTTAATATACGAATTTGGAAAAGCCTTTCCTTCTTTTTCGTGGCTGTGCAAGTGGCCCTGGTTACTCCGATGTAGCTACAGTAAGCAGTCCAGCAGCCTGCCGATCTCCTGCGCTCTCTCCTGCGCAGCTCTGCGAGAGCCGCCTGTCCAATTAATGCACCCTCGCTATTTTGTCCTTGGCATCTCGGATTAATTTTGTAGCGTTTCTGTGAGAAGCTCCGATGGGACTCTCTTGGGGGCACTGAAATCTCTTTCACCTTGAGAGACGATGGAAGCCAAATTGGAAGAGGGGATAACTGCTCAAATTAACTGGAGAGCGATGCTGAGTTTCCGTTTGTACGTTAAATTCTGGGGGTGCTGCAGTAGCCAGAGCTCTCTGGGTCAGACCAGGAATCACCCCAGTTTTGCAGGGTCCTGATTGCTTCCTACCAAAAATGCAAGTGATGCGGTTTTGCAACACACTTGGGTCGCATGGCAAGCGCGGGCTCGAGGACGGAGCCAGTCATGTAGCGGGCATGACGTGTGCGATGAGCAGGTCACGCTGAACACGCTACAACTTCAGGAAGCTGGCGTTTGCCATGCAGAGCCTGCAGCAGTGTGAATTACAGGGAAAAAAATGCATTTGCATGTAACAAAGGTGGCTGGCTCATCTCCTGCGTGAGGAACTCATTTTTTTAGAAAATCTGGCTCCTGTTTCTGCCTCTGCCACAAATTGCCAGTGTAGCTTTGGGCAAATCTTTTAATTCCCTGCTTCGCCTCTCGTTGGTTTTGCCCATGACCTGCCAAGGGCTTGCCTATACCGGGCTGTCAGTTCCGACCCTAACTCAGACCCTTTACCTTCCCCAACTGCCTTGTGCGCAGCAGCCTGAAGCCTGCGATAGGTGGTACCTGGCTGCTCCGAGGGGATGCAGTTTGACATTCAAATGCTGCTGCTGGAGCCAATATACAGACGTAGCAGCCTCACAATGATTCATCAATCTCTAATCCTATCCCTCTTCTAATCCAGTCATTCTCTGCTGCTAATCAAATCGCCCGGCATCGCTTGAGCGGTGTTTGGCTGCGTGCTCGCCCTCCTGTCGGCGAGCCTACGTCAGGCAGGGAAGTGGAGGGCTGAGTATCACCATCTCTTCAGGACAGAGACCGTCTGTCACTTGAGGTTTGTAAAATCCGTGGCACGAGAGAGGCCGGGTGTGATTTAGAAATACAAATTGTAGCTAGAGGGTAAATGGCAACAACATCACAGAAAAATGGCCAGAAAATGGCACCTCGGGCGTTCCTGCGCAGCCAGCTGTGTGCATGTCGGGAGGGAACGGAGGTGGAAGGGTGCAGCTCCCTCGGCGTAACAACAGCATTCTTATTTTAGCATGGAAGACAGCCAAAGATAAGGAGTGGTTGTCATCCGGCTGGTTGGAGGATTAAAAAAAAAAAAAAAGAAAAGAAAAGAAAAGCTGTGTGGAAATAGAAATATTTTGATGTAGGTACTAAAGGGAAAAAAAAAAAGCAGATACCCTTGCAAGTGATGGACTGGCCATGTAAAGCTGCGGTACAAGATTTTTCCCATAAAATCCAGAATGATCCTAATTAAGCCCAGACCCTGTTAAATGACACATGGCTTTATTTATTTCAGATGTTTCTAGGTCCTAGAGATGGGGCCAAATGTGAAGAGTTTGATGTGGCAGATAGTTTAACCCCAATTACTTCTGTATAAATCACATGATTGTTACGGGAGCTGAGTACATCTGATGGGTGCCCCAGAGCTACTGATAAATATATACTTTTTTTTTTCCCAAAAAAAAAATCCTGTTTAAAAATCTCTGGTGATGCGGATGAGGGTTTAGGGAAGAGGGGTGGCCATCCTCTCCACTGGCAGGAGGATGAGGATGCAGGAGCTGTTGTGGCGCAGCGTGTCCGCCGGTCTGTGAGCGCAGGCAGCTGAAATGGTGGCTTTGTAGAGCAGGCAGCCAGAGAAAGAGAAGCAAAATGGGAGCTGACAAATATTCTCGTTATGAAACTGGTATGGATGAATGATTTATGGGGGTACTTGCTTTTTTTTTTTAAAAAAAAAAATTATTTTGAGCGGAAGGTGCCGGTTGGCGATGTGTGGTGCTAGCCACGAATGGCTTTGTTTTGAGATCAGACTGCGCTGGGTCACGCCTCCAGAAACGGCATCTACAGAATAACAATACAGTAAAACACTTTTCAGCGTTGCTTGGGTTTCATAGACTGTCTTCAGGAAGAATAAGTTTTCCTTATTTTTTGTTCAAAGCCCTAGGCCTAAATTCTCCCAGCGGGTTCTAGATTTCAAAAAGGTGGTGGCTGTGCAAGAGGTCCTAGGCTGCGGAGGATCATTATTAACCCGTCTCGGTTCTCCTCGGGAATTTCCGTTCCTGGGTTTGCAATATTGCCCATGCTTCCCAGAGCACCGAGCAACTCCGTAAATAGGCCACTCTGTGGAGGAGCTCCTCTGCTGGCTGATTTAATGTTGCTTCTTAGTTCTAGCTTTCCCTTTTTTTTTTTTCTTCTTCTTTTCCCAAACAGGTCTATCCACGCAATCGTTTAACGTGCAGAGCAGTGCCATAACGTGCGGGGGATGAGTTTACCGGGTCATGTCTGTGGGATTTTGCCAGTCTTGTGGGTGGCCGGGTGTCCTGGGGGACCCCTGCGGCAGCTGCTGCTCCACACTCAAGTGCTGGTTTTGGATGTGAGTGACTGGACCCCTCTGAACTGGACTGGTTTCCAGTACACTTTTAGTTTTGCTAGTTAATATGGTATGTAGCTGTTTGGTAATGCTTCTTTGTGGCATCAGATGTGGGGATAAATGTTCTCGGGAATTAACCAAAGAGCCTGGAACAGGTCTCCTGTCCCCTTCACCTTCCTCAGAAAAAAGTGTCCTTCAGCTTAGTGGCTTCCAGGTCCCTGTATTACTTAAAGTGACTGGAGAGCAGCCACTACAGCAGAGGGAAGGTGGCTGCTGTTGGCTTGAAGGGCAAGCTGGGCTTGGATTCTCCCCTGTGGCTGGCACAAAGATCTCAGAACAAGCCTGACCAGAACAAGCCTGATCTCAGAACAAGGACTGACCACGTCCGTAAATGTCTCATTACCTTGTTATCTTTGAGCCAGTGATTGGGGTGAACTCAGGCGGGCAAGAGAGGCAAAAGAAATTTGTCATGACACCTCACTGAGTTTCCGTGGGGCCGTTGAGGGCAGGAACCCCCTTGAACATCCTAGGCTGTGGCTCCAGATTCAGTTGGTCAGGCTAGTTGTGAAGAGCAGTCTCTCCTCCAACATCCGTATGTGCTTCAACCTTTTAATTATTTCTCTGCTTTTATTGTGGCATGGAAGCAAAGAGATGGGAGAAGTGTGGTGGTCTCCAGGAGAGCCAAGAGGACAACAGCTCTTGCCTGTCCCGGCAGACGGCATGCTTCTCACGGCAAAGCCAGCTTATTTGGAGGAGTGCAGGTCTTGCGTTCTAACAAAAAATAATTCGTTAATGGCCAGAGAATAATCACTTTACTCCGAAAAGCCTCTCCAGCTGCATTGCACCAACTGTTCTTTTTCAGCCTCTGAATCCTTAATGACAGTAGCAGCTAATTTCTCTTTCTGTGTTTTTCTAGCTGCAATGTCCTATTTTCTCTGAGTTTATTGAGAAAATAATAGAAGTCATTACATAGCTACTTGTCACCTTTCAGAGAAGAAAACTTCTCCCTGGTTGAATGGCCAAGTTAGTTACTTGGTGACTGACTCAGACAATAGTGACTTTTTGTAGCTCACCAGTTATTAATCTGTGCTTAGTGAATCAACTAATTAGCTGTAGGAGTGTTACTTAGCTTATAGTCCATGAATATCAGAAGATGGTGAATAAACTAGTCACAAACAGTATAATAACGGCACATGCATTCTGTTGGATGTAAGTAAAAAACCCAAAATATAGAGTTGGGAGTGACAAAGTGAGAAATGTGTGTTCATTGTGTTTATTTTTTTAAAAATTTGCTTGTCTTTGAAAGCTTATGTGACAATACTGCACAAAATGGTTTTTGGTTTAAAAAATGATTCGGTATTCCTTTGGTTAAAGAAAAGATACTGAGAAACATTGAACTAGATGAAAGGCAATGAGAATGGAAGATGTGGAAAACTAAGTAAAACGTGAAGTATTTTTGTGTATATGTGGTACGCATCTTTCTGGTTGCTGGTGATGGATCACTTGCCGTAGAGCTGGATCCACACAAGGCCACTGCAAAGCAAACAGGAAGGGCAACGCATTGGTTTTTTGATCAGGATTTTCCTAACCGAGCAGTCAGGCATCACTGTCTGAATAATAGATGCCCTCATCTCCGGCCTTGGCGATGGGGCTGGAGATCAGGAGGCAGCCCTTGGCCAGGAGGTGTGTCCTGCAGAAAAGTGTGTGGCTGAGCCTTGCTCTCCAGGTTGGAGGATGCCAGAAGGAAGTAGGAACTTACGTACAGATACATGTTATTGTACTTTTTCCCCCCCAACAAAGAGTTGAGTACTTCCCAGGGAAGAAGATGAGATGTTCCTTGTTTGGAAGAATTTTGTCTGTGTTAATGTCTCGGGCAGCTGTCTTTGGGGTTCTCAGAGAGGGTTATTGCAGGTGCCAAGTCTATTGGACCTGCTGTATAAGATGCATGGCCTTGGGGGAGAGTTTTCCACAAGCCCCATGGGAGAGCAGTTGAATCAGAGGGGTTTACCCAGAAGATCAGTGGAAGCATGGGTCTGCAGGTCTGGAGGGTCTCCTGGTGTGCCAGCAAAGGGGCCCTTTGGCACAGGATACTTGCTGCTGGAGTAGATATATAAATAAATATATACGCAGACAGGCACATGCACACGTGCTTGCACAAGCATATCCCAGAAGAAGGAACGCATGGGAGAGCCTTGCTGTTGTAGCCATGACGTGCTGTTAATTCATCTCTGATCTCTGGGGGCTGGATGGAGTTACCGCTTGCTGTTTTGCTTCGGGAGGACATATGTATGGTTAGGGTGGATTCACAAAGCCTCTGTGGTGGAAGAAATGGGGCTTAGTGTCACAGCACTTTTGCGTGTCCGTGCAGGATACATGAAAGGGTGTTGTTCTCTTGTGGGGCTGGTGGTGCTGAACTTGGTATCTCGCATCTCCCCCCCACCATTGTACCTAAGTGGCTGTTCAGCGTGTGGAAGACTTCTCGGCCAAGCTCCAGTTACACTGGAACCGAAGTAATGTTCGTAGGTGAAAGAAAGCAGTTGGAAGGAGTTATATTTCCCCACTTATTGAGGGGAAAGGCATCTGCCTTTGGTTTGGGTTTGCCATTTAGGTCCTTGGGTGGTTTTTTGTTTCTTTTTTTTTCTTGGATGCTCAGGTAGCAGCTGTAGGTCCTCCACATACATGTTTAGCTATGAAACCCTCACTTGTCTTTTAGGATACATTCTGGCTGTCGCCATAGCTTTCTGTCTTCTGAAGAGGGTTATGAAATGGATGGGACTAGCCCTGGATACCCTCAGATGCTACAAAGGAGAAAGTGAAAGCAGTGTATGACTGTGTGCCGTGGATCCCCACGTTCATAGCATGTAGCCGCAAAGCTGTGCAATGACTGTCCCGGAGGGACCTAGTGCAGCCTCCCACCTGAAGTGGTTAAATCCAAAGAAGAGATGGATGCCATTGATCATGAACAGGCTCCAGACATCTTAAATTTGCTTTGGTTACTGGAGAGGCTGGTCAACACTCTCGCTTCCTATTTGCTTTCTAGTGGAACTGAAGAGCTCTTTGCTTTGAAGCATAAAGGCGCAAATATTTTGGGACCTGGTGATTCTGAAACTGCTTTTCTTGAGAAGAGGTGCCACTGCGTTCCCAAGGAGCTAAGGTTCTCAGCTAGCAGCCTTTTATTTTTAAAAAGGAAGGAGGTGTTTTTATTAGAGTTTCCTGTTTTGAACTCTTTGGTTAAAGGGTATGAAGTGGTCAGAGGTGGAAGAGTTATCATTTAGGTCAGGATTGTTTCTTTATGTTTTTGTGTTTGTATACATAGCACACATGTGAATTATTTTCATATTTATATTAAATATTTTGATTTGTGCAGATTTTTTCCAGTTTTATTTAAGGCTGCTACTTCAAGGAAGAATGAATAAGGTTTCCTGTCAGGAATGGTTTAGATGTAGTGGGTCCTGCCTGAGACAGAGGGATAGGTTAGGTGACTTCTCAAGGTCCTTTCCAGGACCTTTTCTGTGGTTCTAGGCAGTTACCCAGCAAAAGAAATTCGTAATAGGTTGTGCTGGTTATGCTGATAGGGTTTTGCTATAGCATTTAATGTTGATATTTGTTTGAAAAGGAAATAATAGCTAATTGTAGCATAGTTACTGTTGCTGCCATCGGACAAACATTTCTTAAAATTAAAGAGGAAAACAACTGATGTTACATTTTTAGACTCGCATCGTGATATGGCTATGATTAATTTTTCCAGGAGCTTTGTGGTTTTTATATCTGCTTAAGTGTATTAACATTTTAAAAGGTCAAAGGTAAGCTTTAAAATGGTTGCCAAATTAAGATGGATGGGTGGAAAATGACATTTACTTCTTGTTACTGCACATTGTTTGAATTTGACCAAAGGCAAAAACAAAACAAAGAACAACCCTCTCCCCCATATACATGCACGCATATGTGCACGCACAGACAGACAGACACACTCCCACCACCTGCCTTCCCTGCACTCCTGGTCCAGGAAAACCTTACTGCTCTAGGTAAATCATCATCCTAACAAAATCAGTAGTCCGATGTCTTAATTTCCAGACAGCTTAAGTATCCCTTTGTGAAGTGTCTCATTTAACTGATGTGAGTGGACTCTGTAAATAAAAGTAGCTAAAATATTTATATTAGGAAAGCATGGCTAATGGGAACCATAACCACGTTATCATTTCCTGCCCTTGCTGGATTGGAGATGATGACTTCATCAGGGAAGGGACTGTACCTTCATCCCTATCCGTGTGGTTCCTGGCACACTGAGTCCTTCTGAAAACAGAAAATAAAATACGGTGGGAACGATGCCGTTGCCTCCAGTGGGAGCGGTGGCCGTTCCCAGCTGAAAGCAAGGTTTTAGAAGACCCTCTCGACATACAACTTCGGTTTTGGAGAAGGAAGGACCGCATCTGATTTATGTCCATCCTTGCCCTGAAATGATGATGGGGAGCTAGGCCACCTCAGGAATCGCAGCCGCTCTCTCCTTCAAGGGACCCAGCCTGTTTTTGTGGATGTTGTTTCACAAGACAGTTTCGCTGCCGTTACTCCCTGACACAATCCAAGGTTTAAAAAAAAAAAAAAAGGAAAAAAAACAAAACCCTAAAATTTCCTCAAGTCTTTCTTCCCACTGGTGGCTGGCAGGTCACCGGCGAGGACTGGGGCTGCCTCCTGCATCAGCCTCCAGCTGCCTCAGCTCCTGCCAAACCGCTACGGACTTCCCAACCTGACGCGTGCTGCAGGGGCTGTGCGGGAAGAACCACAACGTGGCGGGGTCCATTCTGACTTTGGGTCACTGGTGGTTTTTCCATAGATGATTGTAAGCTGTCACAGCTGTGGATGTTCCAAGGCGGTCGCTCCATCTGGAGCAGGGTGCCTCGGAGAGAGGCGTATGTGCCTCCTGGTGCCAGAGTGCTGGGGTCACGTTTCCCCTCAGGCTTCGCCAGCCCTTTCCTTCTGCATCCTGACCGCTTGGAGTTAGTCCTTTTGTTCTTGAGGGCTTTTTAACTTTTCCACTGACTTTCCTGAGATCTGAACTGTCTCTTTCCCAAAACCTGGGGCCAGATACTGACCCCATTAGCTGCTGGTTCAAAATGGCACAGATATGACTGGGGTGAAGCTTTGACTCTATATCAATGGGGTCACTTAGATGTGCAGGCTACGGCTGGGGCACCGGTAGCCAAGAAAAGGTCATGCTGCTGTTCCTGTAGCCGTACCTACCCAGCACGCTTGGGTGGGCAGTGTGCCAGCCCCGTGCTGCAGGGGAGAGCGGGAAGATCCCCATTGGGCTCCCCGAGCCAGGGGGCTGCCAAGAGTGGAGCACCATGGCAGGGTAGCCAAGGACTGATGGGGGCTTCCTCAAGGGGAAAAAGCTGCAGGGCTCAACCCCTGCCCCTGTGCAGAGGCCCAAGATGTGTCTGAGGTTAGGATAAGGGATGGTCAAATCCTTTCCTTCCTCCCTCAACGAGCAGTAAGCTCTCCTAAGCGTCCCTTTTCTGGGTGCTGAAAATGTTTATCTGATGAAAAAAGGAGAGAAAACTGTAAAATGCTTTGTTCCAGTGTGAAACTGTATTTTTTCATTTCGAACTGAATGGATTCTTTCAAGGCTTCGCTGCCCTCCGAGTGGAAGAAACAAAACAGTTTTATTTTTTCAGTTTACTGAAAAAGAAAAAAATAGTTCTTAAATTGCTCAGCCCAAACATTTCTTTTTAATTTTCTTTTCCCCTGCCTGGCCACCATAGCAAACAATTTCATTATTTGCATAGCTCTAATTGCAGTGATTAAACAAACACAGCAAACGCCGACCCTTCGCAGAGCCTCATTGCAGCCCCACAGCCAACTTGGTCTGTATTTTGTCAGCAGAGAGGGAGATCGGAGTGGCTTTGTGCTGGACTGAAAAGAAATTATCAACGATTTTTTTTTTTTTCAAACTGATACACTCAATGTCAGTTTAGAGCAAGAATAATTTTACCCGTTCTCTTGCTAGCAGGCTGAGGAATATCACCAAATTGTGAACCTGGTACAGTTTAAAAAGCATTTGGATTTTCAGTGTCTTGTTCATGTGTTACTCTTCAGTTGCAACCTCTGATGCTGTTATTAGGATCATGCGTAGGGCTGATATGCTGCTAGTGATACCCGTATTAACATGAAGGACTGAGAAACAAACATCTACGTTTTTATTTTTCTGTTATGAAGATGGCAGGTACCCGGAGACAGGGTTAAGGAAAATTTTATTTGGCTGCAGTTCCGTCAAATAGGAACAAACAATTTTTTGGACATTTTTTAATGACATTTATTTATAGCAGGTAGCGCACAGGCGGCTGCTATTTCTCAGCGTGCTGGAAGAATGTTCTCCAGATGGTGCTTACTGTTTATGCTTTTATTCACTTCGCTTGAACACAGCAGCACTCTACACAAAACATGGAAAATTGGAAAATAAAAACAATTATGTTTTTACAAAGTGACGTGTGATTTGCTGAAACATCTTAGTTGACTGATGAGCGATGCTTGGGGGCAGCGTGGGGGATTGCGCCTGTCCCAGAAACCCCACGCCTGAGTCCCCAGATGGGTGACAGGCATCGCCCCAGCTTGGCAGGGACTCGCCCTTCTCTCCCCAAAAGGTGGGTTTGAGCACGGCTGCTAATCCTGCCCTCGTGGCTGCGCCTCTTCTGCTTCCTTTTTCCCTCACAAGTATTTGAGTGAATGTAGGAAAAGGGTTATAACGGCAATGTTTTGGTTGGGTTTGCTGTGGCCGTGCAGCCCCAAGGTGAGAGAGATGCAAGAAGCAGCATTTCGTAAGCCTCGCGTGTGCCAACGTGTTCCTCTGGCTTCTAATCTCAGTGAAAAATAAAGTGGTCCAGCTGAAAGCAATAGCAAAAGTCACGACTGGTATCCAGAAGGACCGTCGTGGTCCATGATTTCTGTTGCTTGCAGTGGTGAAAATACATATCCAAATGGTGGGCATGCTCTGGCAGGCTTTTGTTAGGCAGCTTCTGCAGGACGATTCACACAAAACGTTTTCAGACTGGAAGCTTTAAATAAAGGACTCTGGAATCTTAAGAATTTTTTTTTCATTAAGAATAATTGGAAAAGCATTGAAAATAATTCAATTCTTTCAATTTTGTTTAAAAAAAAAGAAAATTAAAAGGAGGCAATCATCAAAATGGATATCAACAAGCAGGAAAAAAGCCTTTTTTTAAAAAGAGTTTAATATATATTTATTTATATATGTGTGTGTGTGTGTATATATAAAAAAGAGAAATAAATATTTCTGGCTTCTATTAAGAAAACAGAACAAGAAAACAACAAAACCCACAGCACTTCAGGACAATTTTTCAAATAGCAAAAGCCATATCAAGTGTAAACTTTTGAATGGGACTCAGTTATTATTTCTGTGTAAACATTAGCCTTCGGATTCCTTCGAAATCTAGTTTAAAGCCAACAATACTTTTAGGGAAATTAAATTTCAAGAAATTAATGTATAAACAGTTGTTCAACCGGTTTTAGGGATTTCTTCACTAAATGGGCAGCGCTGTACGGCACTTCGATTTCTCTCCCTTGCCCGTTACCCAAGAGACAGCCCTTTTCCAAGCAGAATTCTTGCTACATCAGCTCCATGCTGTTTATCTTTCGTTGCTCCCTTGGCAGTTATTATTTCTTAATGTGTTAATTGTAGTTCCTGGACCCTTGCATGTGAGTGTGTGTAATGTTCACGGTAGTGATGCCGACACGTTCTCTAGTTCCGGGAATCACAGAGATAAAACCTTGCATACAGTCTGGGCACAAGGCATCCAGTAAGAGAAACCAATTACAAGAATTCAAATAGCATAAGAAGAATCAAGTGGGTAATCGGAGAGAGCAGGCGTTGGGTTAGGTTGGGGCTTTTTTACTTATTCCATTATGATTCCTTCTACGGCTCTTGCTTTGTGTGATATATATATTTTTTAATTAAAACTTGAATTATGTCACTTGCTTTCCACCTTTTAGCAGTATTTCACAGTAAATTCATTCCTAATAGCAAGTAGTCAGGGCTAAGGAATGGCTTTGCTGAGCGATGGGGACTGTTAATTATTAAAAAGAAACCTATGGATTTAAAACAAATTAGACCTCATTAAGCCTAGGTCTGTTTCCACACAGACCAGCTGACATGAAAAAGTCCATCTACCAGCACGGAAAATCGCATTTTTTAGCTGACACATCTCTAGTAGAGATGTGCCTGGGCTGGCACGGCGTGCGTTCACTCTTCTGGTTCGTGTCGGAGATCCCCGGTCTCTGATCTCCATTCGAAACCTGTGGCTTTCTTGCACCTTTCCCTTTTTTCTTAGATCTCCTCTGCCACCCTTGGATGCTCCTGGTTGATGCCACTCAAGCTCGTGTTCATGCAGGAGTCCCACCTCATTCCTGGAGATGGCTGCTGGCCATCAGCGGCCAGTGTCCACCTGGGGCTGGCTGGGTGGGTAACCCAGCTCCTGGACCATCTTGGTGCTAAGCCCGGGTGAAAAGATTGGCTGCTCTGGGTTTAGTGAAGGGGGAAACACAGGAAAACTCCATTTCTCTTCCTTTCTTTTGGAGAAGAGGGAGATCTTTGACTTCTACTGTGGGGCTCTTGCCATGGCCAGGCCAACAAACTCTGTAGGATGGATCTAGTTATTCTCATTTACAGAGACAGGTTTTCTTTTGTTTGTTTGGGTTTATTTTGTTATCCAAATTTGGCTTTGACTCTTAAGTTGTTTGTGCTTGGAGGTTTTCTGGACTTCACAGAAAATCCAGAGGGCTGCAGAGATTGTTGTAGACCATGCACTCAAACCTAAGTAACTGCGGCATGTTTTAACCTGCTCTTCTGAAATTTTTTGGAGGGAATGGGTTAGTGCGTCCACAGGGAAGGTGGAAAAGCGAAAGGTGACCTATACCGAGCATTTTAATGGTATGTTTGCAAGCATGCCTTGTATGGGCTTTGCTGTCTTGCAGAGACATCCCCCAGATCTTCTCTGGCGTTACAGGCATTGACACACTCATATCGGGAGAAGAAACGCCCATTCTGCTGGCTAGAAATCAGCAATAACGTTTTGACATCTGTGCAACAGTTTAAAATGAATTATTCAGCACATAGATCGTGCTATTTGAGCAGCCAGCACATATCTGCCCATTTACTACTGTCAGTCCATGGTGGAGATATCATTGATGCCAGTGGGAACTGAGCACATGGACTGGGGGTAGGTTTTGGCCCATAGCCTGGAACAGCATTTGACAGCACCCCTGCAGAATATGATAGGGATAATCTGCTTTGCCACCAGCAAAAGACCGAAAGACAATGCCAGTCTGTTTCTTCTCTTAGAGTGTTTTAAACACGTGCAGAAAAAAAGACTTTAAGAATTAAAGAATTGTTTGACTGTCTTAAGTTGTGCTTTAAAAAATGAAACTTACATGTAATTTTGATGAAATCAATGGATGGCATATGACTCTTCAGAAGCCCTGAGCATCTATGGCTTACTGGGAGTACACCCAGAGCGCAAACTGGCAGCAGGTCCAGGCCAGCCTCCAGCTTCTGCCGAGTCAGAGAGTTAAAGTGAAGCAGTCGTAATTCCTACCAGCAAAGAAAATTCATGAGATTCACAAAGCAAGCAGCATCAGATTTGGAAAAACAAGCCAAACTGCTGCAAGAACACACTTTGAGGAACTGCAGATGGGGAGCTGGGAGGACCTACAGATCAGCCAAACACCAGCAGAACTGGGTCTGCTCAAGACAGGCTTTCAGGAGAGAAGGTGGATGTTTATCTTGTATTTAGCTTCCTAATTCAGCAAGGTCATCTGAATTAAAGCAGTGTATGTACGGTGAGAGTCTAACATCTGTTATTTCACAGGACACTTGTTCCCTGTAGCTGCCTTTTAAATATAAAATGCAGAACACAGTATGGAAGTGTTCTGTGCTATGGGTTATTGTCCTTTTCTCACCTTCCTTTAAGGACTGTGTTATAGCTGTCCACTGATGCTTATCTAGCAGGCAAAAATTTGGGAGCACTCAGATAACACTGCAGAGTGAAGCAATGTCATCTGCCCATCATTGTCCGTGTTTTTCAGGTGGCTAACAAAAAATCCAGCCTGCCTCCATTTCTACCTGCTCTTCCATTTATATGTAAGAAATAATACCCTACAGTGGAAGTAGCCCAGTGCTGTACTTGGAAAGGCAAGGCATGTTATCCAGGTAACTGTAAAACAAATGGTTAGTATCCATTAAAGTTCTTGTGCAGGAAAGCGTATCTATTGAGAAAAGACGCTTCAGCGCGTAATGAAAGTTAAGCAAATCCTTATGTCCCACTGAAGTCAGTAGAATTTAAGCATATAGTTAAATCTTACATGCAGTAAGGGCATATGCTCTGATAGTAACACTACAGCTGTAAGATTTTTGAACCCCTGTGTGTGTGTGTAGCTTTATTTTCAGAGTCCCCCAGAGTTTTGCAAGTAGCAGAAAGATGTGAAATTGTGATAAATACCATGCAGCTCTGGATACTCAGGTGTGGTGCTTCAGCAGGAGGTGGGACCTGGCTTCCTCATCCGGTCCTTGACAAGCGCAGCTCGGCAGCTGCTGCTCCTGCAGCTGGGTGCGAGCTGGAGTCAGCACCCCCTAGGTGTGGGTACACGTGTGGGGTGTTTTTGTAAGGACTAAAGTCTGTTCTAGCTTTAGTAGGGCTGCCACCACCCAAGTGCCTGAACCTTCTTGCCATCTTTGATCCGCTCACCATCACTGCGCTCCCCTGGGGCGGGAGGATAGATGACCCTTGGGCAGGGAGCAAGAAGAGGCACAGAGAGATGTCGAGTCCAATTTTAAAAGTTATTTTCTTATTCACATATGCAGAGACAGCTCTGCAGGCATTTTTCCAAACCTCCTGTCTGTGTAGTCCGGACCCTGTCTGCAGTAACAAACCTGGCTGAGAGCAGCTTTGCTCTGCCTCGCGTGGGAAGCTCCTGATCCCAGAGCAGAGGAGTATACCTTGCTAGTGTAGGTATGGAGTGGCAAGAGGATATGGGGTCTGCAGAAGACCGAGAAAAAGGGAGGAGGGTAGATAGCCGAAGTAATATATGTCTGAGGGTGAAGAAGGCTACCTGGTTTTATTGCCACTTGATTGGAAGGATGTGTGTAGCTTGTGAGCATCCATTAATTAGTGATGCAGTTGCTCCGTGCTGGTATCAATAAAACCTTAATAGTACATGATACCAGCCTGTGATTGCTTACTTTTTTCCACATCCCCTTGTGAGGATGCGCGTATGTTGGTGCAGCTGTGCACTGTGTACGGTGTATAGGTGCTGTGGCTGCTTACTTAAGAAAGGGACAGTAAAATCGTTCGGTGGCTAGTTACCTCCCATGTGATTTTTCCAAGTGTTTATAAAAGAGTCTTTGATACGCAGCACTCTCTCACGTGCACAAAATAACCGACGTTGTTTTTCTTCCTTTTGCTGAGACATATTAATTCTTAAAATGGCTCCTGAGCCGGCAGTGCTCGGTACGTGTGGTGACTGCAGCCTGACGGGTTAACAACAACAACAACAACAACAACAACAAAACCGTCTCTCCTTCATTTCCTTTATATGCACATCGTGCAGCTTTTCAAACAGTGCGTCAAACACCACCGGCTGGAAATTTCCAGGCCCATTTCCTGCCTGGTGCATGCTCATGAAGCAAGATCGTCCGTACGGTCCGTAGCTGCAGTACTGCAGGAAGTCAATAAAGGGCTGACCACCTCACCTCTATCAAAAGCAGTTGAGGAGCCCTGCCTCATCTGCCTTATTAAAAACACACCTGACTCCCGCAGAGAAACCTAGCTGGGAACCTTGAAGAGGAGGGATAAAAAAGGAGGCTGAAATTGCAGTGAGTATTCTACAGCTAGGTTTGCAGTAAGGTTATAGAGCACTTATTGTAAAATAAACCAAAAAGGCAGTTTCATTAAAACGAGGAAAATGCCTGCATTTAATGCAATGAACTTCTGACTCTCCCACATACAGGATGGCACAGAGATAAGATGATTAGTTATTGCGGCGATGAGTAGATTTAAATAGCTCTCTAATGGATTTGTATTTTTGAATTTCAATATGTATATGCCTATGTATGTGCATGCGTGTATATAGTTAATCTTTGCAAGAAAAGATATGATGTAGAAATAGGTGTGAGAGATAGAATTTGTACTGTAAAATGTATTTTAGGATGTGTTTGAAAGGGTGCTTTTTTTTTTTCTTTCCCTTATATAAGAGTAATTGATTGAATGTTTGCCAACCCTCACTAGTATCCATCAGGAATCCCCACCCCCGCCTTCCCCAGGCCTGCTAGCTTTTTCTCACCTTAAAATGAAAAAAGAAAGAACTTTAACAGAATGATCATTGCTTTAGCTTAATATTGTAAGATTTCAGAGATTGAATTTTCTGATAGTAATGAAATGAACCCTGAGTTGTACCATGAATTTGATTGCAGTTAATTTGATTTTTGAGATGCTCAACAAAGCTAGCCCATTAGCTTTAACCTCACATACTTTGAATTTGTACAAAGTGGTATTTTTTTTCATATATATATGTATAGATAATACGAAAATCTCTCCCTGGTAATTCAGTTGTTTGTAACAATTACTGTCAGTGAGTAGTTACTAACTATAGCACTGTTGGAAGTGGCATCCGGCGTGTTGCTGACCAGTAATCCCACTATGGTTGCTGCTTTGGTGGTATACAGGGTTAGTTTTCCTTTTCACAAGGGAAAATACAGCTGAACATCTCAGCCAGGAGACACACGCAAACTCTGTCCTGCAGCTTTTTCCAGTTCTCACTGATCTTAATGAGACTAGTCATATGAATAGGAGCGACCCTTGGCAGAAAGGATTTTTTTTTGGCTGAAACTCACAATTTCTATTTATTTGATTTGCCTCTGCAGACTTCAGAGTAAAGTGCTCCTCTTGGTAGTATTTGCCAAGAGGCAACAACCGTGGAGTGGGGCATCCTCCAAGGTGGTCCCAGCGTCTGGCCTTTTCTCTTTACACAGTTTATTCTTGGGTCAGCAGTTAGTAAGATGGTGGAAGATGGCCTTTTATATCTATGTGTATAAAAATAAAACCAGCTTCAGATAAGCAAGTATTCAGTGATGTCAGAAAACTAATGGCATGAGGCTAGAGATAACTGGGAATAGTATTAAGGAGTTGATTGTGTAGGGGGAAAAACAAGAGGGGGATTTTGCAACGGAGAGGAGACTGGTCACTACGGGGAAAAAAAGTAGGGAAGATGTGGTTTCCAGAACAGGAAAGAAGTGAGATCGGGGAGGGAGGGGATGAATGGTGGGGGCATGCAAGTTGAGAGTGATGCTGAATGTTTTCCAGGCGATGGGCAAAGGTTGAACTGCAGAGGAGATAACTGTCATGAGCTGCTCGTGGGAGGTCCTGTAAGCGGGGGAGTGCAAAATCTCAACAGAAGTCAGGGTGTATATGACTTAGCGATGTGTGGGAGGGAAGGTGCCCATAGATGGGAAGAGGGTTGGACACATGGCTGGAGACAAGGTGTTTTGTCTGGATCTATGCCACTGAAGTGGGCACTTGGAGAGTCAGGAGCCAGGCGACCTCCCTCCAGCTCCGTCATTCCCAGCAAACGTGCTGGAGGGTCGTCTCCCGGCCCTGGGGCAGCCCTTCTCCTTGCTTGGGTTCTTCTGCCTGTGTCCCATGGAGGACTCCAGGCAGGCACGGCCGGCTGCCTATGGGAACAAGACCAGGGCACGCACCAGTGCCCTCCTGTCCACCTGAAGCATTCACGTGTTGAGATTGGGATAGAGCTGAGCACTTGCTCCGGGAGTGATCCAAGAGGTCCCCAGTTTGGGCAGGGTGAGGAGCCGTGTACCAGGGAGTACTGGGGCAGGGAGCTGCCCTGCTTCTGGAGGATGCTTGCGTGCTCACGCCTCTACAGCATCTTCTCAGGGCCTGCCGAGCCACGGTTCAGGTGTCTCCCTTGCTTACTACAGGGCAAGGAGAGGTTTTGTTATTCCTAACCTATATTTTATAGGGTTTGGGTTGTTCTTTTAATTCTTCTCTTTCCTTCATGCCACTTTTGGTGTCCCAGTCTGAAGGCAAGGTGCCCAGTTATTTTGGCAGGAATTAGGCAAACCCATTCAGCAGCAGAGAAAAAGGGGAAAAACATTAAAGAGAAAGCATTGATGACCTCACCATAGAGTCCCATAATCCTAAATTTAGCATTAAAACTCAAGGGAGGGGACAGAAACCCCATCTCTGTCTTCATGGAGTGCTGAAACACGGCACCCAGGAAATGCTCAGGCAACAGAGACCATGAAAACATGCTGCTGGCATAGGGCTGCCCTGTGATGCCGGACGTTTTGCCCTACGGTGGACAGTGCTTGCCCTTCTGTGGGAATCCATATCCATCGCCTCCTTGCTGCCAGCTTGCACCTGGTGCAGCGGAGACGTGGGTCTGCATGCTTCCCAGAGGGACATGCCTTTCCCTGTGACCGAGGCTGGGAGGGGCATGAATCCTCACCAAAAAGGATGATACAGTTTCCAGACTGCAGCTAAGTTAGACTAAGTCAGAGGCAGCGTGTCTGACATTTCTCAGCCAATGTTAGTTAGAAAGGAAACAATTTTACACATCAGCAATTTTTTATGATTAATAATATTATCCTGCCTTAATTGAAAAATGGGCCGGTGCCCTTAAGAAAAAATTAAGCTGCAGGAATTAGTATCTAACCTCTTTATGATGAATGTGTATTTTTACATGCTGCATATTACTGTCAGTGCTTCTAGAAATAATAGTGCCGTGTATTGTAATAAAAAATCATCCCGTGTTGTTTGTAGTTGTGTGGCACCATTCTGTCTGGCTGACTTGGCTTTAAGAGCCTGAACGCTTGAGAAGAAGCAACGCGAGGATGCCGAAATCCTTTTAAAGGGAATTTATGTACAAACAGGAGGATGATGTGTAGGCTCCAAGCTCTGCTATCAGTTGTTAATGCTGAGAGATATTCGGGAGCAGTCGATGCCAGATGGAGCATTAGCGATTGCCGGTCTCGGTGCCTTCGTGGGAAGTCGGTCATAAAGTCGGCGCGGGCTCCTGTTTGTGGGATTTTTAAACACCAGTGAATCATTTTATGTAGTGAGGCAGTTGTCGTCGGGGTGAGTTTGTGCGAAGGTCTTTGCGAACCACTTTCTCTACCCAAACAAAGCTTGAGAAGGAGAGAGAGGCGATGCCGAAGGACTGGGAGATTTGTTATGCCCGGTGGAGGGCCGGCAGCTGGGCTCTGCTGAGGTCTGCCAGGCAGCGGGCGAGAGCGAGGGGGGGTGTTGTCTGCCTCTGCCTGCGACCGCCGGCCATCCCGGAGACGGGGCAAGTCATGGCTTCCAGGCATCGTGCCCCTTTCGCCTGTCTGGCGCCAGGACTTTGTCTCCTGCAAAGCAGCCCAAGGAAGCTGGGCTTAAAGACAGCGAGAAGGTCTGAGCCCTTGATTAGACAGTTGGGGACAAAACGGAGTCGATAAAATCCCTTTCAGCCGTACTGCCATCCTGGTGTCACCCATCTCCTGCAGGCTCCTCCTTGGAGGGCCGTGGCTTCAGCAGCCGGCAGGGAGGTTGCCTCTGGTTGGGAGTGAAACCGCACGTGTGTGAGCGGTGTGAACGGGACGTGTTGAAGTACAAACGCCTTATTCCCCAATCTAGAGCTCTTAAACACTCTCATCAGCTTAAATATTGCTCACTCAAATGTTTAAACCTGGTGAGTCCAGTCTCGCTGGAAACATGCAGTGGAAAGCAGAAGCCGGTGGTGGGATTGCTGGTGCTCTCTGGTGTTGCTGGCCGGCAGGGTGCGAGGAGACTCCTTCTTTTCTCCTTCCTGGGAGAGCAAGAGGCTCCTGATGGGGTAAGAAATTCACTGGCGTTGCCATCTTCCTCAGAGGGCAACTTGCCCACAGTTTGGGGCTGGGGAGGGTGGAGGAGGAGTGGGAAGGGTGGGGAAGGAGTCAGAAGCATCCCCAGATGGCGGGGGACGCACTGGCTCTGTGAGGGCGCGTGGGAGCAGCACTGGGAGGCTGTCCTTCCCGCACCCGCTGCCTGCCAGGGCAGCCTTGGCCACTGCCCTTCGCTCTGTGCCCGCCCGGAGAGGGCCCTGGGATGTTGCCTGACCCCGTTGAGGAGGCAGCAACGGATGGGCTGAGGGGGTGGTGGCAAGGGCTGCTGGCGTTTTCCTGCTGCCGTGCTGCATCCCTAATCCTTTGTCGCTGCCTGCACGGGCTGGCCCTGGCACACCCTCACACTCCTTCTCCGGTCTCTAAATTTGTGGCAAAGGTCTTTTTAGCTACCTCTTCCTTTGTGTTTCAACCAGGGTCCATACTAAAGCAGACAATGAGGAAGTCTGAATTAAAATGCTTCCTTCCATCCCTCTGTCCTTCCCACCCCCCCACCTCCCATCCTTGTCCCTGGAGGAAACGCTTGTCTCTGCCAAGATCCTGCCTCACAAAAGTAAACAATGTGAAATTACAATAAAATGTTTTGATTTGCTGGGCCTGACATTTGGGATCTGAACAACAGAGACTTATAAAAAGGATCTTCTATAGATAGCCAGTGTGAGAAAAAAAAAAAGAATCTCTCGTTTCGGGCGTGTTTCAGACCCAAGCGTCAGGGCAGCGTAGATGGAGAACAGGGGATTTCTTCGCCCAGCCTGAAGGTTCTTAGGAGGTTTATATTGCAGCATCGGTCAGCAGCTTTCAGCCTGGTATCCGCGGGTGACTGGCCTATTGCACAGTAAAGTCAATATTTGGAGCTCTGTCTCTGTGTGTGTGTGTTTGTGTACTGTTCTTACTTGATGCTTTAAGACTTGGTAGCAGACTGAAAGCCCTGAGAAGGAAACAGATGAGCCGAAACTTGTTTCCTCCGGTGTTCTTCCAAATAATTCAGATGAAGGCAAACCTAAATGGGGTGTAATCCCTGGGAGATGATCTTCCTTGGGTGCTTGCCAGTTTAGCAGGCTGGATAATCTGCACTGTCATCAAGATTTGCGGATTAGCTGTAGTGAAGCTAGTTGGCTTTGACATTTCATTAGGGAAGTTTTCCATAGTTTTTCTTCCCCAATCTTTATGCTGTAAAATATGGATGATGTAGCTTTGTTATCGTTACACCTTTTAACATTTGTGCAAGTTGATGCTGGGATTGCAAACATCCCTTATCCGCTGAGGATTTTTTAAATTATTGCTTGTTTATGGAAGACTAACTGGGTCAAAGGCTAATTTTGGAAAGGATCTGCTTTCCCCAGTGCTAACCAATAAATTTTCATCTGGGTAATGGAAGTTACTGAACTGCTATCTCCTGAAGAAGAGCTAAATGCAAACACTATTTATCCTATAATCTGCAAATATTTTGAAAAAGTGAACTGGAATATCAATAAAAGGGTTTATCATCAAGGTCTCCGAAGAGCTTTAAAGGGCGTTTATTTAGAAATCAAAATGTTATATTTAGAGACAAGAACTGTGCAGATGAGGAGGGAGTGCATACAAGTGACAGCGTTGTAAATTGTCTCGGGGGTTCAAGGGACCGGGGAAGGACACTGTGTCCTGAAGTCACTCCTTCCCAGAGACGTCTCTGCTGATAAGAGCCGGTTGTTGTTCCTGGTGACAATGATCGAGGGGGACAAGGCAAAGGATCACCCTTTGGGCTCCTGCAGCATTGTGCAGAAACAGGGATGTGGCCTGGTTTATTTATCACGGCTAGACGTGCCCTCACTCTTCTGCCTGCCGCAGAGGATGGGCCCATGTCCTTGGAGCTTCTGTTACCGTCTCCATAATCCTCTCCTGACCCTTTTCAGGCGTCCCTCCGGAGCCTTGCTGCCGCAAGGGACGGGGGAACGTGGGTTGTGCAAGATGTCTGTGGAGGACGTGCAGAGGCATGGCTCGCAGGCCAGCCCAACGCTGAGTCTGTGCCATGGAGGAGGAGTTGGCCACCTGGGCTGCAGCGCCTGCCGACTCCATGGGTCTGTGTGCCAGAGGGCTGTCCCCATTGCTCTCAGCTCCCCCGGTGCTGCAGAGAGTGCAAAGACACCTGCTGAGAGACCTTGACTCTCTTGGACCCCTAAGGTGCCCATCCTGAAGTCTAACCACAGTGCTATGGGGAAGAACGACCAGGGCACACTTTTGGGGAGGGCCAGTAGGGATGCATGGCACAAGGATGTATCGTCAGGGACAGCAGGCTCCACCTTGCAGAGGGACATCCTTGTCCTCTCTGGCCGCGTTGCCTCCTCACTTCTGCCTCTCTCCCTCACTGGTGCTGTCTCGTGTCCTTTGCTTACCTGTTGGCCTCCTGCCCCATGGATGCCGTAGGTAGCAGCACGTGGGCTCTGGTTCCTGAGGTCTGCCTTAACATGCTGCTTTGTACTTCTGTTGGAAAACCATGAGTGAAGAGCAATGTTTAATCATAGAATCATAGAATGGCATAGGCTGGAAGGGACCTTAAGAGATCATCTAATCCAACCTCCCTGTCGTGGGCAGGGACACCTCTCAACTAGACCAGGCTACTCAAGGCTCCGTCCAGCCTGACCTTGAACACCTCCAGGGAGGGGGCATCCACAACCTCTCTTGGCAATCTATTCCAAAGTCTCACCACCCTCGTACTGAAGAATTTCTTCCAAAGATCTAATCTAAATCTGTTCTCCTTCAACTTAAACCCATTTCCCCTTGTCCTATCAGTGAACACTCTTGTCAAAAGTCCCTCCCCAGCCTTCCTGTAAGTTCCCTTCAGGTATTGGAAGGCAGCTATTAGGTCCCCCCGAAGTCTTCTCTTTTCAAGGCTGAATAATCCCAGCTCCCGCAACCTGTCCTTGTAGCAGAGGTGCTCCAGCCCCTGGATCATCTTTGTGGCTCTCCTTTGAACAGCTCCAACAAATCTATGTCCCGCTTATGGTGGGGACACCAGAACTGGACACAGTATTCGAGGTGGGTTCTCACAAGAGCAGAGTAAAGGGGAAGAATCACCTCTCTTGACTTACTGACCAGGCTTAGTCTAAACTTAGAGCGTTTAGTTAAAAAATGATTTACTGTGCTCTACTCTGACTGAAAAATGTGAATAGAGTTAACGTAAGTGTTGGACTGCATCTTTTAGGGCTTCAGTGATTTATCCATCAATTATGTCATTGTAAACTGAAGGTGAAGTTACGCCTTCATAGATCTGGAATAACAAACGATTGAACTGAGCCTCTGTTGGTACTTCTGCTTGAATTTATTTTAGTGAGAGAGGAGGGTACAATTAGCAGAAATGTCCTACTCCAAGAGATTTGAAGTTGCACCTTGCAACTGTGTGGATCTTGGTTTGGGAGAAAGCAGCAGTTCCTGTAGCATGTATTCCTGCAAACCGAAAGATGGAGAAATATTGAGGATGTAAGTGTGTTTGCGCACACGTGGACACACACACACACATGCTGTTCCTGTAGAAGGTAAATATCAATTTTGATTATCTGAATATTGATGTAGCAATTTAGAAATAGCTTTCCAAGAGAAGATGTCTGCACTGTTATATTTACCAGCATAATGAAATCAGACAACCTTTCAATCCATAAATCACAGTACAGTATTTGCCATTCCGATTTCTATGGTTGTACTGAGCAAGCAACACTATCCAAAGAATTTTATTAAATCAAAGTAATAAAATTGAAAATCTGTATGGAGTCTTCTTTGGCTCTTTCTGATTCTTTTACATTTTGGCCTGAAAATATATTTTGTTTGTTTTTCAGACTCCATTTTATTTACTTTAGTTACTTTATTTTTCAGATTGGAGGCTGTCTGTTGAATTGCAGTAACCTTTTATTGTGAAGCTTGGGACGTTCTTCTTGGTGTTTACTGACTGAAGCGTAACACACGTTTTCTAATAATCTTTGCTATTGTGCTGGTTTGAGAATTTGAAGCGCAAAGTGGGTCTAAGCAGGCCACAGGAATTTGTGGCTTCAAGGCAACGATGAGAAATTTCTTAATGGCTTAGTAAATGACAATATGCATTTAAAGTTGGGTTTCAGTCATCTCAAGATATATTATTGCTTAAGAATGGCTTCAGTGTAATATTCTTTCCTTCTAGAAGACAAAGTACGAGTGTGTTTGTACGTGGGAGTGACTGCAGAAAGAAAGTAGAATATTTTTCTTCGAGCCTTAAACATTGTCCTTGATATATTTTCATAGATTTCTAGGTTGGAAAAGACCTTAGAGATCATCCAGTCCAGCCGTCCCTGATCTCCCGTTAAACCATATCCCTAAGTAGTTCATCCACCCTATTCTTAAACACATCCAGGGATGGAGACTCAACCACGTCCCTGGGCACCCTATTCCAGTGGCTGCCAACCCTTTCAGAGAAGAAATACTTTCTAACATCCAACCTGAATCTCCCCTGACTAAGCTTATACCCATTTCCTCTTGTTCTATCACCCATCACTAATGTAAAGAGCCCTTCCCCTACCTCCCCACCATCCCTTCTCAAGTATTTGTAGGCTGTCATCAGGTCTCCTCTCAGCCTGCTCTTCTCCAGGCTAAACAGCCCCAACTCCCTCAGCCGCTCCTCATAAGTTTTATTTTCCAGCCCCTTGACCAGTTTAGTCGCCCTTCTTTGGACTCACTCCAGGAGCTCAATATCTCAAAGCGAGGGGCCCAAAACTGAACACAATATTCCAGGTGCGGCCTCACCATCTTCCCTATGACAGTCGTACATTTTTTTTCTGATCCTTTTTTTTTAGTGCCCAGAACTCCCTGCACCATCTCCAGTTTTCACAGTAGCACCATGTGCGTCCCCATGACTGGATCCCCTGATCTCTTTGCCGCTGCCAGGTCTCCATGTGCTACCACTTCCTTCCATTGCAGCTACTCCTGGGAATAAATCACAAAGCATGTCAACGTAGTGGCCTCCCTTGGGAGGATGTGCGAAGGATGAGATGAATGGTGGTGTTCTGCCAGAAGGCGTTTGGTGACTGCTATCAAGTGGTCCTTTGATCTGGAGACAACCCAGAGGTCCTTGCAGTTCTGCGATACAGATGTCAGGAGCTCTGCATCCTACCCTCCTTCCCTCTCTTATTGCCCCTTGCTTCAGTTTTTTGGGGCATACTCCTGATGTCCGCAGGATTGGTGTCTGAGCTGCTTGCAAAGCTATCTGCATTACTGGCGTTTATCCAATACAGCTCTCTGAAGCTGCTGCACCAAAATTCCACCAAACTGAATGTAGGGCTTCACAACCTGCAGGACCCCTAATATTAGGGCTAAATGCATTTTTCCTTAAGGGCCAGTGGCAGACTTCCAAGGCGCAGGAGGAGAAAGCGGTCATGCCTACGTGCACAAACCCCAAGCCAACGTTTGGTTACTTCTTATAGTGGTATTTTTAAGGAAAGGGATTCCAGTGATCTTAGATAATCTGAAGAACAACATGGCAACCTGATCTTGTAAATATGCTGAAAAATACTTATGTTCAGATGCTTATGTTCACCCACTTATCAGCATGGTGATCATCTCCAGCATAAAAATAGCTCCTTTTTTCTTTCTTTATTTATCCCCAAAATTTACTCTCTGATGGAAACTGCCTGTCACATGTTTGAAACAGATTTTCTTCACTGTGAGTATGGAGGAAGGTGAAGGAAGTGATAAATCTCTAAAACCAGTATGATAAGTCCTCTCAAGCTAAAGGGCCAAACACTGAACCTTTTACTCCTTCGGTGTCATGATCTGTAGCCGGCCCCACTGTCTGTGAGGCGACTTCTGCCGCAGCAGGTCTGGGAGTGCCAGAAGCTGCCCTCTTGCAGTCAGACGTGAACCCAAGAACTGAAGCTGTAGGTCACCATATCCAGTGAATAGGTGTTGTGCTGTCTGTCAGCAAGGAATGGATTGAGGGAACTGAAAAAAAAAAACCAAACCAAAAAGCAACCCCTCAAAAAATGGAAGAAATCTGCCATGTTTGACAAACCTAAAGAAAACTTTGGGGCTTTGAGAATTTATGACTCTCCTTTTCTTATCCTTCATAATCTGAAGAAAATCCATCATCTTTCCTCCCCGTTTCTGGCATGGGAAATATTTTATGGTTAGTTGTTTCCCTCTGTTAGCATCCAGTCAGTAACAGGATCAAACTACTGACTACACGCTCATCCGTTTCCTCCTCGTGTTGCTGCTTTTTGGAGCTGGGAAATAATGAACTATGGATCACGGTGATGTGGCTTCTGTAACCTAATGTTTCTGTCACGCCGATGCCCTACTGATGGACGGATGATTGTTGAGCTTTCTGTCGTAGAGACGATGGGGCATGTTGGTGCAGGCACTGAGCATCTCATCCCGCTCCTCTGCTGCATAGAGCCACCACTAGCTGAAGTTCAGCAGTGGCAATGACAGCTATTTCCCTTCTTGCCCTCCTCCATCATCAACCAAAAGACAGGCAAAAAGGAGGAAGGCTTTTGTTTCTGAGGGATGAACGACTCCGGCAGTGGCCACAGGATGCAGAGCGGATGCTTTCTGCTTGCGGTCCTCCCCGCTCCTCCGCAGACGTGCTTCAGCTAAAATAAACCAGTATTCCATGAACCTTTGAAGTGCACTCGTCTTCTGAGTCACTTCCCTGTCACACAACGGACAGTGTGATGCTGAGGGATGTCGTTCTCCTGTCACGTGGGTGCGCTCAGACTTTCATCTTACGGTGGCCGTTCGGCCTCCCACATTGTTTCCCGCCTGAGCGACAGCTTTGCTTTTCCTGAACAACATCTTCCTTTCTTCTGGCATTTTCCAAGACAGTGGAATGGCAAGCTAGGACCATTGGCAATGCACAGAGACTACGTTAGGTGGCTCTCCTGGGTTCTGAAAGTCCCCCTCACTTTCTTCTGCCTGCAGATAATTTGTATGTTAGTGGAAGGATCTGGAAGCAGTGATCAAAACTGATTGCTTTCTCCTCCATCTTCCTGGATGGCCACTGCATGGCAACAAAGCATGGCCTTGTTGGGCAAGCTGGCACGCACACCAGTGGTGCTCTGCATGTGTCAGATGGACTGCCATGATCGGGAATCAGGTTCTTCCATTGTTTGTGATTTTACCTCGAACCGTTAAAGAAAATCCTGATGTTGTAATGCTCCTGGTTCTCTTTTCTATACCTGAAATTGCCAATTACATGAAATAATTTGTGATGAGCCAAAAAAACCCCAAAACCCCAAGCGCCTTTTGAACGAAATTGCCCAGAGGTCTATTTTCTTCTTGAATCAGTCCAAAGACTTTAATTTGATAACATTGAGATTTTTACCCTCCAAACAACATAATTCTTTTGGTTTTAATTAAAGAATTTTTTCCTTTGCACTAGACTGATGCTAAACTTGCTCCACTAAATCTTCTTACGCTGTAAGTAGCAATGACCCAGATAAACACGTTTAAAAACGCAACTACTGAAACTACAGTATGTTGCCTTTGTAAGACACAGCAAGAGAAAGACTAAAACAATTCTATACATTCACAAGGGTAGCACGTAGCATCGTATCATTAAAAGCGGATTCATAGACCAATTTAATTTTTTTAGATTACGCGTACAAATCTGCGTGAAAAAGTATTACTTAGTTTGGAGTCAAAAGCTTGAAAGTTGCAAAGAGCCATATGAAAAAAATTACTTTTTCCTTTTGTGTATGTCCTTTTGCAGCATGACAAGGCCTTTTGAAAAAAAGGGGATAACTGTATTTAAGAATGCGTTGTAACGCAGCCACACAGAGCCAGCAGCATATAGGCAGCCAGGAGAAGGCTGCATTTCTGTTCTCCTTGGTTTGCAGGTTCAGTGGCATTTTAATTTAAAGGCTGGGCTCTCGTCCCAGCCAAACGCACTCGGTGCCCATGGCCCACCTACAGCCAAGGTCTGGAGGAGGCACCCGTCCTTCTCCACTGGCTGTGTCAAGGACGTAGACGTTGCCAAAGGGCCTCGTATAACTATATTTAGGTAAACCCTTTCTAGGACCTTGAAAATTGTAGTTAAGGGGATGCTGCCCGTTTTTCCAGATGCACATTTTGTGTGTCTTTGTGTGTACAAGCAATGCCCGGGATGCTCCGTTAGTGAGTTTCTCTGCTGTCGGAGCACACTTGCTCCAGCTTCCTCGTTAAGCTCTGATTACATGTAACTACTGCTGCTCTGAGAGTGAATGCTTCGGCCAAAACTTCTCTTCCTGGTAACTATTGCGCAAGTCCCAACCAGCATGGAAGAAAGAGCCGGGGTCAGCATTCAGCCCGGCATCGAGCGACCATGAGCGCCCGTGCCCATGGCTGCCAGGTGCTGTGGGGTGACTGCGGGGCATCCCTCGCACCCCGTAACTCGCTCCAACATGGACCTTTCCACTCCTTTCGGTTTTGTGGATTTTTTTAGATGTTGGCATCGGCTGTGTTTACACAAAGAAGAAATATACGCTATCGGGAACAATCGAGTAACAACCAACCTTTAATTAGCGCTGAAGATGCAAAGGGACCTAATCCCTCAGTGCCTGTTTAGACAGCTGAACACAAACAGTTGGCCTCCAGCACTCCATTGCCGGCACCCCGCGACACTGTGCCTGGTGCTGCTGCTACAGCCAGGTCGGTGGCTTTGGTGCCACCACCATGGGGGAAGTGGGCACCTGCTGCCCCTGGGCTGCTCCTCTTCCCACCCCTTGGCTGCAGGCGGCTGGGTCCTGGTGTAACTTTGTCCCAGAGCAGGGGCCGAATCGTCCTTAATCACTGTAAAGACAGGCCAGGGTTTAGCACGCCTTGTTCATCGTACTGGGTGACTTTGGGAGTTTTGAAGATCTGCCCCCTTTTTAATTAATTTTTGGTAGCAGCATGCTCTCCTGCTTACTCTGGTTAGCGTGAAGCTATAAAATTGCTAATGTCAGACAAAAAGTCAATAGAGTCTATTGATTTTCCATGCTTTTGCAGCATGCTGTGGGAGCCTTTCCACTGGACGTGGAGGACACCTGGGGGTGGCAAGATGGTTGAGTGCCAGGACCTGCTCCTCACAGCCGCGTACCCCGTGAAGCCGTGGGCGCCGGCACTGACTTTGTCAGCAGAGTCTGGTCAGGGGCCCTTGCCTGAACAGAGGCCAGTGCTGCACCCAGCAGCCGGTAGCTGGCTGCTGTCCCTTGAGATCGCTGAAGTCAACCTTCATGAAGTGTTTTCTGGGAAATGCACCACACAGAGATGGCCCTTTTAGTTGTATGAGGCAGCCGAGGAAACGCAGGTTGGTTGTTGCAGCCCAACCTGTCCTCCCCGTTGCAAAAATAGTGAATGCTGAGTTTTGGGTGGCTCTGGCACCCTCAGCGTAGAGCACATCTTGGCAGAGAGCTCAGCTCCTGGTCTGTGGTCGCTCATGCCTGCCCTGGTGGCCACCCTTCCTGGTCGGTTTCTTAAGCTATGGATCACGACACCTTTTTGGGAAGATTCAGTTGGGGGTCACAAAGGGTTTGTGTTCACCAGGGGACAGCTGTCTCCTCTGGCTTGGTTTGTGCTGTTCAGATGTTTACTCAGCTTGGCCACCGCTTTGGCACGTGAGTGTGTCCGCTGGCACGCCGTAAAACCAGAGGTTTTTCCTTGGTTGCCAGCTTAGCTCGCTGGGCTTCTTTTGCAACCCCTGTCGCAGCGCGGCTTGTTCCTGCCGTGCCTCTCATCTCGTGGACTCCTCTGGTTTCCCTCAGCTGCCATCCCAGGCACCGAGGATGGGAGCCCAGTGGCCTGGCTGGCGCTGCTCTGGCACCACGCTGGCTGCCCATCCCTGCATGCGCAGTGCCTGGCCAGGACCGCCCAGCCTGAATTGCTGAGGGCGGTGTGGGGCAGACTCCCGTCTTGCACTCTGGAGGAGCCGAAAGGTGCAGTGGCCCCTCCGGCAGCTGCTGAGTCCCCCGAGCGGGGGGCAGGCGCAGGGAGCCGGTGCTGGCTGGCTGCCCTGACGGAGGGATGGCGGAGTGCTTGTGCTGGGGTGTCCACCCTCCCCCTTTGCCAGCAGCGAGCTCTTAAATGAGCGTGGTTGTTTTCTCTAACACCCCGCCAAGAAAATACTGATTGTTTTGTACTTCTTGGGTGCTCTTGCTGTTTCTGTCTGCAAGAAAGGGTATCATTTTGGTGGCGGAGCTTGCCTGCCAACATATGGATTTGCCTGAGGCAAGACGAGCGTGTGCCGTTTCTCATGACTTATACAGGCTATAGGCAGTTTTTATTCCCTGAAATTATTATGTAGTTAAAACTGTTTCCTCCTTGTTTTGCTAATCTCCTAAGCTCCGTTGTGCTCCCTTCTGGTTACTGTCAGGTACTCATTGCTGCAGGAGCTGCAGTGGTTCAAGCTGCTGGTCTCCTGCTGGTCTCCATCCCTGCTCCTCTGCCCAAACCTGGTGCACCCATATGGAGCCAGCGGGAGGGGGTTGGCCACCCTAGGGGTGAGAAGTTTAAGGGTTGGAGCGTGGGGATGGGGAGGGTTGGACAGGCACGGTGACACCCTGAGACTGTCCCCATTTCAGGGAGCACGCCTGGTGATGGCCCTGTTCTGGTGGGAACAGGCATTTATGTTGATGCCCTTGCGTTGGGTACCGAAGGGTGAGGGAGAAGGACCACGTGCATTGCCTGTGGCGTTGGGGCAGGCATGGGTTGGGGTGGGAGGGGAAAGCCAGTGCCTAAGAGAAGAGAGGGCTTGAAACGTTGAAGCCTGGGAGCAGCGATGCCATGGCAGATCCCCACCCCCAGTACTGTAGGAGGAAATGCTTAGCTCTAGCTACATGAGCAGCATGTCAGGAAAACATACCATTGCCTGAAACAGAATATACGCAAAGCGGGAGAGACAAAAATGCCCTCAGACCCCCTTGCTCAGAGCTGCCTCCCAAAAGGGCTTCAATGGGGCTGACCTTCCCCTCAGCCTGCTCTTGCACTGCTCCTGTATTTGCATTAGTGTGAGAGAGGAGGAGAGACAGCCTCAGGTCCTATTCTCCTGTTATTACAAGGATAAGCTAGGACACAATACAGCCATGGAGATTTTATTTGTAGGTTATTTGTTTGGCTTTCCCGAAGGAAGAGCCTGTGAGGAGTATGTTCATCCCTAACAGAGCATCACCTTACATTTTCATGGCAGACAATCTGCTCCGCCTGCTGAGGTGGCCTGAAGAATCAAGAAGATTAACAGCCAAAAAAATTTGCTTCAGAGCTGCACCGGTCTGCTGGCAGGTATTTTTTTTTGTCTGTTAGTTTTTTTCTTCTGTATTTTTTATTTCCTTTTCTTTGTTGTTGTTGGTAAAGGAACAAAGCTGTGCCATCAGCTTTCTTCCTGCACAGTCTATAATCTGTGTACCAAAATTCGGTTCTTTGAAGAACCGACCATGTGAGGAATTAACGCCAGGCTGCAGCCCTGTGTGCCCTTCCACACGGGCATGCAGGACCTCCTACACCCAGAGCTTCATGGCCGTAGAGCAACGTCACCTCAGTGGCAGAGCTGAGCCGTAGTCATGCTGCAGAGTGTGTTGCTAAAAAGCTTCCTAAGGCTGAGCTGAACAGCCAACTATGGAATCTCCCGGTCAGATTTATTGGAGTGGCTTGGTGACGTTCCCCAGAGGACTTACGATCCATGGTGATGGATGACGCCGATCCATTAACGTAGTAGTCTCATCTGGGAGAGATGTAATTGTCGTTCTGCATCCTGCAGTTTCCCTAAGTTTTTCTGAACACGTAATAGCACACATCATAGCGGAAATTGCTGGTGAAAAGTGCTGCAGTAAATATGTCAGGGGCTCTATATCCTACGGCAGTGCACTCCTCTTCTGGAACTGCGTGGCCGTGATTAAGATAGGGGAGGTGATAATAACAAAATTTGGTATACTGCGTTCATCATAATGTATGTGCTCTCCAAAGATTTGATGGAAGAGTATGGGCAGGACCGACCTTGTTTCCTCTTGCAACATGCATCTGCGAAATATTTTTGCGTTGACTGGTTCATAGTATCAGGAAAATAATGTTTACTTTTACCTGCCATAGCAGTGCTGTCTTTACAGTGCTGGTTGCCCTTTTTTTTTTGCTGCCTGCGTTTGCTGAAATACAGCTCTTTTTTTCTGAGTGGTCAGAGTCTAGATCCCTGATGACAAAGAGCATTATTACTTTTTGTGTAGTATGGGCACAGTCTGGAATAGTCTCACCTCCGAGCAGTGTGAGCAGTGTGTCGGTCGGAGCTGGGATACCTGGCTGAAGAAGACTTCTTTGAACTGGCTGGAAGGTCTCTGCTCATATAGCATCAAAGTAGTAAAATTCTGACATTAATATCCACGTTTAAGCAGACTATAAGTGCTCCAGCAGCAGAGAAACATGATGAAGTGGGAGGAAAAGGCATGCTGAAGGAATGCAACCACAAGTAGTGGCCAGCAGCTAGACTGAGAGGGAAAGCAGCTCCGTGCCACCTCGGTAAGTGTGTGCGCCCACTCATCCTCACAAGTGATGGATAATCTGGATTGCAGCGGTAACTGGAATCCAAGCTGAGGTCTGTGCTTTGCATTAATTGTGTGCCAAAACGATCGCTGCCCAGAATACTTCATGGTCAAGTGCATGAGGCAAAAGGCTCTAGAGAAGGAGTACTTGCATGTGTGCATGTGGGGCGTTTGTAGGTGTTAAAGGTAACCTGGACCCGTTCGCTGAACAGCAATAGCCTCAGTGGCACTGAGATGCAACAAGACAGATTTTCAGTATTTTCTTTTGTTTACGTATTATTTGTGGTCAGACACATCTACATTTAACAGTTTAGCATAAGACCACCTAGGAGGTCAAAGTTGGTCTTTGTGGGTGAAAACATGTTGAAAAGTTGTGAGGTTTTCTCGTTACATCCATCAGCACCATCGTGCTGCATCTCACACTGATGTTATCTTGAATTCAGTCAGAAGGCTGACTTCTTGTGCATCACGGCACAGCGGAGAGGAGAGATCATCTCTCTGCCCCTCAAAGTCAAACCAGGAAACACTTGGTACAGACACCGTGATGAAAGCAAGTGTGTAAAAGGATGTGAAATTCCAAGAAAAAATGCTGTGTTTTTCCTCACATAACAGGAGTCTTACATTTTTCTGCTTCTTATAAACAAAATCCCTGCAGCTACTCATGAATTTTGAAAGGATGAAAATAAGGGGCTATTTTTATTTGAGAGCTTTTTCCATCCACACATTTTTAGATTGGGTGGTGCAAGAGTAGGTGCAAGCTTGAAATCTGACATGGGCGTACTTTCTACTGAGGATTAGTGCTGTCATGTAAGCTGATAAAATGTTGGGCTTGGTTTATCAAAGTGATGGGGTGGGAGAGGAGGAGAGTCGTAGTCTAATAAATCTGAAGCTATGAACATAAAACTTCATCTTGAAGTGGCAAGCTGAAGGAGCATTTGGTTACTCATGCCAGTGGGGAATGATGAAGTGTTAAATAACCGCATTTTGCACGAAGGGGAGGGAAGACTCCTCTACCCTTTTGCGCCCCAAGCAGCACCTCGGTACTCCCCGATACGCCTTCGTATCTGCCCGTGCTCCCAAGTGAGACTGTCCCACGAGAGAAGAGAAGCTGATGAGTCTGGTTTTGGTGCCCAGCTCTGTGGGCCATACCTAAATCTCGTCATTTGGGACAATATCTGGGCCACTGAGACCCATCAGAACTACAGGTGGGAGAAAGGGTTTGCCCTTTCAGCCCACCGTGGCAAGCTGGGTGGGACGCATGCGTATGGTTAATCACCTGCACGTCCTTACCTGTGATCTCAGATAGGAGTGTTCATACCTCACCAAAAAAGGATCTGCGAGCTGGAAGGTTCAGTTTTTTGCTTGGTTTTGCTTTTCTTCTCGTAATTTGTTTCTTTAAGCCAAACTGTATTAGAACAATGAGAGGTTAGGTGAAAATTTGACTTTCAGTTGATTTAAGATGAGTTACAGAGTTGTCAGGATTTGCTATTCTAACCCCATTGGCTTAAAAATACAGTAAAACTGGTTTCTGCTTCTTTTTACTCTCTATTTCAAGAAGGTCTAGAAAGCAAGGCAAGCTTAAGGCGAGCGCTCTCAATGGTGCTGAGGTTAGCTCTACTCTGGCCTTGTCTGCACCAAGAAAATAATGGTTTTTAACTGGAGCTGGCGTGCCGTGAGGAGGGGATGGGAAAGGGTTTGCAGCATGTCTGAGGGGCTGGGGCTCTCGAGGCATGTGTGGTGCTGGTGGCATCTCACGTCATGTCTGGTTTTCGAGCTGGTGAAGCTGGTTTACCCCTCGAGGGATACTCTGGTGTGCTTCACTTGCGTGGCTAGTAGGGAGACAGCCGAGGCGGTTGAAGCCATGTTGGTATAGTGGGGCAAAGTCAGACTTTTCACTGGTAAAGGTGCCGTAGCAGTCTAAAAACTGATTTTTAACTTTACCTCACTAACCTGTTGGCTGAGACTTCATAACTGTCCGTGAAGGGTCCCTGTCCCTCGTAACCAGGAGCGAGACAGATTCACGTAAGCAAGAAGAGACGGGCGATGGATGACAGCCGTTGCAGCACCGATACCAACTCTCATCCAGATGTCAGAAGAGATCAAATGAATGTAGTAAAAATATCTGAGCCTGGGATCAGTGGAGAGGGTCAGGACAAAATAGCGAGCTGAGTGTGTCTGAGCAGAGAACAAACCTCCGCCGTGGAACTAATAAGGCTTTGAAGTTGTTTCACTGACATCAATCTTGGAAATCCTTTGTAAGAACTGAGATGCTTTAAGGACTGTTTAATAAAGCACTTGACTGAGAAAGAAGCAAATATTTTATCAGGCTGACACTGAGTGCTTTTTGTTTCGGGTTTTGGGGGAAGCGGAGCTGGCAATTACATTTAATTGGTATCCTTTTCCTCTTGTTATCATTGGTGTATCGATTGCTGGGAAAACAAAATGCATGGTTTTTGAAATTTACTGTAAAGTAACGGCTCTCTTGTTTGTTTTGTTTAGCTCTGTGTTCTCCAAGCAGCTCATTTTTCTTTGCTTTGCTGGCGAATATAATGTTTTGATTGAAAATGATACTAAATAATCAGTTAAATGGGATATTTAATGACAGGAAAAATTGTTTCAAATATTTTTTTTTCCCATAGGAAAATCATGCACTTTACTTTTCGAGCCTAAGGAGTCTTTTAATGCTAGCATGAGTCTTCATTCTTCCTACAATCTCACTCCAAAAGTAAACACGTGGGTGCACCACCTGTGTGAAAACCATGGAGGTCAAGGTACAATAAATCTCAGAAGCTCTGATGCAAGGGAGATCCCTAGAGTAAGTCCAGTTTTTCCCTGATAATCATTTTAAAATAGACTTTCTTAGACTCTAAACCTACTGCCAGTTTGCCTTCCCCATGGGAAGCTGACCTACTGTATGAGAAGCAAGCCTGGTAGATGAGAGTAGACCAGTGAGTATTGTCTACGTGGACTTAAGGAAGGCCTTTGACACTGTCTCCCATAAGATCCTCACAGAAAAGCTGTTGATGTATGGGCTGGATGAGTACACAGTGAGGTGAATTGGAAACTGACTGAATGGCCGGGCCCAGAGGGCGGTGATCAGTGGTACAAAGCCTAGTTGGGGGCCAGTGACTAGCAGAGTACCCCAGGGGTCAATACTGGGTCCACTCCCGTTCAACATCTTCATTAATGATCTGGATAACAGGCAGAGCATACCCACAGCAAGTTTGCAGATTACACAAAACTGGCAGAAGTGGCTGGTAACATCAGAGAGTCATACTGTCATCCAGAAGGACCTCAACAGGCTGGAGTAATGGATTGACAGGAGCCTCGTGAAATTCAACAAGGGGAAGTGCGAAGTCCTGCACCTGAGGAGGAGCAACCCCAGTCACCAGTATGTGCTGGGGGCCACTCAGCTGGAAAGCACCTAGGTAGAAAAGAAGCTGTGATGTCCTAGAGAACACCAAGTTGAACATGAACCAGCATGTGACCTTGCTGCAGAGAAGGCTAATGGTGCCCTGGGCTGCACGAGTAGGAGTGTTGCCAACAGATGGAGGGAGGTGATCCTTCCCCTCTCCTCAGCACTGGTGAGGCTGTACCTGGATTGCTGGGTCCAGCTCTGAGCTCCCCACTACAACAAAGACATGGACATACTGAAGAGAGTCTAATGAAGGGCCACAAAGATGATGAAGGAACTGAAGTGTCTCTCCTGTGAGGAAACGCTGAGAAAGCTGGGACTGTTCATCCTGGAGAAGAGAAGGCTCAAGGGGGAATCTCATCAACGTATAGAAATATCTGAGGGGAGGATGCAAAGAGGACGAGCCAGGATCCTTTCAGTGGTGCCCATTGGCAATGGGCACAAACTGAAACACAGGAGGTTCCCTGTGAACATCAGGAAACACTTTTTCACTGTGAGGGTGACCATGCACTGGCACAGGTTGCCCAGAGAGGTCGTGAAGTCTTCATCCTTGGAGGTATTCAAAAGCTGTGTAGCCACAGTCCAGGGCAACTGTTACTAGGTGGCCCTGCTTGATCAGGGGGATTGGACTAGATGACCTACAGAGGTCCCTTTCAACCTCCACCCATCCGCGATTCAGTGATTCTGAGCAAGCAGAGGTGCACGATGGGGCTGAGATGTGGGGAAGGGAGCGTGGCAGGACTTTCCCAGGAATGAGCAGCCCTCCAGTTTGGCTTTTGGGAAGCTGCTGGTGAGAAGATGCTCCCCCAGGGCCGTGCAGGCAGCACCTCCCCACCACAAGTGCTCAGGGCAGGGGTCACTGATGCACATGTCCCAACACAACGCTGGAGCCGCCAACGTCTCCATCCCAGGGCACTACGTGATGCTTCAAGAGGAGGCACCTGCACGCTGCTGGCAGCATTGAGGGAAAGCTGATTTGAACAGATACTTTTGCAGTCACAAAAGCTTTAACTCGTCTTCCCTGTTTGAACAGAAATTTGGAGCGCGAAAGCTGCACCGAGTTGGAAGAGCCTGCTGGGTCGAAGGGACGTCACCGAACCAGGCGGCACGTGGCATTAGCAGTAATTATGGCTGGCAAATTTATATTTGTCCTTCACATGTCAGGTTTAATACATCAGATTTCCGTGCACTGTCTCCACCTCGGAGCGTGTGTACAGCTTCCTGCAGGCTAAGCAAGCTGCTGCTGTTTAGGCATTTTTGTACTATGCTGAGGATAAAAAATAAACCACCCTTCGAAAGGTTTTATTTTCGGAAACTGCCTGCAAGGTTCGTCTAAGCTTGAAAGTTTAGAGACCCCAGGAACTGGATGTGCTGTGCATGTGAGAAACTGGAGTGTTTGCAAAGAGCAAGATCAATCTCAAGTAATTTCAAGGTAGCCCTGTTTTTATAGTGCCTGCTTCTATGTAGTGCTATATATCACGTGAGCGGTGGTCCTTTTGAAAGCAGGAGACCCATCAGTTAAGTGTTATGTCCAGTCAGTGGAACAGTTGGTGAATGGAGCAGAGGAAGGGAGAAGGCGTCTGGCAGTACGGCGATGTGTGCTGTCTCCTGTACGCTTAGGGTATGTCACAGTTTCCACTGCAAACATGGGGAGGGCGGAGGGGGAGGCTTTCAAATTGGGTTTAAAAATTCACTACAGGTTGAAATTTGTCAGGCAAATGCTCTATTCCTTCCACAGCATTTATTGTCTGTCTTGTACATATTGCCCTTGGGAGTAAAGACACTGGTTTCAGGCCCGTGACAGGATTTTTTTTTTTCAATTGGTCTGATTTGTTTTTAAATGAGAGGAAAGTGAGTTCTCCCCTCCCCGGAATGGATTGCTAACTACAGGCTGTTGACAACAGCAATATAGTTAGCAAATATATGACTCTAACACGGCTCTTTGCAGGCGATTAGCCTGTGCACTAGGCAGACCGCCGTGCTCTTTCTCAGCTCAACTATTTAACAGACCGAAGTGCGATCAGCCAGTCAAGCCTCTGCGTTTGAGAACGATCGTGCTGTGTGCCGAAGCAGCGTATACAGCTTGTCAATGTCCCATCTATAACGTGCCATTTTGCGCTACCGTAATGATTTCCTTTCCCTCTCGTTCCCCCAGGGCTTAACAGCCTGGATGGGAGCCTTGACACAAATAGGTTCGCCTCCCGGAAGGATCCATAATGCGGCAGTGGAAAATAAAAGAGTACCTGTTGCATGAGCTGCATCGGAGCCTTGTTATTCTTCCGGCGTCTTCTGAAGTTGTCTGATGAAATGCTCTTTATTTTATCTGCTCCTCGGCAGCGTCCAGCTCGTCCTCCATGACACAGCTCCCATAGAGGGAGAAGTAACGTGGGGCAGTGCGTAGGTGTGTGGTGAGCAGGGGATGTTGTGCAGGGGGATGGGAAGCAAAGGCTGTGGGTGTAGCATTCATACCAGTGGGGATACCCTGGTGTAGTCCTCCCTCCTCTCTCTGGCTGTTACCAGAGTGAATCCTGCCCATCTTTCCAATGTCTGTCTTGCCTTGTCCTTGGTCACTTCTGAGTGGTGCCTCCTAAATCTTAACAGGTTGTTGCTGGATGTTTGAGCCAAGGGAGTGAGAGAGGAGAGGGCAGGGTAAACCAGGATGTTTCCTCAATGCCCCTCAGAGAGGACAGAGAAGTGCATCCCCAGTGGTACCCCTTTGGCAATGCCCCCTTTCCAGAGGCAATGGGACTGTTTTTGGGATCTGACTGTGAGCTGACAGGAGGGTGAAGGGCTGGTTACCTTAACAAACAGCCTGTAGGTCTCCTCTGCTCCGCCTGCCCCATACCTCGGAGGGGGTCACTGTCAGCCCTCCTGCGAGCAGAGAGGGGACAGGTCCCACCGGCCCTCCTGGAGCCTCTGCACCCAGCTGAGGTGTGTGCGGGATATCAAACGCAGCACCACAAATGGTGCAATACAGGGGAAAAGGTTAGTTCACCATTAGCTGTGAGTTGGTTACTCCTCTGCCCTTTGGTGCTTGAGGTTTACGCTACTAAAAGGGTATGTGGGACGGCCTGGATTGTCAATCCTGGGTGCCTGGATTCAGGAATCAGTGAGAAATGTGAGAGGCAAACACTGCTGAAATCATCTGTGGTTTGTGTGTATGGGAGAGCCAACCTGGACATTATTTGTGTATTAATTGCTCCCATGTATTTGGTATATGAAAGCTGACTTTATTCTCTTCAAATCCGTTTTTTCTATTCTAGCAGCAATGTCGCTCACCAGCCTGGGCTGCGGCACCAGGGACGCTGTTGCATCCTCCGCAGCCAGGAGGAAAATGGCCTGCCTCTTGTGGGCAGGGTCGGTACCTTGAGTTGATTAATTAGTAGTTCATTATCTTCCACTAAATCCAGCTGGGCTAATAATGATTGGTGCCATAATTCCCCCTTTTTGTTTTAGTATTTTTGTTTTCACAAAGGCTTTATGGGTGAGCAGAGACCCGGCCCATTCATCCAACTCCAGCACGCTTCCCTCCCGCGAATACCACGTCAGGGCTTGCGGCTTTACCTTCTTCTCCGAAGGACTCTCGCTCGAGCTCCCGGCTCCAGCACTGGCTCCGGCTCTTTTGGCTCAGGCTCCTTTGCAGCCAGGGCTCTCGGCTCAGCGAGGGAGTCGGGGCTTCCCAGGGTCTCGCGGATGTATCACGTCGGGGTCACCAGTTGTCGCTCACCAGCCTGGGCTGCGACACCAGGGACGCTGTTGCATCCTCCGCAGCTAGGAGGAAAATGGCCTGCCTCTTGTGGGCAGGGTCAGTACCTTGAGTTGATTAATTAGTAGTTCATTATCTTCAACTCAATCCAGCTGGGCTAATAATGATTGGTGCCATACAGCAAGACACCAATAACAATACAGTAAAGCCTTTATCTGTGTATGGCTTGAACTGTACAAAACAAAAATTGCAGGTTGGAAGATGACTTATAATTTGTTGTCTGTGTCAATACGTGTCCTCGTTGCCCACTTTGGTATTTACTGCAGAAGGACGCAGAAAGACGGGTCAGGCTTTGGCCATGGAGACAGCTGAGGATGGGCAGGCCCAACCCTGAGCTCCTTCAGAAACCCACGTCTCATCTTGGTAGGGCACAGGGGTGGGTGCGTGGTTCCATGGTGCGTAGAGGGCGATGGGGCGTGCTGGCATGCGGTGGCAGGATCAGCCCGACGGGGACCAGGGCGTGCAGGACCCAGTGCGGTGCTCTGGAAGATCGAGTGCATGCTGCCGGGGTGCTTGGCAGGTCTGCCGCCCTCCCGAAGGGTGGTGGGGCATCTCCATCAGGGATGCTCCCACCACGGCCCTTGTTAATGGGCTTCTGCAGAGCGAAAATCAAACATGTTGCTTCTGGCAGGAGGATCGGTGACAGCAAGCAGCGAGTTTTGGCAAAACACTGAAGTCCAAATCCGTCCATAATTTTGTCCCCAAGCTGTTCCGTTAAGATTTCTAATTTTGTTTTGGTTTTGATACTGTGTTTATACTGAAAAGAAACCCAGTTTTTCCAGGAGATCCTGAGCACAGCGTCCCACAAAGGGAGCATCCAAGACCCTTTCCGTAGCGTGTACGGTAAACTTGAATTCTGTGTCGATAGCGAGGTCCGACCCGCAGTACGGACGAGCGGGCAGAGCGCGGGGACGGCTGCGTGCGGTGCAGGGCTGGAGTCCCACAGGAAGGCACGCAGCAGCCCTGAGAAAAGTCTGTTGCACGGCCATCAGCAGGAGATAAAAAAAATAAGCTAAGAGTTATCACCACCCCTTTCATGGCATTTCTGTGTAGCTAACATACCATTTCCTGTGCAGTTACACACATCATTGCATAGTGCCGTGAACTTAACTCTTATCAGCACCCTGGTGGGAAAGCCCGGGTTATTTACAATAGGGCTCTTTTCAGGGTTGCAAGCTTCTTTTCAATTAAAACAAACAGCAAATTAAATATTAAATAGATAAGTAGGGACAAGTGAAATTAATTGATTTTCTGGCACTGAGATGTGGTAGACAGAGGAAACAAAGCAAATTCGCTGAATTGTATTACCTTCGTTTGTGTATGTTAAGTACATGAAACTTGTTTTTTAAACTGGGTAAGTCTGAATACTTCATGTGCAGTGAAGCAGCAATCTTCAAAAAAAACCAACCCACACAACCCAGCACATACTTCAGGTTGATTTTTAATAAAGGAGAAACGTAGCACAGCTATCACTGTTAATACCAAGATTGAAAATTTACTTTCAATTAAGTTATCTCCATGTTGACTTACGGTTTTGTACCATGTACTTGGTGTCCACGGTATAAAAAAGGAGTCCAGGAACTACAAAACACATCTCTGAACAACTTCAAACTGTCTCTTGGTCCCCGATCTTCCAACATTTTGTCTTCTGAGGCTTAGGGACTGGGATCCTTTTCACTCAGTCAGCTTACTGACCTGGGTTAATAGGTGTTTAGTGTCATTAGCAGCCCTGGGATTGCCTCCCGGCTGAAACCAAAAATTGCTTTACAGGGCGCAGGGCGCAGTTGTGCTCGAACTCTGCTGTACCTGGCACCTGGCTACTGCCCAGCTGCAGGCAGGATCGGGAAATATTTTTAAGTGTATATATCTATGTATGTGGTGGGGTTGGTTCTGTAGCGACTGCGTGCTCAAGAAGCAGGTGCACTGGGAGTACAGAAAGGTACGCTTCCACATAGGAAAGGTGAGCGGGGAAAAACCTCACCCCAAGCCCATAAACCTGGGTCGAGGGCTGCACCTCACCTTTTTCTCCTTCTCCTTCCCCTTCTTGCACAGTGGGTCCCTCCTGGAGGCAGGGTAGGACCACGAGCTCAACAATATGTATTTGTAGATCCCAGAAACATGCAGGGTTTAGTGTGGAAAACAGTATTTGACTATGCCTTAAAAAAAAAACAAAAATAGCCAAGCCCACAGGCATTTCTTCAAGGTGTCTGATGGTGATAGATGAGCTCTTCCTCCCCTCATCTAGATACTTCCTCTGCCTCCAGCCCTGTCGCTTTCTAAAGCAGCGATGGGGGATTTTATTATGTTTTATACTTTCATCTTCAGCGGTGATCTGTCTCTCTCTCCGTGGGTCTGCACAGCATGCTAATCCCTCAAGTCTCTTACGCAGCATAATTTTCGTCTTAATTTTTCTATTTCTCAATGTTAAATGGGTTTGCCAGGGGAACAGGGGGTCATTTCCTGTCCCCGCCAGATCATTAATTCCCTGTGAAAACACCGCGATCTCACGCTTCTCAAGCAAACAGAAACATCGGGAAGAGCCAGTGTCACGTGCAAAATACGCGGCTGTGCTGCAGCAGCTGGAGGAGCAAAGATGCTGGTGTACGCTGCAGAGACCACAGGGTTTTAAAATGGTCATTTTAAAAAGAAGGAGGGAGAAATGATATAAGAGCAGTAGAAAATGGCTTTTTAATTCCCGAATAGAAACAACAACATCTGTTTTTTTCTCAGCTCGAATCTGCTGAGTGGTCTCCTCATTGTCTTTATTTTTAGAAACAATTACTCTTCTTTTCTTTCCTTCAAAACAAGAGTGGCCCAATTTTTTTTTTGATAGCGATACTTGTCACTTTCTGAATAAGGGATGCTTGAGCATCTCTGCCTGCCTGTAATCTGTCTCAGCCGAGGCTGGAAAAGGAAACAAACAAAAAAAACCCTCAACCCTGTATTTGTGAATGTTTTCTGCAGAGCGTTTCATGAGATGAGAAAAATCCAGAATTATTCTTCTTAAGCCAGCAGCAGGAGGGGAAAAGAAATGACTCATCTGTTTACTTTTAAAAATCCTTTATAAGAACTCAAACACGCCTGATAAAGTATTAGCGTTTTGCCCGACCAGCCTCCTCTATTAACTCCCGGCATTTCTGTAGTCTTGCGCTGGCCATGGCGCCTCACTGCCAAATCCAAGGATTTACAGGTCTCAGGAGAGACTCGGGAGATTTCCCACTTCCCTGCCTTTGCCTTATTTTAGCCTTTGTTCCTGGGGTTTGGGTTTTTTTCCCCGTTTTCCCTGTCTCATCTTAGTTTGCAGGTTTGTTGGTCCTACAAACATCTATGTGAACGAAAAATTTCTGTAAGTGCCAGAGCCAGCGGAGCTCTTTGCATGCTCTCAGACGCAGAGTCCGGGACTCCTCACCCATCCTATTTCGGTGTGGTGCTGCCCTCCCTGTCATCCCAACACCACCGTGCCTGCGGGGCACAGGGAAGTGCCTCGCTCCCACTGGCCTGACTGGCCGGCCGGCAGCGATGGCACACGTTTTGCTCGTAGGGAGCAGGATTCAGCTGCGTGCAGGTCAAAAATGTAAATTTGGGGTGCGCCGGTGCTTTCCCATGGTAACGGAGTTGAAACCGGACAAGTTTCCATGGTGATTATTACTACGGCAGGATGCGCACACACTTCAGGAGAGGCATGGGTGGTGCCAGGCGGAGCGGCCAGCCCCCCAGCCAAAGTCTGCTGGCGGCAGCTCGCAGGGCGGAAATTATTTATCCTTTTAAATAAATGGATGTACAGTGCCATTGGGTTGCTGCTTTTTTCTTTCAGGGGGAGGGAGTGTTAGTCTTTTTAGGAAGTAGGCTGCAAATTTTACCACGCTCATGAATGGAAACCATCTCTGCCCTTTTTTAATTGCCATTTGCTTGGCTAATATAAAGGGTCGGGCTGGCAAAATAAATTTGAAGTGGCTTTGCTTTTTTTGTTATTCTTCGAGTCTTTCATGAATCAGGTGCCTGGTTCATGTTACTGTCTCTCTAGCTCTGTGGCAGGGTGAGTGCCAGGGTTTGGTTTGGCTTTGCTTTGCTGTTGCCTGGCCATGGTCCTTTCTCACCCAGCACACGGCATTTTCGGACGTGTGGTACGCACCGTGCAACGCTCGCCTGCTTGCCTATAGTAAATCCCACTGGGAACGAGTATTGCAGGGGAATAGCGTACCCTTCGCCCACGGCGGAACATTTCTTCGCTGTGATATTTTTAGAAATGCTTGTTTTGGGGGCTTTTGTTGAGTTAAAACAGCGCGCTGCCGCTCGGCTCCGCCATGTGCTGTCATTACGTGAAGATTTGTTTAAAAACGTGGAACGGACGGCCCGAGTCCTTGTTTCGGGCCGCGTGCTGGGGAGGGGGTGAGTTTTGGCTGCAGGCAGTCCTCGAGGCCTTTTAAATTATCTGTGTTTACGGCTAAATACAAGTTCCTCAAAACTCTTCGTACAACACTCAGGGACGTATGTATATCCAGCATCTCTGTATATATAGTACACTGCATTATGGAACCGTTAGCCTGAAGCGTGGAAACATTTAACGGCTTTTCTTTGGCGATGGGGTCTTTACAGGCAATTGCAAATATTATTTTAAGGAGGAGATTTATGTGGTGCCTAAAATATGTTTCTGGCTTGCAGGCCAAATTATGTCGGTGCTGATGCTCCTGGCAGCCCAGAGCCGCCACGGGTCCCGCTGACGGCGATGTAGAGGCGGCGCCGGCAGAGCCCGAGAAGCCCTGTGACATGGAGGAGCTGTACAAGGATGCCTCGAACCTGCCCATGGATGTCACCAGCTCGCCCTCGGCGATGGCCAACAACAAGCTGGAGAATGGGGTGGCCCAGCTGATCACGGCGGAGGCCTGGAACATCAACTCAGCCGACCTGATGAAGAAGGCCCTGTCCCCGCTGGTGACCGTCCCCGCACCCTCCATCCTGACGCCGCCGGCCGAGTCACAGAGCGGGGTGGCCCTGAAGGTGGCTGCCACCGTGCTGCAGCCCATCTGCCTGGGGGACAGCCCCGTCGTCCTGCCCATCCACCTGCAGGTTGCCGGCAGCGCGGCCCCGCAGATGCCGGCCGCCAGCGCCGCCACCCCCTACGTCATGACCACGCAGGGTCCCGTCCCGCTGCCCGTCCTCCTGGAGCAGCACGTCTTCCAGCACCTGAACTCACCCCTGGTGCTGCCCCCGGGGGCCGCCTGCCCCGCCAGCCCCCTGCACGCCGGCCTCTTCCCCGGCACCACCGCCCCCGTCGGGCAGCCTCAGCTCCTGGACCCCAAGCCCTCCAACCAAGCGCAGGAGCCAGTCCTGCCCCCGGTCTTTCAGACGCCGGGCTTCGCCGCCGTCCTGCAGGACCTGTTCCCCTCGCAGGGCGCCCTGGGCTCTGCACCCTGCCAGCCGCCCCCCGACTACGCCACCCTCCCGCCCCAGGCCTTCGGCTCACCCCTCTCCCCGCTGGTGCCCCCCGCCACGCTGCTGGTGCCCTACCCCGTCATCGTGCCCCTGCCCGTCCCCGTCCCCATCCCCATCCCCGTCCCCATCCCCGTGCCCCACGGTGCTGAGGCCAAGGCGGCCCCCGACCCGCCCAAGCCGCCACTCTTCACTCCCCACCCCTGCAAGGGCACCCAGACTCCCCTGGAGAAGGAGGAGACGAAGCCCTTTGACCTCCTCCACCCACGGGAGTTTCCCCAGCTGAGCCGCCACACGGTCATCAAGATGGGCGGTGAGAACGAGGCGCTGGACCTCTCCATGAAGGGGCCACCCACGCCCCGGGCCAGCGAGGCTGCCCCGCCGCCACCGCCCGAGGACGGTGCCCTGGACCTGTCCCTCGCCGCCTGCCGCAAGCCAGGAGGGCCCCACGGCGAGGCGGCTGGCACCAGCCCCGCTGCCACCACCGAGGCTGGCACTCATCCTGTGCCGGACAAGCTCCCTGGCCCGGTTGCCCCCTTTGCCCCCTGCAAGCCCCTGGAGGGGCCAGGCAAGGCGGAGGGCAGGGGCCCGGGCGGTGGGGCTGCTGAGCTGCTGCGGCAGCCACAGAAGTGGCTGGTGGAGCCGGCGGGCAGGGCGGGCTGCGAGCCCAAGGCCGGCAACAACATCGAGATCGTCAGCACGTCGCAGACAGCCAAAGTCATCGTCTCGGTCAAGGACGCCGTGCCCACCATCTTCTGCGGCAAGATCAAGGGCCTGTCGGGGGTCTCCACCAAAAACTTTTCCTTCAAAAGGGACCTGCCCCAGGACTCGGTGCTGCAGTGCTACGACGTGAAGAGCCCGCCCGAGCCCCGGGACAGCGCCGAGGCCCTCAGGAAACCCGTCAAAAACAGGAGCGTAAAGCTAAAGAAAATGAACTCGCCGGAGATACATATTCTTCCAATCAAGAAGCAACGGCTCGCTGCCTTTTTTCCAAGAAAGTAAATTATGGGTTTTTAGAATTTTAAGATTATTATGAGAAGAAAAAAAATAATAAAAAAGATGCACTTGGTTTTAAACTCATTTAAAAACTTTAAACTATCTTTGTAAGTTATTTTTGGGGGAAGGGGGAGAGGATCGGATGTAGAGTCCCTATAAGCTGGGTTGGTTGGTTTTTTTTTTTCCTTTTGTTTTGTGTTTTTTTTTTTTTTTGTTATCAAATTTTGACTTTTCATGGGAAACTGAATAAAAAGCAACCTATTTTTCAAGCAGATTGCACATTTTGCAGCTTTAATGGAGTAATGGATGAGTCAGAGGGGTAAGAGCTATTTTCACTGCCATAAAGTGCTTTGATGATGTAATTCTTCGTAACGGTCAGAATGGAAATTTCAAAATAAATGTTTGTACGTGCTAATTGGTTGCGGCATGTTTTGTCATTTCTGAATCACTTTCAGTGTACAGAAAAGGTTTGGCAAAAAGTCTGTAAACTGTCAAGTGCCGCAACTGACTTGTGACGAGCCTAAAATGTTAAGAAAAGACAGCAGGCTAAGAAAAATTGTATTGTCCTGCAGCACTGTCGGAGAGCACGTTGCAACAGCCGCTAACGATGCGCCTAAACGAGCTTCTGGAGAAGTGAGAGCGAGCGGTACAGTCCGGTGCACGCCTAACGCCAGCTTCATTGCGAGAGACCCATAGGAAACCATCTTAAAATATTAAGTAATGTTATCAGTCATTTAAAAGAGAAAAGCCTAAAAGTCAGGGGAATTCGGTTGCCGGGGGGTGGGAGGGGAAGGAAAAGTCCCATAATTTTTCCCAGCCTGACTACAGCTATATGGAAAAGTTGTTTATTGTTAGTTTTCTACGTTTCTGTGATGGCTGAAATCAATGCACATGAAAGAGCAGAACTGTGTAACTTTATCACTCGGCAGTGTACAAGCCGCCCACATCAATGGAGAAATGTGAATGTACAATTAAAATAAAAGTTCTGGTAGGTTACGGTTTCGCACTTGTGTATGGAAATGAGCTGGAGATGGATTATTCTGTGTCAGCTTTAAGTTCGCATGGCTCGCTTGTAAAAACCCGTCCCGATGGAAGGATGAACATAAGAGCAAGACAACAATTTTCAGTGGGCGCTGCCTTTTTGTGGCTACTGCTGTTAAGCAGAAAAACTATTTCTTATTATTTCAAAGGATACGTTCTCATAGTCTAAATTAAAAAAAGCCACTGTAAACCCAGCAGCTGGATGCCGTTGCATGCTAACTGTGCCTTCCTTTATCTACCTGCAGCCAAGCTACTTCCAAGACTGCTCTTGGACAGTTTTGGGAAAGTCTTTGCCATTGTTTGTGCAATGAGAAGTTGCCCAAAGAAGCAGGTTCAGGGTTATAAGTCTAATGCCATCCTTAGGCATCGGTGTCATCTGTTGAAACTTTTGATGCCAATAGTGTTTTGATGCCAACAGTGTTGACACTTTTGATGCCAACGGTGTTTCAAATCTGTTGAAACTTTTGATGCCAACAGACACCAAATCGCTATTCAGAAAACACATCTGCATTAGGAGGTTAGGAAAGGCACGCTGTTTCTCTTTTCTTGGCCTGAAGGATCACTGCCCTCATCACTGCCCTCTTGTTTAATACAAAAACAGGGGACTTTCACATAAGTGTAGCATCAAATTCTGTCAAACTCTTGCTTTTTAAGTATGATTAAAGCCTTTTATTTTTCCCAAAGCTGGCAGAACTGACAATGTTCAGAAGAGCGTAAAGTGTTGATGGATTCATTAATGTTTAGTCATCTAACTGTATTTTTTTAAGTAGTTTTTTTTCCTTAATTGAAAATACTCTGCTACTTTATTTTGCTCCTTCCAAAAAACTATGCTGATGAAATGTGTCATCTCCTGGTTATTACAGTGCAGAGGCTCAGGATTTCAACATCCCTTGGGACGGCCATCCCAGTTGCCACTGCCCCGCTCTCTTTCAGCTGAGCCCATTCCAGAGTGTGAAAAACCTTCTGAAGATGTAGTTTTCCCCAGGGCTACAGCAGATTATTTAAAAAGAAGGAGGTCACAGCATTAGCTGCTGCCATTTTTATTTCACAGTTGACAGAGGCAAATTCAAACAAAGTTTCTGGGATTTTTAAATTTATTTTCTTTTTCAAGTACATGCTTCTCACACTGGTGGTTACATCTGCTGCAGCGACCGCCCCGATCCCTGCCATCCTTGCGTGAGCGTCATCCCCTGCAGCATCCTCAGCAGGTGGAAGGAGGACACCCAGCCACTGCGCACCCCTCCTGCCGGACACGGGCGCCTGCGACAGGCAGAGCAGCACCCGCCGGCGACGCTGGCTGCAGCTGCAGAGGTTCTCCCACTTCTCCTTTGCAGGCCTTTACTGGGAGCAATTAGTGCTCCCAGGCTAACTTCATCACCCAGGCTGCCTCACTGCACACGGTGGTCTGGTTTAACTGAATTTAGACCACAAGCCCCAGGAACCTTGACAACAAATTAAGCTAAATCAGCTTTACACCATTTATCCATTTATATTATGGATATACAAGCACTTTGAAAACACCTGATGCCTATGGGCGACTAATTCAGTTTAAAGCCAACTGGTACCGGTTGTAAAGGCAGACCAGAGCAGCAGCCATGTGGATACATCTTCCCCCCAGGCCGTCATGAGAGTAACTGCAACCTCCCCTCTCTGAAACAGGGCTGAGGAAAACCCGAGTAGGCTCCAAATGCCCTAGATTCTCACTTTACTCTCCTCCAGGACTGGCCCCCCTGGCTTTATGGGGCCGTCTCCAGAAAGACCATGCTCCCCAGTACTGCTGGTCACCACAGATGTTCCCTACAAGGTGACACAGGCTGGAGCCACCCCACTAGAAATGCATGGGCTGAGCAGACTGGGTTCACCCACCCCACTGCCTGGCTCCTACATTGCTTTAACTGAGACGGCACGGGGGATATTCTGAACAGCATCTTGCCAAGAAGGCTTAGGGCAGCTCCTGCTCCCTCCCCTGCTACCCTTTCACACAACTCTACCCTTCAAGGCTGTGCCTTGGGAAGAGGAGCCACACATCAGCACCTCTTCTGATACTTAATCCTGTTGGGCAAACGACGCTTAAGTAGGGACCGTTTGCCTCCCACCATCCTCTGTGCGTGAAGCATGAGTCCTACATCCCGTCGGCACGGGGGAGAAGCTGCCACAGAACAAGGTACTTAATTACACCAAGATTGAGCACTTCCACCTCCTCCTCGCCTCTAGCAGCAATTACAGATTTTGTATATTGGGCCATTAATTTTCTACAGGGCTACATTTTAACTGCTTCTGAAACTTCTGTACAAGGAGGACGCAGAGCTGCACTCGTGATATATGGAGCTTCCATTTCTGGTGGCTGTTAATGGAGACATTAATACCTCTTGTGAAGTTGAAGGGAAAGTCATTAAGCCATAATGGTAGGAGGAAGATGTTTTACAATGATGGGTATATGCAAGGTAGAGAGAGGAGCAGTGCAGAACCTCAAGGGCACCCCTTGTTGGCTCCAAGCTTCCTTTGACTTGGACTTTGGGTGTGGGCTTTTATTAGGAGGTGAGTGAGAGGGGAGAGGGCTGTGGCGGTAGGTTACCTTCCCCTCCTCTCTCTTCCCCCTGTCAGGCAGGAGCTTCGCAGGAAGCCAGACACCGAATCCGAGGAGGGGAGCAGGACTGCTTGTCTCAGATGAAGGCCACAGTACATGGCAGTCTCCGGGGTGGGAGAGCTCAGACACACCAGCCTGGAGCTTTCCTCTGTGGGGCAGCCAGTCCTCTTGCCCTACGGTGCCCAAGGGGTGCACAGCCAAGGCTTTGGCACATGGAGTTAGCTGTTAGCAACAGAAATTAATCCAAAAGAAGAACAAGCAGCTTCTCAGCTGGAAAACTTACCTGGACCAGGTGCTTTTTGGGCAGAGGGAAGAGACAGTCAGGTAAAATGCAGACAATTACGAGTGCAAGGAAAAGGTGGAGAAGGGAGAGATGAAAGCTGGCAGCAGCAGCCGAGATAAGAGCCACCTCCAAGCCTGTGAGCATCGCACCTTTATTAAAGTCAGCAAGCAGCCAGCCAGGGAACGAAAAGGAGAAGAGGAGAAGCAAAGCTGCGGCCCTTGGCTGCGAGCAGATGACAGACGGAGAAAAGGAAAGTGTCAGCTTCAAAGACAACACTCCAGGGCCGCTCCGCTCAGCAAGAGCGGGAAGAAAGGCGGGCACTGAGCGCTGGGAGGGGGAGGCTTTCTTGGGCTGAAGGCAGCCGAGAAGCGAGAGCGAGGGGCACTGTACATCAAATCACGCACACGCAGAGCACGCGAGGCAGCGTGGCCTCCCTGCTTCTGCCCTGCCACAGCAGGGACGGGGAAGAGCAGCAGCAAACCCGGCCCAGTGGGAAGAGGAAAGGAAGGAGAACAGCAAAGGCACCCATTTCTGCGTATCGCAGACGTGAAGTAACGCGTGTGACCTGGGCTTTCCTGCCACCCATGCTCCTATCTGCTATAAAAGCGATACGCTGATCTGATCAGCGCCAACTTGGCTTTTTTTAACCACTTCTACGCGTTTTCTGCTCAGCCCTCCCCCAAGCACCGGGATGATTACACCACCTTGCACATCTCTGCAGGGGTTTGACCCACAGGGGCTTAAGGAGCAGATTCACAATCTTCTTGCATGCGAAAGCTTTCAGGGAAAACTGGCTGGCACAGAAGTGGCCCCCGAGCACCAAAGGGAACGATTCAGAGAAGTCTGTGCCCCTTCACTTGCACAGAGGCACCTCAGGACAGCGATCTGACAACAATAAGCAACTCGTTAACAGTACTCATGAAGAATCTTGGACAATGAAATAGCATAAACCAACATTGCATAATATCCTGGTGCCAGATGTTTTAGTTTCTTTTTGTGCTCCAGTTTATAAAAACATGCTGAAGGGCTCAGTCAAAGACCTTGTTTTCCTCTGCCTGGGATCGGTTCCTGCCTTCCCGAACGCAGCCAGCCTGCCACTGCGACAGTAATGATGTGAATTTGTGCAATTTGCTTTTTTTTTCACTCGCCTTTCACTTTTTTCCAGTGCTTCCCTCTCTCTTATTTAAAGTTGCATTTCTCTTGGACTATAACACATACTCTTAATGCTGAAGCTTGCAATTCAGAATAGTCTGGGGCAGTCCTACAAACACAAGCAAATCCCCTAATTTTAGTGCGGAAAACTTATTTTCCACAGTCGTTAAAATCCTGGTATTGCAGCCTCACTAGGAAAATCCATTCTGTTGTTGAACCATCTGAAACATTTCTTCATGTTTGGGGAGAAAAATTACTAATCACTAAAATATTTAGCACTGCTTCGTGCCCATATACCCCAAGCTCTCCTAGAATAACAGCATCATATCCTGGTACTGAAATTATCAGGATACTTTCAAACTAAGAGGGGAAAATTAAGAGAGCAAACAGCAGGGTGCAATCTAATCAAATATCTGGAAGGGAGCACAATTTTCCAGGTAAAACATTAGTTTTCACTGTTAAGAAGTGCGAACCAGTGAAGCGCTGCTAACAGACACGTCACATCCCTGCGTCAGCCTGTGCCTGGACCTTCCTTGCTCCCAGGATTACTAATGTTCCTCAGCCCGCAGCTGTCTCAAAACGGTCACATTTTCTGCATTGTTTCAATATCATCCTTTCCACCACATCCTTGTCAATGGAGATCACATCCTTCTTTGCCTAAGAACCAAAGATAGGCAACGTTCTGTCCCAGCCTGGCATCTCGAAGACCAAGGGTGCGTCACTGTGACACAGAACAAGGAGGTCCTTCTTTCTGGAGCTTATGTACTGCAAGAAAACCCCTAAAAGTCCTATCAGTAAGCATGGGAAGGCTATTAAATTTTGAGGCTTCTGACACACAAGTCATTTCTTGTTTATTAAGGGAAAAAAAAAACAAACCTACCTGCATTCACAGTTATTAAGGTATCAAGGTGATTTTTCATTTAAAATGTTTCAAAACAAGTACCTTGAAAGCTTGGTCCATAGAGCACGGGCCAGCATAATCGAGTGCGTGCTTGCCCTTCAGAGACCCTCCACAGCTCAACCATGATGGCACAAAGCCACCACACTCCATCTTAAATCCTGATGATGCATATTCCATGCTCACCTAGTACCACCCCAGTACTCATGTAGAGGGAGGTCAGGGTGGGTTTAAAAAAAGACAAACAATATATAAACACTTGGTGTCTGCCTTTCGCCACTTCAAACAAGAGACATGCAAGAGCACTCTCTGTGCAACAACAAGGATCTAAGAGAGCAGAAATATTCTCGATGGATAGACTTTTGGGACTAGATATTCCAGACATCTGGGCTTTCGAGTGAGACCTGTTGTGTGGCAGACCATGGGATGTGGCCAGCATTTCTTGGTTAGTACAACATGCACCTGAACATCTCCTTCTGAACGTCAACTAGGTCTTTCAATGAAGGACTCAAGAAAGGGGATTGTTCCTTCTTACTTGCACCAAACAGCACTTTAGGTGGGGAATGAGCTCACATGCTGAAGTTAAGCAAGATGGGTATAAAGGTTCCCATGATAGATACTGGAAATCTAGTCAATAAAACCAATAGAGTCAAGAGAACTATCCACCTCTTTGTAAAGCAGATGCTGGTGTCTGGTCAGATCACTCATACCATCAACTTAGTCAGCTAGACCTCCATGGACTACAATGAGAGAGAATCTAGACAACTATGAAGTGAAGTTATACGAAATTAAACTAATTCCTGTATTCCTGTTTTAGCTCTTTGAATGGTCTTGCTTTAAAAGAAATCGCATCAAGAGGGAGCTGGTAGCAGCAGCTCATTCAATCAGGAAGAAACAATTACAGGACAGAGAGAGGATGCCCCAAGAATTGGTCAGGGAATTACAAGGACTCAGCCCATGTTTTCAGATGATACTATGTCAAGATAAAATACTTCACATCCCTGATATGACTCAAAAAGTTCATCTCTAAACTTCCCTCTTTAAAATCCCAGCTCAATGCAAACACAGACACTAGTTATGACTAACAGTGCATCCAAATCTCAAAGAGTTTAAGTTAGTAGATCCACCTGGTTTTCTCTTTTCCGATTTTCCATTACTTCATTCTCCATATATTTTCCTTCCCATGTTTATTGCACGCAAACCCTATCACTCATCCCAGGCTTCCATTTCTGTTTTCTTTCAAAACATTTAAACTTTCCCCAATCCGGTCATTTCCTGTAACCAAACAGCACCCAGGCAAGGACAGTTTACAATGAATACACTACAGTGAATGCAAAGATGTATGAAAGTAACATGCTCCCTTTGGCTGAGCCGGTCCCTTGAAAATAGACAAACAGCTGACAGCATTCAGTTAAAACAAAACAAAACAAAACAAAACACATCAAACCAACAAAAACCCCCAAACCTAAATCCAACCAACCAAAAAAAAAAAAACCCCCGAGCCCCCACCATTGCCCATTGAGCCTAATAAACAATACATCCCAAGTACATTACGATGACCTATCTAGTACCTCACCTCTAAAGCACAAGCATATACCAAGGGTACACTAAAACTGAACATTTATTTATTAATTTCTCCTTCCTCACTATTTTGTTGATGTGAGTACAGGGACTTTAAAAAAAAAAAAAAGAGACAGACTGACAGACAGAAAAGCACTTCGTAGACCACACCTTGAGTAACAGTGCCTAGGCCAGAGGCATCTCTTCATAACGGAGTACCACCAACATTTGTGGGCAAGGAGAGAAGTCAGTAGCAAGTTAACATGTACATCAGAGATCAAGCAAGCAAGTTGCAGAGTCCTCTTCTAATTTTTCAAAATGCACAGGAGTAAGAAGCACAGGCAAAGATCCTTTCCTCAAAACAGAGGGTCTCCAATACGAGGAAGATCTGCTTGGCAGATTGGTTGGGAAAGATGGAAGTTGAGGGAAGAAGAATTCAGACCTGTTTGAAAACCCCCCTCTTAGGGATCCTGACAGCATTAGCACAATTGCTTGGGGAAAGAGTGCCTCCGTAACTGCTGAAAAAACTAAATATGAGAAAGGGAGAAACCTACTAAAACTATTGCCTCTTGCATTTGAACACCAGACTTCCTAAGGTGCACCACCATTCATTAAGATTTTCCCAGTGCCTTGCCAATTGCCTCGGCTTCCATCTGGGAGGGTAGATGAGTCTTTGCCTTCCCAGTTCTTGACCTCAGTGCTGAGACTGCCGACGCAGGGTAATGGCAATTATCATGGTGGTTTTGTGGTGTATTCGTTTCCTTCCAGCTGTCAAAACTAGAAAGGAACCATTGGCAGAGAGGGTTTCTGCCAGCTTCAAGCTGGACATCTGTTCACGTTTGTCTGTTCACACAACATGGGATGCGATCTCCCTTTCCTCTTGTGCTGGCATCTGTTTGCTCGTGCTGTTTGTACTGGAAGGGCTTTGATTTTGGAGGCTGAAAAGTGAATCTCTGTGGATGAAAATGTCTTCATGTATTTTAAAAAGAAAAGTAGAGGTGTGCAGCCTTCGCTATCAGCACTAAACAGTTCCCCAGCAGGTAATGAAAGATGAAATAAAACTAGCAGTGGTCCATAAAGCTACGAGGAGAAGCAGCTCATGCAGGACTCCTCAGCTGGTACAGCAGGACTGGGAGATTCTGGAGCTGGTGGAAGCTAATTCTGATTCAAATGGGACAAATTACAGCTAATGAAAATGATCTGCTAGGACAGGGATGGATGATTCGTGTAAGTGAGGGATTTAAAAGCCTACTGGACCACTGCAATGGCATATTTTAAGTACACATAGGACTCCCATCATCTACGCAGCCACAGTAGTGAGAATTTATTTAGGACAAACCATCAGAGGAGAAAGTTTTAAAATGTATGTATTTTGCTACTTTGAAAAAAAACAATCTCTGAGGTTCTCACTGTAAAAAAAAAATTTTAAAAAAAGACATAAAATGTTTCATAGCTGCAGACTCAAAACACAGTGAGTTTACAACAGACTGCTCAGATTTTAAGAAGATAAAGTCTCAAAACGGCTCTGCGCAACCTTTGAAACGACAGGAGCACTGACAGTTGGGGAACAAGATCCCAGGATTACAGGCTAGTTAGTAAGGTTTACAGAGCAAAAGATTATAATCAAGGCTGGAGAAAAAAGCAACCATTTCACCACAGAAATGGATGCAAAACCAGCTTCTGCCTCCCTGCATCACTCTTAAGCACTTCCAAATGAGCACTTTTTACTCACTTCAATAGTTTTACATGTAATAAAAAGAGAAGAGGAATATATGACCTTTGAAATTGATCTTGAGGGGGTCTTTTTTTTTTTTTTTTTTTTTTTTTTTAAATCAAGCCAGCCTAACTCTGTGTACCTTTAATTCAGCAGAAACAGCAGCAGAAAGATGAAGTTGCCTGAAACTTTCAGAACAGGTTCATGCAGCCAGTGTTGTAATTAAAAGCTCATTTTACTCCATTAGGTAACTAGCTAGCTGTTGGAAAAAAAAATACTGCTGTCCGCTTTTAAAATGTGTTTAGTACCAGGATAGTGCATTAAAATAGGCTACACTCTATAGGTGACAAAAGGAAGACTGGGGAAAAGGTGGGCCCACTGCTGAATGAGACGGAAGACCTCATTACACAGGACGTGGAAAAGGCTGAAGTACTGAATTGTCTGCTTTGCTTCAGCCTTTAATTAGCAAGACCAGCCTTCAGGAATGCCAGGTCTCAGCGACCAGGGGGAAAGGCTGGAGCAAGAAAGATGGACCCTTGGCAGAAAAGGATCAGGTCAGGGACTACTTAAGCAAACTGTACATACCTAAGTCTAAGGGGCCTGATAGGATGCACCCATGGGTGCTGAGAGAGTTGGCAGATGACATTGCAAGGCGACTCTCCATAATTTTTAATCAATCATGGTGAATGGCAGAAGTGTCTGAAGACCACAGGAAAGCAGATGTCACTCCTATCTTGAAGAAGGGCAAGGAGGAGGACCCAGGGAACTACAAGCCAGTCAGCCACACCTCCATCCCTGAGAAGGCTGAAGGAGCAGCTAATGCTGGAAACCATTTGGAGACACATGAACAAGATGATCATCAGGAGTAGTCACAGCATGGCTTCACCAAGAGGAAGTCACGCTTGACCAACTTGATAAACTTCCATGATGAAATGACTAGCCTGGTAGATGAGAGTAGAGCAGTGGATTGATAGATAGCAGTGGATAGATAGTAGAGCAGTCTACATGGACTTGAGGAAGGCCTTTTGACACTGTCTCCCATAAGATCCTCACAGACAAGCTGTTGATGTACGGGCTGGATAAGCACCCAGCGAGGTGGACTGGAAACTGACTCAGTGCCCAGGCCCAGAGGATGATGATCAGCAGCACAAAGTCTAGTGGGAGGCCAGCTGTGTACCCCAGGGGTCAATACTGGCTCTAGTCCTGTTTAATATCTTCATTAAGGATCCAGATGATGGGCCAGAGCATACCCTCAGCAAGCTTGCTTATGACCAGCAGAAGTGGCTAATAACAGCAGAGGGTCACGCTGCTATCCAGAGCAGCAGGAACCCTATGAAGTTCAACAAGAGGAACAGCAAAGTCCTGCACCTGGAGAGGAACAACCCCAGTCACCAGTATGTCCTGGAGGCCGCCCAGCTGGAAAGCACCTTGGCAGAAAAGAAGCTGGGATATCCTGGTGGATACCAAGTTGACCATGAGTCAGCCATGTGCCCTCGCCACAAAAAAGGCTAATGGTGCCCTGGGCTGCACGAGTAGGAGTGTTGTCAGCAGGCTGAGGAAGATGATCCTTCCTCTCCCCTCAGCAATGGTGAGGCCGCACCTGGAGTGCTGCATCCAGCTCTGGGCTCCCCACTACAACAAAGAGATGGACATACTGAAGAAAGTCCAAGGAAAGGCCACAAAGATGAGACTGGAGCATCTCTCCTGTGAGGAAACGCTGAGAGAGCTGGGACTGTTCAGCCTGGAGAAGAGAAGGCTCAAGGGGGATCTCATCAATGTATAGAAATATCTGAAGGGAGGGTGCAAAGAGGATGGAGTTATGCTCTGTGCAGTGGCAGGACCAGAGACAACGGGCACAAACTGAAACACAGGAGGTTCCCTCTGAACATCACAAAACACTTTTTCACTATAAGGGTGGCTGATCACTGGCACAGACTCTCCATGGAGGTTGTGGAGTCTTCATCCTTGGAGATATTCGAAAGCCATCTGGCCACAGTTCAAGGCAACTGTCTCTAGGTGGCCCTGCTTGATCAGGGGAGTTGGACCAGATGACCTACAGAGGTCCCTTTCAACCTCAACTAGTCCTCAATTCTATGATACACTCCTCAACTCTTACTTACAATGGGGCAGATACAATATGAACCTAGAAACACTGTGATACAAAACGGGCTATATTTAATTTGAAAACACTCATGTCTATGCTGAGCAGTATTTTGGGTTTTCCCTGTAGCATTGCTTTCTATACACTCATTACTTCCAGTTACTATTCTAAGTCTATTCTAGAAAAAGCTTTAAAAAATTACATAATTTCAGAGTAATTGGTATAGAGAACCATGCATAAAAGTTTCATAAGTGGTCTAGACAAAAACACCAAACAGACTTAAGATAATCTTTGATAATGCAGAACAGGACGAAAAAAGCACCAGAAAACAGTCAGCTCAGAATGGAAATAGAATAGATAAATAGTACAACACAAATTATCTTAAAACAGTGACTACCAGCCTCTGCTTCAAGTTGGCTGGACATAGGCTGCTCTAACTCCTTGGTTCTGGATGTCAGGCCATTTAAATTAAAAATGATTTACATTATAGATTCACACACACATAAATAGACTTTCATTAGTTACTCATATTTAAATGAAAACATGATACTAAGTTGGCCCACTTAGTATATGGCCCACTTGGAATAACACATGAATAGGAAAAGGTGACTCAAGCCCTCCAAGTTAAGCAGGAAGATAAACTATTAATTCAACAGTGTACCCATGTTTCGATTCTCTGAATTTCACCTCCAATTAAATGCCAAGCACAAAGCAGCATGGTGCTTCATCTGAGTAGGTTCAAACGTCAAGATTTTAGTCACATTTACTCAAGGCTTCATTTTTCCCTTACAGGAATAGTTGAGATATTCAAACAGAGAGTTTTTGTATCGCATTCAGGGCATACACAATCACATCCACAGACTCACATAAAACTGTCATCAGAGTTACAGAGAAGGTTAACATTGCTTTTGAGCAAATTATATCCCTGAGTGACTCAAAAAGAAGAAGAGTTTCTACAAATACCATGAGTATTCAGATTAACATCTTTGCCCTCCCTGTGTCTACCACCTGAAGTAAAAAACGATGAGCCTTTATTAAAAGCAACAAAAAAGGGGAAGATGCTCCATCCTTTGAGCCAACACTGACAACATCACGTTGCTGCCTTTTACTGTCATTCCTGAAAGAGGCCTACAACATGTACACAGTCACAACAAACATGTTAGAAGTGCCGTCATGTCAACCACAACGTGCAATCACCCTGCCATATAGCACTCTTCAATCTGAATACTGCATAGGTCTTCTGTGACAAGAATTGTGAGTGCTCCTAGTCCTTCCAGGCAGTAGCATTTTAATTTCAAATAGAAAGGATCTTATGATGTACTGAGGAGTTATGGCACTGTCTTGCAAGACAACTGAAAGATACAGAACCAGGTAAGCAGATGAATCCCTGTTGACAGAAAAGCAACTCAGAGAAACAAAGAGAATAAATCATGTTGTCTTCTATATCAAAGATGCACCAAAAATATATTCAGTATCTTTTGAGAGATAGCAGAAGCAAAATGCCTCTGGACTACTTTTCCTACAAACTTCCAAATTCCATAATCTGCCTGCGAAGGATCTGAGGTTACCATTAACCCAATTTAAGTTACTTCTCAAGTGTAGGCTGATCATTGCAAACAGCCACTGGAACAACAGACTTCTGTATCACAGAAAGTATGAAGTATATGAAGTTCAAACCTATTGCCATTAACTGCTTTGATTAAAATACTTCAGGTCTTCATCTGAACACAGGACAAACAGTTTTCAGCAGTCTCTTCCCCTCAGTGGCTATATGAGAATTCTGTAAGTGGCAAAATGCTATATGCAAAACTAAATAGTTGAATATATTCCTGAATTGTTATTTTGAAAGCAAAGACCAACACAATTTCAAACATTAATTGCTTCAGACAAACAATATTGGAATGATTTCACCCTTTTGATTAAAACCTCCTGACACCAGATGTTTACATGATCTGTCAAGAACTGCTGAATGCCAGATAAGATATCTACCCTTGCCTACGCAAACAGTGCTCACGCATATACAAAACGTCAAACAAAACGGACAGTTACAATGAAAAAACTATTTTATTTTTGTTGACAGATAAGAACATCCCGTTGAAAATAAAGAATAAAAAATATATTCTGCTACAACACTTGGAATACTTGAATCTCACGCTATAGCACACGGTGAAATTCTGGTACTGCAACATCACAGTAATCCCTGTGGACATGGGTGCACAGAAAGCCTTGAACAAGTATTTATACCCATAATAGTGCCATATACAAAAATGTCATTCCATAAAGGCCAAACAGAAAATTTAAACATCTTTGTTTTTCTTATGCCAATGGCAATGTAAAAAACGGAAACTGCTTTCAGTCAATTACTTCCACGTAAATCGTATGAGATCTTTTTATGCCAAAGAACTCTGAAATTCAACATAATGAAGCGTGGAAGAAGTAACGTATAAACAAAATACTGAACATGTAGGGGGTGATGTTTTCCTCAATATGTAACTAACTTTCATACAGTTACACCAACAATCAAGTCAGTATTTTCCTAACACAAAGAGAAAATATTCTCTTTCCCCAATCAATGCTCTGACCTTTTCTTACTATAAAGAGCACGCTTGTATTATTCATCTAAGCATACATGCACCACAAAAAGATATGCAAAACAAATCGATACAGATAACCTTTAGTGTCAAATGTCTAATGATGTAATAATAAAAACAATTCTCAAAATCCAAATGACTTGCTAAATTAAAATTGCATTGCAGTCACTTAAACTAACAAAATACTTGGACACATGTGAGCCACAAAATTTATTATTTTCCAGCAGTATCTCTGCTGCAACCTGAGGAGTATCAGACTACTGGTAAAGCAAGGCATTTTCAGAAAAGGAATTTGTAAAAAATACATTTATACTATATGCTTTCATATGAAAAGGCAGTAAGAAATATAATAAAATCTACCATTTTAGGACTACACCTTCCCTAGCAAACAGTTTTTATCACTTGCACTATTACATACAGTACATTCAGTTTCCTACACAGAAAGTACATTTTCTTGTCCCTGATGTATATTACAACTAGCAGTGACAACAAACTGCTTTATTATCACCACTCATTCTTGCAGCTTATACAAACAGCACCAATTTTACCCAAAAAAGGCTTATTGGTTACATAGTAGCACTTCCTTAGAGGAAATATAGGCCCAAAACATCAGAAACAAATGTGTCTTTCCAGAAATATACCAGAATATATGGCTCAGAGTTAAGGGATGAATAACCAAGAGTATTGCATAGCACAGGGATCTCACCTGTATGAATAAAGCCACACTTTGATTGTTTGTCACCTTCTGACTCCAAGAATGGACAACAAATTAAACAGATGCTAATGAAGATGAAAGTAGTACACAACTAAATTTACTGGTAAAAAAAAACAACAACAAAAATTGTACAGGTCTCTCTGGCACAGTGCAAAGTATACATTAAAAAACTGAATACATATGTACAGTGTGTATGCATATTTTTATATATATAGTATGTATTTCCCCGACACATACATGTGTATATATAAAAAGCATGAATGCATACATCCATGCCAAACTTAGCAAAGAGATGGAATGTTTTAAATGTGGATGTGCTGTTCCAGTTAAATCAGTCTGTCCCAGAAATGGCTGTTTATACAGCCAATATGCCCTTCCATGAAACAGAACTATTTATTGCCTGCATAAATGGACAATATACCGTACATTTGTCCTCATAACTTACCAAAGGACTGATAATCACACTTTATAAAAGCTTATATTTGTATCAAGCCCTCTCCTCCATAACCCTTCCCTCCCCACACCTCCATTCCCCATGACCAATTCATATGGCTATTCCCTTTACGGAAATCTAGGAATAATTATCTAGAATAATATACTAGGGTATCACTCTGCTGGAGGACCAGACACAGTATTCACTACAGAACTGAGATCTTCTATTTTAAATTTTTCTTGCAGTATGAACGTTTACAGTCACATCTGTAAAAATTACTAACACCTGAAGCTGGTTTGTTTTATTATTTTCCTTTGGGATTCAGCTGTTTTGGTTCCGAATACGAACACTCTGGCTGAAGTCTTGTAACAGAGAATGCACTTTTCAGGATTCGGAGAGCAGTTCCGACCTCAGTTCAGCTCTCCAGTATGATCAACTGTCCTTCCCTGCAAACTTTCTGAAGTAGTTTGCAGAATACTAGAACGTAATACAGATTTTCCCCCCTCCTCTTTATCCTGAATGTCTTTTTTACATTTTGAGAGTACTTTCAAAAAATAAAGACAATTTATATCAGCAAAATAGTTTCAAATAAAGGCGATGGCTGTGAACCTGAGAGCTTAATTTGATACAAACACACGTATCTGTGGTATCGCCACTGGCTAATACTTTCCTTGTTTAAGTCTTTCAATGTGGTAGCACAACTTTAGGGCAGGCCCCAGTTTCAGTCCCATATATTTCATTATCATATCACTCCTCAGTAAGAGTAGTGCCTTCCCATCGATTTCCTGCAGAAGGAAGAGAATAAACACAACAACAAACAACTACTTTAACAAGCTGCATGATAAAACTGGAAAGTACATTGTATTTGTTTATTCTGTAGTAAAAATCTGTATATTATACATAAAACAGTAACTTAGTATAATTTGGTATTTACAGATGGCCACTGAAATTGAATTTATTTTAATATTTTTTAATGTATGAAAGTATTTGAGATGTTAAAGAAAAATACAGTAAGAAACTGACCAAACAGACTCAAAATTAGGTACTGGCCAGGAAAAAAAGTGAATGGGTCATGGGGAAAAAAAAAAAAGAAGCTGCAAAGGAAGGTCTGTGCAGTTAGAGATTAAATGATCCAAGCACCAAGGCCTTGCACTGAACCTTGAACACAGCTGTAGGAGGATTCTGGCATGCGCATGCAAACAGTCACAAGGAGGAAAGGGTTACAAACCATCTAAATCCGTGAAATAAGACAGATCTATGTCCATGTTAAACCAGACAGATTGTTAGGATCAAGACCAAGGACAACTTAGTCAGATTTCAACTGCCTGGTTGAGAAGCTGCTGAAATGTGACAGTCCTAAGCTCTTAGTAGCATTAAATACTGTAGACAGGCAATTAGTTCCTTAAAACACCACAAAGAAAATCACTCTGTCTTATTTTTTTTTAAACATAAACCTGACAAAACAAGTGACATTTAGTCTTATTATACAGCTAAGAATAAAACATAAGACAGGAAGCGCCATTAAAAGTTATTTTGAGTTTTTCTTCCAATCCAGCTTACTCTCAGATTCAACTGTTAGTAGAAGCTGACGCAGAACAAGGGTGAAATACTACTGAAGAGAAAGCCAACCTCTTTTTGGAGGGCCATATATACAATGAAATAAGAAAGCACCTCGTTGCTGATTAACCTGCCATAGAAAAGCAGTCAGAAGGAAGAGGGGAGACCAAAAACAGCACAGAGAAACTGACACAGTTTCTCTCTCTCTAAATACAACACCTAGTTAGATCTTACCCTACACATTGTTTTTCAAAACAGATGAATTCACATTTGAATTGATTATCTGAATTTTAGTATTAATGACCAAGCGTAAAGCTAACGAGGCATAACAGCATCTCTACTTCAGGATAATCAGTCTCCAGAACAGGCTGTCTTAAAGAGGTGTCGTCTATGTAGGCCAAACGCCCCACACTGTACATGAGAATGCCATCTTCTCTAGAGGTACCAGGGATGACAGTAGTACCATGGATGTTGGCCATTACAACCTGGATACTTCCAGTATTTGCACTATCCAAGACAAGCTGGAACACAGTAGGTATTTACTTTAGTGTAACAAGACTGAAATGCCAAGAAAATATACTGCAGGAGGAGTTTCAGGTGGAAAAATAATTTTCAGCCTCCCTCTAATAGATGAGTAGAGTCTATTCTACCTTCAATTGCAAATAGAATGATAGGCACAAAAGCTGTATTTTAAGAGATTTAACATGACACAGAATCTACTAGAACAGAATGGACATGCATCATACGTGTCTCCTAAAGAGTTCTGCATGTGGAGCTAGTGCCTGCGGATCAGCTTCTTTCACAAAACGCATTACTTCCTCTATTGACCAGGTGGAAGGATCCTTATTCAATATTCTTGAAGGTTCTCTTTTTAGTGAATTCAAATCTGGTCCAGTTGTGGAACTTGCAGCTTTTAGTACAAAAATATCAAGAAAGGAAGAAGTATCACTAGTCTACACAGACATAACACATTTCATTTTACCTTAAGACATTCTTAATATTAACATGCAGCTTTTATTATGCATTCTTTGCAATATATCAAAATGAAAGATGTTTTATTTTCCTCCAAATAATATCGAACTGCTCCATTTGTCTTTAAATGCGTTATATAACTGCAAACATTTACAGCAGCATGAACATTAGCACTATGACATACTTAGAGGAATTAGTTCAACTTGTACTTGGCTCCTGGATACCAAGATGGCATTAATTGGGAATGTGGCAAAGGCAAGTTAAGCTGTGCAGACAGAGGGAGTGACAGGAGGAAAGCCTATCCCCGTATTTCAATGACATGGCAGTAGCTGATAAGATGCTCAGGAAGTGAGCTGCATACAGCTATCCCTCTCCTGTCTGGCATGCTGCAGGGTCCGCAACAGCAGGGAGATGAAAGTGCAGCAGGCAAGACCTCCCTGGCTTGCACCGCAGTATTAGTTCTAACAGGCTTGAGTTCTGCGTTTGCAGTTACGTTAGCAAGCCTGGCATGCTTAGCAACAGCACAACATTTCTCTCCATATGCAAGCTTTTCTATGGCAAAGAACTTCTTCATTCATAACTCACGGACTTTGTACGTTAATAAAAGCAGTCACACATTTTGGAAAGCTTAGTTCTATCGCATACCTTCAATACGCCTCTGCATTCGATTCATACCAACTTCATAGTAACCGCTGCTCCCAGCAGAGCTCAAGGACAGCCGGCGCAGGATTGGGGCTGAATTTGAGGTAGCAGTCACTGGCTGAAGGGAATTTCTGTAATATGCCATGCTCCCTGAAGTACGATATTCTGTGGAATTTCGACGGGTCGGGCTTGAAGGATTTACAGAATTAAGTGCAGAATCCATTGAGTCCTCAGAAAATTGGTGTTCTTTGGAAGTGCTGTTTTCCTCTATAGGTAATGTTTCTGCAACACAGAAAGCAAGTATCAATATGTTCAGTGATGGACGTGATTCCTTTGTTATTTAACTCCTTGCTATGTTCTGTTGAAGGTATTGACAGGTTGTAAGCCTGTTAACAAATCTCCTGTGAGGCAACCACTGCTGCTGAACATTTATCCCTTTCCTTAAGTAATTATTGAGCTTTTACTGTAATTTTAAACATTTTATGTAGCAAAAGATTTAATATGTCAAGTTTGAGACAGTCTTCTATAAATCATTTCAATTGTATTTGTTAAATACTATGAACAAGGAAATGACAGGAAATTTTGGGGGGTAAAATTGTCTGATATTAATATCGATACAATCAAACAATCTTAGTCAAGCACTTTCATTATCTTTTTTAAAACATATTCTCAAAAAGCTAACCATTAAGAGTGTGTTACGTTTCTCTTGCAAGAAATTTTTAATATAAACTCTCACGTTAACTAACAATCATTTAATTTGTTCCAAACAGCAGAGGGAGTCCCTAACTTCACTAAGTAAGTGGAAAATTATCATCCATAGATCCCAATACATTCAGACACAGAGGCCACCATTAAAAATTGAGTAGGTAAAGCCACAGAAGGCTGTGAGCACCAGGTATGGCACAGTAACATAACACATTTTGACCACAATGCTGCATATACACACAGGTAGTTCTTTGCACAGGGCCGGGTCTATGAGCACAGACTCTGGAAAGCTAAAGATACATGTAAATTACTGAACCCACTGAGCAAGTTTAAAAAAAACCAACATCAGGTCTCAGGAAAGAGACTATAACAACATTCTCCTTTTTAGTTCTTATCCCTTACCAGCTAATTTCTACTCTGCAAAACACTAACAATGGCCACTTAGAAGACTCTTGAATTTTTAGAGCCTGTCAATACTGTTTCTAAGCCAGACGACCACCATTCAGCAGGTCCCTTTCCCTGTGCCACCAGACAGGAGCCAGGTGTGATTGATTACCGAAAATTTCACTCAGTCAACCAAATTCAGGTCTGACTGGGAGAAACATGCCTGGGTGGGGTGGGGGGAACAACATCAATGAGAACACCACTCCATTCTCTAGCACTCATACATATTCTTCTCTGGTTGCATCAGGCCGATATCTAGCCCGAGAAAGAAGTTGGAAGCATGATGTACAAATCTGTATGAAACAAATGCTGCTTTGGCAGGAGAGTGAAGAGCTGGAAAATATAGCTAACAGGTTCACAGAAGTGTAAACCCCACACTACCATCTTGAAAATTACTCTAGTGAAGTTACAAGACATATGCTAGTAAAGCAGCATATTCTTTGAGATAAGAACGGGTATACTCTGTGAAACAAGTTCCTGAAATAAGCCTTTTACTACCCTTCTTATGTGACAACTTTCAAGAATTTCTTGGGTAAATACTCAATTAAAATTAAAGGAAGAGTATTTTCCTAAAAAACCCAGTGAGCTTCTTCAGGCATGTTTTCAACTTGCTTCAGGAGGTCTTAGGTTCTCTGCTGAAACCTGTTTAAAAGTGGAGTGCAGTGAAGAACTGTTAAGCATGTTTTGGTCTTCAGACAGCATAATCCCGAAAGGGAAGAAGGGTACTCGGGGAGCCAGCTCCCTACTTAGTGAATTCAGAAAGGCAAGATCTGCAAGATAATGTAATATCTTTTACTAAACTTGACAGTTGTGGAATAAAGCAGCTTTTATGGACACAAGCCCTTCTCTTTCACATATACAACCCTCAAAACAACTACTGCCAAACTTGCTGGTTTGTTAGATTTGAATCACAAAAACAAAGGTGGGGCTATTGAGATTTTAGGAGAAAACAAACAAACAAGAAAACTAATTTCTTTACATTTGTCAGCTCGAAGTAGTTGCAGCAACTTACCAAAACGAAAAACAAAAGCCATCATTCTACAGAATTTCAGAGAGACTTTAAGAGACATAGTCAATGATACGGCACTATAAAATTAAAGGGTAGCTAACCAAGGGAAAATTAGAACTGTAGAGAATGAAACCACCAATAGAAATGTCAGTCCAAGACCAAAAGGCAGAGGTGAGACTTTAAATAGTTACAGCAAAGCTATATGAAGGAGCCTAGGGCTTAACTGACTGAATTTGTAGATTCAGATTTCAGAAGTCTTGAAAGGTAGGACGAAACAATGGAGACAATACTCCCTCAGCAGAAAGTTTTAACTAGAATATTTAAGCATATATCAGCCAACTCCATGTAATGTCTTAAGAAAAAAAACTTTTTGTAGTTATAGTAAAAAAGCAGAGGTCTCAAATACATATATATTTTTTAAAAATAATTGTTTTACATAATCCTTGTCAAGATTTCTGAAGACACAAAGATTTTTAAAATTGACTGTATTACAAAAGAATTTAATGGTATTTATTCCAACTATATCCCAGATTTCTCTCTGATGTTATATATCCTAAAGTAAACAGTAGTAAATAGGGCTAGGAAAGATGAGCTCTGCTGTTTCTCCCAACATATCAGCATTTGAATTTATCTTAACTGTAAATTCTCAACTCACACCCACAAGGTGGAAAAGCTGGCATATTTCTCAGGGTCATAATCTTTTAGAGAAGGTGTTTCTGTTCAGCAACTGCAGTGTCCAATCCACTCCCTTTCCATCCATCTAGCTTCTCTACTACAAAACGCAGCTGCAATCTTGTTGAAAAGTGGCCAACTGGTATGACAGCTGATTCAAAATCGGAATCTGGCAAACGGAGCTTTGCAATCCATGGAGCAACGAATGACACTCTTCTACCTCAACATTTTGAGCAGTTGTAAATAACGGTACTATGGAAAGAGACGGGAGGTTCCACTGCAGAATGCCTGATCCCTGGATAAATTAATAAAAGGCCAATAAAAGCCCTTATGTTTCTAATGTAAGGATGGCAACAGACTGTTTAAACACTGAAGGCCTTAGCAGGAATTGGACGTTTTGTTTTCTTGAAGCTCCTCCGGGAATTAGAAGCTAGTTGTTCTGCCTCATACATAACGGGAATGATGTAATCAGCCGCAGTAGTAAGAACGCTCAAGGGGACGGAAACTGAGTTGTTCCCCACCCCCTCCTCCTTTATCTTTCATAACTTTAGGAAGAAACTGCTAGTGAGCAGCAAAGACAGCAAAATCTGCAAAGCATATCCCTGAGTACATCAGAAGGAAAATGAGCTGTTTGAAAGACCCTTTCCCGCAATTATTCCATTTTGCCTTCAAATGATATTTCAAAACAACTATTTCAAGACAACTATGTCTCAATGGAACCAGAACTTCCTGGGGGCAGATCTTTCTTACTAACCAACCCATGACTGACCGCTATAAAATTACCTCCAGATTTTCAGCAGAGGACATTGCCCTAATGGAAAACACACAACACTAGAGACCACTTGCCTCTTGAAATGCACAGAGTACGCATTCAAACCTCTGAAACCACAGCAAAATAGTTATTTTAATTATTTCTTATCCAAGTAACTGCAGTTCATAATGAACTGATCTCAAAATGTATTTTAAGGACTACACTGACTTATCTGTAAAAGGTATCGATCAGCAAACAAGGATTAAAAAGCAGTATATGCACTCATGTTTACTTTGAGGAAGATTTCTTACAAGATAATGCAGATCTACTGAAACATTTGTTTTGCTCCAATTGAAACAACTTCATTTGAGTATAATTAAGTGTTCCATACTTATTAAATTACCTACCAGAAACACATGACTTTAGGTGTACGATATATCTGTGGAATTAAGCCAGTACTTCTTTTGGAAAGACACGGAAACCAATAATCAATGCAGAACTGTATTTCCTGCTGCTGATATATGCAAAGAAGTGAATATGCTATATATATATAAAAATAATAAGATGTACCATTTAAAATAAGCTATCATTTTGAATATTTTAACTTGGTATCTTTTTCTGCTTTAACTGTACTCTTAAAACTTTAAAATCTTCACAGAAAAGAGATTATTCTGTCCTCACTGATGCTAATAGACAAAAAATTACCCCAGGATCTCAAAAAAAAAAAACAAAAAAAACACATGAAGGAAGAAATAACTACTCTCCTTCATGTCTCAAAAAAGCCTTTGGAAATGTTGCACAAATACCTTTGAGCAAGAGAAAGTATGTATCAGATGAGATGAGTCAAATCAACAAGCTACCATGGTTTAACCAGTTAAGTAGCAAATGCAGAGTACAAAACCCACATTTTCCTAAGTCCGTCTCACTGAGGTTTAAACCTACATGTAATACCCCACATCTGAGGCAGACTAAGACGAGACATGTGCTCAGTGACTGCAGCTGAGCTGCAGAGCAGGAAAAGGTGCTATTCATCAGTGAGCTAAATCAATCTAACAGCCAGCTGCCACAGGGAGGCTTCGCTGCTCCCCTGGCCACGGCTGCATTTTATTCAACCCTTCCCTGTACTTGTCCGAGTCCACAGTGAGTCAGTCCAGAGAATTAAACTGCAATCTTTGCTTCATCAAAATGTTTTCTGTGCTTTGGCTCACTGGTTCTGCTCACCACCCAGCCAAGGGGCCTGGGACCCACTGCAGGGACAAGGAGGCAAGGAAAGCAGGAGCAGCACAATTTTCACTGGCAGTTAGCCATAAACTCAGCTCAACTGTATCATCAGGCTACACCCTTACTCACTTGCTGGCCTCAGCCTAGAGCTACTAAGAGTTGCTTCCATTTTATCTCCTAGTCCATTTCAAGGCAACTGGTTTTCTACTAAATATCAATATATGAAGCAGGAGACTTCATTCGTCACCTTTTTGTCTGAGCCTCCTCACAGTGCAAAACCTGTGCCACTGATCAATAATTAACATACTTTCACCCTGACCTGTCAAAGGCTAGAGACAAACCAGACACATACGTAGTACTCAGTCCTTTTTGACTGGAAATACTGAAGCCATAAATAATCCTCATATATAATCCTGACATAATGTAATTACCTTCAGATGGATGAGCATCATTTCTGGGAAGCTTAGGGGAGAGAGGAGCAGAATACGGTGGAGAGTCCTGAGAATATCGTTTAGCACTCCTGTTTTCAGGTATTTCTTCTTTTGCTGTGAAGAGGAAAGTCACCACCTATTACTCCAGCACGAAGCTGCTCATTGGGAAAGTGACGAAATCAAAGACATACATCAGCTGTTCACCAGGTTACAGTTCAGTTTCTGGTGTCACACAGACTCAGTCATTTCAATACAAACTTTTAAAGCCAAAGTACAGCTTAGTTTATACTGTCATCACCCAAATTACCATGACCCTGGCTACTTTTCTGAAAAGAGTAAAACTAATGACTTTGTCATAGGAGACAGAACTATAAACGTAAATTTCTCCATTGGGAAAAAAAAATAATTCTCAAGCAGCACCTACAAGACAGACTAAGCTATCGGACAGCTGTGAGGAAGCTTCGCACTCAATATGAATCTTCTGAAATTGCCCTAACGCCAAGGTTTTCTCAGCTATGGCCCCTGGTAAGCCTTAGGCTGGGACTCGTAATACCAGGCCCAGCAAACAACCTGATGTCAGATCTTGCACACATCATTTCACTTCCCCCTCACTCTACGCTCCTGGTGCAGCAGATATTGTCCTCATACAAAATATCACTAGCAGCCACCTGCAAAACCCACTTTTTCTACTAAAAGACTGGACCATATTTAGTAGAATGTAAAAGTTTTGGAGCCACCACTGAGTTAGGTGACTAGAGAGGGAAGAAAGGACCTTTTAGTGGTGTGGGAAGGGCTAGACTGAATTCCCTTTCAGGGCAAGCCTCTTCTTGTAAGGCAGTAAGTATCTTCTTGTAAGCTTATTTTATGATCCAAACATAAATTTAACAAAGGAAATGTGAATTTTTGAGCTTGTCCTTTTAGCAGTATCACAGGGATACAATACATGTGTTTCCTGGCTTGGCTACAAGGAGCTGAACAAAACTATTTCTGCACATAGAATCATAGAATCATAGAATGGTTAGGGTTAGAAGGGACCTCAAAGATCATCTAGTTCCAACCGCCCTGCCATGGGTAGGGAAATCCTCCACTACACCAGGTTGCCCAAAGCCTCATCCAACCTGGCCTTGAACACCTCCAGGGATGGGGCATCCACAACTTCTCTGGGCAACCTGTTCCAGTACCTCACCACCCTCAATGTAAAGAATTTCTTTCTTATATCTAACCTAAATCTGCCCTCTTTCAGTTTAAATCCATTGCCCCTTGTCCTATCACTACACGCCCTTGTAAAAAGTCCCTCTCCAGCTTTCCTGTAGGCCCCCTTTAGGTACTGGAAAGCTGCTATAAGATCACCCCGGAGCCTTCTCTTCTCCAGGCTGAACAGCCCCAACTCTCTCAGCCTATCTTCATAGGAGAGGTGCTCCAGCCCTCTGATCATCTTCGTGGCCCTCCTCTGGACTCGTTCCAGTAGCTCCATGTCCTTCTTGTGTTGGGGACTCCAGAGCTGAACACAGTATTCTAGGTGGGGTCCCACGAGAGCCGAGTAGAGGGGCAGAATCACTTCCCTCGACCTGCTGGCCATGTTCCTTTTGATGCAGCCCAGGATACGGTTGGCTTTCTGGGCTGCCAGCGCACATTGCCAGCTCATGTTGAGCTTCTCATCCACCAGCACTCCCAAGTCCTTTTCCTCAGGGCTGCTCTCAATCCATTCTCCGCCCAGCCTGTCCTTGTGCTTGGGATTGCCCCGACCCACGTGCAGGACCTTGCTCTTGGCCTTGTTGAACTTCATGAGGTTCTCACAGGCCCATCTCTCCAGCCTGTCAAGGTCTCTCTGGATGGCATCCCTTCCCTCCAGCGTGTCCACCACACCACACCACACCACACAACGTGGTGTCATCTGCAAACTTGCTGAGGGTGCACTCAATCCCACTGTCCATGTCTCCTACAAAGATGTTAAATAGCACTGGTCCCAGTACCGACCCCTGAGGAACACCACTCGTCACTGGCCTCCACTTGGACATTGAACCGTTGACCACAACTCTTTGAGAGCGACCATCCAGCCAATTCCTTATCCACCGAGTGGTCCATCCATCAAAACCACATCTTTCCAGTTTAGAGACAAGGATGTCGTGTGGGACAGTATCAAATGCTTTGGATAAGTCCAGGTAGATGATGTCAGTTGCTCTTCCCCTATCCATCAATGCTGTAACCTCATCATAGAAGGCCACCAAATTAGTCAGGCAGGATTTGCCCTTAGTGAAGCCATGTTGGCTGTCACCAATCACCTCCCTGTTTTCTATGTGCCTTAGCATAGTTTCCAGGAGGATCTGCTCCATGATCTTGCTGGGCACAGAGGTGAGACTGACTGGCCTGTAGTTCCCTGGGTCTTCTTTTTTCCCCTTTTTAAAGATGGGGTCTATGTTTCCCCTTTTCCAGTCATTGGGAACTTCACCAGATTGCCACGACTTCTGAAATATGATGGATAGTGGCTTAGCAACATGTGGTATGAGCTATCCCATCCTGTCAAAGCATTACTGCACCGGAACTCATTCACTAAGAATTAAAGCGTATTCATTTCAACCAATTGACATCATGGAAAGACAGATTAAAAAGTTACATTTCATAAAGTGGCCACACCCCTCAAAAATATCAGCACTTGAAAATAAGAGTTGTGTAACAGTACCTGGTTTGTTCCTATCATACTCGGTAGGACTATGTGCGCATCCCATGTAAGGGCTGAAAGGCTGGCTACTAAAGAGATTATCACACTGCAGGCTGTGGCAGAGTTTCTCCAAGAAGCGTAGGACAAACGATGCACTGTTTACAGAAGGAAGATTGATGGCGTGCTTCTCCCCATCAAAGGAAGCTGTGAATAAGAAGATGATGTCAAACACCCTCCAAGCATCATGAAGTATAGTAAAACACCATAATTAACTTGGAGGAGAAGACGTCCAGATTTGATTTAAACCACACAAGACATGACAGAAGTAAACAATCACTCTGGTAATTTAACAAACTTACATCCAAAGGACTGATTTTACCTTCTGTTGGACCCATGTCAGTTAAATTTGCTTTAAGGGAACTTATTTTAATAAAATAATTTTGGATTCACACCAGCATAGCAAAGCTTGCAACTATTCCCTCATTGCCAAAGTCTTACGTGCAATTTCTGTTGTTTGCTTATAAAACAGCAACCTCTCCACCACCTAGTTGCAGGAGATAACACAGAAAAGATCCTTTACAGTACTTGCTAAAAAAAGGAAGCAAACAAGTTAAAGATTTTTTTTTCTCAGTTTCTAACTGAACTGAGCATACTGTGGTGATGTGCTGGCATCCATTACCATTGAAATTCTGACTACAGAAACTGTTTTGCCATTTGCTATTTTACCACTAGAGGAATCTATCCCGCTGCCAACACTACAGTGATCAAGCTCCCATTTATCTGAACAGGAGCTAGGTGGTGGAGATACCACAACAGCCACAAAAGGATCTGGTGTCTTTTAAACTGACTGATTACAAAGAGCCTGGACATGTGTCTACGTCTTTTACTCGTTGACCTCCTACCTTGCCCCTGCAAAGAGTGTTGCAGCTGATGTTCTTTTCCTTTTTTGTGAAAATTAGTAAGATTTTGAAAAGACTCAATACTACCAATATACATTTAGTCAAAACTTTTAGTTACTTCTGGTTAGAAAAGATAGTACAGCAAAGCAGGAACAAACTTGTAACTTAAGCTTAGGGCTAGAAAGAAGCAGCATAAACACCAGGTTTATGCATCAATTCATCTGCTTCGTTTTCAGTCTGTCATGCGGCTTTCTGTTGTTAACATAAGTTTCCAAACAATAAGTAGAGCTTTAAAGGATCACTTTTGTTGTTAGCAGATGCATTTAGAAAAAAAAAAAAAAAAAAACACAACCAAACAACCCAGAAATGATATGAAAGCCTTTATTCACAGATCTGAATTAAAGAACATTTCCATATTGTGATACAAAAGAGACAGATAATATAAACAAAACCAAAGAAAAAGCCCAAGTTTACCATATTTTAGGCTTCCTTAGGAAATCAGAAGTGTCAATTACTTGCACTGTTGATGTAAGGAAGCTTCTGGTTAGAGTTAAGGCAAGTTACCTAGCTGGCATCAACAACAGGGTGCTACCTCTTTCATTTGCTTTCATGACCGACCAACCCAATGCAAGTGTTCAAAGTTTAAGAGTTAGTACTACAGGGACAAGTCCCAGACCCACATGTTTCCACATTCCATTCAGTTTTTCCAGTCTCCAACGTTCAAATGAAATGCTAATGATTCACAGTCCCACATGGAGCTCAGACACAAGGTTCTCTACCTCCTGTTTGGGAAAGCAGTTCCTGAAGGCAAATTTTTGCTTGGAACTCAACCAGTTCTGGAGAGGAAATGGGCTGTGAGACCTAGCACAGCCTGATCTCCTGACAAATTTACTGCAAGTTAGTAGTCAGCTAGAGCAAAAATTTAAAATGCTTTATAATAGCCTTACAAATCTTCTTATATGACCTTGGGGAAATCACTTATTCTCCACCTCTTAATTTCTCATTTTGAAAAGAAGCATTGCAAAGAACAGTATTATCTTAAAGCTGTCAGGAGTGTAAAGCAAGAAACAGCTGATGCAACGTGACTGCCCCAGCAAGACATACCATGGGAAAAATCCACAAATAAAGATTCAGTGCAAACACTGCTCTCTTGTACTCTGAACACCTTAGGGCAACCATACGAACTCCAACCAACGGTGTGGGATCCAGATCCATAGGCTCAACTGTCTGTTCTGCCTGGGGACAACAAAAGCCTCTTACTTCCCAGATAAATGCTAGGGGAAAAAATAAAAGTGCAATAACCCCAACCTTTAATGACAAATAAAGAGAGACTGGAGCTTGCACGTGCAGTCTCAGCCCCCGGGATGAAGAGTCATTCTCGTTTCTTCACCTTCCATTGTGTAAGTATGATTTAAACACCAGGTTCACGCTAGGAGAAAGGCTGAGAGCTAAACTATCAGAGAAATGTGTTTGTCTGATAGTGAAGAAACTCACCCAAGAGTCTGATTTTAATTCTCTGCTTGAGAAGATTTATCTGAGCCTGAGCCTATTTCATTCCACCAAATGCCACAGTCTCTGCGCTACAAGGAAAAAAAAAGGGCTGACACCACCATCATTAGTGGGCTTGCTAATCAAGCCTTTAATTTCCTTTCAGTTTTATTTGCCTGAATTGAAACCTTATGCATCAAGCAAAAATAAAATGGTTTCTGCTTTTGTTTGAGTAAGAAAACATGGAAAAATCTAAATTCAATTCCATTCAAATCAATTATTTTCTTTGGCAGCTGAACCAAAAGAACCTGATAATTATTCACCTGTGTTCTAGCAAGATTATTTTTTCTACATCCTAATCAGCACACAGTTTCCTCCTACAGCAGGTATAATACTCATCATGAAAATTTACCAGTCCACAAAAGACTTCGTTTTCTTCGCTACAAAGTATTTTTTTTTCTTGCCAGTTTAAAAATATACCCGAACAACAAACCACACTCCGAAACCACTTTCAAACAAAAACTCTACAAGAAAACACTCTCACAATTTCATTCTGTAATCCCTCATTTTACTCCACTGTAGCTTTCTTCTTCTTCCTTACTATTCACATGCACAGCTGGTTGTAATGTGCTACACTAACCTAAGTCACATTTTGTGCTTCTCAAAATACATTGCACACAAATTTTTGATAAAATGACAGAGAGTGTTTGCTCACCCGCTTATCAGCAACCTGTCTGACAAGCCAATGAGAAGGCAAGCACTCAAGAACACCAGAAACCCACTGGGATCTTGTGGCTCGCTATCACCTGGGCCAGGACTCTGCCTCAGAAGCAGTCCACATTGCCAAGTCCCTCGAATCCAGGGCTACAGAGGTGGCTTTTCTGAATCCAGGTCTTGGGGTGAAGCCAGCTGCAGAACAGTAATTCCTTTTCATGCAAAATTTTTGAATGTAAACAAAACAGAACTACATGAAAATTTTGAAATTTCTCTCTCTTCTGTGAAACAATTATTTTCAACTACCCAGTCACAGACCAACTATGCCACTGTCCTATGATTTAGTCCTTTGTGATAAACAATCAAAACCAGAACACTGGCAATGCCCATCTCAGTGCATTTTGTTCAAGCAAAATTGACTTGTCTCAATTAGGTACAGTAAAATACTAATAATGTAATAACCTTTCATATATCTTGCAAAAATAATGCAATATGGGTTGCAAAACCACACATACACAATGCCATTAAACCTTTACTACACAGCAGGGAAGCAGCATCCATTTTGGAACAAACTCATGGGGACACATAAGCAAGGCTTACTGAAGTTCTACTATATGCGGGTCGGGGTACTGCTTTTTAAATATTGTTAGACAGCAACATCTTTACGAGGATTTAATTGAACCTGTATTCCACTAATCATCTTTCACATCTGGTGTTAATGTAAGGAGATTAAAGTAATGCAAAGTCTTTTTATCGCCAGTGATGGAATTATGAATTGATGTGCTAACTGCTACCAGAATATTTCCTAGCCTAGAAGGAAAAAAACGTCAAGCAGCAGCTATTCCATTTGAGATATGGAGATAATTTATCTGTAGACCTGCCATTAATATGTAGCAGAAATAAACCTATTCCATAATAGGGGACATAGGTGGATGAACATTGACCTAAGATACTGCTACAATTCCGGGGAATGAGGGAAGGGAAGAAGCAGCAATTTAACATGTGGAATCACTTGCCTGGGAGCTAAACAGATGAGTCTGAAACTTTTCACCCACTTTGTTAAGGCATTAAGAACACAAACACTATGCATGGATAAGATTATGCAAATGACTAGAATTAATAAAGCTGATATTTCACTTGTACTGAGTTTACTTGACAAATGTTTGGCTACAGCTGCTAAACGAGGTGCATGACTTCTACTTAGCATAAGAATCTAACTGTACTGTTTATATGTAAAATTAACACTCCTATTGCTAAGTTCTAATTTAAAGAACAGTTCAAATCATCCTGGACCCAGAGTGAGATAAATCACACATCACTGATACTCTCTTAGTAAAGAAGCTCACAAATACATGTTCTTGACTGTGTTTAAATAGTTACAAAAGCGATATAAACTCACTGCAGCTACTTCAGTTCTTCTGCCCTACCTCAAGTTTGCAACCAAATGAAGAAACAGAAGAAACAAAGCATCTTCACATACCAGTTATCATTTCCCCTCCATGATGGCCAGATTTCAGAAATCCAAAGACTGTTTTGGACTGATAGGCACAATCCACGCAAGCCTGTACAGCCTGCTGAAGCACTACATTGACAGGACCTGGTCCAAAGTGATCTGGAAGCTGCTGAACCTTCTTCTTATCCAGGTGAGGCCCAGAATTTCCATGCTTGTTGACATAAACACACACTGAAAAAGAATAAGCCATACTTACTGCCGAGGAACTCAGACATGTTTCCAAGTCAGAACTGCAAACCATCTTTTTAGTTTTAATCTTGAGGAAAAGATGTACTGGTCAACTCAAGAAGCTGAACGTGCATACATTCAGATGACACAAAAAGTGCTCTCTCTGTCTTCTATTAAGGTTCTCCTTTCTGAGTCCTAAACCCACTTCTTTCTGGTCTCTAAAGCCCTCCTGTACCCACTAACGTAACAAAGCTGTCGTAATCTGTGCTTACCTTTTATTTTGCCTAATCTCTGTTCATACACTAGTTCCAAAAAAGTAATAATTACTGGCAGGTACTCTGAATGACCAAGATGCAATTCTAAACTGGTGGCCTTACCAAGTTACTGCCCTAATTTTTCTCCTATTTGAGAAGCTGCAACAAAGACAAGCCTATGGTATGTACCTACCACTGATGTTCATTCTGAAGCACTCATATAGCATTAACGTGTGCATGTATAATCGTCCTGTGTGCACATATAATGGGTGCTGAAGGTCTGTACCTTCAGAAGCCCCGAACCACTCATGTAGGATTTCCACATTGCAACTTGGTCTTCTCTGCTTCTCTCTCATACTTCTCTAGAAACATTGTAAGGTGGTTTAAAGCTTAGCACAAAACAATCAAACAGGACTTTTGAAATCACTATTTTACAGACTCTATGCAAAAATCTCTTTCAAAAGGAATGGCAAGGCAGAAAGACATGGGAAAAAGTTGTAACTGAAGATATTTTTTTTCTTTTTGACCTTGGCTGTCACATGACCAGGAACGCACCCAAGACATTATCACAGCTTAATGAAAAAATACGCCTCTATGATGTTAAGCAGACAATCTAAGTGTTCTATTATACACAAGACTGCTGTATTTTCTGAACTGTAGTATTATTTGGGCTTAATTAAAAATCTGGATTTTTAAAAATGAAATATTTCTATAAGTTTTTTAATGATCTTATGTCTTCATGCATATCTGCTCACTCTCCGATGTCTGAAAATTGGAGGAAACATATTTGTACAAACAATCTAAGATACAAATTGGCAAAAACAGTTTTCATGGCATCTTCTGTCTGGGCTGAACGACAACTGCCTCCTGAAAGGTTTATTTTCCTAGGAAACACATACATATTTTCCCCTCATCCATGATTGAAGTTGAGCGTGAGAAGAGCCTGAGAATTTCTATTGTAAAAACAGTTTTTAAATGTAAAAAAGCACCCCAAACAAAATTATCATAATTTATGGAGGTTTTGGAAAGTTCTGAGATTTCAGTTGACAGCATGCAGATTATTTCACTAGGGTTACAAGTTCATCAATGAGTTAGTTCATTAACTAGCTTATCTCTCTTTTGCCACCACTTTTCAAGATATATTTCATTATATTTCAAAAACAAGCAAACATAAGAGGAAGGCGGAATTTCCTCTGATTGCCTTTGCTTGGTTTAAACAGTCTGAGTTGCTCCTTTTAATGTAAGGCTATAGAGAGATAAAATCTCCATTTTGTTACACTACAGTAAAGTCTGCACGATATCAGAATATCATATGGGTTTTCAGCTACATCGATTCCCATTTCATACATTAAGGAGTGGGACAGACATGAAAGAACTGTACAGTTTCCTTCTTCAGACAGGAACAAATTGTCACGTCTAGCAGATCTATCAAAAGCCCCTGTGCTCCAGCACGTCTTGCCATAATGCAGGCATCAAAATACTAGTTCTGCAAAGTAACACTGGCACCTACCAATACTTTTAAAAAATAAGGTAGCTAGATAATGATTTACAATAATAAGTTTGCAGCATATCTTCCATAAAATGACACTACTGGCTTGCTTGAAATGGGAGCCATTTCACGTTAAAAATGTCATTAATTTTTTTTTCTTTGTCTCTTACCTGTGGATATAACTGCTGCAGTTGCACCAGAAAAACTAATTCCATCTTTAAGTATCTGCGTAGTGCCACTGTCCCCCTCAGGAGAAGAATGAGAAGAAGATGATGCAGAAGTCAGTTGTTCCGGCAAGACTTTTTTCTGTTCAAAGAAAAAAATCCGGAGACAAATGTTTAATGTTTTTTAAGAAGTCTGCAAAGTCTTTCTGCTATCAGTTACCATCTTACTGAATGTGTGTGGTTCCTTATTATGGAAGCACTATACCCAGTAGAGAAGATAAAGCCCAGGAAATGAAGACCAGAAACTGTCAGTTTGCATTTACAGCTACTTAAGTAAGGCAGTGGAAGACAAATGATTTAAGAAAGAACCCACTTCTACCTGAAAAGTGGGAAGTGAGCTTTATAAACTAATTCATGACTCTTCTAAATCTTAGGAAGCACAGAAAAGGTGTTTTGGATTATTTTCCTGTCCATACACGATTTTCCCTCAGCTTGTTTCAAAGGGGCTGAAATTCTCAATTAATCACTTTCAGGAATTGGTGCTTTACGCAAGGTATCAAATAAAAACCAGTAGTTACAATCCAGTTGTGTGGGTTGCCAAAACCTTTTCCTTTCCCAAACCAAACTTATTTGCAGCTTATCCTATGAGAGACAACCAGAGTTCGCACCACAAAGATTTAGAAATCGGTCAGCATGCATTTTGTCCTACCTGAGGAAAGAAGAATTTTGTTGTAATTTGGTTTGGACTGGGGTTTAGAAAAGGGACATGCACAAGGAAGGCATTTCTAATGTGCTTTGACTTGCTATGAAAATACATGGAAATAAAAAAAAAATAATTAATTGGACAACAGTTCATCACTTCTCCCTTCACCATTTACTGTTACATGAGAACAGATTATGTTCTCCTTCTCTTATCTGCCAAAAAAGTTAGGAATATAAGAGATTACCCAAGGTCTTGAAACTACTGAAGGCAGCAGAGACCTGTCTACTTATGTAGTAAGGATTTATTGCTAAAATTGATCTATAGAGAACTGAAAATTCAGTCAAGTTGCTAAGGGAGGCTAAGCTCTCTTGCATTTAGCAGTATTCATCCTTTACACTTTTAGAAGTAGTATATTTTCCAAATAAAACATTAAAATCTTGTAGAAAGCAATCAAAATATACACCTTCCTAAGAGCTGCTGTGCTTAACTTCTTCACAACACCTATAAAGAATAAGTTAACTTTCTTCTGAAATCCAGGGCACGTTGAAGAACGTGCAGTTCTTACAGCTCAGAGAAGATAAGTTTGGCTGAAGAAACTACTTGACAATACGGCACTGGGTGGAAATGCCATGAACATAAGGAACTGACTGCCAAGGCTTGACATTGCATTGTGAATGAAAAAAGGTGGCGCAGGTCCCACACTGAAGCAGTGATGTGTTACTTGTCAGGAATTGCCTACACATCTTCACACTGGGTGACAGAAAGGTCCCTCTCATCGTTAATCCAGAGAACAAAAACGCACTTAGGAAGTCTGAGCTTTTGATCTGAAGTCTGACATTCCTGAAGGCTCCTCTGGAGCAGGGATTCTTTGAGGGCCCAGTTGTCTGTCACCACGCTGCAAAATATGGGCGGTCGAGTTGAGGGGAAAGAGGAGGACCCGGGAGAAATGTAGGCATGAAAACAAAATACAGACACTAAACTGTAAGACAGAGGAACTATCTGCCCTTCACACCAACACATAAGCGTGGTGAGGCTAGCCAGCCATTTTGTACCTTCTCCTTCAGAAGGAGGAAAGAGCACGCGTTTTGGAAATACAGCACGTTATGCTTGTTCAGCTGAGGTTCTCATTTTGCAACCCCAGGCTGACGAGCAGCAAACTGTGATCCCAAAGCCACGTTGTTTCAGGAGGCAGGCCATGTTCCCAGCAGGGCTCAGCACGTTTGCTTGGTCAGGGTGCCAGCACTGGCCCCTGCCAGCCGGGGGTGCACACCAGCTCCCTTCGCCTGCAGAGAGCTCTGCCAACAGTCTGGCACAACATGGCCAACTGCACAGGCTTTCCTCTGGTGCTTAAAAACTCTGTTCTTGTGGGGTCGAGGTTAAGGCTGTGATCCACACTCAGACCAAGGCATTTCCTCAAGAAATTCTGGAAGGAATTCTTTGCATTGTTATGCAAAGTGTACTTTTAAAAATAATGAAAGAGATGTAAAGAGATTTCTTCTTCATTCAGAGTAAAACCATACGGTGCAAACTGAGGGACACAAATGGAAAATAAAACCTGATGTGCATCTCATACTTACGGAGAAGCTTAGAAAACTTTAAAATAAAAAAGTGACACAACAGCTCAACATTCCTAGTTGTACAATAAAAGTTAATACCCACACAGTGATAAACATTGCAGCGTAACAAGCTTAAAAGGACAAAGAAAGTCAAACAACTCTACAGTATATCAGGCATAAACCAATCTCCCTAAATACACAGGTTTTGAACTACCACATAGCCACCTCACACTTGAAGCACAATTACTTAACCTGAAAAGCTGGAGGGGTTTTTTGGATCAGTCTTAAAAAAGGAGCACTTTCAAACCTCTAGGCACATACTATTGGCATTATATTTGCTTATGTATTGTGAGGTATACAGGCTGTATAGCACTCCATGTCAGATACACCCTGTCTGTGCAGAAATCTCACAAAGCCATTTCCTTTCTTCACCCTTATGCTAACCGGCATAACAGTCCAAAGAAGAGCTTGCACATATGCAGAACATCTTGGCAATTTAACCACATACCAAAGCAATAACAACCTTCTGCAGATTCTCAAAAGGAGCTAATTTTTAAAGTTATTAATGTAAAAGTTAATGTAGTAAAACTCCTAAGTTAGATTTATCAAACTTAGATTCTGCAAAACCTAATTCTTAGTTGCCTGGTCCCACAGAGGAAATCAGGAGTGTCTAAAGGTACCTTAGATTCACTGTTTCCAGACACAGAGTGTCAGCGGTAACCCCCATTCCCCAAGCAAATCCCCCCAAGTACCTCACACAGATCAGGTGCCAAATGCAATGCTCCAAGCAGACACTTTCAGACACCCTGTGTTTAGAAACCAGAAGCCTCCTCTAAGGGTGGGATGCCTCCAACTATTCTGTCAAAGAATACACAAAGCTTCTCAATTTCTTTTTAACGAGACGCAGAGGACATCCTGCTATACCCGAGTATGTCCGTAAGATATGAAAGTCCTGCGTTCAATACTCTCCTTTAAAGCCCGACAAACTTATGAAGAACACCGCATCCACCAGCTAAGTCTGTATGGGAACACCTTTCTCCTCTTTAATCTGTCTCTGTGCACCTTTATACACCAAGCTAAAGATAAAGCTGAAGACCACTTTCATCAGTAGCCTACCAGTCTGGATGTCCGACTGGAAGCGGCAGGCAGCAGAAGAGACAGCGCTCAGCTTTCTATTTCCAGTCCCCAGAATCATTTATTACCTTGTGGTCATCATTTCAACAAAGTGTCTGCTTCCAGTTTTGTGCTAGAGCCTTCTAGGTATGCTCTAGTAATGCTACTTCACCAGCACTATCATTGAAGGAGACGTCCCACTGGTGCCATTATTCCACCCCTTCCCACACGTCACTAGCAATAGACGCCATAGACCACAGTGATCCAGACTGGAGGAAAAAAACCCCAAACCTCAACTTTTTGAAACTTGGGAGAAGTTGGGGAGCGGGGGAAAACACACACAAAAAAACAAGAGAAAAAACAATGCCCCCGTTCCCTCATTGATGCTAATGAAAAGGTGGGAGGAGCACAGAGTCAGGCACAAACTGTCTGGGGAAAGAGACTGCAGCATTGCTACTCCTTCTTGACAGCCTGCAGTGGGTGAATAAGCCTCAGAAAACAGATTTTACTTCCATGCCAATTCCAGATTCGCCTAAATCTGCCCTGCTGTGATCCTATCCTTCCTTGCAGCAACAGTAACATTTGTGTCTTTTTGAGGGGCAGCAGACAAAGACAGCAAAACTAAAAGATGCTGGGTTAATTGTCTACCAGCTTAGCTCCCTGAACTAGCTCATTCTGGAATCGTTTTTCAGATCAGGGCAGAATTAGGCCCATACCTGGAGAAATGTATTGCCTGGAAAGAAGCTTCCTGCTTCATGCTAGTATCTCCAGGATTAGGGGGTATCCAAGAGATGTATTTGGCAAATCCAGATGTATGCTTACGATGCCTAAATGTTGCACCAAACCCCTCACTGTTTCTAATCCTTTGTTTCTAAACATAAGACAAAACCCCAAAAATAATAATAAAAAAATTAAGCAAACTATGTATATGATTCAGTAATAAAATCACCCAGACTAAAAACTCTAAAGGCCTCCCTGGCTCTTGGAATTTTTCTGGAAATGGCTATTCCAGGATAGTACTTTTCAACACCAACAACTCATTCATAAGCAAATTTGTAATCTTGCTCTGGAATAAAATAATCCACAGAAGTTTATCCTGAAATATTCCAGAATAGCTATTCTAGAATTTTTCTTGTAATCAATTGCTGAAAACAGTAAAGCCCTGAAGGCTGAAGAGAAGACAGAAAATTAAATAATGATAATAAAAAAAATCTCACTACAAAATTTTGCAATATAAAGTAAAGTAGTAGATAAGGACTAACCTTTTTTCCAGGTTTTAAACTTTTTTTCCTTGTTTTAAGATTTTCAGTATGAGAGGTGCTTTTTGTCAAGGGAATATTTTTAGGAGACCTGCCCTTCTTGGGAACTGCAGACTGTCCAGGGGGTTTGCCCCGACCTGGTTTCCTGCCCCGTTGCGCTGGTACCGGAGCAGATTTCTGTGGAGACTGCATTGAACGCCGGGTCACTTTGGAAGGGGAAGATTGGATTTTTGCACTGCTCTTTGTAATGGAAACTGAGGAAAAACAAAAACAAAAGGGGAGGGGAGGAAAACCTCAAAATGAACGATGGAAAGCAAGTTTTCTAACAAAGGCTTAAAAAAAAAAAAGTAGTGCACAATTTATATTGTAAAATAAATACACTTGGATATTTTGAACTTAAGTGGTTGGCATGAAACTATATAACCTCATCGAAGCCCAAGAGAGAACTCTCTATACCCACTACTTTAGAGGGATTTTCCTAAGACAAAAACATTCAAATGAAAATAAAAAGAATTAATCCACTCACCTTATAAATGTTTCCCATAATTTTCTTTACGACAAGATATTTGTAAAGTGCCATTCATCAAGAAGGCCTTCCAAATACTTCACAAATTATACAGCCCACAATACATCCATTCTCCTCTAAGAGCAGTTCCACGATTACAAGACATGCCAACTACTTCTAGGGAGCTACAAACCTTTCGAGCAGTGAAGAAAATCATCCCACTGAAGAGGAGAAACTGATGATAGGCAAAGTATCATTAATGAGCATTTGTCTGAGATGCCAGTTTAGAAAGTTAAGTTCACATAACTATACCCAGATTTTTCTACCTGGAGCCATACAGACCTAAAATTTTATTTGGAAGAAGGACTTCCAAAAAATCAAACACACAGCATCATTTTTATCATTTTTACTCATTCTTAACACTGAAGTGGTTCTCTGTTGAATATCCCATCCCAATATAAAATTGATCCTATATACATATAGGACGGTATTATTATCTGGTGCGAAGTTGCAAGATGTAACCAGATTTCATTGAACAAAACTTCCCAGATAGCAATCTCTTCCACCCAACTCGCTCTTCTCTGAAATAATAATGATGATCTTATTTGAACAATTCCCTTTGCAATGGATCGATTAAAACACCAGAAGGATGCCAAACAGAACCTAGGGAAAAGGACATATCCTCAATGAAAAGATGAACCACACCATGCTACAGCAGCATCCTGTGGCCAACAAAAAGCAACCACGAAGTCCAACAAATATTCTATTTTGTTGACCTGACTGCTGGAGGCAGAGAGATGCAGAAGTTGTAGAAGAGGTAAGCAGAGGATGAAAACGGGAGATTTGTGGCATCAAACCACCCTTGTCACGAGAGGTGTGACAAAGGAACACACAATGTATTTGAAATCATTTGAAGCCTCTACACTAAAATTAGATGGCTTTCTAGTATCACACTACCTCTACTACAGCCTCTCGCATCTTGCTGATGATGAATCTCCATGATTCACCCTAACCTTAAACACTATGAACTTAATATGACACAACTTAGAAGTATTGCAAGTTAGGGTTCAAGCTGGCTTTGACTGTGTCAGCCACAATGCCTGATCCAGAGCGCTACTGCAGACTGAAAGTGGAGCCTAGGGAGCTGCTAAATAGTTAATTTCCTGGGTTTTTTTTTGAATTTGGAATATTTCTTCTCCTCAAATATTAGTACGTTGAGGCTTTCTGGTAAGCCAATAAAACTCAAAGACACATTTGAAATGAGATCTCGAGAAAAGAACATACTTAAAGATTGAGTAACAACTTTAATGTCTAGCTCTATGAGTGATATTCACCTTACCAGTCCAGCACCTAGCTTTGCAACTGTTACTTTAACTCTGAATTTTTATTCAGGAGTTAACTGTTATTACGTATTTGCAATAGAAAATGTCACAGTTAAGATGAAATACACACTGCAAACAGACTTCTTATAAAATACAAGTACTACTGACACACACTTTTTAAAGCTGTAGGGACATTTACATACTTTGCTATTTGTCTGATTCGGTTATTAATCTAATATTCCTAAATGGCAGTTCAGAAGAAATCTCTTCATTATGTCTGGTTGCGATCCTAATACATCAAATATAGACATGATACCCTTAGGTATCTGAGAAGGAGCACCTTCTGGATGTGCAAAGTGATCACTTTCCTTTTATTTATGTATGCCAAAATTTATTTTCATATGCAATGACAGCTTAAAGTAAGATGAACAGAATTTTACCCAAATGCTGGCATAGCATTACTCTCATGACTCTAAATTGCTGAATGACAACTCACGTTAAGCTGAACATCTGGAAAGCAAAACAGTATCAACTGTATGATGTACAATACAGTACTACATATTGCATCCTGAATTATGCTTACATCAAGGTAAAATGCAGATATTTTTATTTATTTGTGCCACGTAACTATGCATTTGACAAAACAATCATGAACTCGTAAAGAAACGCTGGTTCACAAATTCTTTGTGCCTCTGCCTATGCTGAAATCTAGCAAATGCATTTCTATTCTCGCACAGCAAAGACACAGCTAAGGTTAAATACACAGCTAATTGCAATGCCAACAGGTCCTAGGAGCACAGGTATGAGTTTCAGAACACTGGGCAAGCCCTACTCCCTTCCAGAAGGACATTTACCAGACAAAGAGTAACAACGCAAACAGCTCCAACCACTTCAGGCTGCCTTCTTGAAATACACACATCAAGTACCCTTAACTCAGCATCCTCCTACCTGTGCACGCCAGAGGACCAAATATTAGCAGCATTAACCATTAAGGGTGGGGTGTCAGGTCCCATTTAGTATTATTCCTTCTGCCTAGAGTTGAAGCTGCTTTTTTCAATAGGCAGGACGGCAACAAAGCCCATGCTGCCTGGGCAGCCTCCTGGAGACAGCAGCAAATGAGGAGGCTGCTATTTGCATGTGTTGATTTAAGAGAGGATGGGGGGAGCGCAAGGGAGTGGGAGACTGCTAAAGTAATTCCCATATTGTCTGCAGGCTGTATTGACAGTGATCATCAGTCACCTGCTCATACTTCCTTCACCCCGGCCTTCAGAGGGAGATCAAAGGTTACACTGGGTCACAGGATCTGGAGGGAAATGAAAAGACATGCAAAATCGAGCTGCCAACCCACTGCATCTGTAGACAGAGTTATCCCCACTAGACCACATGTTCCAAAAACTAAGACGTTTTAATAGTCTCATGAGAACTTGTTAAAATATAACGACGAAGAGAATAGAGGGGGAAAATGCCAAGCTCTGCTTGCAATTATAGCAGTATTTAGCTGGGATATTTACAACCAAAAAAGCACATTTGCCTTTTCAGGATGCTTCTTTGCATCACAAAGGCCTTCTCATTTGCACAAACAACATCGAGCATTTGTGTGGAGTTGCTCTTCTACACAAACATCCACTGCTCCAGTTTCAGCAGTGGGATGCATTGCATGGTGTTGGTTCCGAGCCTCTTATTTACACCCCAAAACCGTACTGGCATCCTCAATAACTGAAGAGCAGAGATCCTGCTACACAAACATACTTCACCATAGTAATGTTAGCAACTAAACGGTGTTTTCAGAGTTCACAGAGCTTTGTTTTACTGTCATGTTAGTGAGGGCTATAGGTGACTACCTTCGTGCAACACACAGCTTTCATACTCTCATTACTGCTCATTTAAAACATTCTCATTTTTTCCCCAAAACCATTCTGTGAGAATTCAACACCTGTGAACTTTGTATCCAAATATGTATAAGAAATGCCAAATTTTGGCAAGTTCCAATCCTGGAACTCACAGCCTAAAGATGCATCGCCACAACTCAGCCCTCGTTTGCCCAAGCAGATCCGCTGGAGTCAACTGAGCTCATTTGCATGGGAAGGATATGAAAGATTAGATTTTAGATGAGGGCCAAATTCTGCTTGCAGAAGCAGAAAAAAAATGCCCAGACACATGCAGGACTGCAAAATTTGACCCCATAATGTTATCCCTAGAATCCATTGCCAGAATAAGGCAGATATCTAAGACAACTGTGAAACCTGAAGCTACTGAAACCTCCAGTGCTTGGGAAGGGGATGGGACAGATGACGGCTCAGAAGCCTGAATTCTTGTGCAATTCTAATTAGCAAAATTCCCTCAGATAATCCACAGTGACCGTTTCATTCTATGTTTTTATAGAAAAAGAGGGAAAAACAGGTTCAGATTTGTAATATTTAAATATTAGAAATCTACAGTTCAGTTAGTGTCACAGAGCAGCAATTACAAGATAAGACTTAAAAAAGCTGAAGTAAAATTACACAAAGCAAGGTAGGGGCCCATTTTATCATACGTTCTGTGAACACAGCATTCCTACCTTAGGTGAACGTGCCCGTTAGGACAGTAAAAACAGTAGTTCAGTGTTTAAACCAGCATTTCTTTCAAGACAGAAATGATTCTATTTGCACTGCAGTATTGTTCCTATGCCCCCACCGAGACCCAAGCTGAATGCTCTTCTGAGAATACAAAAACCTGGCCCTTCTCTCATCTACGGATAAAAAAAATAAGGTGAAGAGATTTAGCAACTCATTCTAAATCCATGTGAGCCTTCCACAGCAGAAGCAATGGAAACACATCTCCTGAGTTCTAGCCCAGGATTTTAACTATAAAATTAACCTCCTTTAATACAGTAAGTTATTATCATGATAGTTTTGACAACCGGGAAAGGAGGTGGAAAAGATTAACAATTTTTCAAAACAGCTTACTGCCAAGGATTATAAAAATTTATGTCCTTATGTCTCGATTGAACAAGAGAGCCATATAAAAAAAGTGTAAGTATCTCTAACACGACACCTCTTTCTATCTGTGTTTGGATTACTTCTCATTAAGAGGTAGTCGCAAGATACTAATTGATAAGTTACTACAATACAAAATCAGTTATAAGTCATTGGTTTGCTACCTAAAAAGCATCACTCCACTTGGAAACTTCAACATCCACTTTGGCAAGACATGGGCATCATAGCTTGCAATTTTCTTTCTACATTTTACTTTCTGCTACCAGTATAGCAAATAAAATAATAATTAAAAAAAAAACTAACAAAAAAACCCCAACCCTGTATTTTCTTGACAAGCTGAAAAGGAAGAGGTCAAGTAAATACCTAATAAAGTATCAAAGCAGCACAAACTTGAGTTACCTGAAGACAGTTTAGGTGTGCTGACAATGAATCTGTCAATAAGCTTGGCAAAGCCTAGCTCTACACATCAAGTAAGAGTTTTAATGTCCTGATTCTTTACCCCATCATTACTGATTCTGCCCAGTTTTTGTCATTATTTTTCCCCAAACAGCATCAGTAGGATGAAAGGTAGGCCCAAAATGAAACAATAAAATGCAACAAGCTTCAGGGGAAGAAAAAAAGAAACACAGAGTATGGTTAGGCAATGCCACAATTTGTTTTGTCTCAATAACTGAATGACAGCACTGATAGTCCTAACATAGCTTATACATTCTAACACAAATTTGGAAAAAAATCCACTCAATCCCATCCACTAGTTGGGCAACACAAACACTGTTGATGTTAGTATCTCCAAGGCCTGAAGAAGATGAAATAAAAAAATAACTTTCCATGTAACAGTCAAAAATACATGTGTCGGAATACTTATAGTTTCAAAAAAAATTACAACTACCTTATAAATAAACACGGTTATATGGTGAAGGAGCCAGACTTACAGTAAGGTCACAGCTTTGCGAAAGGCAAAACTTTAATTTTTCCTTAAGTGATTACTGCCCTGTAGCAGCACCATCCAGGCCTTGCTGCAAGGTACCAGGAAATATTAATACTAAACAAAAAAAGCTTAACATGTGAGAGAATGTGGCAAATCAGATTTTAGCCTGAAGCACTGCGGAGTTTTTCATGTACAATTCTGAAGACAGCATAAACCTGCTTACTGTATGTGCCTGATTTAACTACTGTGACCTGCTTGTGAAAAGAAGCTGGCTGCACTGAGAGAAAAATGAAACTTCCAGCAGTATGAAATTGTACCATCTCAGCATTTGTTTCTTTTTTCAATGAAACTTAAGAATTACCATGCTTATCTGTTTTTTTTTTTTTTTGGGGGGGGGGGGCCTACTTTAAACAACACAGTCTTTTCACAGATCTAACTGTAGCTCTGTCTAAAGTTTCAACACTTCTTTTGTTTCATCTCCAAACATTATAGAGCAGTACTTAAGTTCATACTGATGTTGCACATTTGTGTACACTCAGCTGAAAATACAGCACAGCTATTTTGACATAATTTCATTATCAATAAGCGAGCAATGCATCTCCAGTAGCTAGCTTGCAAAAACCCGCATAAAGTCAGCATTGAGAACACATCTGAAAACGAAATAAAACTACACTAAGAATTCATAAAACAGACAAATAAGATACTTTTTAATCTCTGCTTGAGCGTGTACTACTCTTATTGCTGCAGACAGCTTTTGAAGGAGACCTTTAACATCACAGGCTGATTAGCGTAATGAAAGAAGATTGCTCTCACTGACAATAAATGCCCTGAATCGGGAGAAAAGCAATGAGGTGACACAAGATGAGGAAGGGTGGGAGACAGAGGAGAAGGGAAGAAGGAAGGAAGGGGACTAATGATAAAAGCTACAGTGCATCACTGGTTTTATTTAGATTATTACATCCTCTTCCTTTGGACACCCAAATTCTCTCCTGTAGAGTGCAGAGAGCAGTTCCTCCTTCACAAGTTCTTGCATCACCTTTGTCTGTCAAAGATTCAGCTTCATAAGACTGTGGGGATCAGGGACCCATAGAAACTGATTCCTCTCCAGATTCTGTTCACATCTAAACGATAGATACTACTTTACACTGAAATCAATCTTTGCAGGTGAAAATACTTATCATTTCCCGCATGGCCTGTCCCCAGTTTTTCTTTTGTTTTTGCTCTTTTATGGAAAAGGTTTTACTTCTATTATAAATAAAAAGGTGGGTTGCCTAAGTAACTGCCATTTAAATGTAAAGACTAAACACTAAAATTAATTTATACAAAACCAGCAAACTGAAATTGTTCTGACAATCTCTAGTCATCTGCCATCTACTACAACGATAAGCCTCAGACACAACTAGCTATAGTGCAATACAACAATATTCTTAGGTATAGTAACAGCTTCCTAATATCCAATTGAGTAAAATAAAAATTACAATCTATGGCGGTTAAATAGAAAAGCACAATATGTTTGGCCTAGAAAAAGAGTTAATAGAAAAACATCCAACAGATATCAAACTTAAAAAGCCTTTTTAAAGCATATCAAAAGCAGAAGCTATATGGACCCAACCGCTGATCAAATTTCAGAGTGAGCAAACATGGAAGATAATACTAAAGCAACAAGATCAAATGGTTGTTTTGCATTCATACTCACTCCAAGGAAGCTCGTCACATCAGTTCCCATATCAGAATTCCTCTTCACAGGGATTTGAAACAAGTTCCCTGACATGAAGTACCAGTAGTAGAGATCAGGAAATGGAGACAAAAACAAACAGTAGAGAACTGGCAAGACATGCAGCACCCAGGAGTTTTAAGGAAATGAAAAGATGAAATGTCCAACCTACTGACGGTGCTATGCAAGTTTGTCCCTAAAATTGCCTCAAGTTCAGAGACTTAAAGGTAGTTAATGTGAGGCCAATACTCTAGCCAGCAAGGTATGAACAGGACACCTGATGTTTGTACTGGCCAAGTTGCTAAAAACTCTTGTACAGAATAGAGGTAGTGAGCCCAAAGATAAATACGATGTGTTGGGAGAGGGCCAATCATAGCTTTGTAGAGAAAATTCACATCTCAAATCTATTTTAATTTTTTTTTAAGGAGTCAATAAGCAAGCAGACAATGGAAAGTCAATTGATGTAGTCTATGGATTTGTACTTGAGAAGATCTCACACCACAGTCTCTTAAAAAAAATCCTTAGCTGGCAATGGATACAAGGGAAGATCCTCGTGATCCTTCAAAGAATTTCTTGGGAAACTGTCGGGGGAGTTCCTGGCTACTACAATAGGAAGCACCTGTGCCTTGTTAGGACAGGTGCTGTGAGTCGCGTTGGTCAACCGGAAACCACGTGACTCATGGAGGTTTAAAGGTGGGGCACTCCCAGGAGGGAGTGGGGCAGTTCCCTCCTGGAGACTGGAGTGATAGGAGCCCCTGGAGAGCAGCGTCTTGAAGCTCTCTGTTAGAAACCTTTGGTTGTGACAAGGACCTTTGAAGGGTGTTAGAGCCTTCTGATATACGAGGAAGATCACAACGACCTTCTGGGTTGTGATCCCCGAAGATTGAGGCATCAGTAGTCCGCAACAATTGGTGACCCCAACGTGATTCGTCGGAACAGGAACCACTGGGACTGCAGACCGAAGCTTGAGAGCGGCAGGAGCTGCGGACTGACCAAGACACCTGGAACAAGGTGAGCCGCTGAGAGTGAACATGGGTCAGAATCTTGTAAAGGAAAGCCAGACCTTCACCTTTCTCAAATCTGCAGGAATGGCTGCGGGGCTCAGTATAAGTAATGAGGATTTATATTACCTACTCAACTGGGCAGCGGGACATGAAGATCTAGTCAACCTCACCTCTACCTTTAACCTAGAACTTTGGAAAAGGTTGGGGGATAAGTTACTCTATGAAGCTGTGGTTAATCAAAAGGGCCGGACCGACCTGCTGCGTACATGGGAGGCCCTAGATAATATAATCCAAAAGGGGTCAGCAGAAGAGGAGGAAGAGGAATTAGCAGATTATGTATCTGCAAGTGAAGGGTATGAAGGGAGCAACGAACTATCTGAAGGAATGTTGCGGCAGCCGCAGATTAAGCAGCCAGAACAACCAGGGTGGATGTATCCAACCTCATCAGAACAGTGGATATATCCACCACCGACATGGTATGACAGGAAAACATAAGAACGACTCCCCCACAGTTTTGTTCCAAGGCATCTGACAAATGGCGATGAAAAATGGAACTGGAACATTGGAAAACCCTAAAGGCTACCAGGTGTTTGTTTCTTTTTTTCAAAAAAAGAAAGGGGGAATTGTCGGGGGAGTTCCTGGCTACTACAATAGGAAGCACCTGTGCCTTGTTAGGACAGGTGCTGTGAGTCGCGTTGGTCAACCGGAAACCACGTGACTCATGGAGGTTTAAAGGTGGGGCACTCCCAGGAGGGAGTGGGGCAGTTCCCTCCTGGAGACTGGAGTGATAGGAGCCCCTGGAGAGCAGCGTCTTGAAGCTCTCTGTTAGAAACCTTTGGTTGTGACAAGGACCTTTGAAGGGTGTTAGAGCCTTCTGATATACGAGGAAGATCACAACGACCTTCTGGGTTGTGATCCCCGAAGATTGAGGCATCAGTAGTCCGCAACAGGAAACACCAAACAGTGGCCAGGAATAAACAGACACTTGGGAAACACCAAACAGTGGCCAGGAATAAACAGACACATTTCCACAGCCGAAAGAGGACTCTAGAGATATCCTGATGAGATCTCTGCTTAGGTTTGTGCCATTCAATTCAGGTATGAGCTTTGCCATCTCAACGCATGAGATGGCAACAACTGCTGAACAAGTATTTCAGTCAGTAAAGATGCATAAAAACATCTTGTAAAGCTGAGCAGTTGCTCAGCAGAGGAAATAACAGATGAAATTCAATGTCAAGCAATTCAAAATAATCCAGCCTCAGTGATCAATGATGGGCTATTAGCTGATGTATACAAAAATGACACCTTAGAATTAAAATGAGTATTTCTATGACAGTATTAGTTCATTGCTTGGTAGTAGTCCAAAAATCCCAAATATCAATTAATGAATAATTATAGAAGAAACCAGGTGGGGTGGAGATAGAAACCACCATAATGCCACTAAGTCTAAGTCTTAAATACCTTGTGCACTTTTGGCTCCAGTGGCTCAAAAATTACATAGCTGAAATGGAAACAGTACAGAAGAACAAGAGTGATCAGAGGAATTAAACTAATCCCATAACAAGGGAAAATGAAACAGAACAGGATTTTACAGGTTAGGAAAGAGATAGCTGAGGGAAGCTAGAATATAGCTCTACAAAATTGTATTGAAGAAGATATTTAGATAATGACTATTTACAGGTAGTGAAAGTACAAGAAGGTATTTCAGTGCAGGAATATGAGGACAACAAATTAAACTACCAGCAAGAAAAAGGATATCTCCTTTTCCACAGAACATATACTCATCAAGTACAGAACTCCTTACTACAGGATATTGTACGTGCTAAAAGTTCAGACAGCTCCAAAATATAACTGAACAAAATAGATGAAGCTCCTCCAGGAGATACTCAGCATAAAAGCATTATTCTGGGCTTGGGAAGTGTTGGGTTGTAGACAGTCAGATATTAGGAATACTTCTGCAGACCTCTCTCCTATGTGCTTACGCTTTTCTTCAGGCATCTGCTTTCAGCCACTGCTGGAGAAAGCCTGCTAAAGCAGATGGTCCTTCAGATGGATCCAGCATGGACACTATCATGCTAACTTCTTTCACCAGCTATAGTTCACACTGATGTTCCTGAGTGACAAGTCATGTCTAAAAGCACTTAAATGACCAAGAGATACAGAGAAAACAATCTACTGTATCCTTAAAATATTAACCTTGCGCCAACAGGCTAAGCCAACACCAAGCACTGTTGTCAGACGATATCTAACACAAATTACTACTATCAGATATATTTCTAAGGAAATAAACTACAATATTAGCAAAGTGTAGCTTCTGCTAGTGCAAGTATTGAATGCTACATTTCACACCACTGTACAAATACCCTGACACCCAGCCAAGTCCACCTAATTCACATTTTCTGATAAGGACCACAGACAAAACAGCAACATGAAGATTAAGGCTTGAATGCTAAAAAGGGTTGGTCCAAAACAACTTTTCACCTACCTTCTCCATTTTATCTTCTATTAATTGTGGTTTAGTTCCTAAGCTTATTTTTCTACATAATTTTTCTAATGCGAGTTACAGAAGGCTATAAAGACTAAACATACCATGTTATCTGTTCTGAATAAAGTCATCCATACTTAAGAAGCCTGCGTTAAACTGTTCTCAAAAACTTCCCATGACAGAGGTCCTATATTCTCTCTAGGCATCCTAAATGGCTGGGACAGTAAACAGTTGAAATAAAAATCTTCCCTAATTTTCATATTGCCTCCCTTACTGCATTTCATCTCTCTTCCAAAAGGTAAATCAGACCCTAAAATGTAAGTCTCATGGCAGGAAATTGTTGTCCATTCATTATATGGATGAAATTTAAAGCATCATTTATCGCTTTCATAGTTAGATTGCAGGATACTGGTTTGGCTTGCTCACTAAAATCTGGGGGTTTTTTTTCAGTCCTTTAACTAGTAATTTAACACATTTAAATGCTTTCAGAAAAAGCAGTTACAAAAGCCAAGAATACTTCCCATTATATTCACTCTGAAATCTAAGCCACACTCAGTCAATTATTTTCACTTTCTAATGTGGTAATTCAAGGCAGGAATGCTAAACTAACATGTAGGAAAAAAGTCCAGGCTAGAATAACACTGTAATATTTCAAGTGAATCCCTACAATATAGTATCTGCCATACTTTCTTCCTTAACAGGAGTAGTCAATGTTAATGTGACTTAATGAAGAATCCTGACAAAATTATCATATTTCTGAATTGAAATGACTTGATTACACTCTCCTTGAAGCTATTATTTACATCTTAATAAAGGACTATCATTACAGTTCTTTAATGGCTCAAAAGCAATCAAATAACAGCAGAAAACATAACCTGTGAGCAAAAAATATTTTATCTAGCTATGTAAATTTGACAAGTGTGTATAACATGCACAAACAGCACATAAAAAAATAAGCACATGAAGCAAAATTGAAAGAACAAATTCTTCATGCTCAGAACAGGGGAAAAAGGAGCACACAAAATTTTAATAAAACTGCAGTTAACTTTGCACTCACTTTTAGAGTTAAAAATAACAAAATCCCCAGCCTGCACCTCCCCATCCCCAGTCTCTATCACATGTCCAAAATTCTCAGTTTTGACTGCAAATCTCTAAGAACCTTGCTTCAGGTTTAATCCATGCCTCAAGTATTGTTTTTCATAACAAAGCAACAGAATCCATAAAAATACCTAGGTAGGTATTTCAAGCCTTCAGTAAATTTGAACATACTCAAGAATTTTGTTTGGTTTATTACCTGAACAACTGGAACACATAGTCAACTTTGCTAACTAATTGTTAAACAACTCTTTGATCTCTATCAAGCATTAATCAGGCAAAAAGAATTCTGTACATATTATCTCAAAATATTGCTGGTTTTCCAGCACTGAAACTGAAGCAGACTAAACAATTTAATAATACTTCTTTCCAGAAGATGCAATTGGACTCAGCAATCTAAACTGTCACAAAAATATCTTCTAAAATGTTTATGCCACTTATTTACACAATCCCTTTTTTTACAAAGCCATTTTATTTCACCACAATTGAAGTAATTAACTTACCATAACAAAAAATCTCATTCATGATTTGTCAAGAAAAGGTCAACCTTCTGAAGAAGCTGAGAAAGACACTCCCCAGATTGGGAGCACAGAAACATCAAAGCTGTGGCCAGCTTGGTACCTATTAGATAACTTTTGATCGAATGCAGATTGTCCTCACCTGACTTCCCCCTGCCTTCCTGCTGCAGGTTTGTACTGGCAGATCATCTTGGATCCAGCAGTACAGCTACGCACATAGTTGCTCCCTTGCGGAAATCCACCAAAACGGATTAAACAAATTACAGGTACTATGACCATTGGCAGTAACTGCAGATAGTAACTACAGACAGGTAGGTGAGGGCAAGGATGCGGAAGTACCCTTAACTAATTTTACTTAGATTTTCCACACAGTTCTTGACCTGCTGGCAAAAGATCGAGAAGAACAATGGTGATGGAGAGGGCAGGAAACATGACTGATTTCTGGCCTTCTTGCTTCTGTTTCTTTGGTACTTCCAATGAGAGTTCTGTGATACCTATCTACTCGTTCCTTACTCACCTAACACCAGCTGTGAAAATGCTCACCAAGAGAACAAATTATTCTGACCAACAATATTAAAATAATTAATTTAAATATAGTTCTTCTTTTTCAAAATCTCTCCTTCTGTCAAATTTGAAGGGAGTTAGGATAGAAGACTCAAACAGTTTGACAAAAAGGCCTTACACTACAGAAACAAGAGGTCCTCAGAGTAGCAGAGAGATTGCATTCAGCAATATCCCTCTTTACTGCATTTCCCTTCTTTCTAAGGCAGATAGCTGTGCATTTGAAAGCATAGTCGCTATTAGTTAAAGCGATTCTATAACCCTATGTACAAACATCTTTAAAGGTATGAGGATGGTAAAGTATTCAGAATAGGCAGCTTTTAGACAGAATTTTGTGAGTATGAAGGAAAAAAACACTAAAGATGTAGTTTAAAGTCATCACAGAAGCAGACTACTTTATATTAAACTAACTGCTAAGAAAGTAAAGTGCTGCTGCAGCAAATATATTAGTATCATTAAACAGGAGCATTTAACTATTTATAATACAAACAACAAATCTAGTTTAAGCCCAAGATTCTTCATAAGCACACAGAAATTAAAGATTATCAAAAGCCCTCCTAACAGTACTAAATAAAACATGTTCCCAGAGTTGCTATGAACAGATAAAAATTGTTTCCCAGAAACTATCCTATTAGCTTTAAACTACATAAAGAAAATTTAACAACATTTCATCCTCATCAGCTACTCACAAATCAAATCTTTGGTCTTATCTGCATACAGCCAGCTGGTTTTTAAAATTCTGCTGTAATTGAGGGGGAAAATAATTAAGCAATATTATTAGTCATCTTACCATTGTTCCCTGGTGGTTGTAATGCATCTCCTGTCAAGCTACACCATCCAACTGGGAAAATATCTCGAGAATCACATCTGCACCAATAGTCAAATGCTCCTCTCCAGCCATCAAATGTAACAAAAACTTCGTCTCCTTTAACATCTCCAATGGTTGCTGGGCAAATCAAGTACGGGTTCTTTCTATCTATAGCTTCAAGCTTCATTCCAACTTTAAAGCAGTTTGGCACAGGTTTTGGTGGTTCCTACAAAAGTAAGAATGGTAGAATATTTGTATTTCTATGGGCTATTAAAAAATTAAAAAGATAAAAACCTCTGTTTTCTTCAACATCGTTACTTATACTCACTACTCACAAAAAGTTACAGTAGACATTCAAGGAAACTTATTCCTATTCCCAATTTGCTTTTGCTCTTCTGTATTACAAAAATCTAGATTCTGTTCCCACAAACACAGCTGGGATAATTAGAAAAATTCTCCATCACAGAAAGACTCTGCTAAAAGTATTTACATAAGCAATAGGTTGCACCCAATACATTATGTCTGGGCAGCAAGACAGCGAAGACACTAAAATTAAATTATTACATGCTAAAAAAGAAGAGGAGGTTTGCAGGGAATGGATATTTCTGGGGACTGATAACTGTCTGGTAAAAGCTTCACCTCCCAATTAATCCATGAAAAATTCATTAGCATTGGACATTATTTATAGGCCCTGTTAACTCAGCTGGCCTTAGACCAATTCCAAGCGGACAAAAGAAAAACAAAAACCAAGTCAATGTGACCAGCATAAGTGTACCCCCAGAGCAGGAGCTGTGACCTGATGCAACCTGAATTATCACTTCAGCCTCAGGAATCTCGTTATCCAAAAGTCATCTCAGATGCGCTGGTAGACTAGCACAGCAAAGCATGGCTTATCACACCTCAGAAAATGTATATAACTTTATATAAAAAATGTATATAATTATATAAAGTTAACTCACAAGCAATGTGATTGCAGGTCTAAACCCAACTGTCTGATTTACTGATGTACTTATCAACGTCACTCTCAGTATCAAAAATGAAGTAATTCAATGTGACAGCAGGGTTTTAACACCTCGACAAAAAATTGAAACAACAAGTTATTTTAATATTACTGTTGGTTTTATATAATTTTTCGTGTTTCACAGTAAGTTACTCAGGAGTCATGTTTAAAAAACTGAACAGCTTTTTCTGCTGTTTTCAACTACTTTCTGGCTACATTTTAAATGATGAGTATGTGCCCAATGAAAACGCTTAACAAAACCTTTCCAAGCATCACTGCCTTCCAATGGCTCTTATTCCCATTAGTTTTTTTTTTACTCCTGTGCACAATCACATGAATATGGTGCTGTATAAAAAATGTGATATGCATTATATCTTAAATCCACAAGATACAGAAAATGAACTAAAAAAAATTTTCTAAATAACACACCATACTTTGAAGTCTCAACTTGGGAAAAGAGATGCCCATACAATGGACTTGAAGCAGATCGCTTCCTGTCTAGTTTTGTAGCTTTTGTAGCAGTTCGAAGTCATTTTGAGCAATAGTCTTGCCTTTCCATGATGCAGACAACACAGTAATATCTTGGCATCCTCATTAAAAAAATTTAACCATGGACCAATAGATAGTAAGTTGTTTCCTAGCAGTCCCTTTCTTCTTACCTTCTTAAAGAATGCTGCAGGTGCCATTTCAGCTCCATTGAGAGTTCTTAAGAGAAACATTGGCCAAGAAGACGCATTCATCTGGAACCCTGAGTAACAAATAAATTACTTGTATATAATAGCCCTACTTTCAGTTTATAAAATAAAACATGAGGAGTAGGATATAAAGTCTGCTTTCCTATTGCCTCATCTCCTCTACTTTGGACTTGACCAAAATAAAAGTAACCAAGAAGGAACAGACAGGGTTGCTGTCAGTGCAGAAAACCATGTAATGCCTTTCCATTCTGAGTGACGTGCTTGCAGAATCACTCATCATAATTTGTGAGTTTACAGATAAATGTATAGAACTTAACATGAAAGTTCTAGTACATGAGATCGTCAGGTTGTTCCACATAGTCCCTGGTGCAGGGTAACTTCCCCCAGCACAAGCGCCCAGCTTACTTTTCAGGGCTGCTTTTTGCTCTTATTCTAAAACAACATCCTCTGCTCCAGCTTCTCTCATTTATTGAGGAGATATCTTTTTATTTTCAAGACTCTTTTAATTCTTTCACCAGACCACAGACAAAAAAAAGAACAATCATTTTCTTCTCCTTCCTCCATTAAAATAGATCAATAAATAGCCTTAAAAAACCAAAGAACACAAAACAGGGAAGTGCAAAAATACAATCATTTTAATAAATGCATGTATCATACTGGAAAACAAAATGGAAGATGTTTCTACTTCAATATTCCTCACTAACAAGTGAGGAAAAAACACAAATAATAATCAAATTTGTTTAGATGTTTATACTCAAGCAGAACAAAGGTTTGGCTGAAAATATTCTCATTCCAGATAATTTTCCCTCAAAATCAACTACTTCCCAGTTAAAAAAAAAAAAAAAAAAAAATCTTTTTGCTTTCTGTGCTTTCCAAATGGATGTTTCAAAGTAACGTGTAAGATAACAGATATAATGGACATTTTTCTGCATCTACAACAGTTATATGTCTGGCACAGTTCTACAGAAAAACAGACATAATAGAGCAAATCGGAAATTTTTCCACAAAGCAAACAGTAGCAGAATCTGCCAGGAACTGATGAGTTCCCTCATAACCAAGCCTTGATGATTCATCTTTTAAAAAATGTAACTAGAAACTTGGAACATATTTGCAATTCTTGATCAGTTAAATCATTAAGTCATCTAGAATCGGATTATATGGTATAATTGTTCTTTAACTTGCAGCTTTAAGCTATCTTCAGGTGAATAAACAGTTTTTAAGTTGGAACTACCTATGCAAAACCAAATCTCAAGTCTGAGAAATGGTGTCATAATCTGAGGACTGCTGAGCTAATTATCAATCTTGGTTTAATAACCAAGTCTTTACACAATCTAAACATGCGTGGTTACTAAAACACAATATTCCTAACCAGCTAGCCCAGAAAAGACATATACACAAGACAGAGGAATTACAAGTAGACAACAGTTTCAATTAACTTCATTTGGCCTTTAAGTCATCCTGGTAAAACCAGAGAAAACTTTACCCTCAAAGTAATTTGTGGAGAACACTAAGGTCTCAACAACAAAACTCATGTATGAAAACAGAAGCTGGAACAGGAACCCTTTGCTACATTAATCGCTTTCTCAAAACCCATATGTAACACGCATAATTAAACCTATGTAAAAATCAGATAGGAGGGTCTATTTTAGCTAGTTATTATGAGAGAAGCAGAACATTAGTATCCAGAGGGTTCTCTACTACTCAGAAAAAAAAAAAAAAAATCAGTTGCTTAAATGTCTAACAGGAGGTAATTATACACCCAATTAGCTCCCTGCTTTGCCCAGGAATAGGATGCTGTTAAACTGCCAAAAAGGCTTTTTCAAAAATTTATCTAGGTATGCCAGAATGTTTGATTGCTGGAATCTGGCCTATCTCTAGAAAAATCTAGGGCAGGAAGGACAAAATAATGCCACTCAAATTCTTTTCTGAAAAAAACAGCAATTGTTCAGAGGGCAGGTAAACTTACATGCCTGGGTGCAGGGAAACAGCTGCTTGTTAGGTGCTGCACTACAAGCAGCCTGACTGAAGAGGAGTAAGAAACAGTATCCAAAGACAAGGCATCAACCTTTCTACTGACGATCGTGGAAAGTTCCTCTTCTTAACGGATCAACTGCCCCCATTATACATAACTAGAGTTGTTTCATTCATCAGGCTGGTTTAGAAAGGCACTATGCTCCTGAACTGAAGCCATGTATTTAAAACGGCACATATGTGTAGCTGAAGGAATAGGCATACTCTTCTCTATTACAACCCTCTTTCCTACTGGTATTAACTGCATTCATTCTACAAGGTTAAACCAAGAACTTTGGAGAAGTTAAATGGAGTAACTTTTCCCCAGGTGTCAAGAATCTCCAGTGCTTTCATTCAAAACCTCTACGCATCCACAGGAAAGAAGGAAAAAAGAACTTCTGGGCTCAAACTGTATCTATCGATCTCAAATAATATTCTTCCAGAATGGCACTCTGGTTGCATTGCTTTTCTTATGTTTCTTATGTTTCTAAAACAACACAACAGCACAGAAATCTACTCTTATAATCTATGTGATGTCTTAATGGTTATGTCAACTGCTGCTGTATCTGTTTATACCTCTACAAGCAAATCAAGTTTCATACTGTAGTGAAATCATACTTTTCACCTCACCTTTCAAACAGAAGATCTGAAAGTTGTTAACAAGTTGGGTTGACAAGTTTTTTAGAAGCTTCTAAGAGAAAGCATACCTATCTTCACTGCACCTCTGTCTTCTCATCTATAAGTGCTACTGATGACACCAAACCAGAAATAGGTTTACAGCCATAAGATGGGAAACCAGCAGTAACCAGTTTCTGCTTACGTTTCATTTCTTACATTAAGAACATTATTTCTTGCATTTTCTAAAAATTACAAAAGATAACAGGATAACAGAGGAGGAGGTGTTGCTGCTGCAGGCTGATTTTTTTTTTCAGGGGAGCAGGGTAAGATAAATGTTGGTCATTATTTTTCTTTCATTTTAAAAGAACTATTTTCAGACCAACATGAAAAACGTGTTTCTTTAAAGACTTCCACACCTAGAAGTTTAAGGTATGACAAATATGGCACAAGAATGCAGATTTAAATGTACAGGTTAATCACAGCAAAGATATCACACTTATATTACCCGCAGCAGTTAGTCAAAGTTACCTCTGACTATTCATCATATAGCAAGGAATTCCTCGGTACAGTTCCCCATTTAATAAACTTCCTTGATGAGACTAAGCCCAAGAACTATTTCTTAGCTTGGGGAGACACATAATGTTGTCACCCATATTGTTCAGGGAAGGCAAAAAAAATTCTGCACGCTATTTCTAAGCATAGGAAAGCTACATCTTGTTCATGAGTACTCTTCATGCTCACAAACGAGTCAGGACAAACTGATCAGACATCCTCCACTACGTGTTGATCTGAGATGAGAATTGCACGCAATGTGAACTTGCAGTTTTGCTACAGCTCTGGAGTGCTGTTTTTCCTGTCTCAGAGGAGAATGCTGCAAGACGGCCGTTAAGCCGCCCCCTGTGCCCCCTTTCCCAAACCACAACCGATTTGCTCAGCGCCCGAGAAGACGTTCAGACCGTCCTGCGCCGAGGCTTCGCCGGCAGCCCGGGCTGAGCACTTCCCAGGTCGGTTAACAGCGAGCGCCTTCTCGTGGGCTGCTCTGATTTACCGAAGAGGAAAAAAAGGCAAGTCGGCCTCCCCCAGGGCTCGGTTCTGACGAAGGTCTACTAAAAGGAGCACGCACAGCATCAAGCGGGAAGATGTTGCATCCATACACACTCGTAGTTAGGGGGCATATGAGGGGACATTTATAGAATGGGCACGTGATGGTGTATCTCATCATTAAGAAAGCTGTCAGATGTTCTCGTTTAATATTAAGGGACTATTTAAAAAAACAAACAAACAAACAAACAAACAAAAAAACCCCACAAAAACTAATTCAAACTTATTATTCTGCTCGTTCTTATGTCAAAAGAACCGGAAAAGAAGAAAAAGCCACAAATCACTTAACCTGAATTAGTTTGCTTACCTCTTTTTCAATTAAGTAACGGTTTAGTGAAACATTAGTGTCATTGAATTTGCCGAGGCAAAATGGTGAAATCGACTTCATGAAAGCAGTACTCAATCAATTAGTTCAGAAGCTTTGTTTCTTACCAAGTGGAGGCTGGAGCATGCCCCCTTTCTTTTCACAAGTCCCAATGGGCTGTATGTCCGAGGAATCCACAAGCCTCCAAAAATCATTTTTGTTGTCACTTCCATCCAGCCGCAACCTTAGCCTGGCACCAGTAATTCCAATGACTGTAGCTATACAAACTGAGGTAACGTTACGAGGATCATGGGCTTCCAGTTTCATACCAACTTTGAAATCGTTCGTAGGTGGAATTCTAGACTACAATAAAAGGTAAAAGATTTTTTCTTATTGTTGTTAGTATAGCTAAATTTACCAGCCAGTTCAATACACAGTTTTCATTTGTCCAAACATATCATATAACTGGTAGATATAAAGAAGCCTTTGAACTTTAAGCGTTGAGCAGAGTGAGAAAAGGAGGTTGGATAACCTCCCAACAGTTGCCATTTCCCATACTTGATGTTTCTACTGCATAAACACGGCTGCTTTCTAAAAAGAAAAGCACTGCTAAGAAGGGCAACAGGGAATCATGATGAAAATATGAACACAAAGATGGGGGAGGAGTGATTAATACTTGAAGGGAGAACAAGGACACCGGCAAACATGACATTCAATTCTTAAAAAAAAAAAAACAACACAAGATTTATTTGCTTTCAATTTCAAAAAATAGTTATTATAAAAATGTCTTGGAAATTCAGATAAAATTTGGCCCTACTGCATTAGGCACTACAAAAGCTCTATGCAAGAAAGAGTTTCTGCATCAAGAAAGCTTACAATACAAAGAAAGAAGACAGAAAAAGGAATTAGTGTTAACTGCATTTTACAGAAAAAACAGACAGTCCTAAAGTCACATAAAACTTCTCCTAAGACAGAAATTGCAGCTTGTGCTTATTCATAGAGAACTGAATACATTCATACACATACAATGAAATGCCAATTTAATTAGCAGACATCAGATTTTTTTTAAAAAAGACACTGGGCATAGCAAAAAATGCGACAAAAGCAACTTGGTCTTTGAGCTGAGCTTTCTGTCAGAAGGTAAAAGATGAGCAAGAAAGGAGGAGAATATTTTTTACTATGTACCAACATGCTACTGGCAGAGATCGACTGGATCACAGTCTGATTACTTGCCTACTGTAGTGCTGTAGGCAATAACATCATCTAATGATGTTAAAAAACTTTGTATTAACACTAACTGGGATTGAATGCCTCACCTAATTGTGTGGAAAGATTATTGCAGAATCTTGCTATTCTGTTTAAAGGTCTCCTCGTTTCCAGTCTAAATTTATTCATGGAAATTTTTGCCAATGCTATCATTTAACTTAAATTCTTTTTGCACCTTTGCAAATAATAACAAAATCTACAGTAGGGCAACTCGATCCTTTCTCAGTACTCTTTCAACACGTTGAATAAGCCAAGCACTGAAGCTTCTCCTAGGAGAGGATGACTATTGTCCTATCACCCTGGAAGCCCACTTCTGCAACTCTTCCAGTACAAAGCTGCTCTTGAACACAGACGCCGGGAACTGTATGCAGCCATCCCCATGACATTTAAACCCAGTCACTATCCCATATAGACTAACACAATCTGAATCCTAATACCTGAGACAGGTAGAAAAAACAACACCATGGGCGTTCACACTCACAAGATTTGTATGTCCCTTCTCCTGCTCGCCTGACCAGGCCAGGTAGGGATCCCATAGTAAGAAGATAAGGATGCATTCTTGCTCTACCTGCTATGGTGTGCAGGTGCACTATTTGCAACACACCCTAGAACAACAGCAGGGGCTCTGGAGGAGCCTGAGCCCAAAAAACAAAGAGGCGAGCAATATTCAGTGAACACTGAGCATAGCATCTGTCAGTGCTGCATTTAGACAGCAGGCTGTCTAAAAGGGGAGCCTGAGCATATTAAATTTAAAGGGCAACTCAATTTCAGGATACTGCTTGTCAAGCTGTTATTTTCTACAACCATGAAAGGCAGCTAAAATTGAGAAGTTGGGGAGTTTGTTTATTTTTTTGCAGAAATGGTGAGCTTGTTTAAATATCAACAACTCAAGGCATTCTACTGAAAAAGTAACTCCTCCATGCCAGTCCTTACTGGCAGCAAAATAACAAAACCAGTTCAGTAATAGCCTTGTTTTAAGCTCTGTTCAAACCACAAAGGGCTGAGCTTTTTTACTCAAAATTTTCAACTGCTTGGAAAAAAGTTTCAAGGTGAGAGAAAGGGATGTGGAATGCATCAAAATTTTAAGTAGTAACAAAAAACAACTTAGAGCAACAGATAAAATACCTTCTAAATTAAGATAAATACTTCAATCAATTTCCATTAGCTGTCTGTGCCTGTATCTTAATTTATGGTAGAGGCTTTAATGTATTGCTCCCCAGGTCATTTTTAATTACTACAAAATTTAAACTCGTAAAATTCCCACAAGTCACAAATTCTGGATATAATTGTCAAATTAAGCTTCTCTCTGCTATTTTGTTTTCTGGCTGGCCACAGCGGTGCATTTCTTTGCATTACATAGAGTGATAATGACACGTACAATTCATGTATAACCCAATACAAGTCAAATTAGTCCTACACAGAGTTCAAGCAATTTAGTTTCCAAAATCTGCAAGCATTATGTAGTAAGAGGAGCTAGCTCTGCGCTAATTAACACTGCATATCACTTTCTGCTTAAAAGTCAACTCTTAGAAAAACTCAAAAGTCTGCATACGCAAATTGTTTTGAAATTTGCTGCTCATAGAAATTAAAGCTCTCCTTTCCAACTCACACACTCCTTAGCAATCCAGGCTACTTGGATTTATCCGTCTCAGTCAATGCATGTCACTTAAGCGCCTTTAAGGTGTTACTCAGTTGTTCAGTTCGGACCTCTTGAGCATAGTAGGGAAGAGGAAGATGAAACGAGGAAAGGCTTCTATGCAGCTTTCTGCAGTAGCTACATCTCTCAGGAGCGTATGCTCTGGTCATGGCGGTCTGTGAGGACGGCACTCACCTCAGAATGACCAAGGGATATGCTACTGCACTCTGCCTCTACCCAAGCAGAGTTTGGGGTCTCTGCCCTGAGATAGTATCCACTATGAAAAATATATATTTGTAGAATTAATTTCTGAAGCTCCACTCAAACAGAGCTATGGACACTGCTATTTTTAGCCATCTCTCATCAAAAGCAGCATGCGAGGACTCTTTGTCCTTTATCCTCATCTCCAAAAGGCAAGCTGAGATTCAGAGCCTGGTACAAGGAAACGCTACCATCTGCATTTCCTTCTCCCTATTCTCCATTCCTGCAAGAGCTTCAGATTCACTGAGTGACAGTTCCTCTCCTCAGACTATTCCGTTGGTGTTGCTTTTTGTCTGGTCTCCACTGGAGGCCAGTATCGTTTAGAGTACCACCACGAACCCTTGAAGATACCTTTCTGAACACGCCCAACCCACTCAACTAGACATGCACCATTTATCTCACCTATTACAGTTCTATCAACCTAAACTACCCAATTCCTTCTGCATCTATCTTCCTAACGCTGTAAAAGGCATACAAATCAAAACTCATCTTACACAACTTTATGCAGCTAAGATTGCTATGCTCAAATTGGGAGAATACTGGCCCCAGCTCCCTCTACAGAGAATCACAGAATCATAGAATGGTTAGGGCTAGAAGGGACCTTCAAAGGTCATCCAGTCCAACCCCCCTGCAAGGAACAGGGATATCTCCAACTAGATCAGGTTGCTCAGGGCCTCGTCCAACCTGGCCTGCGGTGGTTGACTCGGTCTCCAGAGGGCTGAATAACTGGAGTCACTAGCTCACACGAGATGTTACACTGCATCTGCAAATACATACCAAATCATCAGGCAGGGGGAATCAAACTTGCACTATTTTGTATTTTACATTGTGCCCTACATTAAACACCCTTCATTATAAATCCAGTATTTCCTTTATATTCCCCTATATTCAACTTGATTTTTTTTAAACTTCAATATCTGTTACTCCTTAAGAAAAAGCACCCTGCTCAGCAAGAGAGAAAATGAAACAGATTTAACAGATCCAGAAAACAAGTGGTGAACCAACTCTACTACACACACACACATCTTGTAGCTAGCCAGAATTGAAAGGATATTTTCAGAAATTGGGCAGGAGAAAGGCTCCTCTGACAGTCAGCCAAATTTTAATTCTCACTAAAACCATGGTACCTCTAAGATTACTGAAAAAAAGTAGAAAATATTTTTGAACTCCGATAAGACTATCTGTTCTCATTAACCAGTCTTTTTTTAAAGGAAAACAGAGTCCAAAGCTACGATTTTAATGAAACTCTCAAAGTTTGGCTTGGGGCAGAAACTAAGAATGAAAAACTAGTAGCTAGCATCTGCCAAAACGGTAAGCTACTGATAACCAGAGATCGAAAGAAGTCAAATGGGAAGTATGCAAGCAATCTAAACATAGAAGTTACTCTAGATCACTCTGTAACATGCATATATACACACACATGTGCAAAATAGCATCTGGCATACCTGTCTGAAACAATGCAGAGGGGCAGCTACTGATTCAGTCTCTTTCAGATAATCATCCCAATTAAACTGTTCTGGAAGACATAAGATAAAAAAAGACCATACAGACAGTTTTTAAAGGGAACTTAAATTACAAGGGGGATTGGGGAGAGAAAGGGACAGAAAAAAACAACTATCTTGTAGAATACCTTTTTTTTTTTTTTTCAAGAACAGGATTACTCTCAAATGGAAACTCCACCTTTGAAAAACATACAACCTTGAAGGAGCTTTAAGAGTACCGTTCATTCATAAGGGCGATCACACAATAGGCAAAATCAAGATAACCCTTCCCCAAATTCTTTTATTTTTTGTGGTTCACATACAAAGACACCAGTCAGGATATCCAGATTCAATTCTCTGCTTAAGGACCTGCCAAGCATCCCTGTACATATCACGTTAGCATGTCTGTATCTTAGCTCCCCTAGCAGCAGGACTCATAGAATAACCTCATAGGAGTAGAGACGATATATGTTGAAAAATACAGACATGCAGATTGTGTTGAAATGTATGTTGAGAATACTATCCCCAGGCCACTAAAAAGCAAAAGGATTACCACAGCCTTTTAACTGCGTCTTTGTCTCTTCTCATCTGAAGTCTGATATAGATTTCTCTTTGTAGGGTAAATATTATGGCAATGTTCAGCAACAGAACCATGGTGTTTTTTCCAGTGTTAACATCGGCATTGTTTATGTGCATGGGTGACTGTATTCTGCATTTGATTTAATCAGTGTTACCAGTTTTGTATGAATGGAACAGTATGAAGCACTAACATAAAAGATATAAGCAAGTATTACGTAAATCAATGTAAAGCACAAGAGAAAAACTACAATGGCACAGCTAACGTTTTTGTTCCTAAATTATCAAAGTGAGCTCTTTTGCTTATTTTTCTTGTTTGGGCAGCTGGCATCTTTCTGATGTTCCTGAAGAGTAAATCACCCACGAACCCCAAAACGATGCAGTGATGCCACCCAGTGGCTCAGCAACGGCCATTCACACAATCTGTAGCGAAATCCTTGGTGATGATGGAGAGATTGCATCGGCTTGACCAGTAACCCTTCCAAAAAGGCCACTGGGCAAGTTAAACACATCTCTGAAATTTTCAGGAGAGAGGAGAAGCAAAGAAACAACCAGAAAACAGCAGCATTGTCCAGCACTCGCACACTGCTTCTCTGAAGGATGCGTGGCGGCTCAAACCCAGAGTCTGACTGCATTAGCACAGCATTTAGTCAAAAATATACAGTGCCTCAAGCAGAAAAGAACTACTCCTTTGGCCTGAGATCCTCTTTTTTTTGGCATAACAGACTCAATAGCGTACAAGTGATTTGTCCTTGGCACTGCAGAGGCCATGTGGTTGCTAGCTATGTAACAAGTCAGTAAAATCTCAAAAGCTGTTAGTTTGGAGGTCTGGACTGTATGTAAGCTGGTAACAAAGACATTTCCATACAACATCTTGGAATTCCACCTATTTTGAAATGAAAATTTTATTCACATATTTATACAGTTACATCGATTTTGTATTACTCACAAACGGCAGGGTACATTAAGCATATGTTAGATACTTGTATTTCAGGAAGGGATGCTCAGGAAACAGCTCTTCAGAGCTTTCTCCAGAAAGCAGCCTCCAGATCCATTATTGTTTTCATTGACAGGCCAAGGAGGCTGCAAAAATTAAATATGATGAACCGCTAGCAGTTTCACCTTACAAAGATTCTTCTTTGAGTCTAATAATAGAATTGCCACTACAGGTTGACTTGTGGTTTGTTTTTTTTAAAAAAAAAAAAAAAGTTGTGTGGTTTTTTTTTAAATCAGTTTACCTCAGTAACTTTAAAGTACTCAATTCAATAAAATTAAACCTAGCAAAAAGAAAATGCTAGTTATATCCCAAATGTCTCATATCTAACATGATATAAAAGCTGTAATCATGAATCAGAGCCTCACTAGGTTAAGGACCATACAAATGCAGATACTTCAAGAGATAGCACCTTTCACCAGGAGAAATGACTGTTCACCTCCTCTGAAAACATTATCTCCATATACCAGCATTTCCCTAATGAGCTCAATTGTTATAACAGGACTGTAAATTTGGTGAGATGACCCAAAAGTACAGAGGGAAACAAACAGGTTTGCTTTCCAGAGAGCATTTACTAGAAAAACACATAAGGTAACACAAGCAGCCAGCTGCATGTAAAGCTGAGAGGAAAACAACATTGCCTGGCTCTTTGCTTTAAATCCTGGCTATTAAAACCTCTTTCATCAAGCAGAAATGACCTGAAGTTTAAATTTATTGCAGCATGTCTCCACTTGTGAAGACATGCTGCAATAAATTAAAGCCAAGCTCTCAGAGATGGTGCTAATTACCATTTAATTACTGCAGTTGTAGAAATGGGACATGAATGTATGTTTGCAACATGTAAGATGCACGTCTGGGAAGATAATCACATGGAAAAAAAAAAATCTCTACGCGCAAAGCTGCTCTGTATTCTCAGTGCACACGGGTAAGGCAGCAGTTGTTTTCTATGTATTTTTGAGCCTAAGGCCCCCGAAAACATGCAACTTCTGAGAAACAGAGATCCTTACCAAAATTAGCTCACACTAAATGATTTGACGTGCCTTTCTCTTCCCACTCAGACCTGCAGGCTGAACTAAACAGCTTAAGAAAAAGCCATTATGCAACAAGCACAACTTTACCAACCCACAAGCAAAGTGAAAACTAGAGAGAAAGGAACTTCTGCGCTGAAGAACAAACCAGCATATACTGGAAACAGGGGAAAAAACCCACACCAGAAGGTAACTAGGACCTTTTGTAAAAAAAAAAAAAAGAATAGTTTGTAACCAACACAGGAGTGAGACTCTAAAACAGTGATCCAAGACAATCAGCATGGGCAAACGGCCTGACTAATTTAAAAATGGAGGAAATAAGTTTATGCCATAGTTGCTTGCATTACTGGCAATGACCCATGGGTCAATGGTCCTTGTCTTCTCTCCAATGCTGTATCAATACCCTACTGCTTCTTGTCAAACCTGCCCATCACAAAGTAGCTCAAGCTTAAAAGGGACCCCAGGAGGTCTCCAGTTCAGCCTCCTGCTCCTCCAGGGTTCCATCACCCTCAATGTGAAGATTTCTTTCCTTCCATCAAGCAGGAATTTCTCATGCTCCAGTCAGTGTTTGCTGTTTCTCATCCTTCTACCGTGCCTCTGAGAGGAGCCTGGCTCTGTCCTCTCTACAGCCGCCTGTCAGGTAACTGAAGACAGCATGATGATCTCCCAGAAGCATTCTCTTCTTCTGGCTGAAGAAACCATTTTTCTGGTTTCAGCTTCCCGCTTCTATCTTGCACTCCATCTCCTTCGTTTTTCCGGTGGACTGCCTGCCGGCTTGCTCCAGTACAGCAGCGTCTTCCTCGTACTGGGGCGCTCAAAACCGAATGCAGCACTCCAGATGCGGTCTCAGGAACACCCGAAAGCAGCAAATTCCTGCTGCCTGCAGTCTTGCCGACGGGACTCGGGATGCAGCCGACCTCTTCCACCACAAGAGCGCGCTGCGGGCCCGCGCGCAGCTCCCTGCGGCAGCCGGCTGCCCGCCGCCGCCCCGCAGGGCTCGGGGCTCTCCGTTCGCCCTGGAATCTCGCGGGGTCCCCGTCAGCCCGCTTCTCTAGCGGGGGGGAGGCCCATCTGAAGAGCGGCTCTGCCTTCCAGCCTCGCGGCTACTCCTCCCGGTTAGATGATGCCCACAATCTCCGATGACCCCCATCGGTCAGTAAGGCATAAAGCAGCATCGGCCCTAGAACTGACCTCCGAGAAATGCCACTAGCTACCAGCTGCCAGGCGGGCTTCGCACTGCTGGTCAAAATCCTTTGTGTCTGGCAATCCAGCCAATTTTCCATCCACCTATCCAAACGACATCTCACCAGTTTGGCCAAAAGGATGCTACAGAAACTGTACAAAAAGCCTTGCTTAAGTTGAGACGAACAACATCCACCGCTCGCTCCTTGTTTCCAGAATCAGTTACCACTAAAGGCAATGTCATACACGTTCACACTTGGCAAATCCATCTAGCTACTCCTAACCCCATCTTTGCTCTTTATTTGCTTGGAATCGGCAGCCAGGAGGATATTCTCTATAGTCTTCCTGAAGACTGAGGTCAGGCAGGCCAGCCTGCAATTCCCCAAGTGCTCCCTTCTTGTCCTTCTTGACACCAGGCATACTCTTTGCCTCTTTCCAGACATCACAAAACTTCCCCAATCACTATGACCTCTCCAAAATGAGAGAGAAGCCTCACACTGCTATCAGTCAACTACCTCAGCACCCTTGGAGGTGTTCCATCTGCTCCCATGAATATGTGAATACCCAGTTCATTGAAATGCTCCGTCCTCTACTGTACATCACACTTCAGTTTAGTTTAAGTCAAATTTTTACAGAACTTAAATTGAAGATTGAAACTATTGATTTATATGTTACTTGTATATAGGTAGAGTTTAAGGTTCTGGTTTATTTAGGCTAGTTTAATACAGTATCACTGTAGTCTCAACACTGTTTAAGCAGATGGAGCAACTTGTGTCTTCTCTCATCCCTAGGTTCCCTTGGCATGCATCTGAGGCTTTTGACATAGAGATGTATCTTTTCTAGTCTTCATGTCACCATCTGTCTTGGTCAAATATGAGTTTTCTTTTTAATTTTGGTTTACATACTCTTGTAAACATAATAGTTTTAGCGTAAGGTATTTCATATCCTGCTTTATACTTTCTACCTCCTTCCACACATTGCAATCACTGAATTAGACTTTTTCTCCTCATTCTGCCTTTCCCTACCTACTTTAGTCTACTTCTTCACCTGAAATCAGGACATCCTCTCACACCTCTGTATCTCCCCTCCTCTTCAACTTTTCCTATCATGCATCCCCCTGAAAACTGTAGGGATTTCCTGGATGTTAGCCCAAGGCATTGTAAGACATCTTCCTTCATCCAGCACCAAGAGGCTCTTTCTTCCTCCTTGCTACCAACAAGTAACAACACAGAATAAAAATTATCATCTCATCTATAGAAAAATCAGAAATCTTGCATGATCTCGAGCAAGGCACTCCTCTCTAGATGTCTGACAGAGAGAGCTGAGTACAGATTTCATGAGTAAATTCATTGCTCAGACACTAGACTAACAGCGTAGTCCCGAAGCAAAGAACACAGATGACAAAATATGTCTTGCCGGCTTAGCACTACTTCTCTATAAAGTTTTTTAACACCTTGCTTGCTACTGCAGAAGGAGGCCAGCAACTCATGAAATATGGTTATCTTATCCACATATGAGAAGCACTTTACTGGTGGGGGCTGTCTTATGTGGCTCCATCTGTTATGTCAGACAACATTATTTTAAAACACAGACATGCTATCTCAGTCCAGTTTGACTGGAGCTCCTCTTAGACTGCAGAAGAGGGAAAACAAGACAAATACACTTCCTCTCCTGTCTCAAATTAACAAGGAAGAATAACAAAGATGACAGCTAGGATCTCAAGAAATGGAAGAATTAAGTCTGGCAAATTTAACAGACGAAAGCTGTACTATGGGTGGTGGGAACAAGGTATTGTATCTTTTATACAAAGTCATCAACTCAACTACCCAGCTACCGTGTTAGTATCCCAGCATGTTTGCTCAGTGACTACAGTACTTGTAAGGAACTCCTCCTCTGGCACTCAAGAAAATCTCTGAACCAGATCATCTATTAAGAGTTCAGAGGCATGGAAACATAAGCAGAGTGAGAGTTTAAATAACCCAGTGATATTTTATGGAGAATTAACTAAGGACTTCTGAAGAGATCTTCTACTTTAGTCAACAGTACTCATGACATTTCTTACTGCCCCGAATTGAAGCATCCAACATGAACATATGAAGCGTACATAAAGATGATGCTGCCCTCTCACTGCACCTCACAAAGGCTAAATTGCCAGCAAATCCATGTATATGCTGCACTATGGCACTTCTTGAGGATAGCAGAGGCTCTCTATGAGACAGTAGAGGTTTGAGAAGAAGCTGGATCATTTCTGGAGACTGTGTAGTTTCCTCAGTTTGTTATAAACACAAAAACGATTTTAAAACAAATTAAGTTTAAAGCAATCCTAAAAACTCAGGCTATTAAACTGAAAAGCCCTAAAGCCCTTCTTTAGCACCAGCTAGCACATTAAGGAAAGAGAAGATAACTGGGGCAGAAAAGGTATGAAACTAGGAAATACATGGTTAGAAGAACAGACAAATCAGTAAGTGATCTAAAAAAACCTAATGTTTACACAGTGTCTTTAATTATATATACAAAGAGTACTTGTCTTAGCTAGTAAAACTATCAAGCTCAAGTCAAGCAGTTTCAACCATCATTTTCTATACCAAAACATACATTTCCAACAGAGTTAAATGAAAGCAATGGTATGTTTTTAACTACCCACCAGTAACAGCCAAAGAGGTTGCAAAAAAGCCTCAGGAGATAGTACAATCCAAATACACACTTTTTCTTTTAGGGTACCTTAACTAATACCCTGACAGCTGCAATACCTACCACTTTTTAAAGATGAGTTGTTTGCCTGCTGATTCTTTCCATCTTTCTCTTTTTTAATATTCTTTGAATCTAAAAGACAAGATTCCATTACATAATAAATGTCATATTCACATCATAATGATGTCCAGCATAACACAGAATGCTTTCAAACAGTACAGAATGTCTTGTTCCAAAGACTGACTTTGTTTTATTCATTTCAATGCATAATCAAAAAGGTATTTGTACTATAAATTTAATCACTGCACTATTTTTCTTTCAAAATATATTGAAAAATACAGCATGAAAAAGCAGAGCTTTTGACTACTTTATATCACATTATCAGAATAAATCTAGTTGCAGAAAATGTAGTATTAGCTTCACAAAGAGCAACTCTGCCCTAATTTTTAACAGCTTTACTCAACCTACATGCAATTTGAGATTCTCAAGATCACCTGGTATCTTTTGAAATCTTGTCTAGAACACTATGAACTGAGAAACAAGGGAAAAAAATCTTAAAGCCTATTTCTGATTAAAGATTCCATTCTATATTCAAATTCTTGAATACTCAAATTCAAGCAGCTATCTCAGTGCACGTTTCAGGTTTGTTTTGTTTTGTTTTGTTTAAAAAAAAAAGTAATTCAGAAGAATCTACCTTCTCTACTGTTCATTTCCACACACATACAGAAAGGAGTTTGTTGTATTTCATTTTTGCCAGATTTCAGTCATATGAAAGACACAGAGGTGGACTGGGAGGCTAGAATGGAGAAGACAGAAGGAGCCAGTTCCACCTGCTCCTTTCAGTCTCTAAAATATGTTGTTTTGGTCACTTGCTTTTGACAATAGCGGACTGGAATTCAAGCACAATTCAAGTATGACACTGAGACGGCAAATGAAATGCAAGTACACTTTCAGATTTAGAAAGGTTATCAAGCTCTGCACACCTGAATAACTCTCTTGGTTTGCAAATGCCTCAGCACCAGGAATGGAGCCACTCCTCCGGGAAGGTGCCTCAGCTCACAGCTTTGGCCATCCTAGTTAGCCTGAACAGGTGAAGGGATGGTTCACTTGTACTTTTCAAAAGATTGTATTGGTAGCTGATTATCCACTGGCACTTCAGTCTTTAGCTACTGATTGGCTTTCATTTGAAATAAAAACACTTCTAACCTAGAATAAGAGGCATTTGGTGATCAGAAACACTTGAGAGACAATGAGTTGTTCCGCAGCAAAGATTAAGCCCTAATAGTGTTTCTCTTCTAAGTTTTCTGTAAGTAAGGCTTTGCTTGAAACAGAGAGTATCAACCAGCAATGTTTCATGTTCATCATTTCTGCCCCACTTCTTTCATTATTTATCAAGGAACTGCCATGCACAGCAAGAGCTGAATCACGACAATCTTCTGCCATCAAACCCAAAATCCCTCATCAGTCAGCGAGGAGGGGATAAGCCATCCACCCGGCTCGGCGTGGGGTAGGATGTGGTGCTCCTTTGGCCAGGGCATAGCACAGGCCAGGTACACATCAGGTGCAGCCAAGTAGAGTCTCACCAGCCAAGGCCACCCCATCGCACCGGCCAGGAGCAACCAGGGGGGCACTGGAAGCAGCCTCAGCCCTGGGCACCCACCTGAGGCTGAGGCCAGGCTGGGACATGGGCCCATGGGAGGGCCTGGCCCGACAAGGCACATGGCCAGGCAGGGCAGGGCTGCGGAGAGCTGGAGACCAGCCCTGATGCAGCCTCACTGGGACACCTTTACTTAGTCTTCTTTCTTGACTTACATGCTCATTCTTTTGGAAAAAAATTTGCTTTGCAACATTTTCTACATCACTGAAAGCACTTGACAGGCTCCCAAAGAAAAATCCTCACGGGGTCAACTTCAGAAGGATCTGCTGAAATCCTTCTGGATGGTGCCTACAGAGCTCTAACCTCAGTACCTCCTCAGGGATAGGGCTTTAACCCACACAAGTGGACATCCTACATCCTGACAACTACCAGTGGAAACCCTGAGAGAGGGCAGCAGTAAAACTAGTTTAGTAACAATGCCAAGACACAAGGATAACATTCACCTTCTCCCACCTACACATCAAAGTACATTCCATCAAGTCTGTTTGGGATTGAACTGAATTCAGCTAGTTTTCTACTGGGCGGTGGCAATCACTAGCAGACCCTTTTGTCATGTTATACAAGCTCAGTTAGTCAGGCTTTCCCAAAAACAGTCATGGGACTGTCACAGACATCAGGCTGGCAGCTTGCAGAGTAGGTAACTTCTCAGTCCGCTTATTTCCAAAGAGGAAATCCAACAGAGTCCCACATAGAGACTTATTGAAGAAGAGAACTAATAACTGCTTCCTGTGAACACTCAAAGCTTGAAAGGACAAAGTCATGAAAGAACATCTACCCAACAGTGCCAGATTTCAAACAAGATGACAGCCTTTCATGATAAGAGACATCATGAACAGGTGAAAGAACATGAAAAACTGCAGCCTGGATACCAGATGAGTTCTCGCTGACAACCACCACCCAAATTATTTATTTCCTGCACTAGTTAGGTTTACTGTCTATGTCAAAAATATTGTAGTAAATACGGAGGCTGAAATGCAGCACTCTCAGCAACACACTTTTCTTATCATGAGCCATTAGAAAACAATGAGAACAAGAAGAGATGAAGACATTAATGAGAAGAAATGGATTCCTCAATAGCCATTTAAATACCTATTTCATTTGAGGTGGAGGCATCTTCATTCATAATACACCCAAAGCACCGTCAATATCACTTGTTTTTGATGGCAAGAAATCGATTCTTTAAAATGCCTAACTAAAACTCACTCAGCACACGCAGAAGCATGCAAAAAATAACTCTGAATAAAATAAAGATTATTTTCAAAAGCTCCCTTTGTTTTTATGCATTCCAGCCCTCAATGTTGGGAAGCCTGCTACAAAGTTGGAGTGTTTTGTCTAAGCAGATCAAAAGCTACCAGCAGTAAGAATCACTATACTGTTTTCACATGAGATACCCTGTATCTACTACCATCTCAGAAGAGTTTCCTCCAGTCTATACTTCACAGTTGCTATGATGCCTTGTTCTGGTGTGCTTCTTCCAGTATCAGTAGTCAGGGTGGATAAGAATTATTGTTTATTTTTAAAAGCAACGCTAAAGAAAATCAGGTTAAAATCCAATTTTCTAAACATGAAATACATGCACGGAGTTGTGGGGTTTTTTAATATGCACCTATCTACATTTGAGATTTTGATATCCTAAATTCTAGTAATTTTAGTTTCCAACGATCACTGAAAACAAAATTAAGACATGGAAGACTATTACGTCAAATCACCAGGCTGAGAAAGATGACTCCTTCAGCCCATGACCCTCAGTTTGGTTAAACTTTGAGGACAAACCTCAAAAATGAGGTTACGAAAGAGGGAAATACTTTTGCAGGTACAAAGAGTATTTTCTTTTCATCTCCTTCACCTAGCCATGTTCAATGACTATTTCTCTCAAAGCTGACAAGTGATTGAAAATGGGAACTTCATTTTTATGTCAGAGACAGAAGAGACTTCTTAGTTCTAGAGTAATGAAGCTCACAGTGACCAAAAAAACCCAAGTCAGTTGAATTCATTATCTACGTTCCTCTCTTCATAAAGCCTATTTTTAAATAGACAAATTTGACTTTACTTTCCATTGTAAAACACAGTATGTTCTAGATCGTTTTGTCAAAACATAAAGGAAAATGAAATGTTGCTACTGTGGACTTAATCACACGCTACTCAGCTTTTTTTTTTAAAAAAAAAAAAGCAAAGAACTGGGTATCATTTTCAAAGAAAGTGTTAAAAATATACTAATACATATAAGTATATAGAGAGCTTATATATTCACTACATAAATATACATATACACATTTAGCCTATTTTCAAAATTCCATGAAAGATTGTTTTCTTCTAGGTAGCAAGATTAAAATACAGCATATACTAAAATTACAAAAGCATCATATTATATTGTTCACCAACTAACATTTTTCTACAGCACACTTCATAAACTGAAGTAGTAGATACAAAACAAGATTAGATTATCTAACATAATGCTTTCTGCTTACCGATTCAAAACTCCATGTGTTTACCTTACTCTCACCCTATCTGCAACCACAAAATTCTTCTGCTGATAAGATTACTCAACAGAAGAGAGGCAAGAACAACCACATCTATCATGCAAGAAATTAGAGACAAGGAAGAAACCAGACAAAGCTATCTTGACTGGCTTGTGTATTTTTTTTTTTTTTTGATCACATTCAATCACAAAAGGCACCTTAGAATTTAAGGTCTGGTAAAGATAATCCTGGAGACCAATGTGTAATTCCTCTTATAAACTACCAAGCTGAACTCCAGCTTCTTGTCCAAGATGCTCTAAAAATCCACACCACTTCTTTCTGGGAAGAGTTAAACTTTCAACAAACACAATGATTGCTTTGTCTATATGCTGGACAAGCATCACCTCTGCCAACAGTATTAGTTTTTACCACAGATGGTGTGCTACATGAGGAGGCACAATGTATCATCTTTTAAGACTCGCTATTTGCTTGCTGTCCAATGTGAGGAAAAAGCAATCAGTAGTCATGCTTTGAGATTTCTGCAGCTATTTCTTAGCCACCTTAAAGCCACCTCAAACTGTTGGGTGTTCAAAACACGGCAGGAGACCACTTTCTCAAAGAAACCCCTTGTCTCTTCCTTATGGATGTCACATATTCAGGTGACAGAAACATTTGCTCTGCCCATACCATGCAGTTTTTCACCTTCAGATGAAGTTTACTAAGAGAAGCCCAAGACTTACCATTGCTCAAGAAGGGGCCTTCTTCACTTCCTACCACACAGGGTTGTGAGCACCTTTTAACTACCCTTCACCAAGCCTCAATGCACACAGTTGAAGATATCAAGACAGAGCGAGCATGAAATGTCTCCTTTCCCTTCTTTTTGTGCTTCCCTACTGGGATTCTTATCTTATCTGCCCGGAACAGGGTGTCTCTTTTAGTACATTTAGACAACAGCCATGCAGAAAACCTACAAGAAAAGGGGACAGACTTCCTCCATAAACTCTTGGTGCAACAATTAAATGGATGACTCCTGCCATTACAGAAAATCTACTACAGCAAAAGACAATTATTTACCAAGGGCGCGCACAAGCACATAAAGCAGCTTGGGCTGAAGGTAGAAAGCTCAAGAGAAGCACAAAAGTGTTAGCAGCATTTTATGGGGGAAGACTACCCATCTGAAAGCTTTGAAAAGCAGCAGCAACCTGGTTTCAGACAGTGGGTCTTTCTCTCTTTACATTCTCTTTGTTTCACCAACCCTAACACTTGTTATTTTTTAAGTTTCACTCTTTATTTTAGCACTTAACTGACAATTAACTTCTGCAGACGTGACACAGTAGAAATCACACCTTTGTAGTACACTGTCCATTTGTGGATAAATTTCTTTAAAAATGTTCATTTTATCTTCAAGAGATTGTGGAAGACAGCTGCTAATGCTATTCGTTGTGGTAAAATCTGTAGTATCCTCCTGCTAAATTATGTGCGCTACGTTTTATTTAATATCACATCTAGACACATTCTTACATTTGAGAGCAGCACAATGGCTTCAAGGCAGTCACGGGACAAAATTGCTTTGGTTGAACTTGTATAGAACTCCAGGATAAGCTGAATTTAGCATGCTTACTCTAAAACAATGTGAAGTTTGAACTTACCTATGTTCAATACATACTGTAACCTCCCCTGTTTAATCCAACAGCACAGTAATTGACAAGTAATAACCTACCACCTTTGAAAAGAGAATTTAACAGGTTCCCTATTTTCCTTCCCCTTGGATAAAAGCTACCAGGCCTTACCTTTAGCTGCTGTTCTCCCCATGGTAACACTTCTGTGATCTTCCCTCTCACAATAAAAAGGCTGAAGTTGAAAGACCAGTTAATTCTTCCTTTCAGCACAACAGTTTCCTGTGGAGTAGTAATACAACAAGTTAGGGGGAGGTTGTTGTTCGGGTTTGGGTTTTCTTTTTCTTTTTTTCTGGAGAGGATTTTTTTTTGTTTTGTATCGATGTATAATTATCTTGCTGGTCTAAAGTTGCAAGCGTTTAACAAGCTATCTGTAGAATAACAGTGTTTAAACAATGGCTGTATCGAAGTAGCAAGGGTACAGAAGAACCCAAACATTTATCCCATGGCTTTAGACAGATCATTGTATAATGATTTGCATTTTCTGTGGATTTCTAATACAAAGATAGACATAAAAAATGTTTTAGTCCTTTTTCCCCCCACAACAAATATTACTGAAAAACAGAAGAAGTACTTTTATACATAACCCACTTGTCATGCCTCACTTGCACAGAATTAGAAATCTGCAATTTAAACACCTTTGGGTAAAACACACTACCTTGCACAACTACAGTGGAAGAGGCAACAAAACACTGATTTACGAAATCTACACAAAGGCCCAAGAGCTCACTGATACCTCTGTCCACTACTGCTTGTAACAGTGGGGAGATAATCGTTAAGGGAACCCTAACTGCAGATCAGAGCTGTGAACCATATTCTTGTGGGGTTTAGAAACTAGAAAGACCAAATTAGTTAAGCCATTGTAACATAGCAAAAACGAGCTTTATTTTGTGTGTGTGTGCTACTGTGATTTTCTACTCCAGCATCTAGTTTTTGGAACCTTGTGTTCAATTCAAGTCGAACTCATTTGAACCTTTTTAGCCTCGAAGTAACAAAGCCAGCAAGTTTATTATCCTCTTCCATTCACTGTTCAAGTAATAATGGGTAAAAATACATCCAAATTTCTGAATTATCTTCTTTGATGACTACTTTTCAAGGAATTCCCACAAAGTTAAAGTTAACTTTATCACAGGTTCAAGATTTAAATTTTTTTAAAAATTTAAGTATGCGCACACTTTTTCCAAGATTAATTTTGCCAAAGGTAACATTTTTAGAAGCTACACCTTTCCAGTGTTACATAAAAGAAATAATAGTTGAAAAGCAAGTTCTCTACTTGGAATTTCTTGAATCTTATACTCACATGCTAAAAAAAATAATCACATATACATATCACATAGAACAAGAGAGGTGTCATATAGCCGAGTATTTTCCATCAACTGTCACAATTCAGCGAAATTTTTAGGAACTTGCACACTATGATGGATGGCATGATGAAAACTTTATACAGTGCAAGTCTCATGGCTAAAACTAACTAAATTTAGTTTTAAAAATGCTAATGACTGAAGAATTCATTTAGTGTGTGTGTTCTGTGTGTGAACATGCTAGACAGTTATTAGAAAAAACTCTCAAGATTGAGACTTGAAAGCAGTTACAAACCAAACCGAATGCTAACATAAAATAAGCAGATTTTGCTATGCAATAGCATTCATAGCATAAGTAATCATCAGGATTAAGAACCTAAATCCTTTTAAGCCATCAAATAAATTTTCAATACTTGATACTCTCGTAGACTCCCAAAAAAATTCAAAGCTTTTCTGCTGCGAGTAATAAATTGTGAAAGGTGATGCAGAGTCAAAGTAACTGTTTTTACAGATTACTTTAAAACAGTGCATGGTTTTTATCTTTTTGTTCCAAGTACCAGATTGCACTTGGTGCAGTAATAAAGATTCCAACCCCACAGTGATAGTCATCAAGTTTAGCACAACTGGAGCATCTGTCAGAACATAAAAAGGATTCCAGCTTTTCATTAGCTTGTGTTGTACCAGATAGGCTATTTTACAGCATGCCCACCAGCCTGTTAAAAATATAAGACAACTGAAAGTTCTGAAAGCACTGTTTGAAACGGGGCAAACACAACTGCAGGAATACAATACATCACTATTTCGAAGAGATGCTACTTAAAAGCCTGTTACACCTACAGTCTTCAATTTAGAGCCGCTATTAAATCAGCTTGTAGATAGTGCTGTTTGTCACAGAAAACATTCACAAATGGTATTTCTGAGCCTCTAGCTAACAACCACTACATGCTACTGAATTTGAGCAAAATGAAAACCAGTTACCTCCAAAACAGAGCGGGGTCAGTCTGAAACAAAGTGCGACTTCTTTTGCAGGGGCAGACCTAGGAACAGCTTTCCATTGCCTTGCGTAATTAAGCAGCAAACCGTAAGCAAGGCAGTTATGTCCTTTGCTAACCAAGACAGAGTCCTCTTACGTTGCACTCACCATCACCAGCCTGGCTCAACCCACAGCACACCCGCCACAGAAGAGAAGAAAACCACCAGCAAATACAGGGGAGAAACCTCCAGGGACGTTCTGGAAAAATTACACAGAAAGGACGGAACTCAAGGCATTCTTGTATGTGCACAAACAAGCCAAGTCAGTGATACAGAAAGCTAGGGTTAAGAGATTAATCCAGCAGCTTCTAGAAATAAAGGGGAAAAAAATGAAACAAAACAAGGTCAGAAAAATATGACCAAACAAAGAAATGCAATGGCAAGGCTGAAGTGTAATGGCTTTAGGATGCACAAAGCAGCAGAATAAAAGCCAAAGTTAAAAAAACAAGTTAAGCATAGCGATTGTCAGTCACAGACAGAAAACGACCAAAACCCATTGAAATAGAAGAATCCATATTGTACACCAAAGAGAAACTGTTTGCTGTAAATTAAGGAAACTAAAATTAAAAAAAAAATAATAATCCATGAACCTAGGATAACATTGGATTTGTCATCAAAATATCTTCAATTTAAAGAGCCATGGAGGATCTCTGCACTCATGAACTGTATTATTTACACCACTTGCATCTCAATTCATTCTGTAAACCGAGTTTCATTCTTTTGCTGATTAGGCTTCCTTACATCAGTTACTGTTTTAAAAATCAGAAAGTGTTCATCTGCCTTTAATTCCTTACTGAAGTTTTTATTGTTAATCCCCAAATCACTTCTACTAGCCACCTCCCACTGTGCAAGTCCTTTGTCAGAAGCAGTATATTAGTAGACAAGCCTAAGCCTTTGCCCTCTCTGCGTCGCTACTCCATATTACTAGGCGTCAGAAAACAGGATGGAAAACATTTTTCCTGTCTAACTTCACTCTTCTCACTTTGAAGGAATTACTCAAAGGACATGTATTTCAAAGCAGCTAGTATTCTACAGAAAATGTCGAAATCATTCTCTGTTGTGCCTGCTACACATCTCCATTATCCTTCTCACTTTAAGTCAGGCACTCTAGTAAGCCGAATGTCCTGAAAAAAATCCTGCATATTCAGGGCTTCCAAGAGCAAGTTTAACTTGACAGCATGCCCGCTCACAAAAATACACAGCACAGAACTAAGAAGATAAATACAACATTTAAAAGAAGCCTAAGCAACCAGTAGATTGTGGGCTTAGTACCCACCAAAAATACAAAGGTTTTTGTGTCAATGACTCTGCATCTCAAGCTCAGAGGTAAGATACAGACACCAAGTTTAGAGCCAGTTGGCTTTCTGACCCTACTACTGGTATCAATGCATTAACACAGACCTCATTGCTGCCGTCCTCAGGGGAGGAAGGGACAGTCGCCAATGGGCAGCCTCTGCTGGATAAGGATCGAGGCTATTCTTTTATACAGATATACAGCGCAGAAGAGGAATCTCACAAAACATCCACTTTCAAGCATCGATCAAGTTCTTAATTTTAGCTTGAAATACAGGCAGGCATTTTTCAGGCTCAATCTGAACAAGCAGTTATACTTGTCCCTCTCCTCCTTCATTCTTCTTCTTCTACAAATGCTTCCAGATCAAATTTCCATATGTGAAGGAGGAAGACAATTATGCACAATTTGAAAAGCAAAACCAGTTATAGACAGAGAATAGGCGCAAAATAAGCAAAGAAATACTCCCCTCCAACTCTTTCATATGTATCCTACATTTGCTTTCACCACCAGCATTCGCGTGCTGCTAGCTGTAGAAATATAAGAGCCACCAGTTACAACTGCTGGCCAGTATCATCACGCTCCCATCATGGTTACCGTCCCTCACCTCCTTCTGCCCGCTTGTTACAGCCACTGCACAGAGTCAAGAAAAGGACCTGAGCAGCCTCCTCCATGGACTGGCACACAGCGTGGCAGCCGCTGTTCCACTCCGGCTTCCACGCGTGGGTAACGTATACCTTCAGGCACCAGCCACTTCCCAAACCAGTGCAACTTCTTTGCAAAGTGAACTGCATTCCTTCAAAGTTATCCTTCATGAATGTGGAATACCTTTTCTAAAAGCTAATCATCTATTCATCTGTTATCTCTTAAATATAAACCATACTTCATACCATTTTGACAAGTCTTTAAGGGGCTGAAAAGAGGCAAATAAAGAGAGTAAGACTTAAAAGGAGTATTTCTATAACATGCAATACTTCCAAATTTCCAATACTTAAAAATTTACTTTCCAGCAAGTTACCCAGTGCGTAGACTCATTTAGTACAAGTCAAGACACAACGGCATACACTTCCTTATTTCTGTAATAGAGATATCAGTTTATACCTTTTAGAGCATACTATGGCATCATTATAGAAAAGGAAGAACCCAAAGGCTGAAAGAAAAAACCAAAACTTACACTTTAACAAATGTAACAGAAGATTATAAAATGTAACACAAGCTTTGTAGTTGTAAAATCAGTATAATTTAGCATTATACATATATGATTTCAAAACAAAACCTTAAGATTAGGTTTTCTTTCATTTATGCACACAAATATATAATCAGTCAGTGTTCTGACAAGAAATTTGATCCAAGTTGGAATCTTTCAGTTCACACCCTTGTAAAAAAAAAAAAAAAAAAAGTGAGACTCTTTCAATGAAAGGAAATTAAATTTCCACGTTTTCATACAACAGAGCTCCTAATGAACTGACATATCCAAATACTTTCTCTTCTAGCTGATAAAAACAGAGCTAGGAGAGATAGGTTTTTGTCAAATTTAAGGACTTGTAAAAGAGCAAATATTAGCTACCCATATGTATTACTACAACAACTAAGTTTGAATATTTCTTCAGCTGTTAAAGAAAGAGAGTGGGTACTTAGTGCTTTACAAATATCATTTTGTAACTTCATTTGCCTTAACATCAAGAAGAAATTTTCTGCACTTGCAAAATTCCACGGAAAGTCACCAACAGTGCACTGCTCACTATTTATGAAGTGATTAGCATAAACAAACTTTTAAGCTGTCAGCAGTAAAATACTGCCTGTAAATGTTCTGCCCTCTCTCCAGGTAAGTTTACGATCTGCTTCAGAATATGAGCAACTGTAATTACAGTAAGTCATACATTTCAAGACTACAAAAATCTCTCTAAACTCTCAAACCGTACTAAGTGTATTATTCAGTACAGAGCAAGGCATTGTGTATTTTAAAAAGCAACATTAACAAGGTTCAGACCAAAGATTTGTCAAAAAAATTCCTGAAACAAGAAGTAAATACTTATAAATGAGAACAGCAGAAAAGTAAGGTCTCAGAATTAAACAGCACAGCTTGCATAAATGGACAACAGAAACAATTTATGTCATTAGAGTCAACATTTACTCATTTGATGGTATTTTATAAATTAAAGTTTAGAGTTGCTCTATGGCTACCACTGGAAAATAAAAATAGCTTCTCTCCTCTTTCCCTCCCTCCCCATCCTGCTTTAAAAGTCAGAAGATGTGGGGTTGTAAAAACCTGAAAAAGGAAATGGTATGTGTGAAGTCAGCAGTTCAGCAAAGTGGTGGACTGGCCATTAACAGCTTTAAATATTCTTAAAATGCCAGTCTTCCCACATGAAAGGGTATTTTAATGTTATATTCAAATAAATAAAAAATACAGCTCACAGCGCCTACATTTCTATCTTAAGTAAAACCGCCCGTTTCAGTATTTTACTAGCACGTATTTACAGTAGCACAAGAGCTCGACAGATTGTTGAAACATTTTGGTGAATTCAACTCACTGAAACCTCTGTGCTGTTTTCCACTTCCCCCTTCAAGCCTGGAGTACTCTTCCTGAAAACATTCATCACCATTATTCAACCAGGCTTTGTTCAAATGCCTAACTCAAATTTCTTTCATAAAGCAAATTAATTAAATTACACATAAAAAAAACCCGCAATTTTTTACAATTAGCACTGGCTAAAAGCTACATACCTGCATGAAATTCTCTCTGCATCCAGATACATCTCCTCTGCCTTCAGCTCAGCCTCCCTTGACACAGAAGAGAGCTCTCAAACTATTTGTTCTGTGAGGCACCGAGCATACTTTTAGCACTGAGTAAATAGAGCAGGTAAGGGAGAAAAGAAATTGCTGTTGCAAACATAGTAAGAGACGCCCAGATGCTAGAGATCCCCATAGAGCTCTTCTGCTCTTGTCTTTGGCAGACAACAAGCAATACCACCAGCTTTAAACACAGCAGTCTGAGAGAGTATGTGTACACAAGTGGACGAGGGGGAGAAAGACAAGCAGAGGAGGGATGGTGGAAAGGGGATTTTACAATCTCTTAGGCAACTTTGGCTTCCTCCCATCTACACTGCCTCCAAGCTTGAAAAGGATTGTGGAAGCTCGGTTCAGATATGACCTAACAGAGCCCTATCCACCTACCACATAGCCAGCAAATCCACCCCTGCGGTCCAGGTTTTTATCCATCCAACAGAGTATCTAGAGAAACACGAGCACTTTTAGTCTGATGCAGAAATCTATGAGTCAAACAGAGTGCACAATTTATCTGTTTTTTCATTGAAGGCAAGGAGGAGTCTTGGGGCAGTTCTGCACAAGCTCAGTCTGCTGCCAGCATCCCAGGTGGAGTTAGCTTGTTTCAGAGCAACGCACTTGCCTCCCCTTGCTTGTACTCAGTGCCAGCAGCAACACACTTCTGCTACCATCCTCTTCCAGCGCTTAAAGTATCTGTTTCACTCTCTCCACTTGAGAATCCAAACAACATAATGCTGGCTGGGACTCCCTGCCACTGTATAGTAACAAAGGCAGAACCTGCCTCACCGCATCCATCTGCTGCTGCAGCACACCGTGGTGTACCCTGGTTTATATAAGGGGACAACTACATTGGTCCTACGTACTGGTATCTTCATCAAGGTGCAAAACCAAACAAACCAGAACTAAACATACCTTTAAGCAACTTCCTGATAGCTCCCTCTTCCAGAAGATGTTTCTGAAAGGAGAAAACACCAGAGAGCTGCTTGCAGTCTCCAGGCACATGCACAATCCAGCACTGGGCTCACCTGTGCTGCTGGCACTGATGGTTGTGCTGTTTCCTCAACTTCTTCTTTCTCTAACCAAAAAGGATAATCCTTCTTTAAATCCCTTCCACAAGGGAGGAAGATCATCCTCCACACAGATGTCACCAAAAATATTTGTCCATCTATTTGGACAAGCATTCGTAAGGACAATTCAGTGCTGCTAGACTTTTCTGCAGATAACAAAGTGCTGAGAGGTCAGAAAAGAGAAGACCTTTTTAGGCACTCCTAAGTGCTGGGAGGAATAGACAGATGCAAATGCTCAACTGTAGTATTTGCTGCACTCTTCAAAAAATGGAAGGTGAAAAGCCCAAAGCATCAGGAATATCCATAGCAAGTCCGTACCTCTCTTCCCCACTTCCCGGGACAATTTTCTGATTACTTAAAAAAAAAAAAAAAAGTAAAATAAGGTGTAATGGGGCAACCTCCTCCACCTCTTCCTCATACGGCTGCACAGCTATCACTGGATGTGTGCAGCTCCAGGACAGAGGGAGAGCATCTCCCTCCCTTTCTGCTCCTTCTAGAGATCACCTTTCTGGAGGTGATTCCCCCTCTCCTCCACCCAGTGCTTACACCATTGAGCACTGGAGAATATTCAGGCAAGGTCCTAGGTAGCATTTTCCAACAACAAGCTTAAAAAAAAAATTACATGTTGCACACAAAGTTTTCCAGCTAATTATAAGACTGTTTATTTTGTGATTAAAACTAGCACATATCTTCTCTCCTTTCCAGAAAACTGCTGTTTGCTTCTTTATAGCACTCCAGTGCAGGGTACATATACAAGAGATTTGGTATGAGAAGTGCCATCAAACATGCTACAACTCTTTTAATCTCTGAGCCTCTGACAGACGATAGTGACATTAAGGAGTTCCACCAAATTTAGCAGCTCTGATACCCTTTCACATTCCTCCACATACAAGACTCACTTTTACAAACTGTGCTTTTCAAAATGGGCTTTTAAAAGTGCCCCAAGAATTGCACTCCTTCCACTGAACCTTCCTGTGTTAATCTCTGATAGATTCCATACAGTACATAAATAATGGTACGTGCTTCATTTTAGGTATGCACCTCATTAAAATGGTGCTACCCTCTTGTAGGTTTTATAAACTTCAGATGCTCCCTGAACTAATGTATGCTAGTGATGATGAAAGGCTCAACCTCGTCTTTGCCCTACGCTAAAAGGGATATCAAATTACCTTGACGAGACAACAGACCTAGATTTCCATCAAAGAAGTTCATCCTTTTCATGAAAAGACTGAATTCCCTTGGTATCTTAAGTAGAATTTGACCTGATTTGTGAAGCTGAAGGCCTAGAATCAAGTAATTTAACCAGGACATCTACCCTTAATGGACTGTCTTGCTTGGTTTTAGATGACAACATACAAATGGGGAGCTGCACAGAAAATACATCATTTATGGGTAAATAATACCAGTTCAAAACATGGTTCATACTTAAGCTGCATATAACATTATTCTAACAAAACTGAAAAAGTACTCTAAGATTAGTCTAGTTACTTTTTGTGGCAGGGATCTTGGGAGGAGAGTTGCTAAGGGTAGGAGACAGTACATCCTCTCTGCTACAAATGGTCTAGTTGTATATGCCTGTGCCCAATGTCCACTGTATGCACAAAAAAGTATCAGAGCAAGCCCAAATAAAAGACATAAGGCAGCTTTTGTAAAGACAGTTGCTGCTTTCTGAATGGCTGCGATGCAGCTCTGACTTTCCTCCAGATCTATGTCCTTGTTGACCAAGCAGAAAGACTAACACGGAAAAGATATGAGTACCTCTGAGGGTCATCATCATCATTTATGCATCGTTTCCTCTTTGTCTGTACACTTGCTGCAGACAAAAGGGGAGCCTGCTCACTCTTGGCTGAGATACCTGAAGCCACCTCTCCACTGCTGCAGCCTCAGCTGGCTGGTACAAGAACAGACTGTCTCACAAGGTCCCTTCCCCAGCAGCAGCTGGCACAAAGTCCCCTTGCCCATCCCACAAGGCAATAAATAGATACACTCGAAGAGATCACAGATACGGGATACAAGTTTTAGGCAATGTGAGGAATTTGTATGCACACTTGGTCTGAGCTGGTCACTTGCCAAATCATCTGTTGCTGCTCCCAGGAGCAAGAGGCAGCACTGCTGCTCCACAGCCACCACTGCCGCAGGAGCAAGGGGGCTGTTGCCCACGCAGGTCAAGTCAGCTGGCAGGTGTGTGAAGTGCACACATAGGAGAAACAGGATTTGCCCCGAAATATACTCTTAAAAGCAACTACAACTCATTTAAGGACTTAACTGCTTCACTTTTTAGAGGCTTTACCTGAAGCAAATGAATCATTTCTCTGCTTTAGACAGTAAAGCTGTTCATATGCCCCATGTGTACTTCACCGTTATCAGTCATCACTACAATGCAAAAATAAACTTAACTGCATATAACTAATATTAAAGCTTCCTACTACTACAGCAAGATATCACCAAATTACAGAAGCCTTGAACCATAAAAGAAGTCTTCAAAGAAGCCATACAAACTCTATTAGTAAAGCACTGCCATATATCAAAAGACAAATCACAGTAAAAAAAGAATCACTCACCAAATCATACCAGAATGTTAACAAATATTCTGGGACTTCAAATTACATTGAGCCAAACTGCAAATCAGAAGTACTTGCAAAAATACCAGGACTGCTACATGTAATGAAAACACCTGTAACATTCAAGCGTAAATAATTTTCTGTTTAACATTTCTCTTGCTTCGTATTTACAAACTGCTCTATTTAACCTCAACAACTTTACATGGGATTTTCTGGCTTTTCCAATGTGTTAGAAAAATCTTGGGAGTTCTGGGCTGCTTATGTTGCATGCCTTACACTTTAAAGAACTCGAAAGTCCTTTACATTTAAGATTTTAATCTATGGAAGAAGCAATCAGCACTAAGGCTGGGTGCCTAAGGCTATTTCTTTCAAATGGGAATAAACAGAACTTTAAATGCACCTTAGATGTGGAAGTTAAGAAGCTAGTTAACAGCCTCCCTTGTGTAGACTCCTTGAAGCACTATCCCAGTCTCTACCTCTAATTTGTTTTATATTTATGCTTAGAAAATATTACAGCAGACTGTCAAATGGTACTTTCAAAGATTGTTTTAAAACATGCATGAATAACTGTATTTCACCCATCTTTGTTCGAAGTAGGCGTATCCAGACAAGCAAGAAAGCCAGCTGCAGTGTCCTGGATGGTTAATGACAAATGTCGTTTCCTGTTAGTGATGCTACTTCATATCAAGGGTTAATTACTGAGGACTTCATTTCTCCCTGTACATCCCTCCACCACAGATCGACTGCAGCGGTAAAGGGAGTAAACAAGTCTCACTCACAGCTCACGACCTCATTGGAACTGTAAGAAAACAATGAGGCAAAATCATGAGAAAGACACGTACAAAGGGCAGAAGGAGTCATCTACGTTTGCTTCAGGCTTTTTCACATTCTCTCTTCTTAACTAAAGCTGCGTTGTTTTCTATATGCAACTTTTAGACAGATACTGGAATTAATACTTTCTCAGTACTACAAATTTCACTCTAGCAAAAACAAAATTACACTTGGTTTTATAAAGGAAACACTGTTCAATGCCTCTTTTGAACTAAGGCAGCTACTCCAGAAAACAATGCCTCTGCCTTACGAGAGCACGGCATGGAAGCACGGAAGCTGGACGCAGCAAGGACAGCCACAGCAAAGACAACAAAAAAGGCATCTGCACGCTCAAAGTAAGAATATAAAAAGTCGAAGGAAACATATTTCAGAGGACTGTCATTGCTTCTTCCCTGAACCTGCCTCCATAGAGATCAATGCTTAACATAGGACCAAATTTTAAGCACAAATGAAATAGAGAAAGTCACATTTGTCTATCTGCACGGCTTCTAATTAGTGTGAAAATATTTTATACGTGCAGCTATAACATGTAATTGAAAGCTAGAATCTGTTTTTTCCAAATCTGAATATAATTTTGAAAACATACAAAAGAAGCAACCTGAAGATATTACACAAAACTGCTACATTATTACACAAATATTACTATGTATTTACACCAAATAAAAAACTAGAGCATCAACTCCACCAGTTGAGTCTCGAACAAAATCGGTAAACAGTACTTTCGTATTCAAAATAGACCATGTTGAAGTTAAAAGCCATACAAGTACTTCCAGGTCTCAACTTCAGTTTTACCGTATATTCTTCCCTGTTGCTCCCCACTTGCGTCACTGTGAAACTTCCATAAATAAAAGCAGCAACAGAAGCGTCTTCGATGTGCTTTTTCTTTACATCAGTTCAAGTAATATCATCCTTAAACAGTACTTACATTTTATGATACCCCAAGGGAGAAAACCAGCTCCCCCTGCCCTCAAGCACGCAGCCTGGCTGTACGCGTAACTTCCCCGGACACGCTCCCTGCGAGCCCACTCACGTGGGCTGTGGGTTGCTGCCGTCTGAGCAGCACTCGACGGCGGCCCGTGGAGAACTGGTACGCCGCAGCACGTTCACTCCCCTGTTTATTACCTGATGTTAATATGACAGCTCCAAACATAACTGTAACACAGTGAGTGCCTTCCTGCCACTACTCTTCCCATCCGCACACGTACTGCAGTTGTCACTGACCCTGAGTGAGCGCCTCACCAGCCGCTTTTCTCTGCCACTTCCAAAGAGTAAGACACAGCACGAAAGCTTTAAAAATCCAAAGGTTTAAGACTGCTACTCTGAATAATAAAAAAAAAAAAAATCATAACCAGTCAAACTTCAAGAGCTGTTTACAAGTCAGATGCAGGACGCTCTGAGAAGCTACCATGAAATCTACAAAGTCTATGCTTTTTAAGCTTTAATCACTAAGCGTACATTAGGTAGAAAACACGAGTTGCAAATGAGGTTTACATTATTAGAACTCATTAAGAAAACAGTATTTTAATCTCTTCATTAAACCTTTTAGGCTTTAGGATTATTGTTGGCTATCTCCTGTAGCCTAACTAATAAGTGAGAAGCAGAAAATAACTGTAGGGAAAGGCAGCAACTTCATAGAATCATAGAATGCAATACTTCAAACTGCAATAAGTAACTACTTAGAAATTTTTTAAAACATTCGAAGTGTCTGTTGCTAAAGAAAAACGGAGCATAAAATTAAACTTGAATATTAATTTAATTACTACAGCATTGCAATCTGCTTTACAGTTTGCCCCGTAGCTAAAGACAGCAATGATGGCACCACGGTGAAGAAAAGAGCTTTTCGCACTGTGCCTGACTACTTTCTTGGGACCATCGCACATCTACGGAGAAGACGATATATCCCCATTTAAGTCGGCAATCAACGTGCACCATAAATGCATTTTAACTAGAGAAACCGTGAACGGTGCCGCACCGCGAGCCGCCAAGTGCCCCCCAACCGGCCGCCCTTTCACCGCGCAGGTTCTCACCAACACCCTTACCAAACACAGGGGCACGCTCCCAGTTATTCAATTTTTAACGCGTATCCAGTTTTTCAGGTTAACAACCGTTTTCCACAAACCCGCCGGTCTCAGCGGTCGCCGCGGCAGCGAGGAGCGGGGCAGGCGCACCCCCCGCCGCCCCCGGGCCCGAGGGCGCGGACCACCCCCCCGCCGCCGCCGCCGGGGGAGGCAGCGGGGCGGCCCCGGCCAGGGAAGGCGTGTCCTCCTCGCTCTCCTGTCAAACACCGCCCGCCCCGCCGCTCCGGTCCCGGGCGCAGCCCCGCCACAGAGGCACCGGCGGGGCGGGCAGGCGGTGGCTCGGGGCAGCGCTCCCCGCACGGCTGCCCCGGGCCGCCCTTGATCACCGGGACTCTCCCTGCTTGGGAGCCGCGACCACCCCCCTTAGGAAGGAGCTTTGTTGGCGCCGAGAGGCCGAGCCGCCCCGCTCCTCTCGCTCGGGGAGCGGCTCCCGACGACCGGCGGGTTCCGGCAGACGGGGGACGGCGGGACCCGCCGCGCCGAGAGCTCAGCCCGCCGAGGAAGGCAGCGGGAAGCTTCGAGAAGCCGGGACACGGCGCCTGAGCTCGGGGCAGCCCCGGCCGGACCCGCTGCCGCCTCCAGCGCGGCGGGGCTTGCGGGGAGCGGTAGCTGGATGCACCCCGGAAAGGACGGGAGGGGACGGTGCCGCCGCCGCTCTCCTTACCCCGCGACGCCCGGCGCGGCAACGGCTAGCGGAGGTCGCGGTGGGAGCCCGGGGAGAGGGCGCGACCCCCGCTTCGCCTCCCTTTCCCCGCTCCTCCCTTCCCCTGCCCGCCGCTGCGGGGAGCGCCGCCGCCGCCACCATCACCACTCACCGGGCGGGCGGGAAGCGGGTCCCCAGCGTCCCGCGCCTGTCAAGCGGCTCCTGCCGTCGCCCGCCTCACGCCGCCGCCATGTTCCGGGGGCACCGCGCATGCCCGGCAGCGGCACCGGGGGCGCGGGCCTCCCCCCGCCGCCCCCCTTCCGCCCGCCGCGGAGGGAAGCGGCGACGGAGGCGCGGCGCGGTATCCCGCGTCCCTGGCCGGGGGCGGCACACGCCGCGGGGCCCCAGGGCTGCCGGCATCCCCGCGCCTCGCCCATACCTGCGGGGGGTGGCCCCGCCCGAGCGGGCACAGCAGGGGCCGAGCCGCCCCGTCTAGGGGGACCGTCGCGCTGCCCGTTCACCTCTGCTGCCTCCCCGCGGTCCTCCCGCGTTCAAACCTGGCGCCATCGCTTCGCCGGGCGCGGTGGAGGCGGGGTGCGCCCGGCTCCCCCGGAGCCATCTTGCGGCGGGGCCGGCGGCAGCCCGAGCGCAGCCGCCCTTCGCCTCCCCTCGCAGAGGGGGCGGCGGCTGGGGCTACGGGGCTTCGGTGGGAACGGCGGCCGCCGCCACGCGTCCCCGTTCCCATCCCCGTGCTGCGGCGGGAAGGAGCGAGACGGCGGGGCGCCGGCGGCTGGGAAGGATTAGGGTCGGCGCGGGGCTCCGCGGTCCCGCGCCCTGGGAGCGGGACCGCCTTGTGAGGGGGGGATGTCAGCCCATGGCAGGTGTTTCTGTAGGAAACTTCGATGTAAGCAGTTAACGTCTGGAAAACGTATGGCATGGTGTTCTGCTGGGAAACGTAAGGCAGCCGCTGCAATGCACGGCAGCCGCGCCTGCCGCTGCCGGCGGCTGTACCTGCATATTCCACGCACCGTCAGCGTGAAGGTGCAGCTACGCGGACCCCACCAGCTGCCTTAAGTAATAGTCCGCGTTGGACATGCACAAATGATCACAGCTGAAACAATGCGTATCGTAATCGGTGCACATCTACCTGAGAAATTTTATACAGGTTTTAGAGATCCGTGCTTATAAATGCTGCATAATAGTAGAAAACTCCTTCCTGCGCTTTTTAGGAGGGTACGGTTCCCCTTCTATGAGCTCTGGGTATTTTATTTCAGAGCCCAAGAGGTGTGTGGGCAGGAGTACATCAAACTGGTGAGAAATTGTCTCTTAAATCCACCAGTGTTCGGGGCTTTTCACACCCAAGTTTCATCTTCACTACTTGTATGACTTGAAAATGAGATTTTAAATTCAAAACTAAACTAAGGTGGCAAAAGGGAGATTGTACGAGATTTTTTAATGCGAAAAAAAAAAAAAAAGAAAAAGGAAATCTAAATATGTACCCAAAACCCCTCAAACTCTTCTATGTAAAGTGGAATTCATAGCCCAGTTTAGTATCTTGTATATATTGCAAGTTACTATTAACAACTTATTATAAGCTCTTTCATAAGCAGTAAATGGTTCTTCAGAAACAAGGAAAATGAGTCCTTGCCATAAATTACAACTATTTGATATTTAGACAACATGAGAGAAACGAGTAAAAATATGCTAATCCAAGTAATTACAAATATACAAAAGACAAAGAAATACTGAAATATTCAAATGTGCTTACAGAAAATCTTTATAGCCAAGTGTGGTATAGTCATAACTAATGCAGATTGATGGTGCTTAATTTGAAATATTTTCCCCTTTCTGTCATATTGAACTTTTGCAGGAAAATGAGAGATCATTAACATCATAGAGATGGATAGAGAAATGTGCCAAGTATCACAGAATAAGTCCTTGGGAGACATGGAAGAAAAGAAAACATTATTTTGAAGATATCCTTTAAACCCAAGCCATGCTAGGTATGGCATCTGAAGAATTAATTCCCTGAGAGCCAGTGGGACACCACACCATTGGTTTCTACAGCTGTTGTCATCTGCGTGAACTGGTGCAGTCCTCTACCTGCTTGTAATTTTCTCAGGAGGCTGAAATCAGGAAGCCTGGGCAGCAGTAATCCTGCTTCTTACACCCCCGATGTGTTGAAACTGAGAATAAACAATAGACGTAAGAATAAATGTCTACAAGGTCACAGATACGCCACCAGTAAAAAGAGCAGAATAGAAGAAAACTTTTAACGTTCTGTTCTAATCCAGGAGCCAAATGCGTCCACAATACCTTCACATATGTCCTTCACGTATAAGCTATAGCTGATGTAAACTAAACAAGTTATTTACAGGATTATTAGAAAAGGAGTCCTGCCTGCTTCCATTTTCCCGCAGAATGATGAGCTTATTTTCTGGTGACTCACTCATCATCTTTCATTTCTTTTTATAGCTATTAAACTGAATTATTTGAGTCAGAAAAGCCAGGCAATTTTTAAGTTCTCAGTGTTCTTCACAAAGAGAGATAAACATGTGTGTGTATATGTATATATATGTATGTATGTACACATATGTGTGTGTGCATGTTATACATATATGTATGTATGTACACATATGTGTGTGTGCATGTTATACATACATGTGGCTTCACAGTTTTTTTTCAGGGATATTCCTTGATTTTAGAATGAAGCGATAGCATCAAAATAAAACCAACATGTTTCATGGAGGTAGATTCCAATGAACTCATACAACTGGTCAATGTGATGTTCTGCGAGGTTGATGCAGACAAAAAATGTTTAAGAGAGCTGGCAGTTCCTCAAAGAAAAAACTTCAAGAGTATAAGTAAGTGAACTATCCATGCTCGAGAGGTAAGGGGCACAGCAAAAGATCAGCCTGGCTGTCACAAGCTTTTCCTAAACCTCAGACGGGAACCAAGCACCCAGAAAAAAAAGAAGCTGGGTCAGGTTACTTGGGAGAGCTACAGAAGTATAGCCCGATCGTGCAGGGACAAAATGAGAAAATGAAGGCAGCAACTAGCAAGGGATGTCGCGGGTAACATGAAATCATTTTAAGTACATTACCAGAAATGGAAAGAATCAAGCGAATGATTACTTCAGTATCAGGCAGACCTGGAAAATTTGACAGAAATACTGAGAAAGCCAAGATTCTTAATGTTTTTGCATTTTTTTTTTTTTTTTAAAATATCAAGTATTATTGATACTTGGGAGAACAGGCAGATTTCAGACTTGACTATCAAAGGACCAAGTGAGAAATTATTCAGGCAAAATTTGCTGCTTTCACATCAGCTGGACTCAAAGGTCTGGCTGATGAAATCTCAGTAGCTGGTGGTTATCTTTGAGAATTTACAGTGGAGGGATATTATAGGATAGAAAGAGACAAAGAACATTGCTGAGGGAAAAAAAGGAAATAGGAAGTTATATACCAATCTATTTAATTTCAGTGCCCAGAAAAGATACTGGAGCAAGTAAACAAGCCATCTTTAAGCACTGAAAAACACAACAAGTAACAGCCAATGCAACTTTGTCAAGAACAAAAGATGTCAAATCTAATCTCTCTTGCAACAAAGTAAGAGGAATCATCACTGGAGGAGAAACGTTGGATGTCACTTTGGTAAGATTTTGACATGGTTTTGTATGACACTCTTGAAGTAAACAAGGGAAACAATGTAGATGAAGGTATTTAGGGAGCTGGTACAGGCGGCTCACTGTCAGAAAGATGTTCATGAACTCAACAATGGTTCAGAAAACGTGTTTACACAACCACAGATTATATCAAACTGGGAGGCTTTAGCATGCTGGAAGACAGATGTAGGATTTAGAAGGTTTTTCACACACTGGAGATTGGGTCTGAAAAAAGGAGGGTACTAATCAACAAGGATAAGTGCATGCTGCTGGGCAGAGGCAGATATGGTCAGCTGTACAAATAGGAAATGGGGAACTACTGGGTGTTTTGCAGGGAAAAAAGCTGCAATTATGTGAAACAGAAAAAAAAGGAAAAGATCTGTGGTTATGTGAATTACAATCTATGGGGACAATGTCAGAGAGCTACAGTGAGAAAGGCAAATAAAACAATACAGAAAGAGAGCACAGACTCTTTGTGAAACAGCCTGATTTACACGGCCCTAGAAAAGCTCAGTAGCTGTGGTCTGGCTGGCTTCAGTAATATGTAGCCCATGAAGAGAGCAGAGTAGAGGGGCAGAATCACCTCCCTCGACCTGCTGGCCACTCTTCTTTGGATGCAGCCCAGGACACGGTTGGCTTTCTGGGCTGCCAGCGCACATTGCCGGCTCATGTTGAGCTTCTCACCCACCAGCACTCCCTTGTCCTTTTCCTCAGGGCTGGTCTCAATCCATTCTCTGCCCAGCCTGTACTTGTGCATGGGATTGCCCCGATCCACATGCAGGACCTGGCACTTGGCCTTGTTGAACTTCATGAGGTTCTCACAGGCCCACCTCTCCAGCCTGTCAAGGTCCCTCTGGATGGCATCCCTTCCCTGCAGCATGTTCACAACACCGCACATCTTGGTGTTATCTGCAAACTTGCTGAGGGTGCAGTCAATCCCACTGTCCATGTTGCTGACAAAGATGTTAAATAGCACTGGCCCCCATACTGACCCCTGAGGAACACCGCTCATCACTGGCGTCCACTTGGACATTCTGTGGTCCCCGCCAGCAACACGATTCAATGGATGTAAGCTTTCTTTAAGACCATTGGAAAGTATCAGCTTCCTCAGGGAAAGGATTTTATTGTTTCTGCAATGAGCATGCCGCTAGCTTCCAAAAATAAATTGTTTCAATAAGAATTTTAAACTGCCTTCCTATTTTCTGAGTCCTCCTTCTTTCAAGCTGTCACAATATGACTGTCCTATTTAAATAAGTATATTATAGATATACAAGAGGATGCATAGTTTCACTACCTGAAAAGAGCTGTAATTTAGATATAAATTGGTCTACCTGCTACTCTTGGTTATGTGATTTCAACAGAAATTGTAGATTTTTGCCTGACAGCAGAAAATTAACATTCTGTTCTTTCCCAAGAATGAAATTTACCTTTTCCAGAACAGCCTCAGAAGTCCTTCAAGGTCTGAAGTGTGACAATGACATATTCTTTTAATAACATCTTTTTAAATTTTTGTTTTCTTTTCTGCTTGCTTGTAGGAAATGCCATCACCTCCTTCACAATTTTTAAACTGTGTAGATTAAGAACAGGAATAATTACAGATGACAAGTGTAAAGAACACTCACTGCAACTATAATAAGTAAAAATATTCAGACATTCTAAAGCAATTTCATTTAATGCTGTAACATTACAGTATATACGTAAGATGTTTAGACATGCATGTGGGAACTGGTAAGGCTGAAAGAAAAGGAGTTATGTTCTTTTCATTTGCATGGCTGCAGACCTGAAAATAACTTCTCTAAGGTACAGGAAGCTCACAGAAATAAGTAAGAACAAAATATTGGCCACACAACTTGTTAAAATATTTTGCTGTATTAGTTAGAAATTGATTTGTAGGGGAAAAGCAGTGAGGGACCAATTTCAGGTAAGATAGGCTTAAGCTATGGGTAATCTTTTGCCATTGGATGGATAGTGCTTAAAATTGCCTCAGCAAGGGAACACAGATTTGTTTTACTTGGGTTTGTATTACCTAAAGTGAGTGCTTCCTGCACAGTGACAAGCAAAAAGAAGAAAAAAAAAAATGCTTACTCCCAAAATGTTGGGGGACAAAATCCTGCAATAGAACCTGTAATACCAAAAAAGACAAAATTTGAAGTGATGAGGGAGCTCTTTTCCTGACATCTGTCAAGTTCTCTGGAGTGTCAGCCTGACTTTTGGTTGGATAAATAATATGCAGGGCTGGATAGAAAATTGTTTTCCTTCCCTATGAATTTTCCATTTCTATGGTATTTTTTCCATAGCAGAAATATCAAAATACTGAACATGTTCATAAGCTGACTGAGTAAAACTGTTTCAATAAATGGAAATGTTATTTTCAGTGTTTCTAAATACCCCATTTTGACCCTTTCTTTCTCTTCTTTCACATACACTGCATTGTGGTTTAATCAAAATGTTTTCAGAACTTCTAGCTCTAAATATCCTATTTTGAGAATTAAAATATCCAGCCTTTTTTTTTTTTTTTTTTTTTTTTTCTGTTGTTTGAATCTAGGAGTGACAGAAAAATCATCCCTTTGCTGGAAACAAGTTCAGTGAAACAGAACTACTTGTGTAAATGTAGTAGGAAGCTTTCCAATGTGTCTAAAACACATGAATAAAACGGGAGAAAACATTTTATGGAATGGATATAAACATGGGATTTGAAATAAAGCAGCAGTACCAGGAAACGAAAGTTGTACTTCTGGGTCTTAATACTCCAGATCAGTGATTTTTATTAGGGAGCCAAATGCAAAAGCTATAATGCACATCTTACGTCCCTGATCCTGATACATCAACAATTTTAGCAATGCACTTGACTCAAATTCCAATTAATTTTGCAAGAGTTAAAATTCATGATTAATTATCCTTATTCAGTTGAGGTGCTCCACAAAACAGTATGGAAGGTGGCATAACTTTCCCCTTTTTGTCTTAATACAGTTGGTTTCTCTGCCTGTCTAGGTAAGAATGAGTCTCTTCAAGGGGTACTGCAAGTGTCATCCAACTTGAGGGTAATGAAAGGTTGAGCTCTTTAGTTACCACAGTGGCAGCTATTCTGGCTCCAGGTTCATGTTTTGGCAAACAAAAGCAAAGTCTCTTTTTCTTTAAGATACTAACATTTTCCTTTGGATCCTCTTTAACAGTAAAAAGGAAATCCAAGTCAAATAGAGCACTTTCTTCCCTAAGAGTGAGAGCAAACAAGATGAAGTGCTAATAATTCCTGCCTTTGAATTCAGGGGTTGGTGCTAGCGCTGCCATGTTTCTTGCTTGGAGCAGTCCCTGCTGCTAGGCTTACCCAGCTGTCCGGGGGATCACTGCCCAGAGCCTGTGCTTTTCCAGCTCCCCAGGACTGTCAGTCCCAGGCAGGCAGCAGGAGGTCTGTCTGGCAAGGTTTGACAGCTCTCTGAGCGACTAACAAAAAATAAAAATCCAGCTCTTCTGGCTGTGGGAAAGCTTTGAGAAAACAATCAAATTTAAGCAAATGCACTGTTGTGTCCCAGTATTTTTAGGCAATCTGGCACAGTCATACAGGTACGTGTGAAGGGGTCAATTTCTCTCATATGCAGCCTTCGGACCTCGTGATCCCACAGCTTCCAAATCCAGTACGTTCTCTGTGATGCCACTGAACCCAGCACTTCTGCTGTGGGATTTGCCAGTTGCTATTGATAGCTCCCTGACATTTTCTTTTGTCTCCTTGCCCCGCCAGCTCCTGCGGCAGCCATCCGTGGTTCCTGGGCTTTGCTGGCATGGCGGGAGGCAGAATGGGTCCAAGACACCAGGTGAGGGGGCAAGGGGGAGCCCAGCTGGTGAGTGGGGAAGGGGAGCGAGCCAGAAGCGCAAGCTGGCCACCGCCCGGGCTGCCTTTTGGGGCAGGACGGCAGCTGTGGCTGGGGGGATCCAGGGAAAGGAGCCACTCCGGTTGGAGATGGGATCCTGAATTTGTCCTCAAATGGGTCAAACCTCTGAGTTACCACTGTGTAAGTCCTGCTCATACTGTACCCCTTGGGGAATATGCCCCAGATGAAATACAGGTGATGGGGAGTGCCATGGGTGGGTGAGGGGCTAACTGCTAAATAAACCTGCTCTGAAGGCATAAACCCAAAATTGTGCTCTTCTTGAAGCCGGGAGTGTCGGGGTGTTTGAGCCGGGTTGCTATCTGTTTCAATTAGTACCCTAAGACCAAAAGAAGAATGAACTGATGATAATAACACCATTAAAGCACTCTTGAAAGTTTAGTTTCAAGTCGTACATTGTTTGGCGAGACGTGACCGACCATGTACACCCTGAGAGGCCACCACAGGCACGAATAATATGACGAATGCCATTCTTCGTGTGAACACCACTTATTTCAGTGCAATGAAACCTGAGATGCCAAAGTGGTTAATCCTGTTTAGTGCTACCGTCAAGTTAGAGATCTGTCAGCGTTGTGTTTTCAAGTGATGACAGAGGCAGTTTGCTTCCAGCTCTCGGCTTGCAAGCTCACCAACGCCAGCGACTTCTGCTTTCCTTAGAAGACTGTTCTTTGTAAACAGAATAGTTTGGTTTAAATAGAATTCATAAAGCCCTGTTTCATTTAGGCAGCTTCTCAGTCACTTATTTATTCTTTTTTTTCCAGTTTAGTTTAGTCAGTTCCTGCCCATGAGGGTACTCAACACCCACGCGAGGGGGTCCGTGCCAGGCATGGCCTTCCTCAGCCTTCTGGGGATGGAGCCCCACTAAGCGCAGAAGGCCCCAGGGTGTACCTGTGCTGCTGGAGAGTGTGGAGGGAGATCGAAGGGGTAGGTGGCTGGAGAAAGGGGGTAGGACAAGGGCTGGGAGCACAAGCAGCGGCTGCCAGCATCTCTGTCTTTCCCTTTCTACAAAGCCAGAGCAGTCACCTCCTGCCACCCATCCCTGTCCTCCTCTGGGGTTGCACCTCATCTGTGCAGGGATGACACTGAGCGAGGGAGGAACAGCTGTGGAGCAGAGTTAGAGTTCCAAAGGGAGCCATCTTATTAATATTCATAAGTAAGGACTGTTTTTCCCAAGGCGACTGTTTAGATTCATAATAGACAACCCCAAATCAGCAGTACATAGAGGTAACGTGGTTTTCTTTCTCATTACTACTAAATACTTTGAACAAATACATAGGTTAATTTGCTAGCATAAGAAATGAAGTTACGGCAGTTGAAGTACTTATTAAAAAAATAATGTGCTTTTTCATTCTCATATATATACCACCTTACCTTCAGCTTTCAGTATTTGGGTGAAGAAAATGAAACATTTCAACTATTTTAGCTAGCTTTCAATTTTAACAAGATTTTCCCTTGTGTTACATATTAAAAAAAATATTATGGAAATGTTCTTTGTTAAAAATATGAGAGTATGAGTAAAGTTTAGGTGTGAAGGAGCATGGAAACAGAATATTCCAGAATAGTCCTAGACCATTTCCATTGTACCTCCAGGTTTTAAAGATGAAGATTGAGGATTCGGAGGGAGAGGTGTTGAAACAGCAGGATGAAGTGAAGGACAAGTCCTCGGGGTTAAATGGTATATTCAGAGAGTTTTAAAATAAATGATGGAGCTGCTAAAATGATATGCACTCACTCTTAGGCCAAACAAAGAGATACTTCTCAGGAGCTTGTTAGCAAAAAGTTTCTCTGCCTGAGGTATTTTTTTCAAATGTTTCTCAACAAAGGGTCAAAGACGCCAATGGTCCCTAAGGCAAATCCTGCTGCACTTTGGAAATGTTTGTATAAAAGGATCATTATCAAGACAGGCCTATGGGCAACATCGAAAATAACACTGACAATACACAAGCATTGTATAAATCAGGGGTATATTTTCTATTGTGTTTAGTTTTATTCTCTCCATCTCAAAACAATGTAAATAAAATCACCTCAAAAACAGATGATGAAATGAATTAGAAATTCTCTTGAGACTTTTATATAAGGAGAGACCATATAAATGGAGCTGTTTAATGTAGAAATGAATAAGGGGCAATAAATAAATAATTTTAAAAAAGAAAATAAAATACAAAGAATGTAAACTCATATAGTCTTTTATTCCAAACATAAGAACATAACACTGAACTTGAATATCAGGAAATGGGAAGAGTTAAAATAGAACAATCCATAAAACCCCTCACTACAATGTAGCACTACTATCAAGAGTTAAGAGGATATCACAAAGGAATAGGACTGTAGAGGTTAAAATAGGCCTGGTCATATTATGATGATAACGATAGAGATAATTTTAAATAGGGAGCAGCTATTCAGGTTTTTCTTTTGCAGCTGACAGCTGCTAAGGGTAAGAAATAAAATTCTTTTTTTGCCTGTCATAATTGCCTGTAGTTTTTTTTGCAATCCATTGGGTTACTGTTGTCAGAGGAAAGTCATGGGACTGCATGAACCTGTGATCTTACAAGGTATAAAAATTCCTTTGTTCTTAAAGATGAAAAAGTGTCATGACCAAAATACCAGCTGAACAGGAGGCAGGGAATGAGAATCATATTTCTAATGGAAACACCAGGGATGTAAAGAAAATGAGTTGCATAAGAAGCAAGATATCAAATACCTGGATTATCAGAACATAGTGTTTTTCTTTCTCGTAGTTCTTTTTCATCAGTGTAAGTTCTTACACACTTGGAATTAACAGCTTTTTCTTTATTCTTTCACTGTGTATGTCTTTATTCTTGTGCTATGTCTTTGTTCTTGTTCAGTTGCTTGTGAAGTTATTTCCAAAATAACTTCACAAAATAAGGTCTAATGGAAAAATTCTCATGCATTCAAAGTAAAGGAGGATATGAGCACAAAGACTCAGCCAAAACCTTTTCAAATGAAGTCCTCTGTGCTTGTTGGTGCAGAGATTGATGTTCCCATCACAAGTGGAGTGTTTCTATGTGTGCAATAAGGATTCTTGAGCTCCGCTACTGAATTATGTGGTTGGGTGGAGAATTCTTTACAACAGGGTACCACTGCTGCCTGGGACAGCAGCAGTGGTGTATAGATATGTATGTCTGATACATACATTTATACAGTATTCTGTATAATTATATATTTATTATTCATCTTATTTATACAGTAGAATACATTTAGTATTTTATATATGTAAATACGTTTATAAAATTGGAGGGAGCTGGGAGAAATCAGAATTGGGAACGGCTGGAAGGTAAAATGGAAACTGAGAAATTGAGAAAGTATGGCACGAGTACACCATACAACTTTGTAAGCTGATGTGAAATAATATGCAATATGGCTCTGCAGTGCTAAATCTGTGCTCCGCTCCTGGTGATGTTACCTGATGTGCAGCCCGTTGGAGACTGTTGGACACTTCTGCCTGTTACGGCAATCTATATGAGCTGTATGAGTAGTCAAAGCACCCCTAAGCTGTAACTATCTACTGGTCGGCACTCTCCTCTCCAGATGCAAACTCCTGCTGGGATTTGGGCCCACTAATCTGGCATTTCTTTGTGTATATGAGAGGGGTTTTGCCCCCTACTTGTTTAAAGGACCCCAACTTCTTAGAAGGAATGTGAAGTATTAGCCCCTTGGCTGCAAGATGGTCAGAAAAGCATTGGTCTCATCAGTCTTGCCAGCCATCTGCGTGAAACTGTCTTAGAGGGAGGTGAGCATGTCTGAACACAGTTTGTACATTTTTGTGCTAGGAATTGTCTAATCCAGTCAAGAGGCAGCATACTGAAGGGGTTCCCGCTAAGCGAAGTGGCAGGTGTGATCCTATACCTGATATAGGTCCTTTCCTACCTCTGTGGAACATGCAGAGTTAATTTCTGGAAGTCTTCTATCTCAGATTAAAGATGCCAGTAACTAAGGAAAGAAAAATGATTTACTTTCAAATAGTTCAGCTGACCTTACACATTTATCACTTTACAGGATTTCATTTTTCAATGGAGTCTATTGTTTCAACACCATTACCTCCACTTTTAGCAAAGACAATTACAGGGCATTTATTTATACACCAGAGACACATCACTTAGATTTTTACATTCTTTTCAACAGAAATAGTTCTGTCACAAAACAGTTGTTTGTCTCAAGCAAATATTTTTTCTCTCAGAGTTGTACTTAGAAGTACTCAAATGTCTTTTTATTTGCACAAGACAAAAGACCTTTTTTTACTAACTGTGACAGGTGAAGAACAAGTTGGGGTAATACATTGGCAAGACATGGATTACTTAGATAATGTCATACCATTGTATCGACAGACTTTGTTTGATGGGGGTTTTTTTCTTTCTTAGTTGGGCTAAAAATTGTCTTTCTGGCAGATTGTTCTTGTGAACAAATAGCAAATTAGTAATGTCTTACTTACAACTGCTTTGTCACAATGAGAAATTTAGTTATTTTGGATTTCCAAAAGATTTCACAAAACTCCCCACTCCTCCCCAGTACTCTGCTACCAGCCCTGTGATAAGTAGTGAATGTGTATGGCCACCTAAATCATTTGAAGATAAAAAGAAATCACTTTTTTGTTTGTTTTTCATTTAGAAACTGGCATGTTTCCCTGTGTGGAATAGGGCCTAAATTGTGTTCACAGCAAACCATTGCGGTTCATGGCACCGTTGCTGTATTCATTCCATCTGCCACTCTTTTGGCCATGGCCAGCTTGCTGTGATGGTGCTCTGGTCACACACAACACAGCAGCGGTGGACTTAGTTACAGTACCTTCTTAATTCATAATGTTTGGCTGAAAGCTCTCCCTTAAATATCTGCGTAGAATGCCACATATAACGGAAGTGTACCAGGAGATTAGTCCATAGAAATCACGAGGACTGTAATCAATGTTTCTCATGGACCTGAGCCCACGTTTTGGTGTGTTTTATGCTTCCAGCTGAAAGGAACACACCATGGAATAGCATATAGCTGTAGTTTATCTGGTTGGCTTTTCTCATCTGATCCAATGTAGATACCTAAAGGAGGGATGCTGAAGGACAAAGAGAGAACTGTAATGCCCAACTAGCGCTTCTGAGATCATGAGATGGGAAAACAGTAATGACAGTGCACTGTCCCCATCCATGTACTCTATTAAGTCCTTGTCATGGGAAACTCCTTTTGAAGATAGAAAGTTTTCACTACTGAAGAGACTGTAAACTCAGTTTATTTTAATATAAAAAGTCAGGAACTGTTATTTTTTATATTTCTTGGTGTAATAAAACATCTTTTGCAAAATGGTACTCTAGAATTCTTTGCTGAGCCAAGTTTAATAATTGACGTTATGAGATGCTCGAGGCTTTTGGAGAAATGACTACTACATAGAGATGACACAAAGAAGTGATGATTTCTCTTCTTTTAGTTATAATTAAACTCATGTACTGCCCTTTAATGACATCAAAACCGCTTTTGTGCATACTTTCAGTGCTTCAGTAGCTTTAGGAAGCAATGATCTAAAGATAATATAGCAGGAGGACATAAAATTGCCTTACTCCAAAAAGCCAAAGTAGTTACGCAGGAAAAGGGAAGGTAAACACTGAACCTCAAGATTGGACTACAAGCTCTTATGAGATGGTGTGTGTTCTAGCAGAAGGAAAAAGCAGCAGACTGAAGAGAATTGAGAGGAACTGCTGTTTTCATTTTGCAGCTTCAAGAAGCTACCGCTCTAGCTTAGCACATCTTAAAACATAAAGATACACTAGGACTGCATTGAAAATCAGACACTGAATTTGATCAGAGAGGCATATATTTCAACAAAGATGCGTTCACAGGAAGAATAATAGGCTTCAGCCCAAATTAATTTTCTCTCTTGTGAGTCAGGGCTAGGATAACATGGCCTCAGATAACACTGAATCTGATCACATTGCTCTGAACAGCTCCCACGTAATATCAGCCCTGACATGCATGATGTTACAGGTCTTGATGACCTCACCTTCAGTCTACCTTCAGCCTGAGTGCAAGCAAACCCATAAAAAGGATAGATTTATACATATGATGTGTTTTTTTTTTTCCTTTAGCTGCATTTGAAGTTTACGTGCCATGGTAGATTTCCATAAATATCAACACTTTAATATTTATCAAGACAATTCATGGCTTCCTTAGATATTCTGTGTACAATGTGCTGCATTCATTCTCAGGATTGAAAAATTATTTTACTGTCCCTTAAATCACATGGCTAGCCAGTATGTGGGGATTTATGGAAAATTTCTACTAGGAAGAATGTTAATTCCATCAGTCACTGATTTCATGAATATGTCTTTGGTGCTGTCTTTGGTGCAGTCTACAGAGATTCTTTGCACATACCTGTTGCCCTGAACACAGGAGAAGCCAAACAGCAGGAAGCTGGTCTCCTCCACAGTTCCAAGCTTGCGTTTCCCAAAAGCAACCTGATAAAGCCTCCTGGCTCTATCACATACCAGCGTTTCTGTCAGTCAGTCAGGCTGCCCACTCAAGAGGTGAGTTTAGTTGCCGGCCATCACCCTTTCAGAAAAAGCTCAGCTATGGTGACCACCCAGTGGAAGGCAAAGACCTCTGCACCCAGCAGGAGTGGAAACACAGTAGTGGGGGTCTGCTACAGGCCACCTGACCAGGAAGACCAAGTGGATGAGGCCCTCTATAGACAGATAGGAGCAGTCTCACATTCACAAGCCCTGGTCCTCATAGGAGACTTCAACCACCCTGATATCTGTTGGAGGGACAACACAGCAGAGAATAGGCAATCCAGGAGGTTCCTGGAATGCACTGACAATAACTTCCTTCTACAAGAGGTAGAGGAATCAACAAGGAGAAGTGCTTTGCTAGACCTCGTTCTCACCAACAAAGAGGGGCTGGTGGAGAACATGACGTTCAAGGACAGCCTTGGCTGCAGTGACCATGAAATTGTGGAGTTCAAGATTCTTAGGGAGGCAAGGAGAGTGCTCAGGGTGTTCAGCAAGCTCACTACCCTGGATTTCAGGAGAGTAGACTTTGGCCTCTTCAGAGATCTCCTCAGTAGAGTACAATGGGATGAAGCCCTGGAGAGAAGAGGGGCCCAAGAAAGCTGGTTAATATTCAAGGATCACCTCCTCCAAGCTCAGGAGAGGTGCATCCCAACAAAGAGGAAGTCAGGTAGGAACACCAGGAGGTCTGCATGGATGAACAAGGAGCTCCTGGACCAACTCAAACACAAAAAGAAGGCCAACAGAGGATGGAAGCAAGGACAGGTAGCCTGGGAGGAATACAGAGAAATTGTCCAAGCAACCAGAGATCAGGTTAGGAAAGCTAAAGCCCTCATACAGTTAAATCTGGCCAGGGACATCAAGGGCAACAAGAAAAACTTCTACAGGTATGTCAGTGATAAAAAGAGATCTAGGGAAAATGTAGGCCCTCTCTGGAAGGAAACAGGGGACCTGGCTACTCAGAATATGGAGAAGGCTGAGGTACTTAATGACTTCTTTGCCTCAGTCTTCACTGGCAAGAGCTCCTGCTGCACAGCCTAAGCCACAGAAGGCAAAGGCAGGGACTGAGAGAATGAAGAACTGCCCATTGTAGGAGAAAATCAGGTTCGAGACCATCTAAAGAACCTGAAGGTGCACAAGTCCATGGGACCTGATGAGGTGCATCTGCGGGTCTTGAGGGAACTGGTAGATGAAGTTGCTAAGCCGCTATTCATTATATTTGAGAAGTCATGGCAGTCTGGTGAAGTTCGTGCTGACTGGAAAAGGGGAAACATAGCCCTCATCTTTAAAAAGGGAAGAAAAGAAGACCCAGGGATCTACAGGCCAGTCAGTCTCACCTCTGTGCCTGGCAAGATTATGGAGCAGATCCTCCTGGAAACTATGCTAAGGCACATAGAAAATAAGGAGGTGATTGGTGACAGCCAACACGGCTTCACTAAGGGCAAATCCTGCCTGACTAATTTGGTGACCTTCTATGATGAGGTTACAGCATCGATGGATAGGGGAAGAGCAACTGACATCATCTACCTGGACCTGTCCAAAGCATTTGATACTGTCCCACACGACATCCTTGTCTCTAAACTGGAAAGACATGGTTTTGATGGATGGATCGCTTGGTGGGTAAGGAAATGGCTGGAAGGTCACACTCAAAGAGTTGTGGTCAACAGTTCAATGTCCAAGCGGAGGCCAGTGACGAGTGGTGTTCCTCAGGGGTCAGTACGGGGGCCAGTGCTATTTAACATCTTTGTTGGAGACATGGACAGTGGGATCAAGTGCATCCTCAGCAAGTTTGCTGACAACACCAAGTTGTGTGGTGTTGTGGACATGCTGGAGGGAAGGGATGCCATCCAGAGGGACCTTGACAGGCTGGAGAGGTGGGCCTGTGAGAACCTCATGAAGTTCAACAAGGCCAAGTGCCAGGTCCTGCATGTGGGTCGGAGCAATCCCAAGCACAAATACAGGCTGGGCGGAGAATGGATTGAGAGCAGCCTGGAGAAAAAGGACAAGGGAGTGCTGGTGGATGAGAAGCTCAGCATGAGCCGGCAATGTGCGCTGGCAGCCCAGAAAATCAACCGTATCCTGGGCTGCATCAAAAGGAGCATGGTCAGCAGGTCGAGGGAGGTGATTCTGCCCCTCTACTCTGCTCTTGTGAGACCCCACCTAGAGTACTGCGTTCAGCTTTAGAGTCCCCAACACAAGAAGGACATGGAGCTGCTGGAACGAGTCCAGAGGAGGACCACGAAGATGATCAGAAGGCTGGAGCACCTCTTCTATGAAGACAGGCTGAGAGAGTTGGGGCTGTTCAGCCTGGAGAAGAGAAGGCTCTGGGGTGATCTTATAGCAGCTTTCCAGTACCTAAAGGGGGCCTATAGGAAAGCTGGAGAGGGACTTCTTACTAGGGTTTGTAGTGATAGGATAAGGGGCAATGGCTTTAAACTGAAAGAGGAAAGATTTAGATTGGATATAAGGAAGAAATTTTTCACTCTGAGGGTGATGAGGCACTGGAATAGGTTGCCCAGAGAAGCTGTGGATGCTTCATCCCTGGAAGTGTTCAAGGCCAGGTTGGATGAGGCTTTTGGGCACCTTGGTGTAGTGGAGGGTGTCCCTGCCCATGGCAGGGAGGTTGGAACGAGATGATCTTTGAGGTCCCTTCCAACTCTAACCATTCTATGATTCTATGATTCTTTTGCTGTCCCCTAATTCCACAAGGACTTTTCAGCTGCCACCACCAAAGTCTCAGCAGAAGATAGTACCTTATGTTTCGCTTTGGTTTTCAGTGGTGGCTCCAGTTCTGAAGCTATTGTTGAACAAATGGGCTTCTTTCAACTCAGAGCATTGTACGCAGCACATTCGAATAAATCTGCAAACTCCAGACACAGATATATCTGTTTAGAACTATTAATGTTGTATATAATCCAGAATTCTTAATGACTTTAAATCCAGCATTGTGCAGATTAAGTGGCATGTTTATTACTACAGGCCCACTGACTCCTATGTGTTCAGCACCTCCTGCATACTTTTTCCCTCTGTTCACAAAGCAATATATTACAGAATAAAAATGCTTAATATTTTAGCATGTGCTTGATTTGGCTGCTTAGCTCTCTCAGGGATACAAAATGCTTAAAAAATGAACTAGAAAAAATTTATTTTGGACAGTCTTTCTTTAACAGCTTTTAGACTATTTTTCTGTCACTGCAAAATCCCGCTGCAGTACGAGAAGCTGATGTGAAATGAGTGTTTAATTGAATTACAATTATTGGAAGTAAGGTATGGGAGAGAGCATCAAAACCATCCAATCAGTGCAAGATATTGAAGTCAAATAAAAAGAACTCATCCTGTTACAATGTTGGAAAAAGTGAGAGATGTGAAATGAAAATTTCTCTGCATTGGCTGTGCTGAACAGTAAAGAAAGCTCTTCAACTGTAATAATAATAATAACAAGAACAACAACAATAATAACAGTAGGGACTTTTAAGATGCTGAAAAGGGCTTAGCAAAGATGCATCATTATCTAGAAATATTCCAATCTCATCAAAATTACCATAAGCAAAGATTGTAATTCAAACAAGCACAATGCATCTGGAGCAGTAATTTTTAATTTTTTAGGTAAAGAAAAGTAGCTAGGAGAACCAAACCACTATATTTCAGAGGCCAGTTCCACATAAAGGACTCACCGTGGCACAAATCTCAATGGCCACTGCCTTTAGGCACAGGTGCAAAAGTCCAAAACACAAGACAACATACAGTGCAGAATCCTGCTGAGCAAATGCTCGAGAAGGAGGTTTCAGATACAACTTGCGCCAAACTTTTCACAGCTATATACACTAAGGCAGACCGAAGCTGGGTATTCCATGAAATGAGCACACAATAGGTAGAACGCGTGTCAGGCTGATTTGGTTCACAAGAATGCTAAGCATTATCCATGTGCTGTATGCAGTGAATCAGCACAACAATGGAAACCCAGAAAACCCAGGAAGACGCATATGATACTGGTATGAGGTAACCACAAAATAAATAAGGTGCAATCTATGCAAACTGTAAGGCTAAAAGCTTAATCTGACACATAGTTTTCCATGACAAGGGCACCATCAAAAGTGACTCTAAAGATTTTTGACCCAGCGTTTAACATGACTCCATATAAAGAAAAGGAAAACAAAGAGAGGGCAGCCTGATCTAATAACATTTCTGTTTTCCTGCAGTCAAGGACAAGATGGCTCAGAAATATTCATCTACCAGCATCACTCTGGCATTCCTCCCAGAACTTCAGGGTCCACTTGGCAGAAAATACGTAGCTGAATAATTTTAGTGAACTCAACATCTCTTATCCCATGCTTCACAGTCATCTGCCCAGAAGCTCTACTTAAGCTTAAGGTTTGTAACCATCAGCAGCCTCCATATTTCAGCTTCCTTAGTGATGAGAAGGAATCACTGACAGCCTCTGGGGCTATTGCTTTACACTGCAGGCTAAACTAAGTGTCAGATATCCTGAATCATGCATGTGTGGGTGCAAAGAGTAAAAGGGACACATATGACAGACTAGAGGCAGCAACTCTGATCACTTGGCATTGATAATCAATTCTAGAGAGGGTTATGATCTACATAAGCACTACCAAGAACGCAGAGACCTCCAGCTCTTGAAATAACAGGTCATGATCAGCAATATCAGTATCAATTGCAAAGTCCATCATACCCAAATTAATTTACTGATCTTAGAGCAACATGTAGCTGGTATTCAGGATCAGCATGATCTTGGTTCTGTAGCAATGCCACATGAGCTTGAAATATACCGCAACTGTAGCTGAGGTCAACTTCACCTCAGAAGTGAAGGAGCCCTCCCCTTCCCAATCCTTCCCAATCCTTCTGAAAATGAGCATGCAGAGAGAGAGATAATTGATGAGGACTCTGCCCTCAAGGTCATCACATTTTTTTCAGAAAAGGTGGCATTCTTCCTTGAGCGAGGCATGAGAGCATGCACGACCCTTGGCACTACTGCCTTGCCTTACTGGCACAGTGGTAACAAACAGGGGTTGGAATTAGGAAGCCCAGAATATCAGAAACATCTACATCAGAGACCAGATTAAACCCTGGAAAAGGAAGAAGTCTGTTGTGACTTTTTGCTTCTCATAATAACCAGATAAATTAATCCATGCTATATATTTCCTCAGTCAGTCCACTCTGCTGTTTGATCTCTCTGTGCCGTTCATTGAGATTTAGACCCTCTTTGTGGCGCTTGTTTCTGTAATTTCTGTTTTCTCTCCCTTGCACAAAATCTCCTCCTTTACTGCTCTTTGCCGGAGAAGACATCCTCTCCCTGTTAACACTGAAGGGGAACCCTCACTCTGGCTCGGGCAGTGTGCATTCCCACTACAGGGTCAGGTACTGCACATGTGGAAATCTACATTGGGATCCTCCTGCGGAATAAAGCTGAGTGTCAGATCAGGCCTTCCCTGGCACACCTCAACCAAGGTTTATAAAATGGCATTTGAGCAGCTTCTACTTCTCTGAATATTAAGTTCCTCATCTTTCCATATAGCCTGTTTAAGGCATAAGTTATTTAACCTGTTCAATTCAGAAAGTCTTTTTTTCCCCTCAAAATTAAGGATAGCTGTAGCACAGAAAGTCCTTATGTGACTCCTGGGGTGTGTGTCAGACAATAACGTCATGACCAGTACCTGGGGCACATCCAGACTGTCTAGCACTAGCCTACAAGAAGGTCAAGTGGCTATTTTCTCAGAAGATGTCCATATGCTAGCTGGAGTAGATTTTAAAGTGAGTTTACTACCATTGTAGTACCAATTAAATAAAACAATTTAAAAATAAGATAATGGTCACAAAAAGAAAATATGGGGAAAGAGGAAGCTGGGCAAAGAGGAACCTAAAGGAAATCTTTTAAGAAAGTCAATGGCTTCCATATAGATCATGCTTAAACACCAGCTTCAATGCTGAAAGAAACCTTTGCGAGCCTCAACACTAGGTAGATAACATGGCAGTGCTCCTCTTTTTCATAATAGTTGGGGAGGGCTAATCATCAGTAAAAGGGCGACAGAATTGTGTTATTGTTTAACATACACACATGAAGAGCTGATGGATCATTATACATCAAGCATAATCCACAAGCCACAGGCCAGTCATGGTTAATTCAGATGACAAGGTTTATTTCCACATTTCACTGTTCAGACTGTTACAAAGGGTTTGCATGTTTTTATTTTTTTCCACACCTTTCCACCTCCTCACTGCCGATTTAGGAGCTGTTAGTCTCAGTTCATAATAATGGTAAGAAAATAAAATTCCATCTGTTTCTGTCAGGAAGAGGAAAGATAGGAAGGGGAATGAGAGAATCAACAGAAAATTCCACTTGCTAGACATCCTTTGCTGATAGTTATTACTTTTCTAAGGGATGCCTTGCTCAGTTGTATTGCACAAAGTACCTAGCACTTAGCATATGCACAATATTTTAATTTTATATATGTCCTTAAATTCAGCACTTCCAAGAATATCATCCAAGCACTATTCTTGCACTGTTCGTCTAATTCCATAAATATGACTCCCATGTGCAGAGAGTGCCATATAGGACTATTTCACTAATAAGCTGCCCAAAGCCTATTTTTTCCCTCACTGGATTTTCAGCTACAGACGTATTTTTTAAAGGAATGTGTAGGGACTCATGCCAAAGTTGTTGAGCACAAGAGAAAAATTCAGGCTTCTGTCTTTGCAATCTGTCTTTCCAATAGCTTTGGAATGGCTTAAAGGTGAACAAATAATGAGGAAGAGAGGCAGAGAGAGAGGGAGAGAGACGTACATGCTCAGACAGAAGCAGAGATAGATTTAGGCTAAAAAGCCATTAAGAGTTAAATGATCTGCAAAGAGGAAAGTCTTGAAATTAAATTTCACTTGATATCAAATAGGAGATTTAAGAGTGGTATGTTAGAAGAGGCTCCTTTCATAAAAATGCAAATAGCAGCAAGCTGTTTTAATTATAGACTGCAAGTGCTGCATGCTGGGAGACTAGAAAAAAAACATGCAGAAGTGAGCAGAACTGTAAGACCTTCCCATCAGTAATTTCAGGTTTTTTTCAAACAACAGTAATCTCAATTGAGCAACATTTTGCTGCTCCATTATGGTGGTTTTTTTTGTTTTCTAGCTCATTGATAGTTTGGCACATGCATACACCGATGGGATTTCTTCAGCTTGGAGGTATCCCTTCAAGTAGGGTCTTGCAACTTAAAGGACAATGTGCTATCTGCTTCAGAAAGGTGGAGGTGCAGGCATGAATCCCACTTTCCTCCTGATCCAGAGACCTGCCACCACTGCTGTCAGTGGCAGGAAGATTAGGTCCCATAATCCAGTCTCCTGGGAGAAAGCGATGAAAGTATCCAGGTGGGGCAGCTACAAAACACAAACCTTCATCAGCAAACAAGGCAGACCTTCCCCTACAAAAGGCCTGATTGTAACACAATTGAGTCATTAGCTGGTAAAAATTAGTTCATTTTCATTTCCCACATAAAACTGTGCTTGCTGGCAAGAGAAAAGCATAAAGAAAACACATCATCAAATATGCTCTACATAACTGTAATACAAATACAAGCAGTTCACCTTAACAGCAAGAGTGGCAATTGTCCTTGTCCTTTCCACCTCTTCCAACTCACTGAGGCTTGCAGGTCGCAGCCGGCAGTATCTGAATACCTTGTGTATTTTCTGACCTCTCAAATTCTAATATCTCCCCTCTTTCAGTGAGAAAAACATCCCTTCACTTCCATTTTCCAATGGAGAGTGAACTAAGACTAAAGCACAATCTTTCAGGACTTAAATATCTGCATACAAAAATAGGTCTCAGAACACATTAGTGAGGAATGTATTTGTTTGAAGTCTGGAAGCATGGTGATGATGGGTGCTGAGTAACAATCAGATAATAATTAGCTCTGAAATATTCGAAGGGAAAAAGGTGAAAGCTTTCGGTATTAAAAAATACATTCAAGCTTTGATGATCGCATTATGTTTAACAGAGGCCAACACTGCTTTCCTAAGGTGTTTTTCGCTTTCTTTCAGTAGATGTCACTGCAGGACAGGATAACTAGTTCCAACACAGTTTTGTGGAAAAGGCTAATGTATGTATTTCACCAGGGAGTGGTCCGCAATGGAGAACCGAAGCTCTATGCCTTCAGATTTTCAGCAGCACTGAGTATTAGTCCTCGCATCCAAATTTTTTCTTATGCTTTTGTTTCTTGGCTGGCATCAAACACAAGAAACTATTCACTGTCATGGTTGGATGCAGTTGAAATCACACCAGGGAAGCCAATCTGGGACAACCGTCATTCTGAATCATAACCAACCTTCGTGCACTTCACTTTGCTTCTGAGGACCCGAATCACAAACTTCTTTCTGATGCAGCCTCCAATCAAGCCCTTAATCCCACGTATGCATTATTCTGATCAAGATTTGAACTCTTCTCTCTGCATTTCTTGCTATCACTTGAAAGCAAAATGTCTACCAGATTAGTTTTTCATTTTTCCGATTTAATGCATTTCACTTTTAAGATGGCTTGGCTGCTCATATAGTAAAACAAAATGTTCTTTTCAACCAGGGTTGAGGGGTTTTACTTAAAACAATAAATCTTCAGATGTTAGCCAGCAATGAAAATATTTGAAAGTAGTGTATTTACTAAGTTGAAAAAACTCCATTTTAAAATATTCTTGGAAATGCCTGTATGTCAAACACAGAAGGACTGAAGCTAAAGAGGGAAAATAACTGGATGTGTGTGAGAAGCAACATCAGAAATTAAGGAGGGTTTTACAAGATTAAAACCATATTTTCAGCAAGGTCATGTACAGTTAAAGAAATGCAGTTGCTAACAAAGTCATCAGAATTTAGTCAGACTGTACAAACTCCTCCTCTCTTAGTCAATCCTAGAAAACAAACCAGAACCCCAGTCTGCCTTGGCTCCGTGAGCCTAACAACGAAATCCCTTTTCAAAAACAGGAAGGAGAAAGCTTATCTTGGAAACAGGCGTTGTAGCTTCAGGCTCTTTTGTAGACATAATGACTGAAATAATAACACTGGTCAAGAGCACCTTGTTGAGCACGCAAGATGTGAGATCAACAGACCTTTCCTCAGCACAGGAGAGAGTAGAACCCCTTCACGTGAAGAACCCCAGTTGCTGAGTTATCACAAGGAGCAAGCGGTGTATTCAAGCGAGACAGATCCCATCCCAAAGCTGTGCAGTGTATGTAAAAACACACTTTAAATTTCACAGGAGCCAAGGCTGCCTGCCAGGAACCTTAGGAGGAGCTCGCTCAGCCAGTGAGCATTCTGCACTCACATGGGGAAGCTCCCTTTTGATCTCTGGGCATGGTTTTATGGAGTGCTTTCTATAGATACTGAAACTCTAGCTGATAGAAGCACAAAGAAGTGACAAGTCCCATGTCCAGGAAAAAATGGTATCGACTTCCAAGCAAAGCTCACACTGAAAGAAGTTTTCATGGCTGCTGCTAATCTGCAGAAGCACCTGGATAATCAGAAAAGTCTCTAAGCTAGAGACTAACACCATTATCAAGCAGCAGAGCCCTTCAGTGCAGACTACTGAAATAAACCAGGTCTCAGCCATTTAGGTTGCATTCAAGCTCAAGTCCATATTAAGCACTAGTACAGACATCATCCAATCAGACCTGTCTAATGTGATGAAACAGAAAGATATAAATTTGTTTAGGAATGACGCTGTTAACATCTATGCTTTCTCTCAGCCAAATCAATCATCTGCTACTTTATTATATATGGTTTCTATCAGCGTTTCCACCAGCCTAGTGAACACATTGAACAGGAGAGAGTAGGAATCAGCAGTGCATTTCCTTCTGCTCTCCCCAGAGGAAAGCCCACACATCTGACCAACTATTTGCAGATGATCTCTGGAAAGAAAAAAGAATGTTTTGAGGGACTATGCTTTAAAGCCACTTTCTACTGAGATGGCTAAACAGAATTTAGGACTGTTATTTTTACCTTCCAAGTTTGAAAATTTTGTCTTGCCTTACGCTACATCTTCCTTTCTTGCTGCTTCTATCTGTCTTATTTCACAGCTTCAAATTTCACACCCACACTCTTCTTTCCTCCCACTGTCTTTGTCTCTGTAAAAACCCCTGTCATCCATGACTTCTTCATATTTCACTCCCTTCAGCCTCACCAAGTCCTGGATCCTTTTGTTTCTCTTCCCTCTCTTTCAGAGGTTTCTCTCTTCCACACATTTCTCCCCCCAGATTCATTTCATGGTAGTTACACTGGGCTTCTGCTCTCTCCCTGTCTATGCTCCTCCTTGTTTAAATCCCTTATAATCTGTCTCCATTTTTAGCAGCATTGAATACGACCCTTCTCCACTTCCCTCTATCGTTTTCTTGCTCTCTGCTCTCCATGCAGCAGTTCTCCTCAACCTTGCTCTTTGATTTCAACTGAAGGCATTTTTTTATTTTTACCATATCCCATGCAAGTCTTTGCTGATCCATCCAATCCTTTTGCTGAAGAGTCCCACGTCTCCCTTCTGTGGTCTGTTGGCTTTCCTCCTTCAGCTCACCCTATACCGAAGCTTACTCTCTTGCACTGATTTTCATCAGCCATATTCTCAGATCTCTGGTGCTGTGTTCCTCCCTTTTAAACAATGATTGCATATCTTTCAGCTTCATACTTAAGGTCTTCTCCCTCTTGCTTTGGCACTCAGTCTTTCCATAACTTTCAGGCCATCAGTATTTATCAGTATTTGTCTCCTCTCTCTTTTCCCACATTTTTTAATTTCTTTTCTTCTTCTGTCTCAAGGATTGTTGTTCATTCTCTGCCTGCTTCACTCTTTACCCTTTTCTTTTTCCTCTCTCCTACTCCAAAACAGCTAGCTCTGAGTCAAGCTGTCTTTCCCAACTAGAAGTTTGTTTCATCCATCTTCAGTCCTTCCAGTTTCCTAGTTAAGTAATTCTACATTCTCCAGTTGGAGAACATCTGTCATCTCAAGCATGCTTTTTGCTACTCTGAATCATCCTCCTTCTTACCCTGCTCCTGCATCTCCTTTGCTCTCCACATTGAGATTTCACCAATGCATGAAGACATCTGCTTTCCATCACTTCCTTTTCTGTAACTCCTTTCCTTCTTCCATGACACATTAAGAACTTCTCTTTTCCATCTCCTCCGTTTGCCTCAGTTCATCCATCCTAAGCAAACTGATTTTCACTCCTCCCTCAGTTCTCACGCTCTCACCAAAACCATTCTTTTTCTGATCCCATTTTCTCACCTGCTACAGACTGCTCTGTTCTTCTTTCTCATCTCCAGGCTCGTTAAACATACCTCTTCTCCAGTTTAATCTCCAGTTTACTTCTGTAAACTAGTCTTCTCCCCTTAGACACGACATCATCTGTTCTTACCTATGTCTCTCATTGGTTTTGAACAAGTTGAAAAATAATAATCCATCATCGAAAACTTGTTTTCCTTAAGTTTCCGTTATTGTCTTTTTTTTTTGTTTTGTTTTCCCTCTGTGCGTCTGTCCATTACCACTTCATGCCATTTGGAGTTTTTTCAAGACCCACCTCCAGCATTTATGATGATCTAACCCTGTGATGATTAGTTATTCTTTTGAATATTCATACCTTCACTCCAGATATGCCTGTTTTTATTCAAAGAAAAGTCTCAAAACCTGGCTCAGATTTGTTCTTCAGGGACATGACCTCAAGAACAATATGTTTAAAACAACACTTTCAGTTTCATCTCCTTCGCAGTCACCGTGACAAATCATATCTAGCCTGCCACTTATCTGCACTTTCCACCTCCATCTGTTTTCTCATAGCCAAATTATGCCGTAATCCTAACAAGGCTTCCTTCTAACATTTCTGGTAGAAGCCTTTTTGCATTCATCTGCTTACTAAAAACTCATCCAAATTTTCGTTATGTCACATATTGATTGCTGCAACATCTGTTTCCTTACCCTTGCCGTGCACTACCTTAATAATTCATCATAATTCAGGGAGATGGTAAGTTCTAAATCTTCCTATCTTACAATATTTTCTTTGTTCTCCCTGTGTACGCTGTCTTCATTTTCAAGTCCATTTGCAATCTATCCCCACCATATCATCTCTCAAGCTCTTACCTCCAGCCTACCCAGGACAAGTATCATTTGCTTGTTAAAATTCCAGATATGCACATCCACATTATCTCCCATACTGCTTCCACATGCTCTTGCTGAGTTTCTCATAAACATCAACAAAGTCACTTCAGTTATTTTCCTTAAAAAATCTCTATTTGAAACTCACCTCTGCCATGATGCTACAGATTCAGTTAAGTTTGGGCAACCGTCTATCATGCTGTGTGAACTACATCCTTTCCCAATATTTTCTCACCTGTTACCTCTTGAATTTTAAGGTTTTAGGGGCAGAGATCATCTTCTTATTTTGTGTTTGTATGCCACCTGATCCACCTAAATAAGAATTCTGTCCAAGAGTAGGACTCTTAAGTACGATAGTGACGATAATACATGTTATAATTGGTAGAAATTATAACATCTCAGCTGTTCTAATATTGTTGTCCCACTCCTCTCTCTCTGCTATATTTAAATTCATATTTTAGAATATATTATTCCATACATCAGGCTACAAAAAACACTCACATCTTCTCCTGTGTTAAAAATACCTTAAACCCAAGTTGTATCTTTGATTTAATTGAAGATCACATTTACCGGAACAGTGTCAGCCTAGATGCAGTATTTCATATATTACTGTTTCATACATATAGTTTTGGGATTCTGTATACAGATGCTAAATGTAGCAGCACAGGCTCTCCATTAGGCTTGGCTTAGTAAGACAGTTAATAAATTCTAATTCTTTTAGAGAGCAAGGGTGATTCTTCATTCCTGTGGAAATCTCTCAGAAAATAGGTCAAAAGAGCCCTAAGTTGGGGATACTGCTGGTATTGGTGAAAACGATGCACTGACATTAGTAAAATAGCAACTAAGTGAAGTTTAAAAGCAATCAAGAGAGAAAGAAGAATGGCGGAGAAGTAAGACAGAGAAGGAAAATAGAGTATTTAAATATAACAAGAGGAAACTGTTTATAGAAAGTTACAAGTGCTCTGAAAACATAACTGATTTTAAGAAAATCATCACTGGAAAATATGCGAGCTAGTCTATCCAAATATGTTTTCATTATGACATCATTGCTAATGACATCTGACATCTGCATCATTCTGACACCACAACTCCATGGGGGACAAAGGGGTGGAAGACGATGAGGTCTGTGAGACTATAACGGTGCATGTCAGCACCATTATTCCGAGGCGAGCTGACGACTGCAGCATTGGTGGATCTAGACATACAGGAATTGTCCTCAGAGCTTAAGGCACAGACTACTGCAACAGAAAGGCACCCTGCAATCATGTCATCTTACCCCCTGTCTTGTTCCAACCAAATGCTGACATAAAACTATAAATCATGCTCAGGGATGAAATACCTCATGGGCAAAGCTACCTACGTGCAGACTAAAGGTACCTATTACACACAGTAAGACACATTAGTAGGATGAATGAAATCCATTAACCGTAACTGGTCATTATTATTGAAAAAAAAGGTGTATAGTTCTTTGAAGTGCCAGATTGTCTAAATTACCAGAGTCTGGAAAGAAATATTATTTAACTTTATTCCGTGTACGATTTTCGTGTCATGGAGAAGTTATAAAAACACACTGACTTTAGAATCATAAAAGAACAACAAAAGTGTTTTACTTTCCTAAAATTCAATTTACTTCATCAGAAAATACTACATAAATGGTGGCTTGCACACGTAGGTTGTTTTCATCAGGTATCAGCACCGTCATAAACACAATAAATTACAGCAAAAAGCGGACGGAGTAATTAAATGTCAACAACTCAGTTATTCATCTTCACTTCTGCAAGTCAAAACAGTCACATCCTGATCTTGCAGGTTATAATCAGGCTGAGTCCTGGCTCTGTAAAAGCAGAACGTGTATCTTACAATCTACCCACATATGTTTAGGAAGCCAGAAGAAAGGGCAGTGTCTATGCCTAAGAGGGGAATACAGCAGGTGGCTAAGCAGCACAGGAAACCTGTTTTTAAACTAAGAGGCAGAGAGTAGGTAAGCTCTAGATCACTGGTACTTCCATAGCCTAAACAAGCCTTGTTGAATAATACAGCAGAACTATTTCTTACAGACCAAGCACTGTTTCTTCTGTTACTTCCCCCCATCCTGGAAGGGCCTGGTTTGGCTTAGCAGTGCTGGGCAGACTAGCTAGCATTGCTGCCGTGGGGATGTGCAGAAAACCCTCATCCTTGTTGAATCTCCACAAACACCCGTACCAGGCAAAGCCTGTGGAGTGAACCGCTTGCCATTTCAGTGAAGGATGGTTGCAGCACCCACCAAGTGGAGGAGGAAAAAATTGGTTTATGGCCCTTGCATGGAAATGATTGCACAGGGAGGAGCAAAGCCATATAACTCTTTGATCATGAGCCCAATCTTCAAAATGAAATGATCCTATTCAAGAGCAATACTTGCAAATTACAGATTTTAAGATATACATTTCAAGAGAAGCTTTGTAAAAGGATGTCAGTGCAGTTACAGCAAACTCTGCCACCTGAGAATTGTGACTGTCTGCCTTTATTGCACATATTAAATATGCAATGCTATACAGGAAATTCATGATAAAATTCTGTTTAAATTACTGCTTGCTCAACTGAGAGCTTGGTTCCTGGGAAAGCAACAGCTAGTTTGCAGAGAATAATAAAACCAGCATCACTCCTTTTTGTTGCATTGTTTTCTCTCAAGACCCTAGGAGAGAAACAATATCTATTCACTTCTTGATGGTTTTTGTTTCTTCTATATGTAATGAAATGTCACTGTAAGAAAGAATAAATGAATAATCTGCTCGTATCAGTGTGTCAACTTCTGCACTTCTCAGCTAGGCGAAACTCCCATTGTTTTTTGTTTGTTTAAAGGCTCTTCTAAAATGCTGTGATAGTATCTTGCCCTATGTATTTACATTTATACCTGTCTAAACTGCATGGATAATGCTACTTACTCAGTATCCTCTTGCCACCCACTTCCACTGATGCTTACATCAAATTTATTCCTACTTGGCTCTCAGTGTGGAGCTTAATACAGATACAGCAGGTAAGCAGCTCTCTCCTACCGAGACTCTATTACATTGGTTAGCCATCAAACCAGTAGCTGTCTGTACACCTAGCTGGTACACTGACTCATAGGTGCTTCCAGAGAAGACGTGTACAACTTGGCATTTCATGCCATTTCCAGTGGAACAGATCAGGCTGCTCTGATCTGCACTGGAGGGCCAGCCTGACACTGAGCCAGCCCAAAAAAAGGAAGCTGAGACAATCTGGCTGCTGCCTTCAAGCGTTTTGCTCAGGCCTGGACCACTCTACAACCCCCTTAGGAGTCCCTGGCGATGCCACTTAGGTAGCCGAAATTTGGGTGTTTCCCCTCCTTTTTATGGGAAAAATGTGTAAAAATGGGATCTTGTTATGAATGAGACCTGCTGAGTGTTTGTTTTCGAAGTCACATATGCTTGTTTCACCTGCCAAACCATTTTTTTCCCCTCTTTTTTTTTAAGTGCCTTGGTAGAGTCTAGTTCAGCTTCTCAGAACAAAATCTCTGTTATAGACCATGATGTGCATGACAGAAAAAAAAGGCTTGGCCTCCACATCCATGCCTGATTTGCAAGGGTTCACATTCAAAAATTCCAACTTTTCAGTTGAGTGATATTAACCTTGGACACAATGAACAAAAATCTGTTGTACTCTAATGTTTCTGTTACAACCTCAGATGAGGGAGAAAAGTATTATGATGAATACTCAAGAAACCCAGAGAACAAGTGGGCTACGATGTTTGATTTCAGGTACGTAAAATTATGCGCTGCTGTCCTTCTTAAAGCAAAGCTCAAGATTAAAGTTTATTATAAAGTGTTCTATCTTCTCTATCACATACTGTATTATGAGAAACATCCAAAAGAAGGTAGGTCTCAGTAAAAGTAGTAACTACATCATGTTAGTGTGTGAAACTGGTTACTTGTGAGGAGCATTGTAGGAAAGGAAATTGATTTTGCGTAGGTTATAACAAAAAATCCACAGTTCTCTGTTCAGATTTTGCCACAGCAGTGGTTCTGTCTATGCCTTCTCACAAAAAATTCAACATATACTACCATCACTTACAATCTGGCCTTATATTTAAATGACAAGATGCACTGAGAGAAAAAAAAATGTTTTAATTGCTAGCATATCTTACTGGAAATTTATTTAGTTATTTCTAAGCATTAAAACGTTACCCAGTCATTTATCTTAATTTTTAACTTTTAGCACTGCCTTCTATCCTGGAATCAGTTACAGGTAGAGGGGGATAATTAAGGACCACAAAAGCCATTGACAATATCTGGAGTAGCATCACTGGTAGCACATATTCTACCCTTTAGACAACAGCATCACACCTTGAACTTCAGTTCAAGTTATTCTTACAGGTTTGGATGATGTGATGTACTCCTGATACAACAATATGGGAAGATCCATACACGAACTGGGACTTTTGGCAGACTTTTGAGCATGAAAGTTTCAGACAATCAGTTTGACTGCTTACTGTGAACCACAAATCAGGTCTTTCAGATGTTACATTAGAAATCCTCTGGGACCTTCCTTCTGAGATACACAGTTCCAAGTCTTTGACTACACTGGCAAGCACCATGGCCTAACAGAAGACCTGTAGAGAGCAACAGCTGGTGCCAACGGCCTGATCTCCGAGCTATATACATTTCAGGGTTTCTTAATATTTGACTAGTTCAGTTTAAGTCCCACTGAGTGCTCATTTGTGTCTGGAATGCATTAGGTGCACTCCTGTAGCACCTCTGCCAGTTTAGCTTCATCCAAAAGGGATCTACTTCATGCACTCCAACACCACTCCACAGCGTGAATCAAAGCACTATAGGCAGAGATGATGACAGCATTTACTTAAAAAGTGCATCCCTGATCCAAACTATGACACTTAAGTGACCCAGGACCCATGAAGCAGCCTGTGTGGAACGACAAACAAAAATGAGGAGCCTGATTTTTATGCACTGCAATGTCTTAAGATCTGTTATCTGTCTGTGGAGATTTTTTTAAGGTTCATATCCTTACAAAAGACATATACTTCTGGTTAGTGTTAGATCAGCTATACTCAACCATTGCTGAGTCCTGCAGCATATTATGTCTAGTGGGCTTCAAAATCTTGTTCTAATTTTAATAGCCATTGATGCACACCAAGAAAATGAGAGCTGAGTTCAAGCATCCATAACTTGCGAAACTGCATATTGCCATCATGCATCTGATATTCGATGTTTGCCTGAAAGCGGCAGCTGAAAGTGGCTTTAGTTTTTAACTGTATTTTCACTTGTGTGAGCAAAGCTGGAAAACGCAAGCCTTACAGGTGCCAGCACCAGAATCTCCAAGTCGAGATTACGGTTTTCTACAGGTTGGAGAAATGCTTGGGTGCTGGAGACATTTTCACCGTTTCAGGAGCTGATCTGAGCAAAACGGAGATACCGATTTTTAACATCCCCGCTGCCCGTCTCTCTACCCATCCAGCAAAAGCAGTAGCAGTTCCCACGGCCCTTCCTCTCCCTACCCCCGCTCCGCACACGGGTGACTAACGGCTCTGCGTGTCGCGGGCGTGGACCAGTTTCCATGCCAAAAAAAAAAAAAAAAAAAGGCAAAAAAACCGCCATCCGTTAGGTGAAATCCCCCCGAACGACAAGCTGCCGGCTCCTTCCCCGTCCGGGGGGGAGGCACGTCCCTAACGGCCTTGCCCTGCTGCCGGAGGCTGACCAACCGCACCTCCACCTGCCTGCGCTGCCGGCAGCGGAGGTGTCACTCCTAACTCCTGTCCCCTCTCCTGCGGACCGACCTCCCCTCGGCTGCCACCCGCCGCCGCCTCTCTCCCGACACGACCCCCCGGGCCCCGGCCCCGCCACCGCCCGCAGCCCCGCGACCGTTGCTCGGCAGCTGAGAGTCAACCGAACCTGCCGCGAGGGCGGGCGGTGCCCCGGCTAGGGGCGGTGCCATAGGGGGGAAGGATCACGGCCAGCTTCTATTGGTCGAGAAGGGTGTGGGCGTGGCCTGGGGCCAGTTTGCTCCTCTGCTACTGGTGGGATGAGATGTCAGTGCGGGCTCGAGGGCGGGGCCGGGCGGCCAGTGTTGTCGGTTGAGCGCCGCGTTAGGGAGGGACCGGCGGCAGGCAGGGGCGCGGAGTGAGGGGGGGGCGGCGGCGGCGGGCGAGCGAGCCAGCGCGCGCCGCCGGGTGTAACGAGAGCAGCAGCAGCAGCGCCGGAGCGGAGGTAGGGCAGCTGCGCGGGGCCGGGCGAGCGCCGGGAGGTCGGCCCTTGCCCTTCGCCGCCCTCACCTGTCACCTCCCGGCTGCCGGGCTCTTGTTGCTGCTGCTGCAGCGGGGCAGCCCCGCGCCTCACCCCCTTCCCTCGGCTCCGTCTCCTCTCCCGCACCAGCGGCCAGCCGCGCGACTCCCGCCGCTCGCGCCCCCGCCGCCGCTGGGCGGCCGCCGCCCACCCTCCCCCCATCCCGCCGGGAGCCGCTTCCTGGCGCTGCCGCGGCGGGCGCGGGGCCGGTGGGTGTCTCCGCCGGTGAGCAGCGCCGCTCCCCGCTCCGCCGCCGAGGTGCGGCGGGGCCGCGGCGGGCCGAGGGGGCGAGGCTCCGGTGTCCGGTGCCTGGTGGGGTCTGGCGGCGGCGCCGTGTCCGCCTGCCGCCCCTCGCGGGCGCGGCCCCTCCTCGGCCCCGCCGGTCGCGGTCTGACCGGGGTGCCCCGGGAGCTGGGGGGAGGGGGGGAGGGCCGCCGGGGGGATTCCTCCTCCGTTCCGTGCCTTGGCTAGCTTTCCCCTCCTCCTCCCTGCTACCCCTTCCGTCTGGCTGGAGGGGCTCCTGCCTTTTTCTGAAAAGATACTCCTTGGATGATTATGGTTTGGGGGAAGGAGTGTTTCTCTGTTGTTGTTGTGGGTTTTTTTTTTCTGTTTTTTTTTTTTTTAATTTATTTTTTAAATTTTTAAGTCAGTCGCACTATTGCTGAGCTTGTGCGTTTTCTGTGGCAGTTATGACAAAATATACTAGTTGTTATCAGGTAGGTAGGTGGTGATGGAGAGCATCAGAGGGGACAACACCCAGGAGAAGGCTGTTCCTCAGTTTGAGCCGCTAGGAAGAAGAGGGATGCCGGGATTCCTATTGCTGGGCTATTCCTTGATTCTGCTCTCAGGTTTTGTCTTTTATATCGGTTGTGAGCAAGGAAAACTCGGTTGCTGCCCTTGGACGTGAGCATATGGAAGGGAAACGGATTTTTTTAAGGGAGGGTTTTGTATGTTTGCAGCAATGCCTCTTCCTGGACTGGAGGAGCAAGAAGCTCTGTTCCTGTTCCATTCTCTTTGGTGTATGTGAGGGCTCTGCGTGCTGTTGCTGTTGCTGAACTACTCCAGCCTCCCTCTCGGAGATCCTCCTTCTGTCTGCATCGTGTACTGCCTACCATTGCTGCGGCAGGTAGCTGTCTGAAACAGCAACAGCGTGAAACTGCCATAGTGAAATTAGTAATGATCATGCAAATTCCTGTGTGCAGTGCCTTGGGTGAGGGAAGCTTTTACCTGACTTCTACTCAGTAGTCTTGTCAAGATGGTAATACATTAGTCTACAGTCATATTTGGAAGAGTTCTTAATTCTTGCAAGTACATATTTCTTTAGCAAAGCTTTGGAGCATCTCAAATAGCCTGTGAGAGAATATGAAACAGAGGAGGGCTAGGGAAATCCCTTGGCATGCTGATAGATGCAGATAATGAGTGGCCTTCATGTTTTGCAATATTGCAGGAGAGGAGTTTTAAATTGTCCTGCTAGTTTCTTTTGTTGTCCTCATGCCTCTCTGCTGTTTTTCAGGGAGATGTTGAGCACCGCTGACTTCCAGTATGATGAGTGATCAAGTTGTATATTGACAGTTGATAATGGTTTCTTGGCTTGTACAATCTCCTATTCCCACTTCATTTTGCTATCTATAAGGACGTTTCACTGTGGTTTGGTGTTGTGTTTTTTGTTATGTTTTGTTTTTCCAGATCTCAGTGTAAGGGTGTCAAATCTCATGTTTCACCTAGTCTGTTGAGTTTGCCTAAAACAACGTGATCTTTAAGATTTTTCTTGTCTTAGTGTGTCTGTGTGTGCTGACTTAACAGCAGCTGAAAAAAAAAAGCAAGCCTTTTTTTAAAATATACCTGCCTGTAGTAGAAACACGAAGTGCCATTTTAATAGGTGGTTTGAATAATAGAAGTATTGCCTTTTTCTATTGTACAGACTTAAAACACCCACACAGCTAGAGGTAGTATTTAAGATTTCTCTCATTTTGCTCATTTGGCAATAGGAAGGAAAATCTCCCCTTTGCACTTCTGGCAAGATGTTCTGCAAGGAGAGAGCTCTCTGCCTAAAGAAGCCCCTGCATTGATTAACTCTCAGGAGTAGGGACTTGTTTGTCATATTTACCTAAAACTGTAGTATTTAGGGATTTAAATCAAAGTTGTATCAAAATCTTCGTAGCCATGTTTTAGCTCCTCAGAGTTTTCTGGCATACAAAAAAGCCTGAATGATATATTACAATAGGTGAAAGACCATAGTTTATAGAAAAGGGGAGAAAGAAATCTAAAGCTGTAGCAACCAAATGCTGCATAAAGCATGTGCTATACCATATTTCGGAAGTAGATCTTTTGAATTAATTTCAGCCAGTGCTTAGACCTGCAGTTGAAATCAGTTACCATCATTCAAAAGTACACATGTAAGAAATACTTGTGTTAGGCCTGATTCTTAACTTTAATTGAATGTTGACCATTTCAATTAATTTGATGTATAATCCATTGTTGGTTTATGTCAAAGATTTTTTTATTTTAAATGTTTTAGATTTGAACTTCATGGAAGCTGAAACTAGACATTTGTTTTGATTCCTGTTGTCTGACTTGAAAATGAGAGTTGTAAGAAAACCTGTTAGTGTTGAAGCTGATCTGCTCTGGCTTAGTTTTCAAAACTTGAAGTGTTGAAACAAAGAAATTGCAGATCCTTTGTAATGCTCTCATAGATCCCTTCAGTTTAGTTTAATAATGACGAGGGAAAAAATAGACTTAGAGATTCAAATATGTTTACTGTAGCTCTGTATTCCTAACAAAACCCTTGAGAATATCAATTTCATAAGCCTTTTTCACTAGTGAAATAGCTACAGGAAAATGTAAAAAAATATATGGTCAATATAGAGAGAACCTCTTTTTATAAAGAGATTTGGACTAGTCTGTTGGAAACTATTATTGGATTGGTGGCATAGTTAACTGTAGTGCCAGTGGGGTTTGACACTAGCAGTGGCTATTTCTGCTGTATGGAGCAGGACTATGTGAGTGGGAGGAGAGCTAAGGCTGCAAGTACAAGGTGGAATAAGAGAATAATTTCTGTATGCAGAAAACACCCTCTATATATAATGAAAAGCCAGCTCAGTGCTGTTATAAAAATAGCTATTTATAATACTGGCTATATATGGATGCTCTTGAAAACTGTTCACATATAAGCATTAGCTTTCTCTCAAACACACAACACTCAGCAGTAGAGATCTGGAAAGAAGAAAACCCAGCAGTTTTCCTGCATATTATTTAAGCTCTGGATAAGAGATGAATTCTTATTTATGAGAATTTTCTTGTGCTTATATGCTTACTCAGAGCAGAGCATGAACATGGGTCATGAAACGATAATGAGAGGGAGTTACCCGGAAAATATGTTGACATGGAGGATAAATGAAGTCGTCGTGAACTATGTGCTCATCATGTGAAAGGAACAAGAATGGCTTACATTTGTCGTAACTTCTATTTGAGAATTTTAGCACAACTCATGAGCTAAACCTAGGAACTCTAGATTTTTATCTTGATTTTTACATCAGAACGTAAAGGCATGAGACTAATCAGTGACTTGCTGTCACTAAAGAATGTATGTAATATAACGAGTAACAGAGTTTATTTCCTGGTTCCAAATTCTGTATTCCAACTATAATACTTTAGTACTCAGAGATTTGTTTGTGAATGGTAATATCAGCTTTCTGCATTAGAAGCAGTAAGAATTAATTTCATTATGTAGATTAAAATGAGTATTAAACCGAAACATAAGTAAACTGAGGAAATCACTGTTACAACATCCGCTCTCTTGCCGAGTCTGTGCAGTTTCATAATATTAAATATGGATGAAGAAAAAAATGTTAAAACTCTGAATGTTCACAACAGTAATGTATTCAGCTTTTAAAAATAAGCTTTTTCATTTAGAATGTGATAATATATTTCTTTGTCACTGTGTTAAATAAGATATTTTAGTATGGAAATGTCTTGATGAAATAACAAAGAACAAAATAAATTAAAAAGTTCTACATATCTTGAACTCTGTTGCTATAGAAATATTGCATATATATTTTCTTTGTCTTCCCCTCTCTGAGACAACTGTGAGAATTTCATAGGAATAGGCTAGCCTTCAGAGAACTTCCATGCTTGTTTCCTTAAGGCAAAGTAACTTTCAGAAATGAATGTGTAGACTCTCAAGTTAGAGTAGTGTTCTGCTTCTCTGTTTATACGAAGATTGATACCTAAATTATGTTTAGTTACTGCAAAGCCAAAATAATCTATTGCTGTGACTTAAAATGAGAGAAACGTGTATGGAATAAATAGATAATTAATAGATGATGACTTTCTATAATATTTGTCTGCGATACTGAAGTGTTTATGTCTCCAGAAGCTTTTAATTCTAGCTTTAGTGCAATTACATTTATTTTTCTAACACTGCTTCAGAAGAGATGTTAGTGTGTTCCAGTTTGGCTTCAACTTGTATTCCTAATGTAAGCTGATTGAACCTTCTAGTATTAGAGTTGCCCATTCTTGGGAATTATATCTTGGAAATTAGTCCTTCAGTTGATGTGTATTTAACAATAGGATAACTTAATTTAACATTGACACTTACTTTGGAAAAAGAAGATAATCTTGCTGTGGGTTTCATTCACGAGACCTACTTGCTTGACAATATTAGGAAAAAAAAAAAGGGGAGGGAGGGGACGGCCCCAAAGAAACAAACAAAAAACCCAACAAATTTCTTCTCTGAAAAAAACAAAAGGTGAATCAATCCTTAACTGAATCCTCATTATGCCAGTCACATAGAGCTCTGTTATTTTGGTGAATTGTTTTACTGTCTCTGTTATTTGTCTCTGTAGTCATCTGTAAGAAAAGGTTACAGATGTTAATGGTAACGCCCTGCTTCATTCAGCTGAAGGAAAGGGAGGATGTGACTGTAAGGTTCAGTAGACTTAAATATTTATTCAACTATTAAGTATTAAAAGAAAATGGTAAATCTTGTTTTGTTTTAAAATTCAAGCTCCTTTTTTCACCCCCTTCACTTTTCGTAATTAGGTGTCAATGTTTAAAAGTCATCATGTATCGTGGAAACTGTTCATTTCTTAGTGAATTCAGAGAAATGGTTAACCTGGTGATTTATTTGTAGGGAGGAATTCTTATTTAGCTTAGTTCCTTAGAACTGTATTTTGACTGATCTCATCATCTAACAACTGATTGTGAAGCCCTTGTGTTTGTGAGGAAGCTCTTAGTTTCAAACTCGCTGTTGTGATCTTGAAATGGATTTTTTTTAAGTTCCTACTGAATTGATAATTATCTAGGTAACTGCCTGGCATAGAATCAGCATAGAATCACTCAAGAGTTCTTCAGTACATTTGGTTTACTTTGAGTGAGCTTGGTGCTTATGAAGTGAGCAACTACTCAGCTGAAAAGTCCCTCTTACATGTGAAGTAACTGCATAGCTTATTGAATGTACATTGGTTCAGTGCTTTATGGTCTCATCTCTTTCAGACCTTGAGAAAGTAGATCTTTCTGTTTGACCTGTGTGTGATAGACGGGGTTACGTTTTAATTTGTTAGAACAATCTGATTTCATGGCAACAAAATAATTGCCACCTAGTAACTTTTTTAAGCCTAATGACAGAATCATAGAATGATTTGGATTGGAAGAGATCTTAAAGATCATCTAGTTCAAATTTCCCTGCCATGGGCAGGGACACCTTCCACTAGACTGGGTTGCTCAAAGCCTCATCCAGCCTGGCCTTGAACACTTCCAGGGATGGGACAGCCACAACTTCTCTGGGCAACCTGTTCTGGTGCTTCACAGTTCTGAGTGAAGAATTTCTTCCTTATATCTAATCTAAATCTGCCCTCTTTCAGTTTAAAGCCATTGCCTCTTGTCCTATCACTGCATGCCCTTGCAAAAAGTTCCCCTCCAGCTTTCTTGTAGGCCCGCTTTAGGTACTGGAAGGCTTCTAGAAGGTCTCCCCAGAGCCTTCTCTTCTCTTGGTTGAACAGCCCCAACTCTCTCAGCCTCTTCATAAGAGAGGTGTTCCAGCCCTCAGATCATCTTTGTGGTTCTCCTCTGGACTCGCTCCAGCAGCTCCATGTCTTTCTTGTGTTGGGGACTCCAGAGCTGAATGCAGTACTCCAGGTGGGGTCTCCCAAGAGCAGAGTAGAGGGGCAGAATCACCTCCCTCGACCTGCTGGCCACGTTTCTTTTGATGCAGCCCAGGATACAGTTGGCTTTCTGGGCTGCAAGTGCACATTGCCGGCTCATGTTGAGCTTCTCATCAACCAACACCCCCAAGTCCTTTTCCTCACGGCTACTCTCAGTCCATTCTCTGTCCAGCCTGTACTTGTGCTTGGGATTGCCCTGACCCATGTGCAGGACCTTGCACTTGGCCTTGTTGAACTTCATGAGGTTCTCACAGGCCCACATCTCCAGCCTGTCAAGGTCGCTCTGGATGGCATCCCTTCCCTCCAGCGTGTCCACAACACCACACAGCTTGGTGTCGTCAGCAAACTTGCTGAGGGTGCACTTGATCCCACTGTCCATGTCTCTGACAAAGATGTTAAATAGCACTGGTACCAATACTGATCCCTGAGGAATGCCACTTGTCACTGGCGTCCACTTGGACATTGTTCTGTTGACTGTAACTCTTTGAGTGCGACCATCCAGCCAATTCCTTATCCACTGAGTGGTCCATCCAGCAAATCCATGTCTCTCCGATTTAGAGACAAGGATGTCATGTGGGACAGTGTTAAATGCTTTGGACAAGTCCAAGTGGATGATGTCAGTAGCAATATTCTTGTCTACTAATGCTGTAACCTCATCCTAGAAGGCCACCAAATTTGTTAGGCATAACTTGCCCTTGGTGACTTTGTATTGATATATTTATCTTTAAAGCATAGAAACTTTTGAATTGAACTTGAGACCACAGTAAATTTGTGTTAATAAGCTTCCTACTTGTTGCTATGCTTTGTAATCTGAAGAAGGTAATTTTTACTTTTTGTGTAATTCACATCTCTCAAACTCGCTATGTTTGCCTATGTGTGCATCAGCACTATGCTGGTGTTGGTAGAGTAGAATGTCCAGTGTGCCCTGAGTGTTGCAGACTCCTGATGCTTAGTGGTGTGCAGTGCTTTTTTTTCTGTCCTCTCCGTTTTCATCTGGACAACATTTCTAGAGGATGGCAAAGAGGAAACTGTGTTTTGATGAGAGTCCTGTAGTAGATAAGCTTCAAAAGCTTGATTACGCTTGTTCGAAATTCCTGTTAAGCTGCTGCGTTCAGTAGAAACTTTACGGTAGCTGAAAACAAATTGCAGGAAAAGTTTACTGTTCTGTTTTTGGTTTTGAACACTTGGCAGCATTTTGCTTATTCCCTGGAGTTGCTTACTTTTTACAAGGGTATATAGTGATAAGACAAGAGGCAATGGCTTTAAACTGAAAGAGGGGAGATTTAGATTAGATTTAAGGAAGAAATTTTTCACTCTGAGGTTAGTGAGGCACTGGAACAGGTTGCCCAGAGAAGTTGTAGATGCCCCATCCCTGGAAGTGTTCAAGGCCAGGTTGGATGAGGCTTTTGGCAACCTGGTGTAGTGGAGGGTGTCCCTGCCCATGGCAGGGAGGTTGGAACTAGATGATCTTTGAGGTCCCTTCCAACCCAAACCGTTCTATGATTCTATGGTTTGTGTGCATGCAAGGTTATACACATGTTCAACTTCAGTTGTGTTGCATATGGAGAAGTGTATGCAGGATTGGGGCCCATCTGGCTTTGGTTTTTATGTGACCCCCTTCAGGGATGAAAAAATCTTAAAACTGTTAAAACATACAACACCTCATAGAGTATATGAAACTGTTTTTAATCACACATCTTGATTGATATTTTGAACCATATGAATTTGAAATAGTTGGTAGGCATACTGGCAGCTCTAAAGTGTTTTCTGTGTTAGAATATACTTTAGGAATGAAAAATAGAAAATGGGCATAGATTTATGATAACTTCGAACAAGTTCACTTTTTGTTATGTACCACTTGAGATCAAAAAAAGTTTGATTTGGTTATGAATTGCTTAGGTATAGAACGATTCATCTAAAAGTTAAAGCCGTGTTAGTCAAAGAGTAGGCAATTGTCATAGCACTGACCATAGATGTTAGTAATTTTCAGTTGAGAACCTCAGAACATACACTTTTTAAAAATGATACTTTTTTTGTTGCAAGATGGGTGTTCACTGAAGTGAGTCTGAATCTATTAATAAACATAGAATATTCCCTCCCTGACTTTCTACTGCTGTTTTTAATGGGATTGCTTAGGGTACGTTGAAGTGATAATTGACATCAGGGATGGAAGAGGGGCCTCAGGAGGTTGTCTAGTTAGATCTTCAGCTCAAAAGCAGTATTTTCCTAAAAATATTTATTTGTAAAATATTGCTAGGAAGCATTTGTGTAAAATTAAATTATTGTTCTCTTTCCAGGGCACCTTTTTTTCCCCTCACTATGCTCAACTAATTTTAATGGCACTGCTCCATTACCTTCTTTTGAGCATTTGAAAGGAGAGTTCCAGCTAAACGGGTGCAAAGGTCTATGGTACAAGCATGTTTTTTTTCTTTTTGACTCTGGTCTCCCTCATTTTTTTTTCATCCTCAATGTTGCCATCTCCTTGTTTGCTTAACCTTTGCAGAAATGTTTCCAGTCTTCCTTGCCTTGCTTGACAGACGAGGATGGAGTTGCAGTATCCCCAAATCCACCACTCCAGACATGCACATGTAGTATGTTGTTATCTATTTACATCTGTAAGCTTTAAAAAACCCAAAGAAACCCCCCAAATATCTCACCTTATCTAATCTTTGTATGAAAACACCTACAATGAGTCTATGCTCACTTCAGAAGTTTCATGCTTTAAAAACTTAAGTCTACCTTATGGACCTCTTCACACTTTCCTGATCCATCTGTTCATCTAGCACAGCTTCTTCTCTAGCCCTTCACACAATCTTAGGCTGTTGAAATGCAAGACGCCTTTGCAGATCCTTTAATTGGTAGTAGTCTTTATTTTTATTCCTCTACATCTTTTTGTATTTCTTAAAAAAAAAACCCAACCCAACAAACACTGCTCCCCCCCCAACCAACAAACCAAACCAAAAAAACCCACCCTAAAATCTTTTTTTCCTTTTTTTGTTGGTGTTATTATTACAAAGGATGTTTTCAATTACATGCCATTATGATGTTTTTATGCAACCATTATTTTTCTACTTAACTGTGAAATCTTGTTTGGGTACAGCTTGTGTTTAAAGATAGTTATTTATGGAGCGCTGTAGCTCTACATCGTGATGTACAGTAAGTAATGTGTTGTTCCGGTAAGTCTATAGACTAAAGCTACTACTTTATGCAGTATATCCTATTATAAAACAGAAAACCTTGAAGTGAGGAGTGGCTAGTGCTGATGAAATACTTTGTGGAACAGGTGGGACTTCAAAGTTTTATTTTAGTTTGAGGGAAGATTGCTTATGCAATTGTTCCATCTGTCCATCCATCTGTCCGTTAACCTATCATCCCATCCTGCCAGTAACTTCTGAACCAATTGCTCAATTTCTAGTCAACTTTGGCAGAGGGGCAGTCTTCTCCATTGCTGTTGCTGACATACAGGTCTTATGGAAACAGGCAGATGGTTGGAGAAGAGACTGGGCAAGAAACGGGAGGAACTCCGTTCTGTGTCTGTGGTCAGCCTGTAGTAATACGTGGTCATGCCATTTGCTGCCTTTTGCCAAGCTAGTATGCAAAGTGAATGTAGTATGCAAGCTGGGAGAGGCATGAGGCTGATGTGATAGGTTGTCCCATTGTGCATAATGGGGGGGATATCACAGGGGCAATAATCTGGGGATGATATTCTAGGAGGGAAGTAAGGCACTCTTGTGGGTAGACATGGGACCCAGAGTTACTGTGGGAGACCTGTTGGACATTGCCTGATGTAGGTTATGCAGAAGTTTCCGTCTTTAAAGGAAATAGAGGGGAGAGCTGCTCGTTTAAAACCTAGTATAAAGAGCACGGAAAAGGAGAGAATTGTAGGTGGAATAGAAAACATGTCATCTGATGTACGTGGGTAAAAGGTTGTACATATTCTGCAAAATCAGTGACAAAAATATGAACTTGATGCAGGAAGATGGGTGTCAGCCAACCAGGAGGAACTTCAAACATAGAACCTCATATATAGCACAGAGGGGGATTAGAGAGAAAAGAGGTGCTGTAGCACAGCAAAACAAATTGAAATCACAGAAATATTTCTTGAAAAACTTGGAGGGCTGAAATGTTTTGTTCAGTTTAGGATTTCAAGAATTCTGCAACTTCAACACAACAAACGGGTTGCTTGACTTCATTAAAAAACTGTACTATTGCTATAAATAAAAGTAGATTTTGGTGACGGTGACAGTGTGGGATGCTCACAGTAATAGTAACAAAACAATATTTTCAGAAGGTGAACCTTGACTCTGCTTTTCCTAAACAAAGAGCTATTCCTGTCATTTGGAGATCGTTAAGTCTGTTTCAGTAAATTCTATACATATTGACATTTTAGTTGCCTAAAGCTCTGTGAGTGAACGGCATATTTGAAAATAATCATGACCTTACTTCTGTTAACCTAGTTGTTTTTCAGTTGCTTCTGCTGACTCAAATTATGTATATTATTGATGTATATTTGTAATTAATTTATTTGAAACTGAAGATTATTTTAACTATAAGTTTGGAGACTGGGCGATGTTTCCTGGTTTTTGTTGTTGTGTTGTGTGTTTTTTTTTTCTTGTGGGGTAAATCAAATTTCTTTATGCATGTGACCATAAAATACAGTGACTAAAATTTTGTTGCAAATAATATGTATAGATGAAGGGAGATAGGAAGGTATTTTTATTAAGACCAAGGTCTCCTCAGCTTTGATCGTACAAACAGCCCTTGGAGGCCAGGAGGCCTATCCTGTATTTTTCCACACCAGTAAAATAGGTGACCTTTTTGTTTGACTGTTCCAGTTATATTCACTTAAAATAACATTTGAGCTATTGTTCGCTGTTCATTGAAAATGGAATGGCAGATCAAGCTTGTTAGCTTGCTCTTCAAAGAAATTAACAAAGAGGAAATATGCTGTCCTTTTAAATAATTAGACTACGTCAAGCTTCAATACTAGTGAAAAAAAGATTGTTCAGTTATAGAAAATATGAATAAACAGTCTTACTCTAATAAATTTATTTTCCCACTCTAAAATAAATAGCTATGTATTTTTTAAAAAAGTGCAAGTTCTTTTTTAACATCTCATAGGCTTTTAAAGAATTTCTTAACAATAGTTGTAATGTTCACTTTATGGCTATCAAACTTTTCTGGATTTTTCTTACATTGCTTAGGGTTTGCTTGCTTCCTGATTTTGTCATTATTTTTATTTTTGTTCTCTTTTTACTTTATGAAGTACAGCAATAGTTAGAACAGAACAGTCCCCTCCAAAATGCGCAAGCTGCCAAGCCCCGTGTACCTTCATGCCCCATGCAATCCCATGCACATGCAACAAACATACATACCCCCAAATCTGTGGAATACCTGGTAGTATAAAATGCACAAGGTTGAGATGGTGTAGGGCATGTAATGCATGAAAATGAGTGTGGTTTTATACCATCGAATCTTGAGGGTGGAGGCTGTATGATGGGACCCGCATCCTAATTTGTGCTTATGGAAGTTGCTGTATAGCTAAATGACTACTTTCACTTTCTTCCATCTGTTGTTAATGTAAGTAATACTTAGAAAGGAAAATATGCCATCTTTCCTATCCTCAAAGCTAGTTTTGCATACAATGCTGAGAATTAAATAGTGGAAGCTGGGTTACCATAGTGGAATGGATGCAGGGATGAAAATGAGACTCTCTCACTGAGCGTTTTTCAGGTTTATCATCTGCTGTGAAGGCCTAACACGGGACACCTGTGCACTAGGTCTTATGGAAGACTATGTGCCCTGTGCTGGGCCATGTGATTGAGAAAAGTCTGGCACAAGGCTGTGGTAAGAGGTTGCCCCTGTGGATGGGGCTCCACTAGCCTTGAGCCTTCCTGGTCAGGGTGAAACACTGCCTGGGTGAACTGTGCAGCCCAAGCACGGGTACTATTCCGTGGATAGCAGTCCTTGTGCCGCGCTGCTGATGTTGGAGAGGATATGTCGTGCTAAAGGTTTAAACTGCAGAGCTGTGGATTCAGTTTAGTGTTCAAAGTGTGGGATTTGACAGCTCTGTATGTAGCATATATATTTGTGCGATGTTAATTTATGGGCTTTTTTTGTCATTTCATGGCTCATTCATATCCCTCAAGATGAAAATCCAGTCTACCTGTGAAGCTGAAATAATTGGATTTTATTTCAGATGCAGTGATAGATGAAGATTAAAATGGACCTCTAGAATCAGTTACATTTGTGAGACTGATGGTGAATTTTCCCTAACCTCCTTTTCCTTGTCTGGTAAACTTTATCATTTTATTTAGGAACTGCTGGACAGTTTAAAAGAAATTGTAGGCTTTCATATTCGTTATATACGGCAGACTGTGGTGGTGAAGTTCCTCTGCCGAAAACCAGAAATAAATTTGAACATGATGCGAATTGCTTAATATCTGCCAAAGCCTGGTAGTTACATAGAACAGATTTTCATCATGATAGCACAGCAGAAGTGGCATTATGGTATCCTTTTAATTGGAGTTTAAATCTGGAAGGAAAATATCGAAAGCCGAGGTTGTTTTTAACATGTAATAACGAGTGCATGAAAATGCTTTTGTCTAGTTGCATTTTGCAAGCAAAAGCACGAGTATATTACTGTAGCGTGGTATGTGCTGTGCTCATGTTTAGGTTCTGTAGGGCTACTGGTAGAGCAGCAAATGATGCTGGGCATGTAAGTATGTGTAGGCTAGAGAATTTCCTGTGATGCTTGCTTTAAGATTGACTCTGAGAGTACAAAAATGTATGAAATATACTATTAACACTCTACAGCTTTATTATAAATCACGCTTAAATTATTTGCTACAAAATCAGATTTTAAATTACAAAAGCCTTGTTTCATACTGTACCTAATCTAGCTTGGCTAAAAAGTGACTCTTGGGGATGTCTCGCTGCTGTTTCTAGTATTACTGCATGTCACCGATTCTCATATGGACGACTTCTGTAGTCGTTTATGATCCTTTATGTGGAACTGCCAGTGGTGATGTATTGATATTGGGAAAATACTGGATTTTTTTTTTTTAGTTCAACAAATATACCTTTTGTGCCTTTGGTGTGGAATATTTAAGAAATAGAGAAAATGGCAACATATTAACAGCTTATTTTTCCCCTGATTGTTTTTTTTTTTTTTAGAAAACTGAAAGCACTTGTAAAAAGACCACAGATTATGTTGAAATTTTTGTCCTTTAGTACGCCTCCAAAATCCATGAACTGAAGAGAAATTATCCAAAAGGTATATGGAATACCTCAGTTTGAAGTGAAGTGTTCTTAAATAATTTTCAAAGAAATTTTCTGGAATATGTGTGTATCATATTATTAATTTTTTTTCTACTAACTTCTTCAGTTTGATAAGTCTTTTTCCCATGTCTCTGATTAATTGAAGACAAATGGACATTCTCTTTTGAACATTGTTCCTTTACAATACAGAATAATTTGTTGTGCTTGTCAGTTTTATAGTTGTTATAACACATTAAGACACTGTCTAAGAATTCTACATGAGGAAAATAATACTGCCAGGTAATTAATAGCAAAAAAAAAAATATTGGAGGAGGAAAAACATAGATCAAACTAATCTAAAAAAAATGAAAGCAAGTGTTGAGTAATTGCACTGCAGTACCTAAGAGCAATGTAATCTTCTTGAAGGAGAAACATACAAAATAAGTTTCTGAATTGATTTTGAGTTAAGATGTCAGTAGTGGGGTGAGAGAATACTGTGCACATGCCAGTGCTAGCTATGTATGGTACAGCTGTGAGTGGGGTGCTACAAAAAGGGGAGTATATGTCAAGGTAACACTGGACTAAATTCCAGACGAGTAAGAGTTCTAGCGTGCAGACGTTGACTATCACTTACTTTGGTTCAAGTTACTGTGCTTCTAAAATGTTGTGAACATGTCGTACCTGAATTAAAATCTAAACACTATTAAATGTACATCCTTATGACCCTTTCCTTTAAAAATAGGACTTGATCCTTGTGTAGTGTGAAACATTAGTTAAATTGCCAGATAATTAAGAATTATTTGCCTGCATTTGTTACATATTGAAAGCTGTATCTCTTCTGTCAGCACTTTTGAGAGTCAATTTTTGCAAACAAGTAGTCTGAGCTTTTTGTTTAAAATTTTAAATAATTTAAAATTATGAGACATCAAGTAAGCATAGGATATGTGTTTTTTAAATTTCCCTCATGCCTTCGAGGAGTTCAGGTAATGTGTGCTGTGGTATAAATGGCTCTAACTAATTGTTCTAAGATATTAAGTGAAGTAAATAAAATGTATTAAATTTGGAAAGAGTGGCAAAATAGACATGGTTTTAAGAAAGGAGTTGTGCTGAGCGTGACCTGAAACAATACTTTGAGTTCCATGAATGGACTTATTTAATTGCCTTGTTTTGCATATCTTCTTTTAAGATATTTGTGAAACAAGTTGGAGAGCTACAAATTGGAGGAAAACTTGAGAAATCTATAGCATGCTTATACCTTTTGGTAGAAACTGTGAACATCCTGGACTGTATCCGAACTTGTTATGTAGTTTTCACCTTTGTTGCTTGGCTCTGTTCAGGATGATGCCTTTGTTCTTTCATGCACCGCTATTCATATGCTGTTCGTAAAGTTTCAAGGTAGAAAAGTGGTCAGTGTTTTCTTTGATGCTTATTTGTAATGATTCTTTTACTTAGAATATAATCATCAAGTAGCCCTTTTGCAAAATAACAAACATGATTTCCCCCCTCTAATTATATGGTAATACTATAAGCTATCCTGGTGTTGTATTCCTTGTAGTTGAGGCAGAACTTAATTGAATCAGAGCTGGAGGATGCAAACAGCAGAAGTTTTCATCTATTCTACTTAAGAAACCTGAAGGTAGAGCTTAAGTGTAAATGAGTTTTGCTAGTGGATATACTGAGAAGGCATTTTAGGTAGATTTTGCAGCTTCAATGACATGAGGTGGGTGTTCTGAGTGGACCTCAGAGTGTCACTGCTCCTATCTCCACATATAGGAAGTTGTTTGGAACTTATTAATTTTCTTTTTTTAAATTATAGGGAGTGTGGCTTACTGAGTGGCTCAGCGTTTTATATTACTGAATAGGAACCAAACTATAAAAGACTCCCTAGGCTGTGGGCTACTTTTAAGATTGAATGCTGAAGTATGCTGAACTGTTTTGTTCAGTGATAATTGTCATTTCTCCATAGAAGTTCCAGTAATATGTCCTTTAATGTTTTGCCCATTTGTATTAAAGAGATGAAAGGTTAGCATGATGCTTCAGGGAGTTTGTTTGTGATTAGTGTATATTTTCAGTTGTTCTGTACTTTTTTTTGTTTTTCTCTGATGCAATTTCATGGAATATTGCAGCCTGTCGTTTCTTGTTGGGAAATATTGCCCAAATTATGAATGGCTTACTGCCTAGTGATGCATTTTAATGAAGAATACCGTTTTATGCTGTGGTTTGCTTTGAACGAATTTGTTTATTTCTGAGACCTTGGCATGTCTTCCAGTGAACCTCTAGAAGATATGATGAAGATTAGTGGTAAAAACGATCCTTTTTTTTGTTGTGGTTCTATTTTAGGATTGCTGCCATGGAGGGCAACTGCTGAGTAGGGTAAGTTTAGAAAGTGAATGGGGATTGTTTTATCTATTAAGAATTATGTGAGAATGAAGCTGTTACCACATTTTTCTGGATTTGTTTGTTATGACTTTTTATGTACTTTTCAGTAGCTTAACCATTGAGTTCTGGAAATTATTAAGAGTATATCATGAATTGCTGTCGAAGGGAGTTTGTGGATGGTAGTCCTTTTTCTAGAGAATAAGATGATTTTGTAGGATTTGGCTAAGTTTTTTTTTTGGTAAGACTTAGTCCTTGATATTGTAATGTATATTTAGTGAATATTAACCACAGAACTTTGAGTTCTTTTCTAACAACTGTATTTGTAGTGGGTGTCTAATAAGTAAATGGAGTGAGTGTTAGGAGTTGGATCTCGCAGCTCTTCTGTACCCAAATTCTCTGTGAAGAGAGGGTTTAAAGGTTTTATTTCCTAACTTCTCCTGGCTTGTAAAAGAGAATAACAGCCTCAGCACCATAATGAAATAAAGTTGGAGTCCTGAATCCATATAGTGTTCAAAAGTTGTTTATCTAGAGGTTACAATACTCTTGTCTTCTGAAAAAGTAAAGCATTTCTTTTATGACTTTGTGTTGTTTAGTAACATAGTTGCTTAATATGGTTTTCTGTGAGAAGCAAGGTGTTAGTTTTGGGCTATTGTGAGCACCTCAAAATCAGAGCTGTCCTGTATATAATTTGTTCAAGTGGAGAAGAAAAAGTCAGTTATTTAGTATGTGTTGTTCAACCGCATAGTGCATTTTTTCATCATACATTTAATCATTTTGTTCTCCTAATTAGGACACAAAAACCCCACTATGATCTTGACAATATAAAGAATAGAATAAATCAAGATAATATCAAGATCAAGATAATATCAGATCTTGAAGGCTGAAGGTCTGGCAGTAATTAAGTCATAATTACATAAACTTCACATTTCTAGCTTTGCGGTTCAGTTGTACTCCTGTATATGAGAAAATAAAATAAATGAAGTTAGAGTATCACTTACATGTAAAATATGCAGGTAGTGCATATTTGAGTTTAAGCAATAATTAACAAATAAGGTGATAGGATGTGAAAATACTAAGAAGGGAAGCATTGCCTTTGAGATTGGGGGAGGAGGGGAAAGTCTTTCGCTGTAGTGTAGCTATAAACACATTTTACAAATACTGTAACTCAGGAACAGCAGGCTAATTTGCTTTTTCAGTAGTGGGAAATACATCTCTAGTGAGATCTGCTTTTACACTCTGGTTTACAGACATCTTAATCTCTGTAGTTCTTGAATTTTCCAGTGTGAGTTATTCTGTTTGCTAGGCTTCTATGATTCTGAAATTTTTTGGAGGGCTTCTGCAAATGTTGCAGTAAATTAGGGAGAGGAAGGAAAAAAGTCTTGGTTGGGAAAAAATCCTAGTGAAATACCAAGCTTCTGTGTTATTTTAGCAATAAAATATAAGAAATATAAGAACTTCGTGCTTAGATGCCAGTTGTGTGTGCTGTGTCAAGTTGAAATAGAAAAAAAGTCAGTCTGCACTGTGCATACATTCATTTTCACTACAGCAAAAAAGATAAGTGTAAAGTCATTTCAGTCTATTTCTGTTCCTCTGGTTTGAAGTTCTCTTTGAAGTGAAGCCAAACCTTTTTTTACTCTTAAATAGAATTGCACTGTTTTCTATTACCCAGTATCAAATTAGATTAGATGATTACTTTCTTACAATAGTCTACTTGTATGATGCAGAAATACTATGCGTATAGTTTATAAATGTGAGATGATCATCTTAAAGGAGAAAGTCCTTTGTATGGTATGTGAGTTTTTAATCTTTTTGGTTTTGTCTTGTGTTGCCCACTTTTCTTCTCCAAGTATGATTTGCAAACTCTTCAATTATAATATTAAGAAAGTGTCACTTGAAAATTGTAGTGAACTATGTTTTATCAATTGAATTTTTTTTTTTTAAAAAGGACTGAAACTAGTTAGCTAAGTGTCTTTTAGTCTTGCTGCTTTTCTGACAGTCACCTTTAGATAGTTAAAATACACAGTCAAATTTTTAAGAATAAAAAAACTCTAGCCTTACTATTTTGTTTAAAAATGTGTCTATGATAGCTTGTCCATAATGATGACAGTAATAAAAGAAAATACTGAACTAGAACTATTCCCAGAAGTGTTATTTGCTGTCAGATAGCCTGGAAAAAAACAGAACGATGCAAGGTGTTGTAATAGTAAATCGTATTTTATGCATAGGAAGTCTATCCCAAATTAACTGGAAAAGCTGATGCTCATTTTCTTGTTTCAGATGAGGCAATAATGCGTTGATAGGTACTTTGAAAGAAGAGAACATGCAAGAATTCATTCACCTCTAGAAGACTGATATGTGTATGTAAAATTGGTACTACTTAATGGGCTTTCCTAGAGGGTATTAAGTGTAGCAAGTTCTACTTTGTTAGTGATCTTCTACATATGGAAGCTCTTTTATTCTGCTGCACTTGCCTGTGACTAACATCTTACTACATGGTGGTATTATGAGATTGCTATCAGCAGCCTTTAAAATTTTTAATTCTGATTTTTATTAAGGTATATTTCATAACTGGAACTCATACACATATGAACTCTTGTTCTCAGGCCAGTAATAGAAAATAAAAATTCACTGTTACTGCCTGTGGGGTTTGCTTTACACCACAAGATCATGTGACGATGTCTTCAATGTTAGTGCTTTATCTATGTTTTTCTACAACTGGGTCTGTATAATACTAGTTTACTCTGCATATTTATGGCAGATATAAGATACAGTAAAGAAAATGCGTGTATTGTTTAGAATCAACTGTCTACAAGACATAGTTTATTTGGTGGTGAATATAGGATTCTGTTGTTAATACCACGTTTGTGTGATAATCAATGCAAACACGTTGAAGGACGTGAGAAAATACTGAGAGTGGTAACTCTATATTGTTCTATGTTTTTTTATCAGTTAAGCGAAGAGTTGCTTTTAAAACAGAAAGAAGTAAGTGTCCCTTCTTTTCAGGACTGCTGCCGTGTACTAACTTGATGTTAGTGGTCAGGATTCCTTATGTACTTGGCATATTACACTTAATAGCTATCAGATCAGTGTAAGAGTAGTGTACTTCAAAGGACAAAGGTCAAAAGATAGTTACTGTTGTTTGAATATTGCAAATCTGCAAAAACCAAAGGGGTGAAAGAATTATTTGAAGACATAAGCAGATAAGGGATAGAATCATAGAATGGTTTGGATTGGAAAACTCCTTAAAGATCATCTAGTTCCAGCCCCACTGCCATGGGCAAGGACACCTTCCACTACATCAGGTTGCTCAAAGCCTCATCCAGCCTGGCCTTGAACACTTCCAGGGATGGGGTATCCACAGCTTCTCTGGGCAACCTATGCCAGTGCTTTACCACCCTCAGAATGAAGAATTTCTTCCTAATATCTAATCTAAATCGACCCTCTCTCAGTTTAAAGCCATTGCCCTTTGTCCTATTACTAAATGCCCTTGTAAAAAGTCCCTCTCCAGCTTTCTTGTAGGCCCCCTTTAGGTACTGGAAGGCTGCTAGAATGTCTCCCTGGAGCCTTCTCTTCTCCAGGCTGAACAGCCCCAACTCTCTCAGCCTGTCTTCATAGGAGAGGTGCTTCAGCCCTCGGATCATCTTCATGGCCCTCCTCTGGACCTGCTTCAGCAGGTCCGTGTCCTTCTTATGTTGGGGCCCCAGAGCTGAATGCAGTACTGCAGGTGGGGATCTCACAAGAGTAGAGGGGCAGAATCACCTCCCTCGACCTGCTGGCCACGCATCTCCTGACAACAAGCTTTCAGCCTAGCTGTGTTTAAATATCGCAGTGTTCTGTTTCGGTTAGTAAGCTTAAATGAGAATTTCACAGTATTGAAATCTATTGAATTTTAGAACAATTGAGAGGAAGAAAGGGAATTCTTTTTGACTTGAAACACAATTCTACAAAAGTGTGCAACAAATGTGCTATTCTCCCTTCTCTCCCTGCCCTGTTCGACTCTATTTTTGGAGCAAAAGTTCTAAGTCGTTCATATAGCTGAATTGCTACACTTAATGGCACTGACTGATAAAATGAGAATAATCATCCCTGACTAGATGCAATTGTAAGAACACAGATAAACTGTGACTACAGCTATAACTTAATAACTTTTGAAATTTCTAGGTTCCTGTGTTCTTTCAGACAGATACAGCTTAGCATTATTTTCAATATTCAGTGAAAGCAGTTTGAAGACATAGTAGCACTGAGGTGCTCTAATTGTTCTGCACTTCATGTGAGCTGTTCTAGGTGAAGAATCCTATAGTCCTTTGTAAGTTTTTCTAGGATCTTAACCTCTTTTGTTGGTATTTTTATGTAACTCTGTTTAGGTTCTTCAAACAAGCTATGTGCTTTGTGGCTTTTTAATAATGAATGTGACACTTTTAGAAAAAAAATCTTTTGAACATATGACTGAATTATTACAGTCTTTTTGGATTAACTGTTGTGACTCTTGGTTAGCTAAGGCAGTTTGGTTTTTAGCTTGTTCTGTTCCTTAGAGCTATACTCTTTTTACCACAAGGTAAGGCTAATAGGTTTTAAGTTCTGGAGTAGCTACTGTAATCAACTGCCTCTGTCTGCTGCAAACCAATTTATAAAACTCCATCCAGTAATTTGTGTGTAGGGATGATAAACATAGAGTTTGAGCTAAGCTAATCTTTACTTGCTAGTCCATGTTTGGTAAATTATTCTTGTAACATGAAGAGTAATTTAATACAACTATCTTATTGTCAATGTCACATCAAATGATGCCCTTTTCAGCTTTTGGACTGTCTTGTTAAATAGATGTTTTGTCAAAGTACACAGAATGGGACTCTACTGAAATCTGCACCTGAGGAAGAGATTATCTGACTTGAACACAATGAGGGCGATAGCATGTTGGAGGGGGTTGTGTCTGTATGGGGCAGGGTCTTTGGGAGACTATGCAGGGTTGTTTTACATGCTTGTAGCATTCTTAGGCTATACTCTATGTTCTCTTTTGGTTGTTGTCAGAAACCAGATGCTGGATTTGGTAGACCTGTGGTCAAGCAAGCGTAACTTCTTTCCCCCCCTAGGGGTGCGGTGGGGTCGAAAGCCCAACTTACGTGCTTCTATACGAACGCACACAGTATGGGCAATAAACAAGAGGAACTGGAAGCTCTTGTTATCCGGGGAAACTATGACATAGTTGCCATCACTGAAACATGGTGGGATGACTCGTATAACTGGAGCGCTACCATGGATGGCTACAAGCTCTTCAGGAGGGATAGGAGAGGTAGAAGGGGTGGCGGGGTTGCCCTGTATGTAAGGGAAGGTCTAAACTGTTTAGAGTTAAACGTTGGGGATGACTTGGTAGAATGTCTGTGGGTGAAAATCAAAGGGGGGCCTATGAAGGCGGATATTGTAGTGGGAATCTGCTACAGGCCACCCTATCAGGACAGTGAGACTGATGAGCTATTCTTTAAACAACTGGGGGAAGTCTCGCGCTCACTAGCCCTTGTCCTTATGGGTGACTTTAACCTGCCTGATGTCTGTTGGAAGTATAACATGGCAGTCAGGAAACAGTCTAGGCGGTTCCTGCAGAGTGTGGAGGACAACTTCCTATCACAACTGGTCAGTGAACCGACTAGAGAAGGTGCTTCCCTAGACCTGCTGTTTGTGAACAGAGAAGGTCTTGTGGGAGATGTGAAGGTTGGAGGACGCCTGGGGCATAGTGACCACAAGATAATAGAATTCTCAATTCTAGGGGAAGTTAGGAGGGGGAACACTAAAACGGCCAAGCTGGACTTTGGGAGAGCTGACTTTGGGCTGTTTAGAAGTCTGATTAACAAAGTCCAATGGGAGACAGCTCTCAAGGGTAAGGGGGCGCAGGAGGGATGGTTGCTATTCAAAAAGGAAATTCTGGAGGCACAGGAGCGAGCTGTCCCTGTGTGCTGGAAGTCGAGCCGCCGGGGTAGAAAACCAGCTTGGATGACAAAGGAGATTTGGGAACATCTCAAAAGAAAAAGGGATGTCTATAGGTCTTGGAAGAATGGGCAGGCATCCAGGAATCAATACAGGGAGGAAGTTAGGACATGTAGGGAGATAATCAGGGGGGCAAAAGCCCAATTGGAACTTAGACTAGCCAGCTCTGTAAGGGACAACAAAAAGTCTTTCTATAAATATATTAATAACAAAAGGAGGGCTAAAGATCACCTCCAGCCCCTACTGGACTCAGGGGGTACATTAGTCACTAGGGATGAGGACAAGGCTGAGGTCCTTAATGCCTTCTTTGCCTCAGTCTTTAATAATAAGGTCAGTAGTTCCCAGGTGAGCTGGCCTTCGGTGTCTGAGAGCAGGGAGGGAGAGCAAATCGAAGCTCCTGTGATCCAAGAGGAACGGGTCAAGGATCTGCTCCTTCGGCTGGATGCCCACAAGTCTATGGGGCCTGATGGTATCCACCCGAGAGTCCTGAGAGAGCTGGCGGATGTCATTGCCAAACCCCTGTCCATTATCTTCGGGCAGTCTTGGCTCACTGGGGAAGTTCCGCTGGACTGGAGGCTGGCGGACGTTACCCCCATTTACAGAAAAGGACGGAAGGAGGATCCGGGGAACTACAGGCCTGTCAGTCTGACCTCGGTGACGGGCAAAGTCATGGAACAGGTTATCTTGAGTGCTATTAATGAGCACATACAGGTTAACCGAGTGATGAGGCCCAGTCAACATGGGTTTATGAAAGGCAGATCTTGCCAATCAAACCTGATCACCTTCTGTGACAGGGTAACCTGCCTGGTTGACGAGGGAAGGGCTGTGGATGTAGTTTTCCTTGACCTCAGTAAAGCCTTTGATACAGTTTCTCATAGTGTTCTGGTGGAGAAACTGATAACTGCTGGCCTGGATAGGCACACCCTCCTTTGGGTTAAAAACTGGCTGGATGGCCGGGCCCAAAGAGTGGTGGTAAATGGGGCTAAATCCGGCTGGAGGCCGGTCACCAGTGGGGTTCCCCAGGGCTCAGTGCTGGGTCCAGTTCTGTTTAACATCTTTATCAATGACCTGGATGAGGGAATTGAATGTACCCTCAGTAAATTTGCGGACGACACCAAGCTGGGAGGCTGTGTCGATCTGCTTGAGGGTAGGGAGGCCCTTCAGAGGGGTTTGAACAGACTGGATAGTTGGGCTGAGGCCAATGGCATGAGCTTTAATAAGGCCAAGTGCAGAGTCCTTCACTTGGGGTATAAAAACCCCAAGCATCGCTATAGGCTCGGTGAAGAGTGGCTGGAGAGCTGCCTGGCGGAGAAGGACCTGGGGGTCTTGGTTGACTACCGGCTTGATATGAGCCAGCAGTGTGCCCAGGTGGCCAAAAAGGCCAATGGGATACTGGTGTGTATCAAGAATAGTGTGACCAGCAGGAATAGGGAAGTGATCCTGCCCCTGTACTCGGCACTGGTGAGGCTGCACCTGGAATATTGTGTCCAGTTTTGGGCCCCTCGCTTTAAGAGAGATATTGAGCTCCTGGAGTGAGTCCAAAGAAGGGCGACGAAACTGGTCAAGGGGCTGGAAAATAAAACTTATGAGGAGCGGCTGAGGGAGTTGGGGCTGTTTAGCCAGGAGAAGAGGAGGCTGAGGGGAGACCTGATTACAGCCTACAAATACTTGAGAACAGATGGTGGGAAGGTAGGGGAAGGGCTCTTTACATTAGTGTTGGGTGATAGAACAAGAGGAAATGGGTATAAGCTTAGTCAGAGGAGATTCAGGTTGGATGTTAGGAAGTATTTCTTCTGTGAAAGGGTTGTCAGCCACTGGAATAGGCTACCCAGGGAGGTGGTTGAGTCCCCATCCCTGGATGTGTTTAAGAATAGGGTGGATGATCTACTTAACGATATGGTTTAATGGGGATTAGGGATGGTTGGACTCGATGATCTCTAAGGTCTTTTCCAACCTAGAAATCTATGAATCTATGAATGTTCTTGGAAGACTGGATCTTAGTAAAGATCCATTTTTTGGACAGGTGATAATACTTCATATAGACTCATATTATGTCATCAGTTCCATAAATCTCTGAATTACCCATGATCTACAGGTCTTAACTTTGTAAGTAATGATCTACTTTTGGTTTAAAAAAGCTGAACTGTAGGAGCATCTAAAGATCTCTAGAGAAAATTCAGTAGCCTGAAAGGCACAGATCCTATGCTTATGAAAAATGCATAACACTTTGAAGATGCTGCCTATATTCTTTCTTGATTTGAGGAGCTGGAGAGGGATTTTTAAAAGACACTGAAAATTTGATGACCTAGATGTATTGATTGGATCTTGGGTCCCTAGTCTGATTCTGTATTTAGCACGTACTTTTTTTATTGTTACAAATAGGTTTTTTACTTTCTTCACTTAGTCTGAATTGGTAGCTGTGAGGAAATCTTTTGACTTGTGTAAAACACAAGGTGACTCCCAAAAAAGGTGGAAGAACCAGTACTAGAAGCAAATAGAGGAGGAAAAAGTAGCAGTATCTTTCCATGGTCGCTAACTGAAAAGTGGGCAATAAATAGGCATTTTGGTTTTTGTTCTTTTTTTTTATTAAGGTGTTTAGAAGTACCAATTTTAACCTTTGCTTAAACTGCTAGTCTTATGCCTGACTGTTCACTGTGTGAATTACTGGGTTTATGATAGTTCTGTTTTAAATTGAAAGGTCTGGCTGTTTGTGCCCATGTCTTCCAAATATTTGAATGATTGAGTGTGATAGCAAGACATTTTCCATTTTCTAATGGTTAGAAGTAGTGTATCTGCCTTCAGAAAAAAAAAATTCCTCAAGCATTTCTAGATCAGAAATTAACTAACTGAAGTTGTTTAGCTCTTAAATGAGTTTTTTTTTCCGCACTGCATAACTGCATAAACTGTGTTTATAACATGGAATGAAGCAATGTTTTTTTGGACAGATTAATAAATTGTGGGCAGATGATTGTGTGAGGAGGTTTTTACTGGTGCCTCTATCTGCTCTGGCATGATTTTGTATTGTATCAGAACCAGGATGCACTAAAATAATTTCTGTAACACTGTCCTATTAGCGTTTAGAGGCTGTCATCAGTAGATTGTGTTTTATTGTGAGCAGAATGGAGGAATTTGAGGCTACTGAAAACTTCAGGAACTCATATGTATTTATATATATTTATATATATGCAAAATATATGTATTTTTAATCCATTAGGATGTATTAAATCATCATGGTGAAGGAGCCTTAAGCAGGTCAGAGGTGATGTTTCAATGCTAGTTATACTCAAGCTATGTACCTAGGAAAAGGACCACAAAGAGTATCTCTTTCTCCTGGTCCATATGGTTTTATCTGATGTAGTATTAGATGTTATAATAGGCACATGATGTCTATGAATGGACACACTTACTTAGTGCCCCACTATGAGAAAGTGATGTTGGTACATGGATGTGGTTTGGTAGCCTTTGAATTGTGGTTTGGCAGTCTAATAGTAAAAGGCAAATAGTGCAAGCATCAGTTTCAAAGCAGTTAAGAAAATTAAAATCTATTTTCTTAGAGCTGTGCCTTTACTGAGTGCCAGGCTGTCTGTCCCTGTATGCTGAAATGGGAGAGGAATATTAGAGAGAAGGGACCTTGTAAGCTAAGAATTGTCTCTAGATTCTCAGTTTACACAGTGTGGCAAGTCAGACTAGAAGCCAATAATCCCTCTTTGATTATAGGAGGCTGTCCTTTCTAATTTGAACAACTATTGCCTAGTCAGCACTGGTACACTCCAGAGAAATCACAAGTACGCTTAGAGTTAAGCAAGTGATAGAAAGGCAAAAACCTGTTCTTGTGGGAATGAAAATACGTAGTCTGGTCCCTTTCAGTAACTTGTCACTGAAACCTGTTCCCCTCTTTAGTGTTATAAGGAGTAAACTTTCCTCATTGTTCTGTACGGAGATGCAGAAGAACCTGAGATGGTGACACGTTTTTACATGTTTGGTTCACAGTTTGATCTATGTCCTGCTTGTAGGTCTGAGGTTTTATGGCATTATATCATAGTATTCTGAGTTATGCTCCACAGTGTTCTGTCATGGCTTTTTAGACTTGACAGTCTTCTCTGTGTAATACAAAGTAGAGAATTTAAGCAGCTAATAAGTCATTTGCTACACAAATAAAATCACAAAGAGGGGATAATCCACTGGTGAGGCAAACACTGATAACCTAGAATGTCTTGAACAGTCATTTCAGGCTGTGTGCAGCATCTTCAAGGGACGTTAAAGTTCGTCTTGTATTTCTGTTTTATTTTATGGTCCCAAAGGAAGATGGCACAGTTCCTATTGCTTCTTCCAGTATAGGAAGTTAGCTCAATGAAATAATTTCTTTCCCTTTGATAGGGATTGCAAGCTAATAATTTTATTAGCATTTTGGCTATGGATCATTGAAACTATTTCAAAACAAAAGTTGCAATTACTCATCAGTCCCTGAAACTCACAGGCATTTGTGAATTTGTTTGCCAAAGTAACTGTTGTTGTATGCACAGCAGTATCAACTGCCCTCTACTACACAACATAACAAATTGGTTTATTTACTGTTGAAGATATATGGAATAAAGAAGCAAAACTTTTTTTTTTTTTTAAATAGGAAGCAATAAAGACATCATCTGAGAATTCAGGAGATGCTGTCTTAATTTAGGCACATCCGAAGGGACTGTGGATAACATGATGTTTAGAAAACTGCTAGCTGCCTTGAAACGTGGGCAGGAATATCTCAGGGCTAAGAAAGACTATGGCAAATGTAAATGTAGGAGTTAACCACAGACCAGGAGACTGTAGAAAAAGAAAGGGTTAACATGAAGTTTTTCACTCCTGTTAAATTTGGGAAATGCTTTCTTGTTGTCATGTAATACCCTCAGACACAGCATGCACTATTGTTTGAGAACTCCAAAAGTATAAAAGAATCACAGAGTAGTTGAGGTTGAGAGGCATCTCTGGAAATCCAAACCCCATTCTGAAGCTGGGTAACCTTGAGTGGGTTGCTCAAGGACTATGTCCAGTCGTGTTTTAAGTATCGTCAACATGGAGACTTTGGAGACTGCAACCTCTCAGAGCAGCCTGCTTGTGTTCAGCCCTTCTCGTTGTCAGTGTTTTCTTATGCTCAGACGGAGCTTCCTTTGTGGCAGTTCATGCCCGTGCTGCTTGTCCTTTCAGGGACATCTACAAGAAGAATCTGGCTTCATCTTCTTTACACTCTCCTGTCAGACACTTAAAACTTGATTAGATCCCCCTCTGGTCACCTGTCTGAAGTCCTTGGCACCCTGATGTAGGATATGGGAGCAGCAATGCCTGTTGACTTACAAAACCACCCTGAAGATTCGAGCGTTCCTGGAGTTCCTGTTGCACCATCTCAAGTTGAGGGCTTATGTAGTTGTGATTCATATTGCCTCTTAGATTTCTGGTTTAAACTTTTAGTTTTTTGATTCTTAGAGAAATTTTGCTTAATAATAAATAATATCTCATTATTGTATTTATGGATCTTTACTAAGAAGAGAGATTGTCAAAAGTGAAAGTTCAAGACTCGTTTAATCATATTTGTGAAAATAGCATATGAATACTTCACAAAATACCGTAACTCTCTCCAAATGACCTTGAAAAGTTATCTGCATCTATATGTCACTGAAATGGTTGCTATACTTCATTTGGTTTTCAAATTTAAAGGAAAGAAAAAAAGTTTCTGTTCTCTGACTTGTGAGATGAACCCTGCTAATTTTGCTGGTGTTCTGAATGACTGAGGAGAATGTTGAGCTTTTTTTTTTTCTCCCTCCCCCTCCCCCCCGCCATCAGTGAGGTTCACAGATGTTGCTTATGCCGTTATAAACAACGTTGCTCAGTGGCTTGTAATCTGATCACAAGACGCTACCATGTCTTTTCAGTCTGAGGAATACATGTTCAACCTGCAGCTGGTTAATTATCTCTTAAGCAGTTCCTCTCTAATTCATTGGTAAATTCTGCTTATTTTCTATCTCTGTGGATTAAGCTTCTGAATTGACAAAATGACAAGAGGAACATCACAATCTTAATTGATATGATCATGGTGATGAGAATGAATGAGTTATTCTGTGGCAGCATGCTCTTCATGCTGATTTTTCATCTCGGAGATGTAAGTTGCTAAAGATTCTAATCACGAACAAGCAATGTTATTTTTGGTGAGATTGCCATGGTGATCAAGGTAGATTGTGGAGCAGAGTGAAGAAATACCTTTTCTCAATTTATGAGCTGAGGAGAAAAGTGGAATTTGGGAACCCCTGTTAATCTGAAGCTGTCAGGATTTTTCGTGTCTTGCCAGTACCATTCTGCTGTTGTTAAAACTGCAACGGGCAGAGCACAGTAGCCCTAGCGTTATAGTGCCAGTGTGAAGTTGGCTAACTAGTGCTTGCTAGCATTTGAGCTTCTGGAGTATCCTTAGTTTACAGGGGCTGGCGGTGAATCTATGAGTAACTAGGTAACCTTAGTAGCCTTCTGCAAGTGTCTTGTCTTTTATCACAGGACTTTCCAGCCATTGCTGGAATTGTGCCTTTCCTAAGTAAGTTTGTTTTACCAGTTGACCTTCTCAGCCATTTCTATTGTACTTCCAAATGTACACAAACCAAGTAGGAGCCTAGGCTTAGGCTGCCCAGGGAGGTGGTTGAGTCCCCATCCCTGGATGTGTTTAAGAAAAGGGTGGATGATCTACTTAACGATATGGTTTAATGGGGATTAGGGACGGTTGGACTCGATGATCTCTAAGGTCTTTTCCAACCTAGAAATCTATGAATCTATGAAAGTAGAATGAATGTAGCCTGAGAAGAATTCTTCACACTCAGGTGAACGTTTTTTAATGATCTCCTCCTATTGCTGTAGCAATTAGTCCAAGAACTTTTATGCTGTTATTGAAATTTGCTTGTTATTACTAAGGCTGACTTGCAAGGTATTGTGTTTGTCTCTACAAACCACAGTGTGTTCGCAGTGATCACTGCTGTTGTGAGACAGTGTGAATTAAAACAATACTCCATTTGTCAGTTGTTGCTGTTGGTACAGAAAAAAGTAACTCCTAGTATTCCGATGGCAATGTTGCATTATGAATCTGTTTAGATGCCCATTTATTCTTGCAACATTCTGCTGTGTCATCCTTAAAGTAGAGGTTAAAGATGTATGGATCGTATGGAGGGAGATTTAATACAGCAAAAGTGCTTATTACGTATAGAAACAATATTTTAGACTGAAGTGCGGCTGTGCTAGAATTGCTGCGGGGAATAATTCTAAATGTATTATAAAGTCCATTATTACTGCTCTGTATAGACAAGCTCAACGCCTGTGCTAGAGACATAAACCTTTTAACAGTGGTTTGGTTTCTTATAATGAACAATATCCCAGTTAATGAGATCATAGTATCTTCTCTCAAGTTTATAGTTTGGCCTGTGAAATGAGTGCGTACTGTACTGAAATGAATGAGGTGATTGACTCTTCTTCTATACTGGGTTTTAAAGGTGAATATCATTCCGGACTGGGACAATTTGTAGTTATTTTGAAGATGGGTGATTATTTGGATACCTCAATAGATCGTAGAGAAAAATGTGGATGCTGAAGGATCTTCTATGAAAACTAATAACTGGATAGCGTGCAGGCTTAGTGCCCTTCTCCTTGTGTGCACTGATGCCAACTGATTTGCCTACCAAATTGTAGAGGCCCAAGGAGATAGGAACTGAGAGATACCATTGCAGTACAGTTTGAGATACAATTGAAACTCAGGATTTTGCTGAAGTTTGGGTTCATGGAAAATGGTATTGCCAGTAATTAACTGATGTATATGATCAAATATCTTTTGCTTTTCTCAAAGTTTTCCATTTCTAGTTTCAGTTTAACTAGGCTGCAAAACAGGTTCCATAATCTGTGTTTAGATAATATTTAACTGCTGAGGATGCTGGTCCCAAATAACATTCTTTAATTGGTTGTGTGACATTTCCCTCTTCACAGGAACACAAAGGCAGTTCCAAAATTGAATCTTTTAACTTTGAGTTTTATAATTACAAGTAGAAGTTCTAAATTTTATTAGGAAAACATATTGTCACAATTAAGCATTTCTTTGAAACTTGTTCATTTACTGTAGTGATACTATTATATGATCCTTACTGACCACATGGATACAGAGTGTGATGCTACGGCTCAAGAGAAATAAATGAGTGACCATTGAATCACATTTTCTTGACAGATATATAAATCCAATTATCAATATTAATCTGCAGTGTTAATCCAGGATTCAGAATTTGTTAATGCTTTTCATGGTAGTGAACTGACAACATAGCATCACCTAGAAAGGAGTTTTGAAGGCTCTAGTGAGTCTCTGCTTAGTATAAAACAGTATTAAACACTTAATATATTTCTTCTCAAGCTATAGAGTTTGGTGGGTTTTTTTGTTGTGATATTAAAAAACATGCATGTAAAACATTTTAGAAAGGTCAAGTCATAAGAAGCTGTGATAAAAATTGATATAAAAGGCTAGAGTTTGAGGGGTTTTATCCTAGTTACCTTTCTAGAAAATGTCAGTTTTACTAATGAAACTTCTGCTTCCTTCAGGTAATCTTGAAAATGCCCTACTGAGTAAGCAACTTGCAGTCTTCAGCTTAAATCACGTTCACATCTGTTTTGAGTCTGTACCAGTTTGCTGATCTAAGTTTTGTGGTAAAGAAATTATACCCATGCAGTATCTAATGAATTGCAGTACTTCAGAAGGGAGTGGTTCCTCCACCCTGTATGTATGAGTTGAAACACTTTCCTTGGATAGTTGCCTTCCTTTTTGTAGCCCGTTATCTTTACTTTTTTTTTCCTCCTCTTTCTATTGTATTGAGCTTTTGTTTTGTTACAGTTCTCCTTTATTTCAGCCTTTCCTGTTTCACCAGCAGCAACTCATCTGTTCTTGATTGCACATCTCTTTCCCTTATTAGATCTAGCAGAAGTCAAGCATACCCATGATTTTACATTAACTGCTCTTTCGATTTAACCCGTTTTGTTTCATTTCACTAAGTGAAACTTCTGAAGAAGCAGTATTATGCAGGAAAGAAATGCTTGGGTAATTGATATAGGCTTCTTGATATATGGCAAAACAGAAGACAGTTTAAGATATTAAAAAAAAACAACAACAAAGGCCCAAACAAAAAAAACCCACCTGGTTCAATGTTTGTGTAAACATGTGGGGTTTTTTAGTTCTTTGTTTTTTTTCAGACCACTGGCTACTCTGATTATGATTTGCAATCCTTAGGCTGGTTTTAAGAATGTTTTTTGTTTAAAAGATCAAAGGGTATTCATTTAAAGCACTCTTCTGTTTATCTTGTAGTGTCAGTTTTATTTTTTGTCACTCAGAGCAAGGGAACCACCAATTCCACACAATATACATCATACTGAATACATCCCTTTGTCTCTGGTCTCTGCTCTAAATGGAACAAAGCCTTTGTCAATCCCATGATTGTCAGCCTGAAATTTGTAAATTTGATAATTGGATACTGTAACAGTACTCGTATCCTGTGATATATACAGATTTGGAGATAAAATGTGAGATCTATTAGTTTAGAATAGATACTGAGATATATGGGAGTTTCTAAGCTTATTTTTTTAAAAAAAAAAGGAGAGATGTTTCTTTACCAAATGCACAGAAAGAATAAATTGAAACATCCAGTCTTACTAGATTTTTTGGGGGGAATTTCGGTGTTTGTTTTTTTTGATAGGCAGATCTGGAACTACTATCTATAATTAAGGTTCCCAAAGCTTCCCCTGTAAGACCCAGTTTTTAAATTGCTTATAACTTTTGCCAAATATGTCTAGGCTAACTATTTTTTTTTTCCATCTCTCCACCTTCCTTATACTGGATGACTGCCTCAGTGTGATTATTTTATGGATTTGCATGTGGTAAGGTTCTGACTCTTATTTAATTCAAGCCAAAACAGTTAATTGTTGAGAAAGAAGCTACTTCAGAAGGAAAATTTAAAAGGTTTCTTTTAAACACTCTCAGTGCTCTTACAATATTTAATAAGGAATGGAAGTGTCACCTTCTCATGGTTATGCATTTGGTCAAGTTTTCACAAATAATGGTAAAAATCTGGCTGGGTTTCAGGTACTTAAAAATTTTTTAAAAATTCCTGTGTGAATGTGCTGGTTGCTGCTTGGAATTTAACAGTTACCTGAATCCAAAGATTAAAAGCCTGAGGAGAGTAGAACATCAATCTAACTTGATATGGAGACAGGGCTTAAGGTGTAGGATAATGGTGTGGGGAGGGAAGGAGAAGGTATTTGAGGACAAGGTAGAGATAGATTGTTGAGGATGGGATAGAAGAGAACAAAGTTTGGAGAAAAGGATAGTAATTAGAGCCTGCCTGGAATGCCAGATCTTGGAAGGGAGTCTCTTCAGTCTCCCTCTGCTGTGAAGCCCAGTGGCAAAGTATGTGTCTCATCCCTTTCTCATGCTGTTTCTTCACAGAATCACAGACTGGTTGAGGTTGGAAGGAACATCTGGAGGTGATCTGGTCCAACCCCCCTGTGCTCAAGCAGGGCTACCTAAAGTTGATTGCTCAGAATCGCATCGAGGTGGCTTTCGAGTATTTTCAAGGGTAGACACTCCACAGCCTCCCTGGGAAACCTGTGCCAGGGCTTAGTCATCCTGACAGTGAAAAAGTGTTTCCTGATGTTCACATGGCACCTCCTGTTTTTCAGTTTGTACCCATTGCCTCTGGTCCTGCTGCTGGGCACCACTGAAAAGCCTCTTATGAAAGCTGACTTTTCAGTGGGAGCAAGGATTGCTTGAATGACAGTGATATGTCTGAGGCAGTCAGAGGTTTGACTAGCTTTTGAACTATCTATAAACATCATGCAAAATGACTTTAATCTGCTTTTCAAGTTTGTGCACACCATCTGGAGAACCTACATAGAGGTGTACGTGTGTGTGCATGTAGGCAAATTGTTAAAAATACTAAAGTAGCAACAATAGAGTATTCAGTTAAGAAATGAGAAAATTAAGGTGCCTGTGGCTTCTTAATTTGTGGCCTACTATATTTGCTTTTCAATAATCGTATGATTGCATGCCCATACTGAACAGGAGTTTAAAAAAATATTGAATAACTGATTATTAAATGAGCATTGCACATGGTGCAGAGTGAACAAAATGGTAGCAGTATTTCCAGTGTTCGAACGTTGACAGGAAAGCAAAGACATTTGCTTTCTTACAGGCTCCAGGTGTCTCAATCGCTGTATGGCGTAAGCACTTCGTATAACACAAAATCAAAGAATTGTACTTGGAAGGGTGGGTGCTCCCATTTGACCAGACTTGAGTGGGCTCAAAGTTTAAAATATTTCTTTAGTATTTAGCATCTTATTTTAGATATCTTATCTGGGCTTTTAGCATTTCGTTTAGTACTTCAGTACTTTGTTTTTATTCTTCTTGAAATCTGTTGCAGCCATGAGTGTTGTACATGCTTGAAAAAAACTACTTAAGCTATCAAGATGGGAACCCAGGGAAGAATAACAGAAGAATTTTTCTGTGCTGTACAGATTTTTTTGTTAGTATTTGTTTTATGGAGTCTCAGTGCAGTTCTTTTGGAAATAATTCAGTTTATTGACTTGCTTGTCAAGTGCTAGAGCTTCTTGAACTTACTTCCAGAAACTTCCTGGCCATGTAACTGGTTTATTTGTGCTGACTTCCTTTGTTTATTAGAGGGTATGGTTAGTTAGTGGGAGGGTGAAGATAATTCATTTTTCATAGACGATTTTCAGGAAATTTGGCTCTTCCTTAGTAGCTTGTCTGTATTGGGGTAATTTATTGGTTTTGTTTGTTTGTTTTTTACTGAATGGATGAGGGTCCCAATACACGTTTCTCAAATGTTTAAGTAACTCATCATGAATGAAGAAAAGATAAACTTCCACTTTTTTGTATGCTGTAGAATTTTTAAGAAAACAAAATGTGTCTATTTTCTCAGGATAACTCATAATGCTTCAGTGTATTTATATCCTCCTATAAGTCTTAAATATTGAACTTAACATGAGAATATTCTACTTCAAGTACTAGAATAATGTTATTCCTTGCATTATGAAGGGAGGGATGGATACTGCATCTTCATGATAGTTACCTTGTAGGCATGTATTCTTGTATAGATTTATGGGAATGCTGGTCAATTATGTTTTCTTTTTGTTTGCTCTGGTTCCCTTATCACTGTACCTTAATGGTCTATGTTTGGTATCCGTAGGCATTGAATTAAACAATACGAGGTAATGATATACCCGGATTTAACTATGCGACATGGCAAACACATTTGTAGCTGTTAAAACTAAGTGCATTTACTGCTTTTTAAAAGGACTTCTTTCTGTCTCAGTCTGTGTTCAACCTAATCAGTGTTGCATTGGAATACAAACATTCAATTTTTTTAAAACAACAGGTACGACTTTTACCATTGCAATTGTCATGCTGCTAATCTGTTAATGATAAAGTGGAGACTTAGTCACTTCTGTTAGATACAGAGTTAGAAGCAAATATTGAATGAATTTATAGTGTTGAAATATTGAATGTTAACCTTGGCTGGGTTATGAAGAGGCGTGTGATAATCCATATTTTCTAGGTAGCTTGATCTGTTCTTTGGTGACATCTAGCAAGAGAAAACAGTGGCAAGATTCTATAAAAGCTTTAGTCTCTTTGCTTGCAGTCATTGTATGAAAAAGCATTATTAATCTGGCAATATGGGATCCAGATGGCAAAGCTGTTCCTGAGTGTCCCCTTGAGCCTGCTGTGATAGTGGCCTAAAGGGAGAGCAAAACTTGGGGGGAGGTGGAGAGAGGGGAGGAATCTGCTCTCTATGTTAATTGTGTAAAATCATCTGGACTAAAAAAAATTAAATAATTCCATTAGGTTTATTGCAAAGGGCTTTTGAAATACTACCTAATTTCAAAGACAGAAGCCTAATAAGTGCGTGGATGTTTCTTCCCTATTTTGCAAAATAATTATATATCTATATAAAAACAAATAAAATAAATTAGTGTAAACCCTTAAAACTAGAGGAGTTGTACTTTGAACCCTGAGTGGTAGAGGTGGTAGAAACAGGGATTTGCAATCAGCTATGAATACTTGGCTTTGCTGACGATTTTATATGGATCAGTAGCAGCTAGAATTAAGTATCTGATTTGTGTCCTAAACATTTTACTATTGTCTTGCAAATATTTGTGGACATTTTTCTTAGTTTTGGTTTTCAATCCTGTGACCTTCTATAAACTCAAACAGAAAAGCCTTGTGTACTGTACGGTCTTCTGTAACACTTACATAAGGAAAAACAAATCTCTGCTCAAACACCATAAAATAACATGAGGGTGTTTTACTCTTTCAAACACATGCTGGGCTTACCATAGTAGAGACTGTTTTTTAATGATGAGGCCCAGGCCAACTTCTGTTATCTTCTCTCCGAGTGGGCTGACCCCTGCAAGTACTGCTTTTACAAACCAACAAACTCAGTTTTCTGTGTCTGCAAAGTTCATAATTTTTTGTTAGATTTTCTTCCTTGAGTTGGGTTGAAGGCTTTTTAGGTGGGAGGTTTGTTGTTTGTGTTGTTTTTTTTTTTCCTTTAAGCAACAGATAGCACATTCTTAGGGGTTATTTTTGATGCTGCATGGAAGTTTTCATATAGTAGAGCCCTTAAGTACTTGTATGTTAGGGAAAGGGGAGGAGAGATAACAAAGGTGAAGACACGAGAATAAATTATACCAAATTTACTTAGAGAATACTTAAACAGCCCCACCTGAAAAATCTACCTAACATTAAATGAGAATTAATACTAATTAATTCTAATAAATAAACTTTGAAATATTCTCGAAATGACTGGACGAGTGATGTGTAGATTTGAATCAAAACCCACATAAACAGAAATCTGAGGGGAGTAATCAATTAAGGGTATGTTCCTTCATATATTTTTCTCATATAAAAATTGTAATATTAAAAATTGTAAGGTCTTGGAACACTTTTTGCTTAGATGAAGTCAACAAGGATATATTGAAGTCTAGATGGAATCTTGCTGATATTATTTTACGCATTTTGCCTGCACTGTACTGGCCTGACCGTCATTACAGTGATCCAAAGCCAGGTTTCTGTTGCTGTCTCATGTATAATGAGATTTTTGTGAGATTTGATTGAAAAGATAATAGATACTAAAAAAACAGGGCATGTGTTTGCATATGGCATTTTTCCCCTTCTGTGTTTGAATTCAGTATTGCTTTTTTGTGAAGGCTTGTTTTTTTAAAAGGTGTGCTGTGTACCTGTATGTATACTGTATACATCTTTCTATGTACAGTATGTTAATGATTTGAAAAATAGAGTCAAAACTTGTAATAGCAAAAAAAGTTAAGCTGTACAAAATCAATATCAGTGAAGCACCTCAACATAAAATACTGTGCTATTTTCAAGAAAAATAAAATCTGTAGTATTATTGTATGACTAATGTCTAAAAATAAATTCCGTATGTCCTGCAAAATGTAATCTATTCTCTTGAAAAGAAATTTTGTCAATGCCTTTTGCATACTGTACCCATTTCATTTAGTTGACTGTAGTCTCTCATTGCAGTCATTGTTCTGGCTACTGATGAAGTTCTCTTAGAGCACAATTCTTAAAAGTTCTTTTAAGTAGACAAAAATATTACCTTAAAGAAAAAAAGGTACTTTTTTAGGGATTGAACAATGTAAAATTACTAATAGCAAATTATTTTTCTTGGGCCTGGAGAAAGTACAGGCTTTATGAAATCTTGCGTGTGAAATTTCCAGTGATCCATTTCTGTTGTGGCTTATTCAGATTGAGCTGTGAGTTCTGTGGAAAACTTGCTAGCAACAAGGGAACACCTGAGAAAGCACCCCACAATCTCATTTGATCTTGTGCGATTATTCAGTTCATCTGGGCCCTAGCTTCTCCTTCTGGAACATGCTTGTTGTATACTGAACTCATTTAAACAGGACAAACCAAGTAAGTGCAGGGCTTTTTAAAATGGTAATTTTGAGGATTGACAAGCACCTTTCCTTTCTCCATCTTGATTTGCAGGCTTGGAGGGGTTCCCGGTTGACTCCTGAGGTTTTACCTGAGTGCAAAAAAAGAAGCTAATCGGCCAGAATGACATTAAAGAAAATAGATGAGATTCCATTTCAGTTCACTGCAGAGAAGAAAAACTCGTTTTTCCTGTAGAGATTTTCAAGACTAACTGGGTGCCATCAGGGAAGCTTTTAGGAGGAGGAGATGGAAAGAAGCTTAGAAGTAGTTTCTTAGACTTCAGTTTTCTCAGCATAGGCGTGTTGTAATAGGTTGGTGTGATATTGTGAGATAGTGCCAACAATTAAAAAAACCCAAACAGCAACAAACTTTGGCCAGTTGAATGAGCTTTTTGTTAAACATACATGTGTGAATACAAGACTGTTCAGTACAGAAGCTGCCTTGAGACTGTTGAATAATTATCTGCTCATCCTTGCACTCTTAAATTTGTCGATGTGGTTTGGGTTTTGTGTGGATTATTTTCTTGTCGTTACTGATTTGGCTGTAAATGTGATACAGGATTATTTTTTTGCTTCAGATACTACAGTCAAAGCACTTTTGTCATCGTGTCGTTCTGGCTTGTCTTGTTGGAAATGCTCTGCAATCCTAATAAGGATTATAGACTAAATCCTGAGCAACCTGATTGAATGCCTTTGTCCTGCTTTGAGCAAGAGCAGACCAGATGTCTTCTCTGGGCCTTCCAACCAGCATGATTCTAATCTGGTGCACTCCCTTCGTAGCTCTGCTGCTCACGTCTGGAAACCAGTTTCTTTTGTGGGCTGGATGTGGTTATTGGTATGCCATCCAGATATTCTCAAAGATAAATGCTTCTTTACATTTCCTCTCCTGTTATTTTTCCTTATAATTATGTATGCTATATAGTATGGATATATTTTTAGAAATATATATGTATATATAAAAATATATACTATATATATGACAAGTGGTGCATTTCTGGCTGCTAGCACTTGGTTGATGTATCAAGAGCTTCTTGCATCTTGACTTTGACTGTCTGACAAGTTATGTGGTGTCAGGTGTTTATTACATGAAAGCTGATACTTGCAGCTTCAATTATGGGTGTTTAGTAGCAGGTTAGTAAATTGGTGGGTGCTTTCCAGTGAATTAAATTACATGTTATAAAGGTTGAGCATATTTAATTAAGGTGGTATGTTTGAGTGTGGCTGATTTACACACTGATGCCAAATAACCTGTGAGTGTTGAAAAGCACGTTGATCTAAGTTACTTGTTGAAAGAGAAGCTCAGTGTAGGTGTAGCTTTTCTGGAAGCCAAGCCTTTAGCAAATGTTAATTCCTTCCTTCCAGCTCTAAGAACTTTTACCTGAGTTTTCTCCTCTTTTCAGATCAGACGAGTTGTTGAAGTTCAGTATTGTGGTTACAAGCATGAACATAGTAGATACATCTTCACTAGAATTAAAACAAGACCTTGGCAGACCGATATTTCTCTGGTATGGTCTCACTGCTGGCTTTCCTTTTCTTGTATCTACATGTGCACTGAACTAGAAAGACTTTCTTGGTTTGCTATGGGGGAAACGTGTGTGGCTGCCTTACTAAAATGATGGATTGTTATCTGTTGTGCCCTAATCATATGAGATTAGATTGGACAGTATCTCAGAAGGTGCTGTAAAGCTCTGCTACTGTCATTTTGCCTGCTATCATCCATGGTAAAGGTGAAAGGGGGATACTCTTCTCACTAAGGTGTGGAGCATGGCTGTAGGGCAGAGGTAGTGCGCATGCCCATGATCTGGGAAGAGTTACACTATATTAAAGTGATTGAATAGAGGCTACCTTTCTAGAACAGTACCTTAGTACTGCTTTGCTTTTTTAAAAAGAAACAACAACAAAACCAACTGAATAATAATAAAAAAAACCAAACACCACAAACCAACCACTACTATCCCCAGCACTCTTTCTCCCCCCTCACCAACTCCCACCACCCAAAACCTCTGTTTCACTTTTAATGTAACTTTCTTGGGGGAATATTAAGATTGTGTGACTTCTCTGAGCTGGGTTTCTGAAGCTGTTTTTTCATACTGCAGCAGATCCCTTTGATAAGGAGATTACAGCCCTAGTAGGATGTTGAAACTGAGACCTTGGGGGTCTAGTGAAGAAGGCAATGGAGAGGACTAGAGCTTTGTGCTCTTATTTCCTATTGTCTTGAGTTGCTGTGTGGAATTTAATTGATTGGTGTTAATTGAAGGCTTGTCAAGGTTTTGGCTTCATTCCTGTGTGGAATATGATAGACATTAGAGCCTCTAGTGACATGACTGTGCTCTGCTCTTTAGTTCTCAGTGGTTTCTTGCCAATTTATGTGCAGAGTTGGTGTAACACAGTTTGAGAAGAATTTTTTGAGGGTGAAAAATATTTATCGCTTCAAAAACTGACTTGGATTATATCTAAAAGAAAAACTGAAGTAATCTTGTTTTCTTTTTTTCATTTGTACTTGAAGCTGAGTAAGGAAAAACGATGTTCGAGATCAACACAGTCATATACTTTGTGAGGGGAGGTGATAGGGTCCTTACCCTTGTCAGTAGGTAGCTTGCTAGCAAGGATAGTGAATGCTGTAGTTCTGCGCCTGTGAATGAACTAGAACTGTGGCTGATGCTTTATATTGTGATGGCTTTGGTTTGTAGGCTTTCCCTAGAAAGTGGTTTACATGATCTTACTATTAAGAATATTTTCAGTACTAGACAGATATGACTTTTCATAGCAGTAGATTTTCTTTAAAATGTTCTTGATGACTTTAAACATTGTGTAAATGTCATTCAGGAAAATCTTGACTTTCAGTTTAGTGCAAATTACTACCATCACAAAACTTATTTTTCACTATATTAGGTTAGAAATGAAAATAAATCAGGCTTTACGTATTAAAAGCATGTTTGCCTTGCCAAATTCAAACTGGCACATTCTGTGTCCAAACAGTTTACATAAACTAAGCTGGATAAATTTAAATTGGGCAAAGAACTGCTAGAGGGACATCAATTAAATTATCTCTGGGGTTTTGTATGAATTGTGTTTGCTTGACAGTACCTCTGTTACAACTAAAATAAATGTTGTATTATGCCAAAACTTTTAGTCTCATAAATTCTTGAACTTTGAAAGTTTAATAGTTTGCCACTTTAACTGGCTTCTTGAGATGAGGTTAAATACCATTTCTCCTTTTTATTTTACTAAACGTTCTTTTCAGCATGTTTGCTTAGGAAGTAGATGTGAGTTTACAAACAGCTTTGAGGAGACCTTGCCTGTGTACCGTGTGTCTGGGAAGGGGATTTCCCTTTTTTCCTACAAAAGAAGAAGGTGCAAACTATTCTTGATGACACAGTACATCTTTTACTTCTGCTTTTGGAATCAAGTATCGCAAGATCTCAATGCTTCAGGTTTTTGGGTGCAAACATATTTGTCTTCCTAATGATGACATTTAACATTCTGTTTTTAATTATTAGTAAAACTATATATGGAACACAGATTAACACAACCTTATTTAGAAGAAGTCCATCAACACTTCTTTCAGCAGACTTAAAATAATAGGTTTTGTTTGTAGTATGAATATCTGTGAATCTTGGATTAAATATTTCACTAACCTTTTAGTTGTGTGATGGATGTATGTGTTAATGTGTGCTGGGAAGTCTTTCAGAATGCTTGAAGTTAACTATGTTCCATGTTCTATTTCTGGTGTTGCTTAGCTGTTACTGCTGTTTACGGGCTGAATTAGAAGTAAGATCACTGTATTTCACCACCAGTGGAGCTAAGGGTACAAAATTATTTAAGTTGAGTTGGCCAAGTTCTCAGCTTGCCAAGAAACAAGTCTAATAGTTGGAAAATGTGCTGATGGATTCCTCCCTCCCTACCTCCAATTAATTGAACTTCAAGAGCTAGAATATATTTCTGAAGTGAATTGAGAGCTTATTGTTGGAGCAGATTCAAGTACTATAAGGAGAAGTTCTTCTAAGGGAAGAAAAAAACAGGAGAAGGATTGCTTTTACATAAGTAAAAGAAGAGGGCTGATGCCTCCTCCTCACACCCCCAAACAAGATAAGAATGGTATTAGATTTTGCATCTGAAAAGTCCGTTTTTAATTGCAAATTAATAAAAATGGCAGTATAATCTGCTTTTACAACTCAGGGCAATAATGACAGACTTCATATTTTGAGAAATTGCCTCTTTTAGTGCTGGTGACAGTTGACACTTTTTTTACAGTTTTCTTCATTAAAGTGAGTATTGTTCTCCAATATACTGGGCAAATCTTTTACCTACTGTTCAAGATTCTGGCAGGTTATGGTGTCATCTGCATTATCTGTTATACCATCATGAAGGTGCAGTTCCTTTGTTAATTCATGAGCTGTTGTCTTTACGGTTTTTTAAATGTATAGTTGCTTCAGTCCTTCAGCGTTGCTGTATTTTACAAATGTTTTGTACATAGAGCTTTCAGAAAATTGTTGTCTGTGTCAGTCTTCCAGTCCACAGGGGTGTGTGTGATCTAGTTTTCTCTTGGTGTTCTTGGTTCTTTTTGTACACTGAAAAAGTGTCATTTATTACTGTAATGGCTTAGCCTTTCATAGCAGATCTTCCAACCTTGGAAGAAGATATCCATCAGACCCTTTCTTCATTCTTGTAGAGTTCAACTTGTGAGCTTATACTAAAAATATGAAATAAATTATCTTTTTCTTGCTTAGGCAACTTGAGATCTGTTTAACAGTGCTAAAAAGAGAGTAAGTTTTGATTTGGAAGGAGCTTTTGGCTTATGTATGATTCATTTCTTTAATGTAGAGAGAGTAAAAGAGGTAATCCAATTTATTCACGTTCGTTTTCAATAAAGAAAAGAAAGGTGATTATTTAGCTGAAGTTCTAAGAAAAGAAATTTACTGGAGGAAAAAGTTTGTCCCGTCATAAGGTGCATGCACATGTACATCTCTCTGTGTGCATACATATATGTAGAGATTAAAAAAACCATTAACTTTGCATGTCTGTATAGCTGCTTGTGGGTGTATTTGCGAGGGATTTTAGCCATTGGTTTGCATAAGAACCAGTTACAAGACTTACCAGTCATATTTCTAGGAATAAATTGGCCAAACCCTCATTTTGTCAAGCTGAGCAAAGTATAACATTTTCAATCAAAAAAATAAATGCCCTGACATAAGTGTAAGGTACTGTTCTAGGAAGGCGAGGGGTTCGTTTGGGGGATTTTAAACATGAGGACAAAGCAAATGAAAGAAAATCACATTTAGATTGGACCGTTGTTTGGCAAGAGATGTCGCATTATAACCTTTTTTTGTTGAATTTCTTGAAAAAGGCAAAGTTGTTGCATATTCCCTCCAATGACAGCAGTGACAGTCTTCAAAAGTTAATCTATAAATTAGTTGGTAATTTTTACTCTCTCTTTTTTCTTCCCTCTCCCTTGAATTAGCATGTTGAACTGTTTTATTGTCCTTCTTGTGAAGTTAACTGTTAGTTTTCTTCCAAATGAAGTCATTTAAAGGTATTGTTGTAAGTTCTTCTGTGAGCAGAGTAAGAGATAAGAATAACAGTAATCAGGTAACATGACTGAAATTTTGAAATTTTACTAAATATGAAAACCGTAATTACTCTTTATTTTTTTTATGTATACTGACTTTCTGCAAAAGAAAAGTACATATCCATAAGGTGACAATAACAAATTTTATGTCCATTTTACATTACAGGCAGCTAATTAGATTTATTCTTTTAAAACAATAAGAAAGCATGCAGGGAATATAGCCTATTTTTTACCATTATTCAGTATTAACAATGGAGAAGAGAAGGTGGCTTCTAAAGTTGGGTACTTAATGCAAATTCATTCTCTTGCATAAGCTGCAGAGCAATAGAACATAACACTGTTATTAAAACTGACTCATAGCATTCAACAGAAGGTGTGTTTCAAGCTTTAAAAGTGCTAAGAGAATTATTGCAGTCTAGTAAATACCTTGGCAGTGGGAAAAAAATACTTTAGCTGTGATTTGTTGCAAAACGCTGTTGTACAAATTGTCTTGAAAGTATTTTGCTTTTTTATAAAATCTGAGCATGCAAGCAGAGAAATGGAGTTATTGTAAACTACTAAGTATTTTGATCAGTTGAAAAATGGATGCAAATAGACTATGAAATGCATTTAACATTCATGTTTGAAATTCCAGCTCAGGATGGAGATTCTTGCATTACTTGATTCTTTTAGTTCTAGAGAGTGAGAGGGACGTCTCCTATACCTTACAAAAAAACTCTTTAGCAGTAGGTATTCAGTTCTGTAAATTGGTGTTTTGGTGGGTTGGATTTGGTTTGGTTGGGGTTTTGAGACATGAGTAGATGGGAATAGGAAACGTGTATCAAACACCACAAAAGGCATGTATTAAACTTGCATTTAAATTGGGTTAGTATGCAATCTCATCAGCAAAGTAAGTGTTAAAATCTAAATATGATTACAAGAATTATTTCTGACTTTTCGTCTGAGTAAATAGCGTACCCTGATTCTGCCTGGTTGTGTGGTTAAAACTGTACTCTTACACATTGTCTCCCTACTTGTCGGGCAGTGGCTGCTTTGGTGGCATATGCTGGGTTAGGCATGGGATCAGGGTGCTGCTGCTTTGTGAGTGCTGCCTGTAGTGGATGATGAAGTGTCTCGCGGTGCGCCTGTTCAGTTCTAGTTTCTTGATGACTAATGTTTAGGCCTGTCATTATACGTAGCTGGTTTTGCACAAGGTGCTTCCTGTAAACAAGGGACAACTGTTTCATCTTTTTGATTTGAGCGGTCTTTCACCTCGGAAGCTCTCTAGCAGCCTCCATCGCTAGGTATAACTGAACTTTGGGAAGTTCCTTTTAATCCACTGAGACATGGTATGCCCTCTACTGTTGCCAGCCCTTATTTTCTTAGCTTTTTTTACTTTCTTTTTACAGGAAATAGATAATAATGATTCGTTGGGAGTAGGCCTTTGTGTTCAAATCTCGCAAATTACTTCAGTTTCCCTTAATGTTAAAAGACTGACTTGTACAAGAGGTAACCAAATATATTAGAAACAGGAAAGTCAATTATGCAAATAGTGACTTTTGGGTGCTGCAAGTCTCTTTTTTTGTGTAAACAAAAATAAATTTCAAATCTCATGATGAACTCATTGCTCATGCTTGAAGCGTCTCGTCTTTAGATTTTTGTTTTTCTCTTTTCTTTCATTCTAGAACTTCCCCATATGCCAACCTTTCACTGTCTTCTTCTGTGACTCCCTGGAGTAGCTTCCCTTCATCCCTCAGCCTTCCTTCTTGCCTTTTGCTAGGGGTGGTACCTTCCCTCTTTTTTTCCCTTTTCTCCCCACCCTCTCCACTCTAATTTAGAAGACTGAGAGGACAGAGAAATACATGAAGGATGAAAATCAGGACTATGAACTTCTTTATAACCTTTCCTTTGTTAGGCCTGCCAACATTGTTTACTGTTTAGATGCATCTCTCTTTTCTCCAAGACCTGTTTTTCAGGTCCTCTTTTGGATCACTTACATATCCAGACATGCTTTTGCTGCCATGGGAATCTCCCATGCAAGAAGCCGTCAGCATACCAGAAAGAAGCTCTATTGGCACTTGTGAAGCAGTCTGCCTGGGAGAAAGGCCATGCACCTGGCATTCCCTATTTATGTTTAAATATTTTTCCACTGATACGTAAACTTCTAATCTGAATTATTCTTCACTTTAGATTATGGTGACTAACTTGTAAATACTAGTCTTTAAATTTTTTTTTGAGGTAGCTCATACCTTCCGGTAGAAAACTCTTCTGTTTAGTTTAGAGACCTTTTTTGCCAGAATAATAATGTTGACTAGGGCTGTGGCATTCTTTCATTGGGCTTTTATTTTAAATACTAAAATTTTTGACAAAAATACTAGTTAAGCACAGTTGGTTGGATATGTATGTTTTGCTAGTGTATTGATGGTGATGGATGAAGGTATAGAACAAGTAACAGCTGCGTTTGTGTTAAGAAAGTTTGTCTGAACATTCATACTTCTAATTATGAGGATAGTTTTCATGTTATATGAGGCTTAAAATATCTTTCCTTTAACTATTAAATGGGAAACACTAGGCTGAAACTGCGAGAGAAGCTATTACTTGATTTTATTTTTTAAAGTCATTATGGAGGCTGGCATTGATACAATGTTTATTATTATTAAAAAAAAAAATTATTGCCACATCCAGTTTGAAGCGATGAATCAAATTGCCTCTTAAAAGTTTTTGAAGTTTTTCCCTGAGTCATCTGGTGAGGCTTTCATTTAACTACAGACTTGTATTTTACCACTGCAACTCTGTTCATGCAAAGAACCAGTACCATAATGTGGTTTCAAACATTATATCTTTATAACTTATTTTGTAACACCACCCAGAGGCCTTCAACATAGCAGAAGTTTCCTTATCAAAGAGCTTAACATCTAATTAAAGGCAAGACCCAAAGATGCATCGAACGGTTGAAATAAACAGAAGAGGAAAAGTGAACATCGTAAGTGATTACAAGTCTTTGCCATTAGGTTTCATAATAGGGGTTTAGGAGTCCTTTAAGTTTGAGAAATAAACCAGTAGTCAGAATCTCATATGTTCTAGCATAGAATTAGAGATTACAAGTTTAGAAATGGCAAATATTTTTTCCACTGTAGCTTAAATTCGTAGTGTAAGGCGAAGGCTATACAGGGGGAAGTATTCTATAAATTTCAGTAGTTTTCTCAAACAGGCTGTTTAAGGAGGGAATAAGTCTCTCCAGCACTCCAAGCCCAGTTACAGGGTTCACAGTCAGCCTTGCTGTGATCCACCTCTGTCCTTGGATAGTACGTGCAGGATGGCAGGCTGTCAGCCTGTATAATTATGTTAGTAGTTTCTCAGTTTCCTTTCATCTTGTATACAAGAACTTTGTGTGGGTTTCCTTGTAGCAGAACTGCCCTCTGCCTTGTAACATCCTGATACAAGTATGTGTCTTCCAACCTGGAGTTCACTTGCAACTTTGCTGGTTGAAGCACAATGGTGGCTCACTTTGTTTCTTTTTGAAAAAGATCTTCAGCTTCAGCTAACGCTCTCTAGCTGTTTTAAATCCACAACCATTAGATTTTATAATTTTTAAGCTGCCAAGCTCTGAACTATCCTGATTATAGTAGTTTTATTTCATGCTGTATGAGATGAAAGCAGATCTTTTGATCATTGAAGAGATTTTTGAGTACAAATATTCAAAAGCAGATAAAGATCACAACAGCCAGTTTCCCCCACCACCACCCAGTTTCACTATAGTTTCAGTAGAACTTAAATTTTGTGTTTAGGTAAAACAAATGATACATGAATGGATATGAATAAGTGTTGCTCCCAGCATATTTTTTCTTGTATACGGATGAGCTCTTCATTAGTATCCATTCACTGATGCAGTTAGCAGTGGTGGAGGAAAGCATGTGAGCTCATGCAAAAGATAATGTTCTGGTCCTCATTGCTTTTGTCCGACTGTATTTTCAAGTTGATTTTTGCTGCTCTCAGATGAGATCACTAAATTAAATTTATGGGTTTGTTTCTATATTTTTTTTCCTTCTCCACTGGAAAATGGTTTACACATTTTGCAAATTGCCTGCGTCACTTAAATAGATTTTCCAAATATATTTGCAGTAATTTACATAGCAGACCGAAGTTCCCCAACCTGAAGGTGTGCTGTTAAGACAGATGCCCTCATGCTGAGCTGCCTAGAACAAGTTGATTGCTCTGTTGCTGCACTTTCCCTGCAGTAGATTTGCACTGAAGACAAAGTTTAATTCAGGATTTTCAGGTTAATGTTCAGAGTTCTCTCCAGAATTGCCCTTGGTACCTGATACATTGCTGCTACTGCTTCTGTGACACTGCATTCCAGAAGATGCAAAGCTTTCATCCTCTGTTTCAAGGAAGCTTATGTTAATTGAGAGAGGAATTGCTGGGATTTTTTTCTTTCCTTTTTTCCCCCCTTTCTTTATCTGGAATGTGGATTTTTTTTGTTGAACTCCAGCTTGTTATAATGGTCATAAGGTCTTAATGCAGTCTGAGACACTTTGGAGATTAGTCGTTTTGACTTGAGTTTCACTTAATTTATTTACCTGTGTACATTCAACAGGTTTTTTTCAACTAGAAAGTGTGGCAAAACTCACCTTATATTTAAAAATGGTTAGTGTTACTCTGATAATAGACATCGTAATAAAAAAAGATATATAAAGTGTTAAACACATTAAATATTTTCAGTATTAATTGTACTTGCTGTTTTATCTGAAATCTGCAGTATTGTAGCAAATGTCTTGTAATAGACTTTCACACGTTGGAACAGTAGCCATATCTTCAAATTCAGATGAAACTTCATATGGGGAGGTGTTTCTATAGGTTTCAATTTCTTTAGGTTTTTTGAAGCAAGCTGTTTTGAGGTTGATGGAGTCATTTTCTAATAAAGGAAAAAAAAAAAAGCAAATCCAAACAAAACAAACAAAAAAAACCCAACCCAACACCCCACCCCAAATCTCTCACTGTACACCATTTGCCAACCATGTGGTTTAATCACTTGTAATGACTTTTGTGAAAGAAGAACCAGTAATGAAAGCCTTTGAGTTCTTTCTTTAAATGTGTTTTCTGCACATGTGTTTGCATACTAAAGGGAATTTATTCTTGAAATGACCTGTCTTTGGGTGTTAGGACAGTTAGTAATTGAGTGGTTTATTTTGTCCTTTATTGAAAACTTCTGATGACGTGCTTTGCAAGGTTAACTTTGCAAAAGATGGATTGGTATTATTTAAATAAAATGCCAGTGACTATTTGCCTGAAAAGCACATCAAGAAGAAATGATAAATATTTTTTGTAGTGTAATTAGATTATATTTATGTTCATTTACATGTATTGTATTTTCTTATTAATTTAGTATTAAATTTAGGCAGGCTCCCTCCTCATATTTTGATGTTTGTTCTGTATTTTTGGTATGTGCTTTTAAAGGAAGAAATGATTTCTTGGAGTGTTTTTTTTTGCTTCAGATAGTGAAGCAGTAATCTGTATTTAATGATATGTTTGAAGATTACAAGGAAGAGTAGTCATTGTGGTTATTTTGATCTGCGTTAGAATACCCCCAGAATTTAGTTTCAGCATTGGTTTGCTATATATATTGCTACGCAAATACTTTATATTCACCTTTGCTTTTCTCTTCTCTTATGAGAAAGCTCCATCTCAACCAAAGTAATTGCAGTGAGGAACATCTGACTTCTAGAATGTGAATGGGAGATATTTTTAAATCAATGACGGCAAAACTGGATTGGTAGGAGGGAGAAAGATTGTCAGGTTAAAAGAATCTCATTCTTTTTTTCATAGGAGATGGTCTTTTTAAATCACCAGTATGCTTTGTGTGGCTGATCCAGTTGGGAATGCGTCAGAGGACTTTTTTCTAAATGGCTGGGTCTTGTTCTGCTGACAGCACAGTGGTATAGGATTGCTGGTGCAGAGTTAGTGGTTGCTGCCATTGTGGAGAGGAACCTAGCCGTGCGCTTTTTTTACAGTAGGCTGACAGAGAATAGAGGAACGAGAGTGCACGATGGAAGAACTCCAGAGGCCCTTTCTTTCCACAGATATCCTACTGAGCTCAAACTGTAGACCAGTCCTTCAAATGACTGGCTGTTCAGTACTTCTAACGCATTCCCTTAAAGATAATATATTGTACTTTTCCTGGACAGGAGCTCCCTCTGCTCAAGACTGTGTCTGAATGTGCTCTTTTCTTTTTTTTTTTTTTTTTTTTGTGGTAAAAGAGAGAGTTTTCTGCTCAACACTTTTTTCTTCCTCCTTCTAAGCATCTCTTCAAACACGAGTGTGGGAATTGAGTCACAAAGTGAGTCCTAATGTGTATCTTTTGAAAATAGGAACTTGGTTTTGGTAATTATTAAAGATGAAAAAGCTATTTTGTACCCTGAGGATTTAAAGTCCATGGCAGATTGTCAAAGATAATATGGGACTAAATTGTAAGCAACATGACAAATGAGTATAGGATATTACTGGAGACTGGAGTTCTGAGAAGAGAGAAGGAAAGATTAAAATGAAGGAACCAACTTCCAAGGAGACCACTATGAATATTGTGTCAGATAAAGAAATATTATCTTCTTCCACAGGAAAGTAATTCTATTATGAAATAAAACCTTTTTAATCTAAAAAAAATGGTTTTCCTTGCCTCCATTGCCTGATGGTATCTCAGTAAGCAGAAGTGTGCTTTTACTTCAACTGCAAATGTGGGGTACTTCCATTTGATAGAAGTGAATGCAAAAGTGCCAGGCTCTTTGTGCCAGATGAAATTGCAAAAGCTTTGGATTCAACAGGTTTGTGTTGAGACTGTTATGCTCTGAACTCTGGTTGTTTTTCTTCAGAGCTGCTAGAGGTATGGCGAAGACCGCCCAGCGTGCGTAAGGTCCAACATAAACTGCGTAAGAAGCTGTCACACCCACAATAGACATATTTGTTAAGGTTCTTATCGGAGAGGAAGACTAAAATGGAAGCAAAATTATCTTTCCTGTTCTTCTGTTATGACTCATGGGAGCTGCTTTTGTGCTCAGTGCTTTGATAATCAGTCTGCTTATTTGTCACTATCCTCCTAGAAGCATCCTGCTAAGCACCCACTCTTTTGAGATGGCCACAGCTGTTAGAGAAGCACATGAATCCTGCATTTTAACTCTGAGAAGTTCATTTAGTTCCTATATCCAGGATGAGTTGAATTTATTTTTGAATCTGTACTTGCATACAAAAGGAAGAGTGCTTACAGAACAAGGGAAAACAAACCAAATTGGTACTGGTGCCCTGGTCTTCAAGCTCAGTTTTCCTTCAGGAATTTAACCAAACAGATATCTTTAGTAGTTGGGAGCTGATTCAACCTTTTTCTTAGCTGTGTGCTTGCTGCAGTATGGGAACTTTGTTTGGGTTCTTCTGGCCCACTCTTCCAGCCCTTCTGCCATGGAGGCATGCTACCTTTTAGGCCAGTTAATGTGACTATGACTTCTCGTGATGTATAGCTCATCCAGATGAGCTTGCAGTTTTCATCTTTTTTTTTTTCTTCAAAAACCAACAACAGTGAAGTCAAGTTCCAGTGATGATATTAGCAATGTCAATAAAAGCTTACTGGAGCTAAATTTTAAAACCTGTGAGCTTGTGCAAGCAGCCTCAGTGTTTTTCTTTAAATAATTTGTTCAAGTTTGACAGTTTTCTAAATTTTGTATTTATTTTCACCAGGTGTTCTTTTCATTCCTAATTTTTTTTTTTTTTGAGCAGAGGAGGATAGATTGAAGCTTAGAGTATGAAAAATGACTTGTATAATTGCACGTTCTTGTTACTTTTTATCTCTTCTTCAACTTCTTTTTTCAACTTCTACATTGTGGGTTTCTTCGTATTATGAAATCTTGATGACTCTTCCTCCAGAACCTTGTCCCAGTAGGTCTACTGTTCCCCTATAAAATGAGAAAACAACAAATGGTAGATTTTTTCAAATGTAGCAGTGAGACTGACAAAACTTCACTAGCAATATGATTGTGGCTTTTTTTTTCTCTTTCCATTCTTAAAGTCAGACTACTGCTACTACTAGCTGTCTCCTCACAGCTGTTCAAATAGTGAATTGGTTCTTCGTAGTTGTAGTTCCTCGTAATACTCCTGGTGTTTTCTTCTGGTTGGGTCTGTTCAGGGATCTGCTTGGCAGAGTAGCATGAGATGAAGCCCTGGTAGGAAGAGGGTCCCAAGAAAGCTGGTTAATATTCAAGAATCACCTCCTCCAAGCTCAGGAGCAGTGCATCCCCACAAAGAGGAAGTCAGGCAGAAACCCCAGGAGGCCTGCATGGATGAACAAGGAGCTCCTGGACCAACTCAAACACAAAAGGGAAGCCTCCAGATGGTGGAAGCAAGGACAGGTAGCCTGGGAGGAATACAGAGAAATCATCTGAGCAGACAGGGATCAGGTTAGGAAAGCTGAAGCCCTGATAGAATTAAATCTGGTGAGAGGCATCAAGCGTAACAAGAAAATCTGTGATCAATAAATCAAAAAAAAAAATTCTCCAACTCTTTTCTTAACCCTGTCACTTGTATATTCTGTTATAACACTGAATCCGATGCTTGTAACTTTAATCAGAGTTTTCCTGGAAAAATCTAAAGTAATAGAACTACACATATAAAGAGGAGGAGAAGGATAGAGGTTCTGTAGTAGTGATCATGGTTAATAGAGGTGGTTAATGCTTCCTTTCATGCATGTACCTTGTATAACAGAAGACGTGCCAGGATTTGGATTAATGTGTAACAATCAAAGACAGATACTTATATGGTATAAGTTCTTTACATCTATTTAGTTACCCACTGTTTTGTTAGTGAACAGATGAAAATATACCCAGCCTCTAGAAATTCTTAGTTGTATCTTCTAAGTGAGTAAAAATAATAAACAAATAAATTAAAAAAAATGAGTTTACTTCTTGTTTTAGGAGATCAAGAGGAGTGTATTACCTACTGGCAAGAAACTTGTTTAAAAGCTAATGAATGACTTTGAAGTCAGTTAGAAGTTTGTAACTGACTTCAGCAGGGTGCAATTTTCACTCTTTCTGTCTTGATACATAAGGTGAACTGTATACTTGATACACAGATTTGTATATCATCTATTTCTAGAACAGGGTTTTATTTTTCCAGATTTTGTGAAGACAAATACCTACCCCAAGTTTTTTATAATTCTTGCTAAATGTCTCCACTAACTAGGTAGAAAGTGCTCCCCTCTCCCCCACCAGCTATTGATCATTATGAAATAATGAATAGCATTTTTATTTAGGAGTGAGGTCTTGGAGTGAGTGGTTAAGTTGGGTGCTTTTGGGTGATGCTCTAGAATTGTTAGTGGTCATGGAGGGAAAAGGAATTGGTGAAGAGCTAGGATTTTTCTCCATTGTGTTAATTTAAATACCAATGATCAGGTACCATAATGCTATAATAATCTGTGTGTTCATTCCCAAATTTTTTTTACAGTTTTTTGTTTTCACATATAAGCCTTACATGCTATTGCAAAACAACTACATTTGTATTAAAATCTCACATTGTTATAGTTCCAGATTAAGTAAAACTAATTTTCTTCATTTCATGATGTTTTATTTTTCTGAATTGGCTCTATGTTTTGTAGAGCACCATGGTAACATTGAGACCATCTCAGAGATCTGTTGGTTTAATTCCTAAGTTGTTGATGTGCTGTGAATCTGGCTGCCTCAGAAAGAGATGTTAGGAGATTGAATGCTATTTCCCTACTGAGAACCTTTGAAAGGTAAAAAATGGCCTTATTTCCTCTTCTGCAAGGTTTATCATTCTAGCCAGCAGGCAACTTATTAAAACGGACCTGCATGGTGCTCAGTGCAAAGAATGAAATTGTGGTTGCTATTAATAAGATTTTTCTTGCTATTTCCAGTGTTCAGCTTGAAAGAATCCAGCCTATCATCACTAAGTTACAGAATAGTGTAATTCTTGCTATGGATAACTTTATTGAAATTACTTTTAGCTAAAACTTCTAGATTTTTTTGGCTTTATTTTTATTATTACAGTTACTCTGCCACTCACAAGATTGTGTCATTCATGGAGTTTGAGTTCATGTTATCAGATTCCTCACAAGAATTAGTGTTTTTGAAAACTATCTTAACAAGTCCAGTGCCTTTCAAAAAGCAGAAAAATCCCAGAAAGTTCAGTAGATGCTGCCACTGAACAAGTATTTTTAGCAGGTTTTTTTTTCAGTCTTTCAGAAGCTTTTGAAGGCAAAGATCTCAAACAAGTATGTACATCTTATATAGGGATTAGCTGGGTCTAACTAGTCTGAGTTCACTAGTGTTGCAGAAGAGAACTAGTTTGAATTACTGCCCTGTAATGTATAGTACTGAATTTCAGAAAGGAAAGTTAGATTTGGAAGCAGCTGACCTTTTTTTTTCCAAATTAAAAAATAAAGTACATACTGAATACACTTGCAGAAATCTCAAAAACAGAAGAATAAAAATAGTGGTGGATCACAAGCTGCAGGCCTGTATAGCTTTAAGTAGTTTGTGAGAAATTTAGAAATTATGAATGAGGGAATGAGGAAACTACATCTAAATTTCTCATGGAGTTTTTGATGTGTTATCTCATAAGCTTCTTCACTGTTTTGTCATAGATCTAAAAAGTATTGTGTACACTGTAAGGCAGGAAGACAACATATGGTAATAACATTAGCAGATAAGCAATGAACATTATCACAGACTAATTTCTAGAAAGACTCATTAATTAATAACGTTGGGAACTGAAGTAGCGGATTTGGTAATGTTATTGAATAGTGCTAATAGAAAACATATATTCTGTTTTCTGACTGTTCCTTTCTGTCTGGCAAGTATTTTTGCTGTTCTGAGCGTGGCTGACCTGTTTTCATGTGTCTTGTTTACATTCTGGCATTAATGATTCTTTCAAGGTCTCCGTAGGGGTGTTTCTGTTATTTAGCTGCAGCGTGGGGACAGCTAGCCGTGCCTGGGTGCCTGGCACCAGCCTGTTTCAGTGGAAAGCTAAAGTGGCTCAGTGCAGCTTCTGTTCTGCTGCTGACGGGTGCAACTGAGGAGATGCTCCTGCTTTTCCAGGAGGCCAATTCTTAGTTCATTACCGTAACCAGAAAGCACGGACAAACAGCACAAAGGCTTTTGTGAGAAAGAGATGCCAAATGAGATAGGAGAGTGTACGGAAGGGAAAGGAAAGGGTATTTTATACAGTTCACAAGTGAGAAAAAAAATTCATTAATTAAAACAGTAAATTAAACCACTGAAGCAATCCATTAAGGAGTGGGTAGCTTTTTAAAAAAACAAAACAAAACCAAACAAAAAACCCTAACCATTCCTTTAATTTGGAAGTCACTGCTTCATTTTCAAAGTTTGTTTCCAAAATACTGTGGTTGGTTAACTCTGAAATTGCTTCTAAAATAACAACACTCTCCCCCAGATTATCTCCCCTTGTCTTGCAGAGGCTAGTTCCACTGTGATTTCCCTCCACCCTTGAGTCGTCCGTTTTGTTGGGGCTTTTGGGCAGCACCCCCAGCTTATAGTGCAGTAGCAACGAGACTTGCCGTTTGCGTGAGCTGAACCTGATATCATTAGGTTGCACTCACCCATTATACATAAGTGAATTAAATGAATTCATTTCTATCCTGCCATGTTGTTCCTCATGAGTAGTCCTGTCTTGGAGCACTAAACTGTGGAAATGACATAGTTCTGATTCATGGTGATGCTATTTTAGCTTTTTCCCCGTTTTTGAATGTGGGATGTGTGCCTTTCATGTTAGGGGAAAAATGCAGTCTGAATTAGGAAAACCAAACTTGAGTGTGTTTTGTTTATCAGATTTCTAAGATTATAGGAGAGATGGGGTAAGCCTAAAACAAAGACACAAAAAACTTAATTCTTTTCCCTGTGTATAGATGCTTGATTTGACAGATTAGTTCGATGTTTGGGAAACATGGAAAAAAAACCTTTGAAAACACTTCCCCCCTCCCCCCCCCCCTATTTTTTACGCTTCTATTACATAAGCTGATAATGGAAAGAATTTTCTAAATCTGATTGCTAGTCAGTCTAGCAAATAAAATCCTTTTTTTAAAAAAAACAATCACAGAAAATAGTAGTAGAAGGCTATTTTCTGTTGCTTAGTGTTCTTTCTACCTTATCATTTTTGTCATTACAGTGGACGAATAATAAATTGACTAAACACATTTGTTTTTATATCTAGCTGTCAACATACACCAAACTGAGAACATCAGTAATTATAGGTGTATTTTTGCTTACTGAGGTAGTTCCTAACAATGTTTTTGTTTGCTTCTGTCCTGTAGAAAATAACTTTATAGAAGTTTGTTATTATTGTAGTAGACATCCTAAGTATGGGAATTATAAGGCCAACCGTTGTCAGATATCTATTCTCAATAGGTTCCTTCCATTATACATTCATTATACAGGCTGCTAAGCTCTCTTGATCATAAAATGTCGAAGTGAAGTAATTGTCTGTTTTGCAACTGTTGGACAGTATCAGTGTGAAGTATATATACCACTGCTCTCTCTTAATGAAATAAAACAAAGTACTAATTACATTATATTGTCTTCTTTCACCAGGAAGCTACTGACTGCCTAGAAATTAAGAAAGGACGTGAGAAGTCTGGTCAATCAAAGTGGAATTTTTTTTTTTTTTCAAGAGCCTTTTCACAATTGCCTTTTGCAAAATCTTTGGACGCTCCCCATTGTGCCATGTTTTGTGGCTCTCACCGTAAAAGGAATTTGTCTTGATGAAGATTCCTAACATTGGTAATGTGATGAATAAATTTGAGATCCTTGGGGTTGTAGGTGAAGGTAAGTAGTATCTTAATAAAAAATTAATTAGAATTTTATATAGATTTGACTTAGTTCTCTTGATGGTAGTTACGTTTTCATTTGCAAAATATTACTTGTATGCAAATCTTAAGAAACATCAGCTTATTCTCTGCAGCTCCTAATTCCATTGTCAGATGGAAGGAGAAGTTTGGAAGATGAAAGAAAAGGAAAAGAAATGGGACAGTGTTGTGTTTTGGGGAGGAGGTGTTTTGTGGTGTGGGTTTTTTTTTTAAGTTTACTATATCAATTTCTCTGTAGTGATAGTGGGGAGATGCAAGTTATCAAACTTCTCTACAAGTATATTAAACAAAATAATTTCAGCATTTTAAAGTCTATTTACTTTCAAGCAATTGTTATAAAATTGTTTCAGTGTACAGCAATTTAGTACAGTACCTGTATGTGCAAGTTCTGAATAATAATACTGGGGACAATATTATTTCTATAACCAGAACGTGACTGAAGACTGTTTTATCTTCCTGTGTTTCTTCTGCTTTGAGATGATTTATCTCTTCTTTATTTCAGGAGCCTATGGTGTCGTACTTAAATGCAGACACAAGGTAAATAAATTGCTTTAATTCAAAGATAAATTTTGGTATTTGAGTGAAACAATGACTTTTGATGAGAACTGAGATGTTGCTATGTATAAGATGTGGCAGCTGGGGTGGACTTTCCCTGCTGGCAGTTATTCAGTTTTTTAATTGCAATACTGTCAGAGGAAATGGCTACATCTAGTACCAAACCTCCATTTTTTTCTTAACTAAGAAAGCTTTTAAAAAAAGAAAAAGAAAAAAAAAAAAGGAAGTTGTTTTGGAATGCAGTTTATGCTCAAGCAGCCTAAATTAGAATGTCAAATTAATTGCCGAATACTGCTGGATAAGCACTTACCTGTCTTGGGATGAGGGGGAGAGAGTGGGATACATGTAGAATTTCTACAGCTGTTGGACAATCAAACTGCAGTAAGAAAGCACTGACTTTTATGCTTGTTGATTCTAATTTGGAAGAGAAAATGTAAAAAAGGAAAGAAAAAACTCTTATTTCAGACAAAAATTAAATCTGGCAACCTGTCTACACTATTTTAACTACTGTGTAAGTTGGCTATATCTGAACTTGCTGCTCATCAACAGAGAACTCTGACATGAATTACTTTGCTATCTTTGGAACTGCTGTATAGTCATATAACAAAATGACTTCTACTTCTCTGAAGAAAAACTTTCCAGAATCATAGAATGATTATTTTGTAGCGATCCAAGAATATGTAAAAGTTTTTGTATGTACTTCATACTTTTTTCTAGAAAAAGTTACAACTGTGCAGAGGACCTGTGTTCCTGGGGTGGCATTTAGCATGTACACAGAAGGACTTTTGCACAGGACATATAGGTATATTTGGAATGCCTTACGCTATTATACTGACTTAAAGTTAAAAAAGGGAAAAAAAAAAAAAAAAAGAACTTAGAAAGCTCCCATCTCAAGCTGTAGCCTTGTGTGGCTTGGGGGAGACAATATCATTCAGTAGAATGGCTTTGGTAAATTTGATATTTTTTGGATAGTTATGGAATAATATTTCAAAGTGAATAGTTTGAGATCACCTGAGTAGTGACAATACAGTTTATACTGGGCAGCTCTCTTCTTTATGAAAGACTCAAGAAGTTTCTAGGATTTCCTGCATTGCTGAGAGAAATTTAAGCTCTGCATATCTTTAGTCATGTCCTCATCTGGACGAGTTCAGTACTTTAAGAGTATAGTTTAATGGCAGGGTAATCTAGTTTCTGTAAGAATACTTTACAGTATACCATATGACTAGAAAGGGAAGGCTTTACTTGAGCAGAAGGAAGTGCTTCTTCTTACAGCCTGTGTAAGGATGTTGAATTGCTTATGAAGATCTAAATTTTTAGGTAGTCACACAATTTTTTTCTGCATCTTCAAGCTTAATCAAAATAACTGTATTGAAGTTCTAAAACAAAGTGGTATTTATTAAACCTTGTAGCAAGTTGGTTTACTAAGACCTAGGGCTTCCAGTATTTGGAGATCTTAAAAAAAGAAAAAGTATATCGATTATTTAAGCTTACTGATTTATGATTCTCATTTACTTAAAACCAGCTGCACCCACTGAGAGCAGATGACTTTAGGGGCTATCTGTTCTACTAAAAAAGAATAAATATCTAAAAGTTCAACTTTGACATGTATCTTTTTTCCCAACCTTCCCCTGGCTGTTTGTCATTATACATTTTTCCTTTTATGCCTTGGTAAAAAAAGCTGAGACACCTGTCCCCAGCTCTTTGGCAAGGTACTACACAGATGAAGAGCAGACACACACTGCTTGTTGCCTAGATACACAAAGTTTGTTAGGAAAACATTTGATAAATGCCACAAGAGTTTAGTTCATGTTTAATTATAGGCATCATAATAAATAGAATTATTTACTGGTTTCTACATTTTTAATGGATTTAATTATTTTTTTACTTGGCTTATTCCTTTTAAATATGGAGGAGAAGTGGCTATACAGAAAGAGTTGGAGGGAAAGTATGAATTGGAGCTTGAAGATGTGAAAAGATGCGGCCTGTTTGTTCCAGATCCAGACAGAAAAGATCCAAATTATAAACAGAAATTTTAAGGCTCTGATATTGATCATTGACTAGAGTGAACGTAGTAGAACTGAAATTGCAGAGAAACACCCCTCTAATGGGAAGAGGAAGAGAGAAAGAAAAGGGGAGAAGAATCTAATTCCTGTGACATCAAAGATGTTATGAACTAAACTAGTGAGTTTTAGATGAGGCTTAAAAGCAGTTACTAAATAGCTCCAAATTATAACTTCTACCTAACTGTGATAACAAAGATGGTGCATTAAGAAAAGCTGCTCATACATAAAGGAAGAAAAAACATATTGCAGGATGGTATATGTAGCTATTCTCCTTGACCAGGAACTGTCTTTTAATACAGCTTTCCTACTTGTATAGGAAAACAAAGATTTAATTCGCTTGAATGAAGTCTTAACAGGATTACCTGGAAATGCAAGGATATATGGTTTATTTTACTGTTTAGCTGCTGATAGGCATAGGTTTTTCTAGTATGGATGAAGTAAGAATTTATCTTCCACATGATCTGTCTGCAGGTAGCACAGTTAAACAGTAAGTCTATTCAGCACCGCATAAGAAGTCCAAAAACAGCATAAAAACTAGAGAATGTTGCAGTATTTTTAATGTATATATGGTATATACCAGGCCATCCTTGGCCGTGTACCTTCAGCATGTGCTACTTTTCTTTTTGTGCAAAGTTGGCAATTACATTTAAGAATTTGAATATAGAAGTACTCATTTTCATCTTTATAAATAGTGGCAGCATGGCAGGATTAAATTCTCAGCTGTTGTAAATTAATGTATCTCCATTGTATGGATGAGAGGGTATATTTTGTGTAAAATGAGGAGCTGGCCTCTAATTGCAACAATTTTCCAACATATAATCTGCTGGTGCTTCAAGAAATGTAGCTTTTTGCCCCAGTGCATTTCATTGGCATGCGTATGTGGATTTAAGTTGGAGAGAGTGGCATAAGGAACAAATACCATGTCATTATTATATGTTTTTTCTTTGCTAAGGAAACATTATCACAGGAAAGCTAAAGTAGCTCCTCTAGAATGACTGTGTTTACGTTATTAAACAGCATGTTTTTTTTATCACAAATCCTTTAACTGTAGTTGTGGTTTGTGCATAAAGATTACTTGTTTTTTTCCTAATGTGAAGTTAATACAAATAATGTTGAGATAAAGGAGATCTGATGTTCTGAAAAGCTTTTTCCCTTTTTTTCTTCTAACAAGATGACTTTTCATAAGGAAATATACTGGAGTACACTGTTTAAAAATACCAGAAATACATTATATTTTCACAAGTTATTAAAATAGGCTGTTGTGGCTTATTTACGCTATCTCGGCTATGTTTTCTCTAAAGAAAAGCCACTTGAACAGTTCAGCAGTGTCCGAGACCATGGCTGAGGAAAAGAATCTTTGCTTATCTTGTAAGACTCATCAAGTGTTTGCCCTTTTAGTAAAACCACTATCCCTTTTACTTTGCAACATGGACTCGCAGCTTCATGTGGAGTTATCCTTTGTTAATAGGGACTTAGGCACAAGAATTAGGAGGACTGTGACATCAGATACTAGGCTAATAGGACAATACTGTGACTTAAAAATCATTAAAACAATAGGAAGATGCTGTGGGAAAGCCATAGGTGTCCGAAGACAGGCACACTGAAGAAAGAAGCCTAGAGGAAAAAATTAAGCTGAAACTCAGTGTGAAAAGGGAATGTATTGATATACTGTGAGATACTAAACTGTGTATATAGCGGGGAACATGGGAAAATGTAGCTGCAAGTAGGGAGAGTTTGTAGAAATGAGGTGAATACATCCTTGAACGACTGAGGTAAGTGGAGATTGCATCTAGGTAAACAAGATGATAACACTGGAACAGGGGGTCATCGGTTGCAATGAGGCAGAGCTCACCACAGGGTCAGGCTGGAGAGGGAGGGAGGGTTCATACCAGCAGGCAGTCAAACCATAGCTGTTCTACTAATGCTGTGTGTCTGGTTTAAAAGCAGTGATTGGATTGAAACTTAGTTCCCATCTGCAGAGGACACATAGTGATTTGCTTTATCTAGCCAGGGTTTTATCAATGTTCAGTTGCATGTTAGAGAAGGACCCAGATGCAAGTCTTTAAAAAGAAAAGGAAAAAAAAAAGTTTTTCTTTTTTTTTTATTCAGAGCAGGATTTCATTATTATCCAGTAAATAAGGAATAGACCGCATCTTAAAAAATAAGCATGAAATACTTAGACATCTGAAGCTGATCATTATATAAATAACAAATTGTGGTAGTTGATGGTATTCCACTTTTCCCCTGATGTGAGGAGCTGGCAGAAACTTGCAGGAAAAAACGCTGAAAACATGCAAAAGGGAAGATGCCTATATACATATATCTCTATGTATAAATTTATGGGGTTTTTTTGAGGTTAGCTAGGTGTTCAGGAAGGTATGTGGTGATACAAATTCTCTAAAAGCACAGTAGAAATATATGAAATCTCCTAGACTTATCCTTTCTCCTACTGTGTGCTGTGTGTGGTCGGAGTCCTTGGAGCTTGAGGGGATGCAGTCTAATGATTTGGAAGTTTAATGCCAGTTGTTCTTGTATGTACAACATCTCCTGCCTAATAAGATGCTTTTTCTGGTCTTTTATTTGAGAAGCATGTCTGGTATTGGTTGTTCTTTATTGTATCAGATATTTTTACGTCTTTTTCTTTAAGATAAACACCACTGAATTCCTGTGTGAAAGACAAATGAAAAGAAACCTTAGTTTACAGAATCATTCGACCACTTCAGTGCATTGAAGAAAAATGAATAACCTTTTTTTAAGTTTAACACTTCCAGGCAATTTCCTCTTAGCCTAATATTTAATTTTGCCCTATTTGAGCCTTTAGTAATACTCTTCCGTTGTCTTTGTCCTGGTTTTGACTAGGACAGGGTTAGTTTTCTTTTCAGTAGCTAGAAAAGCTCTGGGTTTTGGCTTTAGTCTGGGATTTATGAGAAGAATATTGATGGTGCACTGATGTTTATAGGTGGTGCTGAGACATCAAGAACTCTTCAGCTTCCTGTGTTTTACCAGTGTGCAGGAGCACAACAGGCTGAGGGGGGAGCATGGCCAGGACAAAGGGCCCACAGCCCCTCGTAGGTGTAGGATTGAACGTAGGTATAGGATTGAGGGCTAAATTGGCCAATGGAGTATTCCATAGCAGGCAACTTCATGCCCAGTATATAGATGAGGGTTGGCTGGGAAGTTTGGATTGTTGGATTCTCGGGTCCTATCTCTTTTCAGTTCTCTCTCTTTTTTTTTTTTTTTTTTTTTTTTTTTTTTTTTTTTCCCTCTCCCTTTGTTGGGACTTGTCTGTTTTGGGATCACTTGATATGATGTGATGGACCTTGGTCACTGGGTGGTGAGCAATTACACTGTGCCTCACTTGTTTGTATATATTATTATTATCATTTTATATATCACCATGTTTGTTTTTTTTTGTCATTATTACATTTTATTTTATTTCAATTATTAAATTGTTCTTATCTCAACCCACAGTCCCCTTTCCCTTTTCCCCTTTAGTGTTCTTCCCCATTGCCCAGAGATTGTTGAAGGGTGAGCGAGCATCTGTGTGGTGTATGGTTGCTGGCTTGGCTAAACAGCAACAGTCTTCAGATAAGTTTTGTGTGTCTTAGAGCATCTGAAAAATACCTGACTTCTTAAAGGCAGGTATAGTTTACTCATTAGAAAATATAATGGATTTGTGTATGTAACAATCATTAGATTTCATTTTGAATGCCTTAGCCTTTTCCATGTCTTTTATCACTAGATTCCCTACTGACCAGCAGAGTCAGTTTCCTTAGTTTTCCCTTTGAAACCAATGTTTTTCTGTTCCTCCAGGTAGCCCATCTCTATTTCTGCGCTCTTCACACTACCTGTTTGTGTTTGAGCTCAGTCAGGAATTCCGTCTTAAACAGTGCTGGCCAATTTGATAAACTTTTCCCAGCCTTCTGTGTGTTAGAGTGGGCCATTCCTGTGCTTTGAGGAAGTCTTCCTTGAAGAACAACCAGCCCTGCTAGACTTTACCCTTTTGGGCCGTCTCTAAGTGAAATCTGTTATTGTGAAGGTCCAGGGTTGTAATTCTACTGTCCATCTTGCTTAGTTCTTTCAGTTTCTTAAATTCTACTGTATCATGGTGTGTTGCATCAGGAGGTGCTTGTCTGTTGTAATCCCAGTAAGGAAGGCACTCAGACTTTGTAAAATCGTAGAATCATAGAATGATTTGAGTTGGAAGGGACCTTAAAGATCATCTAGTTCCAACCCCCCTGCCATGGACAGGGACACCTTCCACTAGATCAGATTGCTCAAAGCCTCATCCAACCTGACCTCGAAAGCTTCCAGGGATGGGGTATCCACAACTTCTCTGGGCAACCTGTTCCAGTGTTTCACCACCCTCAGAGTGGTCATTTAAAGTGCTGTTTCTTCGTAGTGTTAGCTTTATTAAAGTAAAAATGGTACAGGTCATCTTATGTCCCTTTAGATGCTGGAAACCTTGACTTATGCGGCATAAAATGGGCACCTCATTGGGGTGCAGCATACAGTGCAGACCATGTCTGTAAGAAAGGGCTACCCCATGTTCGTTATTCAATCTATTACAGGATTTTCTTACAAGAAAAACTCTATTAATCGTTTCTACTGTCAAACAGAGTGGATGTTCAGTGAGAACTTCTTGCTGTGCTTTTAGATTAAAGGCAAAGCCACGCAGGGGATGTACTTGCAGGTAGTGAGTGGGAGCTGCCTGCGGGCTCCTCTGTTATAAGGGGCTGGCTCAGTTTGCTCTGCGGCCCAGGGATTTGGGTCGTGCAGGACAGGCCTGGGCCACCTCAGGTGTTGGTATTCAACATTTTAATGACTGATCTGAAGGTAAATATGAAGGTACTGCTGTTGAAAGTTATGGAAAACAGGCTGCAGTGGTAAGCAATAGAAGATAACAGTGCAGAGCATTTCACCTTGCAAGGTAAATGATTCAATTTGGGCAAAGCATATTTTAAATATTTGTATTTCTTCATATACAATTGACTTTCAAAATTAGAACCTTCTAGCAAAATTTGAATTATGTTTGGAGCTTTTTGAGCACTCACTTTTATTATTTCAGAGTAAAGTTTAAAGATACGTAGACTTTTTCCAATCTACTATGCTAATATACAAAAGAATGGTCATTTTGAGTCAGATGAGTTCAGCTATCTCAGTATCTTAAAAGTGACTTTGTTGGAGGTGAACAACGAATTAAAAACAGGGCATGCATGTTGTGATGCTCCTTGCAGTATTCAGTCTCTAATTGGTACAGTGCTACTGGAAAGTCATCATCACCAGAATATTCTAGCACAGATTACGCCAGCAGTGCATCCCTGCCCATGGCAGGGGGGTTGGAACTAGATGATCTTTAAGGTCCCTTCCAACCCTAACCATTCTATGATTCTATGATTCTATCCTGTGTCTAAACCCACCTGTCCTTTAGGTCTTTTACTTGCCTGTGCATACTGTTAAAAGTATTAACTGATATTTTTGTATACTGTGTAAACTATTCTGTCCTTATGCATACTCTTTTTGTATACCATCAATTTACATATAACATTCACCTAAAACCAGATAAAAAGTAACGTGCCAAATCCTACTGGTTTATGTCTAATATGTCACATATTCTCTCATTGTTACTATTGCTGTCTTGTTGCTGCCTCTATTTGGTTACATCCTCAAATTTTTTGCTGATCTTTTTCTTTAATTTTTATATGTAATTAAAAGCAGCATTGCCCATTTTCACAACTCATTGAATGTGTTTTGACTCTGTGGCAAGATTTTTGGTTTTAATCATGGCCAAGGGCAAATCTTTGTGCAGCATGCCATTTTCTTTCCATAATGGCAATTTACCTATGGAGGATTATTGCACTTAATGATGTTGTTCGTCAAGCTAGAGCACCAACTCACTGATGTGTTTTTGTGCCAAAACTTGTATGAAATACATACAGTGAACGTGAGACTTGTATTGAATTTCTGAAGTAAATAGTGTGCCAGTAGTAAATGCTTGCAGTAGTCAAAGTTGAGATCTGTCCTGAGTATTATGAGGAAAATAGAGCTATTAGGCAAGCTGTAGTGCTGAAAATTGTATTAACTCTTTAATAACCACTTCCTTCAACTTCGCCATTAGGCAATGAATAACTTTTTGAATTCTTTTCAGAATTCTGGTTTGATATGTGTGTATAAATGACGTAAAATGAACATCTACAACTGCTTTCTGTGCAGGGTAGATGCTAACCTGGTACTGAAAGTTTCTAAAGCTTTCATTTTTCATTGATACATTGTGGCATTTGTCTATACCTGCACCTGAGCCTCTTTCATGGTTCTCTCGGTTCTCTGTGACAGGGAGAAACAGTCAGATTAACGTTATATTAATGTTTTAAATGTCGTTGATGTTAAATGAAGTCCTGATTTATATTAAACTAAGTGGAGGATTCACATATGTACTGTTACTACTCCAAATACCAGATAGTCAGGCAGAATGGAAGATAGAAATTAAGTTGCTGAGATTCCACAGGTTGAGAAGACAGTTGACAGGACTCTCCTCCCCTCCCACCCCCAACGTGGGCTATATTATCTGTATAACAAGATTGCTGCCTTTAATTTTTTTCCTTAAAGTCTTACCTTTCTGCAATATTTTTTTAAGTGTTGTTTCATAAAGTATCTCTTAATAAAAAATGTTAAAGCACTAATTTTGAGGACCCCACCTGGAGTACTGCTTTCAGCTCTGGAGTCCCCAACACAAGAAGGACATTAAGCCTTCCGATACTTAAAGGGGGCCTACAGAAAAGCTGGGGAGGGGCTTTTTACAAGGACGTGTAGTGATAGGACAAGGGGCAATGGATTCAAACTGAAAGAGGGCAGATTTAGATTAGATCTAAGGAAGAAATTTTTCACTCAGAGGGTGGTGAGGCAGTGGAACAGGTTGCCCAGAGAAGTTGTGGGTGCCCCATCCCTGGAAGTGTTCAAGGCCAGGTTGGATGAGGCTTTGGGCAACCTGGTGTAGTGGAGGATTTCCCTGCCCATGGCAGGGGGTTTGGAACTAGATGATCTTTGAGGTCCCTTCCAACCCTAACCATTCTATGATTCTATGGAGCTGCTGGAGCAAGTCCAGAGGAGGGCCGTGAAGATGATCCGAGGGCTGGAGCACCTTTCCTGTGAAGACAGGCTGAGAGAGTTGGGGCTGTTCAGCCTGGAGATGAGAAGGCTCCGGGGTCATCTTATAGCAGCCTCCCAGTACTTAAAGGGGGCCTACAGGAAAGCTGGAGAGGGACTTTTTACAAGGGCGTGTAGTGATAGAACAAGGGGCAATGGCTTTAAACTGAAAGAGGGAAGATTTAAATTAGCTCTAAGGAAGAAATTCTTCACTGTGAAGGTGGCGACACACTGGCACAGATTGTCCAGAGAAGCTGTGGATGCCCCATCCCTGGAAGTGTTCAAGGCCAGGTTAGATGAGGCTTTGAGCAACCTGGTCTAGTGGAAGGTGTCCATGCCTATGGCAGGGGGGTTGGAACTAGATGATCTTTGAGGTCCCTTCCAACCCTAACCATTCTATGACTTACCTGCTCCAGCAGAAAAAAAATTACACCTCTGTTTAGCGTTGTCCTAGTTTCCTAGAAGTCTGAGTCTTTGAATTAACTGAAGGAAGCATGGTTTTTACACTTTTAAGACTATATATACGATGAGAGGATAAGTAAAGTAGTCACACGTCTCCTTTTGATTGCTTTTGTTGCCTTATGTTGTCTTCTGTCACTTCTGCCATAAATTACTAACATATACTGTATTTCGACGGTGGTTTTTTTTTTTTGTTTGTGGGTGGTTTTTTTTTTTTAATATGAACTCTCACTGTCTTTTTCAGTCGCGTGCAATGGTTTCTTTAAGAGGATCTGGCCAGATTGTACAAAGCAGGCATGAAACTAAACGCCTTAAATTTAATGGTTTTCATTATTCACATTGGTTGGTCTGTCTGTAGCAATACCAATGAAATGGTGCTGGTCTGATGTCTGCAGTTGTGTTGTTTCCCTTTGAGTCTTTTGTGACAATCCAGACTGCTCTATGAAAGGTCCCTTGCATGATACTCTATTCCCTTACCTCCTTCTTTGTAATTGTCATGTTATGAACCCTGCTCAGATGTGAGTGGTATTCAAAATTGGCATTCTACTCCTTCCTTTCATCCTCAAAGGCTAATTTAGAAAAAGAACGTGCAGCAGAGAGATGAGAGAGGGAGGGGAGAAATTAACTTGATGTGAAAGGGAATACTGAGATTTTTTTTTTTTCCCCAAGTGTGTTGAATTTAAAGCAGTACAGTGTGAGAGTTTTATTTTTAGTGCCACAAATTGGGATGGCTTAAGTTGGCTTGGCCGTGGTAATACTGGGTAATAGAATTTCATGCAGCACAAAGCGGGATACAGAGAGACCTGATGCTGCAGAAGATCTTCAAAACAAGAAGAGGGAGGGAGAGAAACAGGTGATCACCCTTAGGCTCCTATGCCTCCTTCAGTTACCTGCATTACTGAAATATGAGTTAAAAATAGCAAGAGTGGTTCATTTTACCTTGGGAAGGATATGTGAAAAGTATTACCGATGGTTTTCAATTGAAATTAAGTTGAACATAAGTCATTTGTTACAGTCGCAGTATCTTGGATCACTATTTCTTTCAGTCACACAGCTTCTACCAGTTTGTTGCACTAATGGCTCTAGATTAACAAGACATCTGTGGCACTTTTTCTTTTGTTTCTTAAAGAAACTGCGTGTCCTTTTGATAGTCTTTTATGTAACATGTTGCACGAATTCCTACTATGAGTACTGGTTTGGCTAAGTGAAAGGTTACTGTTTGTGCCGCAAAAAACACTTTTCCTTGGAATATTGCCAATAAACAAACATGCTGCTTAGTAGTTGGTACATACTCACATCTGCAAATGGATTATATATCATTACACTTGTATTAATAACAGGAATCATATTCAGACCTGCAGCAGTTCTGAGGCTGCCCTTAATGGCTCTTAATTGTGAACAGCTTGTAGTGCTATATCTCATTCTAAGACACTTATAAGTGAAATTTTATTTTTAAGCATAGATGTGATGAGCAAACAAAGCAAGACAATGCATACAAATTATTCTCTTGCAAAAAGTTGAAAATGTTATGCTGAAAATTAAAGAACCTGACTGTAGTATTTCTTAGAAGCAGCAGTAGAAGAAACTGAAATCAATGAGGATTTGAGACCTAATGTAGGGTCTTGAATCATTAGGAAAGTAGTGGTGCAAGCGAGGGAGTTTGTACTTAATGCAAATTAATATATGGGAGAAGGAAGAACATATGGCTAATTATAGGACTACATCTGTAGTAGTATGAACTGGCTTGAATATTGGATTACAGTCTAGTGTTGTCATCAAATTGTAAATTACTGTGTAGCATAATTGATGCAAAGAAAATTGTGTTTCTAAATTTTAGACTAAATGTTTTCCTGCAAGGGATTCTTCTAGACTACTTAAAATTTTGTAGGACATGTGAGCAGCTCTGAGAGCACTATGTTAATCACTGATCTCCAGACACTCTACGTATTTAAATAAAGCCCAGTAAAATAGAGCACAGTTCAGTTTTTGAGATGATCATTGATGTAGATTATTAAATGTACCATGATAAAAATGGATCTGGATTATCTAGCTGGCTTTCAGTATTATTTGTGGAAGCCAAGTTGATCTAAAATGTTACTACACTAAAGTGTCTTGAATATAGCAGTTACATTAACTTATTGTCTTAATTGTTTTTGTGAATGTAAAGCCTTTTTCAAAGTCAGGTGTCCTGGAAAAGGACCACTTGACAGTGTAGGTAAAACATTGACAAAAATAGTGAAAACTTTCTCAGCATTTCACTTTATCTGAAAGCTATAGATTCTTCTTGGCACATGTGGTTTTTTGTCAGTAAGTATTACTGTGTTTTCTTAAATAGTAAGTTGTCCTTCCGAATGTCCTGGTTAAAATAATTTGTTTTTCCATGATCACTCAGTTCTGTGTACCTTCTAATTGGTGAATGCCCTCCTAAAAATATAAAAAACTTTCTATTCTTTTTAATAAAAATTCTTGGAATATGTAACTTCTTTTCGAGTATAGCAGTATTTACTTCTCATTCAAAGCCTGGATAACAATGAATGGGGAAAAAAAAAGTAGCTTCCATTTATAACACTACAGTTATTTGAAATGTGAACAAATGTGTAAAATTTCATGCAAAGAACTTCATAATTTCACTTAACATGTGGTGTTTGATCTCAGCTGAAAGCCTAAAGGATTAGACAAGCCTGGCATCGGAATATGGTGGTCAAGAAATTTTGGGTACAGTGGGAGGCCAGACTGAGCTCTAGAACAGAGACCATTTTGTTAAGACTGCATAGTGCTCTCTGTTTCTTCAACCGATAGCAATTGTTACAGGTTAGCACAGAACTGGAAGCATTCCTTATGCTATTTATTCTTTACACATATATTACAGTTCTGAAACTCTCCAGAAGATTTGCTTCTGGTTTGCTATGTTTAGCTGCACCTGGACAGTAGAGCTTGATGGGTCTGCTGCTTGCTTTTTATAAAGAATAGTCCGATTGCATGCTAGCTTCTCCTGTTCTAAAGGGTATCTATTTAAGCTTCTTCTAGTTTAACAGAAAAACCAAAACACCGTCTGGATTTATGAAGTATTTGCATTTTTATTATATTATCCCTGAATTATTTTAGCTTAGATGGCTAAATTAAACCAATTTTTGTGCAAGTCCCTTGTAAATCCTGACACAACATAATGGCTTAACTTTGCCCATTATGAAAAATCACCCACTTTATGGAATTCTATTTTAATTTTTCCAGATCTGTAGCAAAGTGAAGATTTGTTTCTGAACAGCACAGGTAACTCTTTGTTGGAAACAGATAGCAACATTGCTCTCTGGTTTATAATTGCTTGCACCTTAAAAACTGTGATAAAAGATTTTCTGTTTCTTCCTCCTTGTGAATACTGATTTCTGTAGAGTACTGCAGCATAGAAAGATTAGTGTTACAAAATTCTGTGTAAATCTTACAGAAGGGGAAGATGCATGTTTGCAAGATCTTCAAGTGGAACGATTGTACCCACCGATACTCTCTTTCATGATTTCATTCGCTTTTATCCTCATACCCATAGTCTTAGAAGTATAAAAGGGGGGGTGTGCCCACATGGGCACTATCTGATTTGGGCAGTATCTCCAATGTGCAGGAGAGATGTAGCTGTCAAGTCCCTGCTACATCTCTGGAGTTCCTCTTAATGGTGATGACAAGGTAGTTCTTAGACCTTTTCATATATATTTTATGTTTAGAAGTTGTCCGTTTTTATGGGATTGTCCTTGGCCTCAGTCGTGCTTACTTCAGCTTCGAAGAGTTAAGCCAGTTATCTGTTTTCTCTTTTTTTGAATTTGTGTTTTAAATGTTTCTCTGTAATCTGTTTCCCTGATGGGCTAACAGGAGAAAGGCTGGTTTATGTTACAAGCTGCAACCTTGTTGCCATCCTCCTATTGTTAGGATGCAGAGTCTGCTTGTGAGTCAGCTGTGCTGCAACCTTCTAGGCTTGGCATAAAATATTCCTCGATTTTACTATCTGGGAACAGTTTTCTTTGTTATCAGTAAAAATTGTTCTTGAAACCTTGTGCAGTTTCTTCTTGTGCTAGTGCATGCCTGTGTGCGTACTCTGTCAGTCCCTCCCCCCCCCAATATCCTATTCGTATTTACCCAGATTCGTTACATGCTTCTGCAGCAGAAACAAGGTGCACAAATGTGTATGTTCTCTGAAAAGTTTGTCATTACTCTGTTTTCAGTTCTTAATGTAGAACTGTGCTGCCTTATTGAACAACTAAGTATCAGTTGGCCGTAAAATGCTTTGAGAGAAAAAGCTTAGTGTGTGTGCTGCTATATTGCCTGATCTTTCGGTCCACAAACAGTCTTTATAATATTGAGAAGAATTCCTTCCCAACTATGTGTTGTGAAGCATATTTTTACATGCAGTTCTAATAACAGAAGATTACCACAGATACCAGTGTGCTGAAAATTAATTGTGAAGTAGTTTTCTTAGACTTAACCTTGGCTGAACGAGGTTACCATCGTTATCAATTTTCCTTTTTGCTGTAGAGAATATATATTTATTTTTTTTTAAATTGTGAGGTTTTCAGATATAACAGAGGTAGGTGACATTTTTTACACTGAGGTAAGCAAAGATGAAATTCTATAGGACCGAAAAAGCTTGTTTGGCTGCTTACACCTGCCTGTTCTTTCAACAGTACACATCTTGACCAGGAGGCAAGCTATCTTCTTGAAATCAATTAACATTTCCAACAGGGATGGAGTAATGCCATGTTTATGCACAGAAATATGTTACAGGCGATGCCATCTGCAGAGTAAAGTTGACTAGCTGCTGCTTCCACAGGATCAAATTTCCTGTGACTGCTTGTGTGAAAAATTCATCTGAGTGGTGCATACTTTTTTCCCCCCTTCAGAGCATCAACTAGTGAAGAATGGTGTTAAGAAACATATACACGATAATGTCTGGTGGAATTGCACTGGTCTGGCTCTGACCCTGCTGTAATTTTGAAAGCCTTTTATGCTTCCACTGCTATAAATGTTGCTGTAGTGCTAAGGATTTGAAACTGTTTGGGGAGCAAAAGAGAATCGGTGGGAACTCCCGCCATCCAGAGGGACCTTGACAGGCTGGAGAGGTGGGCCTGTGAGAACCTCATGAAGTTCACCAAGGCCAAGAGCAAGGTCCTGCACGTGGGTTGGGGCAATCCCAAGCACAAGTACAGGCTAGGCGGAGAATGGATTGAGAGCAGCTCCGAGGAAAAATACTTGGGAGTGCTGGTGGATGAGAAGCTCAACATGAGCCGGCAATGTGCGCTTGCAGCTCAGAAACCCAACCGTATCTTGGGCTGCATCAAAAGAAGCGTGGCCAGCAGATCGAGGGAGGTGATTCTGCCCCTCTACTCTGCTCTTGTGAAACCCCACCTGGAATACTGTGTTCAGCTCTGGAGTCCCCAGCGCAAGAAGGACATGGAGCTGCTGGAACGGGTCCAGAGCAGGGCACGAAAATGATCAGAGGGCTGGAACACCTCTGCTATGAAGATGGGCTGAGAGAGTTGGGGCTGTTCAGCCTGGAGAAGAGAAGGCTCCGGGGTGATCTTATAGCAGCCTTCCTATACTTAAAGGGGGCCTACAGGAAAGCTGGAGAAGGACTTTTTACAAGGGCGTGTAGTGATAGAACAAGGGGCAATGGATTTAAACTGAAAGAGGGGAGATTTAGATTAGATATTAGGAAGAAATTCTTCCCTCTGAGGGTGGTAAAGCACTGGCATAGGTTGTCCAGAGAAGCTGTGGATGCCTCATTCCTGGAAGTGTTCAAGGCCAGGTTGGATGAGACTTTGGGCAACCTGGTGTAGTGGATGGCGTCCCTGCCCATGGCAGGGGGTTTAGAACTACTAGATGATCTTTGAGGTCCTTTCCAACCCAAACCATTCTATGATTCTGTGAACTTAACTAGTAACCTGTAGGAAGGCTTAAGAGAGGCCAAACAGCATCTATCCCATGGACTCTAGCAAGTTTTAAAAAAAAAAAAAATCAAAGAAAAAGGAGGGGGTGGTATTTCTATTTAGAAATTCTGGGATGTAGTGCCTCCTTCATCCAGGTTCCTCAGATGGCATCAAATACAGACTGCACACCAGATCTCTCAGATTATGTCAGTGTCAGAAGCAAATGAAGGGAGATCAGCCTGTCTATAGAATTTCTCACTTTCTGTTCACTATAGTTCACAATTAAATTGATAGTTTTTAATTTATGTTACTGGATATTGGCTTCTGTTGCTTGACCAACGTCCTTTCAGTTTCACATGCGTACACCTACAGAGCCATGCAGTAGTGTGTACACGCACACATTTGCTTTGTTAATGAGTTACAGCAAGTGGTTTCTTCTGGTCAGTTTTAGAAACTGATACTAGCCCATTCTTTCTGCTGCCTCTTAGCAGATTTTTTGTATGTACTAGTTAGCACACTGTTATGCTGGTCCTTTTTATTTTTATGAATATGAGGAGAACTGAACACTTGTGCCTTAATATGAAATACAAATGGCAACGATTCTGCTTTTTATCAAAGCACTCAGCAGGAGCATAGAAGTCTTTTACCAAAATCTGAATAAAAAACTTTACAAATGAAATCTTGTGGTTACATTTTCTCAGCTTTCACTCATCTCTTCATCTGAGGATCATGTTTCAGGAACTCTGAAAAATTATCCTTATTGCTAAAGCATCTTATGTTTTTTTCCCTAAACATGTTTACATGAAGGAAGGCAGTCTTTTACCACTTCTGAGCTATTAAAAAAAAAAAGTGAAAATGAAGGGTCTGTTTAATTTTGATAGTTCTATTTTTACAATAAACAATAAGTCCCAGAATTTTTCAATGGGAAAACATGCCTTTTCTGAAAATATTTGGCTAGGAATCAAATTACTAAGGCATAGCTTATTCTTGCAAAGAATAAATCTGTAGAAAGACAAAAGTAAAGGAATAATTTGGTCCAGGGATCTTTCGTAAATGGATTTGGTGGTTTTGCTCTTGGTTTTTAGGTTAGGGTAGGTTAAGAATTAACACTCTGCAAGCCCACCTTTTCTTTTTTGAAGAGATGGTGATAGTTGACTGTTCACACTGTACTACCTGAATGAAACCTGTGTGAGGAGACTGATTCTTTTTTTTTCAGTGAGGATTTTAGCTGGGTTTAGAGTAATTAATGATTCACTTGTTAACGTTCTCTTATATTACTTGTCACACTCAGAGCTTTGGCTATGTAATCTACTATTGTAATGTTGGTTTTTTAAATAAAATTAAAAAAATTCACATCCAGAATCATGTTATGGTGAAACCAAGTCAAGTTTAGTACATTTGAACACAAATGCTAGTCAAACAAAGTGCTGTTAGAGCTATTGTTTATACTCTGTACCAGCAGAAGGCTTGCTACTATGTCAGTTTGCAAAGGACAGAAGGCAACCTTCCTCTGAAGAAGCTTTGTTTTTCTTATCTATATCTGATTTAGACCACGTACTGCAATGAAGCTCCAAGCTTACTTGTACAGTTTTAGGGATTTTTGCAGTAATCTTAAATGTGTATCCCCCTAATAAAATCTGAAGTAACAGTACTGTTACTAAATATTAATAAGAAATTTTACTAAGTAAGAGATCTGAAGCCTTTAGTCTACAAGGAATCCTAAAGCTTTTCCAATTGTTTTTTTTGGGGGGGGTTTTGTTTGTTTGTTTATTTTAATTCTGTTTAAAGGAACTTTATAGTGTTTTGGAACTGAGAGGAATACAGCTTTAGAAGATCGATATATAATGTGCATTCTAAATAAATATTTTTCTTATGACAACATCTCATATAAATGTTTGTGCTTTTACTCACGGATCTGATCTGAAAGGTTCTTATGGAAGCTTAATGTGAGAAAAGGAGCTACTTCTAATGGGGCCTTCTTTGCAAGTTATTTAAAGATTTGTTGATCTCAGGTAGTACCTTCAATTATACCAGGAAAAGGAAATGCAGAGCTCATAGGAGAGATGTTTACAGCTTCCTGGACATACCAGAGAACATGTACTTTATTCTCTAATGTGCAGGTTAAAGAAGAAAGATGAGCTTCAGAAATTCTGGTCTTGCTGCTAGGTATGCCAGATTGCTTTGTGGGATGTGAGAATTGATGCTGCACAGTTACGTTGGCAATGGAGATGTTCTTACTTCAGTAGCACAGTTGAGAACACTTTATTTGTGTTTCTAGCATGTATATTACAAACACAATCCAATGGACTGTGATGATGTTAATGTAGCAATGGAACTCAAAGACTATGGGTACGGACAAGATAATGTCATTGGTATGAATATGAAGTTACTAGTGTTGATCACTTTCTGAAATGTACCTTAAAAACACGTGCATGCATATAAATCTGTGCACGTGTGGAAAAAATAAAACATACAGACAGAAGGGTTGCAAAGTGAAGTAACTTGGGTGGAATTAATCTCACTCACTTTTTCAGTGTGTAGGTCTTACATAACCAATCTCCCTAGTTTATGTAAATTGAGACATTCCAACATCCAAAAAGCAATTTGTACCATCTGGAAATGGTTAAAATCAGTAACCTTCTGGCTGAATCTTCTCTCCTTCCCCTGCTTTTACTAGCTGTGGGGAAAGCCTTCACAGTGCACATTGGATCTATAACTCTTAAGTGGCTAAAGCTAAATGAGATGGACTCTACCTTAGGAAATATTTGAGGTTTTCTGTAGATTTATTGAGTCTTTTTTTAAACACAGAATATACTTGTTCTCAGTTTAAATTTAGCTTTGGAGATTGCTGTTTCTATTTTAGACCTGGAGAAGGACTTCAGTTTCTTTTGCATGCACCAGTAGTTCTAATAAAAGAATGCTACCTTTTCCCCTCAAATACTGCCTTGCTTATATACACTGTGATAAACTTACTGTTTTGCATGTAATTTTCTAGACTTCTCAAATACAAAATTCATCTTATAACACCATATGGATACCCACACAGTTGTCACACAGCTTTCAGCTTCTAGTATTTGACATGGTGTAGCTGGTAACCTGTTGCCTTCATCCCCCGTGCATACCAGAACGCTGTGGAATGAGACTCATCTGTGGTTTAAGTGGGTTTGCAGCTATTTCTGAATTCTCACCATTCCTCATTCCTCCACTTTCAGTAGGATTGGGTTCCAGTAAAATTTTAGATGTTTGCAGATTGATTTGCTTATTTGTTATGCTGGTTTTCATACTAACTTTTGAGTGCGGGTGCCTTATCCCAGTTCTCTCTTCCAATCTATTTTCAGCCTGCATTTATCTACCTTCTTTTCCTGGTCTCTTTAGCCTATGTATTCCTGGGCTGTCATCTCTTCTTTCTGCACTTTTTTTTATCCCCTCTCCCCACCTATTATTTCTAGTGTTTGGGACAATAAACTTGGTGAGATCAAGACACTATTTTCCTTCTCCTTTTCCAAGAAGTATTTGTTTGTCATGTTTGGGCACTTTCACAATGAACCTAAATTCTGCATGATCTCTTTTCTCCTGGATCAAAAGTGCATATGTGTGTGCAAGATCTAAAAGTGGGTTGTGTTTAGTAGTCTTGTCTGTAGGGACAATTTTTGTTAGAATAGCTTTTTTAAATCTTCCTGGAACTTGTGTGATGTTTAGACTTTTATCTCCTTTTTGAGATATAAGAGAAAATATACTGATCTAGTCATGAGTCTTTTGGATGCTGCAGAAAGTGCCTGAAATAAGTCCACAAACTCTGTCTTAATTTAGCTCCAAAACTGAAATTTCATCTGTAGAAAAGCTATTTTTATGAAGACTTAGCTGCTGTTTCTTCTTCATCTATCGGTAGTAATAGAAGCCTTCCTTGGGTGCAGATTCCTTTATTTCCTCATGTGCATTCTGCTTCTCAAGTTAAATAATTTACCAACTTGTGTAGAGGCAGCCCTCCTGTTCCTCTGACCTTTGCAACAGTGATCAGTAAAATCCATATGCGTTTGAGGTATGAATCTTGCCTGCTGTGTTTTTTTGAAGGAGTTTGGATCTAATGTTAATCCTTAATGCTATTGTATAAAGAAGAGAAGATCTCTAAAAGGAATGCACTTTTAAATGCTTGGCAGAGCAAAATGGCAATTTTCTTAAACAAGAATTTCTCTCTTATTGTCCAAAGAATGCACTGTTTGTATAATCCTAGGGAAGAAAAGGCTTTCTTTCTCTGCAAAACTGAATGTAGAAACTTTGAGAAGAAATTAAGGTGTCTGCTGAAACCCGTGTCAATATACAGACTGGAAAAAACTTTTTAAAATAACAGCTAAATTGAAAGGGAAGTAGGAAGGAGCCTTAATTTAGGATTGTGTAGAGCATCTATCAGGCTGATAGGGAAAGAGTCAGAAGTGAGGAGAACCGATCAATAAAATGTCAGGAAAAGTGATTCTGCTCTTTTATAGTGCTAAAACAATTAAAATGGGGACAAGGAAAATAGTACCAACTTGCACCTATAGAGCTTTCCCTGTTAATAAGATTGCCCTAGATTTTTGCTTTGGTAAGAGCATAATGTCAACAAAAGTATCTCTTGAATGAAGGCAAAAAAACTAAAGAGCAAAAAGATGTCTTTTTATAAATGCTGCAAAATCCTTATGGAGAAAAAAAAAATATTTTCTTTCCTTAATACTGTTGTTTAATAGAAGAAGCAGCCAAAGAACTGAGGCTAGAAAATACAGGTGGCATTTCCTGTTCAGATTTGTCATCCCTTCCCTAGAGAACAACACAAAAATATTATCATTAAAGATCTTAAAGAAGTGAAAGGGATATTTGTAAGCCTTGGTGCTAATTGAGGAGAAAGGACATACAGTATGACAGAGAGGACAAGGGATAGCAGATTCTTAGGGTTGATGTAGACATCTGTGAAACATTCCACAGCCAAACCTATCAACAAACTGAGACCAGATTACCAAAGGTATTGGGTACGTTCACTAACACCTTTTACCTACTAAATTGGATGGACAAGACAGTGTTACACTATTTTGTGTAACTATTTCCTCAAAATGGGGAAAAAACAGTTTTCTGTTTAAAACATTTTTTTAAAAAATTGGAAACACTAAACATAAAACTTCTTATCTTTGGGATTTTAGACAAGAACAACATTGTAGCTTGGGCTTTTGCTCAGATGTGGAAAGCTTATCATTGCTAACATATACTCTCTTTCAAATTAATGTATTAAAATAAAAAATAACCTCAACCATGGCTCTTGCTTCTGTTCCAGAGCAGATCTGGAATGGCTGTTTGGTATCTGAATAGATGATTACCTCCTCTGGTGATTTAAGGCCCACTCCAGAATACAGAGGAGTTGTTGCTGCCATTTGCACATGAGAGGGAAAACTAAAGTTAGGGCAAACCTCGTGTATAAGTCTGCAGCATGGAAATGGCAGTAGCTGCTTCTATTTTTAATTTTTTTTCTTTAGCACCAATATAGAAAATTTATCTTTCCAAGATGATGATAAACTGAGCCAACTAAGCTTGAGAAATCCTATTCTAGTTTGCACTCTGAAATGAAAATTTACTTAATATTTAAAAACTGTTAAAATAGAATTAATACTGGAGCTTTATGAAGGATGGATACAAGCACTTCAGGAAAGATGGGCTCAAAAGATAGAGGGGTGAGATTTCCCTTTAATTGGAGGAGTGTCTCAGGTATATGGAGGTCTTTTCTGGGATGGATGACAGTGTGGTTGAGAGCCTGTGGCTCAGAATTAGAGGTGAGACCAGAAACTGTTGACATTATATCGAGACTTGCAGACCACCTGGTCAGGGTGCTGGAACACACAACTCACATGCCGGTATCTGAAACTGAATCCCACCTGAAGAGTTTCAGCCTCAAGAACCCGCTTGACAAGTTTGCCTTTGGTTCATAGTAGCTCTTGGTTTACAGATTAAAGAAAATGCCTGTAAGAAAAAAGACAAAAATTTAAAATGTGAAAGTAACAGATAAAAAAATAAATTGTATTGATTGCAGAAGTAAAGATTTCAAAATTAAAGCTTGAACTGTGATGAACTTCAAAAGTTTAGCCAGTCAGGCTGAAACTATTTTGATGCTCAAAGTTGGAATAATAGTACTGAAGACTTTGGCACTGATACCTGTTTAAACGAACAAACCAACCAAAGAAGTATTTTCCAGTAAGTGTACCTACTCTTTAGTTGCAAGGTGCCAAAGGAAGGAACGTTACATTAGTAATAACAAAGAATTAAGAAATACAATGTAATTACAAGCATCTTGCTGACCTCTGCGTTTATGGAGTCGGCAATACCTTAAAGGAAGCCATAAAGGTAGTACAGGTTGTCTTCCTGTTTTTTTCTTTGTTATCACTTGTATTCCAAGTGTCAAGATTATGATATAAGAAGTAATTAAACAATGCTGGTATCTATCCAATGCAGTATTATGCTATTTATAAATAGCTTTATTTTTATTCCCCAAATTTTCACAATTTCCAGCGTTTACAGACCAAAAGAAAAATAAATATGGAACTAGAAGAGGACTGAGGTCTGAAACTGAGATGACTATTATTGACATTTCAATATCAGAAAAATTTTATAACCATTTACTGAATTTGGGTTCTATTTAACATCTAGGTTTGGAATTAAACAATACTGTCAAAATGTAAAATGATGTAGATTAGTGCTACAATAGGATGAAATGAAGGCCAGATTATTTTAAAAATTGCTATAATAGTACTAGTTAACTGTGAAAAGCCAGAATACCTGCATTTATGGTATTTAAAAGCTGGTTTTTTATTCCAGATCCTTTTCATTACACTATTTTACAAATTCATTGGGACTACATATTTACCTTCTTGCTTGGTGAAAATTGTGAATAAATATGAAAAATCCGTTTGGAACAATGAAAGTTTCAGTGCTAGCCGCTATCATGAGCCTAGTAGTTAGTAGAAAGTACTGAGTGGGTTCACTTCCTTCAAGTGTTCTTTTCAGGGTAGTATTTTAGGGTTGTAGGACTGTTTAAATGCTAATGTTGTAACCTTGGGTTAAAGAAACTGCTAATTCCCAGTGTTTATGAAAAGCCAGCATTCAGCATAATGTAAAAGAGGATGCAGGGAGAATTTGCACAGAGCTAACTTCAGTCTAGAGAGATGAGTCCACCTAGGCTTCCTTGGGAGCCAGGGAAGTCGCTCGCTCCATTTATGTGGAGGTGACTGAGAGCATCTCAACTTCAGTCCTGCTCTGAATGACTCTGTGCACCTCTGCCAATCTTAAAAGCAGGGTGGACTAGCCTGCAAGGCTAAGATTAGTCTTCGTAACTTCTGTGGAAAGTAGGGATGTGTGGAGGGGAAACACCATAAATTGGTAGATTTCAAGATTTTGAAGAATATAAAATGCATACATCGCAATGCACTCTTCTCAGGATTCAGATGTACCTCCTAATAACTGCTCAAAGCAGAGTCAGCTACAGCAGGTTGCTCCAAATCCTCTTCTAGTGAATTTCGATTATCCCTGAAGTTATTCAGAATATCCCCAAGGATGGAGACATTGAAGATCAGTTGGAAGATGTTTTCCAGCCCCAACCGTCTTGGAAGCCTGTAAACTTACTGCAGTCTGGAGAGCCTGTGCTGCCAGTGGAGGAGGGACCCTTTGGTCTCTCTCGAGCCTGCCACTGGGGGCTGGGGCAGTTCAGAGGGGGCTCCCAGTCTGTGAGCCTGTGGATACAGACGAGCCACTCATTTGGCTTACAGGTTTGACTAACGGTTGGGTGAGAAATGCTTGCTATTTATGATTCCCTTAAATTACACTTGATTTAAACCAGATAAGTAGTAGTGCAAACATTTATTCCTAACACGTGAATGGACAACATAGTTGTTGCAAGTTTTTATGAAAGGCATAGATAAAGGAATCGGAGAAACTGTTTCAATCTGCTGCGTTTTTTAAAAAAAGTCTTTTCGCAGCATTGCACACACTTAACTGCTCGTTTCCTGACAAACTGGTAGTTACATGTTTCAGTCTTTCCTTATGCTTCTTCCCCAGCAGAGTGGCTGAGCTTTTATAGCTGCTCCTCCTTGGAAGTCTTATATTGAGTCCAGAGTGGTTTAAGCTTTCTCTCGTCCTCCTCTTGTTCTTCCTCAACTAGGAGACAACATCGCCGTCTTCTTTAAAATGGACATGTGAGGTATATAGATCTTTATTCCATAAAGAGTCTCCTTCTGCACTTAGCTGGTTAGTAAATAACATTCCGCTTTCAAGAGATACAGAATTCATTTGTGCTGCTTCATTCTAGATGCTTCTTCTCAAGTGAACTGTAACAGGTATGTGTTGGAAAAGTTCTGATCAATTTTCCAGTAAATAAAGGCATCGTGATAACTGGAACATAGTGTTCTGTCATTATTTACCAGAGGCTCTGTCTCTTCCTAAAAATAAATAGGACTTTCGGATTAGGAAGTAATTCCCTGAAAGTTCTCCTACGCTGAGTGGTATTTCATAGATAAACCAAGTGTGGAGGTTTTTTAACTGAAAAATAGGAGAATTACAGTTTTCTCAAGGGAGAAGTATAAGATGAAAACAGAGAAACACCTCTTGAGGGAGATCCCCTGAAGTATTTTAGGTATACAAGAACACACAGTGCTATCTATGACTTATACTTCCCAATGTCAAACTGTTTGAAAAAGGAAATGGAATCTATCATCTTGCACGTGTCTTTTTTCTACAGAGAATATTCAAAGATACTCAGTAGATTTTCAAATTAATGTTTGAAAATTGCCAGCACCTCATATTAGAAGTCTTGAGAAGGCAGGAAGCTGTGTTCTGATCTGTTAGTACTGCCCAAAGGTAGCAGTGTTTTAAGGCAGAATGCAAATGGAGTTGGGACAGTGTCTGGGTGATGTCTTAAGGACCTGATTTACATGCAGGTAATGATGCCTGTTACCTCTCAGAACTTGTCTTGCAAGGTAGCTTGGCCTAAGTTTAAAGACTTTTGTGATTACAAATGTTACATTTATGATACATTGATTGATAACTAAAATGTTAATATTTTCTGTTCTTGTTTTGAGAGTAACTTTGAAAAATGTATCTTTTTTTAAAGTTTCATTTTAAGCAACTCACAAAAAATAAATAATATACTGTCTTGTAATGGTTTCATGGGCTTCTGTTGCCTTGCCGCTGATTGCTTAATGGTCTGTGATTTTTGCTAGAATCAAGATTATTGGAAGACCTAGTCTAAACACTTAAATGTTGAAGAACATAATAATGCTTATGCAAGTTGAAGTAGAACTGTACTACTTTGTTCAGAAAATATATTAGCCATAGGACATGTTTGACTGAATTTGGTTGGTTCTTTTTTTTTTTGATGTGTGTCTTTGTTGTGGCAAACTAAGTTATATGAATGTAATTATGGGTTGGTGAGGATCAAATCAGTTTCTTCCTTGCTTCTAAATTATTTTTATAAAATGTAAATATTACCTATGAGTAGAGAATGCAATTGATTTAACTTTTTCTAGCAGAAGTTAAGCATGCATTTATCTTTGGGCCTTTAGCCTCATACTTGTACAGATGAAAAACATAAGCCAATCACAGAACATGCCATATCATATCTTAATGTGCCACTTAATATATCAGCATAAAACCCTGATGTGATGTACTAGATATTGCTGGAGCAGCACCGCCTCAGTAAAGGCAGCAACATGCTGCTTGTCCATGGCACGTGCTCAGTATTGTCTATTGGCATTTCTACTAAGTTTGTTGATTTTTATAAACACTTAGCCTTTTGGTTCTTTAAAAAAATCTACGCTTGAGAAATAGTTGTAATCATATAGAGTGAGGCAGTAAAATTATAGCTGAATAATGTAACTTTCTGAAGAACATAATCTTATCTATTTTTCAAGAATCTTTTTGTGTACTTATGCTTTATGTCAAATTTTCCTTGTTATGCAAAAGGAAACAACAGAAACCTTTGAAACAAAATAGGGACAAACTTTTGCAGAGCTTTTTTTTATCACGTTATTTTCAAGAACAGCATATAGTTTGGTAGGATATGTTTCTCTTTCCAGAGAAGAATGGTTCTAGTTCTAAGATCTTGAGTTATGCTGAGGAGCACCTTTCTTCTTAAGTTCTCCCATCATTAACATCGAGCATTTTTCTAGAAAACAACAGAGATATGTTCCTGCACTGTTTTGGAAAAGCACTGGCATGTCATATATATTATGTAGAGACAATGGAAAAATAGGGGACCTCTGTCTTTTAGATGAGATAAAATGAAATGCTTTTGAATCAGGGAACTCTTCTAGTTTGATACTGGTGACAGGAAATACCAGGTGCTGCAATCTTGTGAGGAAACCTGAGAGAGGCATCTCTGGGTGGCTGGCAGAATAGCTGGGAGAACTGCTCAGCTTTCATAAGGAAACTCACCTCTTGTCTGTGGCTGAGTGAACAGACAGACAATAACATGTTTTTTCCAGAGGCAATTCCCATGCATATTTTGAGGTAAAGGAAAGGATTGGGCTCTAGCATGAAGTCATTCCCATCTCCAGGACTGGAGATACCTTTTTCCTGTCAACAGGTATCTCCTTCCTCCTCTGTCAAGGAGGATGTCTGTCAATAGAACAGACATGGATTAAGGAATTTTTTTGTCTTACCCTTATTAATAATTTACCTTATTAAATGATATTAGCAGGTTTGTACATGGAGAAGTGACATATTTTGCCCCATTTAGACACATGTCATCATGGAGTCCAAATAATCAGTTTCTGTACGTCCTTAACTTTTACACAAAGTGTTTTCAAAAACATTCACCTGTTGTTGCATACTTAACTCTAAAACAGTGCTTTGGCTATAGTTTTGTAACATAGAATGTTTATAATATACATACTCAATAAGCAGAAGTAATACCAATGCTAAGAGAGATTTGACTTGTGGATTTGCAAATTTGCTGTTGCTTCAGAATGTAAAGTTAAATATTGAGGCCAGAATTTTCTAGTAGAAACATAATGAGATGATTAGTAATAAATGGAGCTGAGTGAAGCAAAACTACAGCTAAGTGAACTCAAATCTTCATACTTCATGATATAAGCTAGTAGTGGTAAGCAGTAGAGATCAGAAAGGATATTCTGTGCTCCGTGAAGAGCACAGAATATTTAGGATTACTTGAGTTTTTTCAAAACTGACCCGAGAGCTTTTAAATCTTAATTTCCAAAATAATCACATTCACTGTACACATCAGGGACAGCAGCATATGGCAGAGAAGCCACATGGACTAGATTTCTTGAATGGTGCATAACTGCTGCCTGTGTGAGGCCACAGGTTTTAACTCCTACATTTCTTTCAGTATACTTAGCCATTACTTCAAGAATAAAAATGCAGCCTTTCGATGGTTGCTGAAACATCTACAGATTTTTCTTTTCCTTCATGTGAAATATGAATGTAATGCTGATGGATAAATTGGGCTCATCTGCAAAGTGGTGTGTGCACACTGTCTAAACATAGGCATGTTACAATCAGCAGAGACTTCGGAGGGCAATTACAATGTTCTTTTTCTGAAAAACCTTTCAGAGGCTTAATTAGCCAGAGCACCTAATAGTAGATACCAGAAGTCAAATAAGCTAAATTTACTCACCCTCTTAGTAGTGTTCCTTCATAGTGCTAGTAATATAGTTATAGTATTGTTATATTTATTAATGCTAAATTACTAGTAACAATATAATTAGTAAAATAGTCTGTTCAGTTTAGTTTAGACCATTCTGTTTGTAAGCTTCCTGAAACAAAAATTTTTAGGAACTGTATTTGACATAAAAGCTATAAACAAGACTTTCAGAATCAGTCCAAACCTGAAATGCTTATTATTGCCTCAGTTCTGACATGCCCCCATTCTTTGCTGTTCTGTAAATTGGTTGAGCACAGGGCAGTGCTTGGATCTTTGTAGTGCCTCAGCTGGATATATGTAATGTATCGACCTTCAGATTAGACCAGTGTATATGAAGATAGATTTTGGTAGCAGAAAAGCAATGCAACTCTTCTCTGTGAGTTAGTAGCTGTGCTGCTTCTGCTGAACTAACCTTCAATGCGAGGTAGATATCGTTTGGTTACTTAAATCAACACACAACATAATGCTTCTAAGTTTTTCTGATAGATGCTGTGAGTGATGATGGAAGAATTTATTTAAAAAAAACATGCAAATAATAAACATGCACATATTCTTATCTTTGCAAACTAATTTTTATTGATTTTCATTCATAGTGGTATTGATTTTCACTTAAAGAGCTTAAATGGCATTGTTCACTACCTACGGTAGTCTTTCCAGGTGCTTTTGTTTTAGGATCAGGTGTTTGACAGGTTCATGTGTTACGACGATTTGAAGTGAAAAATGGAGTAAATGTTTGTGTTCTTCTATACTTGGTTATGCACGTGTTTTCAGGTATTCCAGAAGGAATCCACTTTTTCATTGCTGTTCTCCAATCCAGCCTTCGTATGCTATTAATAATGGAATATCGTTGGGGTTTTTTTGGAAACTGATGTTTGGAAAAAGTGTGTAAGCTGGATTTAGCTAGCTCATCAAGTAACCCAGGTAACCTACTGCCTGTCTGCTCACATACCCTTACTCTGTGACCTTAAAGCTTCTTCCCCATCATATTAGTAAAACCCAGCTGCTGCATCGTCATACGAACAGACCTGCACTAGTCATGTCAGCTGTATTTTGGCCATGTGCTAAATGCATTCCTGCTCAGTCAAGAGAAATGTCTTCATTTAAGAGAAAAATGTGACCTATGATGATCAGGTTTGGTAAGAAGAGAGAATACTAGAGGAATGCAAAGGCAGGCAGGCATTAAGAAGTTATCACCTATGACCATATAGTAAGCACAGATTAACACTTTCAAATACAATTAGTGATTCTGGTTTTGGATAGCTTCCCTTAAGATGACAACTTTTTTTTAAGGAGGCACAGAGAGTTTACTTTCTTAAAATCATGTTCTTTGTGGATATTTGAACTTCGAAACCCAAAAACTTCTGGCCACCAAAATTCCAGGTCTCATTGTAAGCTTTAGACACATGCTAGTAAAGCATTTTCATTTCAGCTCACGAAGATAAGCACCCACGCTCATTCTTTGTTGAGATAAAAGATTGTTAGACTTTCCAAATAACTAAGGAACAACTCTTCTGAAAATTTAATTGATATCTGATACAAGGTATTTAAATATGATTTTTTGACGTTTGACTTTGTTTTTTCATACTGCAGTCCCTAATTGTGATGTATCTGCTATATGTGGTTTTGTATTGCATTTGGCCTGATCACTGAGATATTTACTAGATTTTTAATTAGTTTTGTTTTGCATTGTGAAATTTCCCTGGATGCTTGGTTTGTTTGTTTGTTTGATGCTCAGGGAGGAAAAAAAAAAAAAAAAAACCAACAAGAGAAGACACACAACAGATCTTGCTCACTTCCCTTTCTTTGCTTTTGTTTTCACAGGAAACACATGAAATTGTGGCTATCAAGAAATTCAAAGACAGTGAAGGTAATCTTTTCTGCTGCATAATCTTTCATGTCAGTAACTGTATTGTTAGCATTTCTTCAGTTAAAATAAGAAGTCTCATATATCAAGACATGGTTTAAAAATGATAATGATTTATTAGCCTTGTGAATATTCAAGGCACTGGATCCTTCATACCTGCCTAGGGACTGCATTATACACTCCAACTATGGTAACTACCTTTCTTTCTTGGTGCCTCTGTCTTAATGTGGCTGAGATTGTGGCAGCATAGTAAGATCTACCAGTTGGAGACTGGATGTGATCAGAACATGACAAAAACCCCTCTTGTAGTAGCGGAAATTATTGCCAGTGCTGCACACACCCATTCCTCGTGCAGCAGTGATAAACCCAAAGATCTATACAACACAAGACTGGCTGTCTGACCTGCGCTTGTTGAGGGACAGTGAACCCCAGCATACTATCATGAGCAAAACTGGCAATCAATCAGGAGAGCACCTGTCTACCTTGTGTACATCAGAAGTTAACCTTGATCCCTAATGGCCTAGCACAAACAGAAGGAGAAACCAAGTGTGAAGCAGTAAGAGGAGTCTTCCCGGTCTGAGGAGATGCAGCTATGATTTGCCATATAGCAAGGCTTTAGCTGAAAGCTGACAATGTGATTTAAAGAAACAGCAGTCACTTTATTTTAGCAAACTTTTATTTTCTGTTAGTGTTACAGGATCGCTGGTGGCATGGAGGTGTGGTTGGTTACAAGGACTGTAATTTTCAGAGTCAGTTAGACACAGTAAAGTCTGATTTGTGTCTGTTGTTTTATGCAATGCAAACTCTTTGCTTTGCAGCTGATTTTGCCAGACACTTAAAGGGTCTATTTGATGAATTTTTTAGCTCTTCTATTCATAAATCTATTTTAAATCCCTGTTAAAGAATGTAGGAGATAATTTAATTGTGGTGACCATCTTGACCAGGTCAAGAGAGTACTTCAGAATTGCTTTTTGGAATTTGATATGGCTGTTCAATACAGATCCTAGGCAATGAATCTTAGTATTACACCCTAAACAGGATCAGAGTATTAGCATGTCTACCAAAAAATGCAAACAAAAAAGGCAACATTGGCATTAGGTCTAGTTTTCTAAGAGTATTGTGTAATATCAGTTTACATGACTGATGACTGCTTTTCAGACTTGTAGCTAGTTGTTTACAAGTTTCTGGAAATATGACAGAAGTTCTTTTGATGGATTTGATTCAGCCCATTTCACATCTGTCTTGTTAATATGGTAGTTCATTAGAAATCTGAATAGACTGTAATTGTTTCTATTGCCATTTTTGTTTCACTGAATTTTTGCTGTTGTTTGACATATGCATGCTAAATGTGCTGGAAAGAGTGCATCTAGTTATAGATGAAATTATGTAATCAGGCTGATGCAAGCCAACACCAAGCACTCAGTTTTAAAATGAAATGACTTAGATTGCTCTAAATTATATATGTTTTTAATCAAAACATTTGTGATGATAATATTTTGTTTTCCTTTTTCCTCTTGCTACACTTCAATTTATTTTTTTCTCTCTTCTGGTGATGATTATATGCGTTTGCATGACCTGCATTATTCTCTCTCCCAACAAAGCTGGTTTTGCATTTTGCTTGCTTGGAAAAACAATTTCTTTTACTTGTTTCTTCTTCCTCTGTCTCTGACTGTCTTTGTGGTACATGACCTGCAAATGTGATTTAGCTTTGAATTTATGCAATCATATCCCATTTAATATCCCTCTGTTGTAGGTAACAGTTGTAAGAGATGAAGAACCTTGCTTCTACATGTGCGTGGGCAAATTTACTTAATTAATGGACTTCATTTTACTAAATGAAAAATAAAACCTAATGTAATGTGGTTTACTTGACATTTCATTGGTAGTCAGTTCAGGGCCCCTTGATGATAAGCAGTGTACGAAGCTTTAGTAAAACACTTCTTCTTTCTTGAACAACTTTCAGACAACTAAATTGTCAAAACAACAGTTAAATTTCTTGACTCCTCAGAATCAGATTCAAGACTTCGTTGAATCAATATTTGCTCTACTGCCCTCTGGGGCTGCTACACTGGTCTGCATTGCTGAATTTCCATTGAAAGTCTTAATATTTGTCATGGCTTTTGGACAATAAAATAGTTTTAGAATCAGATAGATTTCTTTGACATTGTTCAAATGTGAGCTTTGCATTCCACTATTTCTGCTGAGGACGTATTAACCTTGCCAGTGCTTCATGTATGTGACATGTATTTGTGGGGTGGAGGGTGTGTCTGTACACATACGTGCATATTTTTTGAAGCATACTAGTGCTCTTCATAATGAAAAAGATAGAAATTTGAATGATTTGTTTCTTATACGACTTTTTCTGCCACTGAAAACCTAGATGGAAGTGATGGGAGGTCTGTGAGGGTTGCATAATAATAGCACAGTCCCCAGTTTCCCCTCTTGCAGTGCAGAAGCATCCAGGCAGCAGAGGGAGCCCACACTGGAAAATAAACCTTTTCTCTATGATATCTAGAAACAGAATTTAATTAGGGTCTCAAAGTAAGGATTTGTAACAGTTGTTACTTGAGGGTTTTGTTTCGGTTTTTAATAAGTTTTGCTCTGTCGCTTTTACTTTGCACTCTAGAAAATGAAGAAGTCAAAGAAACCACTTTACGAGAGCTTAAAATGCTTCGGACTTTGAAACAGGAGAACATAGTGGAGTTGAAGGAAGCCTTCAGAAGAAGAGGAAAATTGTACTTGGTTTTTGAATATGTGGAAAAAGTGAGTTGAGTTCATACTATCCTTGCCATAGTTAAATCATCAGCTTACTTGAAAAGTATTGAAAATTACTTTTATTTTTCAAAAATAAGCTGTTTAAGCTTAAGCTCTGTAAAGAGGAACAGCAGAAACTTTAATAAAATCTGAAGTGTTGTAGTTAGACATTTATTGTGAGAAAGCAACACTGACAACTTTACTATTGTTTTTACATCATCTGTTGGTCTTTAAAAAAACAGTTCTTCCATACACGAACACAAACATGTTCAAATTATGTTGAATGGAATACATATCATTTGAAGAAAAATTTCCATCCAATCTCAATAGTCCGGTTTAATTGTAAAGCTGATTAACTGTCCTGTGTTATGTTGTGTGATGTATCTTAATGTAGTCTTTCAAAATAAGATCGTAGACACTTGACCTTGAAACCTGTTTCAACTTTCTCCATCCTTCCCTGTTAAAAATAGGATTTGTTTGTATATTTCTGTAACGAGGCCACTATCAATAATTGCTTAGAGGGATTTGGCAAAGATCACTGTCATTATTTCCAATCCTGACCTCATTTGAAATGATTCCAAAATTTCCTTAGATTGGTCGACTACTGCCAGGCATCCTGGTCTTTTTCCAGGGAGAAATGACCTAGAACAGATTGTTTTTTCATTATTTTTAGCCTTCATGGTACAGGTAGACCTTCCCTCTGTACTCTTAACTGTTTAGCGTTTCTTTATGGAAATAATTAGATGGTATTCAGATATACACTGTAAAAATAAATGCAGACTTAAGTATATTTATCTCTGGAGCTTTCATGTGCTATTGTTCCCTCAATTTAAATTTTCATTTAATATCCTGCCAGTGTGATGTTGCGGTCTAGCTGAGAGCTAGTCCTCTTCAGTCAAATCTATCTCGTGTAAAGATTCGTCACCCTAAATACTGTGTCTCCTTTGCCTCAGTTTACAATTTATTATGTTGTATAACTTTATTGCAAAATATGAGGTGACCTGTATTAGCCCACAATTTGGCAGAAAACAGTTTTGTTTCTCGCTATCAGATCGGCAACTTCTAATGTGGTGGATCTAACTAAGGTGGTTACTAAGATCTAACATCCAAAGTTTGACTTGTTCCACCCGTGTTCCAGACACATGGAATGTCTTTGATCACACACCAACTTAGAACATACATTTAATTCTGTATTATAGTTGACTTGGCTAAGTGCACTGTAGTAATGGGTTGGAAGAGCAGCAAAAGTAAAAGACATTTCATTGATTCGATAAGGACTATACTTTAAAAATTGTTAACGTGGTAAAAACACCAGGCTGCAATATCTAACATTATTTGCATCAGAATAAAAAAATATTATAATAAAGGTAGACATCATGTATCATCTGTGCCTAATATAATTTCTGTATTAATGGGAAGCTTCATTTTCAGCTAACTTTGTAGTCCATGAATGTTTTTCATTTTCAGATATGTCAAACAGTTTCCACAATAGTTTTTTTAAAGACCAGAATGATTTCTGTATTTTTGGATGAGGGAAGAGTAGATAGAATTAAATAAAATATGGTATAGTAGGCTAATTTTTGTTTTAACTGGTGATGAGCAGCTTGTGTCCTTTAGGGAATCTTAGTTCTGCAATACTCAAATCCAGATTACTTAAATTCACATTGAGTCTGATCTCCTTTATTCATCATCCCCTTAGTTAATGTCTTCAAATAGGATTATGTCTTGCTGTGTCCATGCTACTATTTTGGTTCGTATTTGTAACACTAACTTCTTGACTTACTTATCCAGATCCAGAGGCATCTGTGTGGACAAAAGTCTAACTAAAATCAATATAGTTCCCTAAGAGAAAATTCATTTTCTCAGATCTGAAGTGTATTTCTGAGGAAACTTACACTCAAGCACATAAGTTCCAGTGTTTATTCACAGATTGCAAAACATAGAAATGTTTCCAAGTATTATCAAAGTCTCCATTTGTTTTGTCTTATATTTGTGTTCATTAAAATATCTTACAAGAGGAACCTCAAAAATTTTATTCTACAGCTAAAGATGATGTTTGTCAAAGATGAGGTAAATTTGCTTTAAATGAAATATCTACAAATGCTCAAATCCATGAATAAATGAGTTGTGTAAGGCGATATAGCCAAAATACTTATTTCTATTTCAGTATTCAGTAAATAAGATCTTTCTGTCTTCAAGTGAGCTGCTGTTGCCCATTCTTCATTCAGGATTTAGAGTAAAACTCCACTGAACTTCTAATTGTACGAAATTGGAGACGTTTGCTAACATATCGAAATCTAAATGTCCTTTTGCAAAGAAGTTTACTAGTATAAGCAGTGGGTTTATTTTCTTCCCTAGGTATATCCATAAAACAGTTAGTATGGCCGTAGTTACTGTAGTGCAAATATGTCTAAGATTAATATAGCTGATATATAGCTATAGGATACTTACTAGGTTATTATTTATGCCCCTATGAGGCGTTTTTATATGTGTTACTTCATTTGCACTAACAGGCTTTTGTTGCTTTAACTATACCCATTCACATACAGACATGATTTGTGATTAATCAGGGCCCTGCTCCCTCAGAGCAGCAGAACTAGCTTAATAATGAAGAAAACAGTAAGGTAAAGCACAGTCAGATATTTACAAAATGCTGCGCTCTACTAAACTTCTCCTATAGCTACCATGACCTGGTGTTTCTGTTGAATGACTTTTTAGAAGTTAGTTTTATGCTAAGTAGTTTGATGACAGTCGGTTTAGAACTTGTAGTATGTTTGTGGTTCACCTGTGAGGATTGTTGTGGTCACAAGTGCTTTCTCTGGAGTGAGAACAGCTAGTAGTATGCTTAGGATTAAAACATACTCCTTGAATGTTAAACTACTGATTTGGCACAGCCAGGCTTACTGGCCTAAGTATGTTGTTTCAGAATGCTGAAAGTGTGTTCTCTTCTAGCAAATACAGTATAACTCTTTTAAATAACGTGTCTTTTAAACATTTAGAATATGCTTGAATTGCTAGAAGAAATGCCAAATGGAGTTCCACCAGAAAAAGTGAAAAGCTATATCTACCAGCTAATTAAAGCAATTCATTGGTGCCATAAGAATGATATTGTTCATAGAGGTAAGTGTGTAGTTCTCTACATGGAAATAAGCTCCGGATAGGAATTTGCTTTCTAAAGAGAAAGATGTTAAATCTTGAAGTAATTTACATTTAACAGAAATATAAGTAATTGCTTTATACTGTGTCCAAAGCAGAGCAACAAAGCTGGTGAAGGGTCTAGAGCACAAGTCTTCTAAGGAGCAGCTGAGGGATCTGGGGTTGTTTAGCCTGGAGTAAAGGAGGCTGAGGGGAGACCTGATTGCTCCCTACAGCTGCCAGAAAGGAGGTTGTAGTGAGGTAGATGTCAGTCTCTTCTCCCAAGTAACAAGCAATAGGACGAGAGGAAATGGCCTCAAGTTGCACCAGGGGAGGTTTAGATTGGATGCTAGGAAAAATTTCTTCACCGAAAGGGCTGTCAGAGGTTGGAACAGGCTGCCCAGGGAAGTGGTTGAGTCACCATCCCTGGAGGTATTTAAAAGATGTGTAGACATAGTGCTTAGGGAAACAGTTTAGCGGTCGACTTGGCAGTGTTAGGTTTACAGTTGGACTCGATGATCTTAAGAGTCTTTTCCAACCTAAACGATTCTACGATTCTGTATCAACAGAAAAAAAAAAAAATTGTAAATTTGGCTGGGTCTTAAGTCTGCTGTGTGACTTCAGATTGTTTTAAAAGTAAGTTCATCTACATATAAAGCTCGGTGTCCACTGTCTTTGGGGTATGCATAAAGATTGTATCAAATGCATAGTGAAGTGAAACTGCAGTACAAACGTTGCCAAAGGAATTTTAAACATGTCATGGCACTCTGTCATTTCACTTTTGAATCTTATAATAGAATATTAGGAGTAAAATAACCCAGAACATAAAACTTGGTTCCCTGTTTGTCAATTGTTAAGACAATTCCTCACAGCTCCTGTGTGTTCAGCTGTACATATTTACTTTCTCCCCTAAACTTAAGCACTTACAGTACATATCTTTGATGTGCAGCTTTATCTAGTTTTATGTATTTTATCCTGATTTAATGAAATTTTACTTTGTATTTTGCTTTGTGGCTTTGCAAAAGTAACATTTCTAATTAATGTTTCCAATAAACTAAAATTCTCATACAATATGCTATTTATATTTTAGACTGATCAAACATAACCGAGAGTCTGAAAATATTTTGTAATATAGTTTGAAAAAATATTAAATATGGATACCACAGTATCACATAGGAATAAAAAATGGGCTTAAAACTAGACAATGCATTTTTTTCTAGGCAAATGACAAGAGGTAATCAAGATCATCATAACTGAAAACATTGAGCACAACACACTTAACATTTTATTAGTTAACTGGATAATTAAATGTCAGTTCTTTTTATTATTCTGTGATATGCAATATTCTGCATATTGATTTGCTGCCCAGGAATATCTGTAAGCACCTTTTATTTTGTTGGGAAACACTTTAAAAGACTTCAAAAGGCAGAAAATTAATTCTGCATGTTCACAAACTGAATTGCTGGAAGCTGTTTCAGCAGTTGCTCTTATAAGACTTCATTTATGATTGCATGAATATCTCTAAATATATTATAATGAAATAATATTTGTTGAAAAAGTTCAATATTAAAAAGAGACGTTAACTTTTTTTTTTCTTCTCTCACTCTGCTACTCCAGATATCAAGCCAGAGAATCTTTTAATAAGCCACAATGATGTTCTGAAGTTGTGTGACTTTGGTAAGTTCAATAGGTAGATACCTACTTCTTACCTTTTTAAGGAAAATCTCTTGCAGTGGAATTTCGCCTTATTCTTATGAGAGTGCTACAGCATGTACTGTTTAAAACCCTTTTAGTGGTCAGAATTAATTACTTCTTCACGTTTGTGGCCATTACTTTAATTTGAAAGATCTCTGGGCTTAATTTGCATACCCTGTGAAATACCTGTATTAACATGTCAGTAAAAATGCTACATTTGTCTCTTCCTATATTTGACGAGATTTTTACTAGCAATGTTATTGGCATTCAGCTGAGAACAGCACAGATAATAAGCTAATTAGGACGCTAGGTTTATCTGGCCTGCGTATTGAAAGAAAATTCTTCCTTGTTTAGTAAACACACAATAAACTTAGACTTTTTATATACTTTTTGAACCACTGGCTTTCATGCACTGTTATGTGTGTAGTTATTGGTCAAGTTTTATTTTTATGTTAATCAAGGAATCATGTATCCACATATAATTAGTGAGTGAATGACTGGAGGATAGAGTTGATGTGTGATGTTAGCTGTGATGTTTCCTGACCTATCAATACCTGTTTTTAATGTTAGCTTTAAGGCTTTGAAGAATCAGCACCCAAGCACAAGGAGAGTTTTGCTCATGTGAGTAATCCCCAGAAAAAAACAGGGCGGAGTGTACGCTGTTCCAACAATCTGTAGTTTCATTCTAAATGGTACATAAACAAAGAATAAAATATTGTTCCCTCTAAAAAGCTTACAGTTTGGCTTGGTAACTAAAAAACAATTCCATAGTGCTACCCATGGGCACTTTTCAGTGAGAGCAGTTTGAAAGCTGTCATTTCAAACCTCTGCAATTTTGAATGAAAAGAAGAACTGCTAAAAAAATAGATTGAAATAGTTTTTTAGGAACATAAAAAAGGCGTTTGTCATTTGCAGTGCTACTTATTTCTTTTAATCCTAAAGGCATTTTTGCTTAAGTGTTCGGAAACAATAACCATTCTAGGAAAAGCCTTAGAAGATTTGGTCCATATGAGTTCTTTGAACAAAGGGCAATTTATCCTTCAGTGTAAGGAACCGTGCGGCTCCGACACAACACCGGGGTGCCCTCGCGGTGCCCTTGGTGCCTTTGCCTGTTTGGTACCCGCAGGGCTTCCGACCACACCGCTGTGCCCAGAACTGTGGGGCAGGATTTTTCCCTCACCCAGTGTTTATTGTCAGGGCCTCGCCCCTGCAGAACAAACCCTGCAGGGTTGGCAGGGCTGGGGCTCTCCCAGCAGGTGGAGGCTGGTGCCAGGCGCACCTTGCTCCCTCCCCACCCCTTCACCCCCGTGCCAGCTTTGGGGGGTCAGAGGACCCAATCGCTGCCTTGCGCAGAGCTTAACAACTGATCAGAGGGCAGTGCCTGCTCCTGACCAATGTGTGCTCCAATCGGGGCTAGCGGCATCCCCAGCAGGAGCAGCCAACGAGGGCGTGCGTGGGTCCTGATGGGAGCTGTTCACCCCTACTGCCTTCCCCAGCCGTGGGGAAGAGCCTTCCCTGGCCCTTGCCCTCCCTCCCTCATGCGTTTTTGTTGGATTGTTGGGGTTTTTTGGGGGGGCAGGGGGATAATGTTCCCTCTGAAAGTAAACTTTCACTGTGAGAGCTGGCATATGCCATCAGCTAACAAATCTCAGTGTGAACTTGTGTCAGCATCCTCTGGGCAGCAGTATTACAGGAAATTAAAAAGCCAAGCAAATGGTACGATCACTTTCTGGATGTCGATTTTCTCACTAGACATAGATGATGCGAATGGTGCTAGCAGTAATGTTCTGTGCTGTGCGTTGACTTGCTCACACTGTACGCTCCAGCCCTGTTCTCTTTCTGCTGTTAGAAAAGATTTGCCCTCACAATGTACTCGCAGTGCTCAGCACGGTCTTGAGGAAGGCAAGTTATGGGAATTTCTGTTGTATTTACTGTTTGTGTGAGTTTGAATTTTGATCAATGTTTCAGATCAAGTTGAATTTAAAATTCCAAGCAACTCATATCATTTGCGATCAATTTTAATTTTTTGTCCTTATTGCTAATTGACGTTATTGCTAGTAGCTTAAGCTGTGACTGTAAAGTGTCTGTCAAAACGGTATTAGCCACAAGTGTTTCCCGAACATGTACAGATTAGGATATAAGAATTCGTGTTTTAAGATGATTTGACGTATGCTGTCTGCCTACCTAACTTAATTCATGTTTTGGAACACAGGTACTTGTCACATACAGTGCCACAGTCCTCATGTGATAACAAATGCAAAGAAAAGGTCTATGCATCCATCCCAAGGCAGATATTGAAGTAATTGGATGTTTTGAAATAACTCAGTGGACAAAATACTTTTCTATTCAAAGTTCATAAATTCTTAACAAGATAGTTCTTTATGATCGTGTGCCATGTGTTCAGTACATATCGTGCTAGATAAAAATGAGATTGAATGTGATGCTTGCCTGGACACATGTTGTGTGGGTGTCACTTCTGCCAATAGAAGTGGAAAAGAGAACAGTACAAAATGCCAATTACAGCAGATGCATCTAACTGTTGGAAATAGTTAGGCTTTCTGACTTGTGTGTTTGCTGTTTCAACACCAGGGCTTCAAAATTACTTGTTTTAGCAATCTCTTAATCTCTGTATGATGCGTAAGCATAGAAATCGTGAAACACAGGACTGGAAAAGACCTCAAAAAATTCTCTAGTTCTTCCACCTACTCAAAGAAAGGATTAAGTATTTCTGTGTCATTCTTGACAGGTGTTTGCTTAGCTTATTCTTAAAATTCTGAATAATGGAGGTTCCCTAGTGTTCTTAGGCATCTATTAAAGTACTTACATGGCATTAATGTTTGAATGCTTTACTTTGTCTAACTTCAATTTGCCTTATTTCTCTACAAGAGACTGGCAATCATCTCCTTTTTCCTTACACCTTTCTCCTTGACATCTCTCCTACCATGTTCCAAGTTGTTTAAAGTCCTTTCTTGAAATTTCTTATTTTACTTGTTCTCCCTTCTTGCATCATGATGTGTTTGCGAACTCTGTTGCTTTCATAGTTGCTCTCACCCAAATCTCCTTCTGTCTTCATCTTCTAACCTCTTCCTTCTCACTGTTTAGAGATTGTTCTAATCTTCTTCCTAGTTACCTTCTCTTACTTTTATATCAAAAAAATTCTTCCTGATACTTTAGCACAATTTGGAGGAAGGAACAGTAAGCTAACTCCATTATGACAGAAGAAAAGTAATTATGCCCTTAGAAAGGTATTATTCTCTCTTCAAGTATTAATTCTGTCCATCATCTTTCAGCATGCTGTCGTAGTCAGAGCAGTAGTGAGTCCGTAAAATAGTTTCTTATATCACCTGACAATATGTAGATGACATCGAGGTCCCTGATGATAATTTTCCTTTCTGTCTTGCAACATCAAATCCATGCTGCACCTAGCCTGTAAAGTTGAGGGCTGATTTTTCAGACTACATTAGCTGCTGCTGATTTCTGGACATAGTTAATAGCTTCTGACTGTGACCAAGTTCCTATAGACTGGCCTGGAAAGAGGAGGGCACATCCTTGACTTGTTGATTCTTCTGGTGCACATGGGCTTGTGAGCTGCCAGGCTTGCGCGTTACATTAGCACGTGTTTATTTCTATCATGTGGCGCCTTTCTGTCTGTCTGTCTGTCTTTCTCCACTCCCCTCATTCAGTTTGGGGCTTCCCACTGTTCATTTTGTCTGTCTTACTTCTTCAGTGTAGCTCCTGGTTATCTTCCCTCTCTTCTTTAAAAATGAGTGAAAGATTTTTTTCACTGACAAGATTAATCACATAGGTCATGTAATTTGAAACAGGAACAGGGCTGCCTAAGCAGTTCTAAATATAATAGTGTTTAGAAATTTACTCATTCCCCATGTTACAAGTAATAAAAAAATTCTTTCCAACTTTTCTCCAGCAGCATCAGTAATATTCATTAGACTTTATGGGAATAGATCAGAATTATTATTATTTTGGGACAACTTTGAAATATCCATTCCTCATCATACATGCCTTTCAGTTTACTAACTGTTGAAGGTAGAGGTATCTTGCAAAAAGTAACAGCTGTAACCTATGTCAGTAATGAATTTATCATTGTTTTCTCAAATCATTAGTCTAATAATAATAGTCTGCATTCAAAACCTACATGTTCAGAATACTGAAAAAAAAAATAAAATACAACCTTACAAGCATAGTTGTGTGGGAAAAGCAAGTTTGGCAGCTTCTGCATAAGAACTCAGAAATCAAGAGAAATGACTGTTGCGTTTAAGTAGCACTTACTGGTTCTGAAAATGAAATTATGCCTTACACCTCTGCAACACTTTGGAATTTTTAGTCTTTCTTCATCACTCATGCAATAATGGAAGGACTCATAGTGATTTCACTAAAGTGAATTTTGCACCAAGTTTTAATGCCACATCCCAGTAAGAAAGCATTTAGTGCCATTATCTGACTTAAGAGTACTTATATGTAAAGAATGCAGTAACATGATTATTGTGGTGCTTGACTGACTTCTTATAAATGGAGGAGAATGAAAAAAAAAGTAAAGTTAATTTGGACTTGGTTTCTGATCCTAATTCACTAGGAACCTTGTTATGAATGTGATGCTAAAGCAGGTGGGAAGCTGACACATGGAGTGAGCCGAATGCAGATATAAAGCAGTTTTGCTGATGTTTGGTATCCTGTCTTTTGTAGTTTTGGGGAGATGACCCTGTTCCTTTCCAGGTCAGGGAGGGAGCATCCTCAGATGAGAAAAATAAGGGAGTGTTCTTAGATGAGAATAATATATAGTTTCTTGACCAGTTTAAAAAATTGAATGCAGTGAGACCGTAGTAGTTAAGATCAATGACTGAAAGAGTGTACTCCCCATGCATGTGTTACGTTTCTAATGTTACGAATCTTCTTCTGCAAACAGCATTTCAGTGAAATTTAGTGGCAATAGTTCAATAGCTTGCATGGCATGCTGACAGGTAACTTTTATCAATCTGTTTTGATTATGCCAAAGCAACAAAACTAGTAGCAAAACCCCATAGGCTTTTGAGGAGAGTACACAAGTAAAGTAGTCATTAAGGCAGACATGATGAATTTCACTGTCATATCAATAAAAGTATGCATTTCAGTGGACAAGCAATTGTTGGAGACATCATTCTGTGCTGGGGGTTGTAAACAATTTGCTTCTCTATACATAGGTGTGACCTCTTACTGCCAAAATCAATGGTGGTGTGCATATTGTATTTAAAATAGGATATAACCTTTCACACTGTTTCTTTGACAGGCTTTGCTCGTAATCTCTCTGAAGGAAGCAATGCTAACTATACAGAATATGTGGCTACCAGATGGTACCGTTCACCTGAACTCTTGCTTGGGTAAGTACAGTTTATAGAACTGCCATGATAAATCTTCACTGATTCTTTACATTTTTTCAAGCATCTTTTGTAAGATTTACCCGTGGAGACTTGTGGTTGATTTGAAGGGAAGATTTCAAGAGAGTTCTAGATTTTCATTAATTTTTGTTCATTTCCAGTAAGTTGGCATGAGTCATTGACATGTTGACCTGTCTTGAGCTGAGCAGTATTTAACTGATTAAAATACTGAAGCTGAATTGTAACAGATGTAGTTCAGATTCCTGCCTCCCCTCACCTTCCTTTGCCTCCATTCCCTTCAGAAGAGGTTTCCATGGTAGTCCTGTAGTCTGAAATGTTTCATCATCCTTGTGGTGAACATCACATAGCAATGGCAGTGCAGCTTTCACCACTCTACACTCCGAGTTCTCTTCATCCTTTGCATCAAAACTATGATTTGGTTTTCATTCCTAGTTACCCTTTACCAACACTGCTAAAATGTCTCAGAAGGATGGTGCTAGCTTTTTACTAGTCAGGAAGAATTTATTGAAGGAGGCTGTATGAATCATTTTAATAAAACACTGAGAAATTAGTGTTCCGTTGCCTGTGAAAGCAGTAGTTACATAAGTAGCCTCAACCGGACAATTTAGTTTTACTCTCTTATTAATCTGTAAAATGAGTGTTTTACTACCTCACAAGGTTAAACAGGTTTTCAGATACAACATGAACAAATTTGTAGGATTCAAAAGGGCAAAGGAAGAAACCAAAATAACTGGAGATCTACTATACACAATCTTCCCATTACTATCAAGTTTAACAGTGCATTATTCTAAACTACATGAACACTCACAGAATACATTTCCTGTATGTATAACATGTATGTATTTATATACACATATTCTAGCAGTAAGGAATTGGTAGCCGCAGGATGAATCAAAGAAGTACTGGTCACTCCTAATATTCTTTAAGCAAAATGTTTCATGCTGCTGAGAAACATGTCTTTGTTGGAAGCATTGATTAACACTGAACTAGACGTTTCCACAATAGGTAAAGCATGAGGTAATAATTATTCTATCAATAAAGTCATACCAGTATTCCCAGATCTGGCTAATCTTAATCAAATTGGCAGGCAGTTGCATTGTTATGTGCAGAATAGTATGTTAAATGTTGCTATTAAAAACCTTAAAGCTCAGTTTTTCGTATTTTGGAGAGAACGGATATTATTAAGCTTCTAGCAAAGTGCATGTGTGTATGTGTATATATAAGTATAAAAAAGGACTTGGAAAGAAAGCATCAGTTGTGGCCTTTTTAGTTACAGAACATTGTACTCTCTGTCCGTAGTAGTAATGAGGATGTGGGAAGAAAGACATGATAAGCTTGACAGATGTAGTACTAATCTGACCTACAGTTTTCAAAACTGTTTTGTTACTAAAGGAAATTTTGCAGGAATCATGTCTGTCTGTAACTGACTAAATTTGTTTGGTTAGCTTGGAGAGAAAGGGAGGGGATATGTGTATTTAGTGCATATGACTTCAACTTTACTGGTGTATGTTTTTATTGCCAAGTTTTTCTGGCACAAAGTGATGTCTGTTTCTTGGCAATCCTGTTCTATTTCCCAGACGCTTATTTCACCCATTCTCTGTTCCCCTGCATTTACCAAATTTTTATAAGCATCTAATATTCTAAAGTGTTCCCAGGATTATTAAATATATATGTTTTAACAAATACAGTTTTACTTTTCCAGTTTTTAAAATGTGTCCCAGAGGGGTTTCTTGTTTGCAATAAAGTTCAAGACTTACATTTCAGGAGAGGAAAGAAATCGCTGCCTAATTATTCACAGAACATCCAAAATCTACTCGCTTTGGAGAGCCTCAGGTAACTTAGTGGAGTACTCTGTAGCCTTTGATGACAAAATATTGCTAAAAGCCAGTAGATTTTAAGGCATACCAAATTAATAGAAGAAAACATGTTTTGGAGAATCTAATTTGTGCAGAATAGACTATAGTACTTTTGATGTGTGGTCTCTCTGTCCTGTAGGAGTCTTCATTTATCCAGCCACATCACCCTTGCATTGTTTGCCTATTGTGATCTGACAAGACTTATCCTGACAGTCAGCAGAACAGAAGTCTTGAGCATGCCTTTTCAAACAAAAAAGTTGCAATTTACTCTGCCACTGCCTTAAGAAATGGATTTTTTCTGATTTGTTTCTGTTTACTACAGAGTAAATAGTAGAAACTTCTTAAACTGTGATTCAGCTTCCTTTATTTCCGTGAGCAAGGAAAGGTAATGGTCCCTGCCTCAAAGGAGTTTTAGCCCGTTCCTCCATTGTAACCCTAGCTTGTTCTCCAGTGCCCCAGCCCACAACAACCTTCTCCTCATTTCACATTTCAGTGGAGAAACCTGCCTGTTAAAGGGGCTGCAAATAAAGATGTGCTTGTTTTTCTGTCATAATAAAGAGGTAGGTTTTTAGCTGCACTAACAAACTGTTTTGCTTGCAGAGCCTCAGTTTTCCAGTACAGGCACAGAATATCTTCAGAGCAGATCCTTGGCTTTGGAGCCTGTTCTCGTTTGTGTTGCCTTTTGCAGTACGGAGAAAAACTAGTCCTTTGGCACTCAGATCTGACCTAATGGGTGGGTTGGACTAGCAGCATCACAGAAGGGACATACATTGAGTCTCTCTTCAAATCCACAAGTAGTCATTCTGCAAGATTAGTAAGGGAATTATGAACCCACAGAGCCATTGTAGTCGCAGTACTTGAGGAGTTTTGGTGTGCTCTGCTTTGCCACTGGTGGTTCCTTATCAGCAGCCTACTCCAGTGGGACAAACTTTGATTTTGTGATGATTGTTTGTGAAAGGACTGCAGTGTCTCATGGCAGATTCTGAAAGGCAAATGGTTCTTGAAATTTTGATGTCCTCCTTCAGCTTTCCTAGCTACCATAGGCTCCTGCACTAGGCATCTCAGTGGGCCTGTAGTTTCACTCAGGCTATTGTCCAGCTAGAAATGCTTTTTTACCTTCACCTAACTAAATCATCACAAGGGTTACAGGGTCCTCTGGCCAAGTGTCCTTCCCATAAAGTGAAGTAACGCGAGTAATCAATGGGGAAAAGTCAGGTATTCTTTTCTTTAGTCTGAGGATGTTCTCTCTCTAAACATCCTTAATCATCAGCATAAGGAAGGAGCAAAGAGAACAGATTTAGGATAGGATTTGCCACCTGCAGCTCCTGGTGCTGTCTTATTCCAGAAAAATACAAGCCAGCTGTAATTTACAAATCTCTTGAATCAGAGGTTGAGTTGTTGGATTACAAGTTTCAAAAAGAAGAGACTCTATGGAAAATGTTTTCAGTTCAATCTTTGTTCCAGTCTTTATTCTTTTTATATGCCTTTTCTTTGACATAAGAATAATTTTCTAGTAGTTCTGCTCAAAACCTGAACATCCAACAGAGATTCTTAGAATAAGTTGGATGTTTACAAAAATTTTTTACAAATTCCACAAGCGAGAACTCGGACATACAGAAAAGGAGTTGCTTCCATCTATAGTAGGAACAATGAAAAGCCAAAAGCGTGTAATGCGTTAGATGTTGCACAGTTGAGGTAGGCAGCTAAACAAGCTTGCTGAGGAACAGAACCCGAGAGTGAAAATCAGACACTGTCCAAAAGGATTCTGTGTTTCTTCAGTGTTGGTGCCTTTAGATTCAATGTTGTAGTAGTCCACCACTCTCTTTTCATACAAACTTAATTCTCTTCATTCTGATTTTCTATCATATATGTCTTACAAACCACCCTCAAGCTCAAGTCTATCCTGACTAGAGTATCCATATTGCCTCTGCTTCATTAAATACCCTTGCATGTAGTCTCAAGAAAAGCTGGTAGAGCCCTTGCTGGTGTAATACTCACATCACTTAGTTTTGTTTCTGACGAATTCCCTACACCTCTTCCTTGCTGACCTGGCTTTTGTCATTAGCAGTTTAAAGTACCAGGTGCCATCCTCCCCACCACACAACGTTACTTGCACACATGGAGACCACCCATCAGAATTTCTCCGCAAAAACTCCAACCTGTGGCTTTGCTGCAAAACAGTAATTATTTATTTTATGATTCTTTCATTGCTTCCTCACCTGTGTTTTTTGAGGAATAGTTTTCAGGGGCATTCTCTTTTCTCTCTAAAATTTCACTATATGAATGCTGAAACAAAGATTTCATATAATTTCTGTTCTCCCAGTGGCCAGACCCAGTATGTCTATCCACCTATTAAGCAGAATGGAAAAAGAAATGTAATGCAGAAATAGTCATTAACCCCTGGAGAGAAGGGAGGTTAGTGCTAGTTTAACTGGAAATGGTAACTGCTTCGCAGTCAAAAACATTATTCTTATATGTAAGATTTTTCACAAAGGTAACCAGATCTCTGGGGATACTTGAGAATTCCTCTCCTGCCTTTTCAAGCAGCGGTACATCAGGCAATCCAGGGCAGAAACAGAGGGCTTGGTGTTTGAGGTAGTTGCTTTAACATCAAAGTGTATTTTTCTGTGTTGTAAGGAAGTGGCTCTGGGAAATATGGCAAATAAATTGAACCAGCTCAGTAAGAAGGCAATGTCAGTGGGTTAAAAAACATTATATGTTCACTTTACAGAGCCCCTTATGGAAAGGCTGTGGATATGTGGTCTGTAGGCTGTATCCTGGGAGAGCTGAGTGACGGGCAGCCCTTGTTTCCTGGCGAGAGTGAGATTGACCAGCTCTTTACCATTCAGAAGGTGCTAGGCCCACTGCCAGCCGAGCAGATGAAGCTCTTCTATAGCAACCCACGCTTCCATGGCTTGCGGGTAAGAGAAAGCTTTGTTCTTTTTTTTTTATTCTTTTACTCACACAGTATTTACAGTATTGTCCTTGTTGCTGTGGAGGTTCTTTTCATTTACATTGTGCATTATCTATTGCATGTGTTTCTGTGTAAGTATAGGATATTTAGATTGTCAGGCATTCATGATTCAGAGTAAAATTCTGATTAGACCAGTATCGAGTTCTATAAATACATATGTATAAATATATATAAATGTATAAATATATACAGATATATATATAAATGTATAAATGCATACAAATGTGTAAATACAGCTTAACATTGCCATGCCAGATTTGTACTGTGAAGTTCAGTAGCACAGCTTTGTCAGTTCAGGATGTGGAAAATTCCTGTCTGCTGTCTTCAGGCTTCTCTGTTGAAAAAATCTGAGCCGTAGATGCTGCTATTATGGCAGAAGAGCTTTTTGTCTTTTGACTTATATACCTGGAGAGTTGGTGTAAGCCACGTGAGTAAAAAAGCTCATCCTACTGACAACGTTGTTCCCTTTCAAGCGTTTGCCAATACCATGTAATGACAGAGATTCACTAGTGTGGAGAAGCTGCTCAAGTTGGGACATGTAATATGGCAAAATCCCAGAAGCGATATAGAAGTAGTAGCTCTGTTATCTTTAACTGTACCTGGTCAGTGATTGTACTCATGTTTCCTTGTAATTCAGCTTTGATTGATGTTTTTTATTAATGAATGTTGCTTGGAAGGGTGAATTTATGATCTTGATAAATCGTCTGAAATTGTTAGTGTAAAATCCTATAAAGAGGCATGCAAAGGTTTTAGAAGACCTGATCTGTGCTAAGGACTCAAGATTTGAGTTTTACTCTGTAAAAGAGAAAACTTAGATAATGAGTAAGGGAAAGAGGAGGAACCTAGTTGTGTTAAAATGTGTTAAAAGTTACCATAAATTGGGTTTAGCTGATGATGATAAGAAAAGAGATAGTTGGCTTAAGGTGTTAGAATAATTATTTTAGCTACAAGGACAGGTAATTCCTAAGAGTTTTTGTTGAAGTTTGTAGACCATACATCAGTGGAGAGCTTAAAAATAGATTAGACAAGCATTTCTTGCAAGGTCCTGTGTGTATTTGATCCTGTTTAGAACAGTGGACTGGATGGGATTTTGTGTTTAAAAAAATTTATAACCCCTTATCAGGAAAGCAGTGCTTCGAAAGTTGTGAACAAAATCGGTTATTGCCTCTTCAATGTTATTTTACAGCAGTTTAGTTGTGCAGTGTAATCTTATTTGGATAAATGCTCTGTAATGTCTTAGGAGGAGAATGAAGCATGTTTGTTTTGTAGCTTTAAAATACAGTAATTCAAGAAGACAGCAGGGACCTAATGTGATTAGCACAGGGTTGAGAGTCATGAGTCTCTGTCCTCATCCTGGATCAATGGTTTATTACTTGGCCTCGGACATGTTGCTGCCTTCTTAGCCCCATCTGTAAAGTCAGGAAGTCAGGATACTAACGATGAGGACAGTGACATAGTCCTTCTAATAGAGAGTAGTTTTTTGAATACCGGAGTCTGAATAATGGCTTAAACATGAAAAATACTGAAAAAAAAAAGATTCAGAATGTGATATTTGTTAGTCAATTAATGGGAAAAATTTATTGCATGCTATAACAGAACCTTAAAAATATGTTTTTCTGAATGTAGTATAGCTAGTGCTTAATAGTGGAAGATTTTTCAGTTGCATAGCAGATAGAAGGTATGCTGTAATCATGTAAATTATTATTTACGAGCTGGATCTGGTGCTGGGTATTCACAAGATAGAAACTAGCCCATGATGTGTGGAATTGTTTATCCATATGTTTAGGCTTTGTGAATTTCTGCGTTATTGTAACTGTAAGTACTACCATATTGTAGCACCAGAATTTAAAAAATTCTAATACAAACACTCCAGCACCACATGCACATTTATACAGATGCGCATTTGCAAAACTTCTGTCTTTTCTTCCTGCTCATTTCCTCCATGTGTACATGTATACATATATATATATACACACACAGAGAAAGTTTTCCTCGCTCCTGACGTTTAAGGAGTGTTTAGTGATCTCTTTTCAGTCCTTTTGAGGAAGAAAGCATCCGTGGTATGTTGAAGGCCCAAGGAAATAAAATAATATGGAATCAGAAAGTACCAATAGGCTCATGCCTTTATGGAAAGTGTGAGTGGTAATGTAGGGCAGTAAATATTGTTCTACAAATAAATTATAAATAAGCTGGAGAATCTGAACAATTCCACTGAATAGCCATCTCTTATTATTGCTTTGCATGGCTTTGGCGTGTTTTTATGTTACCCTGAACATTCCAGATCTAAAATCTTCTTTATGATGGTGATTCTACATGAAGATTAGAGTATTTTGCCATTTGGTTCATGTAAAAAGTGGCGTAAGCATGGAAGCCTTGGTTCACCTAGGTTGCTAAGATCAACATAGCGGACTTGGACTTAAAAAAATTCTCAATTGTTAGTAAACCACTTCAAAAGAAAGAAAAGTAAAAAAGAGAACGTAGAGATTATTTAGGAACAAACATGTTCAAACTAATGTTCTTTCATTTTCCTCCGAAGCTCACATAATGTAATTTATGAAACATAATGTCAGTACAAATAATGGGCAGCAATTCATAGTGGTCTAACACTTAAGCACATACAGTGCACATGCAACGCGTTTTGCTTCCAAATAAAATGCATTTTTGGAGGTGACTGTTTGTACTGAGTTGCACTTTAAAGCATAGGTTTGAAGCGGAAACTGAATGTGTAAATATGTGCACCAAACTGTAACTAGATTTAATTGAGAGCTGAAAAATACACAAATGAAAATAAAGGAATAAAAGTCTTTAAGACTTCCTGTTCATTGACATTTTAAACCAAACATAGAGTTCTCATATGTTTTTATACTATAGCAAACTTCCACATAAAATGTTTGTTTGCCTTCCTGTTTGTTGATTTTTGTTGTTGTTGCTGTTGTCTGTTTCAATCATTGACTTGAGTTTTGTTTTCTTCTCTTTTCAGTTTTATACTTTAATTATAACTCAGTATTTTATGTGAATATGTTTTATGTATGACTTGCATCCATTTTGATATACACTGATGACTTTTATGTACCAGTAGATGAGAACACTGCATGCTTCATATTGTCGGTATTCTTGCTTTGATGTGCTAGCGTAAGAGGACTTTTTAGAAAATACATAGGATGTGGATGGGATCAAGCCAGGCTGCAATTGAAACACTTGCATGCTATTAGGCAAATTCTACAACTCTGGGTACTGCTAACAAAGTGTCTGGATCTCAGTTGTGTGGTTTTGGATAAACTGTGATTAATGCCAATAGGCTAGCTGATGGTTGTGATGTTTTGTTTTGTTTTCCAGAGGCTTCCCTGGTATTCAAATGCATAATTTTCTCTAAAATCAGCATAAGTTGGATCCATGAGGGGTTTTATACTTATGTCGGAAATCCAGTCTTAATTTCTAATTCAGAAACCACTGGCATCTATGTTTAATTTCTAAATTTGAAGTTGCCTCACTGAAATCAGTTTATCTATTTGTTTGCTCTCAGTTCAATGTGTGCTGCGGTCTGGAAATGGATTTGTTACCTGTTTCTTGTTAGCTTATTGTACATGACGTTGTGTTATAGCAATGAAATATTGAGCAACTTTCCTTTCATTTGATAAAAAGATTCTGTTTACAAAGGAAGCAAGAAAACCCCAATTCTGCGCTTTATTTTTTCTTACTTTGAATCATCCCTGCCTGTTGTCTTCCTCTTTCTAGACAGGGCTAGTTTCAAATGCTGCCTTCATCGAGTTTTGTCCAGACTCTAGTTGACAAAAGATGCCCTCCAGCAATGTGCACTACTTTTTACAGTGTTGCCAGTTTTTACTGCAGCATGACCACAGGAGTCATCCTGAACCTTAAACCTTTGGGATTTTGTTGTTTTTCATTAAAAACATTTTAAAATTGTCTGTGAATCTTTGGTATTTAATTAGTGCTGTATTTGCACTCTCAAAGCTATTTTTAATCTTTTTTTAGAATATGTATTACTTATGTTATTTCTGAATCTATTTTAAACCTCCCACCTCTTGTCAATCATCATGCCACAAACACACTTATAAATCTAAGTTGATTATTCCTCATTTGAGAGAGGTTCCTTGACTGCCCTACTAATCAAGAATAATTTTTTTGGTTGACTAGAGCATATCATGCAATAGTTATTTGTTTAGTTATAATGTTTGTAATGTTTCATATGATTCTATGATTCTATAAACCACTAACTTTTTCAGTGCTTGTAATTCCCATTAATCACATGCCTTGATTCACTGTGTAGTTTCTATATTTTGAAACATTGTATTCATGTATACCTTGTTTACATTCTCAGTATATTTATGCTATATTATTTTTACAGTTTCCAGCAGTCAATCATCCACAGTCTTTAGAGAGAAGATACTTGGGAATTTTAAGTGGTGTATTGCTTGATCTTATGAAGGTAGGAAAACATATTTTATTTTCTGTCTGTAATATGTAGGGAAAGATGTGACTTTTTATCTTTGTTTCCTAATACATCTTAAAAGTACCTGCAAACTTCCTTTTGAGATATTTTGATATCACCATTGTTTGTAGCAAGGCTTGATATTTCCTAGGAATGAGGAAAATACCCCTTGCAAATGCCAGGAAAGTCTGTTAAAATTTGACTGATTTGATAAACAATACATAGTCCAGTCAAAAGAATCACAATCATTTGCAGCAATATGCTTTCACACTGACATGCATTCAGATGCACAGGTTACCTTAGTAATGTTGGAGTATGAGCTCTGAACCCATAATAAATTTAGATAAATCTACAGAAAATTATGCTAACCTGAGTTGTTGTTCATTTGTTGTTGGATAAGAATGAAGATGTGGACAGTTGTCAAAGACAAAGTTGATGCACAGTAATTTATTTTTTTTACCTGAGCCTTTTAGTCTACTTGCTATCACTCACCTCTATGCAGCATGTATCTTGTTACTCTTCAGTCCTGTTTTGGAACAAGTCATCTAGTTACCCACGGCCAAACTAGGATATAGTCCTGAGATATTTTCTTACAAGGGATCAGGAGAAGCTGGCTCTCCTCAAAATGGCCACTTAAAGCATTGTGCTATGCATCTGTACCGTATTCCTGGGTATGCAAAGCATATTGTTGTTGTCCTTATTATTGTACTACAAAAGCATCACCGTGGCAAGCTACACTATAACCCTTCTGTTATTTCATCCACAGTAAGCTTGAAAAAAAAAAAAAAAGTCATAGTGTCAAAAATTAGGTTTAGAATCACAGGGGTACCACCTAAGAATTAAAGGCCATCTGGGATAGATATGAAGTGTGGACATGGCTAATCAACTCTAAATGAATTGTGTGGTCCCAAGCCCATCTGCCCCAGTTGTCTTGGAAACCAGGGGTTGTCTGCTTTGAGGTATACTAGGATCTTTACTTGCTTTTGGCAGCATTGATGTATCCAGCAGAAATCGACCAAATTTGCTCTACTCTTTTCTTCAACACAACTGGTTCAAATCACTTTCATTAAATCTTCCTGCCTTATGAAGAGAGTCAGCATAACATTTTTCTTGGTTTCATGGAGTCTGCAAAATTAGGTACCTCAGTGCATATAATTGCTTGTTTTGGCATTATACATTTTCATCTATTTTCTAATTCACAGAAACTTTTTCTGCCATCATAGCTGTAGCTCAAGCTGTAGTAGCATATATTGCAGAGCAGCAATTTCAAGATCATTCTTCAGACCATTGTTACACATGCTGGGGTGGGGTTTATTTTCATTTTATGCTAATTTTTATGTTATATCTCAATGTTATTTTTGTACTTTTGGTGTGATCTAAAGGTTACAGAGTTGTGAAATGAAGCACTTGAATTTTAGAGAAACACAGATTTCCGAATAATTCCATTCCACTTTAAGTAATTCTTTTCAACTTTTCTGTTCATATTTCTCCCTACAAGGTGAGAAAGGTCAGGGATTCTGTAGAGAAGACATTTCATGTTTGACCTACATTCAGGAGTTGGAACATTGTTAAAGAATGAGCAAAAGACTACAAGAAGAGAACAGAAGAGACTTGTGGTTAAGTTGCATGTTACAAATGCTGCACATACTTTGCTGTGTGCCTGTCTCTTCTCCAGACACTGAACAGTCTGGCACATGTCCACGCTTGGTGTGTTCCTCATTATCTGCATTCCCAGGGACCTCAGGTTTGATTACTAGATTACTGAATAACCCACACTTCAACTTATGCCAGCTAAAGTAGTGAGTTATTGATATATCTCTATTTAGAGAGCGTTTCTGGACTAGATTAATGAAGAGGCACCCGTTTGGCCCGGTTGCTTTGTTGCTCCTCTCCTCCCCTCTCCTTCACAAATCATGCTGTTTGGCAAGCATGCATTTGGGAGTTGGGAGCTGGTTTTGCATGTGATGACTTGGGCAAAAAAGACATTGAGTGTTTAAGTTTTTATCTTATCACCTGTCAGTCAGTTATCTCCTCCATTCAGCAGCAGACATGCATTTTCTCTGAGATTCTGTTTACCACTAGAATACTTGTAGAACCCCTTCTTTCCATCCTTCATGTTCTGCAATTGCCTTAGCTCTGACTGGACTTGGCCTTCCAAAGTGGCTTATCCTTTGTGCTAACACAGTTCTTTTATGGTCCTCCTTTGTATCCTGTCCTTGACTCTACTTCTCATACACTCTCATTTTGCATTTTTCTTCATTAAGAAACTCCCTGTTTAGCCAACCTGAACTTAATGCAAAAATTTCTGATCTTCTGTTCAATAAAATCAGAAAATCTTGTTTCTTCCTGAACTCTCAAGAAATTTTCTGTAAAAATCAAGTGACTTTCCTGGACACCTTTCTTCTGGCAGTTCTTCAGGAGATTCTGCCCAGTAATTCCCTGTAGAAGCTGAAGTCTGCTCTCCTGAAGTCCAGGGTCCTATCCCTGATGCTTATCTTCCACCCTTCCTTCAAATCCTAACTGCCATCATCTCATGGTCACTACAGCTCAGACTGTCTTCTCTGATCAAATTTGTCTCCAGTACTTCACTGTTGGTGAGCAACAGATCAAGTAGAGTGAAGTCCTACCCTTGGCTGATCAGCCTCTCCAGCAACTGTACTAGGAAATTTCCACCAACATAGTCCGGACATCTCCTGGGTCATCTACACAGGCTGGATGTCTGGATAGTTGAATTCTGCCATGAGAGTGAGGATCTGTGATCAGGAGACTTCTACTTGTTGTAGAGAGCTGTCCTCTTCATCTTCTTCATGCTCTTCAATGCATGGTTGGTAGCAACCCCCTACCATAACATCACAAATGTTGCTTTCCTTTCTAATCCTGACACAGAGACTGTAAATGAATACACCTTATATTTCATACTGGCACTTGGTACCATCCAGGAACTCATTTACATGGAGTGCCACTCTTCTTCCTCCTCACCTCCATCCTTCTGAAGCCAACTGTACCCATCAGTGACCATGCCTAAGCCATGAGGCCTGTCCCACTACTTCTCTGTGATTCTATGCAAGTTCACAGCCTTGTGATTCCCTATGGACTTTCAGTTCTCCTTGCTTGTGGTCCAGGTTCTGCAAGTTAGCGTACAGGCACTTGAGAGAAGCCTCTGAACATCTTCTCTTCTGAGGAGGAATGTGGAAATCACGTGTGGCCTTCTCATGTTTGTTTGGGCTGTTTGAGCCACTGTCATGATGAGTACCAGAAAAAAGCAAGAAAGAAAAGGTTAATCATTCAGTATACAGTTTGTCACTTCAGAAAGGAAGATACACATACTGTAGGACCGAACTACACAGGACTGTCGTTGGCCGCTTGCTTAGTTTCCTGAGCGTTTTCCATTTTGAAGTGCAGGGATCCTGTGAAAGGAAAAGAAGTTTATGGTCAAGTGTCTGAAAACTATATTAATGCATATACAGATACGCATTTTTTGTGTGTATACACATGCACATGTGCATATATGCACATAGAGTTGTTCTGTGTTCAACCTATATAACCCTTAAAAAATACATTTTTTTTATTTAATAGCTATTCAAACTTTTATGCTTGCTGGCAGTCATGCATGTTCAAATATTCCAAGCTAAGTTTTGTATTGCCCTGTTCCTGCAGGAAACCTTTCAAACTTTTCAAAAATACCTAACCTATTGGTTTTTAGTTTTGTGATTAACTATTTTCAACATCTCAGAAAGTGTATTTGTGCAGCATCACAGCAGATCTAACAGAATTACAAGGCAAATGTTATTCTGAGCACATTGTAAAACATTTAGATGGTTCTTTAAAAACGTGAGTGGAGTTGAACCTGAAGTAAAAAACAGAACTCTTGTATTTGTGTATTTTTTAAATTATTAACTTTAGAAGACTATTTTTGTTTGTATAAGAATGTTCCCATATCCTTGTTCTGTTTGTTTGTAAAGCCTGTTTCATTGTAGCATTTTATTACTGGTAAATTTAATATTTTTCATTCTAAACAGCATTGTTGTGCTTTATATACTGAAAAATAAAATACATATTTTAAACACATAGAGGTATATACATAAAACATATTTTAACTTTTTTATACATATTTTTGTATTTTAAACGTATTTTAAGCACACGTATATAATGTGTGCATATATATATTCATTATATACATATAGCATATATATGTTTCATAATAAGCAAGTTTGAGGCCTTCTGTCTCTTAAGTAGAACATAATATTTCGAAAGTGTTGGTTTTTTATTATATGTAATTTAATGCAATATGAAATTATTCTAGCACTTACATCTAATTTCAGAAACTCTACAGATTAAAAAAACTATCCCAATAATATTCTTAATTTTGTTCTATTTTTTGCTGATGCAAATACTAATACTAACATTTAAACTTCGGGATTTGTTTTCCAAAGAACTTACTGAAGTTAGATCCAGCAGATAGATATTTGACAGAACAGTGTTTGAACCATCCTTCGTTTCAAACCCAAAGACTCTTGGATCGCTGTGGAAGCTCACCTTCACGGTCAGCTAAGAGAAAACCTTACCACGTAGACAGCAACACATTATCTAACAGGTAAACGTAGTCATGTCACTGTCATCACTGACGTTTGCTCTGCCAAAGAGTTGCTATCATGCTTACATACTAGATGATCTCCAAGAAAAGAAAAGTAGTCATTCGACAGTTTAGGCATATTAAGACGTGTTCCATGTTGCTTCCCTGAATGAAGGAAGTAGACACAGTTTTGTTGTATTATAGCTATTCAAGCTGAAATCTTTACTAATTTTCTGCATCAGGCTGAATGCTTCTTGAAGGAAAAAAAAAAAAACAACAAAGACAACATGCAAGCCGTTTCTGCGTATGACAAAGGAAAAATAAGTTGTCTTACCCATCTTAAAAAAAGTCAGGCTTTTTCTTGAACAACAGGAGGAATTTTGTGGGTTGGAGTATGCCTGAGATTCCAAAGGAATGCTCTTTTATTTGGAATGGTGCCATTACTGTCCAAATCTGTTCAAGGTTCTGGTATTTGAAAGTTCAAAATTCACACAGATTTTTAGCAGCTAAATGTCTTGAAAATTGTGTGCATCGATCATGCTCTAAATTGGAGATGAACAGAATTTTGTCTGCAGTTGCAGAGTTACAAATCAAGTTTAGTCTGCTTGAACTTAAAGCAGGGTGTATTTGCTCAGTGACTCACTCCCTTGTTAGACCCTCATAGCTTGAGAGAAGCCACTTGATTTTAATACATCACTGTGGATAAAATACTTAAGTACAAAAAGCCTCATGGTATTCTTCTGACAAAAGCTTTCCTAAAGGTTGCCCTCTGAAGTATGCAGAACGATAGTGGCTTTTAATCCTAGCTATGTTTTTGTTTAGCTCTTCCTGCAAGATTCAAAAAATTATTCCTCATTTTAGGATTTGAATGATGATATTTACAATCTGTACTTTTTCCGAGATAGACACCAAAAGGTTTTAGCTGCTTTTACAGATATTTAGGATAGAAGTTTTACCATTAGAGATGTGGCATCAGAAAGGAAAACCTAGATCCATGGGAAACTTATGTCTAATACAAAGGCTTGCCTAGCTGCTTGATTTAAAATTACTAGGTTTCTTATATGTCTAAGTTTAAAAAAAGAAAATACTTCCTTTTTACTAAAAAAATTTTAAACTGGCATTAAAATTACCAAATATCTAGAAACTGTAATAGATTAGATAATTAGATCACTGAAAGTGAGTAATACAAAAATCCTAAGTTTAAAAATGTCTAGCATTATCCAATTATAATTATCAACAAGATCAACAAAGGTATGAACTCATCTGTACAGTGAGCTCTCACTTTAACCCTCAGTAATACATCTGAGTTAGGTTATCATGGATTTGATACAGAAATAAGTTAACTGTTCATAGCCAGCCTAGGTCCATCAAGGCTAACAAGTACAGCTGCAGCATTGCTCACCTGTTGCTACTTTGCAATGTCGACATAAGCCCAGAAGCAGAACTGGTTTTATGCCAGAAAACCTGAGATAATAAATCCAACTCAAATAAATCCAGACTGAGTATTTGCAGAACCAGCTTGTATCTCAGTCCTCTGATCCCAAAACCAGGAGAACTGGAAAGTAAAGTAGAGGTTAAGGACATCATCAAGTAGCTCTGCACCAAGTCTGTCTGGGTGCAGAGCATTTCAGATGCAGCTTTGGGGATGAGTTAATGTGCCAAGAACTGGGATAGTGCCAAGTTCCACAAAAGTTGGGGTTCCTGTCATAGATCTGTTTTTGGGTTTGGTGTTACAGGGCTTGCCCTGCTGCACTGAGCTCAGGCTCACGCCATCTGGATGTCTTTTCCAGCACAATATCATTTTTTCCCCCTCTCTCCTCCCTTCTCTCTCCAAATCAGATAAACATTAGATGGCCTGGAGCATTGATTGTATCAGAGTTTTTTGACAGTGCTGACATACTTCATTGTTCTACCTTCACTTTGATATGCCAGGTGTTTGTAAGATTTTTTTCAAAGGATATACAGCTAATTTTTGTGAAGTAGTGCTTACATTATTAATGTGCACATATATTACTCACACACGTGCATAAATGGATAAAAATATGTTGGAATTTCTATGATTGGATTTTATAACTTCATTTTTTTTTGTCATTAACCAAAGCTGAGTTTGTCCATCAGAATATAACCAGAAAGAAACAACAATGTACAAACGCTTGCAAATGTGTTATTTTAGTGGGGCTTCTGATGCCTACTTGGCTGTATTTGATCTTACTGCAGTTAAATTTTGTGGTTTAAAATGGCAACTCCCTTCTGAAATGAGTGTACTTTTGTTGAAGTTATTAATATATGAATATGTAATCTGATATATTAATGCTTCTTTATGCATTTTGATGTAGAAATCAAGCCAGCAAAAGTTCTGCTTTGCAGTCACACCACAGATCAAACAGCAAGGATATACAGACACTAGGGGTTGGTGGGCCAAGAGAAGAGAGTCTTCCAGCAAATGAAAGCTTTTTAAATGGAAACCTTCCTGGAGCTGCACATAGTCCAATGCATGCAAAAAAATCAAGCAACACACCTGGATCTGGCAACAAGGATCTAGCCAATAATAACATGCCACATCTTCTCAGCCCAAAGGAAACAAAGGCAAAAACAGAATTTGATTTTAATGTGGACCCGAAAAGTTCTGATGGTCCAGGCACAAAGTACCTGAAATCTAACACCAGATCTCAGCAGAACCGGCACTCATTTATGGAAACTTCTCAGAGCAAAACTGGGACACTGCAACCCGGTGATAAGCACAGTCGCCACAGCTATATTGATACTATCCCACAGTCTTCTAAGAGTCCTTCATATCGGACAAAGTCAAAGAGCCATGGGGTTCTGACAGACTCGAAATCCGTGGGCAACCTTTCTGAGGCCAGGGCCCAAGCTGCAGAACCAAACAGCAGTAGGTATTTTCCATCCAGCTGTATGGACTTGAACTCTCCTACCAGTCCAACTGCTCCCCGACACAGCGATAACAGAACTTTGCTCAGTCCGTCCGGGAGGAATAACCGCAGCGAGGGTACCCTGGACACCCGAAGACCATCAACAAGACACTCCAAAACAATGGAGGAGTTAAAACTGCCAGATCACATGGATGGAAGCCATTCCCACTCTCTGTCTGCTCCACATGAATCTTTTTCCTATGGTCTAGGTTATACCAGTCCTTTTTCTTCACAGCAGCGCCCTCATAGACACTCTATGTATGTGAGCCGGGACAGAGTGAGGTCAAAGGGCTCAGAGGGTGGCTTAAGCATAGGGCAAGGGATGGCAGCCAGAGCAAACAGCCTGCAACTGTTATCTCCACAGGTGCAGCATAAGTCACTCACAAGATCTGTTGGCTCGTCACGAGAAGACTGTACGGAAGATACTAACAGGGTTAGTTCAAAATATTGCTGTTACGGAGGGCTTACCCTCCTCTCCTTACTTCATGTGAGGACAGTGTCCTGCTTTCTCTCTTCTGTTTCTTTGTTTGCAGTTATTTGTTTGTTTATCTTGTTCTAAGGCAAAGGATGTGGGGGCTTTTATCAGAAGGGCTAAATATTTCAAATGCAAAATGATTTTTTTTATTTTAAAAATAATTTTTAGAAATGGACTGTGAATAGCATTCTCCTAAAGTACTGAAATGTGAGAACAGAAAAATTTGTCTCTGAAATGAAAGTTTCATTAGTAGTTCCTAGTCTTTGTTTACATTGTCTGATGTCATTTTTATCATATTATTTTGCTTAATTAACCTTCTCATTTGTGTTTTTATTTAGCTTTCCTTGTATGTCTTTCTGTTAAGAATGTTAATGTTAATTTTTGAAGTGAGCTTTTCACTCACTTGTAGCAGGATATTATTGCTGAAATGCCACAATTTACTAGAGGAATATCAAAACTTGCAGTATTTCTCTTGATTAGTACGACAAATAACTGAGGTAATCTAGAGATTTTATGTTGAAGAAGCTACTGGTAAATTAACTCCTTACAGTGATTACTGTCACTAGATACCTTGTGTTTTGCTGTGAGTGTCATTTAGTGAGTAGAGGAAGGGCTAGTTCTGGTGTTGATTTACATTCCTTACACAACACTTCTGAATTATCTGATATTTTACACATCAGATGTGTAAAGATGACTGCATTTGTCCCTAAATCTTTAAATTGCTGTACCATTGATCCAAATTAGGGGCAAATGGTGCAGAGATAAGTACAAAAATGAATGTTTGTTTCTCTATACGTACATCTGTGAGAAAGTGACTTGTAAGGAGAGAACGTTTAGTTCAGATTTGTGGACAAATTGAAGGAAGTCAAAGAGCTGCAAATATTATTTCAGGTCTAAAAAATATGTTTTACTGTGAGAGACTAAAAAACTCTGCCTACTTAGTTTATGCAAGAAATATATGTAGCTGACTTGATAGTGGTCTGCAAGTACCGTAAAAAAAGAGTTTTCAGTCCAGTAGGGAAAAAAGGTATAATACTTTTTTTTCATACTTGCCACATCTCTACCATTCAAGATTAGGTGTATTCACACATGAGAAAAGATCTCATCAAAAAAAAAAAAGGAGAAATACAATGCAATTTTTTTTAAAAAAAAAAAAGCTACTTAGAAGGGATTACGACAGATCCATTTCAAAACATTTTTTTTTTCTTTGTGTAGTCATTTTTCTCTCTCATTTCAGTCAAGTTAAATGTTACTTATTCTTCCGGATGTTACTGTAGAGGGGCAATAACACTGACATTTCAGGTTTTGATAATAAATGCTCGTGCTATCTTGTATGATTCAGAGTATTAGGATCTTTTTCTGCATTATGGAGCAGCTATTAATTTCACTAGTAATTTTATTTCATGTTATGTAGAGGCAGATTGTTCTTATTAAATCATTCTTTGTCTTTTGACAATTGGTTGACAAATTTTTATTTTAATTGAAAGATGGACATGTATCTTAATGCTCATGGTTTTGTTCATTTTACTTTGGTTTGGAATGCCTCATCATTTGAAAAGAACTTGCCTTTATCTCTTATTGTCAGTGTTTCTAAACTTAAGCCTTCAATTAATGCTTTTAAATCTGTATTTCAACCATCAGAAGCCTGAAAGGAAAAACAGTCTTCTGAAAAGGATGGCAAGTCTGTAAATTCACAAAGCTGTTTTTGTTTGTTTATACTACTTTCAATAACAAACCACAATTAAATTGTCAATCTTCTTGTGCCTCCTAAAGGCCTCTTCACAAAGAAGTCATTCTTTGGCTCCTTCTTATCCTTCCCCTTCACCCCTACCATTCTACATTAGAAATAAGAAAATTTAACTTCCCTCAGGATTACTGAACTAAAAAAGTCAGGATTAACATAAGTGTTCTCAAAGATTCTTTATTGTTTTCCTATTATTTTTTTTCCAGTCAGTTCCACTGGTTCTTTCTATCCACTCATATTTTGTGAAGTTTCCTCACTTCCATGTTTCTACTTTCTCTCAACGATTTTTCTCTTTAGCTTTACCAAGTATTTTTAAAGAAAAGCACTCTGTGTTTGCCAGGCTCTAAATCTTGCTTAAAAAAAAAAAAAAAGGGGGAAAAAAAAAAAGGAAAAAAGACCTGCATTCAGTGTTAGTTTTGGGGCTTTTCAAGTCTCAGTACAACACTTTTGTTTTAAGGGTTCATTTTTATTTTAAATTAAACATACACAAAAGGGGGCAAACAGAAGAAAATCAAGTACAAGTTGCTATTACTGTCTCATATGTGTAACAACTGCTGATGAAGAAGAGGTATCTTACACAAGTAGTAATTTAATCAAATGCTTCAGCCTCTTTTAAATTTTAGAAGAATCAAACTGTGATTTAAAGCATTGTTTTAGCTCCATTTCTTATCTTGGCACAGTTTCAAGGGTTGTTTTATCTGTGACAGTGAGGCCAGATCTTAATTAATAGAAAGCAAAACAGATTTTGCAAATCACTCATATAGTGAATTGAAATCCAAATTTTTAATTTTGGTTGAGTTTTTTTGTGGTTTTGATTTTTTAACCTCTGTTCTTCTTGGACATTCTAGGTTTAAATTCACATAGAGGTTTCAGTACAGTTTCCTGTGGGGTCTTGTAGAGAGCATTGAATTTTATCTGGTCTGTCCATACTGTGGGAAAAATTGCAGCATGGTTCATTTAAGAGTGGAGCTAAATCATATTTGAGGGCAAATTACATGCATAGGATGTTTCTAAAGGTGTACTTAAGCTTTTGCTTGAAATACCTTCCAGGAAGTACTGTATTGAGGAAAATAGAGTAAATTAGAGGTAATGATATTCTTCTTGCTATTCTGTCTGACTTAACTATTTAGCTTATAGATTTCTTAGTTCAGAGACTACCTCTGGAGAGGGACTTTTTACAAGGGCATGTAGTGATAGGACAAGGGGAAATGGCTTTAAACTGAAAGAGGGCAGATTTAGATTAGACCTAAGGAAGAAATTTTTCACTCTGAGGGTGGTGACGCACTGGTACAGGTTGCCCTTCTGAAGTTGTAGATGCCCCATCCCTAGGAGTGTTCAAGGCCAGGTTGGATGAGGCTTTGAGTAACCTGGTGTAGTGGAGGGTTTCCCTGCCCATGGCAGGGGGGTTGGAACTAGATGATCTTTGAGGTCCCTTCCCAACCCGAACCATTCTATGATTCTGTGATTTTGTGACGATTGGTACCTCTAGGTACTGCTGTATAACAGCTGATAAGAGATAGTGCTTTGGTGTTGCAGTTATCACAAATTATATGTATTTCCTGTTTGCTCTTTAAAATTTGCCAGTAGCACAGTGACTAGATTCCATCAGAAATTAATTTAACAAGGCCTCAAGTAAAAGATTCCTCCAGAGATGTTACAACTGCATTTAATTCACAACAAAAATCTCAGGGTCTGAATCGTGCTCAGGCCTTTAAAATTACAACTACGAGGCAAAATATTGTTAATGCTGTTTTGGAAAAAGCAAGCAAGCAGCAAAACCAAATAGTTATTGATTATATAGTCTATGCTTTGATAGTGGCAATTATAAATAGCATGACAGTAAAATTGTGTGTGGTTAAGTTCAGGGTTTCTTGCTTATGTATATTGGTTAAAAATTGCAATTCAATTTATAATCTTTCATTTTAAATAGTTGATTGTTCTTCTGTTTAGGGTGGAGCATATCATGATCCACACACAGAAGATGGAGCATCTACTAAGGAAAATAGAATTCTGTATAATGACCCTGTTCCGAGAAGAGTTGGCAGCTTTTACAGAGGTAATTTTATGGTGGATCTTTCAAACTTAAACAAGAATTTTAACATGGAATATAAATCAAGTAGTGTCAATGGATACAGAGAACTAACATGAATAACTAAAAAAGTTTATTGGAAGAAGAATTACTACCCCACTTTCAGACACTGGGTTGACCTGCTAGGTTGTATGTAGTAACTGTATTAGTATCATATTATCTATTTGCAAATGATAACTCACTTTGATTGATAAGTATATCCAGTGCAGTACCTTGTAAAGCAGAAGGTAGATTATCAGGGGGAGTTCAACAAAATAAATTCAATATTACCAGAGTAAACAGTTCATTGATGTTTTTAATTCATATTTTAAATTCTTATTAACATTATATCTAAACACCTTTGTACTTGTAACACATTGACATACTTACTCATCTGTTTCAGATACTGTGGTGCATGGACTATAATACTAACTTTTTGTTGCTCGAAACCTATAGTAACTTCTTTTGTTCAGACTTACTAAAGATCAGGGTTTCCTACAGGCAAAAGCACTCATATAATTCCAGTTCAGAATACATAATAACACAGGACTTTGTATGTGTATGTATATGGGTGTATGTGTATATATACACATGCACATACACACTGGTGGATATTGTTTTACTATGGTAAACAAAAGATGGTGATTTCTTAGCAGCTGCCTCATGGCTAAACCTGGGTAATCCTTTTGAAAAAGACAAGGATGATAAGAAGCTAATTACTGTCCTGCAAGTGTTAGGAGGCTTGTGGGGCTCCCCTGAATCTTAAGAAGCCCCAATCAGCTAAAATTCGATTATGAGCCACCTAACAACCTTAAGTAGAGTCACAAATCTCCCTCTGATCCTCTTCAGGTTGATCAGTTGGCCCGTGACCCAATTTAGACATGCTAAAATCGGCCAATCCGTGCAAGTGTCCCATTGCAATATGAAAACTTGTGAACAACTTTAAAGCTTGTACTGTTTTGAGTGATGCTTTTGAATGTAAGGTTTTGTAGCACATGCAACAGAGAATCCTTAAGAATTCTCAATTGCTTTCATAAATCCTTGAAACACTCCTAAAATTAGACACAGATTATCCTTTTTTTTTTTTCAATACATAGTGAAATAGAAGTTCCAAGGAAAAATTACTTTCCAGAAGTCTAAGGAAAGGAAACTGTAGGTCTGCAGTTGCATTCAGTTCTTTATTGTAAACTAGATGTTTCTTCCTCTTTAATTATACCTATGAAACAAATATATTTTAGTTCACAAAAAATTACTGCATTGGAGAAATGATACTATATTTAAATAATACAATAAATAGCAGCATATGGAAAAACTTTTGAAAGAAAAAATTTCTCTTAAAAAAGTAAAATAATATTTATGTAATTCTTAAATACTGACAATACAAAGGTTATTAGCATATACTTTTGTACTACAACTTGAACAAAAACTTACAGATTCATTTTTGATAAATAGTATAGTGTCGTGCTGCAACTGGTGTCTGATCAATTTTTAATCCAGTGCAGGTATTTCTGGTGATATTCATAATTCTAATATATTTTTATGTTTTAGGTATGTATAACCAATTTTCAAAACCCACAGTGTGTCTTCTTGAAAAATATACAATATCTGATTTTGATCCTTTCAGTTTTAGTGAGTAATCTCTCAGTTATATTAAAATCAAAAGTAATTTTTTTCAGGATGAGTACTATTAAGGTCTAAGTGAAGACAAAGCCTGAAGTGTAGTATTTGGTGTCTTTAATAACAGTATTTCAACCTTTAATTTTATTTCCTGTTTTTAAATATCAGTCGAATTTGTGGCTCCCTACAGATAGAAGTGTTCTCAAATCTAATAACAACTTAGCCGAATTCTGATGATGGTCTCGTTTTACAACTAATATTACCTTGCAAGTATCACAAAACAACAGCTTTTCCAACTGTTAAAGAAAGTGTGCTTTTTTCCAGTCATACATAAATACAACTGTATCTTCACTGTCTTGTTTCTGTGAAAGAGGTAGAGAGGCAGCAGACAGCTGAAAGATGTGATCTTTGGCAGAGCTCAGTGTACATTGTTTGCTATTTCTCTGTTCAGTTCCATCTCCGCGTCCAGAGAGCACATACATAGAAAACAATGTCTCAAACAGACCCTCTGTGTTACCAGCAGACAGCAGCACGGTGGCAAACCACTCAAAGAGACAAACCACCTTTGACACCTGGTGAGTTGTTATTTACACAGATGTGTAGAGAATGGCAGGAAAAAAGGGGCTTTTTAACAGGAGGGAAAAAAAACCCACATTTTTTTCAAAATTTTCAATGGTCTATATGTGCTTAGTTGCTTCCTGTGACTACACTGACATAGCATTGCATGTTGGCTGTCCCATTTTGAGCAGCAAGAAATACTTCATTGCACCATAACACTGAGTGCGTTAAAGATTATATACTTTTGTCCAGTCTTTCCTGACTTTTTTCCGCTATTAATCTTCAGTAAAGATAATACAAAGTGCTTGTGTGCATCTAGTATGGATAGCAAGGCTGTAGCTTCATCTGTGGATTCCAGGAGCATGAATTGTCAGACAAATGGAAAAAATAGCAAAATGCATGTTTCCATATATAAAATAAGACTGTATTAATGAAGAATATAATATTCACCCTACAATGGGGACTGCTGCTCTTTTTGCTTAGGCACCACAGAAGGAAATGAGTATGTTCTATGGGAAAACGGACTAAGGAACATCTTAATGGTGTATATTGATTTTAAAAGATTAAAAGCATCACATGGCTCCATTATATAACATAGAACAATTAGCTATAATTATGCTAATCTAATGACAGCATATGCATAGCTTTGCAGGACTTAAAGGGAAATATCTTAATTTTGTTACTCTGAGAGCTGTTCAGCTCTAAAATACTCTGTCTTCTACTTTGTTCAATCAAAATAAAGCACACTGAATAAAAATAAGCAAACGGAGCTTCAAAGGATTGGTGGGAGGAATGGACTGTATGAATTAACATGGTTCAGCTAAGCTTCATACCACTATGTAAAACACTGCTCTCTGAAAGTGCGACAAAATCATGCTGTCTAAAGAACTGTTTCAGTGGTTTGTTGACTTAATGTGTTGTCACATGAACAACCTGCGAATTATCTGCTTAAAAAAGAAAAGGGCAGGGGGGAGGGAAACAACTGATATTTCAGCTTGTATTCAAGTTATATACTCATGTCAGTAATAGAAGATGTTTACTCCAGAACCCTTGTCACCTGCTCTGATTCACTAGAGTCTGCTTCCTGTCCTTCAGTAGCTCTACCTACATCCATTTTGTGGAAGTTAGCTGAGGAATCCAGTCATTTATGTAAAAAGATGGTACTTATGTTGTGACTTATGTGGCTAAAGAAGGTATTTATTCCTACTGTTGAACCCTTTTACATATTTTGTTGTCCTTCGTATATGAATCTTTCTATCTTGCGTATAATATAAGCCAACTGGAATCTTGTTTTGCTTTATATATCATTCGGCAATATATTACCTTTTATTATATGATCACGTCAAAGAAACATGTAATGTTATTTTAACTCCGAGCTGAAATAACAGCATATGTTATTAGAGCTGGTTGGGAATTTTTTGACTAAGTATTTTTTTGCTTACAATGCCAAATTATCAAAACCAAAGCTTTTCAAAGGAACAGAGTGATGTCCACTAACCTTTTATTGGGAAGATTCTTCAGCTCCAGGATGGAATTGCCAGTCAAAACCAGAGATATACTCAAAAATAACAAATATTCTGGGGTCAGTATTATTTTTTGGAATGTGAGGAACTCGAGTGCAGGGCCTTTGTTCTTCATTATTTAAACCAGAGGCTTGAACCAAGATCTTAGATCTAACAAGTGAACGCCCTGAACCAGAAGTTAGAGGTTATTCTTGAGCACATTCTCTGTGTCCCTCAGTACATTCTCTTGAACCTTTCTCATCTTGTTGAAATAGCAAAAGGACCACAGAGATGCTGAGCATGGCCTAGCGAATAAGGCCCTTCATTAACTTTTAGACGGTTAGATTTAAGTCCTTGCTCCAATTAATGTACTCAAATATTTTCACAAAGTGGAACAGCTCCTTTGAGAGAAGAACCCACAGAAGAATAAGCATTTCTTCTTGTGAAATGGAAGGAATGGCAGTGCCTGCAACACCAAGTTACTGCTATTCTGGCATGCTTTTCTCTTTCTCTTTGTTTTTCCTACTCCCTATTTTCCTGAAATGTTTCCTGCCCAGCTCTACATGTTAACTCTGTGCAAGTTGTCCTGGCAATGGTCTAATGTTGCAAAATTGTTCTGTGCCATAAATGCAGCTTAATCAGATTCCTGAGTGATGTAGAGTCTGTGTTCCTCTACTTAATTTTCTGTATAGAAGTTGTGTAAATGCTTATGAAAATGTTGAAAGCTCTAATGGAATGTGATTCTGCTTACATCAATTTTATGATGAAGTAAATATTTGATGTTTGACTGACATACATAACTGGTACATGACAATTCATCTGAAATTATGAGTGACATGTATTCCACCTGGACTTGCCACTACTGTAAAATATTGCTTCTCTCATACTACTGCTCTGTGTTGCCTTTCTTCTGTCAAAGATTTTGTGAATGTTTGCTAGACTGAATTGTCACAGATGTTCCCTTGTCTTTGTGTGCATTTCTTCACTCTGTCCCTGCTGTCCTGCCTCTTTAAAATAAAGATATTATAAACTCAACTTTTGTCATCAGGTTTTACTCTTAAATTACTAGATCATTTCTGAACTTTAGACAACTTGATTTGAAAAAAGGCAAATTTCTCATCCTTCCAGAAAATCTTTTCTTTACCAGAGTTTAATTTATTGTAAATAACCTTGAACTTGCTCAGTTTTGCCTTTTTGATAAAAAAGTAGATGTGTTATTCTCTTTCACTTGTACAAGCTTTCTCTTGAGCGGGGCAAAATCAGTAGGTATAGGCAACATGCTTAACCTTGTTCTGCCACTGTGCCAAAATGTTGGCCTGAGTTACCTTTACCGTTGTTATAGTTCTAAATATCTCTTTGGAATAAACTCCAACGTGCAGTATGTTATCTCACATCATATTGCAAGTGTTCAGATTGATTGCTTTCAAGACAGTTGGGGGCTTCTGGAAAGCTTTGTTGTTTAGACCTTTCATGTCCATTTAAATGTATTCATCCAATGACAAACAGCTTGTCATATCTTCTCTAGCATGTGTCATATCTTTCTGCAAAAATAATAAAAAGGAAAAATATCTATAATATTTATTATTCTTATATATATATAAATATACATAAACTGACATTCAAGTGAAAAAGAAAAAAAAGAACATTCTACTCTTAGGAGTGTCAAAGGCTTACAATTATCTATCTGCCATTAATTTTCAAGACTCCAAAACAGTACAGTATTTTGTAAACATGACATGACTGGCTATAATATTGCTGCATCAGGGTAACGATGTAGTCACACTTACTGGTCCTGAAACTAGAAGGTTACTAATATCTGATCAAGCTAGTTTAAAGCTTGTTCAGCTGTGTCTGCAGTACGACTGCTGCTGCATTGTAAACACTTTCCAGTTCTTCTACAGAATTCTTGAATTTGTGAAAAATATCAGGAAATTTCAAATTTGTAACTTCCAAGCTTAAAAATCACCTGTGTGTGTTATGCTGGTTGAGGCTTTAGGAATCTGCTTTGCATAGCTTGAAGATGTTCACCTTCCTAATGGTATAACCTTTCCCTCTGACATTTTCTACACAAGAGTATTGCATATACATTGTCATCCAATAAGTTTGCTTTAGTTGTCTATTTGGCAATATCTTAGCCTCCCTACCAGTCTCTTCTAGTAACCAATGCCTCTTCCCTGATGCTTCCCTAGTCATCACTGTTTTTTGGTTTGTGCTAAAAAGTAGGTGATGCAGTCTAATGTTATTTGCAAGGAAGCTTTCCAGAGTTTGTAGTCATCAATATTCTGTCCAAAAAATAAGCCTAGTGAAGTATACACTTTATATGTTTACAAAACCAACCACTTCCAAATTTTGTATGGTTACTAATGTTGAATGATATTGGGGCGGGGGGGGGAAGGGGCGGGGGCAGGGAAGGAGCGTAAAACGTATGTGTGTTATATACATATGTATGGTTGTGCCCACACACACACATAATATATATGTGTGTATACTTTTTGTAGTGATGCCATAACCTCAGGTGATCTAGTGACTTTAGTGGCTTCTGATTTTTATTCTGTATATAAGATAGTAGATCTGGGGTTTATTCCAGTTGACGAATCCCCCTTTTCACATGAAAAAAAAAAATAAATTTGCAGCTCCAAGCAAAGTTCAGATTTGATCTCTGATTTTTAAGCTTTCAATGCCAGGCTTTTAGACCAAGAAGTTTTACTGTGCTCTTGAGTTTACGGGATTGAGATTCTTGCCTTAAGTAAACCATCCATTTCAGGTGTTTCACTAGTTTCTGACATTTTCTTGCCTTCATTTATGGTAACTCTATAACTCTTTAAGAGAAACCAAAAGTTAACTCAGAAAAGTAGTGTTTGTTCATTTGTCTTCCAAATAAAACTTCAGATATTTCAGTAATTCCTCCATTAGACCAAAATCTTCCTCATGTGATTGTGAGCAGCTCTGTAAAGGGAGTAGTGTACTGACAGTTAAAGAGACATTCCAAGCCAGACTGCCTGCTGAGATCAGGGTTGCTGAAGAATAACTGAAACAACAAGTGTGAGGAACTGCCTCCCAAAAAGAGCTGTCTGCATTACAGATCTATTATGGCAGCATGAATGAAGCATGCTTCCTATTTATTCTTTTTAGTTAATATTAAAGCACATCAGTTTGCTTGCCCCATGCATGTTTGCTGCTACATCTCATTGTACCTGCATGAAGTTGGATACCTTTCCTGCCCAGGGGCAATAAATGTTAGTAATAGTCACAGAATTTTTGTTTATATTTAGGCCTTTTCCATGGGACTCAGAGCAGAATAATCAATATGATATACATTACATGTCCCAAACATGCAAAAGGCACACAAAGATAAAATAATGGAAAAGAGCACATTTTGCCTTTGGTTTCTGGTTGAGGGTGAGCTCTCTGAGTGGGAGCTCCTTCCTAGGGATAGTCTTACTTGCTATTAAAAGACACACTGCGTAAAGATTCTAGTGTAACTGCTTGCTTTCAAGAGCTGAAGCTTTATGAAAAATACAAAGATACTTGCTGTTACATTGTAAGAATTTAGTGTTGAGTGACTATACCATACAGATTTTTTTTTTTTTCTGATAATCCTAATTTTTTCCTGTACTGGCCATTGTCTGAAAATCATCTTTTGGGATGCTTAAAATATCTCCGTGTTGCATCTCATCGATCAAAATGTTCTGCTCTATTTTTACTCAGTACAAAATCCTGGTGTTGAAACTTCCTGCTATAATGCTATATATGTTCACTCTCTTCACATAATGAGCATGTGTTTTGTAGCAGTCGCTTTTCAAGGTCAGTGCTTTTTCAGACAACTGTACTGCAATATGAGTCATAGGAGTTAATGACATAAACCAGTTGGTGTAAAACCACTGGCTTTTGGGTAGGCAGCAACTGAAAATGAGCTGAGTTCTCAGCCCCTTATTTTTCTCCTCTGTGTGGTCACTATAGTCATAAAGAAGAGATGATGGTGCAGAATTTCACTTCTCTGCTCATCTGCTGTAGGGAGCAGATTTCTCGTTGAGGTTCACTGGGCCATAGAGAAGAATTACACTTGAGTGAATCTCTGTCTAAAAGCGTGGCAAAAATTGTCCCAAACTTTATTCTGAAGGTTAAATTTATCTTTAAAAGTACAGCATCTCCATTTTAGAATAGACTTCGAAACAGAAAAGCCACAGCAAGACATTGAAAAGTGTTACAGGACAATGCAGAGTAACCACATTGGGACTTCCGTATGATCTGAGACCGGTTCCTCAGTGAGCAACATGGTTGCTGGGTTGGTAATTTGCACTGGGGCCAGAGTATGTTCACAGATGTGGATACACAGCAGCTCCTCTGGGGAAAGGCTCGAAAGATTCTCTTCTCAGCCGCCTTCACATGACTTTCAGAGTACAGGCAGGATGTTTAGCGTGCATGCTTTCCTCCAAATTTTCTAACAAATTAAATAAAAATCATCCAGTAAATAATTCAGTAGAGAGGTTTTGTCTGTGTTGAGCCATTCTTGTGAGTTGACCGAATCCGTAAAGCTGTCAGTAGTCTCTACTCTTGGGCTGTCTCCTTGGTGCTTTAAGTGAATAATACAAGACTGCCTTACTGCTGTTATGCAATGGCACCAGATAGAGACACATGATGGAAACAGGAATCCTTAGCAATCCAGTACATTTAAAATATGTGGTAGAAATCTGATAATTGTACTAAACTAAAGATTTTTTTTTTTCTCATAGCTACTTTCAGCCTTGTAATTTTCACATTAAATCTATGTTGTTGAGCATTTGAATGTGTTTTCTGGATCTACATGTGAGTTCCAAAAAAACATGTGAGTTTCCCTAAACTAGGAAAATTTCCACCATCCTCTCTGCCTATAAATCTTTCCTCTAAGCACGTTCTCCTACTCAACAATTGCACTTTATTACAGCATTTAAACACTGCATGCATTTGTCTTTAGAACCAGGTAGCATTTTGAGCTTTAGGTGGTTTTGTGTAGGAATTGAAGAATTGATCAAACAACCTATCAGAGTGAAGATACTCTTATCAATAAGGAGGATGACTCCAGTGATTCCTACCCCAATTATGTGTTTCACATTTGCTTGGAAAAAAATGTCAGCTTGGCATGTAGTAGCAGCTGAATCACCAGCTGATAGCATAGCATTTAAAGCCAGAATTAGAACCCGAAGATAACTATAGCAGACAGCTAAGTGTTGCTGCATTACAGTAACTCCAAGTAAAGCTGCTCCTGTTTGTCATCCATAGCCCTTAAACTGTGGCTTTCCTTTCGGTTTTCCATCAAGACAATGGAATAATTTCGTTTTTGTTTTCATACAACTTAAGAGTGAAAAAGAATATTAAATCACCCAGCATGATTTTCTGTATGTGAGTTGCCATTTAATGTCATCCGTTTTCTGGGGTCCAGACCCAGTTGCATACCTGATGAACGTGTGTCTCCCAGAAGAGTATGAGGTCCTGATTTGAAATATCAAAGATGGGAAATCCACTTCTTCACTAAGGAGTTTGATCTGGCAGTTAATGATTCTCATTGTTAAAATCAGTGCCTTATTTCTACTATGACTTCTCTGACTTCATTGTCCACCTACTTGTTCTTGTTACGTCTTTGCCCTTTACTTTAAAGATCCTTCTAGTATTCTGTCATTTCTTCCTGGATAAGTACCTGCGCACGGCAGTCAAGGAAACTAAATATTGGGGCTGGTTTGGCTGTGTTTAACACACTATAGAGACTGAAATCTCTGACTGTCTTAATGTAGGCTTTCTGTCTTGCTTCTGTGACACTTTCTTGCACCATTTCCAATTTTCAAGTTATTTTAAAGGGCACTGGAACTGTATTCAGTTGTTTCACCAGCGTCCTATGTAAACCATCTTTTGCCCCATTATCAGCACTTTACATACATAGTTTACTGTGTACACTCTAAGTAACGTGTTATTTATCAGCTGTAGTTAATTCAGCTGTGCAGACTAGTTAATAGGTGGAAATCTGGTCTTTAGGCAAGTCACCTGTTCCAGTTTCAGGTCATCTTCTTTTGCCAGCACTGTCTCACCCGCACATAACTAACTAACTGAAGTTCTTAAGTTGAAATGGACAACAGTAGATCCCCAACTTCCCTGGTGATAAATCTGGAACCATGTCAGCAAAGGTCAGGAAGTTTGAGCGAAATTGGTTCTCTCTGGTGAACTTTGCAACTCCTGGCTCTCCAGCAAGCAATGGATAAACTGGACCTGTTCTTTTATACCTCATCACTATTTGTATGTTCTCACAGACATGATTTTCATTTTTCTAAAAGACCTTGTGTGTGGTATTTTGGTTTGAATATTAAACTCCGACTTAAAAAAAAATAAAATTGCATGCTTTCCTTTTCCCTAAATAATTCTTCACTGGTTTGAGCTAATCGTTTTACCCTAACACTGTGTTCCTCCTATCCCATTTAATAAGACTATTTGTCTGATATTTGTATAGTAACCCTTGAACCAATGAATGCTGAAACATTAAGAATCTCTTTAATCAATAATTTCCATTCTTTGGCATAAGATCTCATTATTACGCGGAATTTACATAATAACGAAATAAAATCTCTCTTACAATACCTTATTTCATGTTTAGGAAAAGTCCTGAAAACCTTAACAGTCACTCAGAACAGCTCAAGGAGAAAGAAAAACAAGGTTTTTTCAGGGCAATAAAAAAGAAAAAGAAGAAATCTCAAACTGTAAGTATACAGTATTTTTAAAAGAAAATACGTTTATCAGTTTTGAATTATACCATTTTAATATGCTAGATTGTTACAGTACCTTTGTATTATTTGTGATCATGCCCACATATGTACCTATTTTTTCTTTTATTTTCTCTTCACTATATGAAAGTCAAATTCTTTCCCTGATCACGGTTTCTTTATCTGCCTTTTCAAATATTTCTTCACTTACCAGTCCTGTGCATCTTTGTTTTCATTCAGACCCTTTGAGAGCCAGTTTTGATGCAAGTTTTAAGCTGATGTTGCAGCAAATTCTTTTGCAGGATATGGTGATACCATTCAAAGAATAGCAAATGCTTTATCACGTGTCCTCAGAGCTTGAATAATTTCAGACACTCGTTAGGAGGAGGTCGAAGTGTTGTAAATGAGAATTCTTTTCAGTCTTTTTCATGGCAGTGTGTTGATAACAGCCTCCATCTTCTTGCTGCACTCTGTGGTGGGAATAAGGATGATGCGTCTTAAACATTCTTAATGTTTTATGTTTTACTGGGGGAACGGATTGTGGCTTTTGTTATTTGATATAAGCCTTTGGTGTCTTTTATACATTTTTACATTTTCATCTAGATTTTTGCAGGGAGAAAGAACTTTCTTTTATCAGAGAGTAGTTGTGTATTAACAGTTCACAAAGTTTTATAATGAAAATCTTCGTAAGAACTGAAGTAACCTAAACATCATCTCATCTCATTCTCGAATGACAGTTCTGGAAACAGTAAAATATTTAAAATTTCATTTACATAAAGTTGCAATATCTGTGTAAGTGTAACTGCAGTTATATTTTTGAAGGTTCTCAGAATGCAGTATGTCATGCTCACTCCTGGCGAAGAGGAGTAACTAAATCAAGATATCTACAGTCATAGAGTGAGGTGGCATGACTTTGGGTGTTGGTGAAGGGCTAGTCTGTTGAAAACTGGGAGAGAAGAGTGGTTATTAGGCTTTTTTTCCTTTTTTTTTTTAAAAAAGTTTCTTTGAACTGTATGGAACATGGGCATGTGTGTCTTAACTAGCACTCAAAAATACACCTTGCCTTGCTGCTGGGTAGATTTTAGAGCAGTGGCATCTACCTCTCCTTGGGAACTTGTTCATTGTGATACCTGTACCCAGTTCAAATATAGACTCATAGAATCATTTAGATTGGAAAAGATCCTTAAAATCGTCAAGTCCAGCTGCTTCTTCCAGTTTTCCTTTTCTCCTCCTCCTGTTCCTTCTTTTACTACTTTTTCCCCTTTTCCTCCTCCTCTTCTGTTTTTTCTTCCAGCTTTTATTTCTTCTATTCTTTTGCTAAACACTTCCTCTTGATTTTGTTCATCTTCATTGTTTTTGTTGTGCTTCGCCCTCCCATGTTCTTCCCCATTCCCCTTCTCCCATCTGAAGATCATTTGCATTACACAACTGAACAAAATGTGTAGATTGTAACTCTGGGATTATTTGATATCATAATGTCCATGAAAGGATAGCACACCTAAGGCCGTTGGTTCTACTGATGCATTTTTTTTTTAAAAAAAAAAAAGGTGTTAAATTTGCACTGCTCTAGTCTACTCTGATTCCAGCCATTCAGATGTGGTGGCGAGGAACACTTTAAAAGCCCAGCTGATAGATGGTGTATCAACTACTTCCAGATTAAACTGCGTGAAGGACATAGAGACTGGATTGTGTTGCATCTCAAGATCCAGCACTTTCCAAAACATCTAAAACACAAGTACCTTGATCTGTAGCTACCAAAAAACAAGACAGGACAGATTTATACATAATGCTTACTCCTGTTTCTTCTCACTCTTAAGAAGGGGGATGGGGAGGGTGTAGGGGGAGTGGAGAGAGGTTTTGAATAAGGGAAAATTATGTTGGCTAGTTAGAGCTAGTATCTCACAGGAAGATGAATAAATTAGTGAAATAAGATGGTTATATAACTCTTGCATCTTCAGCTAGAAACTTGCTGACATCAACTTAATTTTTGGACCCAACCAGAGACTGGAAGGCTTCTTTTCATTTCTACTTACAGCTGTTTAACAAGAACTATCTTGGGATAGACTGTACCCACTGATGTGTATACAAGTGTCTGGTTCAGACACTGTTCCTTGTTCTTCTTTATCTATTAGCTGAGGACATCTACCTAACAAACACTGGGATGTTCATTAGGATCTTCCAGCACAAACAAAAATTACTACTTTCAGTTCAGCACCAAGTTTGGCTTCAGTAGTAAAAGCTGTTAACAGCACTGTAATATTAGCTCTTCAACTACATGAATAATGTTTTCTATGAATTCATATTAAAAATGTAACAGCTTGTGACTACCCAAGTTTTTTTCTGAGGCTCCTAATTCTTATGGAGTCCTAGAAGTATGAGATTCCACTTACTTACTCTGACACAGACTTTCTGCAGCAAATAAACTAGACCTGAGAACTGTCTGTGCTGACAAGCACATCATAGCTAGCTACTATTTACTTCTGATATCCTTTGGCAAGTCTCATTTTGCTGGTGGTCGTCGTAAGAATCATAAAAGATATCTGAAATTGGATTGAAGACATCTTCTTAATAATGTCACTCTCAAAACTTCTAATAGCCCACAACAATTCCCGATGCTTCCTCCTGCAGTTCCCATTAATGATTCTCCCTAGAGTTCTCCAGGTGCAGTTCCTCATGGGATAATTGGTACTGCCTGCTATGGGAATTCTTTGCAATATTGTTTTTCCAGAGCTGTTCTTATCCATTCTCCTTTTCATCTTGTTTGGAGTCTTAATAACATAGCAACAAGTTTTGAGGATTGCTAGAGTCACAGTTTTTTTCTGTCATCTGCCACCACACAATTTGATATCCAGGAGGGTTGTGCAAAGTGTCAATAGGCACTATCTGCAGATGAGTCCCAGTTTTGCAGGTTTTGGCACATATTGCAAGCTATGGGTCTGAAGAAATGATCTGCTTTGGAAAAAACAGTTGCAGGTGAGCATTTCTTCTAGCAATGCTTTGATTGCTTTTTAATTCACTGAACTTCAAACAGGAAATTCTTCTGCCTATAAGGTTCCTAAATGAGTTATGTTAATTAGTGACTCTATCTTTCATTAACTTGGATGGAATTTAGAACTTGAGAAAGCTGTTTGAAAACACTCATTTTTGGTAGGGCACGCATCCTTCTCTTTAGTCATACAGTCATATTGTATTATAAAGCTTTCTTTCAGTAGGCAGAATAATGCTAGACACAGCATATCTGTCCTATGCTTGTTTGTACCTGAATGGGGGAGAAATAGTCCCATTCATCATTTTAATACTTGGTAGTCCTGTTTGTTGCTTGAGAATCCAGTGGTATGCTCTTTGATTGTATTACAGAAATTAAAATAAACCAGCCAGTGCCCTTGCACTTATACATGAAGTTGTTGAAGGCATATTTTTGTCAGCACTGAAATAATTTGTCTTGGAGCCCTAGCTCTTTTTACAGGTTAAAAATAGAATACTTTTATTTCTTCTAGAGGTAGCAATTAACTGCTCATTATGAAACCAATTGCTATTATTGTTAGTGTATCTTTGCTATTTTATTTATATAAAAATAAGAAATGTCATACTGCTTTAGGTCATTATCAAAAGTAACAAATGATTGCCAGAATTACAGGATTTGATCCAAAGCTCAGTAAAGTCAACAAGACGTACCAGTTGTTTCCAAAAGGCTTTGAAACGCACTCTGCATTCCTAATGAACATGGATATAGGAATAGGTGTACTGATCTCTTTTTACATGCCTTCTATGCATTGAGTTCCTTGGATTTGTTCCATATGCTTTTTCCATTCAATCACTATTGTATTTTCCCAAAGCAAATTATAGGATTGATACCATATATTGTCAGAATTTAAAAAAAAAGCAAAAGAATTAATATCGTAAGGACAGATCTTTTGAATTGAAATACTATGCATTTAGTTTTTGTATCTTATATTGCAGACAGACTCAACCAACGGGGAGAATCCAAGCATCAAGAAATCCCTCTTTCCTCTTTTTAATTCAAAGAATAATTTAAAGCATAGTTCTTCTTTGAAAAAGCTTCCTGTAGTCACTCTACCCATGGTATTAATTTTTAAGTACAGTAGCACTGTAAAATGCTTCAGTAAACTTGTTTTACTGACTACAGCAGCATGTGTTTTATTTTCATGGGATCACTTTCTCTTCATGCCAGTTAAGTATCTTGGGCCAGTTCAATAAATTTAGGTAAATTTGGCAGTTCTCTTCAAATAGATTGTGCCTAAAAAATTTTTTTTTAGTATTTGATATACTGAAAATGTAACATACACAGTTCCAGAGAGATTGAGCCCTGGGACTAACACTAAAGGAGGAAAACAGTTGTGAAATTGTCTATGTTTGAAACAGAATGAGGCAGTTTAATTTTAATCGGGGAAAAAAATAAGCCTGGCTTGTTTTATAGCTATATTGGAAATACATTTTTTATGCTAACTGCTCCTTTATGTATAAATTTAGTTAATCAAATATTAATAACAGTTTATCTGAAAATTAAATTTTAGTCCATGCCTCTGCTGTATTTTTTGTTTTGTTCATGATAAAAGACAGCTTGCATTAAAAATAGGTTGAATTTCAACTGTCCCTTTTTTGCTTAGAATTCTTGAAATGAGATAGATACAAGTTTTAAATTATCCTTCTGCCGTAAATTTTCTTGGATTTTCAGCTTGTTTTGGGAGGGAGGGTTGGGGAGTTTCTTACTTTTTGCTTTAGTTTGTGATATTTGTGGAGGAGGAGAAAGATGGGGAAAGGAAAGGTTCTTGGTTTTGTAATGGCAAAATCAGCCAGACATCAGTTTAGAGAGATGTTGGTCTGCTTCACTTAGGAACAAATTTATAGAACTGATCCATGGTCTTAACTGCAGTATGGAATGCTTTTTAAATGAAGATGAGGCTCAGCAATTTTTTAATTTTTTTTTCTTTTTTGAAGCCTTGTTTAACTGCTCTCTCTTACAGCAAATGACACTAACAGCATGCGAATGCTTTAAGGGCTAAGGGTATAGCAAATCTGCATGATATCCACAGCCACTTGCTCTTACTATGGGGAAGAATTTTGAAAGGTCGTTGCAGTTCTGCTGCAGTAATGGGCTTCACTTGCGTTCTGTAATTAACTGGGGGAAATGATTTACAGCTATTCTTAAGAATGTATTAGGAAACCAGTATTTAATATTTTGTTGCAGATGCCTAGCAGCGATGGTCAGGATCTCTTGGCATTACAGAAAGCCATTCATTCTTCTAATCACCAGAGCAGCAGGCAGAAGGATTGGCATCCTGAGAAGATGACAGAAATCCAGCCTCATGTAAGTGGCATTGTCAATTCGCTGTATTTTAACATCACTGAGGTATCTCGACAGCTTTTTCTCTAGTGAATAGAAAGATTGCATTTGACATTATTTCCCAACCTCCTCGTTCCCCACTCATTGAATGTAAAAAATCATGTGCCTGCAGTCCTGCATAATTCTTTAAAAAATCTAGATATGAATGATAAGGAAAAAAAAGAGACTAAATGTCCCTCTGTCCGTCTTTGAGCCTTTCGAAATATTGGTTGTTTTTGTGTTGGAGGCAAGCAACGTTTCAGTCCATGTCTACAGTAGCTGTACAGCGCTGTAGAAAAGCCCTCAAGTTAGCTCTGCAAGGGCTGATGCATCCTGAGGGCACACTGCTGCTACTTGGCACAGTTTGATACCCGATGGGGTCAACAGAGCTTCGTGACCACCTTACAGTGTGGCTGTGCCTCAGCTGGCACAGACTGTGGTTTAAGCAGGCTACGTTATTGGAGCATAGCACTGTGCTAACACAGCTTTATTTTCTCCAGTTCTAAAGCCAGCTTGGGGGTGGGTTTGGGAGGGAGCTTCAGTGCCGTGCTCTGTTGCCATTACAACATTGGAAGCTGAAGAAGAGGGTTCGTCACAGATGCAGTGTTGGAAGAAGCAAGTTGCTCTGTGAGCTGTGGAGTTTAACGAAGCTGTTTTCATGCCACTTTGTGTACTCGGGCTTCCCCAGGCTCTTGCTACCCACTTCAGGAACCCCATGTCTCCATTTTCCTTCAACCTGTTCACCAGTTAAAGAAGCCGTGGGGGACTAGAGCAGCTTATTACCCAGCTGCCAGCAAACAAAACATCTAACTCCAGAGTTCTGCCAGCTCTTATTTCAGTGCAGATGATTACTCAAGACTCTCTCTAACCCCTAATTGATGTTCACAAAATGTTTAGGAACTCTATATTTCTGATATCTGTGCCTCATAAAATGTGGCTGAGGTTCTGAAGTTAATAGCAGGAGCAGTGACAGATGGACAGCTAATGCCATTATCTCTACCTCCGTTTTCATATGAAACAAGGTTAAAATAATTGATGGGAACAATTATTTTTTTCTGATATAGAAAAGGTTCCAGCTTTTCAGGTAGCTAATAGATTGAATCATAATGAGAAGACATTTTCTCAGGTGTGTAATCATAGCTTGGAATGAAATATTCCAAGTGAAGAAGTCCTGCGAATTTTAAGATGTTCAGTTTAGGATATGACAGTTTTGTTAGAGGAAGTCTGGTGTGACGGAGAGCAGAAGGTCAAGTGCTTTTCCCCGTGTCTTTCAGAGCCAGCCATTAAAATCTCTTCGAAAGCTCTTGCACCTCTCCTCTTCAAATCATCCTGTCCCTGCTGAGCCTCGCTTCCAGCCCTTACCAAGTCAGCCAGCCAAAGCTTCTTTTCCTGAAGTGCGAATTCACCCCATGAGTCAAAGCTCTGGCAGCGGCAGCAGCAACGTGCGGCAAGAGCCTCAGCCGAAAAGCAGGCCAACGCTGCAGATACCAAGCCAGCTGGAACCTACCTGGCACGTCTCCCCGGTGAACCGGAGCGCAAGCGATGGGCCTCCCTACTCCGATCAGCTGCCTTCCAAGAGCGGACAGAACGGGCACACGTATAACCGAACAAACCGATCGCGAATGCCAAATCTGAATGATTTAAAAGAGACAGCCTTGTAATTGCACTCCAGAGAATAGGCAAGTCCAGGTGGAGATCAGCGTAGGGGAGTGGTGGTGGTTCTGGTGATGGTGAGACTGCATTTTCAGCTTTATAAAGGTGTGCAATACGTACATGTGGAGCTATGCCGTTTGGCACCACAGCGAGAGTCAGGGATTATACAGTAAAACAAGTTGAATTCCGAATTGCCAGTCGTCAGAAATGCCGCTGGACACCAGGCAGAGTGTGCTGGTCAGGGAGAAAAACGCATTGCCGTTTTCTCTCATTTACATTCCAGCTTAGTGCACATCTCTGTCTGAAAGCTGGGAGACTTCTGGTATGTATTGGCACTTACAAGGGTGAAAACATTCATGTCTAGACCTATGCCCTTACTACATTTTTTGCTGCCTAGTTAAAACAGTGGGGTTTATGTGATACAAGTGTATCCCTGTTAAGGGTTTAAAGTTAAATTGTATGTCTTAAATTTGTTTTTTAAACTTCCATATTTGATAGGATTTGTAATATTTATTTATGATGACCTAATATCGTACTGTTATAATCATATCTTTTATGTTATAATGTAAAGTTATTTTGAGCTGTTTGAAACATTGTGAAGCAGTGCAACAGCTACAGTAGTTTCTATAAAAAACTAACAGTAACATTTATATATTGCATCAGGAGTATTTTATTCTATATATAAATATATATAAATGGAAAATAACTGTCTGTTTTTTAAATATACTCATTTAAAAGAAAAGTATTGTTATGACACTATCTGCCATATTTTTATACATTTGTGATATAAAGTGCAGTATTATACTTCTAATAAAAGGAAGTTGAATGTGGATATAAATGTGACTGTAACAGTATGAATCTTGCTCAGCTATGAGAGCCCGGTATTATAGGCATTATTGGTAACAAACAAAAGACAACATTCAATTCCAAGCTTTATTATGGGCTATTTTGTTGGAAGTATTGGCTAAACGTAAGAGACTGCAGAACTGTACAGTAATCTAAACGTGGTATGTTCTCCCCTGTGTCCTTAGCTTTCCTAGTAATACTAATGGGATTTCTGCATCTGCATCAAGAGCACAAAGCCCCAGTACCAAATTTTTGTTTCCTCTAAGGAGATAAAGTGCCCCGTGACTACAAGCTAAAGCAGGTGCTCTTCCACTTAATAGCAGGGGTGGAAACCAAAGAAAAACATAGCATGAATTGCAAGTGAAATGCCAAACTTTGACACTTAACGCATAGCATGGCACTGCAGATCATGGTATAAGCTTTTACGCGTATGTGTATTTTACATCTTGTTTAGCAATCTATTAACTAATAAGATAAACACTGTATTTAAATTTAAACTACTCTTGCACTTTTTATTATATTTCAGGATGTATTTAAAGCTACAGATCTGATATTTGGATATTGAGGGAGAAGGTTGCCATACGCAGCTTAATTTCTCCTTAGGTCTTACTATCCAGATATTCCCATACACAGTTCAGTTACCAGTCTCAGCAAAATACTAAATCTTGGGTTCCAGTCTCCTGTACAACATTGTTAAAACTGCCTTTACGTTGGTGAATGTCGAGTGTAGCGAATACACGACCCGATTCCTCTGTTGCTACCGGTAACCTAAATGGAACGTGAGCCAGTAGGAGTCAAAAGAGTTACGCCACTCTAAACTTTGTGCAATAAGAGGAGAGTCAGGCCTGTAGTGTCAGAACAATACAATCTTTCCTTTTTAAACACGTTTGTTCAACTCCTTCATCACTCTGCGGCATAGCTCGTTTTCTAGACGCTGTCCTCGTAAGACACTTGTACTTGCAAATATGTTGTCTTTTCCAAAAAGAGATTAACCTGAATGTAAATTCGATGATTCAGCCATAGATGTAGTTCACAGAAGCAGCCAGGCAGTAAGAGCTGAACTTCCTACTTGGATAACAATGCAAACTGGACATGCTATTCAGTACCTCTCAAGTCATACCAAAGTTCTAACAGTGATACATTTGGCACCACTACTCTAAAAATATTTGTCAGAAAGTACGATATGGAGGGATGTTACATCAGCTTTGTCCAGGGCTAAAAGTAAGTCTAGTAAATCTGAAAAATTACAACATGAGAATTCTTTCTTTGTCAATTGCCTGCAAGAAATGTGCATGTATTTTCTACAGATACATTTGATATATGATATCTAGATATATATGATATATACTGGGTTGATATATCGTATATATAGCATATATAAATGCAGTAGACATGAAAGGGTATTCAGCTTTTGGTAACTTCAGTGGGCATCCAGGAAGGACATTGTGATATTTACTAGTCATCGCTATGGAGTTTAGCAGCATATGTTGGATTCACCAGTTGATCTCAACTAGGTTGGTCCTGTTCTCTGCTTTGAAATGGGCTGATGCCACTGAAATCCCTCAACAAAAGCAGTGTCCAAGAGTGGGGCTCTAAGCAGTACGATTTGAACGCCTCCGAGGGAGCGTTCAGACTAGACTCTTCTGTACTTTGTGGATGTGTACCCTTTTGCCTCTGCAAGACTTTTAACTTGCCGGTAAGAGCTTCACGCTGGGGATGATGATGCTGGGCTGTATGTGGCTGTTCTGATGTCTAGCAAGGAAAAATGTTTCCAAAGGATTTTTTTTCTCAGTACCCATTAAGTTAAATCAGGGTAATCTCTGACTGTACATATAGCTGTTTAATGTAGTTAGCAAAGCTTCAAGGGTGACCCAAGGAATGTTCAAGTATTTATTTGGTGGCCCATATTTACAGAACGTTGTTTCTACTTCATGCTGCATTTTCTTCTCACATTCAACAAACCGTAGTACATTTCAGTTGAATACTAAATGGTGTTGAACGTATGTGGTATTTTCTTCCTTCTGTTGGAAAGAACTTCCAGCAGCTCAGCCAACTGGTGCTGGGATAAATTGTGTATTTTTAACTTGATCTAACTTCCCAATATTCAGAATATTGCTAATGTAATTTTACCAAGGCTTCCAAAGAAGCCTTATTATAGTGACTGAGATTTGCTGACTCAATAAAGGGGAAGAGAAGTACAGAGCAAACGATTTCCTAAGTGTGAGCTTTCCTCTTCACTGGTCTGTGAGTCTTGTGCTACATGTTCTATAGATTTACTTAGTATAAAGTATTGTAGTTAAACTGCATTTTATTCTTTGGTGATCTGTTTTGCCTTATGGCATCATTAATGATGTGAATAGAAAAGAAACTAAGTTTCAGAAATGAATTATAGTCATTTTGCAGAACTTCAGCTGCCTAAACTTGTCTGTATGTTTTTACTATAGCACTTGAGCTCTTGTTAACTGAAAAGAAGCACCTTAAGCTCATCTTAACTGAAATTGTATATGTGTTTAAGCTGTCCTTTTAAACTGCTATGTCAATGTTGTATTTACCTAAAACAACTTTTTTTTTTTTTCCAACAGACCCGACCACAGAGAACAGTCCCTTAGAGCTATTTAATGCTTTTTTGCTCTGTTTATCACAGTCCAAGATTCATTGCTCCTCTGAGAGGTCACCAGCACAGAGCACTGAGCAGAGTTCTTGGCAGGAAGTCAGTGATCCCAGATTCAGTCCCTTCTTCCTAAAACATTCCCCATCCTGCAGGGCTTGGGACTGATACCAAGCTTTGGTTTCTGACACCAAGTCAGACCCACCTAAATGCATGGGTCCTGACACCACTCTTTTTACAGATGCTCATTCTTTTAGATCGATGTTAAAGCAGCCGTCAGACTTCCAAACATATGGGGGACCCTCAGGTCGCCCGTAAGCTTGTCACCTTTCTCTCTGCTACACCTGCTTGTTTCTGGGAGCAAAGCTGGAGTGATTCTTCAAGAAGCAGTGTCCTGTGACAGGCTTGTAGCCATTCCTTGTCATTGCTGTTAGATCTCTTAACAGAGGAATCTTACTAGCGTAGAAAGCTACATACCAACTTATTTTTCTTTTTTTCCTCAAAAGCTGCTGTTGCTATTAGCTGAGCAGACTCCTGTGTTCACCCAGAAAAAGCTATGACTTCTTAACAATTCAGTGCTATAGACCTCCCTTATAAGAAAGGGAACACGGATTACGTAGCTCGGAAAGCACTGTCATGATCTGCTTAGCTAAGGCAGAACCCAGCCACTTTTGAGGGGAGCCACGCTCTAGAAGTGTTTGAGGTTTTTATTCATGTTTCGGTTTTTTGTTGTCTTACCATGATTTGGTAGTGAGACATGCTTCAACAATATCTGCACGTAATTAATTCTGTATATGTTGAACACTGTCAGAGTAGAGCTGGGAGAATATTGGAATCCCAGTTACACAAAGAGTTTGAAAAGGATAGCCATATATAATATACTGCCAATTGTGGGGTGGCAATGAATGTTTATTTTTTCCATTCCAGCTAGCACTCATAATACATCTATTAATGGGGTTATGTGATAAACCATGCATCTGGGCTGTTGTTCATGTAAGTAGGCCCACTATTTGAAATAGGAGTGTCACAGAGGATGATTGGAAAGGTGAGGTGCCCTATTTAACCGTTTTTAAATGACCTTCAAATCAGGACACTATTTAAGAAAAGGTGCCTTTCCCTTCACAGCTCTCTCTAATGGTGTCATGATATTAACCATTCATTAACTGGGTTTGTAGTCAATGAGGAGAAAAGCCATTTAACTTCTGGCCTTTGTTAAAAAGGGAGCAATTTGAGTAAACCCTTTTAATACAACACAGCTTGGCAGTCCTGGATGTTGGCTCCTTTTCAGCAGCAGTGCATCAGTGCTGAGGCTCATCGGGCAAGTGAAGGCTTGTGCACATCACTTGGTTCACATGTACTGAAACTGAAGATTTCTCTTTGCAGTCATGAAACAAATTTCCTGAAAGTTAAGCGAAGCAAATTTTGTAGGAGATCCTCTTTCAATTGGAATGAAAAGCTGTGGTAGGTCATCTGTTCTCTCAGTGGACTGTCTTAACAGCTACTGTGTAAGACAGCATGGGTAAATCTGATGGATTAGATCTGAATTTTACTCATTCCAAATTGTGCTTGGATGCTTATTTGTTACTTTGTGTACAGCCGATTGCTTGGTGCAAAAGTTGGTGCTTTTTGACAAAGTGGAAGATACATGAGGAGTGTGAGAGGACCAGCCCCGCTATGTTTAGATGCTTTCATTCCCCTGAATCAGATTCCTTCTCTGGCTCTTCTGGAATGTAACTCAAAATATGCAGCTGGGCAAAACTAGCTCTTAAGACGTGGCCTGAGGGTCTGAACGTGGAATTTGTGACTTTGGCTAAGAGTGACTCTGCACATCTCTTGTCTTCTCTGCAAGTCAATCTACCTCCTCTCTCTTGCAGAACATGGTTGAGATTTGGTCGGTTTGTTCTGAGTTTATTATCGACTCCAAATTCTGAAGAGACATATGAAAAGATCTTCCTTTAGGTACTGTTAGCAACCAAGTAATAAAATCTTGATGGGCCTTCATCTGATATACTTCTGAAACCTCCAAGCCATCTGAGCTCTCCCTCTAGAATCCCAATGCCATCCTTTGCACTGCTTTGCAGTCTTCCCTTGCCCTTCCTCTCGTGGTTCTCAAATATTGCAGTTGCCTTGTTCTTTGTTGTTTCTCTAGTGCAGATTATCAGGGAGTTAGAGGCCTTATCTACTACTCTACCCTGTTTGCTGTTTTATTCAAACAGCTATCCTTAGACTTGCTCAGGATTTTCTTCATTTTAATTTTCCATTTCATCTGGGTGAGGCACCTTTACCTCATTGTGCCCCCACCGAAACACGCTGCCTACCAGGCGCTTTGTTCCACCAGGTCTCTGTTTTCACAGGGCATTGTTTCTCTGGATCCCTTCTGAGAAATGCAAGGTGGCATCTCCAATTGTACAGGCGTAGAAACGCATTGTGAAGTAACTGCTTTCATAGAGCTTTCCATTAGCAACCTTCAAGCATTTTCATAGCACAAGATGGAAGCCGCTGTTTCCCATAGGATATGAACCTCTTGGTGTAAACTCTTGACATGTAAATCCAGTGGCAGAGCTTTTAACTGTTTAGTAACAAGGCAAAACTTCAAGTGTAGCTAATGTTCTCAACTTTCCTTTTCTTCTTACTTTTTTTTTTGCTAGTGCACATTTTAGACTCGCACTACTGAAGGATATGTCTAATTGAAAGGAGTAACATCTATATATATTTGGTTTATATGGAACAATAAGCTAAAATCTTCCATGAAACCATAATTCTGTTGGAAATTCTATGCAGGCATTTTAAAATCTGGTTAATCTGCTAAGGACTTCCAGGACTGCTTAGATCTCCACTGTGAAATGCTGAAAATTGAACTTATGTCATTTGGGAGAAGGAAGGAAGAACAAGGTTTAGAAAAACGTGATCTTTTTTCACAGTCTGCCAGTACAGACTATTCCAAAAATAACAGGCTTGGGAGGTAGCTTTCAAAACTTCTAAATTAATGGGTAAGATTCCCTGATGTTTTTTAACAGCTACTAGAAATCTAAAGCGCACAAACTTTTAAATCTACCATGCTTTCTGTTGTGGAAGGGATGTGATGTGGTGTTAACCTTTTTAATCCTGGAATACAAATTGATTTTAAAATGTGTTGAATATTTAAGGATGACTTCATGCAAGTTAATAAACCATTTGTAAAGTGTTTGTATACAACCCTTTGTATCATGTTGTTGGTACACCTTACCAAATTTTTTTTGAGCATGTATTCCATTCTTAACTTCTGTACAATTTCTATTGTTGCTGTAAATATTCTAAAAGAGAAAAAAAAAAATCCTGTGGTAACCTTAATTATCAGCATGAAAATGGTTAATTTTTACTGAGCACAATGTATTTTTGAATGGGCCTTCCAAAATATGTCTTTAATAAAAATGCAGATTTTGCACTAGAACACTGGCATTGCTCAATGGCTGATCTTATTCCTGACACTTCTCCTCCAGAGCACCTCCCCAAACGTCACCTTGGCTCGGATGAGCAGAACGGGCTACAACCACACCAGGACTCCTCTGCTCGACAAGTCGTGGCCGGGTCCTGGCTAATCCCCATCTGAGAAGCTGGCTTGTATCTGCCTGCAAGCCTGCCGTTTCCACAGGAGCAGAGAGAAAACAGCTCTGAAGCACCTTGTAGCCCACCATTCCTGTAGTCTCACCGCAGATGCTGGGGGGGGTAGGGGGGTGGTTCTTCCTTTCAGGGCAAAAATCTCTGCTGTTCTCTCTTTTCATAGAATCATAGAATCATAGAATGGTTAGGGCTGGAAGGGACCTTCAAAGGTCATCTAGTCCAACCCCCCTGCAAGGAAAAGGGATATCTCCAACTAGATCAGGTTGCTCAGGGCCTCGTCCAACCTGGCCTTGAACGTCTCCAGGGATAGAGCATCCACCACCTCTCTGGGGAACCTGTTCCAGTGTTCTACAACTCTCATGGTAAAAAATTTTTTCCTAATATCCAATCTGAATCTACCTCCCTCTATTTTAAAACCATTACCCCTTGTCCTATCACAACAGGCCCTCCTGAACAGCCTCTCCCCATCTTTCCTGTAGGCCCCCTTGAGGTACTGGAAGACCGCTATAAGGTCACCCCAGAGCCTCCTCTTCTCCAGGCTGAACAGCCCCAACTCTTTCAGCCTGTCCTCATAGGAAAGGTGCTCCAGCCCTCTTATCATCTTCGTGGCCCTACTCTGGACCCTCTCCAACTGGTCCATGTCCTTCTTATGTTGGGGGCTCCAGAACTGGACGCAGTACTCCAGGTGAGGTCTCACGAGGGCAGAGTAGAGGGGGAGAATCACCTCCCTCAACCTGCTGGCCACGCTCCTCTTGATGCAGCCCAGGACGCGGTTGGCCTTCTGGGCCGCAAGAGCACATTGCCGGCTCATATTGAGCTTCTCGTCCACCAGTACTCCCAAGTCTTTCTCCTCAGGGCTGCTCTCGATCCATTCACCACCCAGTCTGTATTTGTGCCTGGGATTGCCACGACCCAGATGTAGGACCTTGCATTTGGCCTGGTTGAACTTCATGAGGTTGGTACGGGCCCACCTCTCCAGCCTGTCGAGGTCCCTCTGGATGGCATCCCTCCCTTCCAGCGTGTCGACAGCACCACACAGCTTGGTGTCATCGGCGAACTTGCTGAGGGTGCACTCCATGCCACTGTCCGCGTCACCAACAAAGATGTTGAAGAGGGCCGGGCCCAACACAGACCCCTGAGGGACGCCACTCGTGACCTGTCTCCACTTGGACATCGAGCAGTTGACCACTACTCTCTGAGTGCGGCCATTGAGCCAATTCCTTATCCACCGAGTGGTCCATCCATCAAACGCATGCCTCTCTAGTTTAGAGAGAAGAATGTCGTGCGGGACAGTGTCAAAAGCTTTGCATAAGTCCAGGTAGATGATATCCGTTGGTCGACCCTTGTCCACCGATGCTGTCACCCCATCATAAAAGGCCACCAAGTTGGTCAGGCACGATCTGCCTTTGGTGAAGCCATGTTGGCTGTCACCCACCACCTCACTGCTCTCCATGTGCCTTAGCATGGTTCCCAGGAGAATCTGCTCCATGACCTTGCCAGGCACAGAGGTGAGGCTGACCGGCCTGTAGTTGCCCGGGTCCTCCTTTTTAAAAATGGGGGTTATGTTCCCTCTCTTCCAGTCATCGGGGACCTCACCAGACCGCCACGACTTCTCAAATACAATGGCCAGTGGCTTGGCAACTTCATCCGCCAGTTCCTTCAGGACCCGCAGATGGATCTCATCAGGTCCCATGGACTTGTGCACTTTCAAGTTCCTCAGATGTTCCCGAACCTGCTCTTCAAGTACAGTGGGTGGTGGTTCATCCTCACAGTCCCTGCTAGTTCTTTCCACAGCTTGGGTGGTAAGACAAGAGGCTTTATCAGTGAAGACTGAGGCAAAAATGTCATTGAGTAACTCAGCCTTCTCTATGTCCCAGGTAACCAGAGCACCAGTATCCTTCCGGAGGGGGCCTACATTCTCCTTGGACTTCCTTTTGTCGCCTACATACCTATAGAAGCTTTTCTTATTGGTTTTTATATCCCTTGCCAAATTCAATTCCTTCAGGGCTTTAGCCTTCCTCACCTGATCCCTAGTCACTCGTACAGCTTCTCTGTATTCCTCCCAGGCTATCTGTCTCTGCTTCCACCCTCTATAGGCTATCCTCTTAATTTTCAGTTGGTCCAGGAGCTCCTTGCTCATCCACGCGGCTTCCTCGTCTTTTTGCCCGACTTGTTCTTCATCGGGATGCACCTCTGCTGAGCTTGGAGGAGGTGCTCCTTGAATGTGGACCAACTTTCCTGGGCCCCTCATCCCTCCAGGGCCGCCTCCCACGGCACTTTGCCCATCAGGTCTTTGAAGAGGCCGAAGTCCGCCTTCCTGAAGTCTAGGGCACAGAGCTTGCTGTGTAGTTTCCTTGCTGCCCCGTGGATCTTGAACTCCACCGTGTCGTGGTCACTGCAGCCAAGGCTGTCCTTAAGTTTCACATCGCCCACCAGTCCCTCCCTGTTGGTGAGCACAAGGTCGAGCATGGCACCCCTCCTTGTCGGCTCCTCTATCACCTGCAGGAGGAAGTTGTCATCCACGCATTCTAGGAACCTCCTGGACTGCCTATGCCCTGCCGTATTGTCTCTCCAACAGATGTCAGGGTGGTTGAAGTCCCCCATGAGGACCAGGGCTTGTGACCGCGAGGCTGCTCCTATCTGGCTATAAAGCGCCTCATCTGCTCTGTCCTCCTGGCCAGGTGGCCTGTAACAGACCCCTACCGTAACATCCCCTGTCTGTCCCCGTCCTCTAATCTTGACCCATAAGCTCTCTGTCAGCTCCTCCTCTGACCCCAGGCGAAGCTCCACGCACTCCAGCCGGTTGCTGACGTAGAGAGCGACACCCCCTCCTCGTCTCCCCTTCCTGTCCTTTCTAAAAAGCTTATACCCCTCCATGTTGACACTCCAGTCACAGGAGTCGTCCCACCATGTCTCCGTGATGCCAATAAGGTCGTAGCCCTGCTCATGTGCACGCATCTCCAGCTCATCCTGCTTATTTCCCATGCTGCGTGCATTGGTGTACATACACTTCAGCTGGGCCTCCGACAAAGCCGACTCGCTGGCTGGAGCGACAGGGGTTCTCTTGGACGGCAGTGTAAGATCGTTTGAACATACCTGCGATCCTTCCTCAGCTTCTGGACCCTTGGTGCTGGCACTGGTGCGGTATGAATCTGACTTCTTGACTTCTTGGCTGGAGCGGAACTTCTTGACTTCTTGGCTGGAGTTTTGAACAGTATCTACCCACCAATCCCCTCAGCAGGTGCTACCCAGAAATTAAGAGTCCCTGAAAGTTTCCAGCCCTTGCATTGTCTGTGCTGCAGAAGGGGATCCACCGTCTGAGTAGCATGTCGGCATTTCAGCATTGCCACATGTGAGCAGAGGCTCTTCCAGGCAAATGTTCAGGTGTCCGCAATACAGTTTTCCATGGGTTCCCCTTTAGCGTGTCCTGGCCATGACTTTTTTTGTTACTGTGTGCAGCCTTAAAAACTCAAAATATTTCTCTGCTGATCCCTCGTTCTTCAGGGTAATTGGAAACAAACTGTGAAGTAAGGACCCTTCTTTCCCTCTGCACTCCAGCAGCAGACTTGCTGGAAGCCAGGGCTCACAGTCTGTTCAGATATTTCCAAAGGGGAGGTGCCACAGTCACAGCTGCTGTGAGACCCGGCTGCTTCCTGGTGCCTTCACCGAGCTGTGCCCATCACCTCCCAAACAGGGAAACTGGTGACCTGAGCCGGTGGCCTTCACTTCCACTGGGACGAAGAGCCCAGCATTTCAACAGTCCCAGCCAGAAATGCATTTGAAATGCCTGTTTCCTTGAGGTGCCCAGCTCCCTGGGGACTTGGCTTTGCTCTTACTGCCTCTCTTTGCTCTTACTCTTTCAAGAATCTCATCGTAGTGACCCCAGGTACTCAGTGCCCTTTCTGCACTTCCTTCACGGGCTCCAGAAAACAGAGTGGCTACCTCCTGGAAGAGGTGGAGCACCTCGCTGCGGTAGCCCCAGCGTAGTCAGCATTGGTCCCCCTTGGGATGGGGAGCAGAACGGGTGTGAGCGTTTTTCTCTTGGACCACAGCAAAGGGATAACTCCTACACGAAGGGATAACTCCTGCACGTACCCATTAAGAGAAAGGGGCTATTGACTTACGAATGACGCGGCTGGTTTGGAGGCCTAAGGCAGTCTCTTGTCACATAGTTTAGGTCAGGCAAGCTTGACTTCTCAGCACAGTTCCTTCACTTCTCTCTGTAAGCACCCAGGCTAAAAATTCAGGTCGCGAAGCTGAAGGCACCTCTTGGTCCTGCCTCCTATTTCAAACCTGTTGCATTTTACGCGGTTGCAAAGCCATGCATTGCTCTTCCTACCTCTGCAGGGAAAGACCTGCAGGATTTTCACTCCTAGAAGATAAATGCTTTTTCAGCACTGCTTTGCATCTCCTGCAGCTTCAGTTGCTGGCTCTGTTCTGGTTAATTGTGATAGGAGGCATCTGTGCCAGTAAATTAAAATGATAGTGAGATGCTAGGAAAAGTGAGACTTTCTGAGGAAAAGCTTTGTATTTTTATAATTGTATTTTGGCTAGCTCTGTCCCACTTTCATAACACCCTCAGTCACACTGTTACATCAACATGCTGTGTTTATGCAGAGGTGGAAGTCAAGTGCAATTCTAAAAGCGTTTTAGGACTGCTTAATTAATTAAACCTCTCAGCCCCTCTTTTTAGATAAGAGGCAGAGGTTAAGTGAATTTCCAAAGGTCAATTAGCAAGCAAGCTGCATAGCTAGGACCTGAACAAAAACTCCTTCTTTTAGCAGGAACCGTTTAGATATTGCAGATGAAATATTGCACAAGTCCCTTCTACCTGTACAGTCTTTTCTTCCTCCAAAGCTTTATTATATCCCGTACGTAGGATCAGTCATGTGAAGATATGAAATTGAGTGTGGTGCCTTGGAGTATAATGGTGTGTGGCCCATCCTCCATTCAGACTGTGGATTGAGTTTGAGAGCTCTTTCAAATTACGCAGGAACTCTTGGCCCTTGTCGCAGGGTGCATTTCCAAAACCAGACAATTTGCAGCACCCGGGGCTGTGCATGGGAGCTCTTTAGGGAGCCAGCCACAGCCGAGGCTTTGGGTAGTTACAGTCAAACTTGTCTGCTTTGAGGTTCTACAGATACTCAACGGCTGGTTCCCAGTCTGTCCTTTCACCCCTCCAACCCCATCCCACCACTCCTCTGTCACACAATAAAACAACAGCACCCAGCCCCTCCCCTTAGTCACCATCCACCAAGACATGGAGCAGAGCACAAGCCAAGCAGCACAACGTGATGCCAACTGTGTCCAGGGACTGGAAATGCTTCAGCTTTCAGTGTTGGTGTTACTAACAGAAGAGCTCTGACTGCTGGCTGGAGAGCCCTCATCAACTTGTTGTTGTATGTGCAATGTCTCCAGGAGGCTGTTACCCCCATGGTGGTCCCACCGGTGGGCTGCACAGAGGGCTTGCCTCGAGCTCAGCAGACCTTCTCAGCAGGGCTTGCTTTGACTGATACGTTAGCATTAGAGAATGACACATATTGACTGATTTCTTGTTAAGAAAACGCGTCCCTAGGCCCATTTGTGGATAGGGAAAACTCATTTGGGTTGTGAGGGGAATCGGGGGAGTGATGGTGACAAAAACAATCGTCTCAGCGGGTAGGACTTGGTCTTTTCTACATCTCTGTAGACTTCATACTGATGGTGTAGCGGAGCAGAAGCTTTCGGACTTGCTAGAATAGCATATTTTCCTGAGTTATTATTTGCCTCTATATACAGGAAAAAACAAGGCAGAAACATCTCTCCTCACAAATGAATACAACATGACGAATTGCATAGACATCCGAAGACTTTTCTCGTGGTTTTGGTCACATCTCACTTGTTTTTTGTCACATCTTGTCTCCTGCCCTGCACACCAAGCATTTGCCTCTCTGCCCATAGAGGTGAGAAGAGGGCATGAGAGGCAGGTCCCCTGCCTCGGTGCTGTTGTCTTCATGCCTCTCCTCCCTCTGGTGAGCCAGTGCAGGTGCTGATGCCACAACTCTTTGGGTTGGATGCACAGATTGTTAAAAAACAGGGAAAAGGCCTCAGGTGCCTGCCAGGTTTCTGCTACAGACGTGTGGGAAGCTAAACAGTGGTTGACACCCCAGAGCCCCCCGCAACCCTCCCACATGGGAGCTGAGGGGTCCATGGTTCCTGCCTGGGGCATGTTGGGTTCCAGCTTCCGGATAGGGACATTAGCCGTAACACCCGGGCAGTCTCCCTGGGAAGATGGGTGCACCATCAGAGCTGCCACGCACTTCAAATTCCTCAGGCACTCAGCACCCGCCAGGGCACGGGCCGTGGAGATGGGGGCAGTAAGTGAGAGCGAGTCTCTGTTCCTGTGCCTGAAGACCCATGGGCAGCAATATGGCCTGGGCTGCCAGGGGTGTGTCAGTGCCAAAACGGAGAAGGCACGGAGGCGGTTTGGCCACCCAATGCACAAGGGACTGATGCCTGTCCGAAAAACAGTCAAAGCAGCTCAGGGCGAGGGGACCTGATACAAGGGGACATGAAGTGATTTGAGAGTGCGGGATACAGGTGGGACCTGTCATGCTGGGGACTGGCCAGATCTGTCCCCGACCCTGTCTCAGGGATGGCAAAGAGCGGAAGGAGGAACAGGAGGAAAAGTGAGGTGAGATGTCTGCCTCGGAGCGAGAGCCCTCCCTGGCCTTGTGGGGCAGCTGCGGGTGCCTGGGCTCAGGAACAAATAATCAAGCGCCACACCTGCCCTCCCCGAGAGTCCTAGCCCTGCCTTTGGACCCCGTCTGCATTTACTTCGACCTCCACAGCACGCCATGAAGATGACTTCCCCAACCTAACACCCAAGGCCAGAAGCACCACATCTCATGGGATGTATGCTGCAGCCACGAACCCTCCCGCCTCCCCCAGTGCGTGCCACATAAGCACCAGTCGGCTTTACAGCAGGGTTCAGCTTTATCACCAGGCATGGTGTGAAGCCACCTTTTATTGAAGACAGCCCTTCCCTCTGCAGGTTGAGCATTTACACCACAGGATCGCGGCCGCAGCAGGCATGGGTGGCCCCGTGGGGCGACTGCATGAGCGGGCACCCACACACCCGCCCCAGGAGATGGTGCTCAGCCGCACTTGCCCAGGCACTCGAGGAGCTCCATGCGGATGGCGATGCGCACGTGCCAGCCTAGCGGGATGAGGCGGATGTAGCGGGCCACGATGGGTGGCCGCAGCAGGTTCTGCACTGAGGACGAGCGGTCTGAGTTACCGTAGAAAACCTGGGGAGAAAGGTGTGGGCAGGTGGTTAAGGGGCTGAAAATCCTGCTCCAAGAGTCTGGGGTGCTTGTGCAGAGCACAGGAGGAGGATGACTCCTCTCCTCCACACCCAAAATAAAAGACTTGAAAAATATCAGGATGCAAACAATTTGTGTCACACTGTCTGGGTTTAATGTGCAAATCACTTTGCCCAAATCGTTCTTTCACTTTTTCTGGTGAGGCTAGACTTAACCTTGCCCCGTTCTCTCTCATTCGCCTTCCTGCAGCAAGGCACCGTGTGTTCAGAGTCAGCGTGGCTGACATCGGCTTTTCGCAGATCACAAGCCAGGCTCCCAGACAACACTGACAGAGACAAAAAAATGTATTTGGTGGCCCTTCCCTGCTGCTTGGCCACACTGTCATGTCTCCCACTGCTATGTCTCCCACTGCCATGACCTGTTTCTTGGAGAGAGCTCAGCATCTCCCCAAGGCTGCAAGAACCAGTGCTTTAGCAAAGCCACCAGAGCCTCTCATGCTGGGATGGGGCCATCCTCATGGATGGGCACTGAGGATGCCTGGGAGGCAAGGAGCCATGGCATCCCACTAGGCCACTTGGGCTGCATGGGGACATCAGGCACCTCTATAGGGTCTCCTGTGCAATTTTTCACTTCAAACCAACTACTAACAAGTGCAGTGTGAGAACAGTTCTGTGAGTTATGACTTTAATAGTTGCGGATTTTGTCTCGGGTTTTTCTGCATTGTTATTGTGCACTAGACTTGGACTTGTGGCAAAAGAAGGAGACGCCATTTTGCAGTGCCCAGGCATGGCTGGTGTAGTGCAGCCCTGGCCAAGAAAGAGGTTTTATCATGGCAGTGCTGCTTCCTCTGCAATGCCAGCTAATGCTTCCATTCCAGAATCACAGAACCATAGAATGGTTTGAGTTGGAAGGGACCTCAAAGACCATCTAGTTCCAACTCCCCTGCCATGGGCAAGGACACCCTCCACGGGCAGGGACACCCTCCACTAGACCAAGTTGCTCAAAGCCTCATCCAACCTGGCCTTGAACACTTCCAGGGATGGGGCATCCACAACTTCTCTGGGCAACCTGTTCCAGTGCCTCACCACCCATCCTGCTGAGTCTAGTCTAGAATCCACCATCATCATTAGCAAAAAACGTATTTTGTCCTTCTGCAGTTTGTCAGCGTGCCACTTACTCCTACCACGGTGAGGGTGCACCCCCCTCCATGCTGTCCCCAGATGTGGGGTGAGCACCAGGCCCCATCCACCCTGCTGCTCTCACAGGAATCCCTCTCAGGGCACCTTCTCACCGAGTCCCGATGCTTTTGTGTCACCAAATATGCCCCTCTGCTCCACCAAAGGGTGAAGCGTAAAGTCCACTGACCCGGTTGTTCCCGGTCTGGTCCTTGTAGTAAACCCAGTTGAGGTTTTCGTCAGTGCGGTACTGCATGCTGTACTTGGTCATCCACTCATCAGCATCGCAGCGCCCTTGTGTGAGGATCCCTGAGATCACCTTCACCTCCTTCAGGTCGATCTGCAGCCACTGCCCATTGTCTTGGTACTTGGAGAGCCACGCACACCTGGGGAGACACCACTGGTCCCACTGCGTCCCATGCGCCTGCCCTCCCAGGTGGACCCTCGTGCCCCCACGCTGCCGGGGGTGCCCTGGCCCCCCACACCCTCCTGCCCACGAAGCCCCTCGGGGAGGCATTTTTGGACTCACCCAAAACCTTGGCCGTTGAGGCGGGCCTTGTTGGCCGTCCAGGAGGAGTACCAGCCTGTGTACTGCTCCGGGTTGGAGCAGCTTATCTGGTCAGGGGTGACGGCACCAGACTCGAACCCCAGGGGCTTGTGGTAGGGGCACTCTGCAGAACAAGGGAAAAATATGCTACTGTGAGGCCATGAGTGGTTTTGTGTCCTGGGTGTGTTTGCACCGTTGTTGGCAACACCCTTGGTGGTTTTGCTGCTCCGTGTCCTGCCTGGCCAGGATGCTGGAGACGCTCTTAAACCCAGACCACAACCCCTGCAGTATTTGCTGCCATGGGGCCATGGGATCTTCATTTCTAACTCCTCTCTTGTACGCATTTCTGACTCTTCTCTCTTAAACTTCCTAAACCTGTGCTGCCTACAGTGTTTCAGGGAGAAGGTTTTATTCAGATGTTGAAGTCTGAATCTCTTTCTTGCAAGCACATGCAAGCAGATCCAGGCTGGATCCATCAACCTGCATCCAGCCTCCAGGCTGTCAGCCTCTGCCTGGTCCTTGAGAAATGTCTGACATGACCTTCCTTGCCAGGTTTTATCTCCTTCTGCTTCTCCATTCACTGTCTTGATTTATGGCTATGCCTCTATGGCAAAATTGCCGAGCCTGCTCTAATCATCCCTCCACAAGCAACCTCAGTTCTTCTGCATTTTCTGCTATGAGGATTATCTTTGTATCTGGAGACAGTCTTGTGGAAAATCTGCAGGTACTTTGGTGCCAGCAAGATGTAATGTGTGGCCCTGCCGAAGGTTCAGTTATTTCCCTGTGAGATTTCGCCTTTGGATCTTCGGGCTGCCAAACCTGACCCCACAGCTGTCTTCTGCGATAGTGAGAGGATCAGCAAGACTCCTGCTGGCTGCCAAAACTGCTAGGGGCAGAAATACTCATTCCTCATTAAAATTTTCTGTGGTGGGTCACCATGCGGTGCTCTGGAAGGCAAGCCTTCGATGACACCACCTTGCAGAGTGTCTGCATGCTCCCTGGACCTTCGTTATGGTCATTTTTTATGATCATTTTAGGTTATCACTACGTATGTCGACACACATAAAGAAGGTGTGATGAGTGTCACGTGGGAATTGCCTGGGCAAACACCTGTATCATGGGCAGCATTTTCTAATTCTGCAGCCTGCGGAGCAGGCGTGGTGCTTGCAGGGGTAACTGTCACGCTTTCTCATTTAGTGTAGTTTGTTTCATGGGTTTTGGCAATAAAAGAGCAAGCAAAGCTCTGTGCAGCTTCACACATGGGTAGGACATTTCCTCACCTTAGCCATGCCTGACCGACCAGCACGATGCCTTGTGTTAAAACTGACCGACACGTGAGGAGCATCAGTGGGTGCCCAGGGCCCGGCATGACCACAGCCTCCCCGGTGCAATGCCCCAGCACCGCAGTGGTGCGGTCAATGTCTCATTAGCAAACTCCACTAGGTCGATATCGTATGCATCAATATCTCATTAACATATCTTGCTCAGTCAGTACCTCATTAACGTGTTTTTCCCCACGAAAAAGCAACGGCGCTGTCCCATCTTCCTCCAGGCACGGAAACATCACGCTTTTGCACCGCGTTAGAACCTTCGCTCCTCTTGTGCAAGAGGGTGGCCGGGCTGGGGTGGCCCCGTGTGTTTACTACTCGGCAGGCTCATCTCGAACACCACGTAGCTTTACTTTTAGCAACACTAATCCGCAGACCACACAACCATAATGCAATTAGCAGGTCACCTTCTGGCATGTCCGGCTGCGCCACACGCAGGGGCCCACGAAACAGATGCCTGGTGCCCGCGTGGCCAAATGGGCCAAGCAATTCAACGCCGTTACTGCCAACCTGGAGAAAACTCGTGCAGCGGTTACGAGGCTGGCTGCTCCCCTCCGGCTGTGCCGGAGACAGCTCTGCGACACCTCAGCATGGCTGCTCTGCAAACTGTCTCCGGGCGGCGGGGACGCCAGGCCACATGGCTGTGGCTAGGCTGGGTGAGGAGAATGCAAAGCCTGGGAGAGAGATAGCTGGGAGATATGGTGACAGAATTTATTATGCAGGAGAACAGCCTTCATTAGTCAAGGAAGATGTCTTCATTACTCAGCTACATAACACTAATGCGTGAGAGCATCCCTCACACCTAGCTGGCCAGGAAACCTTGAGCCAGTCCTCACACACAGGTGTCCCTCAGCCATGGATGGACCAACCAAACCTGCCGTGTCTCCCTTCTCTCCCTTCTCTGGAAGGGAATGGTTTTAAATGGAAAGAGAGTAGGTTTAGATTGGCCATAAGGAACAATTTTTTTAAGATGAGGATGGTGAGCTACTGCAGCGGGTTTCCCAGAGAAGTTGTGGTTGTGGATGCCCCATCATTGGAAGTTTCCAAGGTCAGGTTTCACAGGCCTTTGAACAACCTGGTCTAGTGAAAGAAATCCTTGCCCATGGTAGGGAAATTGGACTAGATGATCTTCAAAGGTCCCTTCCAACTCAAACCCTGCTGCACTTCTATGATTCCTTGGTGCCAGCGACAGCAGGGTGATACCAGCCTGTAGCAAAGCTTCGGATGGAGAATTGTACATAGTTAAGGTTAAACAGCAGGAAAACATGCAGTAGGACCAGGCTGCCATGCCAGGTATAGATGCTGGTAAGGAGTCACTGTGAGAAGAACTTCTCAAGGGGTTGGTTGGGGATCTCTGCTGGGCTGGTATTCAGTATTGCCATAAGGCTCTGCGGTGCTTACGAGCGTTCCAATGCTGCTCCTTGCACATGATGCCAGGGCTGCGGGAAGCGGGGGGATCCTATATGGCAACCTGGAGTGTGCAGTAATCTCCATTCGTCCATAACAGACTTCACTGCAGCTCCATGCAAAGGGATACAGTTACAGGTGGAAGATGCACAGGTACCGGGGGGCACCTTCCGAATGGAGAGGGATGCAGACAAGGATGCAAAGACTTCAGGGACCTGCCCATCACAGGTAGTCTCCATGAGAAAACTCAAAGGAAACACAATTGTGGTCTTTTACTGTTTAAGAATATGCTGCAAAGAAAGAATAAACTGTTTTCCTTGACCCCTGGGGAGAGAAGATGTCACAGGCTAAACTGCAGCAAGGGAGAATCAGCCCATGTGGTACAAAAGTTTTCCTACAGCAAACCCTGCACACGGCGGTAGCTGCCCCAGCCACTTTCTGGAAGCACCAGTGCCGGGTGCTGTAGGGACAGGGCAGGCAAGGGTCTGCTGACACCAGCCAGCCTGGGCCACCCTGGGTGACCTCCCGAGGCCCCGGCATGGCCCCCACTGCCGCTGCCCCTCTGACGGTGTGGGATCACCCCGCATCTCCCACCGCTGCAGCTCCTCCAACCCCACCGGCAACTGGGTTTGGAACAAGCACCACTGTAACATGTCACCTGCGCAATGCAGGGTACAAGGGGGTAAGGTGCTGGTGATCATCAGACAAACACAGCTAAGAGCGCGCTGGCCCATTACCTGGCATGCACTCCAAGCTGTTAGTCCCGCTGGACCACACTGAGTTAGGACCTCCTTGGCAATTGCATTTGCAAGCCTTGCTGTGCCACAGCTCCAGTCTCTCATCCTAAAGAGAAGGTAAAAAACCAATAATAAATCAACATAGTCATCCACAAAAGTGTCACGAGGCTAAATCTGAGTCCTGGGTTGCTGTGCTTTCTCTGAGCCCCTTCCTTCAGGCCAGCCCAGCAAGAAATCTGGGATGACTCCCCCTTGGATTCAGAGGTCAGAGCACATGCCTGGGTTTGGAGGCCCAGGTGCCAACCCATCCTTCTGCCCCGAGGTGCCGGAACCAGGCAGTGCCGGGGCCACCGACGCTTGCCTGTCAGCCAAATGAGCTGGAGAGACTTACCTCTCCTGGGGAGAGGGCCAGCACAGCTGGGGCAGCGGGCATGAAGGGAAAAAGAGAGAGAGAGATTAGAAACAAAGTTGCTGTCTGCAAATGTCAAGAAACAGTGAATATTTACTCCTGAGTTGAGGACAAATACGTTGAGGAAAGACTGACATATCTGCTGCGTTTCCCCAAGCCCATTGCCAGAGGAAAGCAAGAGGACATGGGCAGGAACAGGGCGCTGCGTGTGCCCATGCCGGTGCTACTCCTCCACTGGCTTTTCTTTTTGATGGCTTTGGCATCTCCTCTTTCTGATCAGACACACCTGAAACATCCCAAGGAGAAACCCAAGCTGGCCCCCTCAAGAGCTAATTTTGTCCCTATCCCTTTTTGCCATCTTCCTGCCCCACATTTTCCCTTTCCCATACTGCCCTTAAAACGCGTGAGCTGATGAACCCCAGGGTGAAATCCCAGCCTAGCACCACCGCAAATCACTGGTGCCTTTGGAGGAGATGGGACACCTTGCAAGGTGCCTGGCCTGAGGTCACTATCTCTGGAAGAGATGGAGGAAAATTGAGATGTAAACATCTTCCCAAACCGTCTTACATACGAGACTCTCTTTTTTTTTCTTACTTAGAGAAAACCAGGTTTTGTGGCCATAGAGGAAGAGCCGCTATTTTTATAACATCTGACCTGCTTCATCTCCTGCCTATCCTGGAGCAATGGCTTTTTAATGAGCCCTTTCCTTGCTGAAAGAGCTTTCCCACTTCCCAATGAAGTCCAAAGCAGACTATGTTCATAGCATTTGGACTGACAGAATAGTGCCCAGAAAACCATGAAAATAAAATAATTTTTAAAAAATAGTCCCGTGACTGCTGATAACACATCAACAAAAGTCAAATGTCGAACATCATGTTTCCAGTACCTGTAGGGAATCTGCAAGCCATGAGGGACCAAGCTATTGCACAGGCAATTGTGTGCAGGAGCCAAGAGAAACACGACATCTCCAAACAGAAGTTTTGTGAATAGGAAAAGAGGATCTTTTCACCAAATGAATTAGACTCTGAATTATTCACTGAAATCTAGTTACGATTTGTTCATTCATACGCTGTCATTTTGCTGAGCCTAAGAAGCTCCAGCTAATACTGGGAATTTACATCTCGCATTTCTATAGCAAGTTTCATCAGAAAAGCCTCACAAACACTGTGCAATTATAATCAGCTGAAATATAAACTATATACAAAGTTCTGATTATTACTGAAGTGCAACTGCTCCTTGGGTGTGACACTGAGCCTGACTGTATCAAGAGTCTGAAAGAAACACCCCAGCAAAGAAAAAAATGATAAATAAATTTAAAAAAATATCCTTTCTTTAACATAGAGATGGTTTCCTTTGCTTCAGTGTCCTGAAGCAGCATTTCTGGTCAGGAACTCACTCCATTAACCCAAGGCATCAGCCCTGGCAGAAGAAGTAAACGTCAGTCTACAATAAAAAGATGTGGGCTTTAGTCAGGCCCAAGAGGAAGGCAGTGAGGCACCAAGACCCCACTGAGCTCAGCAGGGATACGTGGGTGCACATCTCTGGACCTGGCCTCTTGGAAAGCCTAGGCTGAGGGCCGTTCACAACACTGCGCTTCACCTTTCCCAGCACAGATGTTCCCCAGCCAAGTCCTGTGACTCCGTTGCACAACCAGAAAACCAAGGCGGAGGTGCAAGCCCAAGGCCACCAGCGCATCGCCACCTCATGCAGTGCCACACAGGGCAAAGCAAGTCAACTTAAAACAGCGCGAGGGTGGTTTAAGTCAACACTGCCTGTTGTCAGATCAATACGATACAAACCAGGACTTCATCACGTCTCAAAACTGCACCATCTTTGCCAACAGAAGCAATGCAGTGCCTCTCCCGCCTGCTGGATGCTCTGCTTGATGCTGATGCTGGAGCGGCACTGGCACTGGAGGCATGGGAGCTGGGCCAGCAGGTGCCTCTCCTGCCCCTCCAGCCCATGGTGCGGTGGCCTTTCCCAGCAGGACGGGCGCTCTGCTCCAGGAGCATCAGCTGCAAGGACTAGCTTCTTTACCTGGGATTTAGGAGCCCGGCTTCCCAGCCAGTACAGCCCGCCACGCATCCCCACCACCCAGGTCTGAGCTCACGGGACTGCAGCCTCAGCTCCTCCGGTCCGCAAGTGTTGGAGTTTCATTTAGAGATGTGCGCTCACTACGTGTTTCTTTACCTCTTTATTTTCCCCTTTAGAAGACTGTTTTTTGTAGAAAATCTTTTGTGGGTCATTTCGTGTTTTCCTCCCAGCAGTTAAATGCACTTTTGCCCGGCAATGACCTGACAAGTAAGTGGAGCCAACGCAGAGGTGAAAGCAAAGGTACCTGCACCTTTCTGCCTAAATGCTTGCCTTGGCTCCCCTGCAGCACCCAAGGGGAGCACCAGTGGGACTTTAGGGGCTACAGAGAAAATCTGGTAAACAAACTAGGAAATGAATATACTTTGTATAGGAATAAAATATTTCTCTTTTCTCTTCCAGCACATCCCAGCAGCCTACTTGCACGTATGTCAGGTATCTTGCCCAGCATGAGCAAGACTGTATTGTGGTCAAGTCTACTCTTGTGCACCGTGTGCCTGTGGTAGGGAAAGGGCATCTGAATTACCAGGCTGATGCAGGGGTATTGCTTTGGATCCATGCTGAGCCCTTCAGCAGGCCTCCTGTGTCCCTGCCTCAGTATTTGAGAGCCAAGATCAAAATTCGACACCTTATTGATAGACACAGCTAGAAACCCAATGGCTCTGAGTGAAACAACAGAAAAAAAAGGAATAGTTTTCAGGTGAGTGGATGTATGGTAGCACCTATGCAACCACCAGCAATTAAGCCTCCTACCCTGGCTGCCCTGGCGTTGCTTGGGTGGCTGCACCTGGCCAGCGATGCCTGCTCCTGAGCTACAAAAGCAGCTTCTAGGGTTTTTAGGTTTGTCAGCCCAGGGACATTACTGCAAATCAAGCAAGGCTGCGAATTTCAAACACAAAAGCCCTTTTCTGAATGCAACGTGGTTTTGGGTCAGCCCTGCAACACACAGTGGTGCAAAGGCACTGCCAGGGCAGTCCCTGCTGAGCTGGGAGCCTCCACCCCTCACCTCATGGCTCACTGGCTTAAACATCTCAAATGGCAGGTTGTTTTTGCCTTTTTGACCTAAAAGAGTTTAACTGCTAAGGGCAGGCCCCTGTGAGCAGCTCGGCCATCTGATCACCGGCAGCCGCAGCCTGCAGCACGGGGGAGCAGCAGGCTTGGCTTGGGGTAAGCACAGCAGCGGATGGGCCAAATGCCCCACCTGGGCAGGGTGGCCTGATAACCCCTGGCATCGGGAGAGGAAAGGAGAGGAAAAGATGCCCTTGCCTGCAGTTGGCCAGAAAAAGTAGTAATTGATATATTGGTGTGTTTACAGCTGTGATGGGCCTTGTCCTACAAAGGAAATGAAGAGTAAAGCTGGCTGCCAATAGTCTAAAAATGTGATGGGCAGCATGCTTTTATAGCGAGCGTGTTTGCCTTCAAGGAAGGTTACAAAGATAATTGGTAATTGTAGGTCAGACAAAACGAATTGCTGCAATTCATGGGAGAGTCATAAGTCCCCCGCAGCCGCCGGGGGCTGTTGTTTCAAAAGTACAGGGCTGAAGAAAAACCCAAAACATTAAAAAGGAAAGAGCCCTATTTACAGCCCCCACAGATGCCCCAGGACATTGAGCAAACCATCAGTTCAGTGAAATAAATTATTATCTGTGCGTGTTTGTGAGAGGCAGGGAGATACGGCACGTGCCTTTCCTGTCCCTCCATCCTGCCCTGCGGTGCAGTGCGTCCAATCCACCACTGTGCACAAATGCCACCTCGTAGTGCAGGATTTGGGGACCAGGGCTCGGGCAAGTGCCAGGGGATGATTTTGTGCCGGAGCACCTATGCTGGTGGGGCTGGGCTGGAGCATGGACCCCAGGGTGATGCTGCTTGGCAGCCATCGCTGGGCAGGATGAAGGGGAGAGAAACCCCCAGGGACTGTCCCATGTTTGAGGGACAAGGAAAATTGCTGACAGAGTCAGTCCTGGGATGCTGGGATGAGGAGGACATGAGTTTCCCGAGGTGGAGGTGGGATAAAGCAGCAGCCACGCTTGGGCTAGCTGGGGAAAGGAAGCAGCAAGCAGTATCAAGGAGGCTCAGCTGCTGGCATTTTAACGTCACGATCAGGTAACCTTATGTCTCAGAAAATTCGCAGTCACTAAGAGCATGGTTAAACAAGAAAAAGGAAGGAGGACGATATGTGTGGGCAGAAGTAACAGCGCCAAAGGCTGGGCACCTTTTGATAAGGTCATCTCTGAGAAATCATATTAAACATCCTGACCTTGGAGCCATGACAGAAAACCATCTTTTTTTAGACTGGCTAGAATTAATGACAGCTGTACAAGCATGAGAAAGCACATTATAAAATAAAACAGAGAAATAAAATATAATGCAGAATAAATGTCAATCACTCAATTTACCGGAATAAGTTCACATAAACCTGATCACTGCAGGCAAAGTATGTGGAAAATGTTAATGACTTTGTTTATTGACTTTACGATTTAGGTGGCCTAGAAGCTTAAGCTGGAAAATAGTTAATTTTGCATCTCATCTCTACAAGCAATATCTCAGTTTAACAGACCTCAGAGAGATAAGTAAAAAATTATTTTCTCTCTGCTTCTCCTAACAGAGAGCATTCCCTCCATGGTGCAGCGCTTTCCTGGTGTGGCGACTCCTGCTGCATAGCTGGTCACCTGCTTCCCTTCTGCACCTGCAGGCCATGGGGCAGGGAAAAGGAAAACGGCTTAAAAAACACAAAAATGTGACTGGAGCCCCAGAAAAGCTGTCACAGAAATGAAAGAGGTGACTGGAATGAACGGCACTGGTTTTATCACGCTTTCTGAAAGGCATGCCATTGCAAGTCCCCATTTTCCTTGAGGGCCACGTCAGAGACCGTCAGGAAGCAGTGTTAGGTAAGGAGGGGTATAAGCAACACGGAGGGTCGAGACGCTGAAAAAAGCATTGCAGTACCTCCGTGCCCATCAGGTGCTAGTTTGTGGGTTGATATATTATTATTAACCCAGGCTATTTTTACGCCTCAGCCCTGGAAATCGTGCCAGGCGAGCGAGGTGACTCACATCGGGCTGCACCAGCCTCACTAGCAAGGTGCATTTGAGGAAGCTGTCGTGTTCCAGGCCACCGTCATACATGGCATTTTCCCCATCTCTCCCTGGACCTGCGCCAGTGGTGATGGCCACAGGGACTCCTGCTGCAGCCGTGGCCTGTCCCCAGGTCTCCCTGGCATGCATAGCCCCCTCATCCAGTCACTTGGTGGTTGCTCTTACTGTTTTTCCCCCAGGGCTTTTTCCATGGCCATGCCTAGGCAGGCTCCACAGGGACCGTGCCATAAAAACGGTGCCTCTATTTCTAAAAAGTGCAGGTTTTAAATGGTCCTCGGGAGCTATGCTGGCAGGCAGAGGCACCCAGGGCACATGCAGATCAGTGTTCACCGTAAAATTTGGGAAGCCAGGCTAGCCTGGTGAAAGCAGGGCGTTCATCCAGGGGCTCTCACCAACGAAAGCCGCGCTGGGCCAAATGCTCAGCCTGTTTCCTCTGTAGATGATATTCTGGCCCTGGCATCCCCCTAAGGAGGGCACCACCATCCTGGCACGCATCATCCTGCCAGGACTCATCTCTCCTGATCGCTGGCAGACAGGGTCAGAGCCAGAGACGGAAGGCAAGAGGACCAGCACCAGCATCAGCCTGCGGAGGGGAGAAGGGCTCATACTTCGTGTTAAGCTCCTCTCTCGCACTTTAACGTGGCTGCTGTTTTCCTCATTTGTTTTGTGGGGATTTTTCATGGTTTTATTATTTTCATTTCCATTTCATTTTCTTTATTTGAATGATTTTTATTTGGTTTCCATTTTCATTCATTTGTACTGTGTCGCATTTAATATTTACAGGTATTTATCTTAAAGTGATAAAAAACATATGTAAATAATGACAATTATACCTATTTAATTCATATTCATTTCTCTTTTATGCCTGCTGTCTCCATAATGTTTCTACAAAATTTTTTAATGCTGTGAAAATACTTGAAAAAAATGTAAACTATTTGAAAAAAATCAGCCTTTTCCCCTTTTCTTCGTAAGACATGTTTAATTATCTATTTCCCCAAAGTGTTCCTTTGAAAACTCTTGGCAATTTCTGATCTTATTGACATGTTTGTTCCTTCCTGCTTAGAGCTATGCAGAACATTGCCTGCATAGTAATTTCATTAGATATATCGATTATGCCAAAGGGCAGCACTAAAGATGTTATTTACTGTGATCTGAAGGCACATTTGGGCCTTTGATTTTGGGTGGGGTTTTTTTTTTTTTTTTCAAAGCTGCAAAAGCAGAGAGGGAAAAAAAGAGAACCACTCTTTTAAACTGCTGAGATGCGCTTATTCCCCGACACGTAGTGAGCACGGATGGAGTAATGTGGTGCAGGCATGTCACATTCAATGTGCTAAAAGCATATTCATGTCAATCCGGGTCCCGAGGTGCTCCCCCTCACCATATGGAGGGGGCCCAGCAGCTGCTGCGGCTCTTGTCGCAGGAGCCTGCCTGCTGCACCATATGCTGCTGCTGCCGCGGTGGTGTCCCCGGCAAACGTGAGCCCAGCCAAGACGCCAGGGATGGGGGTGCTCCTCTAAGCCACTTGCTCTGCCAGGGAAAATAAGCTAAAAGGAGCTTATCACGGCATCAGTGCACGTGGCTCGGAGGGCTGACCTAGCGGCACCTCCTCCATGGTGGGAGAGGGAGGAGTGTGAGGGGCACCTGGGCAAAGGGTCGCTCCTTGCTCTTGATCCAGAAGAGGACACTTGGACCACGAAGCAGAGAAAACCAGTAAGTTAAGAAAATAAATTAAATAACGAAGGAGTGATGCCTGGAAAGTGATCCTGCAAGTAATATTTTGCTGCAGGCTCTCCAAAAATATCCTGATGTGTGGGTGTCTATTAAAAGCAAGCTGCGTCTGGGATTCAGAGCAAGGTATGAACTCATTCCAAGGACTAATTGCAGTTATGCCACCCATTGGGAAAAAAATTTTGGAGTCTGGGTAAAAACAGCCTTCCAAGAAGCTCAGGCACCAGTAACCTTCCCATATGAAACAAAGGAGAGCGAAGAGATAAGGTATGAGGAGAATGCACAAATATTTGCTGGAAGAGTAGAAGGAAGACCTTTTAACTAGACAGAGCAGGGTACAGTCAAACAAAACAGGATGAAATGAAGGAATGGCTAGTTGAGGAACACTTTCATATCCATGAAATTTGGTAGACCAAAATATTCAATGGAAGCAGAGAAGGAGAGAAAAAACTAGACAAAGCAAAACACTGAGAATTCAACACCCATGGGGAAAAAGCTGCACTGCTCGATAAATCTGTCCCACACTCTTGACAGGTCGTACTCTTTTCACACCTTAATATTGGTAGATACTGCCCAGCACTCAACAAGAGGAACCTCAGCCTTGTTTAAGATAATGGCAGCTTTGCCATTGGCTTTGATGAAGCCAGAAGTTCAAATACAACCCAGAAAATTATCTCCTTGTTGCACAGCTGGGTTAATTAAAACGGAAGGAGGCTGTGACCCTGAATTTTCTGGCTGCTTCTAGCTCCTGCTTACCTGCTATCATTCCTACTTTTCTGAAAAGTTAATCTGAGAAAGCCTCAAAACTGCTAAATACTTTTCCTGTTTTCTTGACTTATGATTGCTGTTTGTTCTTTAAGTGCCTTTGGAAGTCTTTTCCAGGCCAAAATACCTGAAAGAGCCTTTAAAAAAAGACAAATCTCCATCAGCAATGTCTTGCTGCTAGAGAAAATAACCAGTTTTTGATTAATCAAGAGTTTTAATTAATGAAGGACCCATCTTTCATGTTATACTGTACCTCATTTTTCAAATCAGCATTATTATTTACTCACTGGCTCAGCTGCACTACAATTTTCTTTGCAAATTCGTATTTTGACAAATTACATGGCAATTTTTTTACACTGCAATTATTTTGTGAAACAGAGTTTTACTACTGAATATTCATAAAGCTGTAAGAACACTGCTCACTCATGTACATAAATTACACATCTCCTCCACAATTTTGCCTTTCCCTGAGTTATTATGCTTCTATGAGGACATAGAAAAGAGCTTGCTCTGTACCCCACAGCCCCTGGCAGAAGAAAGAAGCGTGGATGAAACAAGAAATACAAAGAGGGACATCTGAAAGTGCCTCTCAGGAGGCAAAGTGCGTACCTTTGTACCAGAAAAGAAGAGACAGCAGGACAGTTCCCATCTTGAACCGCATCTTTTCCTTCCTCTTTTGGGAATAGCTCCTTAGCGTGCTGCTTGGCTTGCTGGGAAGGCATGAGATTAACTTAAGCATTGCCTAAGCACCTTACTCTCCTCCATTCTCATGATTTTATCAAGCACCATCAAGCCAATCACACAATTATTGCTGTCAAGCTCCATCCTAAAGGATATGTCATGTGTAACAGTTTTTAAGAGGTAAAAAGAACTGAGGTACTGACACTCTGAGTGTGAATCTGATTGTGTATGTAGACATATGTCCAAATAAACAAGGATATACCTACCAGAAACAACGTATATCCCCTACAGAAATGCAGATGTCTAATGCTTATAAAATATATGCAGTATATATCGTCTGTTGTATGTAGTATGGATTCATTATCTTCCACCCCAATTATTTACTTCTACACTATCAATGCCTCTCCTAATAATAGCTGTGTGTAGAAATCTGCCCTGGCCTTACTGCTCTCTCAGTCACCTAACTGCAAGGGGCTGAAAACTGCAATTAGCAGATCAAACAAGAATGGCACATTTCAGTTGTTTACTTGCTGAGCTGTAAAAAATCTCAAATCAAAGAAGTAAACCTCCCTTTACTAACAGTTCTACCTATAGTAGAACCAGTTTACATCAAAGAGAGTTCCATATTTGGTTTTAAAATGACTGAAAGATTCAAGACAACAGACTGCCAGTGATTCCAGTGGATCTTGAGCCCATTTCTCCAACCTCTGTTAATTATGTGCAATTAGCAGTGAATTTTTAATGGAGGTTTTTGAAAGCAATTGCTTCAGAAGCAGCTTGCTTTGTTTCAAAAGATCTTGGATTGCATGCACAGGGAATAGATTAAAGTGCTGCACAGATCGTGTGAGCTGCTGTTGAATTAAACTAGACCTGTCTCTAGTCCTCTGGTCTACATCCATTCAAAAAATTCTGCGCAAACAAGGATGCTGACTTTTCAGAAACAGTTCCCTGGGGCAGGATTCATCTCACCTGCCTTTGGATACCCACAAATTTTGAATGCCCCGTAAATGGGACGTCAGGTACAGCATCCCTCTGCAGTCGCACCTCCAGCACTGATGCATCCTGGCCTCACCAGGGCATGCGACATGGATGGGATGAGTTTCCTGCCAAGTGGGCTCGCTGCTTTGCTTAGCCTCGAGCAGTTTAACCTCCTCAACCCAGCACCTTCCCCATATTAATTTACCCTCAGAGAGAGGGTGGCTTATCACAGGCAGATCCCTGCATGGATACAGCCATCCTGCTTCATGGACCTGGGCTGGCTCACCCCAAACACTGGGAAGCACCAAAACGCATGGCAGGGTGAGCAAGCAGGGCAGCTCATCACAAGTACCAGGAAGGAGGTCGTTTTCCTAAGGGCAGGAGGTTCCTCCTGATTTTTTTCTCAGAGGCCTCACACTCATATGCACCATCCCTCTTGGGGCAGTGAGACTCACCAGAAGGTCCAGCCAGGGGGTGAACAAATGTGAGCCTCATTGAGGGTACCAGGGAAGCCTCTGGGCATTGGCCATGGTGTGGCATCTCACTTCAGGGTCTACACAGTATCCAGGCAAGGCTCTCTCTCCCTATCTCTGCCATCTGATATAAAATGGGCTGTCACAGAGATAGAGAGTTCCAGAGCTGCTGAAGACATTCGGGTATCTATTTCCTCTCTGCATTGATAAGTAGTTGGTATCTAAATCCCATGGGCTTGAAAATCCCAGCTTAAAAATCCCTAAATACCTTCATCCATGTATCTCTTAAAAAACCAGACCAGCGCTTCAGCCTCTCGCCTTATGGTCTCATAAGCACAGGTTACCGGGAGGCAGAGCTGCCCCCCACCAAGAGAATCCACTTACTATATTCTAAAAAAGCAAAACCAAATTCTCCCCCATCGCCCCAAGCAGTTTAAAATCAGCCTGGTTTATAGTCAACTCCACCCTTCAAATAGGTCTTGATTTTGTGTAAGAAATGCAATAGCTCAGGGATCATGTTCAGAAACAGCACAGCTTTTATCAAAGGACATTTCATCCAAAGGGACATCCTCAGAACTGGTGGCTCCCCAATTATAAAATTCCCTCTCACATAAAAAAGGGCAGCGCTTTTTTAAAAATGTGTCTGTAGCATTCAAAAAATCAAATTGATTCACATGAGGAGTAGAAGAGCCTTAAAATTAAAGTCTCTGTATGAATACTATGCAGATCAGACCCTCTGTGTCTAATGGTGTTGACAGTCCTTCATTTTAACAACTGTAAACAGCAAAACTATGTTGCCACTACAGACAACTTTGCTAAATGAATCATGTAGTTAATTCCTAGCAAGCATAAAAATACTCTCAGGTACAGAAGACAGAAAACATTTTAAAGCCAGTACACAATACAGCAACAGCAAGGGCTAAATTTGCTCTTTATAAAAAATAAAAATATAATTTAAAAAAGGATAAAAATTAGCCTGGCATCAATTATGGAACAAAACTGTGGCTGGTACAAATGATCCGAAGTAGGAGAGTTTAGTGACATCCACACTGCTACGTAAAACAGGGCCAGACACTGCCTGGGTAGGTTCACTCTTTTGACCACACGTCTTCTCCAGGTCCAGCTCGTGTCCCATTGGCCTTAAGACATTCTGGTATGTTTTCATGGCCCTCAAATATCTTGGTGTGTTTTTTCCCCCAGATTGTGGGAAATAACACAAAGGCCACCCTACACCATTAAGATGCTTTCAGCCTGTGAAGTTGAAATACAGCTTGCATTTCCAGGGGTGCAAGGTGAAGGCACAGAGGTAGATAAGGGTGCGAAGCCCCTGGGATGGCAGCAGCAAGAACAAAGTTGAGTGGAGGCTGTTTGACACCCTTCCTGGGGATGCTCCCTCGCATGTGTCCTTCACCTGCTGGGTTAGCTGGCCTGAACCACAACTTTGCCAGGAGTTTGTTAAGAATTAAACAGCACGGATGACTGGAGGCCAGTGCTCCAGTTCATGCCTGAACAGATACAGAATCATAGAATCATAGAATGGTTAGGGCTGGAAGGGACCTTCAAAGGTCATCTAGTTCAACCCCCCTGCAAGGAACAGGGATATCTCCAACTAGATCAGGTTGCTCAGGGCCTCGTCCAACCTGGCCTTGAACGTCTCCAGGGATGGAGCATCCACCACCTCTCTGGGCAACCTGTTCCAGTGTTCTACAACTCTCATGGTAAAAAATTTTTTCCTAATATCCAACCTGAATCTACCTCCCTCTATTTTAAAACCATTACCCCTTGTCCTGTCACAACTGGCCCTCCTGAACAGCCTCTCCCCATCTTTCCTGTAGGCCCCCTTGAGGTACTGGAAGACCGCTATAAGGTCACCCCGGAGCCTCCTCTTCTCCAGGCTGAACAGCCCCAACTCTTTCAGCCTGTCCTCATAGGAAAGGTGCTCCAGCCCTCTTATCATCTTCGTGGCCCTCCTCTGGACCCTCTCCAACTGGTCCATGTCCTTCTTATGTTGGGGGCTCCAGAACTGGACGCAGTACTCCAGGTGAGGTCTCACGAGGGCAGAGTAGAGGGGAAGAATCACCTCCCTCGACCTGCTGGCCACGCTCCTCTTGATGCAGCCCAGGATGCGGTTGGCCTTCTGGGCCGCAAGAGCACATTGCCGGCTCATATTGAGCTTCTCGTCCACCAGTACTCCCAAGTCCTTCTCCTCAGGGCTGCTCTCGATCCATTCACCACCCAGTCTGTATTTGTGCCTGGGATTGCCACGACCCAGATGTAGGACCTCGCATTTGGCCTGGTTGAACTTCATGAGGTTGACATGGGCCCACCTCTCCAGCCTGTCGAGGTCCCTCTGGATGGCATCCCTCCCTTCCAGCGTGTCGACAGCACCACACAGCTTGGTGTCATCGGCGAACTTGCTGAGGGTGCACTCCATGCCACTGTCCACGTCACCGACAAAGATGTTGAAGAGGGCCGGGCCCAACACGGACCCCTGAGGGACGGCACTCGTGACCGGTCTCCACTTGGACATCGAGCCATTGACCACTACTCTCTGAGTGCTATATATAGATATAGCTCAGCACAATTTGAGGATCCCCATGCCAGCATCTTATGCAGACCTAACTCCTTCTGCCCACAGCTTTCTCCTGATGAGAAATCAATTTGCTTCCAAGCACGGCAGAGCTGTGAATGCACGAGTTCTCAAAACACTTGCATGGGCACGGAGCCCTCCCTGGCACTTGACCGACCAGCAGCGTGCATGTGTGCCGTCAGAGGTGAAGCAGGAGGCAAAAGCAATTGCGTGTGAGAGAGAAGTGCAACTCCATATAGTGATTTTACGTTTCTCCCAAAGTCAGAGTGCCAGACAACTAAATCAGAGCAGCACGCACAGATTCATGTGTCTGGGAGCTGAACGCACACGATGTGCAATGTCTCAGCACAAATGTGTGACTGGCGCACTTTGGTTTTAGCAGTTAGGGAACGTAAAATACACATTTATACATGTACGTGTGAACCACAGGCGTCTCTCGGAAGCAGGATACTGACATGCTGAGAGACCAAGATCACCAATGCTTTCAGAGCTTGCGTCAAACCATCGGGAGCTGGATCCCCTTGAAATGGATGGAGCTGTGATGGTCTACACATGCTGAAGATCTGGCTTTTGAAATAAAATGTTCTCTCCACAAGTCTTAAATGTGAGTTTAAGTCCTCTTCTGAAAAGGAGCCTAAGTGAAAAAACCACAATGCAAATAGCTACCCAGTGCTGACCAACAGCATCAGGCCCACTCCCGGCAACACATGCACCTGATGGAGCTGCGGCTGTTGTTGGCAGGGTAGGCACCACGGGATCAACATCCCTATTAGATGAGAAGTACCTACCCTGAAGGCTTGCATACTCTACATTAGGAGAAGGCTAGCTGTAGCTGATTGAGCATTGAGCCTGTATCCTTGAAGCAGTCTGTCTGTGGAAGATAGTTTACCCAAGAGGTGGGATACATTGCTTTGGCTTCACCTCCCATGGGCTGCACACAAGCTGCTAAACAAGCCAAGCAGAGGAAAGCCAGACCTGAGTACATCTGTGCCTTCAGGCTGCAGGATACACAGGCCCTTAGTGTCGTTACAGTGCTTAATGTTATGACCTTATCCTGCTAGGTCTCACTATGTGATATGTGCATGCTTTCTACCCAAAAGGGCTTTTGCAACCTGGCCCAGGTATTCCTGCATTGCACTGCAGTCTCTAACTTGAGCTTGTCCATACCCCAGAGTGTTTCCTTAGTATGAGCAAGCACTGACAAAGGTTAATAGTTTTCTTAAGATGATGATGATGATTAAGGTAAGTTTCTTAATAAGACCTTGATTAAGCTTAGTTAAGCCAATTTTTCTCTTTCATCTTTAAGATAGGTAAATCGCACTCTCCTGCTCTGATCCTGCAAAGAGACTTAAGAGCAAACTCCAGCTCAGTGGAGCTAAGGGACTCTCCTCCTCCTCCTGCAGAGATATCTTGGCCCCAGCTCTCGTCAGGGCACCCACGCACAGACAGATGCCATGGCAGCATCCATGCCCAGAGGTTGTCCTTTTCTGAAGGCTTGCATGTGCAAAATGAGACAACACTTCATAATTCAAAAGTTAAACTGCTCCGAGGCAAGCTGAGATGGCTCTTTCTTTCCCAATTAATAGAAACAACAATACACACACTACAGGGGAAAACAAGGATGGAGTTAATCGTGCCTGCTAGCTGTGTGCTGTGAGAAGTGAAAAGTGCTGGCCTTTCCCCAGCTCTCACACACTTCTCCAAACACAGAGGTGAAAGCAACAGTGCTCCAGCCTGCCCCAGTGAGATGTCTCCTTAGGGATGTACCAGGCTGCAGCCTTCACCACTGCCGTGCGGGTGCTCGCACGCCCACGGTCCTGCGTGGAAGAAGGCACAGGCCACTGCTTCTCTGTGCTGCCGCCATGGCTGCCTCTGTTCTCTGCTTAGTTTCCCAGCTGAGGGGCTATAGTGAGGCAGCGATCCCTCGCCCACGCTGGCAGGGAAGGCTCATCTCGCAGGTGGCATTCAGCCCTGCCAAGCACGAAGCTTGAGGCCCTGTGTGCGCCTCACCACAGCAGCCAGCCTGGGCCCAAGCTGCACCCATAGAAGGGGCCCAGAAGAAGGTGCAAAATGTACCCCTAAAGGCCCGTAGATCAGGTAGACATAAAATGAGGGACGACACTCTTTTATTAGGCTTCCAGCTGCCTGCTCCTCCATCCAGGTGACCTGTGGCTCAGCAAGGCCTCGGCGCAGAGGCCTACAGCCCCTGCGCCATCCTGACCCCCCCCTCTGCACCACCAGAGGCATGGGGGCTACTGGCCGCCATAAAATGGCAACTAGAGAGTAGGCTACAGTGAGCAACCAGATTAAAACCTTGTAAATACTGCCCCACAGAGCCGTGCCAGGCGGGTGGGTGGAGAGAGCGCTGGCTGCTTCAGCACCTCAGGGTGCTGGCTCGAGCCCGATCCCATTGGTCTCTCTCTATTTTGGTTGATGTTCTTGCAGGAAACAGAGCTTTTTAGGGGAAAAAAGGAAGTGCTGCAGCAACATGGTCTAAATTATGCTCATAGTCTTAGAAAAATGTGTTATTGCACAGGGCAGTGGAAAGGATCCTGCTGCGGTTTCCTGCTTGAGGGGTCTTTCTGCTTCCCTCGCCACACACCACTGCTCCCTTACTGCAGGCAGGACCTGCACTTTCTTCACGTGCTTGTGAGGTTCCCCGTCTTGAGGGGAAAAAAAAACAAACAGAGGCTCAGGGCTTTAAAGGAAATGATGAAAAACTAAGCATGAAAAAAAGACAAAAAATACTACGTCAGGCGTTGGTTCCACTGGGGCTCGAACCCAGGACCTTCTGCGTGTAAAGCAGACGTGATAACCACTACACTATGGAACCGCCGATGCAAACCAGCCGCGGCGGCGTTACTCCTATGGACGATGCACCCGCGAGCCTCCATTCCCCCGCTTCGTCCACGCGGGGGCGGCGCGCGGAGGGGGGCGGGGAGCGGTGGACGTGGGCGCGCGCGCGCGCGCAGCCCCCGCGCCCACCCCACGCGCGGCCGTTGGGCGCGCGGCAAGCCGTGGGGGGAACCGCTTCTGAGTGAGGGCGGGACGGCTCTCGGCAGCTGCGGCCGCCGGGCTTCTTTTCTTTTTTTTCTTTTTTTTTTTTTTTAAATTGCTGGTTAATTAAAAATGCGGTAATTAAAAATTATCTTGATGCGTTTCCTGCCCCTCGAGATAGCTACAGAGGAGCAGTGAAAGGGGTAAACCACTCTAATAGCTCTAGCGCTATGGGAAAAGCACAGGTAAGGTTTTCGTGCGAGTGCTGCAGGCGTTCCTCTGCGTGTCGGGGCCTTCCAGCCGGAAGCCTGGGTCCCGGGTCTGCCCCACCACACACGGCCCAGAGCGGCAGGTGGTGGGCCTGGGGGGCGAGGGCCCCGGTACGGGCCTTATGCCGCGTGTAGCGGGCACTGCGGGCACTCCCTTCCCCTGCATGTGCTCGCTACACCTTTGCCTTCAGCCTGTGCGCCCCGAACGTCGTTGCCTCCCGCCCCGCTTTGGAAACGGCTGGGAAGCCTTCCTGCGCATCGTTGCCGCTCCTTTGGTTTGCTTGGCTGCTCTGTTTTCCCAGATAAGCGGGAAGCAGAGGTCTCTGGGTCGGTGCGTTACATCTCGGCACCCAACAGGTTGACCAAAGCATGGGAAAAAGGCAGGCTGAGCTCCGTGAGAGGTGCGGCAACACCCCCGCTGCTTCGGGGGAACCTGGCGGCGTGGATTTCGTGTCAGTCAGTCCCAGGAAAGTTCTCCGCTGCCTACTGTGGGGTCTTTCAGCTCACTTTCCAGTGGGTGAGGAAGGTGTGGATGATTTCCGCGGTACAGGAAACAGCGTTTAAAATAGCGTGCGGGGAGAAAGAAGGCAGAACCTTAAGTTTGTCAGTCTCAGCAAAGCCCTTGAGGGACCTGTCGCGTGGTGCCTAATGGATCTGCGAAAACTGTGATTTATCCCTCAGACACAGCATGGGACACGCTAATGAGGGTTTTTAAAATGAGGTGTGAAAGCGACACCGTTTGCTTTCTGAAACCTGCCCGGACAAAGTGGAGGACTCTCCTTTATTAACGACGGGGCAGAGGCCGCGAGAGCGAACTAGTCCCGCCGCACCTCGCCGTGCGGCGCGTAAAGCCCGTGCGCGCCTGCGCGGCAGGGGCGGCAGCGGCAGCGCGCCCCGGGCGGGGCCCGGATGCTCGGAGAGGAGCGGCGGGGCGGGCAGGACCGGGGCGGCTGGCGCGCTCGGAGCGGCGGGGCCGTGCCGTGCCGTGCCGTGCCGTGCCGTGCCGTGCCGTGCCGTGGTTCCGTGGCTGTGGCTGTGGGTGTGGCTGTGGCCGTGGCCGGTTCCCGGTGCGGTGCCGTGTCGCGCCACGTCCCGCCTCGCCGCCAGCAGGGGGCTCCCCGTGCTCGCGCTCCGCGCCTCGCCGCCCAGGACCCCGGGCGCGGCGTTGCGTAGTGCGTGGCTCGTGGATTTCTTGGGGAAAAAAAAATTAAAAAAAATGTTTTGTTATATGTGGATGTAGAATGAGAAGGCCGAAGTGCTTGTGTGTCTTTGCTAAAGGGAAGCTGATAGAGCTGCTCGTACTGTCTGCTCAGCCCACACTCGCGTCCCGCAGTATCCAAGATTACTTAGGTTGTGGGTTCGTGGTGCATCTGCTGAAGAAGATGGCTCTTTGTGAGGGTACAGAGCAGCGCAGCTGTTTCCGTGCAGTTCTGTGCCCGCCTGCGTTAGGTATTCGTTCATTCAGGGACTTTAGTGTCATCTGTAACACCAGACAAAAATTGCCTTGTTCCATCTATTGCGTTTTACCTGGTGTTTTGCACTACTTGCAGTACCTCGGTCCTCGCCGTGCTAAATCCTCACATCCGAAAGGGAGCAGTTTGTAGAAGTACAAATTTAGGCACCTGTACAGTGTTTACAGGACTGTGGTTAAAAGTTACGAACCAAAACTATTATTTGGAATTTAAAAGATAAGGTTGTTGATTTTGAGAAGCAGGTAGTGCCTGGAAGCAGAACAGTGTATTGTTTGTAGCTAAATATCATAGTTGTCTTGACTCTTAATAATATTCTACTGAAGCAGCAGATGATTTATTGTTACAAGATAGAAAATTTTGTCTTTTTGTCATCAGAAGCAATTTCATAAGGATAAGATGAAAATAGAGGTGAAGAAAATTATTTTCATAGACTTTGCTGACTCCCTACCATGTATAGGGTGGCTGCACTTAGTAGTTGTCAGTTCCTAGTCTTTAAAAAACAATACGAACATTTAAAAATCCTTTTACAAACTGCTCATTAGTGTGTGAATTGAATCTGTGTACCCTCCTGATCTTGAGAACCTGATTAACCCAGAGGCATCTTTTGGGAAGAGACAATCTGGTAGGCTTGAGACTTCAGGATGTAGATTTTGCACTGCCTGGGCATCTTACGGTTCACCAGACCAACAAAATGCAGATCAAGCTGTTGTTAGGCAATTCTTGTGCCCATTTCTTTTTCCTCATGTTGTTGTACTAAGATTTGGCAAAATCTGAGTGCTGTATCTAGCTATCATCTCTATAGGCTCTAAGTGGAGGCTGAAGCTAACTTGTGAGTGAGGTAGAGTTGTGCAAATTAAATCATTAGTCATTGCTTCCCAGAATAACCTGCATTCAGCTGATAATTTGGGAGCATTTCCTTTTTAAATAAATTTGTTCTTATTTTACAGAAGGTATCCTGATGCTTTCTGGTTAGTGTTCTGGTCTAGTTTCTTGGCCTTTAGGAGCCTGGAGGCTCTACAGCTGGCTTTCCTTCACATTTCTGATTTTGTGCTCTGTTTGCCAAGGATACTAGTTTTGGTGTCTTTTATTCATCATCTCATCCAGAACTGTGGGTGGAGGTGACATCTCTTTTCCTGTTTACCCAAATTAACCTACTCCTTCTGATTTGTGAGAACACATTTCTGTCATCTCACTGACAGAAACAGAGTTTAAAATTTTTCTGGACATTTATTTATTTATTCATTTCTTCTGTTCTTTTTATTCTTTCTGCTTGTGACTGGACATCCAGGTCTCTCAGACAGGGACTTGTCCCCTGGCTGACACTTGAAAATACTTTGTTCAGTCACATAAAAATCCATTTTTGAGCTTGGTAGAGTAAGAGGAGGGGAACCACGACCAGGACTCAGAAGGAGCGGTTCACTTTGGCTATGATTATCTTCAGTCTTTCTGAAAAATATCGGTTACAGCACTTTGTAGTGGGTGCTTCTAAGAAATAAGCCTGAAGCAGGATTTGAATTATGTATGTGGAATGCCTATATGGAGGTTTGCTCGGGAGGTTAATGCTTCCAAAGTATTTGGAAAACAGAATCTGTGCTGTTACGTCGAGAAAGACTGCTTGTAAAGGGCTATCCCGATTTCTGCACTAGCAACGTAACTGGGTTTTTTCTTGTCATGCTAAACTGCTCAACAACATGTTGTCATAATTTTTTGGCCTACTTTCTGTTGCAGCTGTTGATGCTTGCTAAAACCCTTTTCAGGATCTTAAGTGTGTGTGTGATTCACGACTGCCGAACAAAAAAGTGGTAGTATGTGTGGCCTCTTGGTGGGACTGGTATGTTCTGTTTGCCCTCCGTACAACAGAGAATGGTCTTGTTTGGTACAGCCTGTGTCCTTGGGCTTGAGCGGGAAAGGTTAATTTGGAAAGCACATTTGTGTTTCCTCAAGTTGCATGTTACTGTGATCCCCATAGGTAACTGGAGAGGTGGCTCAGTCCAGCAAGACTGACTCTTTATCAGGTTGCTTGGTCACCTCAGACCACTGAGACACAGGAAGAGCAACTTCCATGAATAAGAAAAGAAAGCATGCAATGGAGGCTGTATGTCCTACAGAACCTAACAGCTAAGGATTTCATCCCTCTCCCATTCATCTTGGATGGAATGTTTGTGATGGATTTGTTGGCTGTTGGAAGAAACTTTATAGCCTCTTTACGCAGAGATCTTGGTAAATGCCAGTATAGATGAATTTATCAAGTACAGTAAATGTTTTATAAATCATGTGTATCCCCAGAGTGCAGTGGAAAGAGCTTATGATGTATTTTTGCTTGCATGCATTTTGGCAGAACAGTGTGATCATACATAAATGATTAGCTACTGTAACTCTGATCAGGGAAAGTGCATCCTGCCAGGAAAACAAACACCAAAACTCTTCTGGGTCATGCAGAATTATTGTGCCTGGTATGTATTCCATTTACTATCTCATCTCACAGGAGAGGAGTGGAAGCTTGTGTCTGGGACTCCAGAATCTCAAAGGGCTAGCTCAGTCAATCAAATCAGTGCATTCACAAACGTGTCACACCGGTTTGACACGTTAAATATCTTTTGCACATTAATAAATGTGTCTGTTCTGTCACAGTAAGGGAGTCGTCTGTCTGTCCCAAGAGATGATTTGATCACTCTGTCCTTCACAGTGTTGTTTGGTGCGTTAGAGCTGTCACCAGACTGATGGCAAAAATTTCCTGAAAATACCACATTACAGTATTAGACCTTTGGGACAGGGGCAGGCGGGTGAAGATCTTCCTTTGTTTGTCTCTGTTCTCAGAAATCTTCTGCTCCCTATCCAGTCCTGATGGGACTGTGTCACAGGGAGAGGCTGCAGAGCAAGGGGCACAGTGGTTCCCATCTTGTGCCCATCCATGTGGAGTGTCCTCCCACCACAGCATCCTTTATAAGCTGTGGTCCTCTTTGGACGCACAGCTCCCCGCACTGACTCCGCAGAAGTGACTTCTGTGTTCTATTCCATCACTTTGTACAGCAGCAAGCAGCCCCTCCCAGCTTTGGAGAGGGGTGGAAGGACAGACTGGGGGTCAAGGTGGTGTATTGGATGAGTGATGCTGAGGACTAGGCCCAAGACTATACTGGTGACACTACAATATCGTGCTTCTACTGACACCTAATATTTTTGAGTGGTTTGATGATGTGCGTGTTGAAAATTGCGGTGTCCCTGTGCTGTTGGTTTATTGCCTGATGCCGGAAGCGGCAGATTCCTCAGGGGCTGTTGTAGCACCAGTGGACAGTGACAAGTCACTGTGGGTGTGACAGCTCTGCCCTTCCCCAGGCGCCTGAGCAGCGACTGAGAGCCCGTGATCAGCACGGCGAGGAGCTAGGTCAGAGGTGCTGTCAGGGGTCAGCGTTTGATTTCAAAGCACGCAGTGCCGTGCTGCAGTGCTGTCAGCTTGTCCAGTCCCTTTCCAGTAGTCGAACGAGGAGCAGATGAGCCGAAACATGAACTGAGTCCACTAAATTCCAGTCACACGTTTATGGGGAGAACACGTGCATGCACATGAAGAAATTAAATGTGCAGGTGTTAGTGTAGTGCTTCTGAGTGCAAAATTAAGAGTGCTTCCTACTTGTCCCATTATCTGGGTACGAGTGAGTGGTTTGGAGAACACCTGTATCACTAGCATGCAGATACAATGCCTCATGGTTAAGTTCAGTATTTTTTTTCCTTAAGGGCTTTCACATCAGATAACCAAATACCTGGACAGCCCTTATGTTTTTTTCCAGTGTGCTAGATCTGCTAAAATGCAAATCATTGCCTCAATATGGCTCAAAGGCCGTTCCTTTTGAAAGAGATCATGTGACTTCAGATGCGAAGCAGATAACTTCAGCCCATCCCTTTCTCTGCCTGAGATTCAGGAGGCATAGTGACAAAACAGCTCTTCAACAGCACACGTACAGCGCAGCTGAAGAGCTGCAGCCATGAACTTTCACTTCAGACTGGACGATGAAAACGACATTTCCCCCTGACGGTTTCCGAAGAGCAGTGCTCAAGAAATTTCCTCTCAGGAAGCTGTATAAATAGGTGGAGAGCAAGTGCATTGCAGCTCCTGAGCTCCAGAGAGAATTGGAGCACCTGTTCTGCAGAGCCGCACCCCTCATTGTGCAGTTCTGCTTCCAAAAAGGGTCTGCTTTCCCTTAAAAAAAAATCTTCTAAAGGTACTCTTACGGAAAAAAACTCGGTGTTGCTGAAGCAGAAAGAAAAAACAGGTAATATCTTTGGGTGGGGTGTGTAGATGTATATATATATAAAAGCTCACTTTTAAAGAACAAATTGACTTCATCCTAATCTGTGGAGGGAATGAAAGATGTTTGTGGGACTATTTATGATTTTACCCTGAGGAGAATCAGTGTGCTTGAAGCTGTAAAGTTTGACCTGGACTGGATCAGTTATCCAGAACTTCTGAGTAGAGATGAGATCAAATAGCTTTGAGACTACTGTGTTTCATGTACTTTCTGTTTTAGGAGAAAGTATTTTTCTGATGCTAACTTCAAACCTTTTTCTGATGCTTAACTTAAACTTTATGAAAACTAATATGAATTTCAGCTGACGCATGAATTTCAGTTTTAAACTGGCTCAGATTTCAACACGTATTTACTATATTCTGGAGCTTTGCTTTTTCACCACTTTCCCCTTTCAAGTAAGGAGAATTAAATGGGATGTCATTAAGACACTGTTCATTAACTGCAGGACTGTGTGATTCCGACTTTCCTTTTCCTCCAGGATAACAAGCTACAACTGTTGTTGACTTCTACGCTCTAGTTGGTCCAGTTTAGTACAACTAACTTTGCTTCAGGATTTTTAGTTTTCTTCTTGCTTCCTAAAGGAATCTCCCCCTGGAGGTGTTTAATGTTTCCGAAAGTGATATGATGGCTTTGCTTATGCTTCAAGGTGATCTGCACCCCATTTGTGCATTTGTATTTGCTATCTTCTTTTTAAAAAACGTGCTCCCCAAAGTCTTGCTGCACAAAAAATGAGGCTGCTTGCTTTGTTTGTTTATTTTGTGTGCAAAAAAGTGCAAATATTTTTTGCAAATGTATCCTTTATTGATTGTAAGTAACTTGAACTGGCTTTCTTCCTTAATTTTTCTACAGATTGTCTTTGGATTTGCATGCAGTTCCTGAACTCAGTGATTGCTTGAACAATCTCTGAATGTTCACACCTTTGCAGCTCTTGTTTTTATTTCTTTTTGCAGTGCATTTTGGTCTCAGGAATATGAGCCCATCATAATGAGCTGGTCTGTCTTCATCCAGCTCTTTAAGGCTTTCCTGGCTTTGCACTATCTTACTATATCCATTCCCTATTGATTTCTGGCCCAAACACTGAGATCCATCAACACGGCCATTGCTAGGAATGATTCCATCAGTTCTGTGTTAAGCTTAGCTCTGCTTCTCTGAGCAGACTGAAGATATTATCTGTAAATAGAAAAGCTTTCTCATTTCTTACTTTGACATACATAATCACTGAAAGCAACTTAATAGAAATGTCAGTTTGTCTCATGGATGTATAATTGCAGAGATCTAAACATATAGTGCTTTGCCTATGTTTGATGTTCTCATATCAGCCCCTTGGCAGACAAAAATTAGCATTGGTGTCAAAATTACAGCTCTTGTGCCATAGCCAGGTCCTCTTTCATCCTCTTAATTGACTATGGCTGCTTCATCCTACTTTCTGAAGAGTCAGTCTTTTAGCTAATGAAATCTTTAACTCATCTCTAGATTCCCATCCTTGACAATCTCAACTCAAGATTTAGTTTCGAAGAGCTGTCCCTCTGCAGGTGCTAACCTGACTGTTGTTGTGATTTAATGTCCAGATTCTCTTCTATATGGTATTTTGCTCTTTCCTGCTTCATTCCCTCAGAAATGCACAGAAGCAAATCCAGTATAGACCCATGTTACAGCATGTTTCTCAGTTCTCTGCAGACCTCATTTCCAAAGGAAAACAACTCTAAAGGAAGTCTGTGAGTCACAGAAAATGAAAAAATTGATAGCAAGAAGACATCAAAGGACAGCCCCTATCATTGGAAATATCCACCCATCCATCCATCTTATCTTTATGAAGAAAACAGTCTTTATCTCATCACCTTTCCAACCACATGTACCTTCTAAGATATGTTGTGGGAAGCGATCGTAACTACCTGTTCACAAATATGGTTGAGAAAGGGGCGAGCAGGGAAAGGAGGCACGTTGCTGGAAATAACCATTGAAACAACCTGTAGGAGAAGTAGCACAATTGTGGAAATCCCATCCCAGCAAAAATAAAGGGAGGACCCTTTCATTCTTTGTTTATCAAAGGTAAGAAACAAATGGAATGAAGGAAGAATAAGAAGTTAAAGCCTAGTAGCTCTTATTTGTATGGCTTCCATATCCCCAGGCTTGACCTGGCTTACACTTGTCTGCCAGTAGCACAGCTCATCTAATTTTAAAAGATAAGATGTGCTTGCAAGGATGGCTCTCTGCCTAAAGGACCTGCAGCCTCATTTCATTAAAAGTCAGCTATAAATCTTTACAAGATTTCCATTATTCTTGAGGCAGCCTGGTCTTTACGTGACTGACAAACTGAAAGCATGATTGATTTTGGGCAGCACCTATTACATCCGGATCAAATGATGCTGATTCATTGTCTCTGTAAATCAGGCTCTCGACAGCTCAGGTTCTGAAACCCAAATTTCTGAGCACTTGCTGCATCATAACCTTCAGTGACTCCTATCCAGAACAAGAGCAGCATGTGCCACTCTGGCTTAGCTTGGTGCATGTCTGTTGGCATGGTTGGAATGACATTTTATTTTGCTTCAGTGGATGTGTATTCAGTGCCTGTCCATTACAAAATTGCCTTTTTGCTGAACTGAGAGAAATGTAGCAATTTCTTGGAGTTATATCTAAATATGGGACAGATCACCAGCGTGTAGAAATTGAATTGCTGCCTGCTTTTTAATGAACATGACAGATTCTCTTTTAAGGGTAAATCAGTGGTATAGTATCCAGAATGCTAACACAGCATTATGTCTCAAATTCTCATCCAGCTACCTTGTATCTCTGAAGCCTTTTTAAATACCTTGGTCAAAGCCCAGCTTTCTATTTCATCAGCCAACATTTGGGGAAATTTTGGAATGGCAAATGATTCTTCACCAGACGTTGCTACATTGCGTAGTGAATAGCTCATAGAAATTACTCTGATGTTTTAAATGCTTGTTTTTCAACCTCATTCACCATGGAATGCCTTCATGGCCTTTGCCTGGTGTTTTTCTATGCCTTTGCCCAGGGAGGCAGGGTTTGGCATGGAGCTTGAACCAACATAAGGGGGAGGGGGGGAAAGGGGAGGGACTTCTTCCTTTGGAGTGGCTCAGTTAGAAGCAATGAAGAGCCCTGGCGTAGGGGAAGCCCTGGCGTAGGGGAAGCCCTGGCGTAGGGGAAGCCCTGGCTCTTTCCACAGTGGCTTGTTCCCCTTGTTCGTGATTTTTTAGTATGACCAGAAGCACTGGAAGTGAATTTGCTGGGCCTGGGTGGAGACCCTGCTTGCTGGAGAGTCTTCAATAGGTGTGGCTGGTCTGGAGTCTAGACATGCAGGTTTGCTGCCAGGGTGGCTCAGTAGCCACCTGAGAAGCCATCAGGAAGTAGTGTAGTAGTTTGAATGTTTGCTGTATCCACTTTAGGATGCAGACACTTGAGACTGAAGGAAATGAGTTCTCCCCTGGGCTAGCTCTTTGGTGGCCAGATTTGGCCTTTTAAAGAAGTTTAATGATAGGATACATTTGTGCAAGTTTTCCTCCAAGCTTTGAGTGTATGTTTCAGGCTTCATTTACTGTGATCATCCTAAAATTTCTGTCCCTATGTCTCTATCTTTTTTATTTCTTTGCTCAAGAAGGTGCTAGAAGTCCATGAATTTAGAGGTAGGTGAAAGGAGAAAAGCTTAAGTTGTTGAAAGTAGGATGCGATAGTGATTCAGATCCCTGTTTCTTGGGTCAGGCCATTGTTTGCTATGGCTTGAGTGGAGTCCTGAGAGGTGTGATGGTTCTCCTCGGGGTCTCTGTTGCTGGACACATGCTGACCTGCCCTTTGATGAAGACAGTCTCACTGCGATAGGACTTAGAATGTGAGCTCTATTTTGCTCTTGGTCCTAGTCTTCAGATCACAGTTCATGTCGTGGATGGCTGTTTTGAGATGGACTGATGAAGACTTGAGATTCTCTAAGAGGGCAAGTGAGGAGATAGTATTCAGAAGGACAACGATTGTTCGGAGAGAAGACAAATTTGAGCTATTAGCAATATCAGTGCTGCATTTGATGCTGTCAAACAATTGACTGGTTCAAAATTAGTATAACATTACTTCTTTGGATTTCATGATAGCTCATTCTGAGGGATGAAAAACAGTCCATTCAGGGGAAAAAACCCCTAAAATCCTTCTTTCCTGGAATTAATACTGACTCAGAAGCTGGCAGACCCAGCTCAAATATAGGATACCCTTGTGTTGTGGGACCCTGAAGATAGTCACACAACTATAAACAGTTGTGCAATATTAATATAATATAATATAGATGTAAAAACTGTAAATAGTCACACAACAATAAATGTATTCTAACTATTGAAATTGAAAATAGGCTGGTTATGCATTTATCTTTTCCTCTTTCTTCTCCTCCTCCTGTTATTTTTACTTCTACTAGTAAAGCCAATGGAAAAGAAGGGTAGTTAAGCATTCATTTTATGCTGATAAATCTCTTCTTTGTTTTAAAACTCAAAATAAAATATCAGTGAAACAAAACAATAAATGCAATAATTCAAATGTCAGACATGCCAGAGTGAAACATATCTCTGGAGACAAGGAGAGAGAGTGGTCAGTGTGATCGTGTAAGAAATCTTTAGCTAAAACAAAGTTTAGTCTCTCTAAGAGCATCAGTGACTTTCTTGTTAGAAATTAACCCATTTTGTATCTCAGGGGAATTGTGTTCATTTGAACTTGTTGATTAGGAAGTGTATTGCGTTAGTGAGTGGTACCAGTTAGTGAAGAGATGAGCAAGTGCCACGAGAAAAACACAAAAGGCCACACTGCAAAACGTATTTTGTTCATTTATTTAATTAAATCAAATCTTTTATTTAGAATGTTTCAGTAGAAATGCCACATAAAATTAGATTTTATTTAAATGAAATATGATAATGAAGCAATATGCTATGGCACTGTCTCTCCTTGTAAATTTGGTGGTGGTGACACTGAGGGATGAAGTGATAAATGAGGTGGTAGGACACCTTTTCAAATGAAGAGAGTGTTAGGAGGGCTGAGGTTTGGGGATTTTTAACAATGGTATCAGATGTGATTTAAAGTCCTTAAAATTCTGCAGTTCCAGTTTTCAAATCACAAGAATAAAAAGTAAAATACCTCTGTAGTCCCTTGTCCCTAGTAGCAAGGCTTTAAATAACTATGCTTCAGATTAAGAAGTCACTGGTGCACTTTAACATTAAGCTAACATGTAAGAAATAAACTGTATTAATTACTGAGTTCATCTGTCTTGAATGCAAGCTGATAGGAATCAGATGTGAAAAAGAAACTGGCATGGTTCATCAGGTCCAGTTTGTGTAGGACATGCTGTACAGTAATTTTTTTATGAGCTTTAGATACTTTAGCTTCTATGTTGTCAAACACTTATCTTTTTTTTTTTCCCTCTCCCTCCCTCCCAAGCCTCTCTCTGTTAGGAGTGCTAGGAAGAGCACAGGACTCCAGAGGGGTATAATCCTCATCACTGAAGGAACAGCACAGGAAATGCATGTAGTGCTAACGGCTGAGAGAAACATGCTTTGTATCAGCAGCAATTAAAACTGGTGGGCAGCATCATTGGAACCATGGGGTGCAGCAGTTCTGTAGCTGACAGAAGGTCAGAGAAAGGTGAGTGCTGCCTTTGTCTTTAGGGCCAGTGGTTGCTCTCTTTGTAACACCAGTCCTATTGTTAAAAAAAACCTGTTCAGAGAAAATTATTTTCTAATTATCTTCTTTTTAAAAGACTGCATAGCTTTTAGATGCTGGCAACATCTAAGGTCAGAAGGCAACTGTAGACCACTTCTAACATCTACAGATTGGATTGGAAAAGATTCACAGTATCTGGGACAGAAGCTAAATTTCTTGTGTCTGTGCTCACTCTGTCACTGGCAAAGCGTATGGGGTAAGGTATTGAGGGAGACCTTTCATGGCCTTTCCCAACACAGAATTCCTGCACAAACTGCTCCAATTTCCCTGCTGCTGAGTGACCCTGACTATGAAACAAGTGTAATAAAGCAGAGCTATTACAATGACTCTCAGAATCAGTTTTCTGCCATACCGAGTGCCTGGCCTGAAATTCTCCCTGACAGTCGCTGGGGCTGTCAGCTGAAAGTCTCCACAGTAACTGATTAAATATTCAATTAAAAAAACTAATGCATCACCCCCTTGCTTTTCATCATACCACACCCTGGTATGAACACACCAGGCTTTGCACAGGCAGGTGGGTTCCAGGATTGGCTCAGACCTTTGTTCAGACCCTTTGTGTTCTCTTTCAAGGTTTGTCATGAAAGCATAATTCACAAGTCTGCCAAGCGCCATGTTATGTAGCTCTGGGCATAGTCTTAGGAGATTATTATGCTGAGTAGCCATGGTTGAAAAGGAAGGCTCTTTTTGGCTACCAAGCCAGGACAGAAGTCACAGGAAACTGGTGGCTAAGAAGCAGGAGCACTTAGTCATGGCTACAGGGATCCAAGCTGGCAGATCTAAGGGTAGCCCTCAGCTTTGCGTACGCTATTTGGCAGTCACAGCAGCATCAGTGCTGTATCACAGCAGGGGAAGCAGAATGGAAACATCTGGAGTCCCAGACCTACCTGTAACTGGGAAGTGGTCCTTCCTCTTTGGGTTTGCATGTTATGCATATATGTGCCTTGCAAGGCCTTGAAGATGAGTTGGGAATATTTCTGAGGGTGCAGAATCTTGGAGTGGGTATGAGAAGCTGTACTGTTTCTCAGTGTACAACCATCAATACACCTTGGTGGGGAGCCAGGCTTTGCTACTCCAAAGCTGGCTTACATCTTTGTGTGCTTGTTTGACAATGTTTTGTCCTCTCCAGTTGCAGGATGGCAGTCTTTCTGCATTTCAGCAGTAGCCAAATGATGCTGAACTGTCATTCTATCTGCAGCCTGAGGCTGTACATCCCTCTAACGTGTTAATAACATGAATTTAACAGGTACTTGCTGGTGTAGAGACCTTCTGCAACTGATAACAATTCCTTTTACAGATGCAGTTTAGCCTAGCATGAAAATCATGTTCTGATTCAGTCCTGAGAATAACAGTGCTGTAATAAGTACAATTAAAAAAAAAAAAAAGACAGGAAATATTCTGTTAGATTTGCAACATTAACCGTAGTGGTTGATATGTATTTGCCTTGTGTGATACCAGTGGAACTGTGCCATGTTAAGTGCTCAGGACCATTAAGCAACCCAGGGGGGCTTTAATGGGAAGTTTAATGGTTCTGATGCTGGAAAACAGTTTCTGTGCTGGTGGCAGAGCTTTGCCCCTTAGGTGCTCTTCTCAACAGAAAAGCTGATGACAGCCTTGCTGTGATGTGTCAGGCTTTTGGGTCTGCAGTGGTGGTGCATTCCAGAAAGGAGAGAAAATAAGAGAGATCTCAGAGCTTATATAGGGTACGAAGGACGTGCTCAGTCATATAAGAATTACATTTCCTTCAGGCAGGAGGATTTTTCTGTGGTATCTGTAGGATGGGAGGGAGTCTTTACAGATTTTTGCGTTGTCTGGACTAGAAAATTTTACCAATTTAATTATATTGTATTTTACCATGCTTATTAATGGTAAAATAAGCAAACAATGTGTAATTATGACACCTGTAAACATTTTTATGAAAAAGCTTCCATAATGTTACACATTTATTGATAGACTCACTTTTCTGTGAAGGTTTTTCTTTACCCGCATAGCTGTCAGTTAAAAAAAAATCAGTCTTACTCAGGGGGTGTCACTTTTCCTAGTCTCAAAATCCCTGGTATTTTTGATCAGCTAAAATAATTGACTAGTGTAAACCGTTGTCCCTTTAGTACAGAGCTTTTCTTTGCTGTTTTGCAGGGGGTGGGGGGGGAGGGGGTGGGGCGGAGAAGAGGGAAGCATTAGTACAGATTATTGGTTGTTATTTCTTGTTTTGTTTTGGTTTTCAATATCAACTGTTCATTTTGGCAACTGTAAGAAAATATAAGCATATTCGTGTTAAGACATTAGTGTTGGTTTTAGTTTCCTCTTTTTTTCTTTTTCATGAATTTGCAGTGCTGTGCAGTGGTGATTGTGTCAAACTCTGGAATTCAAGAGAACATTTCAGTTTTGTTTCCATGCTCCTGATCATCTGTTCATCTGCTCAGATATGAGCTCTAGTTCTTGGGAGTGTCAGGAGATGAGATTGATGTATTCCTTTGGTCCTTGTGCCTTCGATAGAGTTGCCCTGCAGCTGCTTTGACTTGTTCCCCCAAGATCAGAAGCATAAAGACTTTTTCTTCAGTGTCCTATGCAGAGCTATTCAGGGTTGAGTTCCTTTGGAAACTCCTTGAAGTGAGGCATTAGCTGCAGGGCTGGAGGCAAAGACTTGACATTTCTGGCCCTGTCTACTTATTTACTGGTATCGAGAGTACAGGGAAAAAGAGGTAGGGAAAAAGAGGCAAGGAACCAGTCAAGAAAGAATTATGTTCAACTTTAAGTGAATAAGTGTGACATCTCCGAGAGCAGCCTCCTACCTTACTCTGGTTTTTGTTGCCAGGCAAGAATATGGTGGGGCGATGTGGTTGCACTGGGACAGGTGCAGGTTCCAATACCCCTGTCTTCCTCTCACTGTTACACAGTGATGCGTGTAATGCCTCTTGACTGCTCCTGTTAGTGCTCTGTAGGGCCAAGCATGTTAATACAGCGTCCCCTTCTGACTATAATTTGAGCAAAAGACTAGGTTCAAATTTGCCATTATTTCAGCTGCTAGATCTTCAAGACAGTAGCTGCATTTGGTTCTGGTTTTGTATAGCAAATGGTGTCCTCTTCTGGATGATAAATCATACTTACATATGTCCTTAGATATGAAACGTGCATTTATTCCTCTCTAGCTGATCTTAAAAAAACAGTTAACAAGTGACAGAGGAATGCTTTTCTCAAAGTTGGTTGATCTTTCTGGGTAAGCATCCTTAAAGCGCTAGAAAGTCAGAGCTCTGTGAAACAGCTGAAGTTAATGCTGAGCTCATCTGTTCCTCCTTTGGTAGGCAAAACTGCTCTTCCTTACCTTTCCCAAACCCACATACTGCCCATCAGCGGAACACGGCTGACTTCTTACATGGGTATTGTCTTCAGGACAATGAAATGGGGAAGGTTTCTAATAACATAGGCCTGAGCAAGTCAGCTAGTTTGGGATCTGTCCCCAAGACAGAAACAGTAAATGCATCATGTATTCATTATCAGAAAACACTTTTTAAGTCTCACTTTTACAGAGCTTCATCTTAATATCGACAATGGGCTGAATTTGTCATCTGTCTGCAAAATTCTGCAAAGGTAGCATGTGTGTTTTCATTGCAGATTACACTGCATCCATGTGTAATCCATTGCTTTCTGTTTTGACAGTCATTAGAGCTGCTATCCTTATCCAGAATTGGTACCGCTTTACGATGGCCCGGCTAGAGATGAGGCGCCGCTATTCTCTGAGCATCTTTCAGTCAATTGAATATGCTGATGAGCAAGATCAACTACAGGTTGGTAATCTTCAATTCTTCCTGTACAACAGTTGTATTATTCCCAGAGGACTGAAGTTGCACAGACAAAATGAGTATGTGTTTATTTCTACCTACAAAGCTATGTCCTATATAGCAAAACTGCTTCCCCGCCTCACACATAAACTAATGAAGTTGTGTATATACATATATATAAAACTATGTAAGCAGCAGGACACTGTTCTGCCTGTACAATCACATCTAGGTTAGAGGGTGCTGTAGAACAGCTCTGTTCCCCGAGGATTGCAGATCATCCCACTATGGGTGATCTTAACCATGTTCGTGAGGCAAGATACGTGCAACAGAGATAGCAATGTCTCAGTATGTCAGCCCAGGGTTCCTTTAGGGTCAATACAAGGAATCAGGAACTTCTAGGGCTTTGTGTTCATCCTAGCACCGGTGTCTACAGTCAGTTTGGTGTATTGTAGCAGTTTCTTTCTATTGACTACAAAAGAAGTTTGGATGATGGGCAAGATGAATTACACCCAAAAACGTCAGCAGCATTGATATAGAACTGGAACTTTGTATGTATTCATATAGTGTCAATCTGCTAATTCGTAGCAAAGAGGGAAAGGAGTAAGCCATTTTTGTAGTAGGACACAAGTTGTGTCATTATTGTAGGCCGATGCTATGGGAACATGCAGTAGTGCCTTAGAGCCCCCTAAATGGGAAATTGCTAATTACTGAGTAAGGAAAGAGAATGTTAATGCTTGTTGGATCCCCTGAAATGATCAGTGCGTATTTGTTCTTTTCTTTTCCGTATTCAGCTATCCAACTTTTTTACATTCATGCTGGATCACTGTACTCATCCTGATTCGGGTAAGGATAAAAAATCAAAGTAATATGGAGATTTCATTTGAATAACTTGATGTGAGGAAAGTTAGTTTTCAATGTGATATTTACAGCCTATGGCATGTGCAGGGTCTGAGGTTTGATTTCCCAAATACTGTAATAAGAATTTGATCCTGTTAGTGTTGACTGATCAATACCTACGCACTGAGTCAGAACGTAAGACAGGACAGATACCTGTTGTCCTTGTAGGAATACTCAGAGGTGCTCAGAGTGCTTTCTTATGCATTACTGCCCTTAAGCTGTTCTCACTGCAGTCTTACTGACTCCAATTTTCACAGCTTTCTATGCATGTTTTCTTAAACTCTGAGATGTGATTATCCAGAAGGAATGTGTCTAGTTGGTTTAGGGCAGGTGGGATCAAAGAAGTTGCATTCAAAAAGGTTGCTCTTCTTCTTTTTCTCTCCCCCATCCCCAAAGCAGTTCTGGACCACTTTTTAATATTCTTTGTTCTAGATTTCACTGCAACACATGTATCAGTATGTGAATGATTAAAAATTAAATACATTTAAACTGCTGAAGATAAACCTTCAGAAACAATCTCAATTAAAGCTCAGTTATTCAAATAATAACCTTTAATTTTTAAAATATTTTGGGATCCTTGGACAAAACTTACTTTTGAGGTCAAGCTCAACAGAAGGACAGATTTAAAGTGACTTCCTAAATCCAGAAAACACACGACTTCCCTGAACAAATTGAACAAATTGAGAATGGATCTAATCCCAGTGGAGTTAAAAAGGAGGCTGTCCTCTTCTTATTGCATTAGAAGAGAACGTCCTTTCTCTTTCATCTGATCCAGCCACAGGTTATTCCAATTAAAATTTGCACAAGACACTTTGATAACAGGATAAAACCACCATCAAAGCCATAAATGGTTTAGTGTTCTAATGACAACCATTAGAAATGGCATTTTTTCTCTCCTAAATACTTTAGAAGGCCTAATGCTTTCTGTGCTCTGCAGAAAAGGAAATTATGTTTGAACTTTGCTCCAAAGCCAAGGCAGATGATACAATAGTACTTCCTTTGATTTTTTTCCATTACCACTGTATTCTGAAAAAAAATGTGCTTTAGTCATGTAACTTCTTGGGAAGGAATTGGCAAACTCAAAGAAAATTAGACACTGCTCACTTCATCTACTTCTGCATGCTGATAGTGCACTGCAGTTCAGCTTTTCCACCTGAGTGGGAAAGAAAATAGTAGGGCTAGGTCTGAGATTTGGAAAAATAGTATTAATCTCTATTTTCATTATAATATTAAAAGAGAGATTTACAGCTGCTCATTGTAGATACGATTTGTCTACCTTTGTTAACTAAGTCTGTTGATAGAAGGAACAAAGATGAGTGAGGTGCCTCGGGTGACTTGCTAGGGGTCAGGACGTGGCTGGCTACAGGGCACACTGCTACATGCATAGACTGTTCATGGGTAGGTGGAGATGCAGGCCCACCTGTGCACAGGGAGGGACGGAGGGAGGGTCCTGTGGGCTGTTCCTCATCACCACAGTACGGGTGACCTGATTCATAGTCTTGCAGATATTGGGAATTGTAGATGTGATTAAGGCTGAAACACACAATAAAGTGTTATGTTTATGGTAAAACTCCCCTTTGTCTTGCTTCTTAAAACTTACATCTTTTAGGACTGACGTTTTTAAGGCTTGATAACTGCTGCAAAGCCTTTATTTTTGCCTTGATTTGTTATTTCACCCTTTCTAACACCCTGTGTTACAGATACCAGAACCCAAAAAGAAACAAAGATTCCATAAGATATGTGTTTAATAGAGAGGTGGCCCAGGCCACCTATACGAAGGAATTGACTTAGGGTTTTTTTGAGAAAAATTTGTCTTGTGTGGCTTGTGGTTATGTTGCTATGTGCATTCTTTACTTCAAGCTCTTGTTTACTTGCCCCTCTAATTGACCTTTGTGGCACCCATGCTACATCCACTGATTTAAGCAAAATCAGTGCTGAATAGAGGGATTCTTAATGAACTGCTTCCATTTCTGCCGAATCATGGTCCCAAGATGTGAGACACAGTGAGTCTAAACATAACAAGCAGAGAGGCTTCAAATTGGCTTTGCTATTCCCAAGCATTTTCTAAACCCCACGATTCTCTGGCTTTTTTTCATCAGTGTATGATCACTTAAATTAGAGTGATAGCATATGGTTCAAAAGCCCTCTCCAAGAAGAGAGTATATAATATTCTTGCCAGAGAATAGGTTGCCTGTTCTTCTCAGTATGTGATGAGAAAGCTACCTGAGGATTTTGTGATCTGTGTTTTTCCTTATGTTATAAACCACGGAGTCTCCGTTATTTCTCTTCTCACTTTCCTCTTTTTAATCTGCTGTTTCCCAAAGAAAGAAAGCAGCCACCATCTCATTAACACAGTGGTGCTTTCGGTGTGATTGTTTATCTGTTGTACTCTGAAGCTTTTGTCATCCTCTCATCCTGCTTAAGATGTCAGTGCAGTTTAAATTGTGGTTGGAATATTATATAGCTGTGTGTCTTGTTCTGCTTCTAATCAGAGGCTATTTTCCAAGGATTTGTGGGAGGTAAAAATTAAAATCTTTTCCACCATATACACTTTTCACCTTCCCTCCCTCCAAAGTCTGCATACATACTCAGCTTTTCAATGGAAAGATTTCTGGTCAGAGAAAGCTAGAAGCTGCTTTTCCAGCAAAAGGTGACCCATTTACTCACTCTTTTGTGGACGCATTGAAGGTGAGAAGGCTGCAGACAAGTCCTAGGCAAAGTGGTGGGACTGGGAGTCCAAGTTCCCCCTGGCTGTGCCTCTCAAGGTCACCAAGGCAGGAGTCACACCTCCTGGAGCCTTCCTTGAAAAGAGAACCAAAAAAAAGTGTGGTTTCCTGCAGTTTCACTGCCCCTGATGCCTCCCTTACAGCACTAATGCCCTTCCAAGACTTTTTGCATAGAGTGATTCTTGGAGTGGGACACAAATCACAGCTGCTTGCAGCTTACAGCACCAAGAACAGAGTGAAAAAATAAATGTTTGGAGTGTTATAGAAATCTTCATACTCTGAGTGGGCTCAAGATCCATCTGGCTTTGACTTGATGGCCTGGGGTCAGTGTCTGGCAGATGAAAGAGCACTCCTCAGGAGTCAGAGATGTTTTCAGATTCCCCAGTGGTTACTCTGAAGGTGCACGGATGGTGGCAGAACAGAGAGCTTATTTCAGAGCTGCGGAAGTAGCTGGTTCAATCATGCTGATAGCAAGTACATCCTTGGCAGCGGCATCTTTAACAGATACTGGCAGAGGGTATTTCCTTCTGTCCTAAGATGGGTGTCTGAACTAGGCACATTGAGAGATTTCATCCCTGTCTTTCAATATCGACTGAAAGACCATTGACTGCTTCAACTAGAAGATGACTAAAATAAGAAGGGCGCCGAATCCTTCAGAATTAGTCCTGCAAGGGTCTTGTGGTGAGCTGGGACACTCATCAGCCAGCGTGCTAATCCCCAGGCTGCATTAGGGCATCCATTACTAACTTCTCTGACAGCTGAAAGACTGCCTGAGGAGACACAAGCACACTCTAAGGCTAATGACCATGGCCAGCTTTTGATGACTCATCCAGAAGTGGAAAATGGAGTGTACTTTGCAGAGATATGCCCTACAGGGAAGGAGATTGGGTTTCTCTACCTGGGCATAGGCCAAAAAGGAAGCAAGCCTCTGAGGAAGGTAGGTTCATGTTCAGAGGTAAAGGGAAGGGTAGCCTGCTGTGTGCAGGAAGGGAGGGCTGCAGTAGGAGCAGGGATGGCCACGTGTCTGCCTGGCTTAAAATGCCGAGAAGACGGCTGACTCTGAAGGAGTCACAGAATCACAGAATCACAGAATGTTAGGGATTGGAAGGGACCTCAAAAGATTATCTAGTCCAATCCCTCTGCTGGAGCAGGACCACCTAGATCAGATCACACAAGAACGCATCCAGGCGGGTTTTGAACATCTCCAGAGAAGGAGACTCCACAACCTCTCTGGGAAGCCTGTTCCAGTGTTCTGTTATCCTTACTGGGAAGAAGTTCTTCCTCATGTTTAAGCGGAACCTCCTATGTTCCAGCTTATATCCATTTCCCCTTGTCCTGTCATTGGATGCCACTGAGAAGAGCCTGGCTCCATCCTCATGACAGTCACCCTTTACATATTTATAAACATTAATGAGGTCCCCCCTCAGTCTCTTCTTCTCCAAGCTAAAGAGACCCAGCTCCCTCAGCCTTTCCTCATAAAGGAGATGCTCCACACCCTTAATCATCTTTGTGGCCCTGTGCTGGGCTCTCTCAAGCAGTTCCTTGTCCTTCTTGAACTGAGGGGCCCAGAACTGGACACAATATTCCGGATGCGGCCTCACCAGGGCAGAGTAGAGGAGGAGGAGAACCTCTCTTGACCTACTAACCGCACCCCTTCTAATACACCCCAGGATGCCATTGGCCTTCTTGGCCACAAGGGCACATTGCTGGCTCATGGTCATCCTGCTGTCCACCAGGACCCCCAGGTCCCTTTCCCCTGTGCTGTTCCCCAACAGTTCAGTCCCCAGCTGGTACTGGTACATGGGGTTGTTCTTACCCAAATGCAAGACTCTACACTTGCCCTTGTATTTCATAAATTTCTCCCCGCCCAAATCTCCAGCCTGTCCAGGTCTCTCTGAATGGCAGCACAGCCTTCAGGAGACCCTCTGGCCAGAACCGGCAAGCAATGAGGAATTTAGGTGGTCTGAGGAACTGGCTCCGTGACATGCAGCCACCCACTTCCTGAGAGGTGGGGCATAGAGGGAGATGCTGTACAGAGACCTGTTGCTAGAGCTGGGATGAGACTTGGTGCAGATGTTCTGGGCTGATCAGTATGTGGGAACCAGCAGTTTCAGTCCATGGGTGATGTTCTGGCATCCAGCCAGACAAAGCTGTAACTGTGGTGGAAGACTGCAAATCAGACTGCACTTGGTGGAAATGGTGAACTCTGAGCACCTTGCTGTTACTTGATGCCTTAATCCATTTACATGGCTGTACACTGAATGTGCTAATCAGCTCGCAGAGAAGAACTGATAAAAAAAGGAGGGTTTGTAATCCAGAGCTCATAAAGGGTGTATTTTTATTTACTTATTTCTTTAATATGGATTTTATCCAGATATGAATCGCATAATTTATGAGGCCACATGCTGATTTTGGCTGCTGTGAGTTTTGAGTCACAGGCATGGGTATTCCTCCAGCAATAAATAATACATTTTTATTTCCAGTTGCATCTAATCAAGGTTACAGAAAACTTACCTGTAGCCCAGAAAAAAGTGTTTACAACAATCATCTCACAAGAGCAACTCTGCAACAGCAGCTGCCAGAACACTGTCCTCTAGGGTCTGGTTCTCTCTTTTAGTATATTATATGATGAAGACAATCTGCAAGAAGAAAACGTGTAAACCTAGTGTTCAGTCAGTTACATTTCAAAGGTATGTCAAGAAAATATTGGATTGAAGCAATTAGCAATGTTCTTGCTTTCTCTGTGTACCAGGAAAATTAGAAGCTATGCTCTATTTTTACTGCTGTGTTTTTCTTTATTTCATCCAGTGGTTTTATGGCAGCCAACCAAAAGCTGACATTGTCTCCTAGTTGTATCAAAAAGGAGTGCTTTGCAATCCACAGTGAATAAATAGGATTTTGTTGATGACTTTTTAAATAATCACTGACCTGCTGGCATTTAGCCTAAAAATTTCACATAGAAAATAAAAGCAATAAAAGTGAATCTGTAAAACCTGCATTAAAAGTGTAATATAGGACTTCAAACAGATGATGATCATTGAATGATCAGTCATGACTTTTAATCTTCTTGCTTTGTGGGGGAAAGAGAAGAAGGTGTGTAACAGGTTATGTTTCTCATTACCTGTGAGAGCAGATTGCTCCACAACTTCAGTGCATCCTCACCACAGTTACTGGCTGTTGGGACAGGGGTTTTGCCTGTTTTTTAATTTGGTTGGGGTTTGCTTGTTGGGTTTTTTTTGTTTGTTTGTTTCGTTTTAGTACTGTGAAACAATGTGGGGAGACCTGAAGCTCTTCCACTATACAAGGCAGGAGTTAGCCACTGTAATCCTGCAACGAGTAGAGCATCAGTTACATTCAACTGTTTCTGGTCATGCTGTTGTGGCCCTATGGGGGACTGATGGAGTTTTTACACTGTTGGTTTTCTTCCCTCTTGTTCCAGTTTCTCACATTTTCACCAGCCCTGGTGTTTCTCAGGTGGTGGATGAAGGCGTATGTTTAACAGAATTTGAGAAGAAGATTGATGTTCCAGACTCCTATTATGGACCACGACTCTCATTCCCCCTTACTGTTGAAGATGCCAATGCTCTTCTTCATGCTTTCAGGAATGAACAGGTAGGTTGCAACTAGTTTGATTTCTGTTTACTTATTTTACATCTCTGTCAAGTTGTAGCTCCGCAATCAGTTGAATCCAGTGTAAGGCTAAACTGGTGCCCGAGGAGATATTTCTCCCTTCTTTTTCAACTCATTACCCTTTCCTGCTAGCCCTGTGTGATCATACAGGTGCATGGTGAGCTGTCTTGGGAAACTGATCTGGCTGGAAGCTAACACAACAAAATCCAAAGCAGTCAGTTCTCAGCCAGACTAGTTTCCAGGTTTAATTCACTACTTGGCTGCATGACCACTAGACACAGCACTAGGGAGAGAGCAGGGACTAGTGGGGACCTCTTCTAACATTGAGATTACAGTGATCATGAAATGGGAACTGTTAGCAGCTGCAAGGCAGGAATTATCAGTGAGGGTGCAGGACTGGGGAATGTGTCGTAAACTAACCTAGAAACTAATTATCATCTTTTTCTGGTTTAAAAGTGCTCCTTGTGTGGTCCTCTTTTTTTTTTTTTCTTTTCTTCCCCCTTCACTCCATAGTTTTTAGAGGAATTGAGGTGCAAGGGTTAATCCCCTCTTTCCAATATGCAACACTCCACCATAACAGAAGAGTGAATACAGAGCATTGCTAATGTGGCAGAAGGGGCGATAGCACAAGTCTCAGGAGGTTGCTGCCTGCGGCTGCCAAGGCGCTGAGAAACTGTTGCTGATTCTCTGTCTGTGTTCTTGAGCAAGCCCCTTTGCTGCCATCTTGCAAGATGAGGGTGGGGCAGGGAGGCACTACGCGGCCCGGCTTTGTTTGAACTTGTGATCATTTGTGCTTAACAATATGCTGTATATAAAGGATAAGGGTCTAGCTTGCTTTTCAATTTACTAAATAACAATGTGGTTTTTTTTTTCTGTAGTTTTCTGTGGAGGCTAATCTTAAAAGTAGCAAAATGTAAAGCACATGATAAATAAGCCCACTCAGACTGACCTTACTGTCAGCTCTCTTCTCTTACTATGGTTTTATTAAGAAAATGATTATGTGTAATTGGCCTTTTTTGTTTGCTTTAAAAACATGAATCTTGAAAAGTCAGTCTGTAGCTCATCTATCTTTTCTACTAAACTTCCTCAGAGTTGTGTTTGATTTAAAAGCCTTAAAAATCACTCACTGACAAAATTATCATAAAAAACATTAGCAGAGAAGACCAGAAGCTTCAATGTTGTGTTCTCGTAACATCTTCACAGTGAACAGAAAGGTAACTCTTAACAAGGCATCCCTTGCTGGAGTTTCCCTCTCATTATTTTTGCGATTTGCTGAAATATCATTTATGGCCTTTGGGGTTTTTTTGGTTGGTTTGTGGTTATTAGTTTTTTTTTTACTCACAGCTAGAACTACATCCTTTTTTTTTCCCCAGTTACTTTGAACAGATGACCTTATGCAATGATTCTGAGTGCTGTATTGCTCAGTCTCTTAGCCTTTCTGCAGAAAGTAGTACACTGTTTCTGTAGAAACAGTACACTAGAAATCAAATGGGAAAATATGTAAAGCAAGTTCATTAAGGGCTCTATGTCCATTCACCAGGAAGCAAGTGCAAAGCTATGAGCACTCCTAATTTCCAACACTGAACCATACAGCCTGTAATCATGTCTGGAAGTCTGTAGTATAAATAATCCTGAACCATACAGCCTGTAATCATGTCTGGAAGTCTGTAGTATAAATAATCTTGGTAATACATGTCTGATATTAATAAAGCAGACAGACATACTGCTACTTCTAATAAGTCTCCCTTTTCTCCCTGCATTTTTTTCTCACAGGTGCTTCATGCCCGCTATGTATTGCAGCTACTATGTGAAACCAGGAAGGTTCTCAAAGAGATGCCAAATATCACTCACCTTTCAACTTCCTACTCCAAGGAGATAACTGTCTGTGGTAAGGTGCTTGAGAAGGTAACCACTTTGGGCTACAGGTTGATATTCTAAGTGGTTAGAGAATGATACCAACATTTCTGAATGTTGCCATTGCAAGAAAGTTCTCGATGCTTTTTTTTTCTCCTTCTTCTTTTTCCCCCAAATACATAAATTGAAACAAACAAAAAAATATAAGGTTCCTGAGTCACACTAAGTATATTTTAAGAAAGTCCCTCACCTCCTCTTCCCTTTTCTCATTAAACATTTCTGAATGAGTCAGTATTAATTCAGCTAACACTGCAGTGTAGCTTAAATATTCCTGCACTTCCGTCTCTAAAATGCCACCGAGTATTTTGATCGTGAGCTGCAAGTCTCACCGCTTTCTCCTCTTACTGAGAAAAAGACTTTGCCATCATAATTTACTCAGTAATGATTTTAATGAGGGCTTAATAGGGGTGGCAAGCAAGACCTTTCATTGTATGCTGTGCAGCACACATTGACAGCATGACTATCTAGAATAAATTGAAATTATAATAAAACCTCGTTTCTAAAGAGACCCAAGAGGATGGATCAGTCTTTATACAACCAACAAATTAGTCTCACAGACGGAGGTGATGTGTCAGAAGGTAAAGAACTAAGAGCTCGTTGCCCGTCTATTTTGTTGTGCTTTTGTAAATTATGGATAAAGGGATGCAGTATCCTGACTTGCCACAGAACGCAGCAGCTGCAAAACAGAACAGTAATGGTGACATTAACTCTTGACAGCTGGCAGTGTGTGCTGTTTGTAATAGTAAAGTGGTATGAGGGAGAGTACTATAACGCATGCAAAACAAATAATGTTTTTTAAGATGTGGTTATGCACCTACTTTGACTGCCAGGAAAGGGTTTGTTTAAATGAGGTTTTGTATAACCAAGAATTTATTAATCAAACCAACAAAACCTCTCTCCAAACCAAGAAAGCATGGATTCATACTTGTTTGCTACACAGCATGTTCTTACTAAGCAAAACTTACCTCCTCACATTTGTATTGCATTTGCAGTATGTAAGCAACATCTAAAGGGTTCCCCTTCCTGCCATTGAAACTAATAGCTTTTGTAACCAGCAGGATCCTCTGCAGAAGATGAAAGACCAAGTTTTAGACATAATTGGTCCAAAATGTTGATCTCCTTAAAATAAGGTGTTCCTTTCCCCATTTTATTTTAATTTCAAATTAGTAATGCAGATTAAATATGCACCTGAAATGTTTGCATCCACATATGTGATGAAAATCTATCATAGATTGAGGGACTCCTTAGAATGAGTTCAGCAGGCTCATAATTAATAAAAAGTGGCACAGAAAACACATAGACAGGGTAAAAATGTGACATCTCTCCTTTCCTACTTATTAGTGGTGAAAGCATATTATCACAAGAGAGGTTTTGAAAGCATTCTGTGGCTTTGTGGTAGTGAGTCAGACATGAGAAGTTTTGTTCTCTGTGCATGAAATTCAGTCATATGCAGAGGGGAGCTATGTTGCACTGATCCTTTGTGGTGGGGTGAAATCCTCCTGACTGTTCCAAAATAAGCCTCTTGGAAAGGGCCATATCTGTCACTCCTGTGGCCCTAGCGCTGACGCATACAAGCATGGACAGTTCTTGACACTCTCCATCAAATCCTGCCTGTAGTAGTCAAAACCCTGCCCGAATCAGACAGATGTTCAATTGTGCTGTGTATAGTGGGCTACTTAGTAAATTTAAACCTGTTAGTGTGTGGAAGTCTATCATATTTCTAAATGTCTTTAGTGACATTTTCTGTTTTTCAGGTTCATAATATGTTTATTCATCTTACTCCCATTTCCCTGAGTGAACTTTTGGCTGTGACTGGTCTGATCTTCAGATCCGACTGGAAAGACAAAAACTTTATGCAAGACAATTGTGTACTCCTTTAAGTATTTAATTACCAGATTTTACTGGCAGCTTCAGCATGTACCTTAAAATGAAGCTAATCCTAATACAAGGCAAATTACTAAGGAAAACATGGGGACAAACCTGTTAGGCCTAACTAATTCCAGTTTTATAATTCCAGTTTTTCCCTCCTCTGTCAGAAAATTAAAAAAAAAAAGAAGAAAATAATGTTTTTGGGTTTTTTGTAGGAGATTTGCATGGAAACCTAGATGATCTTCTGCTGATATTCTATAAGGTAAGTAGGCAGTCTGTGATGTAATACTTTCACTTCATGACTTGTTGTTAAGACATATATTCACGTCTGATAGATTTATCACTGTTAGAACTGTACATGCGGTGTGCATGAGCCAGACACACAAATCCTGAAACAGTTTGGATGGTGTCTTTGTGTAGCTTTTCCTTCTCCATATCCTCCTGCTCATTGTGAAGGAGGAGATCCAGGAGATCTTTCTTTTCCTAAATGTTGAACTGGAGCATGAACCAAAACTTGAAAGGGTTCCTCGCAATGTCTCCAAAGTCCTGCTACTGTTTCATATTCCATATTGACTTAAGTCTTCTAAAATCAGGGGATAACTTAGTTCCTGATGTAACAGGATGGATGTTACACCATGGATAATTTTGTCCCTCCAGAATACATGCAGAAGCTTTCATTTAGGCCTTCCATTGATATCTGCAAAGTAGTTTTTATTATTATTTGTTTACAGGAAACAAAAAAGAGTCTATCTGTTTAAAAGCTTTTTAAGTCTTGGAAGCTATCACGTAGTCTGCACAAAATGGAAGTACCTTGGCCACCCTTTATATATCCTTGAACAACTGCTCACTTTTTAATGTTAAGAAAGCATAGCTCTGTTTTATTGATGTGAAAAAAAATTAAGCTCCAGACTATCTTTCCCACAATTGTATATTTAACTGAAGATGCAAGAAATTTCCTATATTTAGTTTCACATTTATCTTTAGCATGAATCACCACCTTTCATTTAGCAGATACTCTCTTTGATTTGAACTTTCTGGGGGAAAGAGTTTGTGTCTGATCCTTACACATTCATCTGCACTGAATGGAGGCTGAAGTGATCTAAACCAGGTGTTTAAATGACCTAATTCCCTCCTGCTTCCAACTTTGTTACACTTTATCTGACACTTGTTGAATGGAAACTTGGTTGTTTTGCCCAAGTGCATACCTGATGCCTGTTGAAGTATAATCAGACCTTTTTACAGAGTTCTGCTTTTATTAATCAGTCAATTATGTTTAGCTGATCCTTGGCTTGCCGTCTTTTAGCTGTTATTTTAATTAGACAGTCCTCCTTTTTGAAACTGAAATAAGGGTATGATACAATTGGTTTCATACACAGGACCTAGAATAGGGAAAAAGAACTGTTTTCAAGATAAACGCTTAGATATAGTTTTATTTACAATTGCAATCAGCCTGAATTTTACTCGTTTAGAGTAAACAGATGATGATTCTTATCCCCTCTCTGATGGATGTTACAAAGAGAAAAACAAAAAACTAAGCAAGAACTAAATCGTGACTTCAGTAATTTCAGAGCCAAAACTCCCACTGACTTCAGGCACTAGAGTTTACCCTGAGTCATTCTCTGTTAAGCTTATAGGGGAGTCCTTCCACCAAATCAAGTGAAGTGGGCAAATACTTTGTTATTTCAAAGTGGTCGAGAAAATAGAGAGCACATGATAGAGCTGCTTAGTTATTTAGAAGCAAATTAAATGACGCAGTGTTTTCTGTCCCCTCTGAGCAGTTTATTCAGCTGAGCAGCGAACCCAGTCAGCCGCTGGGATCCATTTTTTTTTCTGCCTCTGTTTGGGAAGGGATTTCTTCATCCAAGTTGGTATGAACCACCCATAACCTTAAACAAGAGGGTACAATCCTAAACAATGCCATGAAGCGTGTAGTGATGTCAGGTCTGCGCAGCGCTGTGCAGAGCTGAAGTGGCTGCTGAAGCACTTAGGAGGCCTGCATGCAGACCGGGTGCCTTGAGCACAGAGCTTTGTCCAGGGAACTTTCATCACATCACTTCTACAAACTGCCAGCAGCAAACACACAGGAGCTGGTAATCTACAGCTTATCAATACAGTGCTGGTTGTAATAGTGCGTCTAGTTCTTAAAGCTGGTTTGGGTGAGGCTAAGATAATTACTTCTTTCTCAATAGCTAGTTTGTAAAGTTCATTCAGTCCCTGCATTAATCTCCGTTAAATTACAGCATTTCCTGAAATTCCTTGAAACCCTTGAATTTTAAATTATGTATTGCTAGGTTAGATTGTTAAATGAATGCTATGGATAGAAATAGCCTGAAGCTGTAGAAAATGCAAACAACAAACGGAAGTTAATTAATCACTAACCCAGCAGATACAGTAATGATGCCTAGCAGCGAGTTGCTAATTATTAGAGGGCCTCGTTCGCCTCTTTGACGTGTCGGAGGCTGCAACAACCTTTAATTTAGTTTTGCTCTTGCTGTTGGTCGAAATGACAGAAAAGGAAATAAAAACTTCTGCATGAGTGTGGAACAAAACTAAAACGTCATTGAAGTTGGAAGTCCAAAACAAACTCTCATTTAAAACTAAGAGTTGTGGGTAAGCATTTCCAAAAGAAGAATGGTGGAGTTTGGAGAGTGCTTCAGTAGATCTGTCTTTCCATGAGGACTGCAGTTACAGAACAGCTGTGTGTATACTGACAGTCTGCTGGTGATTCACATGCTGATCAGTTTTAAGGCAAAGCTTCTATTAATTCATCTTTCCAGGAGCTGCTGCTGAGTCTCTCCTGTCTGTTCCACTCCTGAAATCCATCCTTCTTTTTTAAAACCACTACAACCCACTGCATTAGCAAAGTCTCATAAATTACCACTCTGGTGAGCATAGAGCAACCACATGCCTCTTCTAAGTTAATTTGGAGAGAGCTGGGGAGAGGCTATGGCAAAAATCAAGCAAGCTGTATTTACATCAGTCAGGAATCGAGAGACGAGGATTCACTACTGCATCCTGACATAACAGCATGAAACACTGATTGGGACAAAAAGGAGATTTCCTAATGCATTCAGATTAAATGTTTAATTGAGTCTTTGTCCAAATCGTGCATCCTGCAAAAAACCTACTAAGGCAGTACACCAGGGAATGCCATAGGAACATAGGAAGTGCGGGGGACTGATGCAATAGCTATATTTGGGAAGTTGGGTATCTTGCAGTGCTGCCAAACCTGTTAAGAGTGAGTTCCACAGTCGTAGTGTGATTATTATTTCGTAATTCCTGTGCATGCTGATTGTGAAAACAGAGGTTTCCTTTTTCTGGCAAGTCAAAATTGAAATGATATTGCTTATGATTGGAAATGATGAAGCTACACATAATTGCTGCTGTAGTTTCTGTAAGCTGATGATACCCATTAACATGTTGATAACTAATCTAATGAAACACACCATCAGTTCACAATACTAGCTTTTGGTAAGTCGCCATTCATAATAAAGCATTGCTCTATATCTTCGGAAAAAATAAGGTAAGAAATACCTGTATGTATAGGCTCTCAGGTTTGTGAGCATTCAAGTATATCTTTGCCCTGGGCAGGGGCAAAGTGCAATGTGAGTAAAATTCAGGTAGTGCTTTCAGGATTAAAGCAACTGGAATTTAGGTTCTTCAGAGTTCTGTATTAAGATTTGATGTCCTCAGAACTGCAGTCTTTCTCAGAAGTTTTAGAAGCATTCACTGCAAAAAATGTAAGTACAGGAAATCCATTTTCTTACTGTGTAAGGAAACCTAAGAATTTTCAGACTTGTGTCAGAAGATCATTTTTCATGGATTTCTTGTCTTCCATTCAAAATGAATGACTCCTTCTTATTTGCAAGTGCATAACTTTCTGGCAGCAGTTGCATTAACGGAAAAGTATATTTTATTAGAAGAATAATGTTCCTATCAGTCCCTTTCAATTTAATTTAATAGGTAGAGGAAAGGATTAGTGGTGGCATCATAAGAACAGCCAGAGAGGTCATCTTTTCTCTGATGGCTCATACTGGTTGTCTGATACAGCGATTTTTGCTCTAAGTGGTGGAAATAAAGAAATGCTGCATTTTAGATCTCTATATTGTGCAGGGTTTTTTTCACATTTTCTAGCAATGTGTTCTCATTTGAAATGCTGTTTCCTTTATTACAGTAGCATAAAAGAGTCTCTAAATGTCCTTGGCTTTGCTTCCTTCTGCAGAATGGTCTGCCTTCAGAACAAAACCGTTACGTCTTTAACGGTGATTTTGTTGACAGAGGGAAAAATTCTATGGAAATACTTATAATCCTGTTTGCATTTCTTCTTATCTACCCCAATGATTTACACTTGAATAGAGGAAACCATGAAGACTACATCATGAACCTGAGGTAGGTTTTAGGAGGGTGGGGGGAGGGACTATCTGGCCTTTCACTAGAAATGTTGGAGCTTTTGAATGCTACTTTAGCCGCTGTCACACTCTAAAACAGAAATAATGTTTTATTAGGTATTCAGGTGGGGCTCTGCATCTTCCAGCTGTGTGACGGGGGAAAAGAACATCCACATTGCACACAGGCACTTGAATGGGAGTCATGTCTTGTCTCTGACCTAATCACAACCCGTTGAGGTCAATGGGCTTAGTGCGGCTAACAGAGTACTAAATTTGAGGAAAGGGAACAGATGGAAGGATTATATTTTAGTTAAAACATTGGCTTTTTCCACAGTATAGTGAAAGATGTAATAGTATGCAATATAATGGAACCAGTAAACCAGGAGCTGGTATTTCGCTTAACTTCAAACTAAGATGTCACTTCCCAAACACAAAGGGTGGGTAAATATGCCGGTTTCTGCACCATGGAGGTCCCAGTCTACCCCATTGCACAAGCAGCTGAGACCTTGTTCTCTAATACATATATTTGTACTCAGCTGTCCAGCACTGCCAAGAGAATGAGTGCAGCCAGTGTCTCTGGCTGTAGTGAAAGTGTGACTTGTAGGAAAAAACATCTCACAAACATGAGAACTCCTCAGTCCTGGTCCCTGCGGTTCTCAGCCACCCCAGTAAGTCTTTTGGTGACTGACTGGTGGGTAACCTGTTGTACCCCTGCTATCATTTGATGTGTGCACACAGAATATATTAATCTTTAGCCCAGGCATGAACCTGGGTTAGAGGCCCAGGTTCAAATCCTATTAATGATCCGTGTAAGAGATCAGTGTCACACGATACTTGCTTTTCCAGCCCTTCATTAAAAAAAAAAAAAAAAAGGCATAAAACAAGATAGGTTACTTTATCAACAAGGTAGGAAAATTCCCACCCAAAATAGTGGAAAATATTAGCTGTCTGTGATGGTACAGAGTGCAAAGATGCATTCCTGTGTACGGCTCTTCGCAGGGCGTTTTGATTAGCAATGCTGCACATCGGCAAATTTGGAGGCTGAGAGTTAGTGTGTTGTGAAAATGCCGCTTGCACCAAGGATATCTTGGTGTTTAAAGAATGAGGTATCAAAATCCTTGTGCCTTGTCAGGGAAAAGACATGATAGACCACACTGTCTAATAAAATTGAATGATTTAGAACTCAGAAAAACTCTGTGGAGGTTTTGCGGGAATTTTAGGTTAGTTAGGTTCCTTTGAAATGTCTTTCCGTTATCTAAGAGGTAAAACTGTTAAGCTGTTTCATTTAGATGGGAAAAAGTCTATTTAGTAATTATTGGTCTAGATTCTGTTCCTGATGTCTTGTATGTACAAGAAATCAGTTTAACTCAATTCTTGAGACAGAGCAGAAGAAAGCACATTTAATTGGAGGTGAGACAGAATGGCAGGAGAAAAAGAGGGATAGAAAACTTCTGGCAAACACTATATAAAATCATATAGAGGGCGCATTCTGAAAACCATGATGTTGTCCTATTTTCAGATACGGCTTCACAAAAGAAGTTTCAAAGAAGTACAGGGTAAGATTCCTCCTTCTTCCCCTATAATTTCTTTGTAGTCTTGCAAATGTGAAATGAAACCTGTGTAAACAAAGAAACTTCCAACCAGTTTATTTAGGTGTAGTACAGAATGACTTTAGTAATGTAATTTAAATTATTTTGGTTTTTCAGTGGATAACTGGCAAAACAATTTTAAGTGTTAGCCTTTTATGTTCAGAGATCTATGGGATGAAATAAGTAATGTTCATCAGGCCATTCAAGAGTAAAAAAAGAGGTGAGCATGAAAGAAAAACAAAATGCTATAGGGACAATGAAATGGCTCTAAAGTAAATGTCAGAACATGTTTGTCAGTGTTGCAGTTCACGGTGTCACCTGGATGGAGCTGTTCGTACAAACTGTGGCAGACACCAGCAAAATCGCAAACTTAGAAGCAACGGAATGTCCCGGCAATAGGATCTAATGTAGAGTATGTTTTACAGGACCATGGGAAACAGATTTTGTGTCTTCTGCGAGATGTCTTTAGCTGGCTTCCCCTCGCCACTATAATTGATAGCAAAGTTCTTATCCTACACGGAGGGATTTCAGACACCACAGATTTGGATTTCCTGAATGCACTTGAGAGAAATAAGGTAAGAGATCATGTTCGTGTGGGGGTGATTTTGTTTTCTTTAAAAATTTAGCAGTAGAAATGCTAACATCAAGTTGTTTGTATTAAGAAAGGAAATGGCTGCTGTTTAAGGCACATAAGGAAAAAAAGAGACTTGTTTTTCTTCTGAATCAGTGTTTAGGAAGGAAGGTTTCAGTAGGTGTTGGGAGCCAATTGTTGGCTGCTGTAAAATAACATGGGTCTTTTGACCTTAAAATAGCTAAAAACACTTCAGATACCTCCTTTCCCCACAGTGATGACGCATTAGCCAGAAAGTATGAAAAGTACTTAATTCTCAGGCATTTCTAAACACTTTGGAAATCAATCTAGCCACGTCTTTTTAGCTCTGCGTTTTGTCCTGGGGCTGTAGTTCTGCCATCTGTTGTGTGGGGGAAGTTCACCTGTGAGGCACTCCTTTGGCAGCAGCTGAGCTTTGCGCATGTGGGAGAGCCTTTCCAGCAGGATCAAACTTCAGCACCTGGTCTTGAGAAGACAGAAACTACTACTTTTCACGGATTTAAACTATAGAAACATCTTTTTTTGAATTTATTTTATGGAATGGTGAGCAAACACAGCTCTTTCAAATCACTGGAAAATGGTGTGGGATTTGGACAATTAAATTGAGATGTCTACTTGTGAGCAGGGTGCTTAGATTCCTTATAATCAATGAAGATCCAGCAGATCTTGTGGAGATCCAGATCTTGTAATTGCTCAGACATAGGCCTCCAGTGCTGTTTGTGGAAGCATCCTGTAGCGGAGGGATGTCCCCTCTGGCATCTGCGAAAGTCTTCTTTGCAGGTCTCCTTTACATCTGGTTCATATCTGCCCACCTCACACTAATGCACAGACATGGTAGAACATCCCAGATGGCACAAGATACCTGTGTTTAAGCAACCTTGTGTAGCTTCTCATCAATGTCTGTGGAATTTCTCTCATACTCATGTTTTCTAATACAGAAATAAATGCTTTACCAGACAGTTAGGTGTATCTCTGTTCCTTAAAGATAAGAAAAAGGGCAATGAATGCTTCTGGTCATCGGAGTCTAGGCTCTGTTGGCTGTCCCACTGTACACCAAAACTGAGTGCCTAACTACAGATGTAGGTGTCCTAACTGTGAGCTGAGTTCTGCCCACGCTGTCACCAAGGCTGGGCTCAGCGTGCTACTGATGCAACATCTGTGAAATGCAGAATTAACAGGTCAAAGTTGCTGCCCCAGGAGAGCGTTGCTAATGAGACGTGTGGGCCACAACTCGGGGCAATATCGCTCAAGGCCAACTGATGTATTTTAATTGGTACAGCTGGCAACTGACATGTCTCAATTACTGGTCAGTGCACTGGCGAATAACCCAGTGGTGTGCATTTTGTTTTGCATCGGTCCTTTTCTTTGTTAAAGAATTGAATTTAGGCGGTGGCGGTGGGGTGGGTGCTGTTGGTTTTTGGTGGTATTTTTTTGTTGTTTCCTTTTTTTTCAAAAAATGAGCTAGTATGAGAAAAATTCAAATGAAAAGAAAAGATACTCCCTGGAGAAGAGTCTGTATTAATGGGCATTCGTGGAGCCATAGCACACAGCTCCAAAAAAGCAAATGCCTATGTATATTGGAGGAGGCTGATTTAACAATAAAAGGGCTTGATGTAATACTTCAAAAATTTCACTGTTATCCTCCTGATATTCCATTTATTTTAGAGAAATTAACCTAGCAGCATGCTACTCTATCAGAGCAGTACGAAATGCTGTTTCATCTTCAATACAGTATACACGTATATTTCCAGTCTCCAGTGAAGCTGGGCACTTAAATGCCAAGCCCAGACCAACCTTGCTGTATAGTGAGAGCTTGTGGTTGACTGTGGCTTGGAATCACTTTGTGTGTCTTGATAAGAATACGAGAGCAGCTCTGAAGAGGCTGGCCACTGATAGATACAAAGCAAAATTTCTGCAAGTGCCCAACACCTGCAGCTTCTACCAAACCAGTGAGTTCAGGACATTATGGGAGTTCAGTACTGAGTACCGGAAATGGAACTGATGTGCCTTTCAGCTGACATCTCTGTATCATCTTTATGTTCTGGTAACTCTTTCAATTTTATTTTTTTCTCAAGTTGAAATCTTTGATGCGGCCACCGACGTCAGTGAGAGACAGACAGGACCAAGTGAAGGAGAGAGTTCCCACAACCAGACCCAGTAAACACAGTGCCAACCAGAATGTTGCAGGGAAAACACAACACATCGCTTCATCGGGTTCCACTGAGCCTTCAGGCTCAAATTTGCCTCCAGACCCCGCCCTGAAGGAATGGAAACAAGTAGGTGAAACCAAAGACAGGCTGATACCGAGCCCCCCCTGCACAACGCCGGTGGTCGCTCTGTTCAGGCAGTATGTTTGGGTCTGAGGGGACTGTCTCTTAGTAAGAAACCCATCATTCTTGGGAGTATACTAGCCAGCCATTAGTTATTTGGGTCCTTTTTGGTAATAATAAAGACTTGTGATTTTATACCGCACAATTTACCTGGTGTTTTGGTTTTTGAGCCGTTAGGAGGAGGAAGCCGCTCGGTATGAGATGTGTTTGCGTGCCCTCGTGTGGTCGGAGCTGTTGGCACATACGTGGTTGTCAGTTTAAATAGGTCAGACTTTGCTGTCGTCGGCGATAGTGAACACCTTTTTTTGGCTGTGATTTTGGCAGCTGAATGCTGATACTGTCCAAAAACATCCAGCTCCTGAGACCTACAGGCTGATTACTCAAGAGTGGGAATTTTTTGTCCTCTGGCTGTTCATTTCTTCTTGAATATTAGAGGCAATGTGGAGCTCTTGTCATGCTGTAATTTAATGAATTGTGACAATTTGAAAAGGTTTAATTTACACAGCAATTTAGAAGCTTAAAATTGAGATGTGTATAAGTTTATTTTTCTGAGCTTCTCTTCAGACAGCTGCTTCAAGGGGCACACACTTTTGTTTTGCTTCTTGAGAAGCAAATCTGTCTCTGAAAATGTGATTTCCCAAGAGACACCTGACCTACAAACTAATGTAACGGGTACAAGCAGCCCCTCAAATCTGACACTCCCCCAGCTAACCAAGCCTCCGCTGAGCCACACTTACAAACATGACGTGGAATGTGTTCGTGGGAACCTTGTCCAGTGAGGTTTAAACAAACACATTTTGCCTAATGATTGCTACTGACTAGAGTTATTAGGTTAGGTGACTTTAATCCATGATAATTCATCCTCATGTCTGTAGTATCTTGTTTTGAAACACGAGCTAGCCCAAGACAATACAGTCGAAGGCAACTCTTGTCGTGTTTAGAGCAGGCACTCCCAAGCTTAGCTCAGGTAAAACCACCAGCCCGTGTGGTTATCTGTCAGGTCTGTGCTGGGAAACAGAAACCACCACTCACGCCTACAGCCAAAGGCAGCAGCTATTGCTCTCTTTGAAATAGCCCAGGTGCCATTCCTAACGCACCTACCCGAGTCTGGAAACTTCAGCTGTAAAAGGAGGTACATTTCTGAAACAGTATTTCATCTGAAAAAGTTCATCCAATATTTAGATCATGTTTCTTAAGAAAAGTAGAAAAGCTTCAGCCCAAAAGAATGCCCAGCTAGAAGGAAGGAAGAAAACACAAGACCTACTTGTTAGCTCAGGTGTGTTTTCTCCCTGTACTGTGGAGCTTTTGCCATGGCCAGTACTTTAGACAGCCACAGCCTGTCAGTCCTCACCTACTACCAGTCCTCACTTGCTTGAGTTTGCTGTTTACAGATCCTTGACATTCTCTGGAGTGATCCAAGAAGCCAAAATGGGTGTACACCAAACAAGCGTCGCGGAGGAGGTTGTTGCTTTGGCCCAGATGTCACAGCCAAGCTGTTTGAAAGGTATAATCTGAAGATGCTCATCAGGTCTCATGAATTTAAGCGGGAAGGTTATGAGATCAGTCATGATGGGAAGGTAAGACGCTTCCATGTAAAGCAGAATTCTTTTGGGAATTTCACAGGCACATGCAAAGTAGCTTTGTCTGCAAAGCTAATTTTAAAAAAAGAGTGACTTCTTTAAAGTGGGTTTGAGGGAACTGTGTGCTAGATAGATGTCAGAATGAATTACGGAGTTCTGACAAACAAAATTCTTTACAGCTTCAGGGAGTGGGGACTGGCTTATTACTCATGTGAAAACAAATAAATATCAATATATCCCTGAGGAGAGTTACGTGTAAATACAGTGCAAGAGATGCTCTAAGGCTCTAGAAGCCTTTTAACTTCATCATTTCTCTTCCGGCCCTGCTGTATCAGAAGGCCAGAGAGAGTCCTGAAAACCAGGTCTGTCTTAGCAGGGGGTTCCTGTTTAGCAGTATGTTCTATCACACTGCCCTCTGAAGTCTTCCTGTGACAGACCAAAAATACAGGCCTGGAGCTCTGCCTCGAGAAGTGCAAGCGATTTGGTGAACAACACAGCTGTTGACCTCTGGTTTTATGAGCAGACACTTCATTTCATAACCTGCATGTTTTCCTCAGACCAGTTTCAGAAATCAGTCTCAAGAAGAGTTGTTCGGCCAATCCAGTTTCTTTGTTCCCTGTGTTCAGGTTATAACTATATTTTCTGCCTCTAACTATTACGAAGAGGGGAGCAACCGGGGAGCATACATCAAACTGAATCCTGAACTGATTCCTCGGTTTGTACAGTATCGCGTCAGCAAGGACACACGCAGGCAGAATCTTCGGGAGAGGTAAAGCTGTGTTGTATGCGGTGAGCGTGTACTCGCTCGCCATGTGAGTACCTACCACAGATCTATAGTTTGATTGAATAATTGAACAGGCACCTGTTTTCCTTAGTCTTCCTTGTTTTCCTGTTTTACAATTTAAAAATGAATACAGTGCACAAAACATGTTCTAAGTACTGTAACTTGGTTTCCTGAGAAACTCCCAAAGGTAATTAGATGTGGTAAGCGGTTGGAACAGACAATTGCCAGGGACTCCTAAAGGGCCTGTGCCTGTCTTGTCAGGTCTGCTTTAAGGCTGGAGCATTAATCTGGACAAATCCTGTTACGAATTGAGTCCAAAAAGTTTATCATGACAGCTTCGCCATGTCTGGCACTGTGGTCAGATTTACTAAAGCAAAGCGGCTTAGAATTACCTGCATAAACTCGATTATCTCATAAATTCAGATTCTTCTTACGGGGCTTTGTTTTGTTGGTTTTTGTTTCCCCCCGCCCCAGTGTTGTCTTTAGGTGACCCTAAACATACAACTTGTTAAAGGATATAAGAATTTGATAATGAATGTTGAAAACCATAAAGTGCTAAAGGATGTAAATCTTGTTATGATCTGCTCTGCATTTTTTTCCTCCTAGGGTGGGTACGATTGAATCATCTGCCTTGAAGTCTTTACGAGAGAAGATTTATGCTCACAGGTCTGAACTCACTAGTGCTTTTGCACAGTATGACCTCAACGGCACAGGTAACACTACCTCTCTGTCCAGTTGCCACTATGGGGAAAACACCTTCTGTGTGTGTGTGGCGGGGGAGGGTGGAGGGGAAAAACTCCACAGAGAGGAGTCCTGCCTGCCAGTGTAAGGCCGGAGGACAGCAGAGGCTGGTTGATCTTATGTTCTTCCTGACCAGAGAGGAGGATAAGTGTTAGCAAGCGCTTAGCCCCAGAAAACAACTTGAGAGGATGAAGCTTTAAGTAGGTAGAAGAAAACAATTGAAACACATGGTCAGATAAGGAGGTGTTTGTTGTTGGGCAGAGAGTTTGGGCAGGCAAATCCAGCTCCAGAAGCCCAAGGTCACCACCTTCACTTAGGAGTGTCTTTAGCTGTCAGACAGGGAATTGTGGTCTCAGGTGAGGGCGAACTGGTCTCCTCCTGAGTCTGGGAGATACATGAGTAACATTGACTGGCTACGCCACTAGGAGACACACGCTCAGTCATCAGCTGAAGAAGTCAGTGGTAAGTTGACACATGAACCTTTTATGCAAGAGCAAGGAGTTAGTGATTTCTAGCACAAATACAATTTCTCCTCATGATGGCTTCTCACTTCACTGGGTTATCATTGGTGCCCCTAAAAGGGCAATCAATAAGGGATCATACTGTTACTTTGGCCACTGAACAACTGTTTAACATATTTCTGTCTTGTTGGGTTTTAGTGACATAGGTCTCTCTAGTTGCAGCTCAGCTCAAATCTGAAGTACTCTTCATTGCATAATCTGGTTTTCTCAAAATGCATTAAAAGGTGCTGAACATCATCCTAGCACCAGGAAGTTGTTAAGGTTGGAAGGGACCTGTGGAAATGTCTAGTCCAACCCCACTGCATATTGTTATGAGGGTTTTCATCCCAGGGTTAGGAGAAAATGTTTATGTTTTGCAACTGTTCTTAAAAACAGCAGAAGGCACGCTGGTGACCAATGTGTGCTGTGTCATGTACCGCTTGTAACCATGAACTGACCCCTTCCGGCAGGCACGATTTCTGTCAACGACTGGGCTGCAGCAATGGAGTCGGTCCTACAGCTGGAGCTGCCCTGGAGGATGCTGCGGTCTCAGTTAGCACAGATGAACCCAGATGGAGAAGTTGACTTCATGTCGTGTTTTTATGATCTGAAAATAGGTCAACCTATAAAAGAGGTAAGGAGGAAAACGCCTCCTTGCAAATCTTGGAGGAACAGCTTTTGGTGCAACTTGAGGCATAAGACAGTGGTTTGGCCAATGAGGTAGACATCTACAGCTGAACTAGTTGCTGAGCTTCCTTTTATAGTCACGGGAGGAAAATGAGCGCTGCTAGGGCACGAATCATCACTCCCTGCTAAGGTAGGTGCTTAAAATAGGTTGGATGAATCACATGCTAGAACTGCTTCTTACTTTCTGTTGACTGTCAAGGGCGTTTAGATAACGTAGCTGAGGAGATGCGGCAAATCCTACCCAGAGCACTCAACCCTCGCTCTTTGAGATGAGCTTTTCAAATGTGCTCCAGAGCCAATTCAGGCACCTGTAGGAGCGGCTCATTTGTAGATGGACTTTCAGATGTTTAATGGTAGCCGAGGTCTCTTCTACAGGGTCCAGTTGTTAGCGAGTGGCTGCACAGGACTTCGGTACTTAGCTGCCTCCATCACTTTTCTAAGCAGAAGGAGCCATGCACATATGTAAAGTGAAAGTTTTGTACGAGCGCATGGCATACAGCCTCTTCCCTAGATTATCTGTATTTCCACAAATAATTACTGAAGGTAGGAGGTGTGAAGGGCTCCTTCCCTCCCTGCCCCACCATCTGAAAGTGACAGGTTTTAGCTGATCATTCCTCAGGACAACGCAAAAAGTATCATTCCAGGGAACCTGCCTAAGGATTTAATTTTTTTTTTAAACATTTGAGAAGTTAAACTGGGAACATAGATTTGGATAGTATGTATTTTGCTGGTTAGACTAACTCAAACCAAGGTCTGACTGGTTTCCTGTATGGGATTTCAAACTCAGGTTCAGCCAGCTTTGGCAGAAACACTGTGCAGATACAGAAAGGATCTGGAGATCATCTTTAACATCATTGACAAAGATCACTCAGGTAAGTCCAGGTAACTTCACTGTACCAGCTCTAGGAAGCCTACACTAGTTACCTCCCCTCACTCTGTTTCCTCTTTAAGGATTTTAAATAGAGAGGAACCAGAGGTGATGTCATTTTCCAGTTTAGTGAAGACTAATTTTAGCAGTCGGGCTGCAACCATATATAAGGGACAGTGCACAGAGCCTAACTTGAGGAAAAATTCTCACACAGCCCATCTCCAGTGCTGGCTTCACTCTTTTGGGGGGCTTTTTCTCCCTTCCACTCTCGCCGTTTTACTGCTTTCTCAATTCCACCGTTGATGCCATTAGATCATCACCTGAAGTAAAAATGTGCTTCAGTTGCAAAATCCCAAAACACACTCAAGCCACAGCAGGCAGGTAACTTCCTTGCAGCGAAGGGGTGTGCATGCACTGTGCATGTGTGTGTACGCAGGAAGGGGCAACAGCACTGAAAAAAGCGCTCTGCTGCCTGTCTCCTTTAGGTCTGATTTCCCTCGAGGAGTTTGGCCAGATGTGGAAACTCTTCACTTCTCACCTGGGCATTGATGTACCTGATGAATCCTTTGACAAGTTGGTCCTCAGCATAGACTACAACAGAGATGGCCATATTGACTTCAATGAATTTTTAGAGGCCTTTCACGTGGTTCGTAGGCTAGAGAAAAAGACAAACTCATGAAAAGGCAGAAGTTCTTGTGGGCTGTCTTGGAAGCTGACCTTCCTGGCATTAGTCACAAGCAGTCTGGGAAACCAACTTCTAGACTGACAAACAGCAAATGGGCTGCTTGATATGGTAAGCATTGCGTCAGCATTGCGTCACTGCGTAAGCCTTTATTTAGTCCCGTCTGGATGATACGTACCTGCTAGCACTGAGGCAGAAGAGATGAAACCCCACTGCTTATAGCACGACTGCGTCACTGCTGCATCAGTACCTTACCATGGTGGCATCCCCCCCATCAATCTAATCTGTGTGTGAACACTGCCAAGGTGGCACCTACAACCCTGGGGGAGGAGAAACTTGGGTACGTTTCTTTCAGCAGGTCTTAGCGACAGCTGAGACGTACCACTGAGGGCCACGAGGAACATATCAGACCCTCCCTGGGGCTAGAACAGGCAGGACAGAGGCCTGCTGGGGACTGCCCAACCCGGGAGAGAAAATAGAGAAGAACAACCATCTAGTTAAAAGAGGTACTTCTGCATTTAAGCTTACTCTTTGCACGATGCAATGGAATTAAAACATTCCAGGTCGCCATCTATCCTCTGTGAAGTTTACAGACACAGCTTAAAGGATTGCAACTGAAAGGCATTTACACTTGCACTAGATTTTCTCTTTGCCACTGGTTACTTTTCCCGACATTTGTTGGGGTTTGGAGCTAATGAACAGTCGTAACTCATCACCTTCATGCTAAAGCCATGGCATGTGAATGTAACATACGAGAGATCACAAAATAAAGCTTTAGCTTTCACAGTCATGTGTAAGTGTGGCATCTTTTTGCCTGTATTTTGGTATCCTACACATAGAGTACAACATGCTTTTCCTGAAGATTAACTGGACGACTTTAGCAACCCTAAGTATTCTTGCATATAGTTAAGCATGAATTCTTTAGCAACTGAGAAATTTTGAAACCGAGTTTTTGGAAGACAGCAAGATGGAAGAGTCCAGTGCCTCCCTGCCAAACCCCAAACTGCAAGCCAACATTCCCACTCCTGCAAGTACCGCCTCACCCGCTCCTGTGGGGGCAAGCAGGGAGAGCTGGACCTAATTCTCTTGCACGTTACACTCTGAAAGCAACACACTGACATAAAGCGAAGCGCTCAGCCACGTCAGGAGCTTTTTGAAAACGGTATTGCCTAATTCAGCCTTAGTAAATACAGTGTGCACAAAGTGCTTTTTGGGTAGGAAAAGGTTCCAGCCCAGCCTGTCTTTAAATTTTAATAGTGAAAGATAAGCTAAGTAAAGTAGCTCATTTTTATTTAATAACAGCGTTGAAAGTACCAAAACAACAACAACAACAAAAAATCATTCCCAGTTTATCATCACAGAATGTAACAGCAGCCCAAGCTTAAGGTGCTGTGGTATTTCTTACATCTTATTTTCTACAATTAAATACAAACCCCTTTTTCAGAAGTATTTTGTGATTTGACAGATTTATGAATAAACATGCACACACTTATCTGTATTGCCTAGGGGAAGGGGAAAGAAAATCTTTCATAGTGCAAACAAAATTTACAGCAAAATTTTAATGGCGTTGGTAATAGCCAATGTCTGTGTTTAGCATGCACTGACTGATCTATGGACTGTGAGGATCAGTCCCACCTCATTCCGGTGGGGTGACAAAAAGGTTCCACCTAAGATGGATGAACATCACTGTGTATGTGGGGATCTCGCTTCCTCCTGCCGTTTTACGTGCTGTGGGCGTGAAGCGACAAGATAGAATGGGACAGTGCGGTTCTGAAGTCCTCTTCTGCCACCACCACCCCTCCAGAAGAGGGAACAAAACTAGGGTGTGCAGCAAGACGTGGGAGCTCAGAAACATGGCTGACAGCCTCCAGCTTCAGTGTCCCCCTCTACTGCCATGCTCCTGAAGCTACCCTAGCACGAAGCTGAAGGATGCTCACCTTGAGGGATCACTTCCTGAGCAGAGGTGTAAAGGTAAAGGTGCAATGCAGTGCCTCCCTCAGCAGGCGGCGAGAAGAGGCTCTCAGGGATGCAGTGCAGAAGTGTGAGAGGACTGAGTCATCGAGCCGAAAAAGAAGAACGCCTGCCCGTCAGCTGCTAGCGGCACACAAGAGCCCCTTACCCCCAACAGAAGAAACGGGGGTGGCAGGGGGGAGTAACTGTGAAACGTCTAATGCCAGGAATAAAAGTCACTCCAGACTAAAACTGGGACTGAGAAAGAGCCTGGCTACTTGTACTTAAATCCAAACTGTTCGAGCTGATCCTCTTCTTCCATAACTCCCATCCCCAAACTTATTTTTATTCCACAATTTTGTGCAGTGGCTACTCTAATATTACAGCTGTGAGTGGTCCTTTGAGCAGGGACTGAATCAGCCTGCAGCCGAGCACCCAAGCTCTTGCCCTCCAAGTACAGATGGCACCGCTGGCAGCACCTCTCTTTCTCCCACTTTCTGATGACTCTGCTCCGACCTCCGGCTCACATCAGAAAGTGCCCAACGTTGGGCCTGGCCTGACCCATGCTCCCATGTCACTCACACCCTTGGCTGCTGCTGGAGGGGTGACACAGTCCTGCAGTGCCCCGTGCCCACAGGGTGCAGCCCAGGTGCTTCCCAACCCGCCATGGAAAGTAAGCACCCCTCTTTAGGGCTGCTAGGGACTGCACAGCTCACCTTTGTCTCCCAGGAACAAGCAGGGCTCTTTCCCTGAGCAAGGAGACCACAACTAGCATGACAGAAGCCAGACAAATTCTGCATCCCAACAATTAAGTTTTCCCATCCACTTGTAGGAGCAGAAGCCGAGGGCGATTAATGCCGCTTTTGATCTGTCTAGTTCGACAACTCGTGTCCCTTGCACGGCAGCAGGGAGAAGGAAAGAGCCATGCAGCTGTGAGCAGGGAGGGCGCTGGCCTGGGGGAGCCGGAATGGGTCCAGCACGCGGTATGTGCTCTGAGCTGGACACAGCTGATTATTCCGGCCAGTGCCTGTGACCAGCCCCGTTTCCGTCCGCAGGGATGCCTGGCTCCCCCCACAGCTGCGCAGGTGCTTCTCCCCACAGCTGCAAAGTGCTTAGGGCAGCAGTGCCCGTCAGACTGGAAGGACCAGGTCTCAAGTCAGTCTATTTTATTCATTAATGCCTTTATTTCTGAGGCACAGGATGTGCCTGTTCGCCTTTGCCTTCTTTCCATAAATGAGTTTCCAGGGACTTGGCGTTGGCCGTGTCACCCTCTGCTGTCTCCCCTGGGAAGGCTGACAGCCAAGGTGAGCCTCTGCCAACAGCTCAGCCCCGCACGAACTGCAAAGTTGTCACGTACTTTAACTGGCAGCACACCCTCACCATGGCCCATGCTGGCTCTGCTTTGCGACAGCTTAGCACACACGCAGGTGGGTCCTCAGCAAAGCAGGGCGGTCTCTATAAAACCTAATTTGCTTAATCAGGTTTGCACTACAATGCAGCTCACCAGTGAGAACGGTTCTTCGGTCTGAGCAGTAACGCAGGGGCAAGCTGCAGCCGTGCCCAGCCTGGAGGTAACATGAGTTTCCTTTCCATCGGCCTTGCCTTTCAGAATCCCACCCTTCACCACCAGCTACCCAAACTCTTCGAATTACCACAAAAATACTTTCCAAGTGCCTGCATTCCATGTGATAATTGATCATGACATCAGGCATACACCAGAATCTAGGTCAGACTATGAATTTCAAATCAAAGATACAAGTGATACCCCCATTAAAAAAGAGCGTTAAGGGGTCTTGAGGTGTGTTTGGCCATGGGCTCAATTGCTTTAGACTTCAATGCAGCTGCAGGTAAAACCAACTACACCACCCTTCTTCTTTCTGAAAACAAGCTCACACTGCAGGTAAAAAAAATAATTAAATAAATTAAGAGCCTGAGGGAAAATCATCTTGCACCTCTCACAACCTATGCTTCAACAACAAAAGCAAAAGTAACTGCTACTAACGACTTTTCGGATGAAGCTGGATGGAACAAGAAACCATCACACAGGCTCTTGTTTGCTCACACTCGGCACTGTCACATCTGTCAGCTTAAACTAGACAAAGGATTTTACTCTCATTTACCAGGAAACAAGCTAAGTGATCTCTCACAATATGTATGAAAAGGAAAAAAAACACACACAACCACCACCATAATGAAGGCAGAACTCTGCAAAACAGGCACCAGGCCAATAAAATGACTTCTACATCAAAGCGCTAATTGCACCTGAACTGTACCTTTATACTAGCCCCACAACAGGCCCACAGTTTTCACGGTGGTTAATACTGTACGTGCCTCTCTCAGAGCATCCAGTCTGAGGAGCCCTTGGACCACCAAACTCTCCTGGTCTTTGCAAAAACATGAAATCGCCTCCCACAGCTTCGGTCTCGAGCCAGCATCCAGACGTTACAGCAGCAGCAGCAGCCCTGTAGAGGGACGGCAGGTGGAGTGGCACTGCCATCGGGAGCTTAGCCTCCCCGCGACCACGGGTGCTGGTGACTGGCAAGTGGGACAGGGCTTTACTTCCCTCCTTTCATCAAGATATTTCAGGCATCTGTATACAACTGGAACAAAAAACCTCATTCTCAAAAGCACCACGTACTATTGTTACCAAAAAAACCCACACCTGAATTTTCAAATACTGTAAAAATGGCATAGTTATGTTTCGAAAGAGTGGAGGGGGGTCTCACAGAAATATGCTTATCAGGCTTACTAGCACAGAAAATTCCTACTTTTTACAGGCCATACCTGCTCTTTTCCCCTCTACCTGGGCAAGGCAGTACTGCTCTGATCCTCTCCGCTCCCACGGCGGCAGTGCTGGCACATCCCCGTGCTGCTGAGGGAGCTGCCTGTGGCTGCAGGAGAGGCTGACACTACAGCCACCTTCTTGAGCCGTCAGCCAGATTTGTGCTGGCTGGTGGCAAAACCAGCAGTGCTGGCACAAGGAAAACTGCAGCGGACACCTGGGGTAAAGCGGGATTTTCCCCACGCCAGAGGCAGCCTACCTCTGTATTCGGTTTAAATAGCCACGGAGCCATCTCCCTGCAGGACACAGCTATTCTCCCTACAGCAGTGTGGAGCCGCCGCAGAAACTGGTTTCCAGTGGAGACATTTAAGGCACAGGCACTGACCTGGGTGAAGGCAGACTTCCAGGCAGCCCACCCCTAACTACACGTGACAAGTGCAATTAAAAAAAAAAAAAAAAAAAAATCAAAGCCTTCCGTAAACTCACCTGCGCTAGAAGGGTGGCAATTATGCCATTCTTACCTCTGAGGCTATTTGCAAGGGAAAGGATTGGGAGACTTGGAAAGGGTGCTGGAGTGGAAGAGGTTTATCTTGCTCCATTCAGAGGAAGAGATCACAGGCATAAAACTGCCTGCCACCTTGGAGAAGCTGGAGTCTTGAGATTTTGCCTCCAAAGCCTCGGGGATACAGGGAAAGAAGCTATTTTGTTCGGATTAAGGAGAGATGCAGCTTCCTGAGAGAGGCTATCATCTCAAATTAGTGGATATTGCAAAACATTTCTCTCTAGTGGTGTTAGCCCTGCACTGACTAGGTGCAAATGAGATGAACATCAGGATAAAGGTGCGTTAGAAATATCACCTGGTTATTTCAAGTTATTCCTATTCCTTTAATTTACATTTCCCTGGATGTTTCACACTGCGCATTAGTGATTCACAATGATTTACGTTTACACACAGCAGGAGAAAAACTGATGAATTCCATCATGTCCCTTATTTGGGAGACTTTATGCCTGAGATACAACTCCCTCGTTTTATTATGCCTTCTGATCTCCAGAGAGTAATCCGTTTTCCCCTTGGCAGAACTGTATCATTCTTGCCAATTTAATACAAATTACATTTATGCACTTTGGGCAGAATAAGCCTCGTTATTTGTTATTTCTCACACGCTCCCTTAAAACCTGGCCAAATCCCACCTACCTGTCCCCCACAGGTAGCCGTGCACGTGGCATGACAACTAGTGTGAAAGGCTGAGGTAGCGCACGGCACACACGCATGCAGCAGCTACACGAGAGGTTCATGAAAGGAAAACAGGGAGAAGGAGCCTCTGAGCCTTCCCTCCCGCATGAGGCCATTTGCTTATTGCATGGCACAGCCTGTGCTAGGCAGGAAATCATGTAAATAAATAATTATGGCTTTTGTTAGGTAGGTCATGGTGCCATAGGCCCCACTTGGAGCACTGTCATAAAAAAAGTGGCAAATTCCTGTGGCTACGTCCTTCTCCAAGATACTACCGGTAGCTCCGAACGCTTTCTGGAAAGACACAAGCAAAGAAGTAGGACAAGTTAGGGATGCATGCTTATTTATCGGAAAAAACCTGCCACATGATGATTTTGCATTTGTGTGAAATACTGAAAGCTCATGAAATTACAGGATTATTACAGGACCCACATTAATTAGTTGGATCACTGTAAGTAAATGAGGAACACGAAACTTCCCAGATTTTGCTCTTTGTGGGGAGTGCAGGTGGGGTTACTCAAATATGGTAATTCTAACGCTTTAGTGAAGCAAAACTTCAGCCTACCCACTTGTTTCAGAGCTTGTTAGATACTATAATTTTATCCCCTTTAAATCTCCCACAACTCTTAAATTCATTTTCCAAATATATCTGCAGAGGACACTTAAGAGATTTGGTCTGCCTTTGCAGGGGAATGCATAAGGAGAAAAAAAACAAAAACAAGCTCATCACACATATTAAAAAAGGAGCAGGGGACAATTTTCAAATGCAGAGGCTTCCCACCACTACCCTCTGAGCTCACCAGTTCCTGCAGAAACAGGTCATTGGCCATGTGCACGATTCGATCCACGTGGACGATGCCCCCGATGCTGTTCACCTCGACATCAGAGAGGAACGTGAGAACGAGAATAGCTTCCACCAAGAGCTGCCTGTACTCCGGCTGGGGTACGTGGTTCAGCACTGACTCCACGTGCACAGCAAACTTGATTTCACACGGGGTCATCTGGCAAGTTTGAGTGGAAATCAGAAAGAAAAACTGACATATCCGAAAGACTAGTTGCCCACATCCTCCAGGCACTTAAACATATGCTCTGCTCTGCACACGGGGGTAGACTGACTGACGTGAACAAAATGTTTGTGCAGCTTTAGCACTTACAGAAACTTTTTGTGTTGCTAGGCCCTGATCCTGCAAACAGTTATGCAACTTCCAGAAGACTGCTCCAGCCCTGCAACCCATCACACACTCTTTTTAGTTCCACACAGGACTGCTGATGCTGAGCTGGCAAATTAACTCTTTGGTCCTCATGCCGAGGTCTCACGCACTCTGCCTTGCATCTTTCTGGCACCACAGGTTAGTTGCAAAGCCAAAATTACTGTTGAGTTTTAAAAATAACCACCTGCTTAGAGTGAATGCTTTTCCACCCAGAGATACAGCTATATTGTTTGCAGAGCAGCTTAATTTGCGCTGGCGTAGCTGGATGGATGTCATGTGAAAGGCTGCTGCCTTAGGAGGTTTGTGCTTATTTCGTTTGATTCCTTTAAACAGCAAAATTAGATACTGTCTAGGTCTGACAGGCTAAAAATATAAGCCTATTTATCTACACAATAGGAATAAATAAAGCTCTCCATTCTGAAAAAAAAAAAAAAGGTTTAAATTTGGCAGGAAATTCCAGCTCCTCTCTTCAGCTGTTACCATCGTCCCTCAGAAGAAAAGGAAACCAGAGACAAATATGAGGGATCCGGACAGGAAAACAGTCTCAGGCACACAAGCACCTCTCTTGCGCTGATGGATTACTGTTCACAAGAGTTGGTTTTATAGATGTGAATTCAAAAGTTGCCAGAATACCTAAAGACAGACCGGCAATCCAACTAAGGAAAAAAAAAATTATGGAAAAGTTATGGATTTAAAGAGTCAAAGCTTTGGTTAGAAACAATCATCCTTAATTGGTATTTACTTTTGAGACTGTGATGCCAAAATACACTGGCTGCTGCTGTAGCATATTAAAAAAATCAAGTGGCAAGCAATGTGTCTGCTTTATTCCAACAAGGCTGCACCTTCTTCTCACCCTGCCCAAAGGACTGCCATCAGCCACCCTCTTTCAGGCACTGCTCTGTGGGCGCACAGGGTCAGTGAAGGCATGCGGAGGGCAGATTTGGCAAAGGGAAAACCTGTCACAAGCCTGCTCCCAGGAACTCATCCGCACAGCCCCAGGGATGCTGGCAGAAGTGCTGGAGAGAAGGTCCAGACCATCTAACCTTCTTAAAACCAAGGATCTGCAACAACAGCCCTGCTGCATCTTACACCATCAAACCAAACATTCAGTCATGGGGCTCGAAAATCTTCCGCGTTTTACTGTACCTCTCTGGTGGTTGAAGAAGGAAGGACATACCCATCAATGGACAGACCATGGCACTGAAACAACAACATTGTGGCAGTGAACAGAAATTACAGTTCTTGCAAGCAAATCAGAGTTCTCTGATACCAGCCAACGTGTATCAATCCTCAGTTAAAAAACACCCAAAAACCAACAAACACAAACCCAAACACAAAAACCCACAAAACCCCCCAAAACAATAACGAAACTTGTTAAAAATACTATCTCATCTTTGCTGCAGAAGTTATTATGTAACCTAGCAAACATTAGAAATAGCCTGACATGACACATAGAGAGCGTGCTGTGTTCCAGTCCAGCTACTGAAGGGGAGGAAAGTACTCAGAGAGCCACTACAGCAAGAGGAACACAAAGGAGGAAAACAAATCAGTAGGAACATTCTGTGGGAAAGAATGTAGAAATAAAAGATAATGTAAAAGCATGAGAACAGACTACTAAAGCGAGGACTTCTATTTTTCATTTTTGCTAAAACAACATTTAGTTAAGTGTTTCAGATCCAGGGCACCACAACTCAAGGGTGTCAAGATGTGGTGCTTGGACATGGGCCCCCAACACTGGGGGAGAGAGAGGTGGTGTTAGAAACACCAAGTGGTATACAACAGAAGAGTGACAAAACCTAAACGGTGAGAAGAACAGCAAAGGAACGATGCACCTGGGTGCCTGGCATACAAAAAAGCACCAAGACGACAGCTTTTACAAACAGTCCAAAGAGAGTTTAAGAATGAAATATTGAACAGACAACTTAAATAAGCACAATTGATTTTAATAGCCAGAAAAACATTCCAATACTCCCAGTTATTACGTTAGGTCAGGACAGAATTGATGCTCGCTCTACTGAAAGAGGCCATTAGTGAATAGCTACGAGGTCATATATGACTCATCTTGGCTGACATCAACGCTAACGGCTTCAGCGTAAGTGATTTTAGAAGGACAACCAAAATCAACCCGAGCTGGTGACGCACATTCTTCCCCAACTGTGTAGGCACGAACAGCTCGGTACCTCAAGGTGTCGAACGCTGGCGCTCGCCCAGCCAAGTGGAAGAACAGGTGCATGATCACTTTGAAATTAATAAGAACTCATAATTCCCCACGCCTTGCTGGAGAGCTGCTTCAACACATGTCCATACCCCTGATCTCCAACTTTTCACTTACTTTTATCCCTTAACCTTAATCTCTTACTTTTCACTTAAAAAAAACAAAGAAACACTAAGAATGCCGTAGATCTCAGAAGAGTCAGCAAGACATCTCAAGACATTTTGGAAGAGTCAGTGCAGTTCCCTACTTCACTCCTCGCAGCCTTTCTGAACTGGAGCCCACGAACTGCGCTGCGTTGCAGTGCCCCGAAGCGGCACTGACGGCATCCTGCACTACCCCATGGGCGATGAAGAACAGACCATGGTGGAGCAGAACTGTGCGGCTGAAATTCAGCGCACAATTCATCAGTTTCATAGAAATTCAACTGAAATTCATCAGTTTCATAGACAAATACACTTTCAGCCAAACACATCAGCTTGTGTTACTGGAGCCCTTTCATGTTCAAGGGAGACGCTCCTACGAAAGGCTCTTGCTTCCTGCCCTCCACAGCTGTCATCTTACCTTCTGAAGGATTTTCCACACTTTCTCATAAAAGCCAACAGGAACTCTGTTAATAGCACCGTCAAGCCTCCTTCTGCGCAGCCACTGCCCTTTTCGGTCACCCCAGCTCGTCTCTCCACTGGAGCCAGTAGGAGAAGTACTAGTGGGAGACGATGGAGTACTGCCCCGCTGTAAGAAACATTAAAGCCTTGGTTAGTTGCTTTCTAGCACCCCAAGTGCTGCTCCTGGTGAATACCTCATTCTGTTACAATGCTACCTCAGAAACAGGGAAAAAAATACAGGCCATGAAGTCACACAAGATGATGGAGCACGACTGATCCCTTTCTCTTCCCTTCGCAAGAAGCTTCCCTTATTCAGTACTTCAATCATTTCTCAACAAAACAGGCAAGCAGTTCAACAAGGGGTAACCCAGTAAACTTCACTGCTTGGTTCAACACAAGGCCTGACTATTCTGACAAGCATGAGCTGGCTGCCAGGGCAGTGTCACTGGTGTGCAAGATGGTGGGATTTGCAGGTAGGTCTGACTCACTCGGGCTTCGGGCTCAGTGTTGTAAGAGAACCAAAGGGTCCATGAGTCCTGCAAGAGAGGTCCTCCATGCAAAAAGCTCTATTAATGTAAGTAGATTAAAAATTGATGTCCAGTGGTCATGCCTGTCTCTTTAAGTATCAGTCTTGCTTCCTTTATAGTCACTATTGCTCTATTATTTTACTCTACAGACTTGAAGACTAAATTAGGCAGCAAATAATTTTCAAGTTGTGGCACTACCACCAATTCTTGTTCCCATTTGCACACATGCAGCCTGCCTACTCTTTGCACTCTCAGAGACTCAGAATGTTTTCTCATTCTTTTTTGCACAATGTTACTTTCAGCCCAGAAAGGACATCACTGACAGCCCCATCTCAAATCCCATCATCTCTGAGTGAGAAACTGCCTGAGGAAAGTACTGGGGAAGGAGGAAAACAAGACTAAAAACTGTATGTTTGCAAAGGGTAGGCTCATTGATTCTACATAGCCAAGCCCTGCAAAAGGACCAGCAAATGACAGCAGTCCATTTCCACTACTGCTGGTGTCAGTGAGGCATAGGTGGTGTTCCCTTGATCTTTTGATGCTTGCTGTTCCTCTCTGCTGCATACTGACAGAGACAGAACTTCCTCCACCCTGTTGAGCAGAGCTAGAAGATGCAGGAGATCAGCAGACGGTCAGTGCCAACGTAGAGAAATCCATCCGCATACAGTAACTCATCTGGCTACTCAGGTGGTTCAGCGAAGCAAAGAGCTCCTGGAACAATTCTGTGCACTTGAATTAAACACACAGTCGAAGCCTGCCTCTCTGCACTGGTACGCGGGAAGAGAGAGGCAACAGCAATGTGGCAGCTGTCAGACCAGGCCACAGGGCTAGTGGCGCTCTGCAGCTGTGCGTTTAGGACACTGAGAGGTGTGCCATCAACAGCAGGTCTGCAGATGCCAAGAACCAGGAATCACAACCTCCAGTTCAAAGTGCACATGTAGTTGCAAGCTTTGTGTCTTCATGATGGATTTGGAGCCTCAGACTTACTTTAAATTGTTGAGGTCTCTGTCGATAAAATACTTAAACAATTATTTTCCTTCTTAACAGCGAGAGCTTAAGAAGAGCCATCGTTCTCTGCCTTGAAACAAGATGATACCCATGCCCACAAAACCCCTGTCTCAGCAACCTGAAGCTATTCTGGGTTCATTAGTGTCCAGAGACTGCCAGCATTTGTCAATGCTACATTACTTTTAAATACCGATGACACCTGTAACATAATCCACCATCAAGTAGCTAAATCTGCTGTAGTGCTTTATCTGCTACAACTGCTTAAGCTTCAGAAGAACTAAGTGGATCTAAATGTGAGACTCAACTTCTATTAAAAGATTATTAATGAGAATTGGTTCCCAATGAAGATGAGTAAGACAAGGAGGTAGGGTTTGAAAGCAAGTTTTTACACAGGAGCAGTCACAGGAGGTGTCTAGAGCTAGGACCCTTGCACACACAGACACAGGGTGAATGAAGGGCAGGTGCAGGGCTGCAGACGGGTGTTTTAACCGTGGAAGTGACATGCTGCTGGACATGGAGTGGCTCTCATGAAAGAACTACAAAACAAAAACAGACACCAACACGTCAGACAGACAGCCATGACAGAACAGGTTAAAGCAAACTGTCCACGTAAAGACAAGAAACATGGAATAAGGTCAGGTACTCATGGGAAAACTGCGACAGTGCCTGGCTTCTTGCAGTGCTGCACTTCAGCTGACTTGGGGCAGCTGCTGCCGATTCCCAAGGTCACCACGAGGCAGACCCCGCCATGCCGGGAGCCTGCTTGGCTGCGGTGCAGCCACAACCTGCCCACGCCATCCACTGAGCTCCAAGCACGGCCAACACAAACCTCCACGGTTTAAGATGCATGCAAAAGCTTCCCTGTGACACAGGGCTGGGAAAAAACCCCAAGCTCCCCACTTCCATTCCGCATTTGTTGCAACGTCATCAGCTTCTCTTTGCAGAAGAAGGTCATCTTGCTGCAGAAAGTCTGTGGGCTGCCAACTGGGTGGGCAGCGCTAAACAAAGAGCTGCAAGGCAAATTTTTTGCTGAAATGTGGATGCAGCACCCCAGACTTACAGCACTTTTCTGTAAGTGTCCACCCCAAGCCACACCTCCTAATTAAGTGTTAACAGCTCAGACCCAAAGGCTTGATGTTCAAACTTAAGAAACAACAGCAGCAAACAAGGCAGCTGCAGTCGCTCAGGACCTGACCTCAGGTGCAAAGAGATGTTAATGCAAGTACCTGAAACATTCTTATAACAGGATGTTGATTCCCCTCCCTCAACTGACATTAAAACAGTATCTAGTGAACTATTCAGAAAATGCAGTGAGGCATGGCAGGAAGCAGCATGAGTGGGGAAAATGGAGAGAACAAAAATATAAACAGCCAACTCCTCCTCTGTGCCAAATACCAGGTTTTTAACGAAAGCAAAAGCAATGCAGGAAACACCTTTCCACCTCAAAGTGTTTGAGCTCAAGCCCACCTGCGTTTAAAACAAAATAACTGCTGCCACCTAGTGCCTGGTCCCCTCTTCCTTCCTGGAAAGGCCCTGAAATCGGGCACCCGCCTTAGGACTGCAAGCCCTGCTCAGACTGAACCCCAAAGTCACTTCAGAGCTGGTGGAAAGCAGCTTGCACACCTTCACAGCCCCAGCCGTACCACGAGGCTTGCCACGACTGTGAGCACCATGGCTCAAACATGGCAACCAGGTTTTGTGAGACAGACAGCGCACATTTCACAGGTGCCTTTGCTTCTCTGCCTTGTTGTGTCCCACGGAGGGTCATTAACGGATCTTCATTGTCACCATCAAACGCTCCATATCAAGACCATGCAGACATGCCACCCCTTTCTGAAGGCTTATCGGGCAAATCTGTTTCTACAATCTTCCTCAGGAACTTATAGAAATGGCCTCAGATTAAATGAATCAGGTTTGATGAGATTTCAGAAAAGGGTCTTTTTAAAATACGCTTCTAATAGAGAATCACAGCATGGTTTGTGTTGAAAGGGATATTTACAGATCATCTAGTCCAAACCCCTGCCATGGACAGGGACATCTTTCACTAGACCAGGCTGCTCAAAGCCCAGTCCAGCCACACCTTGAACAATTCCAGGGATGGGGCATCCACAACTTCTCTGAGTAACCTGTTCCAGTGGCTCACCACCCTCATCGTAAAAAATGTCTTCCTTATGTCCAATCCAAGCCTATCCTTCTTCACTTTAAATCCACTGCCCCTTGTCTTGTCATGGCAGGCCTTGGCAAAAAGTCTCTCTCCACCTTACCTGTAGGCCCCCTTTGTATACTGAAAGGCCACAATAAGGTCTCCCTGGAGCCTTCTCTCTTCCAGGTTGAACAACCCACACTGAACAATATGAAGCTATTAATTCTTATAAATATATCTTACTTCATCATTACCTTCCTATTTATCTAGAGCAAAAGAAAATTACTAATAGAAACAATAAAAAAGAGAAATTAAAAACACTCATAATAAAATCATCAGTCACATTTATTCAGAATATTTTGGAGGTATTTGCTCTGATATCTCTCCATATGCTCAGTTTCTGTGTACTTTAATATATTAAACTTAAATATATCTATATCCTAGGAGTAATCATCCTCCATTCCTGAAGAAACAAAACAGGAAAAAAAAACAAACTAAGATTTCTTTCCAAAAGGCATGTTGATCACATTAGCAACTGTGCTGAGTATAATACCAACATTGTTTGTGTGAAAACTTCACTTTGTACATCTGACCTTTCCTTAGCTAAAGATGATTAAAGAGCTGTTTTAAAGTTGATGCCATGAATGCATTAGAGTTTGTTCAAGTTATTCTATATTCAGCATGTGAAACAAGAATAAAAAAGGAAGTATATTTTTGGAGGAAACACCCCTTTACTGCTGTTTAGTGATCAGCTTTAAATCAATGATCTTTGGAAACTTCTATCATTTACCAAGAACCTATGTGGCATTAGAAATGGTCTCCTAAAATCAACACACAAAAATCTAACATAACACAGTACCAGAATAGCTGCATTTTCTATGAGCATTGACAGAAAACCCTCACCTGCTTCATCTCACTCTTCAATTTAGTAATACCACTTCTTTCTGTTTTGGTTGCTCCAGAATTCCCCATTTCATGAATAGAAATTGCAGGGCTAGATGAAGAGGAATCTACAGGTCGTACTAAAAGAAGCAAATGGACATTTTTAAAATTCTAGGGGGTAGAAAAACAGATGAAATTCTATCTGCAAGTTAAAGATACAATTATATCCTTTCACAAGCGTACAATGCTCTTGGCGACAGCATACTTTCAAATCACGTCAATAGCTCAAACCTGAATGGATCAAGTCAGGGGCCTAGATCCATACTTGGATATTGAGACCACATTTCCAAAACACTGAGCAATCATAGCTTCAAAAGACATCAGAGTTGCAATGTGCCTCAGTCTAATTTTGTATTTACAGTCCTCACTTACTTACAAGTACCCAAGTGGACAACTTACAGCTTCTTTCCACACCAAACTCTTTTCCACTGAGAATATGGTGTAGGAGATTTTTCATATCAAAGGGACTTAGATTCATCAAACTCTCTGAAGCTTCTTCACCTAGTTAAAACAAAACAAAAACAAAGACAAAGACAAAAATCACTATAGGTTGCTTTATGGTTGTTTTCCTAAGTGAACTGCTGACTGACTGAAGCTCAGTCACATTCCCTGGAGGCTAGCACTTCCTTTAAAAAAAATTAACATGTAGAGTCATATTTCAAAGAAAATACATTTCAAGACTTAACAATAAACATGCCAAGAACACTGCATGGAAATAACGCTACTTGCATTAGTAAATAGTATGCTGCACCTTGTGTGAAATCTCACTGAAGCTGATGATGAGAAAGCAGTTGCTTTCTCCTTTGTAGAGCAAGATCGCTTGGAAAGGTGTTACAGTCATCTCCCAACAGCAGATGACATGCAGATCTAAATTACAGAGCCAGAGTTACTCCACAAAGAAATGCATGCATGTGGAAGGCTCGTGTTTTATTCAATTAAAGGATCATACTTGTAAGTGAGAGAGAGAGAAAGCACGTACATACACATGAGCACGTGTGTGTCCTCAGACAAATCTCCCATAGGAAAACATGGAAAAGGCAGCCATGAAGCTGAGGGCAGAGTACAAAGCAGCTTGTGTTTAAGACTAAGGAATAACAAAAGGGACCTCAGGAAAGAGAGGCTTTGCACTGTGAATAAAGCAGCTTCCACTATTCAGCTACAGCTTTGGGGGAAACTGGGCTTTCTCTGCACTCTTCATACAGAAACAGAATTGTCCCAGAAAATTGTCTTCTTTTGTCAGCTTCTCCTGAGGTAGAAACCTGCCACTCCCAGTGGCAGCCACTCATGTCAGTCAGAGAGCACCAGCATCCAAGGTGGGCTCCATCTAACCAACTACCAGGGACTCCCACTTCACTCCAGGAGGTAGAAAACCCGGGGGACCAGAAAATACACTTCCACAAAGTTATCCCATTTAGGGTGTGCTAGAGCATTAGAAACGGCAACAAGAGCAAAGCCGCAAAAACATGGCCCAGATCATGCACCTAAGTGTCAGCATTTGACTATATATTTGTGACATTAACTTCACTACTTTTCATGATTGCTCCTTCTTAGATTTCTGACCCCTTTAAATTACACTGATGTGGAAAATTCTTCAATGATTTTTCAGATCTCTCTTCAGTCATGATTCCTCTCTGGTTTCACTTTTCTGTTCCAAAACGAAGTTTTAAAATATTTTCACCTTGCACCACTTGTTTGCTAATTAATTCTTGTTTTATTGTATGTATTTTATTTATATGTAACATATTTCTCCTGGCAAAACAACATACTACAGCTGAAAGCTAAACAGCAAATATTTTTCAACTAAGCACATTCCAGGGGAGAAGGTTTATGCATAAAAGGAAGAATTATTCACTTTGAATAAAAACTACCAGAACTGTGAATTAAGGTTCAAATATTCAGAAGATACATAGGGCCCTAATTCTCATTGACATTGGGTCCCTAAAAACACACACATGTGGAATTTGATGACTTGGACTTCAAACACTTACTGAGAGTCAGGGGACTTAAATATTTAATATCCACTTCAGTTTGAATAACTAGGAAACAGAGGCGAGAGGGCAGGAATCTTTCATTAAGTTGAAAAGAGAAGCTATTTTCAAAGTTTGTAACTGTGCATGACGAATTAAGAAGTTAATAAAAGAATTTAACACATGAGAACAATGAAAAGAATCAACGACTGAGGCGAAGCAGAAATAACGCCTTATGACAGAATTGCTCTTACCTGAGCATTTCAGACTCCGAGCCAGCTCAGTGGCCATCACCTGAATGATCAGACCAATACGGAGCCTGAGCATCTCCACAAAAAGACTAGGCTGTGACCGGACATACATCGCCAAGTACATAATTATTTCCTGTAAGGACAAATCCATAAGGGCACCCTTTCAGAGTGTGTCATCGTGGCTCCCTCAGTCACAGAGCAGGCACTGGTGCCACACTGGGCACAGCTGGAAGAACTCTTTGTACACATGCTGCATACCTGTGTCAGGACTGCAATACTGATGTCTTGGCCGCTCGCTTCATAAATAAGATCTGCGAGCTCCTCAGGTGGCAGTGGGCTGCAAGAAGGCAAACCAAAGTCAGCAGTGACTCGGGCACCTGCTATTAACCTTTTGAACAAGCACTGGAACCAAGTCACCCAGAAACATCTTTGCACTGCAAAGATGCCTATGGTTCTGCCTGGGTGGCTGCAATTCCTTCTGAAGGTGAAGAATAAGTTTTAAAACCAGATGATAGCAGCAGAACGGTACCAGCAGGAAGCTGAAGGGCAGGCTGCTTCTGTAACTGAGGCAGAGCTTCAACTTACGTGGTAATGATTTTCCTCGCGGGGGTTCTGGTGGCAGGCCCACTGTAAGTTGCTTGTGATGCGACAGAAGGTCTGTACATGCCTATCATAATGTGACAGAAAGCAGGAGACCTTTCTCTGAGTCGTGTGGAAGTGATACAGCTTTTAATTCCCCAAACCAAACCATTTCTTTAGCAATTTTTAAGTGCATTTCTATGAATTACCAGACACAGATTCAGCAGAACACTGTTAACTATTTGCCAAAGATCCCCTGAGGTCAACAGGGCTACGAGAGTCTGCCCAGGCCAAAAGCCTGCTTCCCTGTTCTGTGACATCAGCAACATAACGATTAGGGACTCCAGTAAGGCAGACAGATCAATAAAGGACTTTAACATAAGATAAACGTTTGTTCTTTATTCAAGACAAAAACCATTTTGAATCAATTAAAAACTTGGTGTACTAATATATCTCTAAAAAAATACATCTTAAATAAATATAGCTCTTTAAACAAAAAACAACACAGAACATATTGCATCACATTCCTGAATTAGCCACTCTGACACGTTCTGAAATTGGTGCTTCCTCCAGTGTTTTACTCATTTATATTGACCTTATTCAAAAGTGGGTATTACTGTATTAGCATCCTGAATCAAACACCTCACAGAGCAATGCTCCTCTGATTTTGAAGAATCTACTTTCCCTCCCTTAATGTGGAACAAAACCAGATCATTTCTACTCTTTTCCTCCCAAATTCGTTGTCAGTGTCTATACTGCAATTTAAAATAGCTTTCTGTGAGCATGTCTGTACTGCTTGTCCATCATGTCTTGAGGATGGAAAAGGCTGGGCTGAATAAAGTACCGTGCAGGGCAGTTATTACAAATTGCTCTCCACACATATGACTGCCGTTAAAATAGGGCATCCATGGAGTGACAGTCAAAGCTTTGAAAATGGCCAGGAATTAGAGAAAGGGCTCTACAAAAATATGCAGGCATAAGTAGGAAATTAAACAAATACTTTACAGTATTTGAAAGGAAAGTTTTTTGTGATGTTCAAAATCAAATCTGTACCCTCACAGTGGATCCTTCATATTACCATTTAATAGTCTCAGATACAATAATCATAGAATCATAGAATCATAGAATGGTTAGGGCTGGAAGGGACCTTCAAAGGTCATCTAGTCCAACCCCCCTGCAACAAACAGGGATATCTACAACTAGATCAGGTTGCTCAGGGCCTCATAATGCTCAGGGTTGCTCATAATGCCTCTGCACATCCACATATGCTCACATGGCAGACTGTGCCCAATGGGACGGGCATCGCCAGGTCATGTTTTAGTGTCATTTCTAGCACCATGACATACTGGTGTTCCAAAAGCGTTCCTGCTATCGCAATAGCAATAGACAATTAGCAGTGACAACTACAGCTTTCAAAGCACATAATTAAGCTTCTCTGATTAACAGAGATAAGTGAAGTCTTTGCAATCATTCACAGTGTGACATTCTCAGTCCATGCAAACATTAGCAGAGTGTGCTAATGAAAGGTAAAGATGGTCATAATAAGATTTTAGATCAGAAAAGCAACCAATGTTTACACGTGAAGCAAAACCAGGAGGCGGGAAGCACAAGTCCCACTGGCAAACTGGTAGTTTTATCTCTTACTTCCAGGCAGGAAAGTGAACTAGCATTATTTATATTTCATACCTCAGCCAGGACTTCCACTCTCTTTCTGAGTATACCAGAAATATAACGGATCAAGCCCCACTCTTGATTGAGGCCTGCCTTTCTGTAGAGCTCATTGAGTAGGCAATGAACGGTGACACCGTGCTGTCCATCCAGCTTTGTGTCCCAGTCAGCACCTCTGCCAGAAAAGAGACAGAAGGTAATTTTCACCAGATAAAACACTACGCTGCTTAACCTCACCACACAACGAGCAGCCTGATTTGGATCAAATTGCTCATTCTGGATAGGTAGGCTTTCACCAGAGACTGGTTATATGCAGACAAAACCTCTCTATACCGGGAACTTTCGTGTTAACTTGAGCACTCACTTAGCCATGAGCCTGTGACTTCAAAGCAACTACCCAAGGGATTTCCCACTAGGCTTTAAATTGAACGTGCACGCAGATAGTTTGCTAGAGGAACGCTCCCTGTGGTGATCTTCAGAGTAGAATTCAGCAATGTCTTCAGATCTGCTGAAAACTGCACCCATTTTTCAGAAGCCTCAGGGCTTTTGCCCTGCCTCTTTCTTAGCCTCTTTCTTAGCCTCAGTTTTTTGCCCTTTCTTAGCTATTAACTAAGCTTCCATGCTGCTTATGCCATTACTGTAAAAGCAAATGAGATTTCTATTCCTGTCCTGGTTTTGAAACTCACTGCATTATGGCTTCTTGACAATGTTTTGAAGTGTCACAGAACGACCTTTCAACTCCTGCTAGAGGAATAGAGTCCATCAGAAGCCCATCTGCCTGTCCAACAGAAACTCCCCAGTGAAACAAGTCCAGAACAGGAAGTTATGGGTGTTACATGCAGCTAAACAACAATGGTATTTTTTCAGGATTTCCTTTGCTCTTTAAGAGAGGCTTTCCCATGTTCTGCTTGGGAAAACAAGAAGATCAAAGAAGAGGTCCTCACAGGTGAAAGACTAAAATAAAAAAAATTACAATCTCTCTAGCAGTAAGGAAGACCATCTGTGATTAACACATGCTTGTCTTTGCACCCAAAGCAAATGTCCTACCAGATTCCAGCAGTATTCTCCTGCACAGGAAAAAAAAGCCCAATAAATGCATTTGAGAAGATGACTCAATTTTGGTCCCATCAAATCTATCTAATAGGCAGTTGTTTACTAATCCCAGCAGCTCAGGTTAAGACTGTTTCCAAGAATGTTTTGAAAAGCACTGAGTTTTAGCCAGTGATGCACTTAGGCATGCAGAGGGATGAGAAGGAAAATTAGTGACTACTCAATAGAACTTCATTTTCCTTATAGTTAGAAAATGAAAAGATTAATTTCATCTCCACTTCCTTCTTGTGTTTAAAAAAACATACCAAATCTTTGCGAGCTTAATGGAGTGCCACGAATATAGCAAGGTACATTCATTCCTGTAAAGGATTTGTGCACTTCACTTGTGAACTTTGGAGCCTGTATGTACTTGCAGTTGTGTGCCAATCAACTCTGAAATCTGCACAAGCGTTTTTTATATCCAAATTATTTAGGTAATCAAGCAAATTGAAAATATTTCTGTTAAAGCAAAAAAATATTTTAACCTCTCAAACACAACCCTGACAGTGGAAAGCTTTGGCACGGCAATAATCAGATAGTTGTGACCAACTATAACATGTTGAAGTTTATACTCAGATAACTCACTTTAGTATATGTAAGATATATAAATATCTGCTTGATCATGCAGCGTTGGGCATTCCTTCAGCTGCTCAACAAGTTTCCTGCAATCCAAATCACCTTGAGCATCTTTAGGTAAGTGCAAAACATTTTCACAGTCCTGTTAACAGAGACAGATGAAATATCAAAGAAATTATCTTGAAAAAGTAGCAGATCAAATTTAAACTGTAACCTCCCATTAAAGAACACAACAGAAACTCTGCACTTGAAATACAGACACGTCATATAGACTACTGCAGACATAAAAAGCAGGCTTGTCTCAGGAAACACAACACCCAGAATGGAACTTTGTCTCAGTTTCATTTCATTCAACAAAGAAAACTATTTTTTTGACAAAAAAAAATTAAAAGAAGGAAATCAAATTATTTGCAAACTTTTCCTATTATATACTGTTATCTGGAAAGAGAAAAGCAGGATGCTGCCTTTTTTAGTTGAAATCATTTACCGCTTTTTTGAGTTCCTCCTCAAAACAGAATGTACGTGGTGCTGCATGAGTGCAGATGTTGCCACCGTAAATTTTCCAAGCTTATGAAACCAACATGTTAATTAATCAGATTATGCAATCCTCTGATGAGTTCTTGGATGAAGAGAAGTTTCCTTTAATAAGCTATTCGGCTATTTATATGGTCCTAAAATACTATTTCCACAAACAGGGCCTGTTGAGCAGACTCCTTCAGGAGGCTGGATGCAACCTCCTGTAGCCATCTGCAGCTGGTCACATACACTAAGGCAAAACAAGTGCCCAGCAAAACCCCATCTTCATGCCTTGTAGTGGGATTTGGCTGGTGCCTTAAGTACAGCTGTCCTTTTGCACATTCCCCTCCTGCCTAGACATTACTGTAAGGAGCATTTCTTGGAGAACATTTCTGAAGGCTGTGAACATCCTGTCCTTTCCTTTGTGTACTCAGTTAGAACTAAAGATGATGCCTTAACCTTTGCTGTTTAAAAATAAGCACCTATGATATTATTTTCTGTTTGGCACACACAATTAAAATTTTTTCCACTTCATAATGTCTATTTAACCAAAAAATCTTCATCTAGCCAAAAAATAAATTCCAAAACAACGGAGTAGCTACATGGTGCCTCAGGCAAAACAGCTTGCTTGTGAAGGAAAATAAGAACTAGCACAGGGTTTGGCTGGGAAACACAGAAAAGACCACACAGAAATGTTTTAAACATTTCAACATGAAGTATGTGGAGAAAATGGTCTAACTGGTAAGATATAATAATTAAAGTGATAACGGTAAATGCAGACTAATGTTCTGTTAACTTCACGTGTTGAATTTACTATAAGATCAGATTATCTGGCATATGAAAGATGAAAGAAAAGACTTAACAAAAGATGAAAGAAAAGACCCAAAAGTATTGGGTCCTAAAAACACAAACAGCATAAAAATTCTCATAGCTTACCTTTGCCTCAAGGAAATGGGGATTATCAACAAGATTCAGAGACTTCCGATGTGTGTTCAGAACTTTAGTGGGAAGAGACATAGACACAGCTGGAAAGCAAAGTCACCAGAAAAGAAGCCCATTTCAGTAGCATGAAAATTGAAAACATCTGCATCAAGCAGCTATACTAGGTAAAAACAACAGAAATATCTCTAAAAGTCAAAATATAGAGGCAACAATTCTGAGATGCTGTGCGTGGAACTTGGAGATGAGCTAACACTCTGAACCTTATCTCCTTGCAGGCTTCCTCCAAGAGCTTCTGTGGTCAGCATGTCAAAGGCTCAGGTGCTGCATGCTTGACAGCCCATGCCTCAGAAATCCTACAGCCCAATGACCAGACCCTGCTAAGTGTTTTAAACATTTCAACATGAAGTATGTGGAGAAAATGGTCTAACTGGTAAGATATAATAATTAAAGTGATAACGGTAAATGCAGACTAATGTTCTGTTAACTTCACGTGTTGAATTTACTATAAGATCAGATTATCTGGCATATGAAAGATGAAAGAAAAGACTTAACAAAAAAGCCTGAAAGCTATTACTATACACTGAAGTAAAGGGAAACCTTTGCTTAACCAGGGCATTGAATATTACGTACCTACATATCAAACACTGCATATGTTGGAATCTATTTACAAATTCAGTCCAAGCATTATTTTGGTGTAAATCCTTCTACCAGTCTATTAGAAATACAGCATAATTAGGAATACTGTTCTGCCTCTCTACTCCATTGTTTTCACAAATTTATACAGTACATGTGCATACTTATGTTTTTCTGGCATCAAAACACTTCATTTCACCATAACTTTATTAAAATAAGAAAGTACATTTTGTCTGCCTTGTTTACACAAAGACAAAAAAAAAAATGAACTCACTGATTCAGGTTCTAAAATTCTATCCAACTGAGACACTGCATCAGTTTCCATAACATTAATTTCCATTAAATGTTACATTTCATAGCAGGTTATCTATGTATACACCAAGATACAGGATATTGTGGGAACACTACAGGAACAACTTTGGACTTATTCTCATTGATAACTACAACATACTTGTGCCACTAGTTCTTTTGAAATACTTGAACTTACTCCTTTTAGCACCCAAAAGAGGTTTTCTACTATTATCACTAAATAAATAATAGGGAGAAATACCTGGAACCTCCAAGCCCTTTGTCTTGGCCATTATTGACAGTATCTCGTTTGTGGAATGGTTTGCACTGAACACAGGTATTTGATTCGCAGTCTTTGAAGTTGGAGGCAGGTATGGCTTCAGTGCCGTACTCTGCAGGATGTCATTTATATACTGATCCAGCTCATCCTGGCTTTCTAGTGTCACATACATAAAAGAAAAGGTTTATTAAAGGTAAAAACATAGTTTATCAGTTCCTTCTTTTTCAAACACACTCTGTTTTTGCCCATACCGAAAGGCACACAAAAATGCAAGAATATCATAAGCATGACATTTTTAAGCTGAAGAAATTAGAAAAAAAATGTAATCAGTTTTTGACACTTTGAAAACAGCTACATTAAGACATTGCTTCCCCCTTTGACAGGAAGCAAAAGGGTTTTTATCTTGCTGGTAGCCCACAGATCAGCCCTTCCACACAAACTCTTGTCTACAGTTCCTCACAGTCTCTTCCCCTTTCTAACCTCTTCCACAAGCCCCTGCCCCTCCCCATCAGCTGACTCTTTAGACTCAGCTTTACTGCAGCAGTTACTGGTCAGCACCATACTATGAGCGTGGGAAGAATATGCACAAACTCCTTCTCCAAATTAAGTCATGCATGTACTGTTCTCAGACTGACGCCTGAGAAACAGGAATGACTATAAACTGTGCAGAAAATAGATTCTGCATCAAACGTAAACCCAGGCTCTGCTGGCAGAGCTTGACAGAAAAAATTGTGAAGTGAAAAAGCACTACCTTTTTCACAGAAGTCTACCGGATAGCCTCCATATTCACTGTCAGGACTATTATAGCCTTCACTAGGGTCGTCCAACAGTTTTACATCACAGTCTGGATCCAGGAAGCTCAGATATGTATGAAAAGAGGTGGTAAGAAATTCCGATAGCTTGCCTATCTTCACCCTGCAAATAGGAAAGCATGCCAAAGAGCATTAACATCCACCATTTTGATACTGATTAATGCTCACTGAGCTTTCAACAGCTCCTCCAAAATTTATGACACCTACTGTCAAATTCACCTTTGGTAACTACAAAGCAACAGATAACAGATACTGAGAAAAACAAATGCAATACAATAGCTGCAGATCCAGCTGGATACTTACTGCTCTGGATACTAACTCAACTGTTATGGTAACACCTACAGATTTAAGTCGAAGCTTAACTACGGAGGGTGTTTTGAAGAGAGACCCTGAACAAATACCTAAACTCCAAGGATAATGCAACAGAAACAAGGGCTGAAAAGTTCCCATGAACAGCAGCATCTTTTCAAAGAACTGCAGTGCTGCTAAAGACCTGAAAACACATTTGATTGTCAGAGGAAGACACTGCCTGAGGGAGAGGCAGCAGAAAAGAGAACAGGGAGGTACTGTAAGCATCATACTAAATTGCTCTTATATGCAGGTGAATGGAACACATAAGCTTCCAAGTACAATTGTAATTCATGTTTAAAACATGTCCGAGAACTGTGAAAGATAATTGCTTCTTAAAAACAAAAGCCCAGTCAAGACTAAGTTTTTGTATTTCCAAAGGTTTGAAATTAGTTTTTCCTTATCCATTAATGGCAGTCAGAGATGGTACACCTCTTTGGAGACAAATCCTTCCCATTGCATCTGAAGTCCAGCTACCATCTGATCGTCACATAATAATTAAAGCTGAAACTTCTCTCTCTGCAAAGTTCCAGTACAAGGTCTATGCGCTATTACAAGTTCAAATCTGAGGCTTGTATAGGATTTAATTAAAAAAATCATGGAGAGACTCATCTGGGAGTTCTGACATTACCTTGCACCTCCAAAATAACCATCTTCTAATTTTCTTATGGTGGCAAGAACTGCTGGATGAATGTCAGTACCATCATCAACTAAAAAAGAATAATGGAAGAGTTTAAGAATGTGTTGGTAAACTTCAAATTATCATGTCCAAACAAAGTGGACTACTGGGTGTTCTCTACAAAGTAAATCAGAAAAATTTAAAACAGAACTCATAACTGCTATCAATAATTCAAAAAAAAACCCCAAACAAACAAGCAACCAAAAAACAAATCTAAGATAAGTTCCAAAGGGATTTCTCAAGACAAAAATCAACCCACTCAAGACAAATTCCAAAGGGATGTCTATCAAATTTCTTTGGACAGAATAGCATGGAGATGATGGGGAGATGCAAAAATACAAAGGAGGAGTAAAACTAAAATGAAATATTACAAAGTCATACAAATTCAGTATATACTTCAGAAAGTACTTTTGAAACTGTACTTTTGTGTTAAAACTCAGATGTTGAAACAGTCGTGCCACCCATCTCCTCTCAAGCCAGCTCGCATCCTACTCCCCTGCAGTAATCTACTCTGCTTGAAACAGAGAAAAATGAAGTTTACCAAGCATTGTGTGGGTGATGGGAAACGTCAGGATTGGTCTCCCTGTCATCCTCCAACAAGAAGTGAGGTAAGCCAGCTCTGTTTTGAGCATCTCCACAATCATCTGATTGTCTAGAGCCAGATAGAAGTGATGCTGGTCAGTAAACTAGAGAACAGAGAAATATGGCATATAAGTAGTTGTCAGTGCTCTCTTTTTTTGTTTGTTTGTTTTTTTTTTTTAAATTTCCTCCCTTAAATCATTCACAAAAGCTATCTGAACTATTCTTGACCACAACACAGACTGCATGAATTAACCTAACAAGGCCTGTGACTGTGAAAAATAAATCCACGCTTGTGCAGAGTCCGTTTTCTTACACTTGTAGGCTGACCATGAAAGAGTAAGGCATACAAATAAAAAGTAGGTAATCACACCAATGAAGTAAAATCTTCCCATGATAAGTTACAGTAACCTATGATCTGGAAGACAGAAGTACCCTAAATGTGGAAGAAAAACTAACTATACCAACAAAAACAATGAATAGGCATAAGTGCATGCTGGGGACTAGGAAGCTAGTAACTGTCAATCCCCTTGGGAACAATCTGAAAGCCAAACAGAATACATAAAAGCTGGCAATTACTGTAGAAAAAGGTACATTAAATGTACAATGGTAACGTTTGCTGTTCCCACTACAGAGGAAAGCCAAGAACCACAGTAAGAGACTATTACAGCTACTTCAGGAGCTGGAAACCAAGCGAGCTAGACAAACAACTGGAAGTGTGTCACATCAGCCACAACAAAAGTTAAGGAAGCACATAGCCTTGGGAAGGGTGGAAAAAGGAGGTTGGGATGTAAAATAAACATAAATTAGTAAGACATATAACGGTCAAGGAGAAAACACCCTGTAAACGCAGTAGAAGCAATAGGAAAACATAGAATCTCTGGGTCTGTTAATAAAGAAAGGAAGGAGGTAGGAAGAGAAGATACTGACAAGCTGAAGCATTCAGTGCTGGTTTTACTGACAGAAGGAAAAGTAGCGAATTATGACCTTTAATACTACTTTTAACGAAGCAACAGGAGTCCAGCCTGAGTATGGGAAGAAAAGGTTAAAGAGCACGTAAATTGAAGCTGGCAAAGTCCAGAGAAGTTACTTCACAGAACTTAAGGAACTAGCCAAAACAATCCCTGACCCACTTGCAATTAATTTTGATAATTCAGGAAGAACAAGTCCCAGAAATCCAGAGAGAGGCAAAAACACTGCTTGTCTTTCAAAAGGAAGAGCCAGGCTAAGATAGGCCAGTCAAGTCAATTTCAGTGCCTGAAAGCACAGGAAAACAAAGCCAATTTGAGACTGCCAAGATAATTACAAAATGATAAAGCAATATGACCAAATAGTCCTATCAAACACCAATCTCGGAAAAAAAGCCAAATTTTCTTCTTTGGGAGGAACTAGATAGTAGGTACAAGAAAGCCTCTGACATCTCTCAACTTTTGCAAATTTTCACGCTAGTGAGCTGAAGAAAAAACATCTGAGGCAGCAGAACTGCTTGAAAACTGTTCTCAAAAGTTAGTTATTAACCACTTTTTCAGAATAAGAGGGTATCTAAACGGGGTCAGCCTTTGCCCCACACCTAATCAATGTTTTCATTAGAGAACAGGATGAAATACAAACTAAAAAACCACAAAATTTGTGGACATTACTCAAGATCAACACAGATGAGTTAACTGCTAACCTTAGGAAGGTGAAATTAAACAACAATTCCACCCTCTCAAAAAAAAGTCAGGGGGAAATGTCTGGCTACAAGTACAACAGAAAATACTATGGAGCTTTTAGTCAAACATGGAATAAGCAGGAACTGAATAAGCAGTGTGCTGTTGAGGCAAAGATAATTGCCATTTTGGAATATATTAATAAGCATGCCTGTACTTGATACATGGCAAGATTTCAGCTGGAAAATTGGGTCCTACTTACATAGTAAAATATGGACAAAGAGATATTTTGGAAAAAAACTTTAAGGAATTTTTCTGTAATTTGCAAGAGTGAAAATTGGTGGGAGGGAACAACACAACAAACAATCTGTTAAAAAGCTGGTTGTGATCAACTGACACGGGAAAGAACGGGAAGGGAGCCACATTATTTGCAGTAAATCTGATGCTGTCTGGACATCATGAAGCACTGCAGAGGCCATCTATGGAGCACACTGTATGTCTTCCACTGGAATTTAAAGACTACATTAGTCAAACGTCTACCTAGGAGGGTGTGAGCATTCTTTATCGTGCTCCAGTTGCACACGTTTCAGTAGGTGATTGATTCCTTGGCCTTCTAGTACCAACTGCTAGAATAAGTCTACAGGAGCGTGTCATATTTCATTAAACATATAAATAAGAGCCATTAATTCTGGGAGAATCTAAACTTCCAGTTACATTGAAAAAGGCAATAAACAGAAAACAACAACAGAACAACCCTTCCTCAGTGCTACTGACCTTTTCAACAATATAATGAAAAGATTACATCTTAGTCTCTTGGGGGTTATACTACTTGGCACGCTTAGGTGAAACTAAATTTTGCATCAAAGCAATCAGTAGGAAGATAATATTAAGTGACCTACTTTCTAGAGAAACTATTTCATTAGCTGGAATGTCAGTTTGGGCAGAGATCAGTAACAACTTTGTACTATTGATTTGCTGCGTTCTCCTAAGCCAGAAGCCGAAGAAGCCAGACTCTGTATGACAGAAGACACATTTATCAGCACTCCTACCATGCTGATCATCCAACACTCTTAAAAACCCCACAAAGCAAAGCACATCTGCTTTATCAGCCCTGCTCTACCTAAAGTAGAGTAACTGCACAGTGCTTCACTAATGACGAGTCATTAAGTAAGCAGTGATTTTCCTGCCACCTTTACATGCTCACCTGAGGGGTAAAAGCAAATATTTGATTTCTTATCACATACAGCTTGGAGGTGCCTAACACACCAATGTGTCGGTGTGGCCGTCCGCTTAATTTCATGCTCTTGTTTCGGCCTGTAAATAAAAGAGAAAGAAAATAAAGTCTCACCCAACATTTCCTCTGTGGTTTTCCATAACAATAATTTTAGACAAGGAGATCTACGTTCATATCAGCAAGGCAAGATATCTGTTATCAGAAGACAGTTAACCGAGTAAGATGCTACAGACTGGTCCGTTTTGTAGCAACCACTAATATAATAGCTAGAGTTCTTTAAAGGCCTGATTACAAATAAAAATTTTGGCTCCACTGATCATGAGATTGGGTTTTTTAACTACAGTCATTGCTCAGCACCCGAAGCTTCCCCACCAAGAAGGCGAGGAGGTATGTATGACCTTTCAAAAACAAAGCCATCAAATACAACAGAAATTGCAGTGCTTTCACTGTAGAACCTTAAAAATTCTTGCTTGCAGAAAGCTAAATCCATATACAAAGTACATCCAAACACAAAGACAGATGTTCATTCTTTTCATCAGGCTAATAAGCTTCACTTTTCTCAGTAGAGCTTATTAGCAAATGATCCACACTGCATCCTTTGCTCCAGCAGCCAGGAGATAACTTGAATCTGTCTGACAAGGAATATGAGCCAAACAACCATGTGCCTGAAAAGATACCACTGTGAACATTCCCAAAGAAGTCACTGTTAAAAACAATACACCAATGTGTCAAATCATCCTACTCACCTCCACTACTGAAAGAAAGCTATTATGAATTATTATGAAATAAATGTAAGCTTCAGAAAAGTCCCAAAAGTGTTTCATTTGTTAAAAGTTCTTTGTGATAAAAAGACAAATTCTTTCCCAAAAGCAGCAGACGCAATTTTCTTTCTCCATGTAAAGGGCATGCTTTCTAAGACTTATTTGAAGGCTCCATTACTTTGGATGCTTCCAAAAAGCTTGCTATTAAAACAAAAAAACAACAAAACCCACCACCATAACAACAAAAAAACCTCTTTACTAAAGCCAGTTTCTCTGTGGAAGTAGTTCCTGCAGAATAAAAAGCGTCAGTTCTCTTGCCTAAATCCAAGGGTACAGGGAAACCTGTATTTGATCACCTTTTCTAATGAGGTAATGTTTTTTTTCCTGTTGGAGTTCCTCATTTAAGACTGAAGTTCTAATTTCCTTAAGCCTCTTTGCACAAGTGCATTTTTTTTTAAATCAAAGAAATTAAATTGAAGAAATTGAGACAGTGTTGTCATGGTTTAGGATAGGGTGAAGCAAGAAAAACAAAAAAAACCAAACATCACTCTTAAAAACCTTGCACAGCAGTAGAGAAGGGCTTCCATGTTCAAATACCTACCCAGCATGGTGTAGAGGTTACTCAGGATGCGAGCTGGCTGCACTCTGAGCGGATGGATATCAGCAATGCTCTGAACATTGATTCCATGGCCTCGCAAGAGATTCTTAATTTGATTAGATTCTGCCAAAACAGTCACTGCATACCAGAAAACAAAAACACTAGTAAGAACTAAAGTTCTCTTTTTAACTGACTGTCTCTGCTGCCACCTCTCAACTACTGCAGAGTTGACTAAAAATGCACAAAGGCCTTGCTTTCTTAATTTATGAGTCTGTGAGACAAAAGGGGTTGTAAGTGGGTGTCAGACAGCTTTTGGCTCTCTGCTTCTCAAAACACCTTGCTGTTCCTGCCCACTTTGGTCCACAGGGTAATTCAAGGTGGAAGAGTCCTCATAAGGTCTCTACTCCAACCTCCTGCTCAAAGCAGGGTCAGGTCTGAGGTGAGAACAGGTTCTTTGAGGCTTTACCAGTTTCTTCAGATTTCTTTCAGTACCACTAGTTTGGATCATGCAGTCTCTTTCAGCAGATGGTGCTTTTCCCCCATAATACAAGGGGAAACCCAACTTGAAAACCTTCACTGTTTTAATACAGCACACTATAACAACATAGCCAAATCAATGGGGAACAGATGCTGTTACTTGTATAGCAATAAACGTTACAGAGGCCATAAAATGGCAGAGGTAGGAAAAAAAAAAGGTCTCAAAATCAGAGAAATTCACAGTCTAGGCCTTAATCAAACCTGCTTGAAGTTTTGTCCATGTTAGCTGACTTACTGGTTTGGAACTAATAATTCAGTATTCTTCTTCACATTATAAATACTTGTCAAAGAATGCTAAAAATAAACAAGCATTTATATTTCTACTAGAAATTAAGCACTTCAGAATAGCAAAATACCATCCCTGTGAGACACCAAAAGGGGGTAAACAAGCACCTGCTCACATCACAGTATCATTAACAAAGGCTGCTCCTGATAAATGAGCTGGTTGCATTTCCAGAGTGGTACAGGCCCTTGAAAAGCCTTTAAGTTCTGATCAGCTGGTGTTTGCCCTCTGCTTAATATTCTGGTTTTGGCTGTTCCTGCACTGACAAAGGAAGCCACTCTCCTGCAGCAGCCAAAAAGATACCTGTAAGTCTGGATGCCTCACCTCTGTATACAGAGATCCTCCCCACTCATTGCTCTCTGGTTCCTCTGAAAAGGGGCTGAACAGAAACCTAACTAAACTGAGTGGTCTCCTGCCCTTTCTTGCTAGAATCCACCAAGATTTTCATTTTCACTAGAAGATTAAATTTGCCACTCTCTGGTCTCTGACCAGTCTTAAAATTTTTACAAGTATTTTTTAAAAGTTTGTTAAATCTGATCTTCCCTCTGGGAAAATGGCAGCAGCTAGGCAAACAACCCTATTCTCCTTCTCACAGTAACACCAAAGCATCTATGTCCCATGAAAAAAATTCATATTATTTTTAAACATGTCTGTCTTCTCTCCCGAACATAGGGACTTTGCCATCACATGATCCAGTTCACCAAGAATGTTCAAAAAGCTCCCTCACCTTGTACCACAACATCAGGTTTAAATCCAGTGGAAAATCTCCTGTTTAAGGGATCAATTTCACCCGCAGCAAGAAATCCCTAGATGCAAAAGAAAGAAAAAAGGAAGGAAACAAAAATTAAGTAAAAGGCTTCTGATGACATCTAACAGAAATCTTAACCAATTTTAGTATTTTATCAGGACAGTAGGACTAAAAGCCTGGTTTCTTTAACCCATCAACTAAGTAGTGCATGCCATAAAAACAGTGGCTGTGCTATTTTTCAGAACGACAAGAAAACGGTTATGACTGACACAATCTGCATGTCCATATTTCCTATTTTAGAGTTGCAGCAAATGACATAATTTTGCCAGGCTAGTGACTTTTTTTGTACCTCCACAGAGTTATTCAGTGGTTCCTTTAACAAGTCCATGGCTAATACAGGACAACTCCACAGGCATCTTATGCCACAGAGTGAGGCATAGCCCAGTGGAGTTGAAACAGTGCAAAGTCCTAGCTCTGGGACAGCCGAGTCAGTCTGGGCATATTCCTTTAGCCTAACCATATATCCAGTCCATCTGACAACTTATTCAGCTTGATTAGAAACAGGTAATTGCACATCTACAAAAAAAAAAAAAAAGCTCCTGAAAGCTCAGATTCACTCCTCCATCGTTTATGTATATATATCTACTGGAAAACACATTGCCCGCTACTCATCAACGAAATTTTTTTTAAAGCCAAAGCCATCTCAAACCAAAATGAAACACAAGCTCATCTACTATATAAGCAACAATTACCTCTGCTAACAGGCAGCTAAGGATATACAATGATTGTCCCCAAAGATGAGGCAACTTTCCCACTGGGACACGATCCACTGAGTGAGGATTTTCATACTCCTCATCGACCTGAAAACAAATGCATAAGCAAGAAAAATCACCCTAAAGCTGTGAAGAACAATCAATAACATGGAAGTATTTGAAAAAAATATGGTCTATCATCTACCCTTTCTAACCTGTCACTATTACTGAAATTCAGATCTCTTGGTTTTACTTTTAAGGCTGCATGTTTTCTGGGACAAGAACTATGCTTCCTTTTTGTACACCGCCCCACCCTTCGAAGCTCGAGGTTGAATGGGGACTCTGCATGCAGTTATAGCTTTGGTGTTAGCACTTCCCCTTTCTTCTCACCATGCCTTTGCTACCTTCCCTCTGGGCAGCTTGTAGGTAATCGCTTTCCAACCCCTTGCAACATGACACTTGAACTTCACTGATGTCTGCCTAGCTTCCTGCAATAAAGGTGATTTCCAATAATGAAGACTAGTCGATCTTTCCTGTGTTAATAAGAATGGCCAATGGAAAAATGAAGAGTAAACTGCCTCGGTTTTGCAGTATACAGATATCAGAGTTGGGGAAAAACCCTCCTAGATAACATCTTTACTGTGGACATTTTAAAATTTATAAATGACACGCAAAATCTACCCTCTGTATTTGGCATATTCATCAAACCATCATCATCATCATATCAAAATTCACAAGAAGGCTCTGAACTCTTACACACTTCTTCCCACTAGGCTTCCCACTAAGAAGGCAATTCAGAGTTTCCACCTCAGATGCAAGAGCAAGACATAAGCTGTCGACACTCCCTGCCCAAACTCAGATCAGCCATGGAGGCTCCACACCCTTAGTGAGTGAGGGCTGACAAGTCTGCAATGGGATAAGCAGCTGGCAGGGAGGAATACAAAGGCAAATAGCATGAAAGACCACAAAAGCTCATTTGAATTTCTGTTACAATGGAAGAATCAGGTAAACAGTAACAGCAAAGATGAGGGGAAAAGAAAAAAACCCAAACAAAAGAAACAAAAAACCAAGCCCAAGCTCTATTCCATCTGAAACCTGTTTCTCACATACAAGCTCTGGAAAAGAGAGCACAATCAATCAACCGAGCAGACAGACAGGCCAGTCTGTGCTTTATGTCTTCTTCAAGCTTCAGCTCCTAAGTTGGCATCAACACTTCTTAAATATATATCTTGCTATGAGGATTTAAAACTTTAGTCCTGCTCTAATGTTTCTGTAAAGTTTCTCAAGTAAAAAATGTGACCATTTAGAATCCTAAAGTTTAGAATTTCTCAGCAGGTGTTCTGAGAAGTCTCTTAGTTTTTAAATAATGTGCAGTAATATTTTTTTATTGCTGGTTTAGATTTATCAGCTACAGGAAAACTATAGAGCTGACATTCATCTTCATATCTATACTTTGCATACTGAAGTGGATGTTGTATTTTCACAATACCTTCTCTGGAGGGACTGCGTACAGTTCAGGCATTAGCACTATTCCGTTCTTCTCTCTAATAAGTATTCCTTCCAGAGCCTCTCTATACTCTTGTACCTGGAAATATTTTTAAAAGAGAGTGAGAATTCACATTAGAGTCAGCAAAACTGAAACAGTAAAGTTAAAGCTTTAGTACTTTCCAACAGTACTTTTCTTCTGAAAGTTCATTTAAAAAAAATCACAAAAAAAAAAAGGGAGGGGGAATCATGACTTGCTGACGGAAGATGAGGGTTCAAATTCTCAGAGACTGTTCCAGCATCTCAACATTATCAGTCTCAGAAACATGAACACACGTCTTTAATCTATAACATACTATTGCAGTACAAAAATTCTAACATATTCCTATCAAGAAGTCACTGGAATAAATCCTACATGAAATTTTCAACAGATGATGATGCAGTGAAATGGATGTCAGGACTGCCAATGTCCACAAAAGTATAAGGTGTATATACATTGTTAGCATTCTACTATGCACATTTGTCTGATTTTCTGAGTTCTACTTTGCAGGACTGGGAAATCAGTTTCTCTTAACTAATTCGCTCAAAAATTTGCCCCATGGAAAACTTAAAATAGATTTAAACGGTTTACCTAAGTTAACTGAACAGAAAATCCTCTTGTTCTTGTGTTGTTAGATAACATTTATGAACAGGATTACCAGACTGACACAAAACAAAGAACACTGAATATTCTTTTTACCAAATCACTTATTTTGTTTCATTTCTTAACTATCCCATTCCAAGTTTTTACTTATAGGGAAGCTGTTTTCAAGCATTACCAGCACTTGCCTCTGAAATCCTATTTCTGCTGTCTGTTTCTGAGTACAGTGGAACACGCAAGGTAAGGTACCCACAGGTTCATATTATGGTACACTGATATTTTCAGTCTCCTGAAATATCACTGATCAGACTCGTTTTGAGTCGTCAAGGTGCTTATTTTTCTAACAACTGCTGCCATTGCAACCACTTGTTTGCAGCACTAACTGGGGAAGACTAGACACTCACCTGAGTGTCTCAAGTGACTCACGTCTCCAGTGGCTGTGTTTAAACAACAGGAACCGAGAGCAATTGCCCGGTCTGACCATGCCCTAGCACAGCCCGTCTGCACACCATGAAGGCAATCAGGCACATACTGTCCCAGATAATCCAACTAAGTTCTAGAGACTGCTTTGGGAAGTGGTATTTTATCAACATGACTGAAGTTTCAGTAACCTTTCTGATTTCTCCCCTCATGAAATAATGCCATTTTTCTCTCCACCACGCTGTTTTTACTGCGTTCAGGAAAGCAACTTCCATTTCTAGTGTCAGTAAGTATTTAACTTGATTTACAACATCTGGTACAGGAAGAGAGCTTTTTGGTCTGACATTCTCTGTTTTGTTTCTGATGCCATTTTAATTTTTAAGGGATTATGTTTAGGAATCTTCTGTCCCTCTGCATACTAGGTGACTTTAAATCACACGTATTTTTTATTCCTTCAAGCCACCAATCTACAGAAGTCTTCGCATGAACACATTAGTCCTGGCTACTTGTCACTCTTTAATTCGGACTGGACTCTTTAATTCGGTTGGACTGGATGATCTCTGAGGTCTTTTCCAACCTAGAAAATCTATGAAATCTATGAAATCCACCAGTACACTCCAAGTGCTACTATAACCTTTGGAGGGCTACAATCAATTTAGCTCCCCTGACCACTGCATGCTTGACACAATAAGGCATGAAGTAACTTAAGAAATTAGTGAAAATTAAATGACTCCTCATAATCCAACCCCAAATCTCCCTGAATGCATGAAAGGACTTAAAGTACTACGAATCTCATTCCCAGCAGCCAAACCTCAGAGGTCGGGAGAAACAGAAGATGGTCCTGAAGTAATTGGGAAAGGGGCATCAAGGCTAGCAATAAGACAGAACCAGGTAAATAAGCCCTGTTCAGTCCAGTTTGACCACACCAGCTAACAGAGCCACTCAACCTGATAGAGAGAGGGCAGTGAGGTCCCAGTGCACACAACACCACAGCCTCTATCATGTCATGAACTCCCCAGGAAAGTGAGATTGGCTGAAGACTACTCCAATCCTGCTGATGGGATATCTAACTGATATCCAGAATAAACAAGGAACAAAGCTACAAAACACAATGGCTTTGCATTTCCATTGAAAGTAATTTTTTCTTTCCTCACCTGAATTTTGTCCTCATTAAATACTCCATCAATTAGGAAGTACGTCCAGAATACCGGCCACTCACATTCAATATTCTCAAAGAGCTTGAGCTCAGCAGGATCATAGTGCAGCCTGCTTGGATCCTAGAAATTCAATCATGTTCGTTTAGTCACAGCACTAAATCAGTCACTTATATTCCAAACATAATAGAAGCCTATTTTATACAAGTAATTAAACCCAGAAAACCAATAAAAACACTGGAAATAGTTTCCTTGCAGTCTTTTGACTTCTTTTTCACACTCAGTCTCAAACTCTCTTGATTGTTCCCCTGACAAATCAACCCTCCTCAGTCTCAGAATCTAGGTGACAGCCAAATACTCTTGCCTCTGCCTAAGTTCAAAGATATTTTGGGATGCTTAAGAGACACTGCTTCCCCTTAGGCAGCATAAGCATACCTAAAGGTTCATTCCTTAAAGAATTATAAATTAAGTTCTGCCCTTAATAATTGGTTTACAAACAGTCTTATTCAGAGATGTGTCATTTCTAGGGCGGATACCTGGATTACCTCCAAATCCACTAGGATGTCTTAACAGCGACACAGAACTTTACTTCTTCATGCAAACGAGACAAAAAACGTCTATAAACAAGAGATAAAATTCTTCCTAATGTCTACTGAAAATATACATCAGAAGTACCTCTCTGGGTGTCTTGTAACCATCTCGGAGAAAGCGACAGCAGCCATAGCGGCCCTGTAAAAACAGAAAATTATAGAAAACTTCACATACTGTTCTTCCTCACAGACTAGCATCAGCATAAAAGTACGTGCAGAGTTTTAAAAGTCACTGAGGGATTTTCCTCTCTCTCTTCTATGCACGGATGCACCAAGTCTGGTAACCCTTGTTTAATTAAGATTTTTGGTTAAGAAAGGGAGGTTCTGCTTCTCTTTTCCTTTGGAAAACAAAAATTAAAAAAAAGAAAATCCTTACCTGCAATTTGGATATGATTTCACTCTTGGTCACATTAACAAGGTTTATATCCTCCACTGCAAAAGCTGGGTAAGAAATTATAGAGAGAAGGCCAGCATCGATTTCCTTTGACGTGGATGCCCTTGGCAACATGGAGTATAGAATAGACTGAGCAAAACAGGAACAGAAGAGAGAGATGTAAACAATTTACCTACTTCAAAAGACTATGTGAAGTGTAAATGGAATAGACTATACTATTTGCAAACTGACAGAACTCACTGCACAATTATTTTTAACAGAGTTATTACAAGAGTGCTTAACACCACTCACTTTCGCATGATCTACTAGAAACAGGGTGAACAGCATTGAGGCCATCCTTATTAAGTTCTTGGTTCAGTTAATCAACATTTCATTTAAAAACAAAAGGGAGAGGGTGTTGGGTTTTCCCCTAGCAAAGGAAACAGAAGACTAGGTTTTACCTGACAATGTTCTACTTCATCCGGAAGAACATGAATCACTGATTTATGTCCTCCATGAGCACCAAAAAGATCTAGTTCATCAATTGCTTCCAAAGCAGCCTTCAACAAAAAACACCGAAAACCATTAAATACCTTTTAAGCCAAGTATATACCCTAGCACCCATGGTTATCCTCTGAAGGAAATTACATAAGACAGAAGTTTGCTTCACAGACATTTTTCATCTTTAAAGGAAAGCATGGCAATATTTTAGAAAAGGTAAGTATATCTGTCCTTCCCCTAGTAGGATACAGGTCTGATGTGCTGGTGACTCGTCTTACAGTTTAAAGGCAATTCAAAGCAACGGGGAGCAGGGCTTCCACTGAGATAATATCTGAAGTATTTAGTAATACATATTTCTCCTGTCCTATACTCCAAAATAATAACTCCCACATTCAGGGGCCTTTCACTCATCCTGCCTGAAGGGCTTATTCAAAGACAAAGGCTTGTCCAATGAGGCGCCCCAGAACTAGCAGAGGCAGTGTCCAGAAAAGAGAGTATCACCATCTGTATGATACTATCACTACTTGAGGGAAAGAAAAATGAGACAGCTGCTCTCTGCACAGTCAACCAAGGCACAGCATGTTCTGTGTCAACAGGTGGATCCCCACATCTCACACCCCTTGGCCACAACGCGTTGGTCTAGTGAAGACACTAGCAGCCCAACCATTTGACTCCATTTGGGCACCCCTACTTGAACCCAGCAAGCTACAAAACCTGGCTTTGCAGAAGCAGGGTGCGCAGTGCCATGCAGGTAACGTAGCAGAAAGACAGCAAGGACCGGATGGCCAGAGCAGAGCTTTCCTCTTAAATGCATGTTGTGGTGGCACTGAATGTTGCTCCGTGCCCATTTTCGTCCTGCAGGTTCACAGTAATGTCAATCTATGACAAGGGAAGGGTTGCACAACACAGCTTGCCTTATTCTCTCTCTGGAGAGTTAAGAGTATTTTTCTTCTTCCAACACAAACATGGGTTTACTGGATCTGCTGAGCCCCTTTCTCTAGCCAAGTGCTAGAGCAGCAGATGTTCCTGATAGCAGCAGAAAGCCCCGTTGAGGAATCGACAGCCAGGACCATGGGCAGTCTTAATGGCAAAAAATGCACTGAGATCAACTCAAAGGCACACGCTCTGTGCTGTATTGCTGTCACATGTAGCCACACAAAGCAGATATGGGACAGAAATGTTAAGAGGCAGAATTCCTAAAACAGATTAAAAAAAAAAAAAACAACCCAAAAAAAACGCATCTACCTCACCCTCTGCACCAGGGCCTCCAGTGTGCTTCCTGGTCCCCACCCCGAATAGCACTTTTATTGAACTCAGAGCCACGGAGAAGCAAAGCTGTGCAGCAAGTCCCACAGATAGCCCTGACATCAGTGCACTCAGAAGTAGTGCAGAGACCACAGCATCCCGTGTCAGGCTGTCCAGTGCAAAAAAACTCATACTGGACAGCTAATAATCTACCCCCCAGGCATTGCCCCATCGCTGTTTGACTGAACTCTGGCCAAGACCAGCAGTTTCTCCCTCTTGCAGCCACACAAGATCTTGGTAACTCATAAATCCTACTGAAATGCAACTACACCTTTGACCTTAATGATATTTGGTTTCTGTCAGTTCCTCAGACACTATTCAAAAAAGTAGTTGTCAATTACACATTTACATTTATGGTCTTCTGAGCTTCATTAAGTATCTCCGTGACCTTGTGCTATAGGGGAACTAGAAATATCCACTTTCTTTTAAGCACATCTTTACTCATTTTTCTCTCTAAATTACTTGTGAATAATTTCTTAGATTAATATTCTGCTGTTTTCCAGCATTTACGTCTGAATTAACCTTACCATGAAAACATTACATATAGTCCTGGGGCTGGACAATTAAGAAAAAAGGACAGAAAACCACAGGCCACTTTGTGAGACTGCATCCCACTGAATTTATCAGATTTATGCCTCAACGAATCTGGTACCCTTCCTGCAATCCCCAGAACAACTGTGCTGAGGTCCTTCAATGAAAGCCAGTATCACAAGGATTTTACATTGAAAAATGCTCACTCACACTTCAAACAAAAATTCTTATACAAACAGTTAGCTATCATAGTGGCCAAGAAGCCTATGCAAAGGAAGCCATCAGGTTTGTCAGAGCCCTTCAGCATGACCGAACACCCACAAAGGAGGTATCAGGAAGACATTCTCACTTTGGCCATCCCTACGGAGCTTGCGTTCAGTTCAGGGATGCCTTGGTTTGTCTTATCACCACGTTCCCAAATTCCATAATCCTGCAACAACATCATCAAGAAAAAACTGGCATGATTATATACAAAAACAATGTTTCCCCACTTGCCCATAACAAAATCAGACCTCTGAATGAGGTATTTGCCTTAGAAAAAAAAAAAAAGAAAGAAAAAAAAAAGCTCCAAATCTCTGAAGATCTCCTCCTCATGTTTAAAGAGCAGCACATAAAAATACACCCCAGCAGGATCAGGTCTACAGTCATGAATCACTGTCTTCAGAGAACACACAAAGCCTTTTACTCTTCCTCCTGCGCATGCTTCTCTCCCTGTGCCCCTTCAACTTGTCACTTTGCAAAGTTTGTTAACACTTTGCTCTTTTTAGAAAGGCCTATAAGATTTTAATGAGATACCAGGAAATATCATTAATTATCAATAAACTATTATTATGATAGAACAAGTATACCTCACCCAGGCAGCAGTAAATCCTCCACAGTCCTCCCACCGTCTCCAAAGACGCTGCTCACAATCTACAGTACTGACAAGTTCTGATATCTTCTCATGGAAAAAGAAGTCCTTTTTTTCTTTCTCCATCAATAAATAACTTTCCACCCACATCTGAGCAGTGTACAGGTGATTTACATACAAATAACCACTTACAGCAACTTTGTAGGCAGCTTCTATGTAAAAAACAAGATTCTGAATAAAGGTAACTTCATCTAGGGTGAAGATAATTCGTAACCCTGATTAAAAGAAGGGAAGAGAGTGATTATACTGTGTCAGACTGAAATATTTACTCTTCAGTGAGTTTCATGCTTTTGTTTATTTGCTACCAACTACTGCCCTCTGAAATCACTGGAAAAACTCATGTCTATTTCAAAAGATCAGGCAGGAAGCCTCAATGTTTGCTGCTGATAAAATACTTGAAATGCCACCAATACATACTGTTTCAAAGACCAATCAAAAACCACCCCTGGGAGGGTGGCATTCAGACACGGTGGGTACAAAGCAGAGGCATCTGAGCCAGCTCTGGCTCTCAAGAGCAATGCATCCCAATTCCTGCAGCTGCCCACTTAGTGCTCTATCAAGGGATCACCAGGTCCCGGCTCAGCAGGGGTCAATTGCAAGGGGCTCTGAAAAACAGTGCCAGCAAGAAGAGGAACACAGACAGGACTAGTGGCACCTGACTCGATGTCGCCACTCTCTGAAGAAACCTGACTGTCCATCAGGAAGCCCCACGTAGTCTTCAAACACAAAACTCTTCTCTGACATGACTCGGACTAGCTTATGTATTTGTGAACCAAGAAACATTAAGGGGATGGACACTGTCGGGGCAGTTACTATAAACATGAAACCCTAACTAAGCCACATCTGTTTTCCAGAGAAATGTTACTTTCCTCTGAGTAATAACTATGTAAAAGTTTTTTAAAACATTTTCCTTTTAAAATAAAAGCTAGACTAGAAAAAGACTGCAACAAGAGTCAAGGCTAAAGTATCTTCTGCTTACCTGATGCAGTCATCTGTGCCAAGAAGAGCAGGTAAAGAGAAGTTGCATCCACTTGTAAATGCCCCCACTGGTCGTCCCCAACCACCGTGGCACAAGTAGCAGAGTTGTACTTTGCATGTAGGCAGTCTTTGGTACTCTGTGTGCATTTGAACTTCTCTACCTTATCTACCTAAAAAACACCACAAATTTCAAATCTGAAACACTTCGGAAGATATTCTCCAGATTACTTCAAGACAAACAACTTTTCTTAGGTGAGGAGAAACTTGAGGTCCTAATTTTTGTTACCACACTTCAGTGTTTTTTGATTGACCAGAGTGCTTAAACACAACTCTAACTTCAGGCTCCAGCTAAATCTACATCTCTTCAGGAAACAATAAGATGAGATTACCTTGTTGAGTTCAGATTTTAGTTACAGGTATGTACCTTGGTGAAAATCAGTTTGCAAAGGCAAAACTTCTTGTAGCAATTTGCTACAAGCACAACCTCAAAGAGGGGCAAGTAAGATCAGAGTTTTGCTCAAGATTTTTAAAAAGACTCCCCACATCACCGTCTACGCACATGCAAAAAGCTCACTCTACAGAAAAGATACAAGGAGTAATACATGCTTCAGACGAAATACTTTGCAAATACAACACATACTAATTCAGCTCACACCTGTGACCTTACCTGTCGCATCATGCACTGTAAGAGTCCCCGCATCAGCTTCACAACGTTCTGCAGAAACAAAACAGACCAGTGACACCCTCAGAAGATCAGTTACCATCAGCTGTTACCAACAACATTCAAAAGTGACAAAGTTCACATCCCCTACTAACGTCCTGTCAACGGTAAAAAATGTGTATTTCCCTGAAACACTTTACATTACTTTTTTTTTTTTTGATATACTGGCTGATTTTTATTTCCACATCTCTATCCAGAAGAACAAATTTTTTCCATAAGGCCCTCTCTAAACAGTGGAGCAACCCTCTGTGGTCCTTCTATCCAGTTAAGGAAGTAAGAGGAAAGCTATGTCTTGTAAGATTAATAATAATAATGATGACGATGACGATTTTTAGAGTGACAGATGCAGAGAATGCTGCTAGATGTCTGCAAGGCATTGAAATGATTGGAAAACCTGTAGAGCTTCTTCCTCTCTTTATATAGTACAACAGAAAGCAGATGACTAAAGTAAAGAAAGGGCCTTTATGAGTACAAAGAGAAGTGCAAGGTTTTGTCTTAAACGAAGAGATCAACCCCATCTTTCATCCAAAAATTATTATAGCCTCAAAAATGATCATGCAAACTGTGGTTATTCTATCACCACAGATCTCCCTGGTTTGAGCAGTAAATGTCAGCATGAAAATTACTCAGTGCCTTCGAAGCTACTGCAGGACACTGACATTAACACTCCCTCACTTCCCATTTAACAACCTCTACACTCTCACTTTCGATACTTGCTTTCCCAGCTGCCGATTATAGAAATTAACTGGGTGATTTACCTCCTCTTCTAATTCCCCAGCACATGACTCTTACCAGTTTACAGATCTGATTTGATCGAGTATGTCTATACACCAGGTACGACTTCCGTGAGATGACACAAGCGCACGTTTCCAAGACTGCTATTTTAAATGGCATGCTTCTCCTTACGAGGAAGAATGGTCTAGTAGATAAATTGCTACCCTTGGATCCAAGCCACCCAGGCTTGACTTTCTGCTCCGTAATACACTTCATGAGAGATCTCAAAGTTTGATCAGAGACTTGTAAATATGGCCATAAAATCTCTCAGAAGCCTAATTTTTCAACAATCGGCCAACTGATGGAAGTTTGATTCCTCTATGTATTTGTTTTGTTTTTATTTTAATTTAGATGTTAGCCTCTCTGCCACAGTTCTCCAAATCTTGCTTGTCAGAAGGCTGCTGGGAACACTGCACACCACACGCTGCGTCCCGAATACTGACATGACAGGAACAAGACACATACTCCAAGGTGGGAAAACCCTGCTAGATCCTAGACACAGCAGCAATGCAAACGCACCGTTCAAAACCGCTACCATATGGAAAAAACAAAGAGCGTAACTGTTTGACACTGAACTTGGACGTACCTGCTCAAGCTCGTAGGCTTTGGCCTTATCCTCATCCCGGTCCGCGTTCTTCCGATAAGCCATCCCCAGCCCCCACACAGCCAGGATGCTGTAGATGTTGTCCCGTACCCAAGCATCCTTATGGTCCGTACCAGCTGCAAGCAGCCCTGTAACTGGATTCTAACCACAGTAGAAGGCATAAAGAACAAATATTACTACCCGAAATCCCATTTATTAAGACGCCCCGGTTCTTTCCGTATCAAAGGGTAACAAAACAAAAGAGAGAGCCAAAAATGATTGCACACTGTGGCTGCTCACAATTTTGCAACAGAAGAAAAGTCTCATCTTTCTTTCCCAAACTCACACAAGTGAAATGCAAAATTTCTTTGAATGCTTCAGGACAAAGTTCATGGCATCCAGCTGGGCATGCTTATCCACACAGGATTATTAGCTAAGTCACTGAGTGAAATTTAAAATACACTGAGGAAATTGGAATTTAAATTTTATATATTTGTAAGGAAAAGGAGGTACTGAGCTAACATTAGAAACTGAATCCGAGATCTGTTCTTCTGTATGCAACTGGTCTGTGGCATAATCTTGAGGAAGTGAAAAAAACACTGCTTGCCTTTTAGGAAATTAAAAAAGTATTTCTATTAATTTACCTGCTTGGTTTATGACAGCTGAAGCATAAATGCACACAAAGACTTTTTATCTCCTCCTTTGGAAAATGTACTGAAAGACAAATTCTGACGGTGTTGAAAAGCAGCACTGTCTGAAAACCAACATACTGGGTAGTCTCCTGCATCCCAAATACTCCACTAAATTTTTCATTGTATCATTAATTGACACCAGCTCATTGTCATTAATTTTTAAGACCGTCTTTCTCAGCTGTACGTTCTTCACAAACAAAAAAATAACGTAGAGAGGCAAAAGGTCGATACAGCTTTCAATCAAATCAAGCCTTTATTGCAAATTTCAGTGAACAAAGACCAGCTGCCAGGATTAGTGTGACAAGAGGACATAAAGATAAGTAAAACTAAAAAGAACACATACACTATTTTTTCATTTCTGCCACAGACTGGTTCACTCAACTCCTTCCATAGTTATTTTTTGAGAGGGAGGAGCTTCAAGCACAATTTCCTGGGCTTTGCATGTGACAACTGAACAAGACGTGGGTGACAACCTGACGCACATGACTGGGCACAGTCAGTGCTATTGTTAGGCTATAAATACAGCCATGTCTAGTGGCTCGCTGTGAGTAGAAATGTGTCATTCTGCTCAGAGTCCCTCAGCACCACCTTCACAAACCAGGTAACAACAGCAGGAACACCTACTCATCTATTTGTTGAGGAAAGGAGCACGTACGATCCCAAACAGCTTAAAAATTTTCTCTCTTTTCCTTCAAAAGTCAAAACAAGGAGTAACAGAAGAACAACACGTGAGCAAGCAAAGAAAGGAGAACCCACTCCCAGTTCAGTGCTGCACCTGCATGGTGAAAACCAGGATCTCAAAAGGCAGACTGCATATTCCCAGTATTTTTAGAGGGCACTTTGTTTCCTTCCTCCCATGCAGCACAACAAACTCTATGTACCTGCAGCTCGGATTGACAGAGATCATCCTGCTACCTGAGAAACGATCATTTTGGTTTAGTTTTCCCCATCCTCTATGCTGGGCTGGCAGCCAGCTGCAAAATAAAAACACCTCCAGGTACCCAGATGGAAATCCTGGAAAAACAGCCTATGCAAGACTTTAAAAGACTATTCAGCCCTCAGAGAGGGACCGACCTACTTTGAGAAGGTCGCGTTAAACAAATCCAAGGGCAGCTATCACCACTTCAGCGCCTTTGGTTCCTCTACAAGAAGGTCCCAGCTCTTGAGGTGCACTGAGACTGGCTCTCATGGAGTGACAACACATTAATGTCTTTCCTCATGCACATTCAGAATGTTAGCACAACACCACAGTAAGTTAATATTTTAAGTGGATGATGGTGTTTTTTTTCAGAAAGCGCTTACTCTTAAAAGCTACATTTTATTTTCTTCTGTTACCTGCCGACAACATAAAAAGCACAACTCTTACAAGGTCCTAAAGAACCTGAAGAAACGAGTGCGCTTAACTCCAAAGATGTCAAAGGGGCTTTATCTCAGCAAGTACTTCAAAGCATTACAACTATGCAGTGATCTCTAATTGGACTAGCAGGTCTCATCCTGCAAATCACACTGTACGTGCAGCAAAGAATTCTACCAGCACCCACAGGCTCCACAAGCTGAGAGCACCACAACGGAAAGCTGATTGCTGGACTAAGACTTTAAACTGTTGTATCATGCCCAATGCTATTTTTAAGTCTATCTGTTAGTCTGGGGACAAAAAAAAACCCCAACAAAACACACCAGTTTCTACAGGGGACCAGACACTAATAAGAACTTCAGCAACACAGGCACAAAAATAGTGGGGTTCTAACCAGAGCAGCAATACAAATAAGCCCACATTTAGCATCTGGCAGAAAATCTATCTAATTTGCATCTGTCTCATTGATGGTCAGATGAAAACTGATGTAAGCTCTAGCGAAATCTGCAGATAGATTGTTTGCATGAAACCAGACATAACGCAATTGTGGTTACCCATAAATGTATGCTAGATGTGCTTGCCTTATCAGCTGCATATGCTTTTCTCTTACAGTACCCTAGCAATATTTAAAATGTATATAGACATTAAGTTTTGCTATTTTATGGATGAGACATTAAGTTTTGCTATTTTATGGACGTATCTTAAGATTCACATTTTTTCTTATCTCATTCAAATTAACAAGTGTAATAAGCAGCTGAGAACAAGCCTTCTGGTGATGCTCTTTAGCGCTTGCTTGGCTACATTATCAAAGCATCCCTCTGGCCCCCATCCCCAGGGGCACATGCAATAGCTGGCAGATCCCACAACAGAGCAGGTTGGTACAAGCGATGCAAGGGCATGAGACAGGAGCCCGCAGTTTGGTCTTAGCCTCCTTGTACAACCTTTAACAGGATCGTACCGATCACCGTGCATGCTGCAGGGACTGATCAGCAGAATGCAACACTTTGAAAACTAGAAAAAGTTTGCTACAGATCCAATCCTGCAAGGCGTCGCATACAGAAAACTGTCAACCCTGGCGAGGGGTCTGGACCGATGCTTTGAGTGCACGTCTGTCTGGTAGCACGTATATTCTGAATTAAAATTTGCCTCTAAAATGATGTTGATTTAGAGTGAGTGGAATGAACGCAAGATCAATTTCTGCTACTGAGAAACCTGACCTCCGGTGTATGAAACACCTTCTTACCAAAGCAAAATGTTCCCGAGCACACTATGTGCTCTCCTCACTGCATCCTTATTAGCATGAGCTCATCAGTGCCCTACGTCAGAGCACACCAGCTGACATGCCAAGTCTGCACACCTGGCACACTTGTGGATCCAAGGTACAAGGTCACAACCACACATCACCCCTGCACTGAGCTGCAGCACCTCAGAGGCATCTTAAATGCCTCCTGGCTCTTCTGCCAGGCTGGGCAAACTGATGGCTTAAATCCTCCTCCCTGGCTTCATCCTGAAAGGTGCCAGGAAGGCATCGTCAGTGAAGGAGCAGCCTAATCCATTCCATCACAGGCTATTCAGCTTCCAAGCAAGACGAGGCTGCACGTGGCCCAAGCGAGCACGTGGCCCACGTCCTAACTTGCCCAAGCAAGCACTGCATCTCTTCACCTAGCTGAGCAGGACGTTTTCAATCTATTGCAGTGGAAAATCACAAAGAGTATAGATATAGAGTACAAATCTAGAAGCCTGTCTTGCAGCATCTCTCTGGGCCCTCTTATGATATCTTTGTCCCTCTGCCTTGCTGCTAGCCTGTGACTTGCTTTCCACGCACAGAAGAAAACTTATCTCCTTCTCCCATCTATGAACTCTTCCCAGCATTGAGCATGTAGTGGAGAAGGCAGCACTGAGTCATGAACATGCATCCAAGCACCATAAATAGAGATCACAAAATTCTGTGTCACTGGTATAAACTTCCATACTGCCATTAAGTTACCCTTTTTATTACTGTTAACCATAAACATCATTAAGGGACAGCTTTAACGAGGCATGTTTGATCTCTGGATCCCAGAGGCTCCATCTCTGCTCTAATGGAGGCTGTTATCAGCATCCTCATCCTATAAACATGGAAATCAAGGTAGGCATTGGAAGCCAAGTGACTTGCCCAAGGTCATCCTGCAGACAAAACGCAGAGACAGGAGCACAACTCAAAGCATCTCCTGCATCCCAGTGGAGAGAGACAGCAAAATTATCTTCTCACACCACCTATACCATGGCCTTGCGATTGTTTCTAATGAGTTTATGATAATCAGTACACAAACATTAATTCACAGGAGACTGGACCCCGTGCCCACAACAGTCAGTGACAAAAATCTTACTGACCTAAGTAGATTTGAGTCTTCAGTTATTCTTTCACTGCTTTCCAGTTTCTTGTAACTCTCATCAACTAAGTATATTTGGGAATTGATTTGTGCAAAAAAAAAACCACAACAAAGTCGTGTTGCTCTCACCTTTATGTACTGGACTGTTTTAACGGAAGCATGACACTGCAGAGACTGCTGTGAGTGCCCATCCTCGGAGCCCGGGTGAAGCGAGCACATTAAGCAGAGAGCACTATGCTACACGCTTATGCACACGCACTGGCCAGAAAAAAAAAAAAACCACAGAGCAGGTAACGGTTTTTCCCTAGCAGCCCTGACATCTTCATTCTTTTACTGCCACTTACGGAGGCAGCACCGCCCGAGAAGCCGGAGCCCACGCAACCTTAACACCGGGAGAAGCTGCCCCGCTGAAACCAAGACTGCACAAGCCGCACCAGCAGCAGGTGGGGGACGGGAATCATCTCTGGGACGTGCACCCCGGCACACAGGCGTACTGCACAAAGCTGGCAGGCCGGCTGCTGCGAGCCCTGCTCTGTCCTGGGTTCACACCGAGCCGATGCTGACAGGCACGTTTCAAAGGCCCTGCTAGAGACCTCTGTGTCACTGGGACTTCACAGGGTCACGGGCATGCATATATATAGATAGATAGATAGACAGACAGATAGATAGATAGATGTATAGTGTTACAACGGGTGGGTGTGTATCATATGACCACGGACACATGCTACACACAGAATTATTGTTTGCAAGCGTGCTATTTTTTCCACGCATCTTCCAACATGCACTTATGTCAGCGGCTAGCGAGCACACCCGGGGATCCGCACCGCCTCAGCTTTCCCCGCGCTCCACCTCAGGCGGAGAAAGGAGGAGATGCGGAGAAAGGAGGAGATACGGGAAGGAGGCCGTGCGCCGGGGAGAGGAGATGTCTTCTTCCACACCGGCCCCGTCGTGCGCCTTGTGCAGCCAGGCTGCGGTCACCGGCCCCGGCAGCTCCAGCCGCTCCGCCGGAGGCCCCCCCGAAGCACCCGCCGCGGCGCCCCGGGCGCCCCCAGCCCCAGCCAGGCGTCCCGCGGCGGCGGCGGCGGCCGCCCTCACCTGGTGACAGAGGATGGTCCGCTGGACCAGGCGGGCGTAGCCGTCCAGGCGCACCCCCGAGTTGCTGCGGCTCCTCATCGCCTCACGACCCGGCTGCCGGCCGGCCCGCCCGCCGCTCCGCGCTTGCCCGCCTCAGCCGGCCCAGCTGCCGGGCCCGCCCTCTCCCCTCCGGTCCCGATCGGCGCCGCCACCAGCGCCGCGATCGGCGGGGCGGCACCCGTAGATGGCCGCCGCTGCCTCCTCCCCTCCTCCCTGACGGCCTGCGCGGCGGGCGGAGCGCCAGACCGCCCTCTCTCCGGCGAGGCGAGGCGAGGCGAGGCGGGGCGGGGCGGGGCTCGGCTCGGCTCGCGGCCTGCTCCCGCCGGCCAGGGGGGTCGGTGGCGTGTGCCCGGGGGCGGCGGGAGCGTGTGAGGGGAAGCGCGCCCTGTTCCAGCGGGAGGAGGCGCGCGAGCCTGCAGACCCCCAGAGAGCAGGTGCGCTTCGGTGCAGGCGGGACACTTGAAATCCCCAAATTCAGCTTTTCTGAACAACCAGGAGACTTTCCCTGCGGTGTTCGCAGCCTCTGCACGCTGCCCTGGGAAGCAGCAGGAGAAGGGCGAGCTGAGGGACGGCAGGCACCAAAAGTCAGGCGGAATTGTCAAAGATAAAGGCGACTTTATACGTCCTCATTGTGAGCTCGTAAGATAAAATGCAAAAGGACAGAACATTGTTGGAAGCCTTTTTTTTTTTTTAGCCGTTTTGAGATCCGATAGAATGAAAGACAGAACATGTAAGACTTGCACTGTTGACCGGACTTGACATTGACTGGACCGACTTATGTCGGGGTTTTCTCTGCTAAAAGCCAGATCTGCCGGAACCATAAAAGGTAAAATATGTAGAAGACAATAAATGTAAGGGCTAGGTCAGCATTCTTCCCAAGAGGTTACATACTGCAGCTCGTGTAATCTGACGAATTGTAACACAGCCCAGTATAACAACACATTTATCTAAAAGGCAAAGTTTATATGTTTTACATGTTTTACTTCCTGTAAATTTATTACTTTTTTTTTACAGTTGAAAATATAAATACAAGAACATTAAATAAATTTACAAGAAACAGTGCAAAGGCAGTGAGCCAAATAGTTAAAGCATTCACAGAAATGCATTCTAGCTACTAGCATTCCAGCACAATCTTCTATTAACATGCAGTTAAAACCTTGTAGATAAACACAACAAATACTTTAAATTCTCACTTTAAAAGCATATTCAGAGTAGTCTTGGACATACGTGACCAGCAGAACCCATGCGTTGCCTACAGAACCACAAGAGGGTTTGAGTACTGAAGAGCTCCGATTGCCAAGCTACAACAGAGCCCCCAGACAAGGCGGCATTTAACTGATGCTTTTTGTTGAGAAGAGCGTTTCCAGGGCTCCCTACTGAGTCCTTTGGGAATGCGAAGCCCTTGCTCCCCTCCAGCGTGCATCTGCCTCAAGAAATCCCCTTTACAGGGTCTGGCACTCCACAGTGCAGTGCCAGTTTGTTCTAGCTCTTGCTCCAGGAGCATCCAACCTTTGCCCAAGAGCACAAGGGGTAAAAGTAACGGCCACAGCTGTGCACCTGTGTGAGGAAGAAGTGGCACAACCAGGGCTCAGGCTAATTTCTGTTCAGGAAGAATTTTCACAATGTTCTACGGGTTATCAGCTGTTGTGCACAAAGAGCCAAAATCCAGCTTTTTCCAGACAAACATCACAAAGGGAATGCAATTTTGCTTCAGGAATAACTGAGCTAGGGCCTCAGGATTTGGCTTGCCAACCAAGGGCCAAAGTACAAGCAGACATACTGATTAGAACAGCTCAAGAGTGGCCCCTTAAAATACAGCCACACAATGTAACAATTTCTCGACTACTGAATATAGCAGCTAGAATTTATTCTCTGTATTTTTTCTTCAAAAAATAACACTTCTTCTGTATCATTGCAAATGAGAAATGGCAGTGTGTTAAATACCTAGAAACACCACTCAAGATAAGATACTGACCCTGCTGAAATCCATGGCAAAAGCTCCCATTGACTTACTCAAGCTAACGTAACTTAGTTGTATTTAATAACGTACTGACCACGTTATTTATCGTTCCCTCGTTCATGGCACTCTACTTTGATGATACCCAGTTTCTGTTCCTCTGTGGTGTGCTAAGCTGTCGCTAAAGTTCAAGACTGAGAAGTGTTTGTATTTACAGTTCTGTATCTTGTGAATAAGTTTAAACCACTCCAAGTGATTTCACTTTCTGAACAAATTACCTTCTGTATCATTCTATGTTGAAGTTAATTATTCTCAATTAAAGAAAAATGCAAACTTACAATAAAAGTTAAAACAAAATACCAATTATTTTTCTATACATAGGAATATTTAAATTTATATTACAAGAAATAAATATAAAAGTATCATTAAGATGCTTAAAAGCTGATATTTTTCTGCTTATGTACATCACTACAGTCTGCTACTACAACATACGAAAATTGAAGACAGTGAGCTAACATTTTTAAAGATAACACCATTCGTATGCACAAGTTGTAACTTCCTACATTTATACTATGTATTATATCCAGATAAACTTAGTTGCAATAAAAAAAGTCTAAACAAAACTTTCCTTTAAATGTAAAAAACCTCAAAAAAACCTCTAATGAAGAATCAAAATGGAAATGTGCCAGTTCTAATTTGACATCCAAGATACTTTGTCAAAATAGTAGCTTCCTTTTTCTTTTTTTTTTTTTTTTTGTTTTAATAATTGTCCATATCAATCCATTGCATGGCTGCCTTGAAGTTCCAGTACCATATATTAAATAAAATCAGTTCTTGGTCTGCTCACATTATGTAAAACTGTTAAAGTAAATAACTACTTCACACTGTAAAACAATGTGCCGTTTGAAAGGAAATCACATTTGCTCAATAAAATTTAGGCTTCCCCTCTTTGAAGTCCTTCTGAGCGAGATATGGCTTTTTTGGCTGCCTGTATCATCCTTTTCTTGAAATACAAGTTGTTTGCCTGAGAAGTCATGGAGACACACATCGCCGTTCTGGGCACTGAAAGAAACACCATTCTTCTCACTGGAAAGATGGCCTGTTGAAACAAAAAAAGTGCATCCCCTGTCAGAAAGGTTCAGAATCAAGTCTCCCATGCTTTTTCAGTCACTGTACGGAGTTCATGCACTCTCGTTTTATCCCTGCAACAATTTCAGAATGTTGATTTTTCTGTACATATTCTGTATATATTTATTTTCCTGTGTGAAATCAAGTAAGAGATTTGAGAGATGTTAATGTATTTATGCACAATAGAATTCCATATTTCAAGCAGTGAAGGTCACAATTCTCAGAATGTAGACTTTGACTTGGAGTAAATATCACTAGATAAGATGCAAAATACTTCTCATTCTGGTTTTGTTTTAACAAGTTAAGTTTAAAAGGTTTCTCAGCTTTGCCATGCATGTGAAACAAGAAGGTGTTTGAGAAAACAAGGATATTTTTTTTCCTTTGAAAGGCACTCAACTTGCAGCATTTATTTCTGGAGGGCAATCAGAATATGGCCTAGGTTCAATCATGGGTCTAAGCCATATTTAAACTGAGAATCTTACACTTTTAGGTGAATCTACAAGGAACACGTGTAATACCACTGCTGATTGCAGCCTGTTAATGAAATGCTCCACAAATGCTCAGTTGACTGGACAGAATCTCCTACCTCTATGCATCACGTTCTAGACAATTTTGATGAGAACTAGGATTTTTTTCTTTTAAGTATTTGTGCAAATGTTTCTGCTTGTATTTTTTTTTCTTTCTTTTCTTTTGCAAAGCAGTCAAGTTTAAAAGATCTGCCAGGATCCTGATATCATATGAAACATATCAGTAGGAGTAAATTGTAAGGAATACCACAACAGAGAAACCAAAAACAAAACTGGTATTTCTTTAAGGAGGGGATCATTTTGTTAAATGCTGAGAAATTAGTTCACAAACACAGATGCAGAGCTGTCATTTATCATTTATACCAGAAACAGAATTAATAAAAAACATAAACCATCCAAGTTTGCTATTTGTGTTAATACGCACAACACTTCACATACAAACATCATCATGATTCAGTAGATTTGAGTAAATCTACTGAAAAGACACAACAGTGAAGGTAGAAACTGCTTGTGGTTTATGGTTTGAGGAGGAGGAAGAACACTGGTGAGAAATCTCTAGGCAGTGAAAGATGATTCTGTTCTGTGGATCAAAATCGGATCCTCTCTAGTATGCCTGGATTCAGTCCATCAATTACCTCAAATATCCTGGAACAGAATCTTGCTTCTACTCTGTCCTCTCCCTTCCACTCTCACTACCTCAAGTTTCTGAACCCCTTGAGAAGGGGCAGGGCTGCATTACAGGATGCTCTTCAAGTATTTCTTGTTGGTGTCCCCAGAGGGAGAAGTATTTGGTGACATCCCTCCCTGCACTTAATCCCTCCAGAAAGGTCTGCTGCTTGAGTGACTGGGCTGAACTGCTCTTCTCTATTCTTCTTGGGCCAGGGCTCCCAACACACAGGTTTAGTATCGGTCTACCCAAACGCTTCCTCTAGAAACTAATCCTCGACTTTAGGCAGACTGCATACCTGTCAGCAGTTACCCTACTGATTCAAGCGTATGTCAGCGTATCAGTTGTATCAAAGTCTAATTGGGAAACTTTTCTTTGGAATGAGAGACGGTATTTTTTTAAATATGATGTGAACATGTTTTTCTAGCTGGTAAAGCTTACTACCAGTTTGAAAATGTAAATAGTATACCTTAATTTAAACATCTCAGGATGGGAGTTTAAGGGAGTGGGTTTGTGGTGATGGCTGTCAGGCAAAGATTACAAATTCCATGCCAAACTACTGAGCTGCCACTGGACCCACAAAACGGAAGCAATGGCCCAAAAGATTATGCAAAACCTCTTAAATACAAAGTCTAATATTTAATTATTAATCTAAAAGGCCATCAAGCACTTCAACAGGCACAAATGTAGACAGGGTAAGATGAGCAGAAGATTGACACTGTAATTGTGCATGTATAACTGTTTAATCCCCTGCCTGACTACAACTGTTTTATTTTAGAAGAAGCATTTGAAATAGCTGTGCCTTAATGTCAGGGCAAAATCTGAGAAAAAAATAATGCTATTCTGTGAAGAAATTCAGAAAGGTTTTTTTTGTTTGTCAGTAAGGAAATCTGCAGATTCAGCCCTGTGGTACTTAATGGTAGTTTCCCAAACACACAAACCTGTAAGAGAAAAATTGAAAACAAGGAAGTATAAGTATGCCACAAAAAGATGAAGTTACACAGCCCAGTAGGCAAGCAAAGACACAAGCTGTATAGACACCTCAAACTTACCATGGCAAATCATTCAATCCTGCATCTGGAATAGCATCTCAGTGGAAGTAGTGAGGCCAAAACCGTTAAGTGTTTACAGCTCAGTACATTTATGACATAGGTCTTAACTTCTCACTTTTTAAAGCTCACTTTTTAAAATGAAGCATTGCAATGTTATTTTGAAGTTCTAGCTGTAAGAGCAGGGAAATCAGGTACCACAAATTAGAAGGTCCCATGTTCCTGTCTAACATCAGTCAACTTCCTTTTGGAGGCATTTGCCCAGCTCTTCTGAGACACAACTGCCCCATGTTTGGATGATTAAGTGTAAGGAATTGCCTCAAAGAGCTTTGCTCGGAGGACCAACTCTATCCAAGCGTAAGTTTAGCCTCTTCTTGTGGAAGTCCTAAGGACCCAGAAGAATTATTTAGTCGAAACTATGCAGGCAAGGTATAATACAACTCTTTTGATATGAATGGAAGATGTGGCACGGTGTTCACAGCATTCAAAACATACAGTGGAATACAAGAGGAGATGAGGTGGGTCATCTGAGACATCTGTGTTCATGAGTGAATAGGAGCAAAGTTCTAAGAAAGTTATTTCAGTTGCTTTGTTTGAGAAGCTGTTGGCACAGGACATAGAGACTCTCACACTGGAATGATCTAATTATGTGAATAAACTAGGACAGAACTGGAGCATGTCACACGGAATTGGCATCGCTCAATGGTTTAGACCATCAATTTTGCATCTCATTCTAAAATACTACCCAAATCAACAAAAACTTGTTCCAGAAAGCCACAACAGGATCATTCACTCAGTTGCTACAACGAACAAGTTGCTATCTTTCTTTCTGTTGAGAAGAGTAGCCAGAATGCTTTTGTAGCTGTGTATAAGCATGTCAAATGTTGCAGGGAGAAGTGGCATCTTTCATCAGAGTAACTAACATAGCTGGTAAAAAAACCCTACAAAACATGCAGGCTTTTGTGCCTGAAAATTTCTGTCTCTTCAAAAGGTATTACTTCTACCTAAAAATATTGCCTTGCTTTGTATTTGATGACAGTGAGAGTTACTGGATTCTGTTTCTCTACTGACTTGTTAGATACAAAGTATGTTAATTGTTGCATTATGTGGTATCTAAACAGAGAGGTTTTATGTAAAGGAATGACAAGAGAAAAAAGAACTAATTTTACAAGCTGAATTTGGAAAGTTGTTCAGGCCATGTCCGAATGCCATTTCCTGAAGTGTTGTGATTTCTGTACAATATGCAGCTAGTACATCCAAATGGACAGTAATCTATTAAGGGAGCAGCACATAACAAGTTCCACAGCTTTTATTCCGTGCCATCTGAGAGATTATCTGCTGAGATTCTCTCATTGATTATCTGCTGTTTTCTGAGAGCATATGCCAGGAAACAAGGACAACACAGCCTCTGTGAGCATGTTCTACAACTTCACACTAAACAATCTAGCTGATGTCATGACTTCTTAGCCTCAGCTCTTGATCAGCTGGGAAAAATACCTCAGGCACACAGGAGTAATGTCCTGTAAGTTTTGCTCAACTTAAGCTTTCATACATTATAGATTTATAAGTTATTTTTCTCTTTGAAAAATTGATTGTCTTTACCGAGAGCTCAAATCATGACGTGTGTCCAGTAGAAGTGTGAAAAACTACATTATGTCTGTTGAAAAAAGATAATTTTTAAGAAGTACATTCAGTGGAAATTCATATCTAGTCTTCTCAATAGATAAACAAGCCACACCAATTTGCAAGTGAAATTGATTGGAGTGCTACATCCACCTGCATTTCAACTTTTCAGGAACAGCGCAGAGGATAACAGTTCAGAGGACAGTACTGGGTTAGTACAGGAAGGAGAGAGAATTTTACTTCTGAAGAATTGTTTCCAGCAACAAAGATGTATTTCTGTTAGGCAAAAACATTCCTAAAAACCCCACATGGGAAACAAAGAGCTACAGAGAAATTCGGTTTCAATACTTTCTCTGCAGCGAACAGTGAGGCAAGCTCTCTCAGCGGTGGTCTCTTCACTGAGGTGATTTTATAAGTTACAGTCTCCATTTTCTCTTACTTCTTCTCTCATAAGCAGCTTCCATGTGAGTATGCCATTAATGTTCTTCCTCATATTACCTCCTACATGATTTCTTTCGTACTTTCAAGCTGTGTTATTACCCTATATTTCTTTATTCTTCAGGCAATGTTTGTTTTAATAAAGTTTAAAACATGCACTGTTTTAAAACATGCTTGAAGCTTATCGTCATATATTCAGGTGACAAGAAAAGTGTTAACAGCAGTTTCTAGTAAGTAATTGCTCTAATAATGAATATTACCTACTATTTAATATATAAATCAAGAGTTCCCACTGAGAAGGAGAAATGGGTATTTTAAAACTTTGTCTATAATTCCCTAAAACGGATGTTTAGTATTATTTGTTAGGACATCCTGAAATATTCTGACCCTATACTTATGAGTAATATTTTGTCAGCACTTCAGTTTATATTAGCATGGAAAAAGCATAGCACTTCTGGTTTAAGACAAGAAAAAAACCTAACTTGACAAGTACTATTTTGCATTATACATACCGTTTCCATTTGCATGCACTGAATAATCATTATTCATTAGCAGTGTTGTAGAATTAGTGGAGTTACTGTTTGATTGTAAGGAATTTGAAGAACTGGATACTCCTTGATTTACAGTCTGCTTCTTTAAACCATTAGTAGCAGTTCTACTCCAGTCTACAATAGATACAAGTAACAGAAAATAGCACAACTCATACAAGCAGTATATAAAAATATAGTTAATAATGCAACTGAATTAAAATCAAAACAAGGCTGTACCCACTCTCCTCACAGTATTCTAGACAGAATGATATCCTCCTAAGAATTTCATGATTCTTGATGTCTAAAATTATTTAAATCTAGTTCATTTTTCTCTTGTCCCTTTTTTAATATAAGCAGACAACTGTCACAGTTTTAGGACTGCAGATCAGATCAGAAAAATAACTGAAGTACAGCTGATCATCTAAGTTAAAAGTGTATAAAAAGTACATAGCTTTATAAGCAGTCAACTACTGAATAACAATATAACATAGAATCATTTACAGTTTTCTTGCTTTAAACTGTGCTTCACCTTGTTTTCGTGGAAGTCACTGGTAAAACTAGAGTTGACTCCGAAGCTGGAACAAATCTTACAGTTTCTAACTGATCAAAAGTCTTCTGCAAAAACATGCCTTTATACTGCAGTGAAAGAGGTCAGCCGCAGTTAACAGCTTAATGCTACAGCATGTAAGGACTACATCATCAACTACCGCCTTTAAAGACTGTAATTTTGGAGGTTTATTATACATTGGATAATAAATTAGAACTGCAACTGCAGCAACATGATTTATTGATTTTTTTTTTTTAAAGTATTACAAACTACTAGGAACTTAACATTGAATATAAGTATTCAGAAGTTAAAAAAAAATAAATTCATATTTACCAGAGTTTTCAGCCAGCCTGAATTTCCCACAACAGAGATATCTTCTCCACTGTTTACGGACATTCTCCTTTGTCACACAATAGAAGATAAAAATGAAGAACCCTGAAAAGCAGTAACATTAGAGAATGTTGCAAAATTGACATTTACTACAATGTTTTGGTTTTCTTTCATTTCTTTTAAATTTCTAATCAAAAGTAATGACGCCATTCTTTGGTGGAAAAGTTTACAATTCTGAACATTGAAGAGTATATTTCTGTTACATAGATGAGAGGAATCATACACACAAATGCAAGAACAATAAATATAACCAAATCCACAAAATTCATAAAGTTTACTTCTATCAAATGAGAGGGAAAGAATTCTGTGGATCCTGAAATTTACTTAATGCTTTTGGAAAAGAATTCAAAGCACTGTCAAACAGAGGGTACGAGATGACACTGTCAGGCTATGCAGCTGTTGGCGCACAGTGTGACACTGTCCCATCTTTTATTAGCAGCTAACCTGTTACCACCAACTGTAATAGCATCGGTAGTGCTACAAAATTATGAGCATTCATACAAAGAAAATAACTTGTATCTAAAATAATAATAGAAGTTACCCCTTTACCACAAAGACAAATTAGAAGGGATGGAACTCATCTCTATTTCTTGCCAGTGCCACATTACAGACTCATTATCTGTTTCTTATTGACTTCTAACTGACACAGGGTGGGACCTCACTTTCCCTGCTTAAAAGTCCATTGCCATTGTCCCCCTTTAAGGAAAAGTGGCACTCAGTCTTTGCACAATTATCCAGCTACAATGTGTCCCTGAGAACACCTGTTAGGTTTATAATGAATAGAAATGAACAGCAAGAAAAACTAAATGATCAGACTGGTGCAGATGTGCATGTATGTTATGTTTACACTGCTCTTAAAGCCAGTAAAGCACGTAAAATCCCACTAGAAGAGATTACTCACATCTGTTTTTGCTGAAGTATCTTTCTTAACTTTGGCTTTCAGGATGAATTATTTAATGTAACTAAGTGTTGCTCTACACAGATAGTTCTATACCATTTTTAAATACAGTTTTGAAACACTGGCATAAGCTTCATTAAAGTCAATACAATTTATGCACCTTTATTATTTCTAATATCAAAATTTGCCGCGCACCTGACTTAAAATTGGGTAAAAGGTAAATTTAGCTTCACATAACGGATTACTCTGACTTGTGTTAGTTTAACACAATCCCATGCAAGACCTGGGTTCAACCTCTCAAGCTACCAAAAAGTAAGGTTCTAAAAATCAACATAGCAAATAGAGGAGGGGTACATACACTGAACTGCAGTTTCCATTGCTTTAGTCTCTCTGGGAAATCATCCAGCCAGTCATCTGAAGTGCCATTTAAGCAGAAGTTTGGATCCAAACTTCAGTAGGGCAATTCAGGTATACTTAGATAACTGTAGGCACCTACAGTACCTCCTATTTATATGAAAGCTTTTGCAGCCTCTGAAACTCTGCTTTTGGATACGTCCAGCAGCATCCTGGCCTTTGCAAAGCTGCATGCTTTCATATCTGCTTCCTGTATGTTCTTAAGTACTAAAGGCCAAGCTTAATCTGAAAGTCAGACCACTAATTTTCAGATGTTGCAGCCTTGCCTGTCTCAACGGCCCTCTGTTGAATGTCACATCTCACCCCTAAGCCTTAGGCGTAAATGGAGAACTGATACAGTTTTTCACTACATTAATTGCATTATTATGTGAATACTTACAGTAACTATTTACAGTTGATCTGTTGACTAGAGAAATAGTCACTTCCAGTAGTGTTTGGTTTGCATACATTTTAAAAATTATAATATTTATAGACAGAAATATACTATACCTATGAAAAGTAGCTAGCTTTTCTGTACCTTACTGTAACATAACGGTAACTTAAGATTACAGTAAAGCAGTATCATCTCTAATGTAATTAACATGTTAAAGCCCATATCAAAATTACACATTCATTGCTAAATCAAGAAAATGCCTTTTCCAAATCTTTTGTTCATTATATGGTATGCAATGGGCTGTCACATGGAAGACAAACTTACCTTGCAAAGTGTTGAAAATGGTAAAGAGGAAAGTAAACACCTCATTTACTGTGAAGAAAGCAAATCCCCAAGTAATTCCCAACAAGAATGTGAGGCCAGCAACACTCCTAAGGTCTTGAATACTGGTTTTTCTTTGAGCACCAAGTTGTTTTTTCTTTTTGATACGACAGAGCTGGATCAGCACAACAATGAACATGCTGATATTGATCAGGAATATCAGGCAAAAGTATCCCACAGCAGTAATATAGAAGACAATTCTATTCTTAATCCAGCAGCTAGAACACAAGAACAGTCTGTCAACCATTACTGGAAACAGAAATTAAGTAAAATAAAAATGAGATAAAGGTGTAGTTTGTTGCATATGCAAACGATTTTTGCCTCTTTAGTAAAAAGTATTTTTTTGGCCAAAGGATAAGAGCTTTCAGATAGGCAATAACCACAAAACACATGGCATACTGTAGAGCTATACCATTTCAAAGGTCTTCCATTGCTGCCTTCCCTTCCTCAACTTTACTTTAAAGAAAAGCAATTTCATAGGACCTCCCTCCCACCCACCCCCAAAAAAGCACCTCCCTTTAACTCACAATTCATCAGGTCTGTTTATTGAAACCTTTCCAGTGGTTATAAGTCCATAATTATCTGGTGATACTGCCAACACAATGGACACAACTATTGCTGGTAACCCTAAAAAATCATGAGCAAACACGTAAGTGAAAATCATGACAAAGACAATATTATGAGGACTTAAAATTATTATATTTTTCTGTGAAATCTACAACTTGTTTCTGAAATTTGTCTGCTGAATTCTGTTGACTGATAGCTGTCTGAAAGAATCTACAAACTGGAGCATCCAAACTGCTCAGGAGCATAACTTGCAAAGAAACAAGAGTTCTTCTCCATAGCTAGCTTCAAACCTTTCTGAGTAAGGCAACAAATACCATCACTCATCAACCTGATTTAAAACATCAAATACAGAATACTTGATTTTCTTTCTTACATCTGTTTTAAGAAGACAATTCTATTGATTTTAGTGCCTTCACTCATGTTTACTCAAGTGGCCAGAGAGGATAATCAGGTCCAGAATCTCTTCATCCTTTATCCAGTTAGATCTGTTTTGCTGCTTTTTGTTAGCAACAGTGCTAACCCAGAAATGGAATATATATACTTAATTGGCATCTCTTTTCAAAATACACCTGATCTAGCAAATGGAAACGGACATATGCACATTCAAAATCAGTTCTATCGTACTTGTGCAAGGAAAATACATTATCAATTTGCATTGCAGCAGCCTCAGTTCTACTGTCAGAGGGGAGATCCCTACTTCAGAAAGGTGGAATATATAGGATCAGGTTTACTGATAATGAATACCTGGTCACTGCAAGGTCATAACATTTAATGACTGCTTCATTTTCATTTCTGAACTGTGTCATATTCACCGAAATACTTGATAAGAGGATTTTTCTATTTAGCATCCAAAATGGAAAAAAAACCCACAACAATATAAAATACATACCCCAACCAACAACACAAAATTTAAGGATGTATTTCCGTACATAGGTATTAAAGACTTTCACAAGGGCCAGATACATGTGGAAAGCTTCTAGGCCCATCCAGGTGAAGGAAACCAAGAGGAAATAGTGAAGAAATACTGCAACTGCAATGCAGAGGCCTCGTGTATCATATAGTGCAATCCACGAGTCAAGGAGGAAAACTAAGTTGAGTAGAAGTAATGCAGCACACAGCTGAATAAGGATTTTGGAGGGGTAGTCTCTCCGGATTTTCCTAAAAAAAGCAAATTAGTGAAATGACATCAATTGTCCATAGATCTCTGACTTACTTCCTCTCTTGTAGTCCTTAGTGCACAAGTGCCAAGAAAAAAAATTATTTACATATTTTCATTCATATATAATGCTTCATATATTGCATTTATACATGGGCAGTGTAATTTACAAAACATTTCCAAATTAGCTGTCTTGTATGAATATAGTTTGTTATAATAAGGTTACATAAATACAGCAATAACTTGGATTCTTAGAGTTTAGTACCACAATTATTTTTTTTTTACATTGTATGTTGAGCTTCTCCTTGTTACAGTACTTCCAAAAAACAAAACGTGACTGTTCTTTATTGCTAAGCTAGATTAGACTTTTGACTGGGCTTCTAAAGCTTTGATAGAGACAAGTAAGTCCTTGATGACAGGATAATGAGAGAATAAACATGTGCTGAAAAACTTCGACGAGGATTTCCAAAACAAAGTATGGAGGATTCAATAGTTCCAACAAACAACAAAAAATATAAATGCACTTAAAAATGCTATCAGTCTGCACTGCTCTATATATGTTGTGTCTTAAACACATTCCTTCACACTTCTATTATGACAATCCATTGTAAAATATTTGAGTGCTACTTCATCACTGCTTACTGCATAAAGCCTCATGATTAATTCACTTGTTCACAAGATTGACATTCCTGAAGACTGAATCAACACCCTCCTGGCAAACTGGACAAATTTGTGCATTATTAATGGAGACAGAATCCATAACTATTGGAAAGGACTTTGCAGTGAAGACTACAAGCAATCATAATTGAAGAATAATGGGAGCTTAGTTAAACAGGTACTTACTCAAAGGCTATGTAGGTCACAAGAGTAATAGAAAGAAAAATTGCAGAGAGGCCACAGCCTATATAGGATATAAATGTCAGTATCAGTTCTTGTGTAGGATTCAAAGGAGTATTTCCATATAAGTTCTAAAAGGGAAACAGAAGGTAATTTCAGAGAACACGTTTATCAAATGGAAAAAGACAAGAAAAAAAAAAAAAACAAAATGCCCCTTTCCCTCTGCAATTAAAAAAAAAAAAAAAAGTTCATCATGGATCTTATGAAAGGTTAAATGAAAAACAGAAAGGCCAATCTAGTCCTGCAAGGAGCAGGGAGTTTGACTTATGATTCTCATGGGTCCCTTCCAACTTGAGATATTCTATGATTCTAATTATTAAATCCCATTTAATTAAAAACCTAATTTTTAAAACTGATTTATCCTAATATTTATTTCCCACAAAATAAACAAGTGTATATAGCCTAAGTGTAAAAGCTGCAGTCTAATAAGCACTTAAGGAATTTTTTACTCCAACGGAACTCATGGGTCCCCATTCAACATGCTTAAGCACATGACTAGTTGTATGGCTATAAGTACTAACACTGAAGTGAACAGAACTTGAAGGAGTATTTCATGGGTGGTGTGTGCTTTCTAAATACTCATTTGCTTAAGATAACACATGCTTAAATGTGTTCTTGAATTAGGGTAAGATCGCATAATTTTTTAAATAATTACCATCAAAACTGCAAAGCTTGTGAGGTGGTTGCATGAACAGACTGTTTCATTTACTCTACTTTCTTTAACTATGCAACCTTCATACGACCAGCCTCCATGTCCACCTGTTAAAGAAAACAGCTTTTTTATTCATAAAAGTCTTAATTTATATTAACATGAGTTAACATAGCTAAAACATCATGATATCTTGGGTGATATCAAGTACTTACCATTTTTATTAAAGTCCCAAAAAACACATCTAACTGTTGAATTATCCTGTTTAGGATAAAAAAAAAAAGGTTTACTCAACTGTGTTTATGATCAAGTAATTTATGAATTATCTACAAAATGCAAGCAATAACAACTACTGTATACAGCAAATACACCTGTTTTACATGGATGCAAAACTAATTTAGATGCATAGAATGGATTAATATTGCAATATGCATGTGAAAATATGCTGAACAAATTTGAAGTCATTATTTAGGAGCTAGCTGTCATGCTTACACTAAGATTCTGTTCATGGTCGAACATTATGAATGCTCTTTCACTGTCTTCCTACACTGTAAAAATTCTTGGCATTTCTCATCCTTACTGATTTTGTAAGTATCAAGAACATGACCACACAGAAAAGGAAAAACTCTGTTTCATTTGCAAACATTTGATCACTTTATGTTTCCATGATGTTAAAGGTTTACACACAGATTTCACACGCACGTGCAGAAATCCTAAAACCAGAAGCAGTAATACACTACACTGCAATGAATACTAATAAATCCAGTTGTATCTCAAAACTCAGTATTGTATCAATACAAGTAAAGACTACACTAAGTCAGCTCTTGAAAAAAGCTTCAGGTACATTTGTGGAATTCCTAAATTGCTCAGTTTATAATATTTCAGTATTTTAAACTCTTCTAAGAGATGAGATAGAAGATTTTAACCCTTGATGGTCATTTAGGAAAGAGATGCTGTATATGAGCCCTAATACTTCCAGATGACTCAATTCCGTGTTCCAGTTTAAGGAACATTTCCCCTAAGAAAAAAAGACTTATTTGCTTTCTGGCCATGCAGCACCTACAAATGTCATGATTGCAGCATCTCCGTAGCAGACGCCACTGTCAGGCTTTCATGTGAGTTTTTATTCTTTGAAGAATAAAACAGAAGGGTAGGTAGGAAAGATAAAAACTGGATGGATAAGTGATAGAGCAAAATTACCTGAAACCATCTGAGAACAAAAATTTATACCAATGATAAATAAGCAAACATGAGTGAACTTGAAAGTCCAGATGGAGATGAAACATCCGCACTAGTAAAGCAGAACCAACTGATCTGTGTTCTTAGTACAGTATTTCTTCTACAACAATTCCAATGGAAGCAACAAAATTGTACTTTTGGCAAGTCTGCCAAAAGGTAAATCATACCTGATTAGGTTTGATATTCTGTAAAGTGACAGTAACATTTGCCTTCAAGTTGCTAATTGTGAGGTTAGCAACACTTGAAGATATAACATTGCTGATTAAAGATGCATTCTTCAAGGACAGATCCTGGAATGACAAAAAAGAATCAGATCATAAAATCTTAAAGGAGACCATAGAAGAGTACAGCACCCACAAGCTCAGTTATTATGGCAAGTGAGCACTGAATGAAAACAATTACTTCTTAAATCAGGAAGATTTGAAACTTGTTTTGTGGGCAAAAAGTCCATTCATATTTTATTTTGCTCTAGGCTTGAGCTTAAAACCCTTATGAACAGAGGATCAGAAAGATACCTGGAACACAGTGGTCTTTTTAAAGAAGTTGAATATAATTCTAGAAGCCAAGTCAAGCTCTTGAGGGGGTAAATTCATCAGCAATGATGTAGGAAGTGTAATTGATCCGAGATTATTTAAATCATGAATTGCATTAATGCCTAAAGAGATCTGAAAAATAAATGCAAGGATTATCCTTCATTTCACTCACTAAAGAAAAGTTAAATTATAACTTATTCTCAGTTTAGAACTTTAAAACACATCTCTCTGTAATCACTATTAGGAACTCATTGCTGCTCTCTCATTCCTCTCCTGCTCCAATGAATAGATAGCATCTGCAGGCCTGAAAAGGATGCAACTAATTTCAAGTCTGCCTACCATTGAAAATATGCTGGGCTTTACCCTTTTGCTTACAGGACAGAACACACCACTGTGGTGGATCTGAAAAAAGTCATGAGCAACAACCTAGGTAGGTCTGTGTAACTGTGTAGGGAGATTAACATTTCACAGCATGGAAGCCTGCAAAGGCAAATAATTTTTATATCCCATACAAAGTATGTCAGAATTCAGAAAAAAGGTAAAAAGCCATTATTTGTCAATAGATTTTAAAATACAGCAGGTTAAGCATACTCTAAAAACATAAACCCTAACTTTACGATCTGGCAAAAATGACAAAAATAAACTGGATAAGCTACAATTCAGATATCTCAAGAGCTTAGTGATCTAACATTATTAAAAAAAGATCTGAACTTTCACCCAGTTTTCTGTGCTGTACTTATAGGACAGAGAGCTTTGTTTAGTACAAAATCTCAAACATTTTCTTGTTACACATTAGGCACTTTACATACAAATATCATAATCTAAGAATTCCTAAGAGATGTAAAATATCAGCAGAACTGAAGACAGAAATTATCTGTGTATTTAAAGATATATCTGTCTGTAATAGGAATAACAGTGTGAGTTCCCCACAGTGCCCTAACAATATGATTTAACTCTTCTGTTTAGACCAGTGGTCTCCAAACATTTTTGATCATGCACCCCCTAAAATTTTTTTGAGTGTGCACCCCAAAATATATCTATTTATAACTTATATGCATGTACTGTGGTACTAATGTATTATGCATGTTATAAAACACACAGAAGAATAGAAATTTTAAACAGATGAGATAAACATTAAACATTTTTTTAAAAAATATATTATTTATTTATTAATCATATAAAAAATATTTTCTTCCCACACCCCAGTGGACTGCCGGGTGCATGCCCTGGGGTAATCAGATCCCACTTTGGAGACCACTGGCTTAGACAGCCACCAAAGAAACACCAAATCAATTCCACAAAAGCATTCCTGTTGCTCTGGTTTGAACTTGATGATACTTGTTGAAAATTTTCTGAATTTCATTGCTGGTACCATGAGATTTCCAGAAGATTGTTACTTAGCAAATATCTGGTTTTTCAGCACTACCACCTCCTAGTCACCTCACATTCATGTACCACATATTGCTAAGAAAATACAAAAGAACTCAAATGTTAACATTTCATATCATTTTCAGTATCACAGAACAGTTCCAGTACTACTTATGGCTCATGCTACATTAAACTATTTCCTTCTCTGAGAGGACAGAATGTGCCAAAATTTATCTAGAACTTTCCATCTCTCCTTGCTTAAGCCTCCAAGGCTGGTATTGTCCAAATTATTATTTTCTTAATCAGGAGGAAGGTTTTGAGTGAGACAAAGTGGATCCAAACTTTCTAAGCACTTCTTTCTTGGCGAGACCAACTAGACACGAGTGACAAAATGTATGAATGTCACTATTCAAGCAACATAACAGTTCTTTCCTGGAATCCTCTCCAGTTAATCTCCTTCTAATAGATGAAGCCATCTGACAACACTCCTTGACAAATTTCAGCACTGTCTGGGTGGGTAATTAAGTGACTCACGATTCAGGGTTTTTAAGGCAAAGTTACTCCACCAAGCACTCTGTCCATTATGGTGTTCTGGCTGCACCCTCTCTAGCAACTTACTAGTTGAATGCCAGCTTCTGCTAAGCCTGTTGCTTATTTACACTTATTTACACAATAGAAAATGAAAGGAAACCTATGGAGGGCTTCAAAACCAAAGTATTTTCTATCTGAAGCTAACACGAACAAAAGATCCTGAAACTGTGACATAAAAACAGAACAAACTCATGTTACATATAAATATAAAAATGTAAATACTTAAAAATAAATGTTTGAGAATTTTTAAGTATTTAGAACCATCAGTGTTTAACCTGGAGATCAGCCGAGTCCTGGACAGCAAAAGACATTTGGTTGGAGCGGATGCTATTGGTTTTGACAACTGCCAGAGCCAAGGAAGGGGAGGCAAAATCAGCAGACATGGCTGAAAAGTTCAGTTTTAAGCCAATATAATCCACCAGCTTTATAATTCTGTTAAGAAAAAGAGAAACTTAGTATTACCAAGCACAGACACCCAAAATTCTCAGGCAAGTTGTGGTTATGTAGCAGCAATCCAAGTGTAGTGTAAAATACAGCTGACTCTGCTTACTTACTGTGGTGTCAAGACAAAAATATACACTGTTTTTCATGGCATTAGATTATGGTAGAGCTGGTAACACTAGAGTGATAGTCCTTTGGTTTTGTGTAAGTACATTAAAGAACAAGAAATACTCTTTTGGATTATGATTATGAAAAAATGAAACTTGTTGAAGCCTATTTATCAAGACAGTCAATACAACACACCTTTAATCTATTGTCAGAATGACCTACCTGTTGGAAATTTGGGGTGGTAATGGTGGAGAAGCAGTCAGGACTTTGCTAACCTCACTAACCATCCTTTCTACATCTTTTGGCTCTACTTTTCCAGCTGCTAAATCATTTTCTATTTTGGACACAATTTGCTCAGCTGTGGTGATATTAATGGTAGTGTATACAGAAGTTGTGTATGTGGTAGATGATAGGATCTTTCCTGTGACAAAAGAAAAGTTGTGCGTTTATTTAACCACTGTGTTCAACAAATGAAGCAAGCTTTGAGAAGCAGAAAAATTAAGCAGTTTTCTTGATCAACAAACCTTATCACAACTTGTAAGGTCTCTCAACATGTTATGTGAGACAGAATTCCTTTTTCTCCCTATCAGCTACTTTGCAGATAGCAATACTTTAAATCTTATGAAAACACAAAGCAAGGCTTCAGATGGCCAGCATTTATTCCACTTTTTATTGATTAGAAAATTCCTCACACCAGACCATTAGTGATGTTAAATAATCTATTATTTTTGATTTTTAGCCACTGGATGCCTGAAAGTAGAATAAAATCAAGATAAGCTCAGCAATTTGAAAAGAAGCTTGTACAGATGCATACAATTTTCATAGGAAAATACATAGCCACTAAGAATATTCCTAATCAATAACAATATTTTAAGGAAGATCCAACATTGATTTGCAATATTTTGAATACTAGCTTAGTTATAAAAAAAAAAAGCTACCTGGCTCTGTGACTTAATTTTTTCTGCAAAAGGTGCCTGTTAGGAACTTAACATCATACCTATCTATCACAGTTACCAACCAGTTTGTAGGGTGAGGTATCACTCATCCTGGCCAAAGGAATCAGAATGTATTTTAAAATAAGTATACACCTCGTGACAGTTCTCAGATTTTTCACAGTAATTGAAAAGTCACACGTAAAATCTTGTTTAATAAAGTTTAAAAGCAAATTCAGTATATGACATTCAAGATTGAAAAAAAAAAAAATACTCATTTTACTTGTCATATTTACCTGTGCTCCCATTAGGCAGGCTACCATGGCCACCAGCAGTAGCATGAGGATGAGGAGCTGAGACAGAATGGTTGATAGGACTAACAGTGGGGGTCAAAGTTATTGAGAAAGGAGTACGGGGAGGAATAGGTGGTGCAGTAATGTTTTTGTTACCAGAAATAGGTTGGGTCGAATTTGTAGCAGGAGGAATTTGTGCAGCAGATTTGGTGGTAGTCTCAAAGCGGGGAATTGCTGTTGGAGGTTTGAGGGAAAGCTCAGAAAAGGAAACTGCAGAATGTTTAGTGAAACCTACAGAAGGAGAAGTTATTGTAACAGGCTTGGTAAGATATGCAGCATCAGATTTAACTGAGAAAGCAGCATTAGTGACAGACTTTGCTGCAGATGTGGAAATAGTGACAGATTTATTAGAAGCTCTGGAAGGAAAAGTTGGCATGGTGGGTTGAGCAAGAGACTCAGAAGAGGAAAATGTAGTGGTAACACTGGTGGAAGACACAGATGTTTCAGTAGTAGGTATGGGAGAAGTTTCAGAGAGAGGATTTGTAGTGGGAGATGTGGAGTGTGATTCTGTGATTCTGTGATTCTGTGAGGGAGTTCTAGAAAAAGGTTTTTCTGTGAATGGTGTGATCAGTGGTCTGATTGTGGGGCTTTGTTTGGTAGAAAGCATAGTGGGAGAAATAAAAGTATTAGATTTGGGGGAAGTCTTTTTAGGGAGAGAAGGAAAACGAGGAAAAGGAATCCATATAGAATGCGGTGGCACTTCTATAGTACTGTAAAAGAAAAAAAAAGGCAGACATATGCATGTTAAATTTAACATTCTTTATATTTTAAAGAACAAGTTATAACAGAGGAATATATCTGAATGATATGGACATATTACGAATAATGTATATTTTAAAATCCATCAGATTGGATGTTTCATGCTGTAGTAACAAATATGAATTCTATAACATTTTGAATGTTCTTACATTCTATCTTGCTCTAGTTGTTAACTAGGAAGTCCATAAATACTACTACTGCCTTTGCTGCCTATTCTGGAGGTGACCTGATGACACAAAAGCTACCTGCATCAGGGGGAACAAAAAGGGGAAAAAAGGACACAAAAAAGGAAAGAAAAAAAACAAAGAGAGGAGAGGAGAGGGAGAGGAGAGGGAGGGAGGGAGAGGGAGAGGGAGAGGAGAGGGAGAGGAGAGGGAGAGGAGAGGGAGAGGAGAGGGAGAGGAGAGGGAGAGGAGAGGAGAGGAGAGGAGAGGAGAGGGAGAGGAGAGGGAGAGGAGAGGGAGAGGAGAGGGAGAGGAGAGGGAGAGGAGAGGGAGAGGAGAGGAGAGGGAGAGGAGAGGAGAGGAGAGGAGAGGAGAGGGAGAGGAGAGGAGAGGAGAGGAGAGGAGAGGAGAGGAGAGGAGAAGGAGAGGAGAGAGGAGAGGAGAGGAAGAGGGAGGAATAGGGAGGGAGCTCGATAGGAAAATGCCTGTCAGGTTGTTCTCGTGGAGTCCTTCCTGGCTATTACACTGCAATGTGGAAGTTGACTCTGTTAATGCATTAAAAGTTTTAGGAAATAAGCAAGTCAAATTTTGTATTTGTACTTACTACATTTGTAATTCTTCAGCAGTCAAGGAACAATACTCCAGTGATGAACAGCAGCATCGTTCTGAGATGGCAAAGCAGCATTAACCTTGTTAATCTCGGAGCATAAAAATTACTAATACTGTTAAGTAGGATATTCAAATAATGATGTGGTTTATGTTCTTTAAACAATAGTGTAAATTGCAAAATTGATTTTGAAGGGGGAGGCAGGGTTTGATGATATTTGCAAAACAGATCTTGACCAGTCAGAATACTTCAATACCCCCAGATATTTGCTCAATGGCTGACAAGTGCAGATTGCTCTTTCTGTTATCGTAAATAAAGCAAAATGCAAAGCTACATCTTTTGAAGCAAAGAGCCAAATGGTATGAGTCACCACTCACACCACCACTATCACAATACCACAAAGAAAGCTTGGCTATTTAATAAACATTTCAATTCAGATTGCAATTTCAGTAACACGTTTATGTTCTCAAGTAATCTTAGACCTAATTCTTTCAAAGTCTGCTTTATTAATGTAGTCAGCAATTTTATATCAAAATTTTTCTAAATGTATTTCTAATTTCTCCTTCTCCACCCAAAAATCAGAAGGGTATATTTCTGATGTATTTATATTGTTAAAAAAATTATCAAAAATAAATAATCTTTTCTTTTAGCTACTTTGAGATTTTGTGTAAAGATATGAAATTTAATTTGAAACGGTAACTGTGATGAGACTGTGTTTAAAGTATAACTTACCAAGTTGGCTTATTTCTGCTTTGTCTGTTAAACTGCTTACATTCTCACTCTCAGCCAGCTTCATTATGAAACTGCATTGTATACTATAATGAGAAGAAAAAGCTTTAGACTCAAGAAACAGATCTGCTTCATCTTTACAACACATGAAACTAACACCAAATGCTAAGTGTGAAAGCATATTTTTCCTAGGCTCTTTCAGATTTGAGTATATTTTTAATGCCCATAAACCATGATGCTAGGCTAAATAGAGGAGAAATATGTCAGTTTGTGGCAGCTTATTTTCTCTTTCCTCTACAGACACTGTTGATTCTTAAATGGGGTCTTCCCTAGTTAATGTTAGTCACTAAAGTGTTGATAATTTTGTAAAGATAGTAATGTAATCTCCACTGTTACTGGAAAGAAACTCCAGAGAGGAACTAGCAAAGTGTCCTAGCTAGCTATGTCAGTGTATACGAAATCTCCATCACCTGGGGAAAGACAGTGTTCTCTCTCTTGACTTTAGAGAGAATTTAAATGATCCACTCAAGCATGTAACTACACATTTACAATTACGGTTCGATGACTTGAAACCCTGCCTAAACTAGCAAACCTACAGTAAGAATTCTTCAGGTTCAGCAAACTCAAACACACAGGTAAACGAAAAAGTAACACACAAAAGATGAAGTGAAGCTTCTTTCCAGCTAACAAGAATGAGAACAGTACACTAACTACTGCTGCTGGTATATCACATAAAGGTGGGATCTGACCTTCTGTCTGTTACTATTGGAGAGTTTTGGACCCTTTCTTCCTAACTCAGGAAGATAAACTCCAATTTCAAGTATTTGGGGAAATGAAGTTCCACGTTTTGTTTTAGAATATAGTGTTTCCAAGCTCATCACTTTAGAGGACCAGCAATTTAGTGGTGAGTAGCAATTAAATTGACAGACATTATCTACATTTCAGGGTTTCCAGCATCACCTCTGTGGAGCAGCCTTGCCATTCTAATACCTCATATCTTCCAAATCCTGAACTAGTTACCTTCTCAGGCTTCCCCTACCCTGAGGATGGCTGGTTTCCCAAGCCAAAGAACAAAAACTTATGATGTCTGAAGCAATTCCCTCACAAAGACTGCATTGTATTCACAAGATCTGGAAGTTTGGTGGTTGCAAATCCCATGCCCTTAGTGGCTAAGTTGCTATGTGACTCAGCTAATACAAAGATGCAGAAGAAATATGGCAGGCAAGCTTGTGCTTCACCAGAAGATTAATGAGAAGCAATATAGTTTGATTAAAACAAACAAACAAACAAACAAAAACAACAAACCCTTAAAAAAAAAGAAATCATTAATGCTAGGAGAATAATGGAATCAGAATTTCTTTGTCAGCCTACATATATTTCTCCGGCCTGTTTCTCAAACTTAACTTCCTAGAAAGTTTGTTTTTTCTTCTGTTACATAGCCATTCACACTTGATATATCACAAAACAATATATGAGCTTTTAAATATATGAGTATTTAAAAAGTTAACAACAAACCTCTGGTTTTCTGCCCTGCATTCCATAACAGAGGACTGTAACGACAAGCGAAAACAGAAAAAAATTGTTTTGTCAGGGAAAACAGGACTGATACTGACATTATCAAAAATAAGTTGGAAGAAAGTTTTCCAAACGGTAACAACAATTAGTAATCTTACCTCACTTACTGCTTGCAAGGTTTTGTTGAATTCTGAAAGCCTTTAAAATAAAAAGTTACCATTACGGAGGATTTCTAGTTGTGTTTCTAAAGACAATTACAACAATATAATGAAAAGAACAAGCAATTACTGAGAAAAAAATTCCTTTTTCCAGTTGATCAATGATTTTTAAAAATCATGCCAGTTCTAATATTATAAAACTGCTTTTCAAAGGATTTAACATTTTAAAAGTTGCCTTTTATTAGTCACTCCACAAACTAAGTTTAGATCTCTGTCATCTAAGTCTTCATGTTGCCTTTTGGCAAGCAAGCATTTGGAACAGAATTCTACATTTAATCTCAAAGCCACAGAAACAGAATGGGTAAGAAATACAAATTTCTTCTACAAACAAGGCCAGTTGGTCAATTACATCTGTTCAATTTTCAGGGTAAGTTTTGTGAATAACAATAAATATTCACTTATTCAAACCTCTCCCTATAAAAACTGTGAAAGAAAAAACTACACCTAAATAAAAATACAGCTATGACTCCAAGAATACGTATTAAAAAACATGCAACTATGAAAGTATTCTTAGTAATTTCTTATGAGACAGACCAAATCTCTGAAATTATAAAAAACATTTATTCATGAAGAGCAGAATCCAGACTGGCATTCTCAACAATTCACAGCTCATGTCCTTAGGTGGTATTATTATTATTATTATTATTATTATTATTATTATTATTATTATTATTATTATTATTATTATTATTATTATTATTATTATTATTATTATTATATCATCAGCATATCAACAACGAGGTCTTTGGGCTCTTTGTAGAGCTCCAGGAAGTGTAGTGTTTCTTAAAACAAACTCCAGTGGCACCTAAAACAAAACTAAGACTATTCTAATCAATATGAACTTTATGTTAAAGAACAATAGCTTAGAACTCCAGAAATTTTTAATTTATCAAGTGCAGGAATAATGCAAAGTTAAGAGTCTCCTAACTACATGGAAGTTGTCACATCATCTTCGTCAAATTTAATAAAGATTTCAATCTTTATTTAAAATTACTTACCTCAATTCTGGTGAGGTAGGCGCTGGAATTGCAATTAATTTTGTAACTTTGTTGATGGTTGTGTTATTAATCTGTTAGAAACAAAGAGTTCACAGCTAAGTAAAACCAGTAATTTTTAGCTTTAAAAGAAACCCTTTTATTTCACATGCTTTAACAGTCTGAAATTCCAAAGATAAGAAGCACATTTTCTCATGAATACACTTCAACAAATATTGACCCTGACATTGTTGTCACAACTTATGGAAGGAATTGGCTCATCTAATATAGGCCGAATAACAGAAAGAGGAACTTGGCTTAGTTTGCAACAAAGACAGCTTAGACCAGACACTGAACAAACTTTCTATCTGTAAGCGCTGCAAGCTCCACAACAGACATAAAGAACAGACAACATAGAATCCTGGGAGTAAGAAGTCAAGAACTGAGGTGAAAGACATGGTAGGAATGATCTAAATATATATGATCTAGCCTTAGGGCCAGGGGATACACTATGGTTTATCTAAAGGCACTTTATCGATCTGCATTCTTAAGTTCTTCTGGTTGCCACCATTACCAGTTATTTTCACATTTCATGCAAGCAGCGAGCACCATGATGAAAACATCATCTAATGTATATGGTATTGATATTACCTAAGAAATATTCTGCTAGAAAGTAAAAGAGTTTCAAGAGACAGGAAACCTGGTTTGCTAATAGCTGTAGGCATAACGTTAATACACTTAGGACTGTTTCAGTAGACATTATCATCACTGAAACACAATGTGGAGGTGGCGCTTGCCAGGGGCCTACCCCTGCCCAAACTCAATGCTCAATGTGCACCTGGGCAGTAGCTCTCTGTGGTGGTTTTGCTGATCACTCTCACGCTTGCAGAGACTGGCATGTGAAATCTTAGACTGAGTGCAGACAGGGATGTGTAGGAGAAAGATAAAAGGCCTTTTACAAGCTGATGTCCTTATTTTTTTCCCTCCCTTCTGTTTTCCATCTATAAGGACTGAACATTCTCGTCCTCATAATATTATCTTGATACTGAATAATCTATATGGTACTTGCTTTGCATGATATCTTTCTCTGAAACCTCTGTTGTGTGGTGACACTCACGTCACATAGGTCTATTGCAAAATTAATAACTGATTAACCACATGCCAAGAAGCACAGAAAGAAGCATAGAACTACACCCTATTTATGAGAGTCTCAATATGAATTATTCCCAGGATGCAATCCGACTTAATTTATGCCCTGTTGTCATCTAATGATGCTCACTGTCTGAAGTTAAGTGCCTAAATTAATTTGCAAAGGAAGGTCCTGTATGCCTAAACGTAGATTCTTAATCAGGCAGTTCCTCTCTTCAGACTTCCAAGGGCTTGCCCCTCCTCTCAGTAGCTACATAGAGAATACAGGCCCTTACTGCAGGAAGTTTACTTAGCTGGAATTCTAAAATTTAGTTGCAAAGCAGCTGTTTGAGAGAGAGAGAGAGAGAGGGAGGGAGGGAGGGAGGGAGGGAGGGAGGGAGGAAGGGAGGGAGGGAGGGAGAGTAGATCTGTCCACTGCAAATAGTAATTTGTACTGCAAATTGTATTTGAAACAAAATAAAACTATACAAAACGTAAGCAGAATCGTGTCAGGGTATCAGTATTTTAAGTGTAGACAAAGAAACTCCTTTCAACCTTCCATACAATAAAGTTTCCAAAGAGAGAACACTTACTATTTCTACATTTAGTGAGGTGTTGCTTTCTTCACTTGACTGAAGTTTTACCTTGCCCACATAGAACACTAAAACCAAAAGGCAGAAAAGTTAAGAAAACCAACAGTAAACCACATGATGTAAAATTATTTGAGAATTTAAAAGCTCGCTGTCTTGTGTTACAATAGAAGAGAAATAAGAACACTTACACTAGCTTTCTCTGATCATTCACTATTTTTGCAATTGTTCTTCCATCTCTTCACTTACTGTTTCCATAAATGAACCAGTCCAATAGCTTCATTATTTTCTGTGTATTTATTTTTGTTGACTGTCTCTAAATTCTAGTTCTTTTTTTTTTCTTTCCCAAAATAGAAAAACTGCACTGCACGTTACTATTAATACAACTCCAACTCCCGCAATGAGAATAAAATCATAGAATCATAGAATGGTTAGGGCTGGAAGGGACCTTCAAAGGTCATCTAGTCCAACCCCCCTGCAAGGAACAGGGATATCTCCAACTAGATCAGGTTGCTCAGGGCCTCGTCCAACCTGGCCTTGAACGTCTCCAGGGATGGAGCATCCACCACCTCTCTGGGCAACCTGTTCCAGTGTTCTACAACTCTCATGGTAAAAAATTTTTTCCTAATATCCAACCTGAATCTACCTCCCTCTATTTTAAAACCATTACCCCTTGTCCTATCACAACAGGCCCTCCTGAACAGCCTCTCCCCATCTTTCCTGTAGGCCCCCTTGAGGTACTGGAAGACCGCTATAAGGTCACCCCGGAGCCTCCTCTTCTCCAGGCTGAACAGCCCCAACTCTTTCAGCCTGTCCTCATAGGAAAGGTGCTCCAGCCCTCTTATCATCTTCGTGGCCCTCCTCTGGACCCTCTCCAACTGGTCCATGTCCTTCTTATGTTGGGGGCTCCAGAACTGGACGCAGTACTCCAGGTGAGGTCTCACGAGGGCAGAGTAGAGGGGAAGAATCACCTCTCTCGACCTGCTGGCCACGCTCCTCTTGATGCAGCCCAGGATGCGGTTGGCCTTCTGGGCCGCAAGAGCACATTGCCGGCTCATATTGAGCTTCTCGTCCACCAGTACTCCCAAGTCCTTCTCCTCAGGGCTGCTCTCGATCCATTCACCGCTCAGTCTGTATTTGTGCCTGGGATTGCCACGACCCAGATATAGGACCTTGCATTTGGCCTGGTTGAACTTCATGAGGTTGACACGGGCCCACCTCTCCAGCCTGTCGAGGTCCCTCTGGATGGCATCCCTCCCTTCCAGCGTGTCGACAGCACCACACAGCTTGGTGTCATCAGCGAACTTGCTGAGGGTGCACCCCATGCCACTGTCCACGTCACCAACAAAGATGCTGAAGAGGGCCGGGCCCAACACGGACCTCTGAGGGACACCACTCGTGACCAGTCTCCACGAGTGAGTAAAAGCAAAGTGTGAGTAAAAGCAAAGTGATAATCTGAAAATTATTCCCTTGGGGTTTAAAGAACTTTCGGGATACTGTAATTCAGAGCATCATTCAACAGAGCTGGTAGGCCCATTTTGAAGACAAAAAGGAACTTCTGCAACACTTCTCTTCCTGCAGCCACACATTTAGTGCACGCTATAAAGAAAGACCCATACAGGAATGCATGCATGACATCACCCAAATCATCTAGCAGTTTACTGTGTCAAGCAGTAGGGAAACTTTCCAGAGGAGGGGCTGATAGTTATTCTGCCTCTTTCTAATCTATGAAGTACTCAGCACACAGCTACTTGGCATAAGTGACTTCATATTTCTCACAAAAGCTCTTTATCAAAGTGTTTTCGAAGGCAGCAACATCTATCAACAAAATCTTCTTTTACTATATTTTTGTTAACATACAAAAACGGAAAATCACTGCCCTTTCCATTTTCCTTTGTTTGACTGTTCTGTCACATGACTTTTAAAATGCGCGCAGGCTTTTACAACAATTCTCCTGAACACTATATCAACTTCTATTCCTGATACAGAGTTAGACTCAACATGGCAGACATTAGCACCTGCCACAGCATACTAGTTTCTGGTTTTCTCAGGTTTGTAAGTCTTATCTGCAACTGCGTAGCCTTTGATAAGAAACCAAAGATCAAAAATACAATAGACTAAACATTGCTTTTAAATAAAACCCCCACATTTTGTATTATTTTTTTCAAAGTTATACAAAATCTCTCTAAATTCACAAGAAAATTTATTACAGAGCTAGCTTTTACATAGCAACTAACAGTTGCCTCATTACTCAGAACAGAAAATAGTTGGACATGTTTTTTGTAAGAAAAAAAAGAAAAAGAAAACCACTCACCTGAAAAATTACAGACAGATGTTACGTTGCATAAAATGGTTTCTCCTGCTATAGGGTTTTTTTTTGGGAAAAAAATCTAGTAAGTAAAAAAGTTGAACTTAAACCCAGTACTGACAAACATACATATTTACAATCATTTCAATGTTTTAAATGTAAAGGTCTTTACCTTTTAGAAATATTTCACATACTGCCTAGGCTTTACTTCTCTAGGGCACTTACCGTGGCATTTTCTAAGACTTAATATTCAGAGTGAAACACGCAGGTTTTGATTAATTAATTTCAAATAATTTTCTGTAACAGTTTCCACAGAACACCTACATGCAAGTGGTCTCTATTTTTTTTTTTTTTAAATCCAAATAAAATAGAAGTCAGCATATTATAAATAAGCTCTTCAGATATCACAGTATCCAACCACTAGGTAGCATATTATCTGCTTCTGAGGATCCTACTACGGCTACTTACGATAGCATGAAACTACAACTGTTCTACCTGATAGAATTCAAACTATGATGACAGCAAACATACATACTCTCATCTAGTAGAACAAGTCTTTCATTAGCAAGCTTTTGATTGCTACCATATTTTAAATATTACCTACACTGCAACAAAATAACACTGATCCCAAATTAAGGGTACTGAAAACAGATGGCTCTGTTGTATAAAATCAAAAGAAAGGACCGGAAAGAGATTTGCATCCAAGATAAAACTCCTACATTTGTTCATAAAAGCAATGTGGGAGCACAACTTTCCTTATATTACTTTGGCAGATTCCTCAGTTATGCTGAAGAACAGCAAAACAGTTTAAAATAAACACTATATTTTGGTATATGAATATAGACTGGCCTCCGTTAACGGAAAAACAAATGCTGTTTTCTCTGCTGTCATCATTAGCTAGTATCAAATAAGATGGATTTTTTTTTTTTTTGCTTATCGGTGGTACAAACATTTGCCTGTTATAGCTTGATGCTTCATCAATTTTGTCACCAGCAATAAACAGCCATCAGAGGGTACAGACTGTGAGCTGGTGGAAATATTAAAACTATTAGAAAAAAATCATTTGATCAGTGGTGAAATATGAATCCTACCTGGTGTTATGGTGGAGTAATAATCAGTGATGTTAAGAACTTCTGTTAAAAAAAAGTTTTAAAATTAAGTTTTCCCATTTTAACTTTAAAAGACTACGAAATATATGTCACAAAAATAAGTTTCCTAATGTCTACTTTAGACTTTGTCTTCCCAAGAGAAATGTAAACACATCACCATTATAACGGAAATAAGCAGCACTCGGAGTGAGATCCATCCAATCAAATGTTTATGCCCTCATGTGCATAAACATGCACTTGCTCTAGGCTCCCTATTATTCAGTGAAAAAAATGATGCTTTTAAGGTGTGATTCCCATTTGATCTATTCTACATGGACACTTCATGTGATTCATAAGATGAATCATGTTCTAAAAATGTCTTTCTCTTCATCAACTATGAAGAACAGCAAGATGTCTAGCTCATATACAGACATGTAGGAATCTGTACTATTATGATGAACCTACTCCTTGTTTTCAAATGCAAACATCAGGAAAAAAGGGGTAGGAATTTATTCTGATTGAGCCTTTACTGATCCTATTTGGCAGCGCATTGCAAGAACACATATCATGTAAGTGTCTTTAAGGAATGATGTGTACATTTTAGTTCTGTAAAATATTTTAAATAGTATCTGAAAGTATAGAAAATATTCAATCTACAAATATACCAAAAAACTCCATACTTGCTAAAAAAAAATATGCCCAGTTTGAGCTTTGGTAACAACGTCATGTTTTGCATAAAAAAGAAAGGTTAACAGCTCAGTGTCAAGTTAATGTCTTCAAAACCCCACCCATACAGACTTAAAATACTGACTGGAGATAAATACAAATTTTAAGATCATGTAAGAAAATAATTTGGACTAAACAAATTCCAGTTATAAAATAAAAAGAGTAAACTTTCATGACTGTAGCAAACATCTCCCTTCAGACCTTACTCAATTCACGCTAATTCTCACCTGTAGTTTGTGTAGTCTCCTCTGAAGTCATATCTGAAGAAGAAAAATCAGTAACAGTAAAAAAAAAAAAAATAAAAAAAATCTAAAAAAATCTAAAAAACCTAAGAATTTCTAAATCTAACTACATCTAAATAAGAGAAACATGAATAAAATCTTGCCTGAAGGATTAACGGGATAAGTGATAAAAGTAAAAATAGAAGATTCTGGGGGAAAAAAAAAGAAAAGAAGTAGAAACTATATTAACATTTTATTTCTACGAATTTTGGAGAAAAAAGATCAAACATGCAAAACTTTGAAAAGGAACTGAATTTTAATTATCTAAGTTTCATTTTAAGAACAATGCAGTGCTTGTTAGGAATGTTCACATTATTTCAATATAAATATTTGAAATAATGTTCACATTATTTCAAAAATCTGCGTATCTGAATACAAACAGCTGGTAATCGAGTTCCTTCCTTTTATTGGTTTCATTCTTTTAGAAGATGCAGATGAATTTGGCATATCCAATAGCAATAACTGCTTAGCCCCAAGGACCTTTTTTTCCTGCACCAACTCCTCACACACAGGAGCAGAGATGACACACTGGATTTGGCAAACTATCTCTCAAAAAAAGCTGGTTTTGCCAGTAACCATACCTAAATAAAACAGTGATGATGCAAGGTTTTTTTCAGCTACATCAAAAGAAAATTACACTAAGACAATAGAAGAAAATTTAAACATTGTTCAGGAAGGATGTGCTTAGTAAGCATATTTTAGGTGTTAGTGCAGGCATACAAAGTGGTTAGAGGATCACTTTGTATCACTCCGATATGACAACTTAGTGCCTTTTTTAAAATGGGCCAGAGTAGCTTCATAACAGAGGAACGTTATGCTTTCCAAACTTCTTTACTAAAGGCATCACTGTCATTTGTAGAAGCAATATCTCCAGTATAATAAAGAAAAGTTGGTGGCTCTGCATATAGTTGCATATCAAGAAAAAAAAGCAATCTGCTTCATTACATGAAAAGGGAAAGGGAGCTTTTCTTTCCAATATATTTATTTCAACCAGGCTAGCTATTTTGAGCCTTTTCAAAAGTGCCATCTTAATTCCATACTCAGAGTAAAACCTAAGCATATTTGGTTCTTAAGCAACAATCCTGAAGACAACTGATTTTCTAAGGTAACTAACGAGCAGCCAAAATATGAGGAATCACAGCGAAAACTAAGTGCTGACTTCATCTGTATTATTTGGCTTGGTATAAACTACAACAAATATTGAATTGGCTGCAGTTGTCAAAGATGAGCCATTCCCAGAGAAAAATTATATCTGTAAAAGAACCAAAGCATGTGTGTTTCTGTCTGTATTCTTTCTTTTCTCCAGAGCATGACATGCTAGTATACCTTAAGCAAGAAAGAAACTGGCTTTCACACAGCTATTTCTGTGTGTCTCTATTCCTAATTTTTAAAAAAATGCTTTCATAAATGGTGTTCATCATCTCCGGTCCCAGAAGTTATTGGGGGGGGGGGTGGTGACCACACAGCATCAAACGACATATGCACATCTGCTAGGGTAGGTTACTGGACAAAAGACTCCTGACCTGGACCTACTTCACCCTCTAGCATCACTGCCACAAACTATGAGTGATTCTATAAAGTAATCTATTTCACTACAAAGTAAAACCAAGAAATTAGCTTTCTCTTCAAAAAATAAACAATGAAAACATTAAAAGCTGGAACTTCTTTACATTGCAACTTTTCTGCATTACCTCAGATAAAAGCAGATTTATCTAACAGGAAAGAACAAACATTGCAGTAATCAGTAAAGTCATGATTTTCTTACCAGAACTGGTTGTTGCAACTGATTCTCCTGAATTTTCAGCTTTTTTTTCAGACAGAAAAAAAAAAAAGAGGCGAAAAAAAGGACCATAATGAAATTTCAGGCACATATATAACCACCCTCAGCAGCCTTTCCCTGTATTATCAAAAGTTTACTGCATTCACCAGAAGAGGGCAACACCTGCTTATGCGAAGAACATCTCCGGGTTGTCAAAAAAAAGGTAGATGTAACAATCTCTGGTAAATAGATTTCAATTTTTATAAATCAAATAGTACTCAACAGAAGATGATTTATTTTCAACAAATACCGGACAGCTTGCATTGTATAATGCTAAGAAAACAAAAATCATTCACCCTAGATTATGTGCCACACTAGCCTGGAAGCCAAATGGCTACCCTGAGTATCTTGCTAATTCTGGGAATGGGAACCAAGTGTACATAATCAGATGGCTGTAATTGAGTATGAACAACTCTTCTCAGACTTTGTATAACAACACTGAGACTTGCCCTCTAAAATTTATCCCATACATATCTGTCCTCTTTTCTATCCTGCAAAAAGCAGCACTACAAAAAGCTAATTCAAGTTTGAACCTCTGATCTTGATAGGAGCCAGCCAATAATTTATACAGCAAACACCAGTCACTAAACCTTTGATGTTGTTACAGTCAGTATTTTGATCAAAAAGAAATTAGGAAATTTGATATCTGGTTGACATAGCAACTTCAAAGTTAACCCTTTTGTTCAACAAGTGGTTTTTGACTGTGCCACAGACAAATAAAGTCACAGTTACCACAGAAATACAATCTAAAGAAAAGCTGACTGCAAATATGAAACACGATTTAAAAATATATACTTAAAGTATTTCAACATCTTTTCTCAAAAGGCAAACGTCATCCTATAATGTTACTTACAATACACTAATTATACTGTAAATCCTTTCCTACTGTTGCAGAAGAGTTAAGTCAGAGATACCAAAAGTCTCTGTGGAAACCTAGATTCTTCTGGTTAAACACAGTACACAAGGAGTTTCTGAAATGCTAATCACTTACATGACTCCTTGCTCAAACTATTTTGCTTGCCTTACTGAAAATTAAGCTTCTTTCCAAAGGATAAGCATAAATATAATTTTTACAATGAAAGGAGAATCAGAGTCATCTCAGTGAGCTTATTTTCTTTTTGTCTGAAAAATTACTGATGCTATTTGCGCCATAAAATATGCTAACAAGTCACAAGGATGATATGGATAGTTAATTCGCAAATATTCACGTATTCTTAACTATCTCCATGAATTAATTACAATGATGAAAAAATGACACAGAACCCCCATATACCTGTTATCTGTTTTCTGCCAGGCAACGTAGAAGCAGTTTCAACTGCAAAAGAAGAAGATTTTTTTAGGAGCAGGAGTTTTTATATATATTTGCACACACGCATATATATACACATTTTTTTAAACACAACCATTTTAGATGTGCTACTCACCTCAATTCAAGCTAGTTTGCAAAACTACTTTGCAACCATTGAGAAATGTGTCAAGTGTTTTTGAGAGCTGGAAGTTAAACTCTTTTGAGTTCAAGTTTTCACTCAGTTTCTCTCTTTTGTACTTATGGAAGACACAGATTAGGCTGTGAGCTTTCCCACTGGCCTTCCACTGCCAACGTCTTCAGAAACCCTTTCAGCACATTTGCTTGAGTGAAGATGAAGTACACTAAATAGCAGAAACTAAAAATGTAACAGATACAACTGTGCTTTCACACCTCTGTTTTTGCAAAAATGTGGAAAAGAAATGCTGATTAATTATTCGAGAAGTGAAATTTTATTAATATAAAGAGAAACAGAGAAATTTTAAAAAAAGCAGGGAGCAGAAGAGTTGGGTAAGACAGGGATGCTTTATTCCATACATATTTACAAATTATATGATATGTACTTTGAGAATACATCTACATGATGATGTGCATATACACCATGTAGATGCTCACATGCCCAAGTGCTGCACCACCAAAGAACATTTAAACAATGAGCAGATAGATCAGGGCGCCAGAAATGAAGCAGCTCAGGTGGACCTGGACTGGGACTAAACATGAGCTATTTCTAGCTCAACAAACCCTTGAAACATGTCCCTAGGGGCACTTAAGGAGAGATGCAACACAGATGGGCTCTTAATCAAGGTGTGGATCTGACAACTGAAGTTATTGCACAGGCTACCCATGAATGTGAAACGCCCCGGAATCAAGTGAGCCAAGTAACTAAAGTCTCCCCGGAATAGCAGATGGTGGCTGGGGTATCAATATGAGGAGGCCTAGCAGATCGATTACATCAGATCACCGCTGTGAACCTGCCACCAAGACAAGTGCTATGTGTGTCCCATGGTGAAGACAACTAACAGGTGGCTAGAAACGTATCCTGAAGCCTATGCCACCACCCAAAACATCATCCTGGGCCTTGAAAAACAAGTAGTGGCACAGCACGACATACAGTTAGGGCACTGTCAGCTACATCAGCACCCTTGATAGCTGAGACCTTGGCTGTTGGGGCAAGGAGGAAGAGATATTTTCTTCAAGTCACTGGACCCGGTGGGATACTCTAGCCACAGCCAAGACGCAGGCCCACAGGGCTGTGGAGGAAGAGAAATTCTCTTTGAAATGCCAGAGCTGGTAGGACAGTCTCTCCACAGTTAGTGCCTTGACACCCATCTTGTCCATCATCACCAAGGTGCTGGTATATTTTACTGGTGTGTACTGTACTAACCTCTGCCACATGGCCCATGTGCACTGGACGTCATCCAGATCTCTGGAGACCTGGCTGTTGTCTAGGTTGTTACAGACCAGCTCCACTACTGCTAATTCCCTCAGATACTTACTGGACACGTTCCTTCTTCCATCGTGGTGGTCCACTTGCATTAGTAGTCTTACAAGACCATCTTCGGACTCTGAATCCAGTGATCAAAATTCAAATCTCTGTGGGACCTCCAGTAATCAACCAGTTGGGGATGGCACACAGGAAAGCGCTCTGCTCTGACGCAGCAAATTCCTGGGTAGCAAGGTATGTGGGAGAATTTGGGCAGGTGCCTAGAGAAGTTTTCACCTCTGACAGCATGGGAGCCTACACCTGAACAGGCACGGAATCCTGCTGAAATGGAGGATCACTTGAAGGAAGGTTGTCTTGCTTACACCAAAGAAAGAGAAATTTGGTGCTGTGTTGGGGCCTGGCCTATGCCTATCAGGCCTGTGCGCAGCACTTTGAAAGGAGCAAGAGGGTCTCTGGATCTAAAGGCATGCAACAAATGGATGCTGTAGCTAAACCAGAGGCACAACCCCAACCATAACAGTCACTCCTGCAGTCAAGAGGAAACAACGGAGGAGGAGGTTGACTTTGTTAGTGAAGGAGGAAGAAGCTGCTCTTGAGGGGATGCAGGAATAAGACTCAGAAGAAGCAGCCTGCTCTGCAGCAGGACAACCACCGGAACAGGAGGGGGAAGTGACAGAAACAATCTAGTCCCTATTCCTGAGTGAGCTGTGGGATATGCGCAAAGATTACAGCTGCCAGTCAGTTAAGCAAATTGCTGCCTGGTTGCTCCAACGCTGGGATACTGGGGGCAACAATCGGGAGCAAGAGAGTACATGAAAGCTTGACAAGATGTAAAGAAATGTCAGTTCATTTTGGTTGAATGTCATATGCTGCATGAAGCTAAAAGCAGCAACACTGAAATATGGCAGGATGAATACATGGAAATAAGAACAATTGCATTATGTTTCATTTTTTAGGAGTTTTCCTTGAAATTAACTGTTAGTTTTAGTTGATTTGCATCCTGGGTAGAAATTTTCTCATGTAAAAGAAAAGAGAGAGATAGAACCATTATTCTAAGTAAAATAATAGACATCCATTAAGTAAAAAGTATAAGTAAAAAATTACACCTTCACATGTATCAGCCTACTGAATTTAATCTATTTCAGTAAAGACAAAACCAAGTTACATCAAACATCTCATTTGAGACAACCAGGATTCTGCCTACAGAGAAACAGAATTGGTCTGTTTAACATCCAGCACTGTATGAACTTCACAGATCATGAAAATTTGGCTATAACCTTAATTTTTACAGTCAATTTTCAGAAAAATTAGGACTTCTCACTATATGGTGAGTCTGGTTAAAATTAAGGATCCTGTAAGGTTTGTGTTCTAGAGCTCTTAATGTAGAAGTGTTGTTACTTTAACATTGTACAGTGATTACGTATTATGACAGCTATATAATTATTTTCTTAACACCTAGTGTGGGTTTAGGGAAGACCCTTAAGATACAATATCGACTTTAATACACAGAATTGAAGCAGCAGTCAGATAAAACTGTTCTGCATTGTTTAAACATTAAATAGTTTTTTTAAGGTAGAATAAGGTGAAAAAAATTGAGTCAACTCTACATAAAGTAGACTTTCGGTTAAAGAAGAAAGTATCTTTCCACATATGGGCAAACTGGCTTTCCTACCACAGGAAGTGAATTCCATCTCCAAAAATTTACCTGCCACTGGTCCTGTCTTACTAAGTGGTTAGCACCTTGTGCAAAAGGCTTTATCTCCAACCAAAGGGCCCTGGAGGAAACTAAATTCTCAAAAGGAACTCATCTCATCTCATCTCTCTGGGCCCCTCGCTTTAGGAGAGATATTGAGCTCCTAGAGCGAGTCCAAAGAAGGGCGACTAAACTGGTCAAGGGGCTGGAAAATAAAACTTATGAGGAGCGGCTGAGGGAGTTGGGGCTGTTTAGCCTGGAGAAGAGGAGGCTGAGGGGAGACCTGATTACAGCCTACAAATACTTGAGAAAAGGTGGTGGGGAGGTAGGGGAAGGGCTCTTTACATTAGTGATGGGTGATAGAACAAGAGGAAATGGGTATAAGCTTAGTCAGGGGAGATTCAGGTCGGATGTTAGGAAATATTTCTTCTCTGAAAGGGTTGTCAGCCACTGGAATAGGCTGTCCAGGGAGGTGGTTGAGTCCCCATCCCTGGATGTGTTTAAGAATAGGGTGGATGATCTACTTAGCGATATGGTTTAATGGGGATTAGGGACGGTTGGACTCGATGATCTCTAAGGTCTTTTCCAACCTAGAAATCTATGAATCTTCAAGCATGCAGCATCTCACAGAAAAGACCATCACACTGCTTCTTCTGCCTACTAAAAAAAATTTAAAAAAAAATCTGCCTAGGGAATCTGACCTTAAGGTCTTTCTCACATACTCTTTAGGGGTCAGTGTAGACATAGTCATTGTAGACAAAATGCATTTCCCATCCTCCAAATCCCTTCAACCTGCTTTGTGAATTTTTGAGAATACAAGTAGTATCCTGAGGTAGGTAAGAAAATTATCCACTAACATGTTTTGTACTGTAGGTTAGTAAGAAGACAGTGAACTCTAAAAATGCCAAATGCTTTTAATAACAAATGCAACAGTACAAGGAGCAAAATAAGGTAAACACAAGCCATGAGTATGGAGGTGGCAAATGCAGCAAGTGATGATGGCATGCATAATCTGAGACACAAATCTAACCATGAATTCTCTAACAGCACAATATTCACACGCCTACAGTTGCTAGAAATTACCCATAAGAATGAGACTTGTCAATGATCAAGGTGCAGCATTAAGTCCACTAACCAAGTCCTTTGTCAGAATCACCTTTGCATACAGAAAGGTGGAATATCATACATTATTTAATTTCACTTACATTTGTCAACCCTCCTCCTTTGTTGTGTTTGAGAACTAGAAAAGACAGCGAATAGGATTTATTTGAAGAAGGATTAAAGTCCCATCTAAAACATCCCTGAAGCTGACATGTAAAAAGGAAAGTAAAATAACTCAAGGTATGCTAGTTACAAGCTAACAGCAAATTTATTTTCCTTGAATTGTTTACTATCAATAAGAGCAAGAAAATCCTTACGTATATGAAACCTCATTTTATTTGGTCCGTGCATTTTTATTTGCAACACTGTTATTTTAGGATCATCAAATCAACATACCTAACATCCTATTCCAAAACAAGACATTATATATTGTGGCATTACTTTTCTACATTTTGTCTAATAGAGAACATTCCTGAGGATCCAAACAGCAAATAAACAGACAAACAACATTATTCACGAATATTATTTGCTTTTGCTGCAAGGGAGACAGAATACATCCTGTTCTTTCCTGAAGGAAAAGGCAACTCCATTAAATGAGATAAGCACCATTTTCTCTTGCTAACACGCATCATTAGAACAAAAGCAGCAAGTCCCTTACTGTCTTCATATCACTTCGTACTGTTCCGACACAAATAGCTAGCCAAGCCAAGACTTGAGAATCCCATCTGTGTAGGCAGAGGAAACTGTTCCACTGGTATGAAACCTGTTTAGCAACTCTTGCCATCGCTCCACACCACCGCTGCAAAAAGCTTACCTGGGAACCCATATTTGCATTGCGACAACCTTCATTTCCCATAATGACTTTGTAGGACAATGGGAACCAGTTTAACTTTAGCAGCATTGGTCTGGTAGGAGACTAAATCCATTAATAACAGTACTTAAGGCTAGGTCCACAAACTGATGTAGCTCTGAGAGAGATCAGTGCCTGGCCCTGTCTACAAAATAGCCTTGTGCTTCCAGCATTCCTTGGCTATCAGTCTACTGTCTCATTTAGGATGGCATGGTCTCCACATGTCCTGCTGAAGCTGTTCCACAAAGCAAAGCAGAATTCGGAAATCAATTCAGCCACAGGGAAACAAAAGGAGAAGGAGGTTTTGTAACATAGTGGTCAAGATGGGATGGATGGTTCTGGTCTCTGCATCAAGGGCATTGTCACTCATAGCATGCCCTTTGTTCGGTAACTTAGGATACAGAAAAAGCTCTTAAAGCACAAACAGCGTACAATGTTCTATCTCCAACTGGAAGAATGAAAAACACCCTTTCTTCTCCCTACCTTCAATCTAATTTACGATCAGTACACTCTTTGTTAAATTTTTTGGAAAGGCAACACCCTTTCTGATTCACCTGTCTTCAGGCAATTCGCTTTGCCAGAAGCAGTTGAGTTTTTCCAGGGTGGAGGAATGAGAAGCATCTAGGACCTGGCTGCAGATAACAACATCGTGCAAGAAGTAAGTACTGGCAGCTGCTTCTGGCTCCCCTATCTCAGGGGAACAGGGTTGCTGCTGACTGTTTTACCTAATGTGTCATGATGGCCTTTAAAGTTTCGCAGAAAGCCTCCTTTGAGCAAGCCTGAGACAGCAACTAGAATGCTTTCTTAGGAGGAGAAAAAGTCTGAACTGTAGTCAACTAGAGCCTCCACATGGACACTCACCCTGCCAGTGTCTGTGCAGTGTGGAGGGGCAGGGGATGGCACAGCGAGGAGGGGCCATGCCTCCTGACCTCTGTCTCTCAGGAAACACAGTGAGAGAATGCAAGGGCAGTTGCTTTGCAGTCATGTCCAGAAACAAAATAGGCACTGAATACGTAAGGAGCAGCAACAGCCCTGGAAATCTGTTGAAGCACAGACAACATTACTGGCAGAAAAACATACATTTATGGACTTACATGTTCTTGTGTCTAGATGACAGGTTTATGAAATGAAATGCCTAAAATTTTACTTACATTAATTGAAGAACATGCCAAAATGAAAACAGTTTGTATTGTCACCCACAACTATTCTTTCAAATTAAAGGTACCCTCAACCGTGTCAGCTCTCACAAATAGATCAACAGCAGAATCCAAATGGAAGAATCCTAAGGGACACCTCGGTGGCTATGTAATATGGTCTCCCCATGCTGCAATACTTGGCTGACACCACAGAATGGCATTAGACAACCACAACTGTGTATTGCTGATAAAATCAGTTTTTACTTTACAAATACACACAAAAATACCAGGAAGTCAATACAAATTAAGATGTGATAGCGAACTTAGTGCTGAAAGTTTTTTCACCAAAAATTCAACTGATTCAGGCAGGGGAACTGATTTGCATTAAAAATTCCCATCAGAAATGCCAGAGTGCAATTTTTCATTCCAAACAGATACATAATATCACCTTCTGGCTTAAAAAAAATAATTAAAACCATTTTACATCAAAAAGTCGATTTCACATTCCATTTTTAAGTTTATACAAATTCTCTTCTAAACATTCTCTCAGGCAACAGTTATCAGCACGTGTTACATCAGTCACCAGTACTGTGCAGCAACTATTGTCCGTTTGTATACCGAGATACAACCATATGAAAATGCCTGGCATTAAGACATTTCAGAAGACTTGCTCATGAACAAAACTGAGTAGCCCAAACAGCAAAATTTCAAAACGGTGTTGTTCTAAAATCCACCTATTTACAGAAATAGGCACCAAAAACACAACATTCAATTCTCATATTCAAATTAAATCCATATTTTCTATTAAAGAGATTGGGTCCCTTTAACATTTGATAAACCTTTACACCAGATAAACATTCTGCCAAAATGAACCATCCTGTCACACACGGCATTAATAACAGTAAGATGTAAAAATCCTCCTCAGTTGTTCCACTGTTGACATTAGTCCATATCAACTTTTTACATAAATTAGATTTTGAGGTACCTCGTATAAGCTTATAGGATAAAACTAAGTGCAATCTTACTTTTATGTTTTAGTGTCTCTCATGACACCTCATTTCTGCTCTGACTCTTAGTGGTGGCACCACAGAAGACAGGATGAATTATCACTGGCTATAAGACAGACACAAATGTTAAGAAAACAATGAAGGTGCTTGTTCACATCAGGCTCTGATACTTTGGCCAGTTCATTTTAGTATCCTTACCAGAAAATTCAGGCACAATATTTTTAACTCAGCTTTGATGTTATACAGCTTTTTAGGAAATTAGGTTATAAATACAGTTTTTATCTGTTTGTATAAAGTTCTATTTGTATAAAGCTGTACATTAGATACTAAGGTGAATCAAATCACCTCTTCTCTGGCAGGCTGATTTACAAAAAGCTACTTCCTTTGATATCACAAAAGAGGGAGGCAACGAAAGCAAAGAAAGGGAAGGACAAACATGCATTCTGTTAATAGGTACAAAGTAGAGTGGTACATGACTCATCAAATAGGCACTCCAGAGTTAGGTGTTTTTTCCCCAGTCATGTTTACTTCCTTTAAGATCTTCTAAAGGTTTCTGTAGTATTCTGTCCTTACAGTTTAAGAAAGAAAATGGTATTGGGGCAAATTATTTTTTCATTTCCAGCTTTCACGATCTGCTCAGTAAACTTAACAATACAGCCAAAGTTTGGTACCCAACAGGCTGGGATGAAGACTGGATGAGTAGCAGCTACATTTCCGCCTGAGGAGGTAAAGCCTTGGGAGTCCACTCTCCTTTCCAGGAAAGCCCATCCTGTCATCAGAAGTACACACAGCTCAGGAAACCTTTAAAAGGGATTACATGAGCCTGAATCATACCTCTTATTGCCCACACCTGCAAACTAGAATAACAGCCCAATCTGAAGTTTTCCTCTTCCTTGAGCATGCAAAGGCAAAATTGTTCACACAGGGCACCGGTCACTTCCCATTTCTACTGTCAGCATTAAAGTGCTTTGTACTCCCACAAGCCTGGAAACCTCCTTCAGCAACACAGTAGCAGGCTCAGCAATGTTGGGAGTGAAATAGATACATGGAAAAGAGCGGGCAACACCTTAATCTTGAAGGTTGGACAGGACAATTCAGAAAAAGATAAAATATCACAATAAAAACACTGAATTGTATTTATGCAAAACAACGCAATCAAAAGCAATAGGTACTGGACTCTTGCTAAAAGTTAGGCCACCAACACCACAAATGAGATGACAGTGCTTTACTGTCAGTGATACTATTTTTAGTTATGCCATAAATAATCCATTTTATATATTCATTGAAATATCCTGTCATCTCTGTGCTGCTTGCATAAATGCACAGTGCAACAGTTTGGATATTTATATTTGGATTAAGAATGTTACTGTTTAACTGAAATGATTAATGTTTAAACAGTACATTTCTTCCAGTTGTCAAGTTATTACTAAAGGCAACTTGCAAGTATCCCATGTAAAAATGACAACTGAAAAGAGCTGGTGCTCGCAGATGACTAAAGTTTCTTTTCAAGTATTTAGCATTTCAAACTCACCTATTTTCTTGTGGTTTGTTTTTCTCTGGATTCTTTTAAATCATCCAGAGCTTTATATTACTTAGTGTACTATTTTCTTGGATTATGCAGAGACAATAGTGATATCATTCATATGGTCTACATTAAAGTATGTAGCTAAATAGGAATCATTCCTCAAGAAACAAGATAAAGAAACTTTCCAAAGTTGTCGTTTGGTACAGTAAGCACATCTTTCTTCACTTACATATTTTTAAATACCAGGAGATGATCTTTAAAGTGAGATACATTCAACCTGTGGCACTCTTTCTCCATATCACAGCTGTTGCATTACTTCTCATTCTCAGCAAAAGGAGAATTATCAAAGGAACCTGAGCAATGTGAATGTAAGGTTAGTGATGCAGAATGTGTGAGGCCTCCTGCCCTCTTTGGCCCCACCTGTAATATTTACACCTGCTCAGCATGCAATGGCTACACCAAGCAGAGGAGAACCAGAAGACTGTGTGACTGGAAGAAGCAAGAATCGCATCCTTAACTCAGATCTAAAAGTTTGTTATTGCTAAGTCCCATGAGTCCAAGAAATGTGATCAGCCCTCATCACAAACTGGGAAGCAGTCAGATATGTCCTTTGTTGCAAATCTTCAGATGTGTAAGATACATAGCTACTGCAAAGGTAATCCCACCCACTTCTGGGGAGCGAGCTACTTGGTTAAAGTTGAACATAAGCTAATAATGTGATGTTAAGTAAATCTAGATTTATTAATGGAGTGCATCACTGCCTGTGAGACACCAATTAGATAACGGCGTACGCTGCACAAAGGTTCTGAGTGGTTAAGCAAAGGAGAAATAACAGAAATCATGGTAACCTTTGACTGAACATTTTAAAAATTGTTGGTTTATGTAGGCACAAAATACCAACCAGGTCATAAAAAAAACCCTGAAACTTGTCCTCCGGCACAATTATGACTGTAATGAACCACTTCCTTTTCACCTTTTGTGCCTACACAGGAGGCATAGCCCTTTCCCAAGTTTTAGCCCTTTGCCAATTATGTTCTTTGCAGATGCAAAATCAGATCCTTCTGAAGACTTACTACTCAAAGTTTTTCTGTTTTAACAATATGAGACAAGTCCCCAAATCAGACAACTTACACAGGTGTACAGAGGAATTTGTAGAAAGAAATCAAGATTGTAAGAATAGTAGCACCATCAATTAAAATTGCCTGGTACGGACTACTATATGCTCTTACTGTCAATGCTTTGTTTTTGTTTAATCATTGGACTGATATTTGCTAAATACATGCCTTTCACAGGCTGACTGGCAGGGGGGAGGCAATCAGCCTAAAATGCATCTATTCCTGAAAACAGGCAAATAAACTGTTTAAAAAAAAAATCCAGTGAACTTTTCTTCTAAAAGCTGTTATTCTTCCAAGTCATCTAGAGGACATAACTGATACTTGGCAGTAAAGATGGCCTCTGTACTGAAACAAATCTCTGTCAGCATAATTAAAGTTCAATTTGGCTAAGTAACAGGGCTTTGGAAACCATACATCTTACACACTCACTAGAGAGCTCTTGCAGTTAGACAAAGGATTCCACAAACCTCTTAATCACTAATTCTAAAATCCTTAATCAGTTGAAGCTGGAGTTAAGCATTGCCTAATCAAGCTGCCCTGTGATGCTCAAGGATGCTCTATATTCAGGGCAGAGAGTGCTGGAACTGAAAACAAGATTGTCCTTTCTGTGTCTCAGTGAAAGATAATCAGATGCTCTACCCTGACCAGGATTTATCCCCCTATCCAGACAGATCTCTCTCAGACTTTCTTGGTACCAAACTTTTGTCTGGTAACCAGAACGTTCCCCCTCTTCAGCCCTAGGACTGTGTTGCTTCAAACACAGTCACAATGGCCAAAGAAAGATATCCTTTCTTCAGCTCCTCTCCCAAATCACACAACCCAACAGAGACGATGCGCTCTCAACTACAGCATCAGGCCAGCAGAAGCTTTCCATTCATTATGACACAGTGTTAGAGGCATTTTCCATGAGTCCTGGTTTGTTCAACAGATTTCTTTTTCTGGGAGAGAAAGAGTCACCTTATTTTAATGCCTTTACTAAAACACTTTTAATCTACCCATTCAGGCAGTGATTACATTACACAGCTAAAAGATATTTTTTAGTCTGCACAAAATATATAGGTACAGTTTTCAAGGGTAAAGGTGACGAAGACTAAGATTGGTGCCACAGTTTAACTGAAGCACCTGTGATACGTAAGAATTGAGCTAGTCACCTTAAAATCTCTGGTCTTAGGGGGTAATACCATTTACTACAGTTGATAAATTGGATCCCACTCAAGGTTGATTCAGGTTTGTCGTTCTTGTCCACAGATATGATAGCAAAAGCTAGAAAGATTATTCTCTTGCTTTAACTCAATTTCTCTGAAAACAAACTCTTGTTTTAAAGATTTTTATGGTTCTTTTTCAGGGCAGAGAGGAATTTTGAGAAACATGTGAGAAACCATTTGGCCATTTTAATAAAGACAGACATTACTGATACAGAAACAAAAAAAAATCAGAGCCTCCAGTAATCTTTACAGATGTAAACAATACCAGCTAAAGATGGTATAATGTGCCACTGAAGCAGAGAAAAGTTACACTCGAAGTTCTGGCCCCGCAAATGTACAGAATGAGGACTAGCAATCCTTTCTTCTACGTTCATTCCCTAAATAGAAGGTGTGCAAATTAATTATTTTAAGATGACATTGATAGAAAGCCCTAATACTCCAAGGAGTTTTGGTTGGATGCGTTCTGCTCTCATTGCCATTACATGGACAGTACACAGATACAAAAGTTGAAGCAAGTTAGAAGTCTTTAAAGAACTGCTGCTGTGCTTTTTTACATTTGGACAAAAGCTGGCAAAAGCCACAGATCCTCACATGATCTCATCACACATTTAGCTAGAAATGACTAATAGACAAAGATTTTGTAAAACCTTTAAATGTCAGATATGTTCAGATCAACTTTTGACAAAAATACTATTTTAAGAACAGAGGTACAATGGCACTTACCACATGGCAAAGAGTTATCCTCTTCTACTGTCTTATTATAGACCCAGTCCTCCTTTCTCCAACGTATAACACCGCTGTCTTCGCAGTCCCGAGATTGCTTTATATTTGCTTTATCCCACATTCTGAACATGTACAGCTCCCCAGTCATACCCAGGTTAGGTGACGTAGCTGTACCTGGCAGCTTTGAACAGCCAAGTATGAACTGCCCTTTTCCAGGGAAATTAACTTTCCCAGTTAGTTTTCTGTTTAATTCTTTTGTTTCATTTATGAATAACTTCATCTCATCATCTTCACTTTTCCACTGGATACATACTTGGTTCCAAGTGTTTTCATAAAGTCTTGCTGTTGTATTTATTTGATTTCCAAACAACCATATCCTCAATTTACCATGATCTCCTGTTAGTCCAAGATGATAATTATCCGCAGAGAGATTGGTGTGAAGTGTTTCGTGACTGTATACAAATGCTGCCCAGGGACTGTTTGAAGAATATAGCTTGAGGTGCACACAGACAATGAATTCTTTCAAGGGATGCAGAGAAATTCTTGATGACATAATCCAAGGATCTTCACATGCAGTCTTAAAGACAGCTTTATATTTTCCTAGGAAATTCTCCTGATCTAAATAAAGAAAAAGGCGGTTTGTAAAATTATTTCATTTTTAAAAGGATCTTCTATATGAATGTTATTCTTCCATATAGTACTGTTCCTAGGCATTTACCTAGGAGTTTTCAAAACAACACATTAAGAAACAACCTCATATCCTTCTCTTTTGCTTTTTTTGTGATGGGGAAGCAGCAAATTTGGAGGCAGTCAATAAATCCTAGCTGCTCATGAAAGCTTTGAAGTAAAACTCATGCATAAGACAAAGGATGACCATGCGGCTCTCTAAGGCAGCACTCAAATGACAAGTAGTAGGCAAAAAGAGAATCACAGATCCTGATTCTTATTCCCAGGACTGTACAGGTATTTTGCATTTAATAAGTATTGGATAAAACACAGAAACAGAGTTAGGAGACTATAGTCCTTATTGCCTTTTCATATTCCAGCCTTGCATCCTTCTCCTCTGAACATGATCATGCTTCTCCATGCCTTTTTTTCCAACCCTGAGATTCTTAAATCCTCTGCTGCATACTGGCAGAGTTTCAGCGAGAACAATATGTTGTGGTTTAACCATAGCCAGCAACTAAGGGCCACAAAGCCATTCGCTCACTTGCTCGTGACCCCCCAGTGGGATGGGGAAGAGAATCACAAAAGTAAGAAAACTCATGGGTTGAGATAAAAGCAGTTTAACAGGTAAAGCAAAAGTCCCTCGTGCAAGCAAAGCAAAAGAAGGAATTCATTCACCACTTCTCATCAGCAGGCAGGTGTTCAGCCACCTCCAGGAAAGCAGGGCTCCATCACGTGTAACAGTTACTTGGGAAGACAAAACACCGTAACTCCAAAAATCCCCCCCCTTCCTTCTTCTTCCCCAGCCTTATATGCTGAGCATGGCATGATATGACATGGGATATCCCCTTAGTCAGTTGGGATCAGTTGTCCCAGCTGTGTCCTCTCCCACCTTCTTGGGCACCTCCAGCCTGCTCGCTGATGGGGTGGTAAGAGAAGCAGAAAAGGCCTTGGCTCTGCGTAAGCACTGCTCAGCAATAACAAAAAACATCCCTGTATTATCAACAGTGTTTCCAGCACAAATAGAAAACATAGCCCCGTACCAGCTACTGTGAAGAAAATTAACTCTACTGTGGCCAAAACCAGCACAAGGTAGAAAATAACCATAGTCTAGAAGAGAGTGAGTTTAAGTACTTCCAGGACATGTGTTTTAAAGCCACTGTTATTTTAAATTTAATCCCATCCAGTCCCCATTCCCTGTTCTCTAACCAGGCATTTACTCGCAGAGACATCTGGTCTGTGAATGTCAAATCTAATGAGATGGTGGCAACTCATTGTCAGGCTCTCTCAATCCTGGTAAAACAAGTAGTGCCAGGGAATACCCCAAACACTGGCACTTGATCATAACTGTTAAGATTTTATACATGTCTCATTTCCTCCATTGTCTCGCTAAGGAAAGTGCAGGCTTTTGTGGCTGTAGATATAAGTTCTTTGGAGGTGACTTTCGTTTTGTGGAAAAATCCGCATTCCAATCACACAATCACTATCATGATTGCTTGCTTTACAGTGCACCTATTGGCAACAAAATAAATCCAAACTAAGAAAAACTCCTATGGGACATGAAATAGAACTACAGAAAAAATTAAATAGCCTGGTAGATCCTCAGCCAGTGCAAGAGAACATACTACTGACACCCTTAAGTAGGTATTTATTTATCCATGTATGCAGAGCTTTTATGTACCCTCCAGAGGAGGTATGTGATTAATCATCGATTGGTCAGGGTTGGATAGAAGGAAAAGATCAGTCAATATAGGAAGAAAGCTTTTCCGTCAGCTCCCCTGTGAAAAGACAAATTTGCAGGCAACTTGGATCAGGTCTTTTTTTCCAAGGTAGGCTACGTTCATAGTCCTAGTTGTCAAGATCACAGCCAGCTCTTCTGTGACATTCTCAACCAACCAGAGCACCCGTTTTCATCAGGCCAATTCTGAACCAGGAATGTGTTCAACTTTTCTGTCTCTTGACAACAGAACTCTAAAACTTCTTTTTCAATAGCAACAAATGAAAAACAGGAGGAAGTTCCTAACTTCCAGGTGCAGCTTCAAAGGTACAAGTTACCAGAAAAAGTTTGAAACACAAAATATATCAATCCAGTTTCATGGAACGTCATTGATAACTGTTGTTGTTGCATACTATAGCTTTGAGACTTCCTTTATGATGCTCATTAGCAGAAACCTATAGGCATCTTTCACAACCTTGAATCACTCCTGAAGTTCAACATACATCATGATAGTGCCATACAAAGCTGTAGACCAAACAAAAAACTCTCAGGGTACAGGCTGAATTAAGGGAAAATCCTGATTTTATAAAGGAAACAGCTAGCTAGAGATACAGTTATTTGCCAACACCTGTGACACAGTCTCTCCAAATAAAAGTAACTGCTCAAGTCTTTCATTATGAAAGCAGGAATTATGCCGAAGGTCTTGAAAGACTTGAAGCAGCTGCTGTTCCTTGGAGAGAATATGTCAGAAGTATACTTGCATGATTCATATACCCTCTGAAACTCCTGTAAGCAATCTTGACCATGCAGAGATGGCCAAAGTGACCAGTTAAGGAAGTCTCCTGACGTAGCTTCAAAACTTGAAGTCACTGTTAACTACGCAGATTGGAAGACTGGAAGTCCATTCCTGAGCAAAAATGTTAATCAAAACTTGATGTACCATCAGAAGACTTGATTTTGGAAGTGAACAAATTCTGAAAGACGCTTGGTTTCATATTAAGCATTAAATCAGTGTTTATGTGACAACAGGGAATTATTTAAAGGGCTGCAAAATCCTATTAAGTTCTTTAGCGGAGTTGGCACTGTAACATTGTCAAGGCAGTCAGAGTGGAGATAACCTTGCAGGTGAAAACCGTCTTACCACACGTTATCAACAGAAATGATGCAAAATGAGATCAATTCTGCTGATGATTCTTCTAGTCTGCTTTGTGTCATTCAAAAAGACTGCTGTTAATCAGTATGCAAGGCCTGACGAATTAATTTAAACTAACAAAAGAGTTTACTTAGAGGGGTCTACCCTTCTGGAAACTGGAAAGTCAGGTTCACTTTGCCTTAAAGAGTTTTAAAAAAAAAGTTTTAAAAAAGAGGTGCCAAAGTTAAGAGAATAGACATCAATACAATCTGAATTATTACAAGAAAGGCTTGGAAAAATTCATAAGGTTTGTCTACCCAAAGAATGATGAAAAAGCACAAAGGAAATCATAACCATGGTCAGAAAATGCACTTCACTGTTCCAAGTGGCACACACGCAGTACAATGTTAAATTAGTTAGAAATTAACTACCAACATCATATTGGCTAAGTCTGTTTGACATGTGGGTGGATGCAACATAAGTAGGAGATTACATTCCTCTAAAACTTTTGGAAGTTCTATTAATCATCACTTATTTTCTCTAGTAATGGTACTCGTGGGCTGCAGCCCACCCTTGACTATAGAATCAAGGAGCTGGAACTGGCTGCGCACTGACAGTGTCATCCTGGGCTTACAAGTAGCTCCCTTGGGTCCAGACAATACAAACCACTTTCAGAAGCCTAGCCATAAACACACCTTTATCACCACTGCACAGAAACAGTAGCACAGTACAAAGAATGCTCAAAATACCTCCAGAGTAAGAAAAATAAGCAAAAAATCACAATTTGGAATCAAGGAAACTCCATGCAATAGAAATTGTGGGCTGACTTTTCAATGTCGTTTGCTATATTTGGGCACATAACCTCTTTCAGAAAAGCAAATTATTCCTTCTTAATATATTTATCTCTAATACATGCAAAAGCTGGGGGTTTTGCTCTCACTAAAACTAAGAGCATCCTCTTAATAAGTGTGTTCTCTTAAGCCCTAAAAGAAATCCTGAAACGTACACACATACTTCCATTTAAAACAAACTTTGTAAGAATGACAAGGTAATGCAAATGTAAAACAAAAATGTAATCTCTCTTTTTTCAAACATTTTCAGATAGTAATAATTGATATCTTACCAAGAGATAGCAAACTAGAAGTAGACTTACAGGAGCAAATCCTCTGAGTATAGAAGCACCAGTGTTATTTTCTTACCTTACTAATAGCTACTGTATCAATATAATTGAGCATTAATACAGTTGAGTATTCTCTTAAATAAAAATAGTCACAAGTTTATGCGTCTGCACAATCTGCCTTTTAACCAGAAACAACCATAGTTATTAATTTCTATGCAAGCGTTTGACACCTGAAACACATTTGGCTTGCTACAGTCCAATAAAATGACATCATAAGAATCTTGTATCTTAATGTGTTCCGCCTAGAGCTCATAACTGTTCTTCATAAAAAGATTAAAATTCTAAAGTTTCTACATGTGTGTCACTTGATTCTGCTGAATGTTTTGGAAATCTGAAGCTAAGAACGGTGTCCCCAAAATGAACCTCATCCCTCCTTTTCATTCACAGTTTTATGTGGATGTCTGGGGATAAACTACACCACATTATCCAGAGTGTCCTAGATATCAGAAAGAACATAGGCAGTTCTCTCTTCTTATTTCCTGAAGAACACAAACACGTTTTGGTACTTTAGATGAGAACTGAGTAGAGATGTTACTGACAGTGCTAACAGCCTAAAAAACAAACGAAAATATAGGGTGGAACCATAAATAAACCCTTTCATCACCTTAGCTTTTCTTGAACGATTACTGAAACTTGCAAGTGGTATGTAGGGGAAAGACGAAATCCCTCTTTGATTCCTTCCTCAGAACTCCAGATGCAGTTGAATTTTCCCTGGCAAAATTCTTGAAGGACATCTGCCCATCTGCTCAGCAGCCCTGTCCTTTTTATTATTCAAAGTACACGAGGTTAAAACCTGACCATCTTAGTAACAGTTTTATCACCAGAATCTCAAATTCTGTCTCAATAAAAGCTTCGTTTCATGAAAATCACTACACTTGGAAAATTAGAATCAGAATTAGCCTAGTCTGCAATTTTATGAATGAAATTTATAATGAAATTTTGTTGCTAGTGCAATGTCATTAAGCAAGCACACCTACCAAGTACATTTGAACTGCAAGACACTCTGATCTTCTAGAGTAAAATAATATGCCATGACAAAGGAAGTTGTTTCTAAAACTAGCCATTAGGTACATGCCAAAAAAACAGTTCTAATTTTTTAATGCTCCATGCACATTAATAACATGATAAATGTATTACACACTATTGATATAAGGAAGTTTTACAAATGACAGTTATCCATGTGCTGTTCAACATCTTTGTCAGTGACATGGATGACGGCATTGATTGTACCCTCAGTAAGTTTGCCGATGACACCAAGCTGTGTGGTGCCATGGACTCACTTGAGGGAAGAGATGCCATCCAGAGGGACCTTGATACGCTTGAGAAATGGGCCAGTGCTAACTGCATGAGCTTCAACAAGTCAAAATGCAAGGTCCTTCACCTGGATCAGGCCAATTCTAGGCACAAATACAAACTGGGCACAGAGTGGATTGAGAGTAGCCCTGAAGAGAAGGAGTTGGGCGTGTTTATAGATGAGAAGCTCAACATGAGCCGGCAGTGTGCTCATGCAGCCCAGAAGGCCAACCGTATCCTGGGATGTATCAAGAGAAGCGTGGTCAGCAGGTCAAGAGAGGTGATTCTCCCCCTCTACTCTGCTCTTGTGAGACCCCACCTCAAATACTGCGTCCAGTTCTGGTGTCCACACCATAAGAGAGACATAGATTTGCTGGAGCATGTTCAGAGGAGGGCCACAAAGATGATCCAGGGGCTGGAGCACCTCTGCTACGAGGACAGGTTGCGGGAGCTGGGATTGTTCAGCCTTGAAAAGAGAAGACTTCGGGGGGACCTAATAGCTGCCTTCCAATACCTGAAGGGAACCTACAGGAAGGCTGGGGAGGGGCTTTTTACAAGAGTGTCCATTGATAGGACAAGGGGAAATGGGTTTAAATTGAAAGAGAACAGATTTAGATTAGATCTTAGGAAGAAATTCTTCAGTACGAGGGTGGTAAGACTTTGGAATAAATTGCCCAGAGAAGTTGTGGATGCCCCCTCTCTGGAGATGTTCAAGGCCAGGTTGGACGGAGCCTTGAGTAGCCTGGTCTAGTTGAGAGGCGTCCCTGCCCATGACAGGGAGGTTGGATTAGATGATCTCTGAGGTCCCTTCCAGCCTATGCTATTCTATGATTCGTATCTATAGAAGGCTTGCTGGCACCAGGGGGGATTCACCTTTCTCAAAGGGGAAAGAAGGTCTTTGCTCATGAGCTAGTGGGGCTCGTTGACAAGACTTTTAACTAGACTTGAAGGGAGAGGGGGATAACATCAGGCTTTATCAAGACAAGCTGAGAGCACCTGAAGAGCAGCATAAAGGAATTCCAGCCACTCCAGCCGGTAAGGCAGCTTCACTGGGTGTTCAGCTTAAATGCCTCTGTGCAAACGCACACCGCATGGGGAATAAACCTGAGGAGTTAGAGATGTGCGCACCCCTGCAGGGCTATGACGTTATTGGCATCATGGAGACATGGTGGGATGGCTTCTATGACTGGAGTGTTGGCATGGAAGGATACAGGCTCTTTAAGGAGAGGGAGGGAAGATGAGGAGGAGGTGTTGCCCTCTGTGTCAATGACCAGCTGGAGTGCATGGAGCTCCACCTGGGGATGGATGAGGAGCTCACTGAGAGCTTATGTGTCAGGATTAAAGAGAGGGCAGGGACAGGTGACATTATAGTGGGGGTCTGCTACAGGCCACCTGACCAGGAAGACCAAGCAGATGAGTTCTTCAATAGATAGGTGCAGTCTCACATTCACTAGCCCTGTTCCTCATGCGGGACTTCAACCACCCTGATATCTCTTGGAAGGACAACACAGCAGGGCATAAGCAATCCAGGAGATTCCAGAAATGTGTTGAAGATAACATCCTTCTCCAAGTGACACAGGAACTAACGAGGAGAGGTGCTATTCTCACCAACAGGAGGGGCTGGTGGGGAACATGAAGCTCAAGGACAGCCTTGTCTGCAGTGACCACGAAATGATGGAGTTCAAGATACTTAGGGTGGCAAAGAGGGAATACAGCAAGCTCACTGCCCTGGCCTTCAGGAGAGCAGACTTTGGCCTCTTCAGGGATCTGCTTGGTAGAGTACAATGGGATAAAGCCATTGGAGGGAAGAGGGGCCCAACAAAGTTGGTTAGTAGTCAAGGATCACCTCCTCCAAGCTCAGGAGCAATGCATCCCAACAAAGAGGAAGTCAGGCAGAAACACCAGGAGGCCTGCATGGACGAACAAGGAGCTCCTGGACCAACTCAAGCACAGAAAGGAAGCCTAGAGAGAGAGTGGAAGCAAGGACAGGTAGCCTGGGAGGAATACAGAGAAATCATCTGAGCAGCCAGGGATCAGGTTAGGAAAGCTAAAGCCCTGATAGAACTAAATCTGGCCAGGGATGTCAAGGGCAACAAGAAAATCTACTATAGGTATGTCAGTGATAAAAGGAGGCCTAAGGAAAATGTGGGCACTCTCCAGAAGGAGATGGGAGACGTGGCTACCCAGGATATGGAGAAGGCTGAGGTACTCAATGGCTTCTTTGCCTCAGTCTTCACTGGCAAGTGCTCCAGCCACACTGCCCAAATCACAGAAGGCAAAGGCAGGGACTGGGAGAACTACAAACCGCCCACAGGAGGAGATGAGGTTCAAGACCATCTAAGAAACATGAAGGTGCTCAAGTCCATAGGACCTGATGAGATGCACCTGCAGGTCCTGAGGGAACTGGCGGATGAAGTTGCTAAGCCACTATCCATCAAATGTGAGACATCATGGCAGTCCGGTGAAGTTCGTACCGACTGGGAAAAGGGAAACATAACATAACATAACCCCTATTTTTAAAGAAAAAGGAAGATCTAGGAAACTACAGGTCACTAAGTCTCAACTCTGTGCCCAGCAAGATCATGGAGCAGTTCCTCCTGGAAACGATGCTAAGGCACATGGAAAAAAACGCAGTGATTGGTGACAGTGAACATGGCTTCACTAAGGGCAAATCATAGAATCATAGAATGGCATAGGCTGGAAGGGACCTCAGAGATCATCTAATCCAACCTCCCTGTCATAGGCAGGGACGCCTCTCAACTAGACCAGGCTACTCAAGGCTCCGTCCAACCTGGCCTTGAACATCTCCAGAGAGGGGGCATCCACAACTTCTCTGGGCAATTTATTCCAAAGTCTTACCACCCCCGTACTGAAGAATTTCTTCCTAAAATCTAATCTAAATCTGTTCTCTTTCAACTTAAACCCATTTCCCCTTGTCCTATCAGTGGACACTCTTGTAAAAAGCCCCTCCCCAGCCTTCCTGTAGGTTCCCTTCAGGTATTGGAAGGCAGCTATTAGGTCCCCCCGAAGTCTTCTCTTTTCAAGGCTGAACAATCCCAGCTCCCGCAACCTGTCCTCGTAGCAGAGGTGCTCCAGCCCCTGGATCATCTTTGTGGCCCTCCTCTGAACACGCTCCAACAGATCTGTGTCTCTCTTATGGTGCGAACACCAGAACTGGACGCAGTATTTGAGGTGGGGTCTCACAAGAGCAGAGTAGAGGGGGAGAATCACCTCTCTTGACCTGCTGACCACGCTTCTCTTGATACATCCCAGGATACGGTTGGCCTTCTGGGCTGCATGAGCACACTGCCGGCTCATGTTGAGCTTCTCATCTATAAACACGCCCAACTCCTTCTCTTCAGGGCTACTCTCAATCCACTCTGTGCCCAGTTTGTATTTGTGCCTAGAATTGGCCTGATCCAGGTGAAGGACCTTGCATTTTGACTTGTTGAAGCTCATGCAGTTAGCACTAGCCCATTTCTCAAGCGTATCAAGGTCCCTCTGGATAGCATCTCTTCCCTCAAGTGAGTCCATGGCACCACACAGCTTGGTGTCATCAGCAAACTTGGTGGCCTTCTAGGACAGGGTTACAGCGTTAGTGGATAAGGGAAGAATAACTGACATCATCTACCTGGACTCGTACATAGTGTTTGATACTGTTCCACATCACATCCCTGTCTCTAAATAAGAGAGACATGGATTTGATGGATGGACCACTTGGCGAATAAGGAATTGGCTGGATGGATGCACTCAAAAGAGTTGTGGTCAACAGCTCAATGCCCAAGTGGAGACTAGTGATCAGTGGCATTCCTCAGGGGTCAGTATTGGGGCCAGTGCTGTTTAGCATCTTTGCCTGCAAAATGGACAGTGGGATTGAGTGCACCCTCAGCAAGTTTGCAGATGACACCAAGCTGTGTGGTGTGGTTAACACATTGGAAGGAAAGGATGCCATCCAGAGGGACCTTGACAGGCCTGAGAGGTTGGCCTGTGCGAACCTCAAGAAGTTCAGCAAGGCCAAGTGCAAGGTCCTGCACATGAGTCGGGGCAATCCCAAGCACAAATATAGGCTGGGCAGAGAACGGATCGAGAACAGCCCTGAGGAGGACTTGGAGGTGTTGGCTGATGAGAAGCTCAACATGAGCCGGCAATGTGTGCCGGCAGCCCAGAAAGCCAACCGTGTCCTGGGCTGCAGCAACAGAAGTGTGGTCTGCAAGTCAAGGGAGGTGATTCTCCCCCTCTACTCTGCCCTCCTGAGACCCCACCTGGAATATTGCATTGAGCTCTGCGGCCCCCAACATAAGAAGGACCTGGAGCTGTTGGAGCAAGTCCAGCACAGGGCCACAAAGATGATCCGAGGGCTGGAGCACCTCTCTTATGAAGACAGGCTGAGAGAGTTGGAGTTGTTCAGCCTGGAGGAGAGAAGGCTCTGGGGAGACCTTCTAGCAGCCTTCCAGTACCTAAAGTGGGCCTACAAGAAACCTGCAGAGGGACTTTTTACAAGGGTGTGTAGTGATAGGGCAAGGGGCAATGGCTTTAAACTGAAAGAGGGTAGATTTAGATTAGATCTAAGGAAGAAATTCTTCACTCAGAGGGTGGTGAGGCACTGGAATAGGTTGCCCAGAGAAGTTGTGGATACCTCATCCCTGGAAAGTGTTCAAGGCCAGATTGGACGAGGCTTTGAGCAACCTGATCTAGTGGAAGATGTCCCTGTCCATGGCAGTGGAGTTGGAACTAGATGATCTTTGAGGTCCCTTTCAACCCAAACCATTCTATGATTCTATATCAGTTGAGGTCCAGAGTAGTGACGGATTGGTATCTGCCAGCTTACAAAACAGCCATGAATAAAACACAAATTGCTGATTCTGTACCTCACACAAAAGCATCACCATGTCAGTTACTCAATTTGTACAAGAACCTTATGAATTTATTTTTCATTTATTTTTACATGAGCATAGACTGTCAAATTCAAATATATAATTTGTTACATGTTTTGGACCTTATTACCTTTTCCCTAGCCATATTCAGATTCACAGCCAAGAGCAATGCAAGAGATGTTCTATGCTCATACATGCACTAAGTAGAGTGAAGCTCAAAGGATCTTGCGGTGTTTGTGTAAGAGCAGTGTAAAAGATCTAACAATACATTCTGAAAATAGTAACACTTCCAGGTCAAAAAAAATAGGAAGAAAGTAATATGTCTTGTTATTACATATTGTGTTTATGTTCTCTCCTCATCCATAGGCAAAAAGAAGTTACTACTGATGATATTTTTATGAAAACAAATACTGTAAACATAGGGTTTGTATATCCAAAGTGCTAGGCAATGACTGTTTCATTTCTTGTTAAAGGCAGTTTTTCCTTCAGAACTTGTCTGTTCTGAATATATTCAAAAGTTCTATTCATAAATACTAATGCTATTTATTTGGGATACCAACACTAGACAAATCAGGAAAAAATTGTCTTACCTTTGCCTGCTGTAGCCAGGAACAAATGAAGTAAAAGGACGGCTAAAACAATCCTGAATCTCAAGAAAATGTCCTGTATTCTGCCAACACAGCAGTGCTGTTTTCCCCAGGCAACCATTCTACGAGAAAAAATAAATAAATAAACCACGGGGACTAAAAAATGTGCAGGTGTGCAGATATTACGACAAATTGTCTTTCCAACCCAAGAGTGTAAATCTTTTCAATCCTGTTACACTATTGGGTATACATCATACAGAAATGCACAAACACTCTGTAGGATATTGCCAAGTCACCAAGAAATAAAGAGCTGTTTGTTGAAAGGAAAAGAACAAAACAAAAACAACCCCAGTAAAACTCTAACTCTCCAAAGACTCACAAATACATCAGAGCATGGCCATGAGTCCTTGCACAAATAAAGCTTTCAACATTTGAAAAACAAACAAACAACAACAACAAAAGACACACACACAAAAAAAAAAACACAACCAAAACCAGCCAGAGCAAGCTTGGAGAGCTTATCTAAAAGCTTTGTTAATCTCAGTAAGCATACAGAAAGCATCTCTTTGGTCTCCTACCCACAAGTTCTATCATTTGACATTTTAATAGCAACACCGTGAACTCCTAAGGAAGAGTAAGAGTTTGATCTTCAATCCTCATCTCATTCTCAAAGCAAGAAGCTACTGAAAAAAAAAAAAAAAAAGATAAATGCCACAAGTTACTGTAGGCAGCAAGTTCACCGAAAGTATCATCAAAACCTGGCCTGTCCATATTTCTTCCTAGTGATGGTTGCCTAATATAAGCAATAGGACATGATGGTGGACAAAGAATATGCCTCCTGCTGTAAGAGACAATGTTCTATGAAATGATACACTTTTTAAAGACCTCTTTTCTTAAAAGGTACATCTGAATATTTTGCATGCTGAAAGAATCGTTAAGTGAAACACTCCTGTGCTTTTTGCATGCTTTACTTCTTAAATAAAAATGTTTAGAGATACATAGCTACAAGTGATTCTATACTTGATTCTTGAAACAAATGCAAAGCAATAAACTTTACATATTGTTTATCTTTAATGTATCAGCTTTTTGGTAGACTAGAACATTCTGCATGACAACAGAAGTTTAACTTTGCCATCACAAGTTTGATGTATGTGTGAGTGTATTAGTTAGCACTCGTACTGCTCACAAACTTTACTGTATTTTTGTACATGCTGTATCAGGCTGCAATAGGTTCCTTTTTTTTTTTCCAGGAACTGTAAATTGCAAAGTCTTTCAGGAGTTGTAAATTCATGTTAAGGTTAGGACTAAAATGCATTTTTGCAAGCATTCACATTAATGTAAATATTTATTAGCATAAAATGGTTACTCTGGGCTGAACTCTCAAAGAGAAGTGCTAGAGGAATAAACTGAGAAACAGTGAAGTTGCTAGGTAATTGACATTTTGGAAATTGATTAAATGTACATGCAAATAAATTATACACATATCATAACGTAACAGAAAACAAAAAGCAAAGGCTTTTAAAAATTAGAGCACTGCAACATTGTTGCCAGCCAAAGTTCTCAATCATTATACAGTATGTGATATTTCTAGCACAAAAATATCATCACAGTGATTGCACTGAAGCAGACCAATCTGGTTGATGACACATACTGCTTCCACTTCGCAGATTCTGGATGCTACACTTAAATCGAAATACACTAAAGGAGTAACAGTTAAATTGTGGCAACATCATGAATGGCATCAGCATGGGTGCTGCAGATGTTAACCAGTGGGAAGAAAGGCTACTGATAAAAGGAATTAAAAATCAAGCATAGTAAAGCCGAGAGAAAATAAATGGTATAATTTAAATGGTAAAATACTGAAACAATGGACAGAGCTAACACACACAATCCTATGCAGGTACAGACCAAAACCAAACAAAAACAAGTCGTCGTGAGTTAGGCTGCTCCGGCAACCAAACCCTACACAGTCGCTCACTCACCCTCCCCCAGTCCCAGGGATGAGGGAGAGAATTAAAGGATAAATGGGAAATCTGTGGGTTGAGATAAGAACAATTTAATACAGATGAGTAATACACAGTGTAGATGCTCACCACCCCCTCTTATCCAAAGCCTGTCTCGTCCTGAAGCTGCAATCCCGGACGATTGTGAGGCCCCGAAATAGAGAGGAGGAGAGAGAGAGATAGTACTCCAAGAGTGGGAGTACTGGAATAGGGAGGGAAAAAAAGGCAATAGAGCAAAAGCGCAGAGGCGCAAAGGAGCAAAAGCAAAGCGCAAAAAGCCCTTCTGTCCGGCTGTCCCTCACTTTTATACTGGGCATGACGCTGCATGATATGGAATACTAATTGGCCAGTTTGGCCCTCAGTCTTAAGTTCCACCACAAATCACAAGGGGAATCGTGGCCCCCTTGTCCCAGCTATGCTCCCCCCTTATCCCACCGTGCCTCTGCACTCCGGCCAGAACACGGCACACTGAAAAGTCCTTGGAGTCTCACTTGAACCACAAACATCAACTTGCTATTGACATTCTTCTCAGAGCGAGCCTCTGAGTAAAACCAAAACACGGAGCTCTTCTAGCTGCTAAAAAGAAGAGCTAACTCTGTCCCAGCTAAAACCAGGACACAAGTAAAAAACGCAAGAAATGTCAAAGGTGGGCTAGCTTTCTAGCTTTTCTTTTTTTATTGTTCATTAAAATAGATGAATACAGCATGACTCAGAGTCCAGCACAAATCTGTACAGTTTTTCCAGTAGGATGAAAAATTTTCATTTGTAAATCAAGCTAATCTAATCAAGCAAAACAGCCACTGGGCACAACTACTGGGCCACCCAAGTGCAGGAAAGAATTCTATGCACAGACCACAGGTAAACATGTAATTGACTGTCTTTACTTTCTCACTGGTGAATTGTTATTCGTAAATAACAATTAAGCCACTTTTATTTATGAAGAGCTAACTGTCTTAAGTAGAAGATAATATAATCAACTACTTTTCTTGTCAGTGGATAAAACAGAAATTCAGGAAATAGAAAGTAAGGGCTCAGGCATAAGCTTGTTACCTCTTCCTCCAGGAAGAGTGCTCTATTTTGATCAGTGAAAATCTTGCAGCACTGGTACCCAGGTTTCAAAACCAATCATGTAATTAATTTGAAAGTGAAACTAGAATTGATAGAACTTTTCTTAAAACCAAATAACAAACACACTTTGAAAAAATAGACGGTTTTCTGTGTTGCGTTATACATGTTGCAATTCTGCATTAGTATCACGTTCTCTTGAAAGAGGTTACTGGAAACAACAGGAAGATGGTATAAAGAGGAGTGTTTTTTTATCATTAGTACTAATTATCTTATGTCATGCTAATTTACTAGTTTTTTGATGGAATTGTCCTTCGACAAAATGGGCGTTTTACTTGTCTAAAGAGCACAGAGCTTCGGCAGGAAAAGTTTCTGGAATCTAACAGGTTCACCAACACAAACACTGGACAGGAAGCCTGCTGCAGAAGGACAGGCAGAATAGAGGGATGAAGGTCAGGAAGCTGAGAGCAATTTACAAGAGCAGGCAAAGAAAACTGTTAAAACTAAGGCCTGCAAGGCTTTTACTGTGTTCACTCTGCTGTATCCAGCTTCGTATCTCTGAAAGATGAGTAACATTGTTTGAAGTTGAGTTTTTTAAAGCCCTTAAGCTACCTAGTCAGTCACACGTATCCACAGTAAAAGGACTTTGAGGTGCCCCAGAAAACTGGGCTTGTGTTACAAACGCAACAGGAAGGCCGAGGAGATGGAGTCTGTGCCTCTGTAACCAGCCTCAAGCGGTGCAGCTCCACTTAAAAGTGCAGTGTGAGAAATCTGGGCTGCTTCCCAAGTGTGCACCCACAGGTGACACATCAAGAGATGTAAGGCTTACCTTAAGCCAGTGCTTGCCTCAGATTATAGCAGAAATATTTTCAATAGGCTTAAAGTCAAAGAAAAGTGCAAAACGTAAATACAGCTGTTTTGTGCGGTACTGTACTTTGTTAAATCAAATATATTCAAATTCTTTTTTCAAAATCTGAAAATACATTCAAATTTTGAAAAATACCTTCAAATTTTACAGCTCCTATTGAATATATTTATTTATTGGCAGGCTTTTAAATTTAATAAACTATGAGTTCTTTTATGCCAAGTTTTAGCCAGAGCAGGTTCTCACTGCCAATGAATAAACTGTTGGTAACAGAAACTTATGTTGGAAATCATGATCCAAAGCAATCAGTCATTTACTTCTAACCATGCTGTCTACTGTTGCACTTCAAGCTGTTTTGTTCAAGTCACACTTATTTCATTTCATAGTCTTTGGGGCCCATTCTGTCTACTTTTGTAGATATCCTCAATTAAAATCTTGGATTTTAACAAAAAATATTTCTCAATTTTATAGAATTCACTACTAAGGAAGATGCTAATAACAAATGGTAAGTTCTGGGTGTTGTTTTGTGACAGTCTGCATCACTCAAATCTATACCAGCTGATAAAAGGCAGAAGAGAACAAGAGAAACATCATACTGCCCAGGTACATGAACTCCTTGACGGCTTTAATTACTTTCAAAAATACAAGACTGTAGACTTCTTCCATCAAACCCTTATATTTTCCAGACTGGAACCAAAATGTAGTAAAATTTTTATGTTATTTTTAAATTTTGGCTGAAGCAAGTTAGATGTAATAGGGAGGAAGCTTATGCTGGAAAGTCTTATGTCACCGTGAATTTTGGCACATACAGTATCCACTGACTTACCAGCAGAAGTAGCATCATTGATTTAAAATTGTTGTTCCACGGGATTTTTTTAATGCCTTTTTCCAGAAGACAGTAATAAGATAATTACTGTCTGATAATAGCTTGGTCTTCATTAATTTTCTCCAGGCATACTGTGTTCTACATATAGTCACCTTATCTAAGACTGTGATGGTAATGCATGGAGCCAGTTAAAGGACCTTCCAAACACGTCCTCCTGACATAAATCTTCACTGTTTTCAAAGATATTAAATATTTCATTTTTTAATAAGTTGCCTTACAGAGAGCAACAAGGCACTTAGTTACAAACACCAGTCTTCTGGAAAAATCATAGCTCAATGGTTCAGTCCTTAACAGAAATAAACAGGAGGAAAAACTCTCTGAGAAACACATTCTTTTGTTTAGTCTTTCAACTGCTGCAGGATACTGGTATCAGAAAGCTTATTTTATTTTACTTTACAAATACCAAGCTGGGTAAGCCAAGGTCTGCCCTCGGTTCAACTCACAGATCTCCCCTTAGATTCATGTAAAAGCGTAAGCTTAAACATTAAGGTTTGTACAAGTGGATTCATGAGTGTCATATGCTATTGGGTGGCTTTTCTCTAACAGACCTCAGTGCCAAAAAGCACTTTCGGTACTTTCTCTTACAGTAACTTCTGTCATTGTATATAGTGCAAAAATGGTACAGGGGACAATTCCAAGCAAGTTCTTGTTCCCCCTTAGCCAGTTTGGCAATGTTTCACCTCCTCATATCCAGCTGTCACCTGGGAGATGAGCAAGAGGCCTCTTTCTAATACTTTCTAATACTTTGGGGTACAGAGGTATATGATTTACAGGGAGGAAATAACGAAGTGTTCTGCAGAGTAGAAGACTGAAAGTACAACGAAGACTGCATTTAAGTTGGCACATAGAAAAAGACTAAAGGAATGCTAGACAATAGAAGTATTTCTTCTCTGAAAGGGTTGTCAGCCACTGGAATAGGCTGCCCAGGGAGGTGGTTGAGTCCCCATCCCTGGATGTGTTTAAGAAAAGGGTGGACGAACTACTTAGGGATATGGTTTAATGGGGGATTAGGGACGGTTGGACTGGATGATCTCTAAGGTCTTTTCCAACCTAGAAATCTATGGAATCTATGAAAGACTTTTCTAAAGCTGGAATATTCAAACCGGTGAACCATGTAAGCAGGCAATAAGGAATTGAGTGAGGGTCAGGCATGCCAGAAAGAAGACTGTTCAGCTGATGATTTCAATTTTCCTACTTTTCAAAAATGAGACCTGAAAGTTTATTTCATCTTATTTTAAGTTGAGGGGAAAAAAAAAAAGGAAACAGTTGTTTCTGCTCAGTTTACACTTTCCTTCCGCACTCTCCTTTCCACGCTCTCTTGGCTTGAACAGCAGCAGCCTAAAAAAGAAATTATATTGTGATTTCATCCTAAGCTTCACTTTATGGACTTAACAGGTTTCTTGGATCTTGCACTTGGGGCTGTTAAAATTTCTCTGGAAGCTAAGATGCACAATACTTGGTGGAGGTTTTCTGTTTGTTTTGGTGTTTTTTCCTTTTAAATAATCTCTCAGACTGTTTCAATCAACAGCCCAATGACAAAAACTAAAAGTTTGTACCAAAGAAATAAAGCTTGTAAGTTTTGAAAGACAGATGCACTGAAGCAAGTATCTTCCAGAGCCCCGCTACAACTCTGATTAGGAACATGGCATCACCACCCGACACAGTCTAAGGAAATACAGTCACTTTCGCACCTCAGTCTTCACATGGGGTGAGTATTTAGGGGTCCTCTATTAAGACATTCTAGGAAATGGAGTTATGCCAGAACAGCGTTCTGGGCCTCTTTTAGTACTGCTTCTCCTTACGGTACAATGTAAGTCTATAGAGCACAGAGGAAAGGAGATGGTACCATGGTCAGGACAAGCCCCATGATCAGTTGTTAGGGAAAGAAGGGCACGCAAAGCTCTGACTGGAGCCTACATCAGACTAATACAACTGAAACAAGTTAGTCAATAGAAATAATTCTTAAATACCTGAAAGACGTCACACAAGAAAGCAGATGACTTCAAAGCAACTTCAGATTCATTTATTTAAATCAACACCATTTCTGTGTGCAGCCCCCATGAATGTATCAGCTCAGAAAATTTACTTTGTAAAACTACACTCCACATGGCTTCTTTCACCATCATCACCTCTATAAGAAAAGCGCTTCGCCTTCTTACAAATTCAGCACCCTAACCACAATGCTAAATGACTGAAACATAGAAAAGGGTGAAAAAAAAGAAAACATTTTTTCATTCAAGTTATGCGAATATATGGACTATGTTATGAATAAGTAATCACAGAATCACAGAATGGTTTGGGTTGAAAGGGACCTCAAAGATGATCTAGTTCCAACCCCCTGCCACAGGCAGGGATACCCTCCACTACACCAGGTTGCCCAAAGCCTCATCCAATCTGGCCTTGAACACTTCCAGGGATGGGGCATCTACAACTTCTCCGGGCAACCTATTCCAGTGCCTCACCACCCTCAGAGTAAAAAATGTCTTCCTTAGATCTAATCTAAATCTACCCTCTTTCAGTTTAAAGCCATTGCCCCTTGTCCTATCACTACACACCCTTGTAAAAAGTCCTTCTGCAGGTTTCTTGTAGGTCCACTTTAGGTACTGGAAGGCTGCTAGAAGGTCTCCCCAGAGCCTTCTCTCCTCCAGGCTGAACAACTCCAACTCTCTCAGCCTGTCTTCATAAGAGAGGTGCTCCAGCCCTCGGATCATCTTTGTGGCCCTGTGCTGGCCTTGCTTCAACAGCTCCAGGTCCTTCTTATGTTGGGGGCCGCAGAGCTCAATGCAATATTCCAGGTGGGGTCTCAGGAGGGCAGAGTAGAGGGGGAGAATCACCTCCCTTGACTTGCAGACCACACTTCTGTTGCTGCAGCCCAGGACACGGTTGGCTTTCTGGGCTGCCGGCACACATTGCCGGCTCATGTTGAGCTTCTCATCAGCCAACACCTCCAAGTCCTCCTCAGGGCTGTTCTCGATCCGTTCTCTGCCCAGCCTATATTTGTGTTTGGGATTGCCCCGACTCATGTGCAGGACCTTGCACTTGGCCTTGTTGAACTTCATGAGGTTTGCACAGGCCCACCTCTCAAGCCTGTCAAGGTCCCTCTGGATGGCATCCCTTCCCTCCAGAGTGTTGATCACACCACACAGCTTGTTGTCGTCGGCAAACTTGCTGAGGGTGCACTCAATCCCACTGTCCATTTTGCAGGCAAAGATGTCAAACAGCTCTGGACCCAATACCAAGCCCTGAGGAATGCCACTCATTGCTGGTCTCCACTTGGACACTGAGCCGTTGACTGCAACTCTTTGAGTGCATCCATCCAGCCAATTTCTTATCCACCCAGTGGTCCACCCATCAAATCCATGTCTCTCTTATTTAGAGACAAGGATATTGTGTGGGACAGCATTAAATGATGGTTCAAAGTCCCCCAGACTTCAAAACATGAAGTGACAAGTATTATCAAAAACCCATCCCATCAGCTTACCTCCATAATTAATTTGGTGCAAAAGAAACAAAGATATTCAAAGTCTGGTTAGGAACTCAAAAATTAAATGTAGAGTTTGGCAACGTTCACATTTGGGCATGCTCAGATGTCTAATAAATCCAGGTAGAGAGCCACAGTAATTCTTTCTCTAAAGAATATAAAAGGGATTTTTAACAGAATATTTAAAACACTAAAAGCATCAGCAAAAAGATGTTGGGTTTTGTTACGTGTGCACAATAACATTTCCATAATCAGCATTCTCACATTACTCATTTTCTTGCTAGTTCTATCATTTCCAAATGTGTCACATCTTGTCAAACATGACAGCTTCTGGCAAACCTACTTATGGATCTCTTCAGTCTTAATTCTTCCTTTAAGGAGCATCACAAATGAGAACATACACAGTGCTTAATGTGGTAGTGGTTGTTCTTTTTTGGCAACTAAGGCATCACCTGAGGTACCCATCTCATGCAAATTTCAGAAAAACAGAAACAATTTTGCAATTTCTAGTAAGATCCTCTAAATTCTATGGAGTGAAAAAGTATTTTAAGTAGACTGGAGAACTTTATAAGCTTTTTCTTTTCCATACACTGCCTCATCTTGCATAACTGACAGTCTACAGTTTTCTTTCAAAGCAAATAAAAATAAGTAAATCATGTTACAAACTATACTATTTCTCTGAGATGTTAAAAACACTATTTCAGCAGCCAGCAGAAGAGGACCTAGAATGGAAGAACAAAATCACTGTTTGAATAAGGCACTAGCTGAAAAGCAGCTGTTGTGTCAAACAATAACTAGATTTCTGGGCTGCAGCGCTCATCAATAAAAGAAAAACAGCAAATGCTGAGGCTGGGACTCTAGTGCCAAATACACTTCTAAAATCTTGTGTCAGTTCCACTATATATAGCCTGAAATAAAACTGTCCTGAAGCTGATGTAAGTAACACTCACAGGTTGAGCACCTGTGGTATATAACATGTCCAGCGCCGCACAGTTGGAGACAAATCCATGTGACTCATGCAGGGAGGAGTCTGAGATTCATTTTTTTGTCTTTGACTTAATGTCAACTACAAAGGATCCTTTGTCTACCCTGAACAACAATAAATTTCAAAGATATTTTGGCACAAAAGGAATGCAAGACTCCAAATAATTGAGTCCTACTAATTACCGTGCAGTTACACAGCCTATCTTTTCATAGACCAAGTATAGGTATTTTCCAAATTGTAATTCCACCAGGAATTTAGGACTGGAAAGAATAAAACCCTCATAATCATGAGCACCTATCTAAGAAACATTTAATGACTCACTCTGCTCCTTTCTTGTTCACAAACCAAGTAGTGCCTACCAGTGTCCTGCAACAAATTAATATTCTCTAAATCCATGTATCTGAAAAAAGGGTAAAGCTTTTAATTGAACCTAGATATAATAATACTACTAAACATAAACTATACATTTATCAGAAAGCTAATATTTCAGGCCAAACAGCATGCCTTATTCATGCCACTTCTTCTGTTGAAGTCAACGAGATTAATTTTATGAGCTACCCTGATTTTGGCCTTCCAATAATCTACTATTCCACTGAAAGCATAGAATTCCAAACTGAAGTGTAGACATCAGTTTTAAAGTTATACTGTGTTTGCCAAGGCCATTGATCATGTTACACATTAAGAACTAAAAATCGTCCAAATTTAACAACAGTTATTCTCTCATGAAGTCCAAAACTTTCTCAATCTGCCAACATTCTAACAGTTATTAGTGGAAGACCTAACTAAAGCACTCACAGCCCAAAAAATGTATAAATTGGGCAATTAACTTGAGAATAAGAATTTAGTTCTTTATCTCTCTCCGGCTGGCTCTAATTTGAGCCAATTTCTGTTGATGTATTAGAAACAGAAGTATAACATTAAATTTGGAAGGCACATGCTCACAAATTCCTTCTGATCTATACAATCACCTTAAGATACTAAAGTAATATTAATAAAGATACTAATAACATTAGTTCACTTGGTGTCTGACTGCCATAGCAGAAATAAAACAACACTACCTTGCAGTATAAGCAGATGATTTTGTGGTTCAAATTCGTACCTAGTACACTTTGTTTACATGCAATTTCTTTTCAGGATCTTCTTTCAAAGCATTCCGCTTTGGAGACTGTCTTCATCAGGAAGTTATAAGCGTGCTTCCTCAGTGAAGACAAGTACTTGGAGACCCTCCTAAGCAAAGACATGTTTTCTGTTCTTTAGTTTAACTCAACAAACATATTTCCAGTCACCTGCAGAGGACCAAGTCCTGCTTGTTCTCCCCGGTGCAAACAGCTAGGGAAGTATACTTTCCAGCTTAGGAAGGAAGGGCTAAAGCCATAAGCTTAAAGCTTAAGAACAGGAGTATCAACTTGTGCAGCTCTCTTTTAATGATGATGTATACTGTTAGCCTAAGCAAGCAAAAGGAAGAAACATATTTTGAGTAGAGACACACAACGCCAGCTTTACCTTTTCAGAACAAGTGACAGAACTAAACACCCAAGTAGTTTGCTTTGGGACCAAATAACACTTAGGTCTGCATGCCTGAGGTTGTAAACTCTATCTTGGCTCATGTTGAAGCTCATTCTACCACATCTTTCACATTACTATAACTGACTTCATGTAAGTCAAAACCAGCCTGGGCTTGTATGATTACACATTTAATTTGCTGGATAGGCATGCCTTTAGAAGGTTAGTGAATTAGTTTACAAACATTTCTTCAACATTTCCGCATAAATCAATGCAAGACAATCACACAGTAAAAGCAACAGAGTTCAGTACTGTTAGAAATACTACCCATCAACGACAAAACCTACACATTTGCAAAACAAAATAAACACAGCCAGGAAAGGATGCGCCCAGTACACTGACTTTTCCTCACTTAGCCAGTGTAAAGGGAGCGGATAAAAAATAGAAAAAAAACCCCTTCAAAACAATTATTGTGGACAACAGGTGACTCTGAAGACATTTTACTTTCAGTCATACAGGTTACCTTGCAGAATATACGAGAAACAAGCAGCAAAAACTTTTGAGCTGAATATATTCCCAAAGAAAAACGTGGTGAGAGCAAAACCTGACCCAGCCTAGAAACGCCGTCCCAAGGGGAAGCTGCCCCAGCTCTTCCCCGTAAACCGCGTTCAAACTCTACTGACTCGCCAGTCAAAATCACTCACTTTTAAACCGATTTAAATACGTTACTGATATTTTTTTTTGTTTTTATCTCCCCTGACTAAGCGCTTAAAATAAGGCTGGAAACCAGAAGGAATCGTTTCCACTAGCAGCACCACCGAGAACTGTACCTGGTGAAGAAGCGCAGTCCCCCTCAAGGCGAACTCGGAAACGGGTCCCCCGCAGCCCCTCACCGTGGCCTCACACCCCGCACCGGCCCGGCCGCCAGTCCCAACGGCCACCAACGGCCCCGGCAGCGCGCGGCCGCCGCCCCGGTCCCACCGCGCGCTTCGCGCCCGCAGGCGGGATCTCCCCTCAGCCGCCCCGAACTGCGCTTCCCTTGACCAGGCGAATCCCACAAGCGCCATTCAAGGGGACGGATCGCTGAGGGGGACGCGACTAAGCGGCAGCCGCGGGGCTTGGCTGCGGAGAGCGAAGCTCCCCGACCTGCCCCTCCGTCTCCAGCCACTGCCAGCCTTGCAGGCAGCTTCCCGCTAGACCTTTGTGCCCTCACCCCGGGTGGGCGGGAAAGCTCATCCCCAGAGAGCCGCGCACCTCTGCCGCCCAGCCGGGAGAGTCGCTCACCTCAGCCCGGCAGCGCAGGGCGACTCCCACCTTCGCAGCCCGCCGCGTTGCTGGTCTCTCCTCGCCCTCGAGAGCCCGCCGCCTCCAGCCGCCTCTGCCCCCGCAAGCCCAGCAGCCGCTCACCTGGCCCCGGGGGACCGCCCGCCCGTCCCGTTCCGTCCCGTCCCACGCTGCCCACCCTGCGCCGCCTTGGCCGCTCGGCACTTCGCGCAGGAGACGCGGCTCCCGGCTCCGGCAGCTGGGGCAGCCGCTGGACGCGGCCGGGGGGCGGAGGCAGGCGAGGGAGGTGCTGCGAGGAGCCGAGGGGAAACCCGGCGCAGCGGCGGAGGCCGGCGGGACCGCCTGGGAGAGGCACCCGCGCCCCCTCGGCAAGGCGGGCCCGGCGGCGGCGGCGGGCGTCTCCCCGCCCGGCGGCCCCGCGGGTGCGGGCGTCGTCCCGGGCCGCTGTGGGGAGCGCGGGCCTGGCGGGGCAGCGCCTGAGGCGTGCGGCTGGCCGGGGGCAGGTCGAAGCAGGTTTCAAGGCAGCAGGCAGTACCGGCTAGGTTGGGAGAAAACGTGGGGACCCTTTGTAGCTGGATACGACAAACTCAGGGGACGGGAGTTACCGCTCTGATTAAACCGTTTTTAAATTCCCTGGTGGACAACGTGTTGGGTGTTAAAACGGCGTTGTGTAGCTTACTTCACTTTTAGAACAAACTACGTTAAGCCCTAATATAAACGTAGTTCTCCAGAATTAGATTTCGTTTGAGATTCACACATTCAGTCAGTTCAGCTTATTGACAGTGTAAATTAACTTCGCTTGGCCGTCATAAGGACAGCAATAAACTGCAGCTGTGGCCCTTCTCTTATCTCTTTTTAATTACTTGGGATTAAGCATATTCTGAAAACGTAGCATTTTCAATTACTTTTTTTATTAATTGCTTAATATACCAAAACGTTTAGGAAGTGCTCTCTGCATATGAACCGGAGATTCGGTTACCAGCCTCTTCTCAGAAGAACCTGGCTCCAGGACACAGCTGGGAAAAGCAGTTCACACTGCACATCCTGAGGGAAAGGCTGGAGCTTCAGGCAATAACTCTTTTCAGTGTCACTGAAGAGAAGACAGGGACAAATTCTACAAACTCCACAGATGGCAGGTCTTCCTGAGGATGCAGGGTGTGATAAGTCGATGTGATGAGCAGGATTTCATAGAGAAATATTTGTAAAGAAGAGTTGGGGTTAGATGAGGCATGTTTCATTTTGCTTAGATTGGTGGTGTCTTTAGAAGCTTTGAAGCCAGTATTTAGTGGAACACAAGGACAGTGCTTTTGCAGTTCGTCACACAGGAAAAAACAGGAGACATTTATCTTTCTCTGCTTTGGTTAGTGAGATATCTTTATCTTCCTCAAATATTTAAGTACCACAAATGGTGTTCCCTTACTAGCTTATACCGCTTGTGAGAATTATGTCTCCTTCTCCTTTACTTCTGATCTGGATGTCTGAGGTAATAAGGAAGACAAGAAAAATTGTCCTGAAGTTAATGCTAGGGGTGTGATATACGAGAATGTTGTTTGTCTATGAAAAGGCTTGCCAAGTGGTTCTACATCAACGCTCTTTTGACACTTCCACAAACAGTGTGCTTACCAATGTGGCTTAGCGATGTCTCAACAGAAAGGCTGAAAACGTGAACGAGGTTGGAAACTGAAGCCGTTTACCCCTGGACACATTACATGTTGGCAGTGCAGGGTTAGTAAGCTTACAGTGTTGCTTGTGTGAATAGTTACCTGTGTACAGATAAATGGAAGTTTGCCTCTGTCCACCCAACACCTGTGACAAATGGCACATTCTTTTGGATAAAAGTCAGCCAATTGCTGAATTTTCAAGCACTGAAATGTAACTGCAGGCAGGGGAATTACCTCAAAATACCTATTCCCTTTCCACTCAGGCCAAGTTCATTTATTAACAGAAAATACTGTGTAATTTACAAAAGGAAAACATTCTACTTAATTTATATCTGTAATTATTCATTTAAACTGTGCATTACATACATCTGGGTAATGTCCAGTATCATACAGAGAAACTAAACAGAATTGATTGATAATGACCTAGGAGCCAGGGCTAAGTATAGAACTTAAGTGCCAAAGTGCATTTTTTATAGCTGTGTTTAGCTGAAAAAGTGCCTGAAGACTTCATATATTCACTCAGGTATCAGTACACCTGGTACATAGTTCTAGGACTACACTGGATTTGGCCAGTGTCACATGCAAGCCAAAGGCAAACTCCTATGCACTTATCACGAAAACATAGACTATAGCAGCTCTGAGGAACAAGCGTAGATAACTGAAAGATAAAGAACTTTTCAGTCCCATTAGTTTTGTCATGTTTTTAAGAAAATGCCAAAAGAAAAAAGGGTTGTCTTAATTCCGACTGCTCAATGCCTCCCTTATTGTGTGCTTCTGCAATATTGAACACCAGCTTAGTAGGAATGGCAGGTGACATTCACAGGTTTAAGAGAATGACACTCCCTTGGAAAGGAGGCAAATCTCTCGCCAGGCAAAATGGTCATATTAATAACATCTTGAATAAAGCTAAGAGTTCCTGGAGTTGGAAGGCTCTTCAGAAATTTGCTGATCAAAAGGCGACTAAATTGAAAATGGGAGCACAGATACCATAAACTGATGTTGATACAAGTTTGGCCATGCATCGTCCTAGTAGAGAAATACTGAATTTCAAGGGTTTGACAATTCAAGTATTTTATTTTCACCTGTGTTCCACTAGACTGAACATAGAAACCCCAACACTGATACCAATAAAATCAGTGCCTAAATTCCTGTTAACTTCATCTTAACCAGAATTTCATGTTATGCTTTCTAATTGGTTTGAGATTTATTATTTTTTCTTTAAACTCTTTCTCTCTTTATTTATGTGTGTGTGTATACATGTTTCCTTAGGAGATAAGACATTACTGTGACATATTGCAGCATTCATTTTGTGTTTATAATTTATGTATCGAAATGGGACTTGTTCTAATGATGTAATTCATGTCTCAGTAGGAAAAAATGCAAGTAATTGACAAGAGAAAGGGGAGAGGAGAGGTGGTGGGAAAAGTGAGATCTGTTTGACTTTTCATTTCTGCTCTGAAGGTAGGGTGCTGTTGTGTAGGACACTGTTGTTTCACAAAGGTTCTTAACAGGACAGACTTGTCCTATGTGGGCTTCTCACTACTCCCTATTCCTAGTGTGCAGGATTGGCGGTTGCTTTGCCCTGTGGTATGTATATGGTCAATCCCAGGGAGTTTAAGTAGATTATTCTTTTAAAAAGAACTAAGCATAAAGTTAAAGGAATGACTTTTTCAATGAATCACATTAACATAACACCATTTATGTGAAATCTACTCAATTTAAAAACAAAGCAAAAATATCTGATAATTTCCATGGGTCTGGATTTTGTGGGGTTTTGTCTTCTTCTTTGCCATATTACAAGTTTCTCTGAACACCAGAAACTGACTGGAGGTACAAAGAAGTGATTAAAATGGTTACACTTCTCTGTTTAATATATAAATATAGTGCCCCCCCCCAATCACTCATGTTCTGTTCTGTGATCTCATGTACTCATTATGAATCATGTAAATTACAGATTATTAGGTAAAAAATAGGTTAGATGTTTTTTAAAACTGATGGTTACACTGAAGATTAAGTAAAATTGTCTATGAGTCTTTTGGTCTATTTTCTGCTTTCAGCATTGCAAAGATGTAAATGACGAATGAGAAATTTTAGGATAAGGAAATGATATAAACTAGCAGTGATGCTGAAATGAGTTAAACGTATCAAGAGAGGAGGATCTGAAGTCTAATCTTAAAACTGCAGCTATTTAGCACACAGTTGAGAGCTCGGCTTGTGAAAAAGAGGCTGTCTGTTCAAAATTTGTGCCTGACCAACAAATCCGTATCTTACAAAAGAGTCCTTGGAGTAGATATACCTATCTAACATTCCAATAGAATAACTACTTATTAATATTCTTTTGTCAAAAAGCAGCATATAGGTGTGGATACCATAAGCGCAGTGTTTGCTGAATGTTAACTGAACCAATATGTAAAAGGAATCTCTTAGATATGTAATCATTAAATAAGGAGGTTTAGTCTGTCTGGCTGTGATTTTACACGTCGTCAAATGCTAAGTGCGATACTCGGTAAGATTTTCTTTTGACTGTTTCAGTTTCTTCATAAAAAAAAAGAAATATGTAATCTCTGCTCTACTGAAGGTCCAGGAGAACTCCTATGTGAGGAGGTCCAGGAAGAATATTAAAATAATAATAATAACAACACCTGTATCTCTGTGATTAACTTCTAAGCCTCAACTCACTAAAGAAATATACGCTTCACTAGTTTTTAAAAGAAAACATGTTCCAAGAGTTGTATCTTGTATCATTATTGATGACAAGTGATATTTATGTTTAACATACCATTGGGCCTTACTGAATTCTGTGTTGCAAGTCCTCCTGCTTACAGACACGCAGCCATGTCACATTGGACTGTATTCCAACTCAATGTCTCTATTGTATTTACCTTCCAAAATGGGATAAAGGTGGGAAGCAATTTGTTGGGTACCCAGGCCAAAAGAAAGGAGAGATCTTTGATGCTGTTTTGTTTAGCAAAATCTCATGCTATTTATATGCTGAGTGAGAGGTTAGATGTAGCAGCAGGGTGAGCATCCTGCTCTGTTGGGTGATCAGTCCTTCAACACTTCACACTCTGCCTATGTTTTTGTGCAACGCTCCATTTTGTGGAGCTGAGAGCCTTCATTATTTCCTTTTGGAGTTAGAAGTGAGTGGCACACAAACTGAAATGCAAGAAATTCCATTTAAACATAAGAAAAAACCTTTTTTGTGGTGATGGTGATCGAACACTGGAGCAGGTTGCCCAGAGAGGTTGTGGAGTCTCCACCCTTGGAGATATTCAAAAGCCTCCTGGATGTGGTCCTGGGCAACCTGCTGCAGCAGCCCCTGCTCTGAACAGGAGGTTGGACTAGGCCATCAGAGATGCCCTCCAGCCTCAGCTGGTCTGTGATGCTTTGAGAAAAGCTGCTGCTAACACTCTGCTTTCTCTCAATATAAAAATACACTTTTGACCAAGCAAGGGACAATGATCCTCAAACTGTAAAAAACTTGAAGGTGACGAAAGGCTCACATACCCAAAAGCCCAGACCAAGGTGCTAATTAACATTATGGGAAACTACAAAGAAGAGTTGCCAAAGAAAGCAATTCTGAAGAGAACACCTGGAAAGGACTATAAAACCTTTCAATTCTCTATTTATGGCACTACTCTCTTTAAATTGTAGCAGCATTCGTATTTCCATTAAACAAACATTTTAAAGGAGTTGTAACTTGTCCATAAAGAATGAGTCTGTGTGGATCTTGGCAGGCAAATTCTCATTCTGGGAACATTTCACATTTGTGCTTTTCTTTTTTTAAAACTTAGTTTACAAAAAAAAAACCACCAGCTGTGTTAACCTCTGAAAGTTTACACTGACTCTAGTGATTCCACATTAAATGTTCTTGTGTAGCAAGACCTTGGTCATAGCACGAACTGCTAAAATAAAGCCAAGGAGGTTATTATACCCCTGTTGATTCCCAGGTCTATGTAACTTGCAAAGGAACAGAGAAGGATCTTTTTTTTTTTTTTTTTTAATCAGGGAACGCTTTTCCAATGTATGATCTGCAATGTGTATCTTTCACATATTAGGGAAAGGATTTTAGCTTTCATGCCAAGTCCTTTCTTCCCTGACAACACTCTTTTTTCTTCTTTTCTTGAAGGAAAACTCGCATTCATAGTTGTCCTGTCTGAACTCTGTTCTTGGCTTTGCTGTATTTTTTAAATGAAATGTGTGTGTCTCAGCTGTAAAATAAGAGGTAGATGATGGCAGGCAGAGTAAAATGTGAGATGCCATCATGTTTTGAGGATCAGCGAGGAAGGCAACCTGCTTTTGATGTATCAGAGGAGAGGAGATTTCCTTCCCCCAGTTTAACTCTGTAATTTATTCTCCCGTTTTGCAGTGTTGAACTCTGCCCAAATTTTACAGCAAGTGATCTAATCGAGGAGTGGGATGAGACCTTGGACAACTGCTGCAGTGCTTCTGGAGGACTCTTCTGCTGAAGTTTCCACTCCTACCATTTTAATGCCACTGACCATATTCCTTTTCAACCTCGTCCATTTTTCAGTCTTTTACTGGTTTGGAAGGGAGTAAAGTGGTTCCTAAAATGTCAGCTAATCCATGTTGCCTCTAATTTTACACCAGCATAAATCTGTTTCACAGAGTTTCTTTTTAATCATATTAGAATATTTGAGAGGAAAACCGGAGTTTGAAGCTCAGAAGAGCCCTTTCTCCATGGCTCTGTCTGGGGTGCAGGAGTGTATGCATACGGAAGTCACAAAATCAACTGGTAGTGTTGGTATTCTGTAGCAGGATTAAGTCAAAGGAGATACCTAGTTTTCCAAAGAGATCAGCGTTTGTAGACTTTATAATAAATGATTCCTCAGGTGAAGACTGGAATTTCAAGTGCTATTCAAGTGGTAGCTTCTGGATGTGCAACTAAACAACCTACTACAGGTCAACTATATTTTAAGCATCCTTACCTCTGTTTGGAAGCAGATACTGCACATGGAAAGAGCCATCACGTAAGATATGACTGTTATCTTCATCTGGGATGCATTGAAATCACTAGTGGCATGTCTCATGTCTAATGGAAAGAGATAGTAAAATGATAGACAGCAATTTGGTTGTTCATCTACAGACCAGAGATAATATTTAAGCTTTTTCTGTATACATTGGTTCTTTTATACTAAACATATTTTTATTTAATCTTTTAAAATGTTAATGGCGATGGTAATTTGTCATTCTTGGTGGTGCCAGAAAGCTCTTTGTCTAAGTGAACCACAGGAGTTTTAATAAACCTCAGCACTGCCATTAGTTGTAATTTGATGGACATTCTGAATGCTCTGTGCAGAAAATCCACTTCTTGTTTCTACCTAGGTCAAATAATTTGCCATATTAAATATTAAACAACCTATAATACTGGATGATTGAAATAAAAAAAGAAGCACATAAAGCCTCAAGTGCCAGGAAATTAATGTTTTCTTTTACCCTCGTGTGCCCATCTCCTCAAATAGTTTGGAATGTCTTCTTAAAAGTTCTAGAACTTGATTTTATTTAAAAAAAAAAAATTCCCACTGAAACGACTCAATTGAGTAAAACGTTTTTGTAATAGCATAGAAGCTATTACATTTTGTGTCATGGTGGGAGGGAAAACCTTTTTTAATTTCAAAAATTTGAACTTTTTGACTGTAGAGCTTTTCTGTATTGAATATCTTACAATTATTTTTGGTCTTGACTTTCCTTCTTCCAGGCTTCTTTGCTATTTGCCCTATTTTTCAGATATTTTATGCATTTGTCTAGATGAAAGCCTCCATTGAGATAAGCACGGTGAATGTCTGTGGAGCTTAAGGGAGTAAAACCTTTGAAAGAAAACTGTCAGCCTGATTCTAGACCATTGTATCGTTCCTACAAATGTTTTGCTACTCCTGAAGTCTTGCTTTCTCCTATTGCTTGCTTACATTACTTATTCTATGGTATACTTAAGCACTTTTTATACCTCCAGTTCACCGTTATATTCCCTCTTCCTACCCACCCCTCCTTGAGGCAAGCAGTCATATACCTATACATCCTATTACAAAAAAAAGATGATATTGCTATATTTCTTCATACTAAAGAGCAACTTTAAGCCTTCAGTTTAGGTTAGCTTTATTTTAAGAGCAAAGAAAATAATAAGACACTCAGGAGAAAGTAATGTTTGTGTCTTACAGTCCACCTTGCCACAGTGGCAGACAAACTCATGGACAAACTAATACTGTCTCTTCATGTAAAGTTATTGAAATGTACAGATTTGGAGAAAATTAAGTCCGAATTTTTCATAACTTTATGCAACTCTAAATTTTGCTCTGAAGCTCTCAAATTTTGTTTGTTCATTTTTTTCAAAGCTCTGCTTACATTTCTGTGCTTTATATCAAGTTCTTGTTCAGTCTGCTGGCTTTGAGACCAGGCAACTGAAACATGGAGAAGAGTAGTGGCACCAGACTTGCAGTGCAGAAAATTAAAATTGAAACCACCATAACTGATATGACAATACGATATGTTAACTATCTCCTATAACTTTTGTTTGCCAAGGTTCCCTTTTTGTAGTTCCTAAACTTGTTTGGGAGTTTTGAGCAGGGTGGTGGTGGCATTTTGTTTTATTTTCTGGTTTTGGTTCTGTTTTGTTTTTTTTTTTCCTGTGAATTATCTTTTATCACCTTAAGACTTAGCCTGGCTCTGACACAAGTTTGGATGTCACATAATTTTCTGAAATATATTACCTCCAACATTAAATTAAAATTTATCAAGGTCCTGAATCTTTATGTTATTCTGAATAAACAGATCCCAAATAATAGTATATATTTCAAGTATAATTCTTTCCTGTTCAAAAGGCCAGAAGAAAGCCTACACATAGTTTGTAAAGTTAAATGGCTGGTTTGAGGGTTTAGGTATTATTTAAGTGATCACTAGGTCTTGTGCAAATCTTCTGAACATAGGTGAAATACATTCTTTGTATTTGCATTTTGGATATAAAATTGGACTAGTACCGTCTTTTGGAAAGGAGGTACACATTGCTCAGGATAGTGTTTGATGACTACCTTGGGTACTTTTCATGTTCAATGACGTCTGCGTATGACTTCTAATCCGTGATACACAGCAAAACTGAAGAACTGTATGATTCTTCTTCATGAACAAACACGAGATTTCCACAGAAAATGAACTTACACATGACTTTATTTTGGAGATCTTTTCCATATGATACATTATTTTCTCTAAATTACCTCATTCTGTGGTTACTGCAGTGATTATAGATTGATTTTTTGCAAAGATGCAAAATACCCTTCACTTATGTTGACAGAACCTTGTTCTGCCTTTCTGGAAAGGCCCGATGGTGGTCCCTTGTACCTCCAGCAAAGTATTGAGCAGAGTATTTTTATTTTTTTATTTATGCCACTGTTTATATTTTATTTATGCCACTTTTATTAGTCTCTTTGGTTTGCCAAAGAATCACTGAAGTCTTAAGAGGAGTTTTATTTAGTTCCCTTTATTCAGAAAGATCCATTCAAATGAAATGAGTCTGGAAAGGCGGTTGATTATACTAGCTTTCTGGGTCAGCAAAATGCTCATGGCTGTGGCCACAGAATCACAGAATCACAGAATGTTAGGGATTGGCAGGGAGCTCAAAGGATCATCTAGTCCAATCCCCCTGCCAGAGCAGGACCACCTAGATCAGATCACACAAGAACGCGTCCAGGCGGGTTTTGAACATCTCCAGAGAAGGAGACTCCACAACCTCTCTGGGCAGCCTGTTCCAGTGTTCTGTTACCCTTACTGGGAGGAAGTTCTTCCTCATGTTTAAGCGGAACCTCCTATGTTCCAACTTATATCCATTTCCCCTTGTCCTATCATTGGATGCCACTGAGAAGAGCTTGGCTCCATCCTCATGACAGTCACCCTTTACATATTTATAAACACTAATGAGGTCCCCCCTCAGTCTCTTCTCCAAGCTAAAGAGACCCAGCTCCCTCAGCCTTTCCTCATAAGGGAGATGCTCCACTCCCTCAATCATCTTTGTGGCCCTGCGCTGGACTCTCTCAAGCAGTTCCTTGTCCTTCTTGAACTGAGGGGCCCAGAACTGGACACAATATTCCAGATGCAGCCTCACCAGGGCAGAGTAGAGGGGGAGGAGAACCTCTCTCGACCTACTAATCACACCCCTTCTAATACACCCCAGGATGCCATTTGGCTTCTTGGCCACAAGGGCACATTGCTGGCTCATGGTCATCCTGCTGTCCACCAGGACCCCCAGGTCCCTTTCCCCTGTGCTCCCCAACAGTTCAGTCGCCAACTTGTACTGGTACATGGGGTTGTTCTTACCCAGATGCAAGACTCTACACTTGCCCTTGTTGTATTTCATTAAATTTCTCCCCACCCAACTCTCCAGCCTGTCCAGGTCTCTCTGAATGGCAGCACAGCCTTCAGGTGTGTCAGCCACTCCTCCTAGTTTAGTGTCATCAGCAAACTTGCTGACCATGCACTTTATCCCCTCATCCAAGTCATCGATGAATATGTTAAACAATACAGGTCCCAGTACCGACCCTTGAGGGACTCCACTGGATACAGGCCTCCAGCTGGACTCTGTCCCATTGACAACTACTCTCTGGCTTCTATCCTTCAGCCAGTTCACAATCCACCTCACTATCCGATCATCCAGACCACACTTCCTCAGTTTAGCTGTGAGGATGCCGTGGGAGACTCTGTCAAATGCTTTACTGAAGTCAAGATAGACCACATCCACTGCTCTACCATCATCCACCTGCTGGGTGATGTCCTCATAAAAGGCTATCAGGTTTGTCAAGCACGACTTCCCCTTAGTGAAGCCATGTTGACTGCCCCTAATGACCCTTTTATCCTTGATATGCCAGAGACAGCACCAAGGATAAGTTGTTCCATTATCTTTCCAGGGATGGAGGTGAGGCTAACCGGTCTATAGTTACCTGGGTCTTCCTTCTTGCCCTTTTTGAAGACCGGAGTGACATTTGCTTTCCTCCAGTCCTCAGGCACCTCTCCCGGTCCCCACGATTTAGCAAAGATGATGGTGAGTGGCCTGGCAATGACATCCGCCAGCTCCCTCAGCACCCGCGGGTGCATCCCATCAGGACCCCTGGACTTATGGATGGCCAGGTTGCTTAACTGGTCCCTAACCAAGTCCTCATCAAACAGGGTAGACTCCTCCTCTATCCTGACTTCCTCAGGAGCCTCAGAGTTCTAGGGCTCATCAGGATAGCCTCCAGCAGTATAGACTGAGGCAAAGAAGGCATTCAGTAACTCTGCCTTCTTCTCATCCTCTGTCACCAGGGCACCCTCCTCATTCACCAGTGGGCCTACATTGCCTCTAGTGTTAGTTTTATCTGCAATGTATTTAAAGAAGCCCTTTCTGTTGTCCTTGACCTTTCTTGCAAGGTTTAATTCCAAGGAGGTCTTAGCTTTCCTAGTTGCCTCCCTACATCCTCTGACAGCAGACCTATATTCCTCCCAAGTGGCCTGCCCTTCCTTCCATGATTTATTTAAATAAATAAAAGGGACAAAATACAATTGCATTACATGTCTGAAAAGAATATTGCCAAAAAAAGTTAATGACCAGCTGAGATTGTCATGTCAGCTGACACCTGGAACATGCTTCAGTAAGATACAGTTTTGCTGAGCTTGATATAAGGATAGTTGCTTGGAGCAGACCAGAATGGATATAACAATGGTCTTCAGTTTTCCGAGAATACTGTGGAATAAAAAATATGGATATTTTTACTCAGACAGTACAATATATTTTTTTTTCTCAGTAGTTGTGTTTGGCTTTACATTTCTAATTATTCTGAAATTTATTGCACGCTGAGATTCATATATGATCTTTAGGGACCGTATATGACATTTCATGATATCTGGTCTTGGCAGAAGTTTTTCCACCAGTAATATAAGGGCTAACATTGTACCTTCTAATAACTTCAGGAAAATCATATTTCCAAAGTCTTCTGGCAATGCAGTCTTGGGTACCTCTCATCTTTTTTATCTGCTAAGTTTTTACGTAGCCACACATTAGTTGTGGTTTCTTTTTTGCTGTTAAGTAGATTTTCCTTTTATTCAATGGTTTAGTACATTAAAATATTGCCCCACAGAAATATTTCCATTTTAAAATAATTAATCATATTAAATTAATGATTTGCTCTTTAAAAGATTAACTTAGCTTTATGATATCTTTAAAGAATTGTGTTCAAAGTTTGTGTTTCATGATGTTAAAATATTTGAAGCTGAATAATTTGATTTCCGATGTGTGACATTTGTGACATAATTTCTGGGGTCTCTTGGTTCTGGAGACTATATTGAGCATAATAAGTGTAAGAATGACTAGTGTCAATAAAGGCAAGATAAGTCAGAAATCATAGTGAGCACGTGGCATGTGTTTCTCTCTGCCATACCTGCACAGTTCTTGAGTTCCATATTTTGCAGCACTGTGAAGTGTTTTAGTGCAGCTCAGAACATGATCTGAGCTGCAGTAAAACACTTAAGAAGTGGCAGTATATTGTAAAAGAAAACAGATATTGCTGCTTATAAAAGGTAACAGAAGCTATCATAGAGCATGTGGTGGGCTGGCCTTCTCCAGCTGCCAGGCACCCACTCAGCTGCTCTCTCATTCCATTCTCAGGGCAAATAGCAAAGAAGCCTGGAAAAAGCTCACAGTTGAGATAAAGGCAAGGACATCAGTTACCAATTATCGTTACAAGCAAAACAAACTTGACTCAACTTGGGGAAAATTAGTTTATTGCCAAGTGACATAGAGTTGGATGGTCAGAAACAAAGGAAAAAACTAGAACACCTTCCTCTCATCCTGTTTTTCCCAGGCTCAAATTCGCTTCTTCATTCCCAGCTCCTCTCCCTCCTCCCTCCAAGTGGTTCGGGAGGATGGGGCATGGGGCTTGCAGTCAATTCAGGACAGTTCTTCTCTGCTGCTCCTTCGTCCTCACACTTTTCCTTGCTCCAGCATGGGTCATGCTCCAGCATGGGCTACAGTCCTTCAGGATAAAATTGCTCCAGCACAGGTTCACCCCAGGATGGAGTTCCTGTCAGAAGAACCCGCTCTAGTGTGGGCTCTCCGTGGGCTGCCATGCCTTCAGGAAGTATCGACCTTCGCAGGCGGCAGTGTGGATTTCTGCTCTACCATCACCCTGCCGCCAACACCGAAGGCATTCCATTAAAGTTCAATATTGCTTTTCAGACAACAATAAATCAGAGTTCCTTTTCTAAGATCCATGGAGTTAAGGTACATCAGTTTAAGAATAGCTCTCTGAATGGGAAGAGGATGGACGCCCAGACATCCTCTAGTGAGAGACTGACACTTTGGAGTACAGACTGTTGCCCTAGTGCCACAAGATATTGCTGAAACAACAGATTTATTATGGTTTATGTGGCAGCTGCACACTGCTGTGGCAATAAAATTTTACCATAAACTAATGAAGCATTTTCACAAATTACCTAAGTTGAAAAGCATGATTTGCATATCCTCACTTGATCATTTTGCCAAGAAAACATTTCAAAGTCCAATGATTATATTTTGCTTGAAAAAATGGCTCTTTGTTTTTCATGAAGCCTGAAAAAATGGCTGGTTTTCTGCAAAGCTGGTAGAAATGTATTTCTCTCAATTTAATTGACTATCTCTAATTCCATTTAATTTAAATTTGCTGACACTTCAGATTTCTGTTATGTGTACTGGCTGTCCAGCGTTCCATTAAAAATATAATTGTAGTTTAAAAGATGCAGCTATTGAAACATAAAACGTTATCTGATTAAAGATAATGTAGATTCTTTAGACCCTGGTAGCTCATCTAATCCCAGTAGCAGATGTTTCAGCTCTGTCTTCAAGCTATTGTGATGTAACCAGGGGGACAAAAAGAGACTTCAAGCATTCCTCCAGGATTGGAATTTATTTTCACAGTTGATAGCTGGAAACCAAAAATCTTGAAAGTGTTTAAGATACAAGAAACCTAGCAACAGAAAAGTAATTTACTGGGAAAAATGGAACTTGATGCCTGGATTCTTATTCTGACCTGTTTTGTGGTATTGTAGCTCCTGACTTGTAAATATCCCTCCACATGTCATTTATAATTTATATAATATATAGGATACAATGCGTAATTAATATGTGATAGTATGATAATACAATAGTATGTCTCTAGTAGCCTGCAGTATACACTCTTAATGCCTGATTCTCCTTTCAGTTTGTTTTTGTAAAACTGTAAATTTAGCCCGAATTACAACGATGAAACATGTATCACTCCTTGTGTGAGGTATATACAGTATTTAATATCTATGCGAATTTATGCTTATCTTTTAGGTATGTGTATCTGTGAATTATAGAGAATAATCATCAACATGGTTAAAAGATCTGATTTGGCTTTAATTATTTAGCATCATAAAACCAGAAATTCATCAACTTTTTCAGAAATGTAAAAACAAAGTGAGTTCGATTGTCTATGTATGTGACTGTGTATTCACCAGGCTTGAACTGAGAAATACCTTTGAGTGACTGTTCTCAGCAAGTAATTTATCTGAAAACATTTACTTTTATCTGAAAATCACTGTTTAATTTGCTTTTGAATTACTTTCAATTATTAGATCACTATTAATCACGAGTAAAAGAGAGTGTATGATTATCGAGTAATGGTATTCAGTTTGTTTGGACAAATCTGTTTCCCTGCAGCAATCTGAAGTACTGCTGGTGAAAGAAAGAAGCAAGTTCATCTGCATGTTACCATCATGTGGGCTAAGCACTCAAGTCTTCACTGGCTTAGATCCATTGAACTGGTGTATCTCCACTGACTTCATTGTCAGTGTAAACCAGATTATCATTCTAAATACTTGCATGTATTGGTAGCTTCAGGTACAATATTTACAGGCAATTTAATGGCCAGAGTGGGGAATTGAAAATTGAAGCATGACTTGGTGGCCTCAGGAGAGTATTTAACTGCTCATGGTTCATTTTGCTTGCAGGTAAAAGAGGTATATAACGCTCAGGTCTTTGGTGAGCAAACCAGGGCCACATTCTTTCCAAATACTGAAGCAAATCTGGCATGACACTTGCGTAGATGTTATGCTCGACCCTCTTCATCTTTTTCCACTGAAAAACAAGCTAAAGGTTTGGAATTTGCTATCAGACATGACTGCTTGAGTGAAAGCTTTTTCACAGCCTGGTTTCTCCCAGGCTCCATTATTTTCCCAGTAGTGTTTTCCTGAAGGAAAAGGTGATGGTTACTGTAGGCTATCTATAACACAGATTATAGCACAGACAGAGTAAGTCATTTTATGAGCATTAGCAGGAACTAGCCTGCTAGAACAATTTTCATCTGAAAGATGCTCACACTTCCTTACAACTTACATATCCAGGGTATTTACTGTTGTCATGGTTCAACCTCAGCCAGCAACTAAGCCCCACCCAGCTGCTCACTCACTTCCCCAAGTGGCATGGGGGAAAATATTAGAAGAGTAAAAGAGAGGAAACTCATGGGTAGAGATAAAAGCAGCTTAATGGGTAAAGCAAAAGCCGCACACGCAAGTAAAGCAAAAGATGGAATTCATTCACCACTTCCTATCGGCAGGCAGATGTTCTGCCATCTCCAGGAAAGCAAGGCTACTTCACACGTAACAGTTACTTGGGAACATAAACCACCATAACTTCAAACATCCCCCTCATCCTTCTTCTTCCCCAGCCTTATATGCTGAGCATGATGTCATATGACATGGGATATCCCTTTGGTCAGTTGGGGTCAGCTGTCCCAGCTGTGTCCCCTCTCAACTTCTTGTGGACCCCCAGGCTACTCGCTGGTGAGGTGGTGTGAGAAACAGAAAAGGCCTTGGCTCTATATAAGGACTGCTCCACAATAATGAAAGCATCCCTATGTTATCAACGCTGTTTTCAGCACAAAGTGAAAACACAGCCCATACTAGCTACTGTGGAGAAAACTTATTCTACCATGACTGAAACCAGCACAACTGTGTCCTTGAAACAAGAAAAATATTCCTTTGCTTTTCACAGACACATGGATAACCCACTATCATTTGAGCTTCATCTGCTCTGCACCTTAGTCAGGAGCTACGATTTTTGACTGACTCTTTGTGTTGGGTTTATGTGACAGAGTTTCGGCAGCAAGGGAGGAGCTGCAGAGATGGCTCCTGAAAGGAGCTGCGAGAAGCTTCCTCAGCTCCAAAACCAGTCAGACCAGGTTCTGGCCAAAGCTGAGTCAATCAGTGCCTCTGCAAATGTTGTTGTTAAGAAGAGGACAAAAGAACCCATGCCAGATGGGACTTGCAGTGAAGAGGGGGGCCACTCAGCCTTCTGCATAGGCCACTGCCCACGCTGGGCTGCCACCACTCGACTGGTGATGGTGCGGTGGCACAGCCTGGAAAACTCTGAAGTACCCCGCTCCCAGGGCACCTGCTGGACAGAGTTCGTCCTGCTGGGACCACCGAGGTGTGTTGGGCCGGTCAGGCCAGCGGGGCTGCAGTGGAGAGAGGACTGAGACCTGAGAGAAATGGCTATGCCGACACCGGGTCAGTGAAGATGAAGTGGGAGGAGGTGTGCTGGAGCTGAGATCCCCCTGCAGCCCGTGGTGAGATGGCAGGCGGCCCGCCTGCCACCCATGGAGATTAACAGGGGAGCAGAGATCCACCTGCAGCCCACGGGAAAGGACCCCACGCTAGGGCAGAGATGCCTGCGCCCAAAAGAGTTTGTAGAGGACTGTCTCCTGTGGGAAGGACCCCCATGCTGCTGAAGGCTGATGATGAATCAGAGATGCATCTGCAGTCCATAGGAATGGACTCCACACCAGAGCAGGTGGCTGCACCCTAAAAACTGTAACTCCATGGGAAAAGCCTGTGCTGGTGCAACCCGATGGGTGAAGATTGCAACCTGCAGGAAGGATTCACATTGGAGAAATTTGTGGGGGACTGTCTTCCATGAGGAGAGGCCCCACGTTGGAGCAGGGGAAGAGCGTGAGGAGTCCCCCCACTTAAGGAAAGAGAGGCAGAAATAGCGTGTCATGAACCCATTGCCTGTCCTCCCTGTGCTTCTGTGGGGGGGAGTTGGAGCAGGTAAGAAAGGAGGGGTGGGGGAAAGTGTTTTTTAAGATCTGGCTTTGTTTCTCGTTATCCTCTCTGAATGAACTGATAATGAATTAAATCAATTTGTTCCTAAGCCAAGTTTGTTTTATCCAGGGAACATTGTTGGTGGGTGATCCCTCCCTATTCTTATCTTGACCCTCAGGCCTTTTGTTACATTTTTTAACCCCTCTCCACCCCACCCCACCCAGCGAGGAGGAGTGAGGGAGCTGCCGCGTGGTAGCTTAGCTGCTGTCTGGGCTAAACCACGAGGCTTCTGTTCGGAGAAGAGGAGGAAACATTTCCTGGAGATGCATATGGTTTGACACATCTGGTTTCCAAAAATTTTGTCAGACACAGAAGAACGACAGTGTAATTGCAAGTAAGTGGGTGGAGCTGGGACAGGAATGATTATGACCTGGTTTCTTTCTAGTGACCTAACAGCAGTAGATTAATGTTTCTTGGCATCGTTTGAAGAGCAGGAGAGAAAATCTCTTTCTGGTTCTGGCAGGTTCAACAAGATCTTGTAACAGAGGCATGAGAGAGTGAAAAACTGAATGAGAAGTTACCCGAGCTACCGTGTGAGTGTGCACTGAAAATATGTAGGCAACTCACTATCTACAGGTGTTGTTTTGACTTGGTAACAACAAACTGTGAGCTCATTTCAGTTTGGGAGGAGAGAAGGAAATAAAATGTGTCCGAATATCAAATCATTAGAGCAAACAGGGGAAGGATGATTCTCACTCTGCAGACAATGAGCCACAAGGAAGCATGATTTACAGGAAATGCATGGGGAAAGCAAAGGGGTTGTTTGTCTCTTCTGACTCCCAGCCCTGTATTTGGGTGCAAGAGCATTCTTCTCCATTCATAATGCATATTTCAGAGTGAATCAACTGTATTTTCTCAAAAAAAAAAAAAAAAAGAAAAGAAGATACTTATTTGCTTTTTGTTGATTAAAAATCCACCACTACTCTATGCCAAAATACTGAATCAGAAGCTTGGCAGCCTTCACTGATCTGTCCCCTGAATATTCCCCCCATCATTGAATTATTTGAGCAGTAATGAAATAGAGAGCTGGGAGCTAATACTGATACTTTCAACTGCTAGTTTGATCAAGAATGACAGACAATGAAATTTTTACAGGTGAATGAATGAAGATTAAGAGAGAGATAGCTGTGCGGATTAAATAATCTAGAGTTTCAGCTGAATGGAGAAAACTCTTATGAAATGTGCTGGGAAAATGTAATATGCATTTTAAAGAATGATTGTCAAAGATAAAGTATGTTTTCAACTACAAAGCCTGGAAACTCCTCCAGATATCTCTTATTACTAAGTTTGATGTTTCACTTCAGAAATAGTAAAAATTAGTATAAGTTATTCCATATACGCAACTTAGATAGTTCTGTCTCCCACAGAAGCAGTCAGTAAGCATAAAGGGTGAGGAAATCCTCACATTTTCTACAGGGAAAAGTAAGCAATGAGAGGGCATTACAATTGAGGACTGTATAGAAAGCTTCTGAGGGTGAATTCATTAAGAAGGGCAAGTGTAAATTCCCCAGCTATACCCACTCCCTATTCCTGGGTTTTCAGACTGGTCATACTAGATGCAGAGTGCAGGATCAAGAGATCTACTGATACCCCTTAGATCATTATACTTTGTGAAAGGATGCTCACCACAATCCACAATATTTTCAGATGTGAAATTGCATTTTGAATTGTGCTAATGTGATTTTTTCATAATAAATAACTGTGAAATTGCCAAATAAACCTGAGCTTCCTCAGCAACAGATTGAGATATCCAATTATAAAGAAATTCAGTCCCTGCGCATGCGTCAAGTCAATATTTGCTGCTGCAGTTTCACGCAACGTCTAAGGCAGGCTAAGCCAGTGCACCACATCTTCTGTTTTTCTCCAGTTGCCCATCTCCGTGGTTCCTTCTCCCTTTTTCACATCATGCCCTGCTTTGTACCAGCACAGCTACTCATGTGCCCACTAAGTGAACTGAGGTTGCTTGCAAGAGCAGCTTTCACCTGGGTTTATGCCTCTGCCCAGGGCCTGAGGGGACCGCACAAGATGCTTTCACATGAAGAGAGAAGGATGGCTCTGTGTTGCTCACTGGCCTGGGCTGCAGCTCCAAGGATGTCATTGCATCTTCCACAGCCAGGACGAAATGGCCCACCTTTTGTAGGCAGGGTCTAAACCTCAGTTAATTAGTTAATTACATTCAATTCAAGCCAGCTGGGTAATAATAATTGGATGCCATAATTCCCCCTTTTTGTTTTACAGTTTTTTGTTTTCAAGAAAGCTTTACAGTGAGCAGAGACCCAGTTCATTCATTCCAACTACAGCTCACTTCCCTCTTTTGGGGTTGCAGCTTTACTTTCTTTACTGAAGGACTCTCGCTCCAGCTCTGGCTCTTTTGGCTCTTGCAAGGGAGTCGGGGTCACAGTCTTCAGGATCTCTCGTGCTTGTATCACATCAGGGTCACCAGTCGTTGCTCACCAACCCAGGCCACAGCTCCAAGGATGTCATTGCATCTTCCACAGCCAGGAGGAAGTAGCCCACCTTTTGTAGGCAGGGTCTAAACCTTAGTTAATTAGTTAATTACATTCAATTCAATTCAAGCCAGCTGGGTAATAATAATTGGATGCCATAGCTCTGGGGCAGGAGCAGGGAGCAGCGAGCAGCAGGGGTGGTGGTGAGGCAGGGCCACTCCTTTCAGTGGCAGTCTCGGCCTGAAGTGCTCATGGGACTGCTGTGTCAGTTAATGCAATCATTTCCTGTTCTAAATTTAGTGGAAGTGGTAATGCCAGATATCGCTGTGTGGTAACCGCTAGCAAATTCCTCCCTTTTGAAATAATGAGCACCAAATGTGCAGCCAGTTAGACGTTTGTTGTTATGTATTCAAATTATGTTGAGGGCTCAGTCGCAGAAGCAGACATGTTCTTAACAAGCCCATGGCATTTATTTTCATTTTGGTTTTGGTGATGAAACTGTGTTACGTCTTTCTCAGGACATGGTGGTTTTGTCCCAATATTTAGCATACAGGCTTTTTGTATGGAGATTCTCTTTAGAAGGCACAAGAAATCCCTTCAAAACAGGTGTACGAATAAAACTGCATTCAGTTAATGTATGCACGAGTGATCGGAAGGTGTCTAAATTTCCAGTCTCATCTGTATGCCGCATATATGCATCCCAAAGAAACAGTGTCTAAATTGCAAACCCTGTAAAACACTCTTGGATACTGAGAAACTTTGTGGTTTGCATGGGAGGAGAAGTCAGGCAGGACCTGATGCCTGAATAGAACAAGTTTACTAATTTCTGGACATCCAGAAAAACAGAACAAAAGTATATTTTTTTCTATAAGATGCTGTGGTCTAGTTCACAGGTGATATAAAAAAAATGCTTATAATATCATTGTTCTTACCACATCTCTTTCCACTTAACATATTTTTTTAATGTGAAAGGATGGGATTTGAGATTATTTTCATTCATTTGACTTCAGTAAAACAAAAGTGGAAGGAGAAAATGCATGTTGTTCCAGGCTTCCTGTCTGAAGACATCTGGGCCTTTATTTCATTGCTTAAGTCAGTGGTTCTCAAAGTGAGGTTACAAATCAGTGAAGGCTTGCCAGGCCATAATAAGAGTTTGGAAAATATATATTGCTAGGTTAACACGTAGAATAGATTTTCAAACTAAAATGTTTGTGATAAAGGCATGTGAAGATTAATGATAATCTGGTCCTGTCTTTCAGTTTGTGCACACAGACACAAGAAAAATGCTCATAGGAAACAGTAGTTTCTCAGGGAGCTATTGAAAATGTTTTAATCACCTCACTGTATAGAGACTATACATTTCAGAGTTTCTCTTCTCTTCTTTAAGCATCAGAATGCCTGAGCAATGACTAAGACATTTTTAATCCTTTACCGGACCAGAGACTTCTTTCCAGGAGCTCATCGTGTGTGGTGATGACTCAAGTCCTGGTGATTCTGGTCTATACCCCAGGAACTCTACTCCACTGTATTTGGGTAGATTGCAAATCTATGTGGACCTGCTTCTTGCTAAAGTAAGAAGTAATTGTTTGGGAAACTTCTGTAAAGTCTATTTTTATATATTTGATTCATCACATGCTCCTAGGAAGGTAAAGAGCAGCGTTAGTAATGTATGTTCTCATGCACAGCCCTGCCCATGCAGTATGTACACAAGAAATGAAAAGCAGAAGGATTAAAGACAAAGAGCCATTGGGATAAGAAAAACAGGCTAGGGCAAATCAGAGGCAAGGAGGCTACCTGAGATAAGAAGGTTTGGGAGGAAACTTCCACTTTACTCCCATGTTTGTACTCCACAAAGTACTGAATGTTGTGTGGGGAAAGAAGCTGCTGCAACCTGCTGGGTTTTCCACAGATATCTATTGGCTGTTCAAGTAGAAACATAGTACTGGGAAGCCAGTCAGCTCCTAGTGAGAAGAGGTATGCTTCCCAGATGAGGTAGTCAGCGTACAGATTGATGCCAAACACCAGAAGACAGTAAAGTCCTACTTCTGCAGACAGATGAAATGATGTATGCTGAGGCTCATGAAGTTCAAGACCATGGTCTGGTGTGGCAGATCTCGACACAGTATTCCAATGGGTACCCAGTAAGGGAAGCTTTACAGTAGGACTGGAACAGCTACCAAAGTTTTATAAAACTCATGTCAAACTTCACCATATGGCTGTGTAAATATCTAGAATTTCTACATAGAAGATCTACAGTCAGTATAAACTGGCCTAGTTCTTTCTTAAATAATGAGATCTTTATGTTTTGATGACCTCCTTGTCTCCAATATTAGAGTTTTTAACAAGTGGATTTTTCAAGTTTTCTTCTCAATAACTGATGACAATTCCAAGGGGTATTGTGAAACTAACTTGGGATCTGCACAAGATACAAGTTAGTTTATTTCCAATATATTCCAGTTATGACATCTTTTTGGCTTAGTGATATCTAATGGTGCCAGATAACTTCTAACATTTTTTGAATAATTGGATAATTTCACAATAGTACCTAAAGTATCTGATTTTTCTTGGACGACTGCCCAAGATTTTTCAAATGACATAATAATGACCTAATGGCAGATGTAATGTAGGTTGCTTGCTTAGAAATTGTATTCAAATCCTTGTTACAACAAACTATCTTGAATCAGTTATGGAGTTTCTAGGAGACCAGGGAAATTGTGTTACATAGAGGATAAGTTGCCCCCCTTAGCAGAATTCATTTCTCCAGCAACGATAGGCCCCCAGGTATTTCTATGATCACTTGTGCGTATTAGTCAAGGGAAAGGACCGTCAACCTGATCCAGAAATTAAGCAGAACTGATTTTCAGTGTAAGAGTCACAAGAACGTTAAACGAGTCAAGTTCTTTTGACATTTGCACCTGGTGAATTACTCACTTTCTCTTCTAAAATAAAATGTGCAAGGTAACTGCCAAGGCAATTTTTGTAGAGGCAACTAACATGCTCTGCTGTATACTGATCTGACTTTTCAGCTCTGCATGCCTGATGTTAGGCAACTAAATAAAGGTGGATCTCTGAAATGACAAATGCCCACTCTTGTCACTGAACTTCTCCCACGCAAAAAAAGAGGTTGTTTGGCTTAGACATCTAAATCCAGATGTGCACGCCAATTTCTATTCTGTTATAGGAAGATGACTTTGAAAATTCTGTCCACAGCCTACAAAGCACTTTAGGATTTCTCTGTATTTTAGGATTTTCAGGATTTTAGGGCTGAGAGGGGTTAAACTATCCAGCCCAGAGAAGGACATTTCAGTTCCACTGCCTCATCAGGTACACCTAAAAGAGAGATAACGAATCACTTAAGCTAGCTGAACATTATTTAAAGGCGACGATAAATAATGGTGGTGAAACCACTAGATATCTTTTAAAGCCTCTAATTAATGTGAGCAATGTAAAGAAAGCCTTAGGAAAAAAAAAAAAGAAACTTTTTTTTTCCACTTTTAATAAATTAAAAAGTAAAGGATGGTGAGATTGGACCTACTGTTTCTGTAAGATGTGGTGCTCTGAAATACTTGTATCAGCTACCTAACTACACATACATATTGTTTAGTAAATCGATTGTCTTAAAATTCAAAGCATATTTTCATAATCTTACTTTTAATTTGGTTTGCTATTTCAAAAAATTCACCTAATTATCAAAATGTTTAAGATTCTTTTTAGGCATGTTAATTGTATTTAAATTTTTATCTAAATGCACCTTGATATAATTCAACATTAACAAAAATGCCAACTAGCTCAGAAGAAACGTGTCATAGGATATTTGCAGTATTTTCTCTTCCATGCACTACCATCAGTTCTGACTGCAGAAGGGGCTACTAAGGGTGGGAGCAGTTCAGAACAGGGGATTATTTTACAGAGCTTTAAATGATTTCTTTGCTTCCTCTAATCTAGAGATAATTATCATCATTTTCTGTCATTCACATTTTAGTCAACTGAGAAGATTGTATAATTCCTTTTAGAAGCATTACATGTACAGCTTCTTTGTTGATCTCTACCAAAGTTCCCAAGAATGTCCAATGGCTGTATTAGGGAAAGTGATTGTCTGATTTGGAAATTCAGAAATCCATTTGATTTAACTTAGGGCTTGGCACACCAGAATGCTGGAATTCTAAGGGCTAGAGCTTTCTACTAAATAAAAGAGTAGCTGCTAAAATGCTCTTCATTTTCAACAATCTCTCTCTAGCTGTTTGTTTCCTAGCAAGTTACCAGCAGCATCCATTATGTACAGTAAAATGTTTATTAAAAGAATTTTCAATTTCTAAAACTAAACACATTAATTTTGCAATATGTTTAGGTTAAAGAAGCAAAGCATCCCATAATTACTGAAGGAAAATATTATCAGAGATTTTGTAGTGTTTTCTAGTTACATCAGAATACGTAAATAAAAGCTGTGAGCCAACATAAAAATATTGAAACAAAAATGTTTCAATACGAAGGACAAACTATTACATGAGATCACAGACACTGTAATTATCAAATAGTATTTACAATTTCAGTGTGCCAACTTCAGTTCTTGTTTCTCTAAAGCTATTAAAATTTCTACGTCACAGGCACAGCTGCAGAAATCCAGCCCTTTATTGATTTCAAGAGAGTGAGATTTCAGCTGCTCCGTTAAACTGGATATTTTACTGCAGAATTTTTGAAATTAAATATATAGTCACTGTTCAACTTTAATAATCGTGACGAGTCTATTTGTTTTGGAATGATATGCTCAAGAGAAGTAGTATAAGAGTGGAACCTCTGACATTTTTAGTGTTGGTGTGTCAGTCTTTCCATTCTAAATCCTTGCTTTGAGGTGCTTTTTAGTAAACTGTAACATTTGGCAGAGAAGCTTTTAGCACTGGGGAGATTTTTTTTTAAATAAATAAATATAAAACTTATATGACTGTTCTATGTTAAAGGACACAGAAAAAGAAATGAAGTTTGTGATTCCTACTTAGCCCAAGCTGATTGCCTTAAAAAGAGCCCTGCTTTTAAAATGTTATAAATCTCTCTGGCCTCTCATGTGGACTAGATATTTAAGAGTTGGAGAAAACAGAAAAAAAATAAACGACAAGACTAAAAGCAAATTGCTTTTGCAATAAGCGATGATTTAATTTATTTATAGTGAATAAATGAATAAATTCATTCAACATGTATCCATGATTCGAAGTGAATCAACATTTGATAAAGGCCCAGAGTCGGTGTATCATATCTGGGTTAGGAACATGTTTTGGAAAACCTCAGGAGCTGCAACGGCCTCTGGGATGCATTAGGGAGTGGCAGAGCAGAGCTCGCCGCTGGACCCAGCAGCTGCGTCTCATTCCGTTTTCCTTGGACCGCGCAGCTGCTGCCTTCGCAAAAGCGAGCCTGAGGGTGTGGTGTCCCAGACCTTGGAAATTTTGGCCAGCCCACACGCTCCTCAACCAAACGAGGCCTTTTCATCACCTACTTAGCGTCAGCTGGAGCCTTCCCTGGTGGCCTCGTGGCCAGGATCCCACGCGCTCACCTCTGGGTCTGGGCTTGAATTCTGACCAGGGACAGCTTGAAAGGATGCCATAACTGGCGTCCAGCCACACGGCGAGGTGGACCGGCTCATGAACAGAGCTGAGAACGAGCCCATAGACAAGTACATATCTGCCAGAGGAGTGACTTGATCCAGTCGACCATGCACTGCCTGATTGCTGCTGCCAACACCGGCGTTATGGTAGAAATAGCCGGGGCGAAGGGGAAGGAAGGAACCGTCCCCACCAGTCGTAGCATGACTGCAGATCAGCTGGCTGAATGAGGACACTCAGCCTGAGGGGTTCTGATCCGAGCTTTCCTAGCCTCACGCAGACAATCTCAGGGAGGAACCTCAGTGTACTTTTCTCTACATTAACTGCAAATAATTTTTTAAAAGTCCCCTCAAATGAGCATGTAAAAAAACATCAACATTATTTGTCTGGTTGAAGAAATCCAAAGACTACATTTTTTGCTTTTAAACCTTTTTAATTGTTATGGCCAAGCCATTATATGACATAACATGGTTAGCAGCTTGGCATAAACATATAAATAATGAGATATCCTGTAGCTAAATAGACAGCGACAATAAATTACTGTAATAAAAAAAGTAATAAAAAAATCAACAATAAGGCCCAAGCTCGTCACTGTCAAAGGAGTTTCAAATGCATTATGGATCAGAAGCTGAGTGCTGGGAAAACTGTTAAAACGTAAACAGTTTGTGCCAAGGCAACTGAGGGAAAGTCCTTTTTACAGATTTCTTTTTTTCTCTCTGCATGATCAGCCAAACATGGAACAGGATGGTCCACAAAAATGTTGTACAAACAATTTCTTTTAGTGTTTCTTCAAGAACGTACATAAATGTGACAGTTCAGGAAGAGACATTGTGGGGAGCTCAATCCTCCAGCCTAAAAATGTCCCAAGCCTGCAACACCTTTATTCCATTAAGACATACATTGAACTGACAATTTGAAAGAAAACAATTATCTCTTCTCTATGTTTTCACGCCAACACAAGGAAACAAAAAGCTAACACGCTGTAATGCACTTGCGGATATGTGAAATTAGATATCGGTCTGGTTCCAGGAGAACCCAAACAGCATTCAGGCTTATGTACTCTTTAGGACTGGCAGATTTATTTTCAAAATCTCTCGGGAAAGGGAATGTGAAATCTTTTCTTCGGCAGGCCACCCAGTAACATATATATAGCTTTCTGCCATCATTGGTCTTATCATATGATCTTAGCCTGTATCTGTTCTAGTCTTTCTTCACCAGTTTTGCCTACCTTTAATGCTTTCTTATCTGAAGTTATAGCAGAAGTGTTCCCCTGGGGCGGTTCTCATTCACTGGACAGTATCACTAACTCTTTTTAAGCAGTGCTTGAACTGAAGGTAGGTGGCCATCAGATGACACTTGAGCTGATGCTTGAACTGGGGATGCTGCTTAGCCCAGCAGATTTTTAGGCAGGTCACCTGCACCCCTGATCACATCAGGATGCAGCTCTCTCCCCAGCTGAGATTGCTCACACTCCCACTAAGCTAATTCAAGTGAATTGAGATAACTGCTGAACACCCAGGATACTGCCCTTACTGTCAGTTTCAGCCATGAGGTTATTGTGCTTATGAGGCTGGGTTTGTTGAAGAAAGATCCTCCTACCTGTGAATAATTCGCAGTTTCACCACGATCACTGTAAACAAATTTTGCTCTCTTTAAGCTTGTGCCAAAGAACTTACTTAAAAGCTAAATTTCAGTTCTGGTTTGGTTTGTGTTTTTTTTTCCTCTAGGAGTATTTCATTTGACTATTGGCTCGTCACTATTAATGGCATGTGATTAGTCACATGTCTAACAACATTCGCTCAGATGCCCAAGAGATTTAAAACAGGAGAAAAAAGAAGCATGATTATCAAATACTGAATAATCAACAAAAGCAGTGTTCTTGAAAGAGTTTCTTATTTCTATATATTAAAGTATTTTGTATACTCTGTAAAGCAAGACACTGCTTGTGCACCAGAATGTATCTAAAGTTACATTCGACTGTAAAAGAAGTTGAAGTTAGCTGCAGTTCCTTAAATTAATATGTTCATCATTTTACTCTAGGTAAAAATTAGATTGTATATGTTTTATAACACACCAACGCTCATGCTCTTTGTCTTTCCGTCTGAGCGTGCACAGCCAATTTGGGTGTTCCCAATTGCAACTCAATGGCTTGCTCATGTTGATTACATAATGACACATATTTCCAAGGCTGTGGTTGTGTCCAGGTGCTAAGATCAAGTTCTTGGTGTTTTGATTCTCAGGAGGATGTTCAGAAAATGAAGCATCTGTGGTTACATTTATGCTTAAAAATCATGCAATGAGATCATTGTAAGTCTCTTTATTTTCATAATAACAGCATGTAACATTTTAAAGCACATAGATTGTATACTGGAAAAAACATTTAACAGGAAACATCACAAGGTAAACTGCCCTCAGCACTTCTGAAGCACTAAGTTTTATATATTTGGAGGTAGTTTTAAAGTCGTCTGATGTCTTTTTTTATGGTAACTCCTTCACAGATCGTTTCCAACACTTTTCAAAGAAAGTATACACACTGTACTGCAAACAAAGGCACTAATGGAAAAATCTTTGTTTAGTAAGTGAAGTTAAAGCATGAAAAATCTATAACCACTTTACTATTCTGTAATAAAAATCACCTTTTATTGGTGTTACTACCTTTTTTTTTTCTTATTAAGGAAGTGGCAGTTTGTACACAGTACTGTTTGCTCTACATGATACAAATGAAAATAATAAGGTAGTGGCCAAATATTTACTTATTACATTCTTCCCCTATATGCTATTCACCAAGTCATGTGATTTGCAGTTTTACATAGGAAGATGATCAATGATTAACCACAGGTTACATCAAATTCCCAGGACATTCCCATAGAGATTTCAGAAAAAAGGCTAATATTTATTAGAGGTGGGTACATGCACAAAGATTATGTCCTCTGTTTTGGGTGAATTCCTTCTGTGTCCAACATACTGTTTTCATCCATATTTTTTCTGTTCTACAGTACTTGGTAGATACTGGAAGAGAAAATGTGTAGTCCATGTGTCAGAACATCAAAAATGTTCGCAAAATCTTTTTAAAAGTAGAAATACTTTATCACAAACCCCAAATATTTTCCATCAAAATAATTCATTGTTTAGTATCCTGGAAAATTTCTGGTTTTCTTAAGGACGGCAAACATTTTCCACAAGATGCTTTGCTCATTCACACTATTTTCTGTGAAAAACAAACCAAAACCTAACAGCTTAATGAAAATTTTATGCCCTAGAGGGTAAGAACAGGTGATATGGGGAAAGGTGTGCCTCTGTGGCATGACTCACCGTTCAGGGACTCCTGTGTGGCATGCAATGGTCACCAATTGAGTTTCTGTACGCACGGACTGTTCTGCTGTGAGCTGTGCCACTGGGAGGCACGGTGGTGGCGAGGCCAAAGGGGAAACAACAGAAACATGTCTTAGGGTAACTTGGAGACAAATGGGAGTCCAGTGCAGGCAGGTGAGAGTGTTATGCAGAACCGAGGAGGGATCTATGTCATCATACGCCAGCTGACTCTGCTGTGCCTCTCGGCTGGGTGGAAAAACTGAATGTGCTCCACGTTACAAGGCAGTGAAAAAGCCTCTGCTGAGCCGGAAGGGACTACACATAATAAGTTTCATCAAAAAATGTCAGCCCAGCAGAGCTTCTCGAGGAGCTTGGCACATGCTCCCTTGAGCACATCCTCTCAGGGTCTTCATTTGCCATTAAGGATGTGCAGGCTAAAAAGTTGTCACTGTGCATCCATCAGTTACTTGGGCACTGTGCCGGCCACTTCATGATCTGTTGACCACTTTCCCATTGTGAATCTAGGAGCAAATTATCGTCATATTCTTTTCGATGGAGTGATCTGTGAGAAAGCTGAAACTTCCATTTGCTTCATCTCCTGGTCTAGGTGCCTGCTTCACCCACTGATGCATGTGTAACTATACAGCTACACCCTACCATGTACTCCACAAAACATTTCTTCTGAAAACCAATATGCTGGGTTTGGCTGGTGTAGAGTTCTCCACCCCTTATTCCATACCATTTACGTTATGCTTGGGTCCCGCACTATCCAATATATCCTCATTAACCATCACTCCCCCTTGTCATCCTTTGATACAATACACAGATACCATTCCCTTAGTCTATGGAACACCCCTGTAAAATGTCTGTAAAATGTCCACAGAATGTCCACTGAGTTAATTTAGTCCATGACTTCGGGCTCCATCTGTTATGGTGGTCACTCAGGACTGGAGAAGTGGTATGTTGCATGGAGTTACTGGGCATCAAAGCCAGCTCAGGTGGGGTCGCTGCTGCACTTGCACTGCTCCTTGTAAGGTTTCTCCATTGCTTCAGGTGGTTCCTGCTGTAGTAATTCCCTTAACGACCAACTCAAATCCCAGGTTACAACAATTTAAAGGTATTTCCATCACAGTCTCCACTCTGGACCATACTGTAGGGTTTAACATTGCAATGAACTCCTCCCCTTTCCCTTGCTCCAGCTTGGACTTATCCACAGACTGCAGCCTCTTAGGAGTGTACTTGCTCCAGGTGGCACCTCATCTAGGAGCCACAGTCTCTTCATGGGTATACCTGCCATGTCATGGACTTATCCACAGCCACAGTTACTTTGAGATGCATCTGTTCCAGCGTGGCCTAATCTATGGGCCACGATGCCTTAGGAGATATACCTGCTCCAGTGTGGCCTTACCCACAGCCACAGTCCCTTCAGGAGTGGATCTGCTCCATCTTGGCCCTATCCATGGCTGCAGTCCTGCCAGGGGTGCACCTGCTCTGTCGTGGGCTTAGCCATGGCAACACACTTTGAGGCATTCCAGCATGACCTCTTGCACAGCCTCATGTACCTGCTGCAGCATGAATTTATCCTTGGGCCATGATCCCTCCAGATGTATACCTGCTGCGGCGCAGGCATAACCACGGCCACAGACACTTCTAGTTGTCCTGCTCCCATGTGGACTCATCCCACTGGTCACAGTGCTTTTGACTTGAGTTCACACTGGAATTCCAGCCTGTCCAGTACAGCAGCACAGAAACGGCAGCGATGCCCTGGCCATCTGCCAGCCCAGGCACATCGCCATCACTGCTATCAAAATGTTCCCAGGCACAGCAGTGGAAGATGATCAGCAGTACGGCAGTAGAGCAAGCAGCCAAAGCAAAAAGCAGGCACTAACGAGCACTGGACTCTAATATGCAGTAAGGCAGGCAAGCCCCATGGCAAGCACAGGAGCCTGCCAATTAGTAGCTAAACAGCAATAACAGCTATAAATTCAATCTAGCACATTCCAGTCAAATCTCTCGTTATCTCGAACCCTTTGAGCCCCACGTTAGGTGCCAAAAAGGATTGTCATGGTTAACTCCAGCCAGCAACTAAGATCCACCCAGCCGCTCACTCACTCTATCCCCCTAGAGGAATGGGGGAAAGAATCAGAAGGGTAAAAGTGAGAAAACTCATGGGCTGGGATAAAGACAGTTTAATAGGTGAAGCAAAAGCCGTGCCTGCAAGCAAAGTAAAACAAGGAATTCATTCACCACTTCCTATTGGCAGGTAGGTGTTCAGCCATCTCCAGGAAAGCAGGGCTTCATCATGCGTACTTGAGAAGACAAATACCATCACTCCAAACATCCCTCCTTTTCTTCTTCTTCCCCAGCTTTATACGCTGAGCATGATGTCATATGACACTGGATATCCCTCTGGTCAGTCAGAGTCAGCTGTCCCAGCTGTGTCCCCTCCCAATTTCTTGGGCACCCTCAGCCTACTCACTCGTGGGGTGAGGCAAGGAGCAGAAAATGCCTTGACTCTGTATAAGCACTGCTCAGTGATAACGAGAACATCCCAGTATTATCAACACTGTTTTCAGCACAGATCCAAAACTTAGCCCCATACTAGCTGCTGTGAAGAAACTTAACTACCCCAGCCAAAACCAGCACATCTAACTAACCCCTTTTTCTCTTAACTTTGGCCTCATTTAAAAGGCAAGGCAAAATGTACAGTGGCAGGAACATGTTTACAGATGTTTACAGACTTTTACATATGAAAATAAAACACCTTTCATATACTTCTGTACATGCACACATTTCAATATAACACACTAAACCACCTCAAATCTTATTCCTAAAGAGACTGCTCCACATCTACTTTCATCACAGCAGTCTCTGTGCCACATTTGCCAGCTGTAAATGAACTAGTGGATGGCAAAGGTGAGGCTGAAGTGAGAATATTGCCTCCTCAGTGATTTCTACATTATATATTCTGTCACATCACTTCCAGGAGAGAAAGAATGCTAAAAATATCTGGAGGTAAAAATAATAAGTGACAAATATAAATTCAAATTGTTTTAGAGGCTGCAGGAAGAAAGCAGGAAATCACAGGTCATGGTGTAGAGTTCTAATATTTATCTGAGAGATTCACTGAGTCACAGAGTTAATGGACTCAGAAAATAGCTCGTCGCTTCCGTGCCACTGCTAGTGTGGAATTGTTTTTTATACTAATTTCTCCAGTGCTTTAATCCCCTCCTATATTAATATTTTCTATTTATACTTATTTTTGTTAAGTGCATTGCATTGATTTCACATTTCAGCACTCCGTAAAGGCTCCTATCATTGTTAGAGTATAAACTAAGCATGCAAAAAAAAAACCATAGTCCCAAGTTGAGAGGTTACAAAGGAAAGCCGCAAAATGCCATGTAGAATTCTAGATATTCATCTGAGAAATTCACTGAATCACAGTTATTAATGCATTAACGCACCTGTTAACTTTATGTGTGTGAGTAGTCCCCCTGAATATGAGAATGCTCATTTTGGTTCTTGAAAGTAGTAGTGTTTAAAACACTGCTTTATGTTCTTTGTCATATGTCTAATCTCTCCTGTTCAGCAGCATCCTGAAATGGGAAATATATACACGTAAACAGTCAAGACATGATGTGTTGAGAGCTTCAATGTTGCATTATAAATGTTAAAAAAAAAAAACAAACAAAACCAAACACCAAAAACCAGAAAGAAATTTCTCTCTCCCATATAGGAACAAATACATCTTGAGAGGAAAGCTAGCACAAAATTTGTACGCTCATTGAATTCAATTTACATAGTTGGGTTCATTACTTAAATGGAGTATAATATTCGGGGATTTCATTTCTAAGGCAAACAACATGCAGGTTTCTCTATTCTTTCATGTAACAGTATAGATCGTCTCATCACATTGGATTCTGAAATCACACAAAACATCCACCTTCCTGTCAATCAGTGTCTGTGGCCTCCTGTGAAATATCTGCATTTTCATATTATGAAGCTGCTGCTGTGAATTTACTAGTAAACACCAACAGTAACAACTGAGTTTCTGTTACCAGTAGCATTCTTCCATGATATTTCTAGTTTAATTATCAAGAAAAATAAGGATAGGTACTCTGTGTGATGTTTTTAATATTTATGTTGGGTGATTCTTGAAACAGTTTACAGATTACTCAGCACCAACATAAATGTTAGGCTCAAAAGATGACCAATTTTGTAGCCACAACTGATTAGTAAGATACCAGAGAGATAGACTATCACAGGAAAATACCTAATTGTCCATCCTGAAATTTTCCATTCAGAACGTCTTGGATTTTAAGTGTTTTGCAGAATTGAGGGTAAGGCTCCTAAAGCTTCCTGTTGACAGCTCCAGTCCTCACAGAGGTGTGTTGAACTTTTGTTATGCTATTCTAAATAGAAACTACCATAGTTTGGAAAGACTGAAATTTTCTATTTAGTTCACATTAAATCTATATCTCTTTTTTTTGGCTAAAAGCGTGAGGTTCATAACCTTATGGCAACTAGTTGAATATCTGAGCTGGTTTCCTGCAACACCTAACTTAATATAATTATACAACCTGTTTGAAGCTGATGTATAGTACACCAGATCAGCCAATGAAAAGTAGGATTGGCATTTTGCCGGAGCTTGGTTAGTCTATAATTTCCACTGGTATTTCAGCTTCCTCAAGCATAAAATTAGATTTTCCTTAATTCCTCCATATCTGTGCAAAGAATTCAGACCCACAGAAATCACTGAAGTAATTCATGACTTCCCATAAAGAACAAGAGGCTCAGTCTATAAGAAAGGTGACTTTCACTTCGTCATTCTTTTTCTAACTACCCGGAGAAGAGGCACGAGACTGAACAACAAGCATGCAGTGTGCTTATCCAGGGAATAAGTGCACCTTTGAATGACTTATTCTCTAGGTAAAACTTCTGCTTGGAAAGATTATGCCATCTTCTTGTGATGTGCAAGTGTCCCTGGCGTGTGCATCTGTTGTACGAGCTGGCAGTAAAGTCTCGAAGGTGTGCATTTCTGCTGAAAACATGTAAGTTATCTGGGAATGTCTTAGTGGAGGCCAGTGATGAATGGTGTTCCTCAGGGGTCAGTATTGGGGCCGGTGCTATTTAACATCTTTTTTGGCGACATGGACAGTGGGATCGAGTGCACCTCAGCAGGTTTGCTGATGACACCAACTGTGTGGTGTTGAGGACACGCTGGAGGGAAGGGATGCCATCCAGAGAGACCTTGACAGGCTGGAGAGGTGGGCCTGTGAGAACTTAATGAAGTTCAACAAGGCCAAGTGCAAGGTCCTGCACATGGGTCGGGGCAATCCCGAGCACAAGTACAGGCTGGGCGGAAAATGGATTGAGAGCAGCCCTGAGGAAAAAGACTTGGGGGTGTGGGTTGATGAGAAGCTCAACATGAGTCGGCAATGTGCCCTTGCAGCCCAGAAAGCCTGCATCCAAAGAAGTGTGGCCAGCAGGTCGAGGGAAGTGATTCTGCCCCTCTTTCTGCTCTTGTGAGACCTCACCTGGAATACTGCATTCAGCTCTGGAGTCCCCAACACAAGGACATGGAGCTGCTGGAGTGAGTCCAGAGGAGGGCCATGAAGATGATCTGAGGTCTGGAGCACCTCTGCCATGAAGACAGGCTGAGAGAGTTGGGGCTGTTCAGTCTGGAGAAGAGAAGGCTCCAGGGTGATCTTATTGCAGCCTTCCAGTACTTAAAGGGGACCTACAGGAAAGCTGGAGAGGGACTTTCTACAAGGGTATATAGTGATATGACAAGGGGCAATGGCTTTAAACTGGAAGAGGGTAGATTTAGATTAGATATTAGGAAGAAATTCTTCGCTATGAAGGTGGTGAAACACTGGAACAGGTTGCCCAGAGAAGTTGTAGATGCCCCATCTGTGAAAGTGTTCAAGGCCAAGTTAGATGAGGCTTTGAGCAACCTGGTGTAGTGGAGGGTTTCCCTGCCCATGGCAGTGGAGTTGGAACTAGATAATCTTTGAGGTCCCTTCCAATCCTAACCATTCTATGATTCTATGATTCTATGAATGGTACAGAGGAAGACAGTAAAAAGATAAGCTTAGGGTCTTCTCCTCTTTACTTTCTGCAGTCCAAGCCCCTATGAGTAACGGAAGGGATATCCTGTCTTCCCAGAAGGTCTTCCCATTTCCTGTGGCTTGTCTTCCTGGAGAAATCTCCAATGTTTGGCAAAAGTATTTTGTATCTGCAGCTCACAGAAGCACATCCTTGCACCTAGGATACATTTACACACTGATGCCTCTTCTTGGGATCTGGAGTATAAAAAAAGGTGTCCTTAGAATAATGTGTATTATTTGCTCCCATTTCTACATATTCCTAAATAGAGAAACATCGTGTGTGTAACGATTTATGAAAATGTCGGAATGTTCATTCTCTCATTTTAATCTGTTTTTAAAAACTAGATTAAAAAACCAATGTGAAACACAGCAGAGTAAGTACCATTTACAAGACAACTGGGAAAATTTGATAAATACTAGTAGGTTGGTGGACACATTGTCAGAAACATACAGTCTATCATGTGGTCAATAGCTACTGCTACTTAGTTTTAGCAATTGCACCTTTAAATCAATAGCTCCTTTTTAATATTTAATGTCCTCATACCATTAGCCTATTCTCGTGTCCCTTTTTTATTGCTAATCAAAGCTATTGGCAATGACCTTGACATTTTTCTAGGTTTTTAGTGGCTCAGGTTTCACTTAAATTAGCAAGCACAGGAAGAGCTTATTGTTGATTTAAAATTTACCTACATTTTAAGAACTTTGGTTGCACGTTGTTATTTCACTAGAAAGTAATTATCGTTTCTATATGAAATGTAAAGCTTACATTAAAATGCTTTGGACTTTTCTGTTTTCATTGTATATAGTAGCCAAATACAATCAAAGTGACTTCTTAAATATATCTAATTATGTGTTATGACTGTAGGATAACAAAAGGAATTTCAATCTTCCGTTGCAATTATCCAGAGAAGCCATTGTCAGTTTGAGTTCCCAGTTTGGGTTTGCAGTTTGTTCGAAAGGATATGTGGGACATTTTCTTATTTCAGGGTTATTATGTAGCTGTGGTGGAAGGTATTTGAATTCAGTGTTGAGTTTTTCTGTGTTTTGTTAAGTGTGTAACACACTTTTAGCTTAAAAATTCTTATTTTTAGTAATAGAGTTAATGTGTAGTTAACTGCATCTCAAGCACTTCCTTGTATATTGAGGACAGCATACAGCAGTGTTCTCTGTGACAAAGTACACAGCATCTCATTATTTAAATTAGGCAGGTAAGAATAAGGAACAAGTTTCCAGAACAGAAATCACGCAGCAATTAAATAAGCATCGATCCACCACTGCTTTTTCATGCAGACTGCTTTCCTGTTAATGGTGTTTTAGCAATTATCTTATCAGTTGCTACTAGCCGAACAGTGATTTACATAATTCTACCCATGTAGTTAGACTGGTGTTAAATTATATCCATTGAAATGAACATAGCAGTTGCATTAAATAGCTCATTTACTTTTCAATGAGTCACAGGAAATACTTGAACCAGTTTACCTTGTACTAGCAAAAGCTTTGTACTAAAAGTTATGAAAAAAAAATAGGATCTGATCAAAAGCTTCTTGAAGTCATTAAAATCTTTCCACTAACTGCAACCACCCTCTTATATTCGTGCATAATATTTAAAAACCAGTGTTGGTCTCTCTTTCTGTAACTTCTGTCTACAATAACTCCTGCAGTTTTTTAGCTCGTCTCTCTCACTGAAGTTAATCAGCTCCCTACACAGAGCTAGGCTGAGACCTCAGGTAAGTGTGTTGCTAATTTTCCTCTACGCTCAGGGCTGCATGTGTGCAAGTGAAGTCCAGAGGGCTCTTTCAAAGAACGTTTGGCTGGAGGCAAACTTGGCAGCTTTCCCAATGTCGTGCAGTGCTTCAGCAAGACACTGAACAGATCAGAGGGAACTGTGGGTGCTGTTTGCTCAGAGCAGAGTTGCACGTGTTCTGTGGGAAGGCGTCTGAGAAGCATGGAAGTTGAACGCCAAGGTCATGACTTTGTCCTGCAAACTGCTGTTCACGTGAGCCAGCCTTACATACGTGACTTCACCGAGAGAGGTGTATTCGTTGCCCAAAGACATACAGAAATGTTGTTAGCAACGCTTCTTGCAGACCACAGCCAAAGACAAAGCCTCCCACAAAAGTTAATGAAAATTTTGATAAGGAAGCAATTGCGAAACAAATTCCATCGTATATACTGGAGTAAAAATTATATGTGTCTGAACAATCCTTTTCACACAGAGATCTCAAGACACTTCACACACATAGATAAACACTTTCTTTCCTGTGGGCAGGTGCAAAAATAAACTGCAAAGTAGTGGGTTCACACAAGTGACCGAGTGTGTGACCTAAACAAAATTATGTTGAACTACCTTTTAAGAAATCCTTACTGCAAACTGAATGCCATTTATTTATGTTATTTCTTCTATTATTGCTTGTTTTTCAGAAATATGCATACCTTCTTTCCACACTGATCAACACTAACAAGCATAGCTTCACTGAAGTTACTTATGAAAGAAAATACCAGCAAGAGACCTATATAACACTGCCTTTTAACAGGAAGATTATTTCTGTGTCCACAAGAGTCTACATTTTTATCGCCTTCTGCAAAAGGAAGCTTCTTCTAGTATGAAGCTTATGCTATAAGTGAATTTCTGGAAAACTTGTCAGTTTTAGAGGTACATTCTAAAATCAGTGACACCCTACAAATGCTGTATGATGAATCCTGTGAGTTAACCTTAAACAAGTAAAAAAATCAATATTTTTGCAGCATGGATCATGCTCTGTACCACCACAATCTGGTAATTAACATCACTATCATAATATTAAAAGTGCTAAGAAATTTCAGGGGTTTATTATATTACTCAAATGCCCAATGCAAGAAATGTCAGAAGGGCCTGATTATTGTGTGCTCAGCATTTCTTGGACATTGGGCTTTGTTTAGATGTCTCACTCTCAAAATAAAGTGTTAAAATTGTAACTCAGCCTTGAAAATATTGGCTGATCTTTGTAGATGTACCCATCAATGGCTTAGTTAGGTGCAAAGTTTTTTAAGGCGAAGTTTCTTTTCTGTTGAAATGTGCAAAAGGTATGCTGAATGCTCAATTTCTGCTGGCTATTTTCATGCTGATGATGTACAAAGGAGCAAATGTATTTGTAAGGCCTATTGCTGGTGTTGCAGTTTCTTAGTAATTTTCAAAAAAACAGAATATAGAGACAATGGTGATGCTGGGCCAGGTCTGAAAAAACGAAGCTGTTCTCATATATGTAAATTCATTTATCTACTCAGAGCCAATATACATTATTCTCTTCTGGAATGAGATATTCACCTCTTGAGTACGTTTTTAATCTAGGACTTCCATATTCGAGTGATGAGATTTTGGTTATATTTTATGTTAATATTCATTTTATAGCAAAGACAGAATAAGTAATACAGATTCAGTAGTCATATGTTCTAGATTGTTACAATCTCCATACCAGAGGATATATAAACCAGAGTGTTATCTACCATGAAAATAAACAACATGATTATCTGTTGAATACTTAACAATAAGTGGTCATAAATCTCAAATTTTTTCAGCCATTAATTAGTTTTATATACACAAACCTTTATAGAGAGTGGCACTGTATTCACACTGAAGGAATGTTACTAACACAGCAAATGTGCTTCTGAAATATTCGTGTTCTTCTCATGCCTCATCGTCTTCAGAAACTGTCACGAGACATCCATATCAGAGTCATTCTTAGAAGTGCACAAGCACAGCAATTCCCCTGTATCCCATGGTATGGTATGAACAAGGGACTGGAACAGGGCAGAGCACTCAGTCAGACATCACTACAGTCATCTGTGGAGCTAGGGGACAGGATAAAAAGCAGCTTTCAAGGGCTCCCAGAACTCCAGCTGGGAATCACAGTAAAAACCAGGCTAACATATCCAAATGGCCACTCAGCTTCTCAGTGTGTTGCTGAAAAGCCTAGGTCGATAGGCTCATCTTCTCAGAACGCAACTCAGTTTCCAAGAAATGGCCCAGCGAGGAGCAGAAAGGACATGCTATTTCTATTACAGAATTTCCTCATGCTCCTGGGACGCTGTGTTCTAAGTATGGGCCAGTCCTAAGAAAGAGGCCAAAGACAGAAACGTTAATTAAAAGATGGCAGCGGAATCGAATTTATACCTTTAGCTCTTCTGCTGAATTTCAGCACTAGCATGCACTCTCTGATCGTGCCAGTGGAGTTTTATTTTGACTCTTGAAGTCGTCTTTCACATCAGATATCCTGGGGGAGAGAAACACAGTATTTCTGACAATTCTAATTTAGAAGTCATGCGTCTGAGCTACCTCAGATTTCAACTACATTTGAATCCAGATCAGGATCATGTAACTTGGATTCATCTCTGTTATTAATTAAGTCCTCAGAGGAACACTGAAAAAGCAAGTATTAAGGTTGCAGTGAGTACAACAGGTTATGGTACTCTGTATAACCTTTGCCCAGCTTTCTTGTGGGAAGGCATTGCGATAATGTATTTATCTACATGCTCTTAGCTTTCTAAAAGTGGGTCTTGCGTGTAAAAATGTGTAGCATTTATCACTGTGAGTGCTTCACAAACGTTAATTTGTTTTTAAAGTGTCCCTTTATGGTAAACAGGTACTATTATAGTCACCTGAGGTTTATATAGAAGAGTAAAAAAACCCGTTTGTCTATATACTGAAGGCTGACTGAAGTTGAGCTGCCCCGGTACTTCATAGAACAGCAGTTTAGGAGTCCTGATATTTCTTGGTGTAATAACTGACAAGTATTGGTATGTGATGTATTCATCCTGCAGCCATACCAGAAAAATGATGATACACGCTTTTTTAGGTGCCAGAATGATGTCATGGGCCAACAGCTATATGCAGGCATATATACCCAGATACATTCTGCCCATTGTAGCATCCGAAGGGCTTGAGTCACTGGCTTTTTCAGTATCACACAGAAACTCCACGTAGGTGCATGAAGTTTCTGTGGGTTCAGGAGGGACAGACCAAGTACCTGGAAGAGAGATCCACCCTGGGAGTTACTAAGCAAGGTACAAAGGAAGTAATTTGATTTCAAGTGATTTCGAGGCTCAGGAAATCTTTTGAGATGTAAGTGAAGTCTAGGAGAGTACTGGGACAGGAGAGAAAAGGGAATTTGCTTTGAGTTATTCTTCAAAGAGGTCTACTTCTGGCTCTTGAGGGAGATAGAAAACTGCCACATGGCCCAGGGACTGAACTAGAATTTCCACTCTTACGGAAGCTGCCATATGGCTGCTACCTTCAGCATGAAACATACTTTCTCCTCTGCAATTCCCTGCCTCAAAGCATAGCTTCTTTCATGTCAAAGTTCATCAGTTTCACTTCCATTTGGAAATGAGTGGAAGGATAAATAGGTCTAGGTGGTGCCTGATCAGGTGCAGCTATTGTAACCCGAGAGATATGAGAAGGGTTACAAGAGTGAGAGAAGTGCCTGGGCACTAATGTGGAGACCTAGTTGCTTCCAAGGGCAGTAGCATCATGAGAAAGCAATTCCTTGCCTGCTTGTGGTCTCCTGCATGTCAGGCTGAGGAGATCCTGAATAAAAAGATGATGAAGAAGTCTTCTGTATCTTTGGCGACTAGAACACAGACGTGCAATATCTGGTCTGTAACTTAATAGTCAGACTGGTGGCAACCCAGAAACGTTCCCACTGAGCGTGGTCAGATGGCCTACGCAATGCTCTATCTCATCATGGGTGCTGAGGCAGGCGTGGGCTGCTGGGCTCATTCAGCCATCCTGTACTTCAAAGAGATGAAGTGCACTCTTTCTCTCTTTTCTTGGCCTTTGTCTTTTGTGAGCCTTTTAAGCTGCACGACCTGCTTGGATTCGGTGAATGAAGGCTTTTATTTGAATCTTTGGTTAACTCAGTGTGCATTAAGAGTGATTTCAAGATGACTGAATAACAACAAAGCATTCCTCACCCAAATACACCGTGAAAATAAAAACCACAGCACCTTAAGAGCACTGTGATGTGCACCTCCTGTGTATCAAAGAATAACAGGGTGTTCTTCACAGAGGCCAGGACAGGAAGAAACACCTAGTAATCGTTAGGTGACCGGGAAGGCTCTTTGCCAGGCAGCAGGACACTGGGACCCATAGCTGATTCTAGAGAGCAATCAAGCAATCTCTTTCTGTGGCACTGCTGAGACAGGATTCGTGCATCTTTCTAATTAATGGAAACCAGAATTTGTCCTTGACATGAACAATAAGAGTTATCGTGTTATAGACACTTTGTTTCATGGAGGGCAGGGAGTGAGGGGTGGTTTTTGTTTGTTTGGATTTTTATTTAACTTGAGTATTACAAATCAGGGAATGAGGAACAGGACATTTCAAGCAAAAGTGGGTTTGGAGGCTGAGCTGCAATTTCATACTGACTAGAAAAAAAATTGGTGTAAAAACCACTGATTGTAGGGGGGAAAAAAGCGCTTTTCTCTGGTCAATTTTTCTGAAATTGACCTACTTCTATTTGCATTTGAAGTTCAATGTATATATGGGCATTTAGGACTTCCAGAGAAAGCTTCAAGAAATGCAAAACTATGTTAATTCAGCATTCCTAGAATCAGACAGGTACACCAAGGTTACTCCCAGAAGATCAGCCCTGTTCTGGGAAAATCAGGGGTGCTCTTGAAGCCTAAGTACAACTACCCTGTTCTGAGACAACTGGAAAAGATACTGGACAGAAGGGAACTAGAAGAAAGGAAAAGGCAGCCTGAAGGGCTGCAGAGAACTGAGGGAAGAGAGACGTCATGGCCATGATATGAAAGTTCAGTGACCTGGGGATCCAGGGAGTCATTTGGCTTTGAAAGATTGCCTCCAGGCCTCTATAAGGAAGGTTTGTGTTAAGGCATGACTTGCAGTGTTTGAAAGTTTATCAAAGAGTCTAAAGACCTGCAGTAAGAGATGTTATACTGCTATATCCCACTGTTCTCTGTGAAAAACAGAATAACACTTAGTTGCTTAATGTGAAAGCTGAGATGGCGAAGTTGAGCAGTCTGAGACCCTTAAAAGAAGGACATCACAACAGCTCTATTGTATTGGTAACATTATTGTTAATGTTGAAAATTTGCTTGGATACTACAGCAACAGGCTTTATAGAACACGCTCCAGAAAAAGAAAGAAACTAAATATTTGCACATGCTGGAGAGTGAGTCAGCGGTTGAGTAGGAACATTAATTAAAGCTTAACAATGAGCAACATTGTGATGGGCCTTTTTTCAACCATGGGATTCACCAGAACTTTCTCCTAAAATAAAGTTTTAATGAATGGGCTTGGCTGAAAATTCTTTTACACAAAGAAGTGCAAAAAGAGGTGGTGTAAAATTATTATTATTTTAAACCGGAAGCATGTTCAATGAACTAGAAAGAAACAACTTCTCATTCACTCTTGAGACCTCATTTGGCTGCATATAGGCTATGGAGAGAAGTTAATTGGCTAAAATAACACTTGGGGCATGTAATAACTCCTGCCTGGAAAACCGCTGCTGACCAAACTAAAGGAAAGAAGGCAGTGAATGGAATGAGGGAGGGACAAGCCAGGAGAAATATTTTTTAAACCATTCTCAGAGTTTAGAATAGTCAAACAACTCAGTTTTCCTATTTGTCTAGGTTATCCAGACAGTCATTTTGATACCTTGCCACATCACACGTGCAAGATAGTAAAATGAATACAACCTGTTCATAAAATAAAGCCATCAGTCACACAGTTCTGTCTCTACAAAACAGATAAACAGCATCGTTCAAAAATTAGCCAGTGTCAGAAATTATGCAGCCTTCTGTATAAACAGTATTCTGGATGAAGTCCAGACCTGTCAACAATGGAACATGCAATACGATTCATTAACTAGAGTGAAGAAGTTTGGGTCCAACCCATCCTTAACGAAGACAGAAAATCATTCGTGTTCCCACACAGAATATAGCATATTCCGTCTGTATGTGATTTTATCCTGAAAATGTTAATTGTTATTGCAAAATCCATTAGTTAATGTTTGCTAAAGAGGGAGAACCTTGTTAAAGCTTTTTACTGTGTTTTCACTGAAAATTTCTGGGCCATGATTTCAAAATAGACATGCCATACCTGAAATACTTGATAAAAGCACCAGAACTGAATCATGGAATGCTTTTATAGGCTACATAATTATTTAGCTAACAACCTATGAAAGACTTGAGTGCCAAATCTACTATCCAATGGTGTATCCCAGAACAGGTCTTCGCATATTCCAGATAGAGGAAGAAATCAAAGTGTTCAAAGAGGTTTCTCAGAATTTTAGAAAGTTGAATAACATCCCTATTTACATCTGAAATGTGGTAAGCATCACCATCTAGCTTGAATTGTCCTGGCTTGTATTAGAAACCAGAATGACTGCAAGCCAGCTCCAAAATCTGGAAGACCCCAAAGGGAAGGTCCACACAACTCAGCCCTTGGTTCCCTTACTTAAGCTGAACTGCATTGAGGCTATAATTGTGCACTTCCACAGACTCAAATCTTGGAGTTATTTTTATTTTGGGGAGAGAGTTTATTAGTTATGGGGTCTGTGTGCCTATTTGATATATAGTCTTTAGTGTTATTATTTTAATGTTCCAACACACTTGAAAGTATCTTCTTTCTCTCCTTCCCAATATATAGTGAAGTGATTATGTGACTGAACACTCAAATCATAGATCAGATAAAGCAAGAAAATACTCAAGTTCACACAATCAAGAGCAACAAGTATAAATCTTCCTATTTTAATTATTCTCACTAGCTTTTCAGAAGTCTTACATGCCTCTCTATAACATGCCTCTGTGGCTAGTACGAAATTTCCGAAAGTTTCTTAATGCAAACAGATGGCTCTGCTGTAAGTTGTGGCACTGTGCTTGTTCTAAACATTGAAGACGAACAGTTTTCAGTCAAATTTTAAAAATAAAATACTTTTTTTATGCTTTAAAATTCAATAATGTATGTTAGTAGGCATAAAAGAACATAAAAAGAGACTTAGGATGGGCCTCTTATTACTTAGCTAGAAGTGTTGCTGTTGATGGTCCATCATATAGACCAAATATAATGGTTCAGGCAGCCATCAGTTTCTTCCCAGGGCTGCTGCATGTGGAAAACAGGCCTGGTCAGAATATTTTTTATGAAATTTTGTTTTAACATATTGTTTTGCTAGAAAGGAAATGTTTCACAGAGACATACCTGGTTTTGACGTAATCCTCAAAGTCATCATAGGAAGTCTGCTCCAAAGCAAGCAGAACACTGCTTTTCAAGTAAGATTCCCAGCAGTCACCTCTGCAGAAATCTCTCTGCTCATCATTTCAAAACTGACATTTTCATGCTGTTGTATTTTCTCATTAATTTTTGAAAGTCTTTGGTTTTATTTCAATTCACACACATGCATACAAAAACCACTCACATTTTGAAACATCACTGTGAAATGTGATTGTTTTCCTCCAGGCAGATCCTCCCCACAGCAACTAGAGAGGTGTCCCGTTAAGCAATTGCTCTGCAGAGAAAGGTGAAGTCTGGAAGTGTCTGGAACACCTGGCTGAAATTTATAAGTTCATTTAACACAGCGTTTTAAATGTGGCAGTATAAATGTGGAAGGGGCCGGGGGGGGCAGGGGGGAAAGAGCTTGAAGTTTTATCATCATAGGGAGCCATGCAGGCCACCAAACTGCATTACTGGTAAGACTCGTACCTTCATCAGAGACTTATTTCCAGAACAAACGAAGTAGTAGGTAACAGTAAAATGCTATTATCCTCCTTGTGGGACAATCACTGGAAAGAGATGGGAGACCAGCATGTACTGCCAGCAGATTGCAGAGCAGAGGACTGAGGAGGATTAGGCTTGACATGTCTTTGGCCTCGTCCTGTTTATTCCACTTGCCCCTATGCAATAATCTCACTGCTTTTACTTCCATACTATCAGTTCTCCAGCCAAGAGATCACTGAGACAATTTTCCCTCTTTCAATCTGCAAATATGGTGCCACAGTAGCCCTTGCTGATAGAGAAGCACTCTTCCATCCTAAGATCTGCTTGATCATCCTGTTAGGATGATACATTTGAAGCTCCATTACACACATATTAAGTATGTGGATGGTGTATGTTCAGTGCAGATGATATTCTTAAAGAACACACCTATCACACGCCTACATTTCCATTGAAGATCCATGAACTGTTGCCACGGTGTCAGTTCAGTGAATTGCCCTGTGGGAAATAAAAGATACATTCTTGAAACAGTAACCTTGTTTTTACTATTCTCACATCCTTGAAACAAAGCACAAAAATATTTAAACTCTTCTGGTTGTTGAGAAGCTCACTGTTAGAAAATAAGGTACTCTTTGAATATCAATTCTCAGGTTTCACCTGAAAATTCAACCTGAAAAATTCTCCACAAAGTTCAACTTGACGAAAAGACCTACCATTAAAAACTCCATTTCAACTTCTTAAAGAAAAAAGTTGTGTAAGAAACTGAAAATAGAAATATAAAAACTAAAACATTGACAAATACCAAGTCACCTTAGCTACAATCCCACATATGTCTTCTTCTAAAGTACGTGATCAGAAGCTTGCTTTTCCTTATGTCTTCCCTTTCTTTATTCAAAATAAATTAATTGCTTGTTGTGCTTAAATTGTGTCTCTTTAGTCAAACTATATAACACGCTTGGGACAGGTTCTTTCCATGGCTTAAAAATTCATGCTTTACATTTGAGAAAATTCAGTTTCTTCCTGTAGAGCAGGCAATTGTTTTTGTAGCTTGTTGATAAATATAGCACCACTCACAAAATCAAGTCTAAAAGAGAAATACTTTATTATATTAAGGAGATTTTTGCCCTAGTACCTCTCTTTCACACACATTTCTAAATATAAGAAACGTGTGTAAGTTTACGTCTAAAGAGAGTAACTTAAAAGTTTCCAAAGGATTATTAGCTGTATATTTTATACGTTTCTAGGACATGGTATTATTCATCATTTCTTCCACAGCAAAAAGACTAGGAGTGAAATGAAATTGAAGAGCGCAAAATTAAACTCATGTATAAATGCTTGCTGTGCACAAGTCCAAGATTGTGGCCAGCCTTTGTGCAAGGCAGAAGGTACGGGAAGTAGGTACTTTGTATCCATATTAATGAAAGCACAGCCAAGCCAAAATTAAAATCTCAGATTAACTGGACAGGAAGACAGGGTTAAGACAGTGAATACAATACTGGAATTAAAATATTTCAAAGCTCTGAGACCCCAATCTTTACAAATAAAGTCACTGTTTTTTTTCATTTCATCTTGCTATTTTATTGCACATCTTTGCATTTTTGTGTGTCAAATATGTGGCAACACTTTGTGTTGAGACAGCTGAAACTTCCATGAAAATGCACCCTTGACTTGCTGATGAAAATAGAAATGTTTTGAGGCAAGTTTTAGAATCATAGAATCATAGAATCATAGAATGGTTAGGGTAGGAAGGGACCTCAAAGATCATTTAGTTCCAACCTCCCTGCCATGGGCAGGGACACCCTCCACTACACCAGGTTGCCCAAAACCTTGTCCAACCTGGCCTTGAACATATCCAGGGATGAGGCATCTACAACTTCTCTGGGCAACCTGTTCCAGTGCCTCACTACCCTCAGAGTGAAAAATTTCTTCCTTAGATTTAATCTAAATCTCCCCTCTTTCAGTTTAAAGCCATTGCCCCTTGTCCTATCACTACATGCCCTTGTAAAAAGTCCCTCTCCAGCTTTTCTGTAGGCCCCCTTTAAGTACTGGAAGGCTGCAATAAGATCACCCCAGAGCCTTCTCTTCTCTAGACTGAACAGCCCCAACTCTCTCAGCCTGTCTTCATAACAGAGGTGTTCCAGCCCTCGGATCATCTTTGTGGCCCTCCCCTGGACTCGCTCCAGCAGCTCCATGTCCTTGTATTGAGGACTCCAGAGCTGAATGCAGTATTCCAGGTGGGGTCTCACGAGAGCAGAGTAGAGGGGCGGAATCACCTCCCTCGACCTGCTGGCCACAGCCTGCTGGCCTCCCTCTTTTGGAGGGAGAAATCATATTTTTCGTGAAACTAACACAGATGCTTGGGGGAAAGATGCCTGCTTTTGGCCACACCAGCCTTTCTTACACCCTGAAAAAGCAAGTACCTTCAAGGTTTAGTGCAAGCTTGACTTGTTTAAGAAGGTGGCTGGTACTTCTGGAGCTAAAGAGGAATGTGAACAGTAAAAAAGGATGTTGTGGTCTTTAGCCACAGCAGTACCACTCAAATTATCCATCCCGGAGAATACACGTCTCAATTGGTCTCCTCTGATATATATATCCTGGGATTTCTCTGTGTGGACATCAAGGTATCTCGAGAGGGAAGCCCAGGTGTGGTACTACAGCTCATAGCGACTTAGAGATTTTATGTGGATTTGGGACACCTTCAGAACCACCAACTGAGAAATATTCCTGGGCCAACACACAGAGGTGGTTACCGACATAGTTGGAGACATATATTTCTTGGCTCTCAAATATGAGAAGTTTAACTATGGGAGAATGAGCAGAATTATATTTATAAAATAAATATGTGTCTTGAGTTCAAAACTTTTACTGTCAGGCAGAGTTTTTAATTTAAATACCCAGGCCTGCAATCTTAAGGTATTTTTTAAGTCTCCCTTTCTGATTCAATTCTTTGTTCTTGTTCCAATCTCTCCGGTTTTCATCTCTTCTCCCCTCAAATTACAAGGAGGACCATGGACTGTTCTGTTTCTTGAGTTTTGATTGCTTTGTTAAGAATTTGGTTGTTGCTTCCAATCAGACAATTACTGTCTCCCTCATATTAATTGCTTCAGCAAAAGGCCAATAATTGCAATAGCATCTCTCCAAGTCTCTTCCAGAACACACCACGTGTGATAACAAGGGGTGTGGTTCCATTAGTCTCTGCTAGAAATCTTAGCACATGCCCTGCAGCAAGCCTGAAAATGATTTTTCAATCTCTTATAATTTGTACTTTAAATGTTATTTAACTGTTGTTGAAGATTTTTTTCACCCTGAAGCCAAGTGATGCACACCCTTTTCAGTCAGTAGCACGCGCCTGCCAACTTCAAGAGTTATCCAACTTCTGCCTTAGCCCTGTTCTGATTTGATTTGATTTATTTTGTTTTGAAGGACGGATTAATTTATTATTTTTTTTTTTAACAGGCTATGGTTGGATGTTCCTTACTCTCACCAAAACCAAAGCAGCCAAAGTGACTTGTTCAAATTTTTAAATGAGAAAGTACAGCACAAACAATTTGTTAAGCCCCTCCTGTTACTTTAGGTCTAAAAGAGGAGATCAGAGATTTGTACATTGCAAATCAGATGTCTCAAACCTGTTGCAAACAGCTCAAATGCAGACCACAGGTTACGCCTGCATCACCTTATTGTGTTAGCACTAAATTATCCAAATCCCTACCTCCAGGAGAAAAACCATCAGAGGCTGTGGGACGGTATCCTGAGTCTTCCATCCATGCCTCAGTCGCACACTGTGCCCAGCACCTGTCCATGCTGGCTCACTGCCATTCCCAGTGGCCATGGGCAACTTCTGCTTGTGGCTCATGCTCAAAGGCTCCTTTCCCCTTGAGTTTCTGCAGTGCATGTAGTTCTTGGCCATGTGAGGATTTCTCATGTACAGCTAAGAACACTCACCTGCTTCTGATGAGTTTCATCTCTTCCATCACCCGTTCTCCTCTGCAACATCAGAGGAGCACTCTGATCACCTCCGGAGATCTACTTCAACATCTCAACAACTTTGGCACAGTTTAATTTCTTACAGTAGAAAAAAAAAAAGCAAAAATAAAATTAAAAAAAAGCAGAAGGGTGGGTGTGAACATGTAGTTCCAGAAAATCCTAGTTAAATTTGCTTCTATAAATAGGCTTTTAACTGAGACTGGAATATGAACAGCCAAATTATTTTGTGGAGTGCATCTTTAAGGAGACGTTAGTATTGCAATGACTTTAGTGGGTGTAGGGGAAATATAAAGGATCTGAAAGAGATCTGTCTCTCTGAAAGAGACACTGTTCCAAGTTGTTTGTCACCAACTGTTCAATTTTGCCCAAGAGGCTCTTCAAATATCTCACCCTTCTCTACAAAAAGCAGCTACTGAAAAAATACTAGCAGAGCTGCGGGGATTGATGACCTAGAGACTTTTGGCACAGTGGAGAACGGGTGGCATTCTGGGGGTTGTTTTCTGCTGCGTTTTATGGAATTCATAACTACGGAAATTATGCTTGTTGGTATTGGTAAAGAGTGGCAGCTCTGATGAGGGAGTAGCTTGTATTCAGTTATTTATGGTATGCTTTCCAGTGAGAGAACACAGAGAACTAAGACGAGAGCGATAAAGCAAGGGAAGACATAAATCCCATATGGGATATCCATAAGGGAGGGGGAGAGTGGGAAGCAATTTTTTTTACATAAGGAATGAGTAAAAAACAAACCTCAAAAGCCCATGTTCTCATCACAACAGAGAGCACTTTATGTTGATTATTACTGAAATGGGATATAAACTTTAAAAAGCAAATCCAAACAGCTTTTAGTAATGACAAAATCAGATTTATCATCAGTAGATATAGCTAGTATTTTGCTTATCTATTATAGGCAGTATTACATTTCCATTTAGATCTTCTGAAAATATGGATGAATGAGATAGAGGTCCATGACATATCTGGTACTGATTCTTTTCAGCCTATTTCAGGCATTTGTAGATGTGAAACTCAGATAGCCTAAAGCTGTATTCAAGTTTTATGGAGCAGAAATAACTGAGGGACTAAGAGAACTTTTCTGCCTGGTAACCCAGATATTAAAACGGAATGGTTTAGACCATTTGTATGTGGAATGAGGCCCCTGACACAGGCCAATATGCATTAACTTGATCAAAAAACACTGACGTAAACTTTTCACAGTGTTGCAAAGAAGAGAGCTTGGGAAATATTGGGAAAGCATTCTTTTAAACAGGCAAAAACTAGGAAGGTAACAACACCTCTTCTTTGCTGGCATCTTCATTCCTCTGCTAAGCATGGCCCTGTCCGTTACCGCTTCACAGAAATTAAATTACACAATCCAGGAACATTTAGATCCTCAGGCTAGGACTACCATCGACTTGTCAGTGTCTCTGTAAATGTACCTTTCTGGCACTCCCATCTTGTAGGTGCTCTGGATTACAATGCCCACATGACAACTGAAAAATTATGTAATAGTTCCAAAGTGCTAATTTCTGACTTTTTTAGGTAGCATGACAAATGTACAAATCAAACAATATTATAAATAATTTCATACATGTCTTTTCCACACCAGTCTCAAAAGCCCTTTTGTCAGTATCCTCTCAAGATTTTTCTCTTCACACATGCCTTCTCCTTTGATTCACAAATTCATAAACAGCAGGGCTGAAAGGAACATAAAGAAATAATCCGGTGTACTTTGGCCTGAAGTAATATCAAATGCACTTAAATCATTCTAAATGGATACTTTTCTGACATCCATTGAAAAATTTCATAGAATCATAGAATCATAAAATCGTCTGGTTGGAAAAGATCTTCAAGATCGTCAAGTCCAACCATTCACCCTGCACTTTCAGGGTCCCTAAACCATGTTCCTCAACACCAAATCCACACGGTTTTTAAACACTTCGAGGGATGAGGACTCCACCATCTCCCTGGGCAGCCTGTTCCAATGCTTCACAACCCTCTCTGTAAAGAAATTTTTCCTGATATCTAACCTAAATTTCCCCTGGTGTAACTTGAGGCCATTCCCTCTCATCCTGTCATTCATAACATGGGAGAAGAGACCGACCTCCATCTCCCTACAACTTCCTTTCAGGTAATTGTAGAGAGCAATAAGGTCCCCCCTGAGCCTCCTCTTCTCCAAACTAAACAGTCCCAGCTCCCTCAGCCACTCCTCATAGGACAAGTTCTCTAAACCCTTCACTAGTTTCGTTGCTCTAAAATAAAAATGATAGCATTTCATACTATCCGAGCAAAACATTCCAGTTCTTCAGTATTCTTACTATTAGATTTTCCATGTGTCTAACTTAAGCTTCCCTTTCTGCAAGTCTGTTCCTCTTACATGGAAGAAACGTGTAGAAGATGCTATATAATTTTTCTTTTCTATATTTAGACACTTTTATATGGTGTCTCCTGTCTCCTCCTCTCTAAACTGAGTCTTTTTCTCTTCTTTCCTGTAAGAGTTCATCTGGTTCAGCCCCTGAACCAAGAAAGGCTTTCCTACATATAAGCCATTTGTGCTTATGTGATCAGTGTTTGTCTGTCCTCTTAATAATAGATATTTCATGATCAATATAGTCATAGTTGTGCAATTCTTGGTTTATGTGTGATCTTTTCCCAATAACTTACCTTCTGACTTACTCAATGTCTAATAAACATTTCCTAAATCTGTAATTAAGTATCTTTGCCCACATGCTTCTCAGTGTGTTTCACATAAGGAGGTGTCCCCTTATGGCCAAGTCAGATGACAGAATAGCAGATGTAAATTGCTTTTAATGCCATTTATTAATATTTATAAAGTTAATATAGTATTTTATCTAGACTCCTCTTCAGAAGCAACACAGATTGCATTATTCCCTTTCTCACAGAGCTCTGCAATGTTACACTGTTATAATTAAGGCAAAGTGGACTTTATGTTTAGCGGTTTGAAAACAGTCCACAAAGAGTTTTGCTGTAACTTTTACTAATGCAAGAAGCATGATAGTGATGTGTGACATATATTGTGCCTTTTTACAGTAATCTATGGAGTTGACAGATGTCTTTGCCATTCTTCTCACATATGCAGCCCCAAACCAGAGACGCTCACACAATATTTCATGCATAAACACTGCTTAGTGTCTCCAGTGCCTTTCTGGTACCTGGGGATAATTAGTAAGGTATAATAACACAGACCTACACTGTCCCGTGGCAAGCAGTTGTAAGAAAATAAACTAAGCATTGTTAACATTGAGTCATCTACAGTAATAAACCATAAAATAATACAGTCTAGAGAGGAAAAGATCTATTAAGTCATTCACTCCATCTCCTGCCAAGGCAAGCTTCTTTTCTGCCATATATTATTAAGTGCTTTGTCCAGTTTAGTTTCAAATTATTCAAGCATTTTGATTTCCACTACTTCCTTTGGGAGAGTACTCCACAATTCAATTCAGAGGTATGTTTATTTATTCCTTACTCTTTAAATAATATTTTCTTTGTTTAACTTCACTACTTAAACCTACTGTCCAAATTAACGTTTTTTGTTGTTGTATTTGTTACTCTTGGAGCTGTAATGTAAAATGGAGGATGGAGAGGACTTTAGATGAAACAAAGACATGATGTTCTCCTGGGAAAGTAAATAAAGGGAATGTGTTTTCTTTTATGTTTGTTTGTTTGTTTTGAAATCTCACGCCATATCACTATACACCTCACAAACCAGAGCCAAATATAATAGCAGCCTTTACACATCATTGAACAACTTCTCCTCATCCTGCCGGTAACCATCCTGTGACAGTAACCATCCCAAGAAGTAGTGGAGGAGACGACTTGGAGGCAATGCCCTGGAGGAGGCAAGGAGAGATGGCTACCCAGCTCCCTGCTGAGACAACACACTTCTGCAGAGCTACTCAAGTGGTGATACGAGCTGGACTCAAACATGGCAAGGGTTACTAAACCTCTGGGCTGGACAGAAATATAAGGTCAGCTCAGGCAATTCCTGCATACTCCAGAACTTCACTGGGTCCTGAGTGTCACTGGGCAGGCTGTCGCAAGGGGACCGGCCAAGCACTAAATATGCAGGACAGTAGAAAACACAGGTAAATGATTACAAGGAATGATTAAAAGGCATGTGCAGGACATAAAGGATAAATAGTAAAGAAAGAAATTCTTAATCCCAGTTGTTCAGCTGTGCCTTGTCAAGTGTTTCAGCAAGCTTGTCCCCAGCCCTACGCTCTGGTACACTTTACAAGAAGCTTTCAGGTAAGGTGAGTTTAAAAATTAACTGGTGCACCCTGTCCTGTACGCTCACAAGCCAGGGCCCTTTGAAGTGGGTTGAAAAATCCCCACCAATTTCAAAGGGCTTTGAAGCAGACCCCAAGCACACAGAGATAGTAGTTAATTTTACACTCAGACACAAAGTGCCACAAGTGAGCGGCGTGGTGGCCGGGACATTGAAGGACCTCGCCCCTGCTGCCCCACCGGTGGGAAGGGCTGCCAGGGAGGTGGCCAGGGGTAGAGCCAGAGCACGGCCGCTTCACGCGAAATGGCAGCCAGCCAGCACGGCATCCACTCTGCTGCCGTGCCTTTGGCAGGCGCCTGCCTCTGGTTAGCTGGATTAAAGCAATGCAAAAGGACATGGCAAAAAATAATCTGCCCTTCCTCTAAGCGAGTACAAATGTTCAGTCTTGGGAAGAGCAGCAACTGTGAAGTAATTCCCTGGGAAACCACTTTCGCTTGGCAATGGGAACGGAGAGGAAGGTAAGATTAGTACAGAATAGCTGAAAATATCACTAAGAAACACACTAAAAATTAAAACAGCCAGGGTCTTGGAGTAAAAAGGACATAATGTGGCAGCAGACTGCTGCTCTCCCTACAGCCACAAAAGAAAATAAAAGTCCCTTTGAGCAATCATACAGAAAACTCTAGGGTTAGGTGGCAGCAAACAGCAGCAACTCCTTTATTTAAGTCTCCTTTCCCTATCTTCTGATGGAGAAGTAATGACCCTGTGCTTGGTGGAACAAAAGCAACAAAACTTACTCCTGAGTATCCAGAGAGCACTGCAGAGGATAAAGGTGGTTTCCCAGCCAGTCCCAAGGCACAGGCACAGGCACAGCTAGCTGTCACCTAAGATAGCTGTCAGCCCGCCCTGCCATGCAGCCACACCAGGTCCAGCCTTGCTCAGCAGCTCCTGCTGGGGACAAGCCGCGGAGGGAAGGCCTCCCAGTTGCTGAGATATCCAAACCTCCACCCTGTACCTCCTGGGAACCAGGGCAGTGCCAAGGTTTAGCCCAGCCAGCAGCTAAGCTACCACACCACTGCTCACTTACTCCTCCACCTGAGTGGGATGGAGAGGAGAAAAATGTAACAAAAGGCTTGAAGGTGGAGATAAAAACAGGAAGGGATCACCCACCAACCATGGCCCCAGGCAAAACGGTCTTGGCTTAGGGACAAATCAATTTAATTTGTTATCAGTTCATTCAGAGAGGATGATGAGAAACAAAGCCAGATCTTAAAAACACTTGCCCCCCACCCTTCCCTTCTTCCTGGCTCCAGCTCCTCCCCACAGCCACGCAGGGGGATGGGAAACGGGGGTTGCAGGTCAGTTTGTCACACACTGTTTCTGCTGCTCCTTCTTCCTCAGGAGAGAGGACTTCTCACACTCTTGACCTGCTAAAGTGTGGGGTCCCTTCCCAGAGGAGGGAGCTCTCTACAGACTTCTCCAAAGTGAGTCCTTCCCACAGCATGCAATCCCTCTCCATCAGGTTGCTCCAGCTCTGGCTTTGCCCACAGAGTTGCTGCTTCTAAGGGTGCAGCCACTTGCTCCAGCGTGGAGTCCCTTCCCACAGACTGCAGATGCATCTCTGATTCATTGACAGTCTCCAGCAGTGTGGGGTCCTTTGCCATGGGAGACAGTCCTCTACAAAATCCTTCAGGCACAGGCATTTCTGCTCCAGGATGGGGTTCTCCACGGGCTGCGGGTGGGTCTTGCTCCACCGTTAATCCTCACAGGCAGCAGGGGAGGTGATACCGTCTCCCTATGGGCTGCAGGGGAACCTCAGCCCCAGCACACTTCCTCCCGCCCCATCATCACTGACCTGGTGTCTGCGTGGCCGTTTCTCTCAGGTCTCAGTCCTCTCTCCGCTGCAGCCATGCTGGGCCCAACCAGCCTGACGAACCCCGGCAGTCCTGGCAGGATGAACTCCGCCCAGTGGGTGCCCTGGCAGCAGGGTGCTTTGGAGCTCTCCAAGCCAGTGGATTAAGAAGATCATTTGAATTGTGTTGTGCTGTTGCTAGTGTCTGATTGTACTCCTGAGAATAGTTTTAGAAGAAAAAAAAAAGAAGTAAAAAATAACAGCATATTAAAAATAGTAATTCATACTAAAATACATTAAGTATTTTGCCATATATCTTCAAAATATTGATAGGTGCTACAAGTTTCTAGTTCATAAGAAACCACAGATGTTTCCAAGCAACTCATTAATTTTTCCAATTTTTGTGAATGTGCTTGAGCACATTAATCAAAATGATGGGTTTTATTCAAACAATATCTCCTTCTTTTAACCCTATGAGCTCTGTGTAGCACTTTCCATCTGGATATACACAATTTGGTGTGAGATTCCACGAAGACAGTCACTATTTCTGTCACGCCACGGGAACAGTTTCATTTAAGCAATCCAGTTTGGGATTCAGGCATGTAAAATCCTCCTGAACAAGGCTTTTCTCACTCCAGGACCTGAGTTGAACACTAAGATATTCGCAATGCTATAGCCAGTCACAAAAGAAATAATGCTTTTTCTGCAAATGGATCTCTTTTCACGTGGTCAAATGTCTTTACAGAGAGTAAATCAACTAACTCACACATATTGGCCATCCCTCTCTCTCCCCCAGTGTTGCTCTGATCACGGGGGACTTTCTGTCAGGGTTATGGGATGACGGGAACTGCTGTCTGAGCAGGAGTGCCCAGCCACTGTATGGGAACTGAGTGCCACTTCCAGACTAGCACATTTCTTTCCCTTCCATTAGCTTTTCCTTGTAGGATAGCTGTCCCAGAGTACTCAGAAGAAATGATCCAGGCAAGACAAACTCAGGCCAGTGGCTTCCTTGTGTACTCCAAGACCAACTTCATCTGCTAAGTTACACATATGTAAGAATATAGTTAAAGAAAATATACATACTTTGCCCCTGGAAGAGAGATGCAAATATTTTTAAATAGAAAATGTGAGCTGGTAAATTCCACTAAAGAAAGAGGATTTTTAGTAACAGGAAATTATCCAGTTAAATGCAATTCCAGCCTCTTTTGTTTATTAAACAGTCTGTTCAGTGATTTTACAGGAATGATTTTCTTCTAAAATATCTTGCTCTCCTTTAGCCTCCATTGTAGTTAAATTGGAGACATCAGATATTGCTATAGCAACAGTTCACTTTCAGAAAAACAAAATTTGTCAGGGAATATTTCACTTCCCTACAGAATTAAGGAGTTGGTAAAGACTAAAACAGAAATGTCTGAAATCACAGATTAGGGAATATAAAAGCATGATGTACTACAGACTTCTTATTCCAGAGCATTTCCAACTTTCACAGTTATTTAATATCTGAAAGCTCCAACACTTGGCATCCTTTTATTTGAATTTTTATTTTATTTTAGAACAAAATCAGAAAGCAGTTCAACGAGAACATAAATAGATGATCTTTTGTAAGGGACATTGCTGTTCATAGGGAAATATTCGCCTAGTTAAACTACCTGAACAAACAGCTTGGAAGTACTAGAATGCAACAATGACTACTAAATGAAGGATACATTTAACGTAAAAGAGTTTGAGAAACTGAGGGCCTCACTAAAGTTGATGGATAGTATGAGAGAAACTGTAATAATGAATTTCAATGATTTATACAAGAGCATACAACTTGAGACATAATTCATGCACATAAAAAGTTTTACATATTACTTATGGAAGGCTAGTGAGTGTCATGCACGTAAAATGCTTGCCACAGTAGCAAGTAATACAGCACATGAGCAGAACAAGAAGCTAGCACACTATCTTCACAGACACAGAAGGAACAGGCGGTGCTATCTGGAATCCCATTTAAAAGCACCACAGTGGTGATGACTCACTGTTGCAATACCAAAACATCCACAACCGTGATCCGGGAAAAAAGCATTGCTAAGAATGGTCAATTCTATGTGTACATATGTATTTATATCCATATATCCACATGTTAGGTTTCATACGAGCAGTGGCATGGTGAACAAATTCTGGTATGTTAAGAAAAGGAAGGAATCAGGTAAAGGAGCTCAGGACACCGATGCAGATTTAACACTATTAAATGGTGGAATGACACCAAGAAAGCATATGCTATCACCTTCAGAAAACTGGTTCAACTCAGAACTGAAAATCATATAACTTACCTAATGTGCCATACAGCACCATTTTTCTTTCAGTTTTATGTTCAATTTACAATACAGACACTTGTAATCGATAAATTAACCTCTGCATCCACAGGTTGCAGAGACAGTCTGATGCATTGTTAGGGGGAAAAGGGAGAAAAGTTTGAGTTATTTGCTGGCCTTTTTATAATAGAGGACAATCAGAGGCTGATGTCTTACTTAATCGGATTGCCTGGTGTTTAGAAGACAGATAAAATAAAAGAAAACCCTTCTGACAGAAAAACAGTTGCAAACAGCAGCTCTACCATGACATGTAGCTATATACAAGCTATGGAGTCATAGGCATCTTCTTCATGTCCCAAAAGTGCAGGAAATGACAAGCACAGAGCCACTGCTTCTCCTGAAGTCTACGACTGGGAACAACCACTGCGGGCTGAGCTGGCACATGATACCATCAGGTGAGCAGATGTACCAACAACAGGAACGTGGGATCTTTGGGGAGACCTGCTGATCAGACAACGGTTCTGAATTGTGCTGGTTGAAACAGAGACTAACAGAGTAAATTGCCCATCTGAGTTCAAAATTTTTCTTAAATAAACATTGCTGATTAATTTCATTATTGTTGGCTTGGAACAGGAAAAAGTAGGTAACCGAGCTTTCTTAGGAGGCAACTGTTGTGTTAAACAGTGTTGATAACAGTGGTCATCAGTTTCCGCTCAGATACTGGGTGAAGCAAGCCTCTGCCAGGTAGAGTTATGTGTAAACACCACAATGGAGATGGTCCTTCCATTCTGCTTTCTAGGAAAACAAAGACAGGAAGTCACCTACCCCCATGTCTACTAAGAAACTGAGTCAGTCAATAAAACCCAGTATTTTTAATGATATCTAACTTTCACGTATTAGAGTGCTTTATGTAAATCTGAACAGTAATACTTATTTCAATCCTATATACATTTCTGATTTCCCAGAATACCCCTGGAAATCGATGTTGAGCTTGTTTCTTGCAGAGTAAGCTAGACTGTCAGAAGAATCATCTTTTGGATACCTTCAGTATTACAGCAGGGAGTTGCCTTGGGAACTTAAACTCAAAAGCAGAGAGAAAAGATTCTTAAATGTTACTTAAGAGCTGTAGGAAATGTTAGCAAAGTTTTAGCTGACTTCACTATGTATTTAACGCTAACTTATTTGTCCCTTAACAGTACTAAATCTTTTAATAGCACTTTTTCAGGATTGGAGCAGTCCAGGAAAATTCCAGACTTCACTTTGGCTAAGAAATCCATGAAGAAAAACAATCTGTAAAGCAGAAGTATGTCAGCAGGCAAAACCTGAAGTGTTCAGATGCTAGGGAAGGTTGGATTGATTGCTTTTCTCAATCAAACAGGGCAAAGGACAGCTATACACAGGTGCCTCTGGCCAGTGTTTGTCTGAAGATTACTGACTATTTTCAATTTTTAGATTTACCTGCTTTTTTCATTCGGACACCATCCAGCAATGATGCAAAGACCATACTACTTTTCTACAGCACTTACAAGAAGAGGAAAATACTGAATAAGAACACAGTGAACTTGTTCTAGTTATGAATGACATAAAATATTATAGGCCTGTATTTTTACTGAATTTTTAACCTTTTCACGGGGTAGAGGGAGAGTCCTACTACCTCATCACTGAAGAATAAAGTGATTTACTTAGAATTGTTCTTAAGAATTAAAAGTTTTATTTCTAGTCCCCTCAAGAGTCTTCACTTTCACAGTCGTTTTTACATGAAAAGTGCTCCATGGAGGTAGGTGCTCTTGCAATGACCCAAGTAGACACTTTGACAAAGGTAGGTGTATTTATTGTTTACCATCATTAATATAATGCCTCCAATCAACTAGATTATATTTTGTTTTCTTAAGTCTGCAGACACCTTGAAACAATTCCTCTGAAAAATGTACCTGTACAAATAAGATGACCACATGAGAAAAAGTTAGTGGAAGCATTTATCAGTGTTATTGTCTCGGGCTCTCAAAATTTACCACAGTCTTTCCATTACATCCGTTTTCAACATTGGTGCAACAATCAGGCAGGAAATGTGATTATTAAATTTAAATTAGTTGGCTATGAAAACATTCAGGCATCTCTGTTTACTTTTCTATTCTTTTCCTCATTTCATGCATTTAAAAACGTGTGTAACATATATATGGACATGTTCATGTGTTTTGAGAATTTGTATGGAAATCTTGGAGAATTTAGTGTCTTTGATAAAGACTTTGGGTACAGTTTAGCCCAGTGTACATAGGCATTGTCAACAATCCTGCATTTGGTTGCATTTGTAAATTGGTTAGTGGCTTTGTTTCAGATTACATGCATTCTGCGGTTTGCTGATGTGACAACATAGTCTCTAACTTCAAAATCAAGTCCAGAAAAAATAGATCATTTTAAGCCTCACACTCCAGGCTGTCGAAACAGCCTCCAAATCACTATCAACTGTCTTTTCTAGTAAGGCCAAGGGAAAGCCTTTTCATAATCTGGGTCATGCTGGAGTTTTATCTTTTTGGGAAAAGTATTCCTAGCTTTCAGAACAAAATGCATCTTTAAACTTTTTAACAATACAGCATTTATAAATGAGATATCTTTATCCAAGCTCTCCAATTCTGCTTTGTTCTTTTCTCCTGTGTTTCTTTTCATTAGTTATATATCACTCCTTTTGTTTATGTTTTCAATATCAAAAAATCTGGACAATAAAACTTTGATGTTTAGTCATGTAAATTACCCCTCTTTCTGGTTTTGACTACATTCTCTTTACTGCTGGAAAAGACAGAGATGAGTGGATCTCCAAAGCCAATCAACATTTATTTTTCCTTCACTGTCCTCACATTTTAAGATATGTAATCCATCAGTGGAGTAAGGTGTAGCAGAATAACAGACGAGGCCCATCTGCCCATGGTGGTAGCAGAGGAAGGTATGGGGTGGAAGCAACAGGACATTGCCAAAAACCCCGTCAGTGTGTGGGCACAGAGCCAGCTGTGACACAGCAGGGATTGAAGCCTCCCACAATGTGATGTGGGATCCTGCAAGCTGGGATGGACAGTGAAAGGAAAGAAATGAAGCAGGTGGCTTCACTCCAGAAAGAAGGGAAGGGATGGCAATATCAGGGAACAGATCTTTCTGGAAATGTGTTGAGTTTTTCTGGGGTTTTGTCTTTATTTCTAATGAAGCTATTCTACCAGAACACCTCCTGCACAGCTCCAAGGATAATAGAAGAGTTAGATGAACCAACAGTGAATATTTTGACAAAGTTATTTGTTGGAGACTCAGACCAGTATCAGTCAGCTCAATCTTCGTAAGTACAGAAATTTTTCAAAACCTCTTTATATTCTGACATATCCCTTTTCCATCTCACATTCTTCTGGACTTCCTCACTCTATCAGATCCTTCCTCTTCTGTCTGAACTTCCCTTTTATCTTCCATTCCTCTTTCTCCTGACTTTTTCTCATTACAATCTTCTGACTTATCTGGCTTTCATTCACAAGTCTCAGATCCTCTTTGTAGAAGACATCTCAATGTAAATAACTTGATAGATGTGAGAGAAGAAAAGTCAAGACATAAGTTTAGAAGCAGACTTGTCAGCATCTCTTCCCATTAGTTCTCTTGTGACAGCAATTATAACGGGAGGACGCTACAGGATGTTTTGTCTGGTTGTTCAGAAGGGCCTCAATCAAGATTTTTATCATAATTCTCCCCTCTGACTGAATCTGTGCATTCCTGGATCTTCCCTGGATTAGGTTTCCCACACAGAGATACTCCAAGTATTTGCTTTTTCCTTTTTCTATCTGCTGCTGTTCCAAGAACGGGTTCACTTTCTTTCTCTTCTTTTCAAAACAGTGCGGGATTTCCATAGTACCAGTCTAACTGATGTGATTTTTTTTCATTTGCAGTGACAGTCCTAGAAACTTAACATCCCTGGTTTAATTCCAAACCCACAACATTAAATTGGCTTTGATATTAGGCAGGGAGAGTCTGCCCAGCCAACTCTAAATACATGTAAAATGCTTACACTTATTCCATTACAGCTCGCATTGGTTATTACATTAAATCCTTAATAAAGTTGCATTAAAAGGCTTGTAAGAGTGAGACAGAAACTTCCCACAGAAGGGAAATATTGAGTAAGTAGTTCTGCTGTGTCTTTAATTCCTTTTGTCTAGACATCACAACAGCCGTTAAGCTTATCCTGCCAATGTTAGTAAAGTCCCTTGAGGATACACAGTAAATTAACAAATATACCAATAAAACTAATGGGATAAGAATTACATAATAATAATTATAATGATAATGATAATGATAATGATGATAATAATAATATATTAATGAAATATACAGGCATACATGAATACAGATATGTGTACTTACAGGCACATATATGCATACGTATAAATTCTGAGCCAAAATCTTCAACTCACATCATACCACAGCAAGACTCATAGATTTGTACATGCATCATTCTTTGTCTCAGACTGGTCTGATGGTTAGGCCATTATAATGTCTGTATATGAAAACAACAGCATGTATGCACAATGCCAGGTCTATGCATATGCATACACGTGCCTGCACATGCTGTCACAGCCACTCTCCTCTGAGGCAAGTGAGCCCAGGCACCTTCTAGCTCTCAGTAGCCACTGGCATGGTGGTACCCCATGTTTGTGCTCTTGCACGCTGCCTGACCTCTGGCTGAGCTCAGATGGCCCACTAATCCCAGATGCCGCCCTTGCAGATGGAGCTGAGCGCACTCTGGAAGCATCATCTTCTCTGTGGAGTTGGCAATGATGCAGCAGAACACTCAGATGAGCTTCTGAGTGTTTTGTGAGCACAGGACTCTGGCAGCTCTGGTGGGGTTACCCAGGGCCCCCTACACAGGTGCTCCTGCAAGCAGCAGGGAGAGGTTGTACTGGGAGAGGTTTCATGTTGACATAAGAAAGAAATTTTTTACAGTGAGAACAATCAATAACTGGAACTACCTCTCCAGGGACATGGTGAAGTCCTCATTACTTGAGGTTTCCAAGATGTGGTTGCACAGGATGCTAGGTAATCTCATCAAGGCCCCTTCCAGCCCGAGCTTTTGCTGTGGTTCTGTGGATCGGTTGAAAACCTCCATGAGTTCCACAGCTAGAAATGCTATTTCACTATCAGTTTTAACTGTGACACTCTTCTAAAACAAAACGTATTGAGAAAAGAAGAGAAACTCAGCTCTTTCGTAGCTGTGCAACGGACAAAACTGTAATCACAGTTTTTAGCAGTCATGGTAAATGGCGGCAGGATTGAACAAAAAAGGCCAAACATGCCTGTAGAAAGATCCTTCCCTTGATTCTTTATTGATCAAACTGAACAAAATAATCTGAGGGAAGAGAACATAGCAATCTCCTGAAACACGAGTCTCCTCCTTTCTATATGAACCCTTTCTAAGTAACCTTCATTTCCCTCAAGCTCCATCTCCTTCAGAATAGAGCAGATAACAACTCAGAATCCTTGCATTAACCTGAACCACAGCTTTACACCCATCTCATTGTTGCATTGTCACATCTGCAGAGCTAAATGTCACCAAGCTCAAAATTGAATAAGGGACTTTTAAAACGATTTTTCTCTTTAAAATGAGAAATGGCCACCTTTTCATAGACCGCATCCCACACTATGTCTTTCTTGAATTTGTTAGTAAGTTAGAAAACAGAAGTAGCAATGAAGATAGTTATGACTTTTATTTTTAGTGAGTTTTCAGAGAGTTTGTAGCTCTCTTTTAAAACAACACAATGTTATCTTTATTGTACCTTATTTTCCAAATAACCCCATTGAATGTCATAGTTGATTTCAGGATATAAAGGTATTGTGCTGATTTCAGCACTAGATGAACACTATCCACACCAATAAGCTTAGATTCTGTCTTCATGTACCTCTCCAAAAGACAGTCGAGTTTCATCAAGTTTAACTGCAGCAGTTCAATTTGTTATTGAACAATAACAAATCTGAAGATAAACTCCAGATTTTCTAGAAATAATGTCTATAGATTACAATCTCTGTAGCTGTAAAAATTTGCAAGATGTGTGAAACAATTTCTCAGAAGAAGACATAGATGATTTTAGGATGATATTACATGCTCACTGGAGTGGTTGAGCCTCCTTTTAAAAGACAACAAAATGAGAAAGTTTTAAAATTTTTAAGCATGGACGCTGTCATTAAACTGCTCTGACTGGTCCTGAAAGAGTTCATGATTTTTTTCTGTTTGTTGGTCACTGTCACCACAGCAACTAACTGGTTCTACATGAAGTTATGGTGCAAGCCAGCAGAGCTGTAATGGAATACATTCCTTAGCATGAGTCAACGCCTGTGCTGAAAAGGAAGCACACTGTTTTGGAAATAGGCTCTAACACGGTGCATTCTGCTCAGAGACTGGAAACAAGGAATTGTCTGGAATCAGACTTCACCCTCATCTGTGTATTTCTAATTATAAGTAGTTTAGTTATGCTTTATTTGTGATGGGTCAGGAGTCCTGCTCTTCCAATGTGACTGCAGAAATGCAAAGGAGGGAGCTGAAGCCAAGGTTGCTTTGTGCCCTGCAGAATGGAGAGAGAGATCTCTATCGGTCACAGTGTAGGCTGGCAACTATTTCCTGGAAGAGTAGCCCTTGGTGCAGTGGTTTTCACACTGTGTCCTACAGAACCCTGGGGATTTGTTGACTGCTTCTCAAAGGTGGTCTTCAAAATGGTACTACAAAACCCAAGCCTACTGGTATTACCATTTAAATTCACTATCCAGGGGTCTGTACTTCCCTTGGAAAACTATGAAAGGTCGACAGCCTCAAAAAAGTTGAAATTCAATGATATGCACAATGGAATAATACCTACTGTGTAAAGTAAGTCTGCCTTCATAAAACCAGCATCAATCTGGAGATATTCTGATTGCACTGGGAATTACACTGGTGCAGATGTAGAAGGCTGAAACTTTTCCCTGGACAAACTGCTCTGGCTTATTTTGTATGAAAAACTATAGACATTGATTAGCAAAGAACCAAATGTATTTTGTCATGAGATTTTGGGGGGAGAGTTATAACTCAGTTTTAAGTTGTTACAAAGGCAAATTTGAGGGAAAGCAAAATCAAAATCAAATTGTATCCCAAACAGCAATTCAGAGTAATGAATAAAATTAGGTAAATTATTAACACAGTGCATTTAATAAGATGCACTTGAGGTTACCAGTCTGTGGAAGGAGCTGCATGAATTTTAGATTTCTATTTTAAAGTAACGCTGTGTTGCCCAAGTTCATAAATCAGCAACCAGATGAAATCTAACGGTAGATTACTTTTGCAACAGTGTAATTCTCTGTGCAGTCAGAGCTACTTTGGACTTTTTTTTCTGAGAACAGAATGAGAGCTGACTGTGCATCCCAGATATTATGTCATCTGCTTTAAAAAATAAATCTACAACTCCAACCATAGGCTGGTAACCTCAAATGTAACATGTCACATTTGTCTTAATAAATCCAACACATTAATAATATTCAGAATTGTAATAATGACTTAGTCTTGGAATTGCTGTCTGGAATATGATTTAATGTTACTTTCCCTCAAACTTTCCTTTAAGACATTTATTATAAGAATTGAGACATAATTTCCTCAAAATAAAACCAGATGACAAAATACATTTGCTCCCTTAACAGTCAAACCTAGGGAAGGCTTAATGAGAGGCTTATGTGAGATATCTGAGTTAGAAATAAATTGGTCAGTAAATATTTTATTTTTATTCTCAGTTTAAAGTAACTGATTGATCTCACTTCTAACCTCCCAAAATTATATTTCCACATATTACTCTATAAATCTTGACAGCTGTGAAGCTTATTTTTATCCTACCACTCATGGGCAAATTGCAACCACAGTAATCTCATGAATATTTTCAAGTGAACTTGCAAGGGCCACCCTAACAAACTATGATTCATTGACAGTCTTGGGTAGAACACTTCCTCACAAAATGAAATACAATAATGACTTTGTCTTCTCTGTTGCAACATATGGAGACAATACATAAGGCTAAAGAGAAGAAAACCATTTGTAATTTGTCTCTGTCAGTTTGATAAATACTAGTAATGGTATTGAAATCTGCAAGAATGTCCACAGGAATAGCAGAGTTTGGCCAATAAAATCTTGTGGACTGTGAAGTTATTACATCACCAGCCTGATAGCCTGCATAATGTCATCCATGGAATGGCATCATAATTGAGTCTAATAACTTTTGCTCAGCTCTGGAAAGCATTTCAGGCAATTTCAGACTGAGGATGGAGAACCTCATGCTTCTATTCATAATTTATTTGGGTGTCATCATCATCACTGTTAAACAGACATGCTTTTTTTCTAGTGAAATAATGTAGCTCAAATTTTCTGACCATTGGTTCTTCTTATATTTTTCTCTACTAAGTAGTCCATGATAAAGGTATCAAGTATGATATTTTATGTATGAAATGCTCATGTTGTGCTCTTTAAATTTATTACTGTAAAGCATTATAACAATTTTGAGTTGTTTTTCCCTTTTCTCTCTTCATGGAGGTTTCAGAACAGTACAAAATATTCCAATATCAGCACTGCAGGCAAAGATAAAATCAATTTCCTGATTCTTCACACTACTTCCCATTTTATACAAGCATGGATTATAAGTGTTTCTTAATACTCATCTGTATTTCCATAGTAATGAATGAAGCCTTTCCCAAGCCTTTGAGGTTGTTGCCCCAAAGTGCAAAATTTGCAAGGGTGACAATTTTGTTACATGACATTAACAGTACTTTTGAATCTTGACACTAATTTTCCACATTTCTTTGCTTCTAGCAGGTGGTTAAAAAGTCTGGACTCAAATTTTGACAATCTACCAGATACTAGATGTTCCCACAGCTCTGCTCAAAGTAACCCGAGGTGATGCTCAAGTGCATTCTGTACCAGTTTCTTAATTTTCTCTTAGAAAAGGCAGAACATTCCCTGTTCAAAAGGAGAGTTGGCTCTTCTGTATATCAGCTGTGTCTTGAAAGGGAGCACTAAATCATAGTTAGATGTGAGCTCTCCAGTTTTACATAACTTTCTTTTTCAGGTAAGAACACCAAAGGTCAGAGGTTCCTTAGAGAATGTTATTTTGTGCCAAATTGCACATGTAGAAGAAACAGGACTTCTTGTAGCTGTTGATGAAATTAATTCTGTTGCAAATTAGACCAAATGGCACATGAAAGCTCCCTGCAATCCAATTTGTAAATTACACAATGAAAGGGACTGAACCAATCTAGAATTTTCTTTCATCCTGCCTCTCTCCTTCCCTGCAACTGTGCAATTACTAGACATATGCTTGATTTTACTAAAATGAGCAGACCAATAATGGGATCTGCTTTCCTGGATGTAAAATTAAGCCTCTGCAAAAGTATTTGCAGGATTGAGGCCAATTTGGCTGGCAACCTAGAGAACTTCACTCTGATTTCTGTTGCACTTATCATCTCCCAGAAGCTGTAAACGTAAAGATTTTTAGAAATGGTGTAATCCTCAGCATAAACAGTGTTGGTAGTATAACTTTGTCAGGTTAGAATGCTGTGAATCAGACATATCCTTATCTCTTGCTTATTGACCCTCATTGACAGAAATGACTTTATTTCACAAATGACTTTATTTCACCTAAGGAACCAGGTCCAGATTCCAAAAAAGGAGAGTTACTACAATAACAGCAATACGATGAATTTATTTCAGAGAAGGAAACCTGCATGCTGTAAAATGTACTTCAAGATCTCTCTACTGCAATTTGCAACACAAAAGTAATAGGTAGGAGGAAAATGTGGACTCTTGCCCTTGACTATACGAGAAGAGACTGTTTCAAAAGCAATGTACGTAAGTCCAAGGAACTAAGATTACCTTAGCTCAGCCTTCCCATAGATCTGTTTTCCATTGTTGGCTGGATATGGAGGATAGTTGCAGTAATATTTTTAATAATAATAAAGGATGAACAAGATTTCGGTATGTCTAGTAACTAAGCCAAACTCCTGTGCAAATTTTGCCTATGTAGCACTTGGCAGGATCAGAGCTTGATGAGATGGTAAAATTCCCCTTCTGTTTTAGTGTACTTTAAAAAAAATCCACTAGAGATATCTGTGTTATTCCAGCACTGGCCACACCAAAGAAGAAAAATCTCTGAAATCTGTTGGAAGTGCAGTGAAAAAGTTAGTGTGAGTTTTGATTGAAATGAAAATGCTATTTCAGAAACTGTTGGAGGAGGCAAAAGATGGATATCACCGAATCCCTGGATTGTTTTTGTGCTTCTGTTTCTCCTTACATGAAAAAAAAAAATTAAAGACAGCAAAAACTGTCATATACCCTGATATTTTAATGAGCACAAAAGCACGAATGAAATCGTCCTACTAACCTTTCTGTGCTCTGAACTTGCATCTAATCCCAGATGCGTAGTAAGCACGCGTTGCTTTGAAGTTGTGACACTGGAGCTAAGATATTTGTTTTCATGGTTGAGAGGGTCCCTTTAAGATTTTCTGGTTTATTCTACTTAGTACAAACTAATGTTTAACTCCTGCCTTTCTTTTCTATCGTGATCATGCCATGCATGATTCTTCTCACCTACGTATGGTCGTTTCAAATTAAGTACATATTCTAAGCCAGTCTCTTTCAGAGGGACGTTTATTTTACTGTTGATATTTTAGGGTAAAGTCAATGGTTCTATAGGGTTGTTTACCTCTCTTTTGACCATAAAGTCTAAATAATGAGCTCAGACAGCATGTCTCATTTCTACATATATGAAACTATGTAACATGACCCCACCATTTTCAGGTAAACCTGTGAATCCTTTCATTTGGCCTTATGGTTCTGATTTCTTATTTGCATGATTTTTGTTTCTAATCTTAAATGGTAGTCCATAAGTAATTTTGAATTTATTTTATCTTTCCTTCCCATTTAAATCCTGTTTCTAGTATGAATTTTTGCATGAAATCACAGGCCTTTATTGTCCACAGTGAACAGCCATTGTCACAGAATGACCTCCAAGAAAAAAATGTATCATCACCGTTAACCTTTTCTCCTTGTAGGTGTTCTGCAATTTCATGCACTGTACTCCCTGTGCTCTTCTGTCTGCCAATGCAGCATCTTCATGCGCATGTTTGTTTTGAGGTACATTTTGTATGTGTTCCTAATACTGGCATTCCTTATGTTCTGCATGACAGACATTTACCGGAAACCTGTTCTCTCTATGCCTTTGTTCTGACTTTATGCTCTGTGTGGACAGGACCCTGTTCTTGTCTCCTCCTTCTGTTTTTGTGTGCATTGGATTCTTGTCTGAGATAGCTTGCCTACAAGAGGCGGAAAGTTCTCATTATTTAATTAAGAACATAAATAATGTCACCTTCAAACTTCGTTTCTCAGAGGGAAATCTATACTGTTTGTGTACCATTTTATGTACACACACACGCACACACAAATACAGCACTGGTGCTATGCAAAAATGCCCAAGCTTGCTCAAATTAGCAAGAAAGGGAACTGTGTTAGTACATCTGAATTTCTTCTGACATTCAGATTGCTTGATTTAATCTTAGCTCAGTATCTCCATATGATGCTGCTTTTCCGTGACAGAAGAAAATATTTTTTAAAATCTATTTGAAACATGGATTTTTCTAAATTACTCTTAATGGATCTCCCTTTGGGAGAGCAATATAAATTAAGACATGCCAGCATTACCTGTATACAATTTCATAAGACTTATTCCCATCAGTGAAAGTTCAAAAAGCATTTCCTTGACATGAGTGAAGTTTGACTGATGTGAAACTGCTGAGAGAAAGAACATCAAAAAAGGTAGTAATCTCAAAATCGATTTTCGTTACAATCTGAGTTTATCTCCATTCTCTGAACTATGTGGATTCAGGTCTGCTGCGTTTACTCACCCGAGTGACCATTTCTTGTAGGACTAGTCAAATTAGTATCATTATGTCTTTAACTGCAAAGGGATTGTTTGCACACAGATTTATGGGTTTCTCAAATGATACTTTTACATTGCTTTTAATGATGTCAGATTTCAGGTTGGCAACACCAAATGTTCAAATCCCTTAAGAATGTAATCAACTGGCCGCCTAGAGATTTTTCAAGACGCCTTCAGTGCAGGCAGACAGATCCACAGCTTTTCTTGCATATGAACATCCCACTGATAACAATGTAGCTTTGTACAGAAGAGGATGTAAGTCTTTGTTTTCAGAATTAATGTCCTTGTAACAATGGCTTGAAAAGAAGTATTGTCAGAAACCCTCATTTTGAGGTCCTCGTGTTTGGATTTTTCACACTCTACTAGACTCTTAGATTGGTCATCTTGTAACATCTGTAACAAAGACTTAAAATTAACTGCTACTTCCCTGATGCTGAATGACAGTCTTGTTAACAAAAATCTCTCCTCTTGAAGTGCTTATCCACTCAGTTACAGCAGTTTTCCAGCTATGGAGGGAACAACAGCCTTGCAAAACCGAGGTCTGGTAAGAAATAATACCAAAGTAACAGCCTAGATCAGAGAAAGCAGCTGGCAGCTTTTGGGGTCAACCTCTAACAGTTCAGACTTACCCTACTGTGATTGCACATGCTTGGGCCCTTTCTTTGATAAGCAATAATCCCATCTAAGTGAGTTGAGAGAGCAGCACAAATGGACAGCAGATGTGCCCAAAACTCACATCTTTCCCACTAAACTGTTAAGTACCCCTGATCTAAGCCGTAATGAGTCTCAAAGGGTGACAGTGTCTCACGCTGGCTTTGATGGGGCTGATACTTTATTGCAAATAAAAAAAAAAGAAAGCAGTCTTCAATATAAAATACTACAGTAATAGCCTTAAGTGTGCATTTCAGTGTCATTGTAGGGCTTACATTAATTCTAACATATTAACAAGAAAATGAATTACACTTATGAGGGCAGGACAGCAACTGTAGTGTCAAACATTTGGGCTGATTCAAGGCATACTGTTCTCTGCAACATGTTTTGGTCTTCCTAGTGACACGTCTTTTGCTGGCAGGGATAAGCTGCAACAGAGGCATGGCTGAATCAAAACTACATGCTCTGGGAGAAATGAAGAAGTTATTCCTATCTACTGTCCAGGAAAAGTCAATTCAGAGGCAAATAGTTTGGTATTTTATTCCATTCCCTTCCTGGAATAATTTATGCTCTTGAATGTCCTTTAACATATAGCTAACAAGCAAGCTTCAGAATGCAGCAGTCTTTATAAGTCAGTTATATGTGGGCCAAGTGCATAAACTAATTACTAAAATTAGCATCAGATTAAGGCAAACCAGAAAGAAAATCAGTTGAACACAATACCCTGAAAAACCACCATTTTATATTTCTACCTTTGGCCTTTCTTCTGCTATACAAGTGGAAAGAAGCATACAGGACAAATGAGGGAGCTCTTCAGTTGACTGAATGTACGTGCTTGAAAAGTTTGGAAAAATAACAGGAAAACTCACACTGGCTCAGATTTCCTTTGCTTCTGTTTTCTGATCTGCTCTTTCAGCTGAACTTCTCCTAAAAGAGCTATAAAAAAAATCCACATTGGAAATCAACAACATTTACACTGCTTTGGGTCAGCCAGCTGGATCACTTGTCTCAAACACTTTTCCAGCCACTGAGAAATGTTCTATCACAAATTCTCTTTGTCTGTCTTTCCGTACTAGCTTTTCAAGTGGTTGGTGGCCATATACCAAATTTGTACAGTGATCTTGTTTTCTTCCATTTCAACAGCATGCCCAAGAAAAACTAGGTAAAAATAATATTCTAATATTGTGTATCTTCTGGTTTGATTGCTGCCTATTCCTCACAGATAGCCATGATTACCACTACCGAGTTTTCCCTGTTAGAATTCTCTCAGGATGAATGTTAGTATTGGAAATCGATATGCAGTCATAATGTGTTCTGAAATGGACTTAGTCAACTCTTTTTTCCAACATAAATCTTCAGATTCTTTAAAGCATTGACTGAGCTGAATATCTGAATAGCAGACTATATGTTGCAATTAGAATGGCTTAAAAAGTTTTTAGGAGTTAAATTCTGGGAAAAAACACCCAAAACACAAACATAAAAAAAACATACAAAAAGCACGCAAGATATATCCAGCCACTCTGTAAATCTTAAAAACGTGTATTCTAGTCTTTGTGGAAACCAGATACTCAGTCTGCTTGTCTACTCTCACTGAAAAATTGATGAAAAATTAATGGGAAAAAAAATGAACCCATTTCATAGGAGACTAAAACAAATTGCTATGAACCTTGCTGACAATTACTGCCATGCTGCTGTAGAAAAATATGAACCATGAATTTTCCTCGCCCATACCCATTCCATCCAACTCACATAGTTCCTTTCCTCATCAAAATGTACTTGCTTCAGGTAAACAGTCTAGGAGAATATTACAAATTTGTTTTATTTGGTTAATATGTAAATCAAAATAGTTGACTCACTTGAAGTATTAGCTTTGTTTGAGGAAATAAAAGAGCCACCTGCAAAAAAAAAAGGGAAATATTCCAACAAACCTAATTTAAAACAATGAGTGACTATTGAGGTTTCTAATGGGAAATAAAATTTGCCGCCAGCTGCATTATATAACATCAGCAAGAGAATACTGGAGTCTAGCTGGTGAAGGATCTGGGAGAACACTGCTTGGTCGATGAAAGAGGAGAAAGACGTTTGAAGAAAAAGTAGAGCAAAGGGGCACGATACCTTATAGTAAAAAGATCCAGGGCATAATTGATGTATAAAGTTTACATGACTCTAAAGCAGTTGAAGTTAGTCAGACAAAAATAAATAAACTCCGCCTTATTTGGCAGACACTGTAAAATCAACAAACACTTAAAAATAGTTTGTATTCAAACGTGAACTCTTCTTCATGTTTACTCATTTTTTAAGTACAGTTGAAGTTAATTGTGCCTTCCAAACTCTGAACATAGGACCTTCATACAATCTTAAAATCTTTTAATGGTTTGCCTGTATTATGTCAAAGTGTTACAGAATCCTATGTTTGACTGCAAAGATGCACATATTGATGTATTTGAAAGTTAAGGCACAATGGGTTTGACTGTGGGAAACATACAGAAATCAATAGGAGGCTTCTCATTGATTTCTATTGAGTCTGGAGAAGACCCATAATGTGAAAACCAGTAAGGTAAATCTCGTTCTCATCAAGATGGTAGATATGCAGGCAACCTTTCCTAGCCTCCACCAGATGCTTTCTGAAGAGGCACTCCCCTCTGCCTCCCTCTCCTGTGTTTTTACAGTGAATTACTCTTTAGCAAATATTTTTGCAAGCAAATCTATGTTTGCAGCATGCCTTGGACCTTCAGGCAAAGAGTTCTAGGGTTTGTAGGCAAGGAAAACACATCAAGGAGATACACAGCTGGAATAAAAAGCCATCTTTATGCAGAGTCAACTAGAACCATGGGCAAAGCAGGGATTTGCCTAGGACAGCTGACTGCCAGGGGCAACAAAATTATCATGTCCCTACTGCTTATTTTGCTTGTGCTAAGGCCCTGGAAAGTTATGCTGGTTGATGCTGCTGGCAGAGAAGTCCATGGAGCAGCAGTTCTGCTCAGGCAGGCCACAGTGTCCATGTTCCTCATGTTCACTCGGGCCTCAGGAGTCACAAACCCAGCTCCATACAGCTCTCCTTACAGTTTTATAGGTCTCTCCACTCCTTTTTGCCTCTGGCCCAGGACATAGCTTCCAATTTTTTTTAGCCAACTCAACCTTTCCAAAATTGCTATGAAGTCTTGGACTAGTGCTGCTTTTGGCCACTTGTTCAGGACTTGCCTGACGGATAGTAATGCAAGCAAAAATCTAATATCCAAATGTAAACCAATAATACAGTCGAAATATTTTGAGGTTTTAGGCCAAAATTCTATGTAAGATCTCATTTAAGGTTACCAAGAAAATAACATTTAGAAAAAACTGTGTAGTCATTGCCTTGTAATGCTCAGGACCAGGTGACACTGACTTAAGCTCTAACAAAGCTGTACTTAATTTTAAAACCTAGGAAAAAAGTAATAATATGGGGTTCATTCTACTCATACAGAAAGTCACGTGCAGATTACCAGAAGAGATTCAGCAGTTTGATGAAAGTTAGCCAAGTTCCCTAAACAAATTCTTGCATTTAAATGTTTTTCAACCATCCTCAAGAAAAGAAAAAACCTGAACAGAAAATTATCAACTGGAGGGACTACTCTTCACCTTTCTGAAAAACAGAAGTCTATTTTCTTACTTAATTCACTCCCCACTTCCCATTCTATTTCTATGCATTTAAAGCAGTCTTAGTTGCATAATCAAAGATAATTTTGAATGCTTTTAATCATGACAGAAGAAAAGAATTTCTGAAAGTGTGAGATTAGAGAGATGGATGAGTTCTATTCTCGAGTCCTCCACAAAGGGGCAAGAGTGCATTTTAGTATCAAAGCTCAGGAAGCCAAATTAAAGAACATTCTTAATTCTTATTTGATCTGCTTTCGTAAGTGTAGTGTTCTCTCCTATAATCATTTGCAGGTTTTCCACACATGGATCCAGATGCATGCATGCTAAAGCAAGTGGCATCATATCATCACAAAACTAGAGTAAGCAAGGGATGAATCAGAATCTGCTATGGTTTGTCGGAGATAACATGGCTTAATGCAAAATGGCTTCAGATCGTATGAGTCTGGTATCGAATGGTAATGATACATACCTCAGGGTGGGTTTTTTTTTTGTGATATACAACCCTTACTGTATACTATAAGACTGGCTTGGATTTTGCAGAGGTTCAAAAAGCTTTGCAACCAGTACAGTTGTGTTACTTTGGTGCAGGGAGTGTGAGGAGGAGGGTTGTATAAATTTGACTCCACTCAAATTTATGAGCTTCATTAAAACTAGCTAAACATCAAAATTATTGAAGGACAAATCTAAACCAGGCACTTCTTCCCCCAGGGGAACAGAGGACTAGGGGCAATGGCAACAGACTGGGTAATAAAACATCCTCTTGTGCACAGGGAAAGGAAATGAACACCACAGACACAACTGGGGAAGCAACACCAAGCAGTCACACCCTTTCTAGTGTAACCAGTTTATTTTCAGTTTGTTCCCTTAATATTATGCTAACGTTACTTTTTCAAGTAACTAAGCAACCTCCAGCGCCCGACTGCGACAACAGTTTGAGTCACTGCTGGGACTCTCGCTGGTTTTGGGCTCGCTGCTGGGTGCAGGAGAAAGTGCAGAGGCGCTTCCATCCCTGGGCTACACTGCCGCCTGACGGCACTTTTTCTACATTGCTCTCTCTCATTACAAGACTCCCAAAAGCCCATATTCAAAGAATAGTTATCTATGATTCTGCTGGTAACATAATTCTGACAAGGTCTTTCCTTGTGCCTGTACTATTCCATTTTCTTCTTGGCAGGGATAAAGAAATAATCTCCCGTTTAGTACTGGGGAGATATAAAACCGAGAGAGGCTGCGAGCACTCTGGAGCAGAGGATTAGAACTCCGAAGTTATTTGTAAAATTGGAAGAGTGGTCTGGAAGACAGGATGTAAATCAGTGGTTTCTGCCTGGAAGCAGAGAGCAGGACCCAGCAAAGAAAAAGCAGGCAGAGGGCAACAGGGCTGGCAACAATCCTGCGGACAAGAAATTGGAATTGTAGTGAGTCACAAGTGAGTGTCGTTCAAAAATATTATGCCACAGTGAAAAAGGCAGGTGTTACACAGAGCTATATTAATAGGAATGCTATCCACAGGTGCTGTGAAAAAGAACACAGCAGAATAAGGATACTTTTGTAAAAAGCATAAAATACAAACTGTTGGTTTCTTTAAACAGATTTCTATGTGCATAGGGGTTTCGCAAAATGCTTGTTTAGCGCATTTGCTTGAGCCTTGCAGACACAAAGTCTAAGACCTTGATTGTGGCTAAAACTACACCTTTGTATATACCTGAAAGGCATACATGATCTCAAAATGCAGAAGGACTGAACTGAATCCCAGACATAACATTTCAGTTTTCATACCTACAAGATCCAGCAGCAACAGAAAATATGTGTGGCTCTTTTCTTCTCGGTTTTCAAACTGATCAATGTTATGTTCAAATAACTCTACAGTAGTTAGGCTTACACAAGCAAGTAAAACAACATCTCATTTCCCCTAGGAGTTTACTATGTAAATGAATACAGCCTTTTCTACAGCAGTGCTTCTCTATATGTTGTAATACTAATTACTCCTGGGACTGGGGGGGGGGGGGGGGGGGAAGTAACATAATGGGAAGCACAGAGAGGAACAACAAAAAAGGATAAATAACTCAAATATGAAAAATTATATTAAAACTTCATTGGCATCTTGCTCCTTCAGTGTTTTCCAAATAATAACACAGGAAAGCAATCAAAATGATAAACAGAAATCGTAACTTGTTAGTCCATTTTTCTGTCACTGCGAGAAGCAAAACATCTGCAAGATCCTAGAAAGCTACTTCTCTTCCAAACTCTGAAGACTCCAAAGGAAACGAATCATCTGAAGGATTTTGACAGCATAATTAATTGTTCTAATTACCCCATCAATGTCATTTGTACTTGTCTCAATAGTAAAATTGAGTTGGGAGCAGTGTTGCTGTCTAAAGCAGGAACTACTAGAAAACATAGGACAGAATGTGAATTAGTCAGAAGGGGTGGGAGGCAAAATAGAAAAATAGAGACATTTTTTGTGAGAGACGTAGAGTAGCAATGTGGACCTGGGAAAAGGAAGAGAGGAATAGTGACAAAAGAAACATCTGGGCAAGAAAATCAAATAAGAGAGGGGAGGACAGGAAGAAAAATGGGAGGAGATAAAACAAATGAAAACTCAAAAGAAGGAATAATGAGAGAAAAAGGGTTGTTCCTGCTGAGTAGTTTCAAACAGAGCGTAATATATTTAGAACTGGAGGATGCACCTGGAATGAAGTTGGTGATTCGGGTTTTAAAGATGGAAAAGGAACTAAGACAGATATAGTTCTGTTTGACCACTAAATTCTTCAGTTCAGTCCCAGGACCTGATTCCCAGTCATTCACATCTGAGTATGTTCATCCACTTGTGTGCTCTTCTTTGGAGCTAACTGACTGCTTACCCCGAGGAAGAAGCCAGGACACAGTCCTGGAGGCTGCTGCCTGTGACCAGCAAGGATGAGGCTGTGCCACCATCCTTCCCAGCCAGCCCTCCAAAAGGGAGCCAGCTCACCATGCCACCACACAGATTCCCACGCCACCGAGAACGCAGCTCAGTCCCACTGTGCAATGCCATTCAAATGCCACTCAGGAGGGCAGTTACACGGCCTCAGTCTACTTCAAACACTTGAACTAAATAAACACAAAGAATAGTTGTTACAATTTAAGGGGGCCACCACACAGCACCTCACAGGAGACCTGGACAAGTGCTCCGCAGTGTGGATGCCCCCATAGAAGAAACAAGCCTGAAGTGACGTGACCACAAGCTGGTCCACGGCAGCCGTCCTGGCAGCCGCAGGTCAGTCCCCCACGTTGCTGCCTTCTGTGAGTTAGATCCACGGTGGCATGGGAAGAAGAAAAATCAGGCAGCAAGTTTCTGACTCCTAAAATAAGGTGAGGATTGCTTTTACATGGAGTAGTAAAAGTCCCGAATGCTGGATGCTCTGCTCTGTCTTTAACCCAACAGCAGACATTTGTAACAGCAGCTGCAATCTGAAAAATCATAACATTTCGGGATCACACCCAGAGCAATAGAGAACAATGAGTTCTGGCCAACTGCCATGCAACACACCCTTGATGTCATAATACTAGAGTCACACATGGCAAGGTGCTCCATTATGAAATATGACATCTTTCATTAAATGATTTTCTAGTGTCATTCTCTACTTATGATTTTATTATGTTTTCCTTTTCATTGTTTACCTCATTCATGAATTGGCTTTCTGCATGAGCTTTCTGTGGGACAATTTAATCATTTCAGGATGTTTTAAGAGTTTTTCATGGAGAAAACATTGAATATTAATGAATATTAATTAAATACTACGAAAAGTAGAAAAGCCGCAGAGGTAATGTAGATCAATGCTTTACTATTTTCCAGGGAGGACAAAAATGGATCTTTTCCCATCAAAAATACCTATTTCTCTTGACTACTAGAAGTGTTAATAATGTATCAGTCTATAAAGAATTATAAAAATTGCTCCGCTTTTTCTTTCACGTGGAGAAGGAACAGGTAGATGACACTGAACTTGAAATAAACTTGACTGCATTCTTTTGTAATAATAATGTAATTTTTTCTTTGAGCAGGACCATGTCCACAGTTAACAATTGTTCATAGATCTCTTGAAACCTTTACTTCATAGCGTTGCTCAGTGAAAAGTGGCATGTGAGCTTACCATAAGCTTTGTGTCTCACATACAGATACCAGTACGCTTCATTCTTTTCAGCTAAAGCAGATGAACCTCATCTATAGAATGCTAAAACTATGGAATAAAGTGGTAAATCCTTGTTCAGCCACGTATCACAGGAAACTGACAGCCTCACCATCCTCCGCAGTGCAAGCTACCTACGCTGTGCATCCCCCCAGCTCTGACCAGAGGCCAGTTTTCCAAACGAGAGGTGCTAAAAAAATATGGATTAATAAGAATAAAAGCTGGGTACAAAGGAGATAGTAGGAGGGGTGAAAATGTTACACAGAGTTCATGCAATGGAGGAGACACAACAAGAAACAGCTTGTTCAAAATGGCAGAGAGGGAAGAAACAGCACTGGGAGCCGTGGGGAGAGGAAGCAGAGATTTTTTCTCTCCATAAGAAGATAATACATAAGGAAGCTGAACAAGGCCCAGGCACAAGAGAGGGAATGAGCAGCAGGATGATTCAGCCATAGGCACAAAGCATCATGTTCAGAGGCGCTCCTTCTCCTAGTCGGTCATTACTCCCTCTTCACCGGAAAGCACCAGGGAAAGAAGAGAGGTGCTACTGTTGCTGCTGGGGATTTTGGTCCCTTTGTGATCTTCATATAGATTTTTTTTTTTTTTCTGCAAAGCCTGTTATTGCACATCTCTTCCAAAATGTAGCATCTCCTGTGAGAGGCATCAGGAAGCTATTGTCACCAGCCAGCCAGAGCAGGGTCATCATGAGGAGTGCCTCAAAGTCTCAGCTTCCCTCTACCCATCTCTTAACTCTGTCCCGAGCAGGTTAGTGACACAGGCTGCTAAGGAAATCCTGCCACCTGCAGACAGCAGGAGTCATCCCATCTCAGGTGCCATTATATGTAGATATAAACCTGAGCAGTCCAGGAAGATGCTGGAAATATCTGTGTTTCGTGAGTCACACCAATGTAACTGGTGTGTGCACAAACACCATCAGTGCGCTTGAATCCATCAGTAATCTCTCCAGGACTGTGCAACACTGATTGACAAAAGTGCAGGTTGCAAACTTCCAGAGAGAGTTGGCTACACCATTTAGAAGTGGCCTGGGACCCTTCGGGCTGGTGCAGTACCTTGGCAGCCCTGAGGAAAGCCCCACACAGACCTTTGGGATAATGCTTTCTCCAGCTGCAAAACAGCTGCATGATATTCCGCACCCTGCCTGCAGAACATCATCTCCAGCGAGTCTATGCTTGCTTTCCAAGCAAGGAAATGCTACGGACTAAAGATACTCCAGGAAAAATGCTTCTGATGCAACTTGTCAACGTTTCACCTTGCTCTTTGTCCTGTTGGAGGCCAGCTGCTGTTGTTGCTTCATAAAGCTGCTTAATAGTGCAGACTTGACTTGCAAATTCAAACTTCCTACAAGTTACATGCCAAAAATTACCCACAAGAAGTCTCTGTGTAGGCTTGCCTTTACCAGTGTGCTTGCAAGAGCTGCTTTGACCCTGGTGACAACTCAAAACAGCACTATCTATCTACTCACAGGCGGATTTCATGATAGCAAAAGTGACATTATTTTCAGATTTTTTTAAGGCTTTCATCCCTTAGATGTGAAAAGTGGTAGCTTTATATTGCTTCTTTTATACATCTCAGCCTGTGCCAAGGCACACCGTACCTCAGAGCACCTGCAGGGTGGAGCACAAAGGTAGGATGCCGAGCACTGCCAATGCTCTGCGCTGTCACTCAGATTTAAAGCTGAAGAAAGTCTGGTAATTTTCTGTCTTCCAGCAAGCTGGTACCAAGCTTGGATTTGCTTTTCTAATCAATAGCTAACCAAATACCTGAAGAGTTAGTCTTCTTCATAACATCTGCCTGCATAGATGATTTCCTCATAGTCTTCCTCATCTCTTCCTACTTTGTGTTACAGAGAAGATGAGGAAGAAATCACACTGTCTGCTGGTGTCTTGCATAATAGAGCAGGTGGGCAGGCAAGTAAGGAGGTGAACAGCGCAGCGCCGATCCACATGAAACTGTGTTTCGGAAATAAATGCCCACTTTCTGTCCTCTCTGATGGAGGCTGAGGGTGTAGTTAGTTTGAGGAACACATTTTCAATGCCAGCTATGCCATAAGCATTTACCACCTGCGCTGCAAATGTGCTGAGCTCTGTACAACTCAGACTCAGCAGACACGAGCATTGTGATTCCAACAGGTGAGCATAATTTGTTTTCTGATTTTTTTGGGGCGGAGAGGGTTGATACCTTCCAGCTGGCTCAGATCAGTGTTCAGCTACAGAATTATGCCCGTGCTGATGTCAGCACTGCTGAGGGAAGCAGAGCAGGGGTGGGAGCCAACGGCCAGACGTGGAGTCAGGATGGTGGGGCGAGTGGTTAACCTGGTTTGGGTGCTCTGCTGCACCCCAGTGTGAGCCCATAAGTGGGTGGGAAGAACGGAGGAGGCGGGCTGGAGAGATCAGCAGATGTGATGTGATGTGATGAGAGCACTCTTCAACATTTAGTTAATTCTTAACTTTGTTGCTCGTTTCCCTGGGGTGGGATGGCTGTGGAAGTAAAAGGTACTGTTTTAACACTTGAGTTACTTTATGCATATAAAAATCAGTCAGAGAAAGCTCTTTACAAAGAGCAATTCACGTGTAGCAGAGCAGGAAGTACTCCAGCTCGTGCCGGTTGGGCTACCTGAGGCAACGACCGGAGCTGCGGAAGGCGGCACGGCTGGGGAAGAGGTGGCATGTCCAAGCCGCTCCGTACCAGGCTGGCCAAGGTCAGCATTAGCGCAGGTACGCTTGCTAGACTCCAAGGTTTTTGAACAAATTAATCTTTTTCACATATAACGATGGGCTCGTGAGCCCCTCTCAACCAGAGGGGGGTCTCGGCGACCCCCCGCCCCGCTCCGCCTCCCGGACACAGCCCGTGCCCTCGCCGGAACGCCCCTCGCAGGGCTCCCGAGCGGGGCGGGCTTTGGGCCCGCTGCCAGCGACAGCCCCGACCGGCACCGGGTGGCCCTACCGGTGGCCTCGCACGGCTGTCCACACGCCCGACGCGCCGAGGCTCCTTCGCCGCCGCGCCCCGCCCAGCAGCTTCCCCCCCGCGCCGCCGCCGCCGCACCGCGCGCATGCGCGCCGCGGAGAAAGGACGCAGGGAAAGGCGCCGGTCGGCCCTCCCCTCGGGAGCGCCGTCACTTCGGGGAGCGTGTCGGTTGGCCGGGGGGCGGGCGGTTGGCGGTCGCGGCCGGGGCGGCGGCTGAAGGAGACTCGAGGACGGGGTCTCGCGCCAGGCACGGCCGTTCCTCCCCGCTCCATGCGCAAGATGCTGCTGGCCGCGCTCTCCCGGGTGCTGCAGGGTCCGGCCGCCGCTGCCGCCGCCGGTAGGACGGTGAGTGCGGCCGTTACTTGCCCGGCCGGGACGCGGGGGACCAACGGGCTCGGCGGGGCTCAGCCCGGGGCTGGCGCGTGCTCCCCGGTGTGCGTGTGGGGGGCGGGCGAGGCTCGCGGGAGGGCGCTGCCGGCGGCGGGGGCCGGTGCTGCCTCAGCCGTCAGCGAGCGGCGCCCCCGCCGCGCCGTCACTCGCCCGGCGCGGGTTCCGCCGGGGCGCGGCGCCTCCGCGCCCTCGGAGGTCGGGGCACGGCCGGGAAGCAGCGGCCGCGTTGCCGGGGAGCGCTGCCGGTGGAAGGGCACGGCTGCCGCGGCGGGGTCACGGGTGTCTCCTTTGGAAATAGGCCGGGTGTAGCGGCTGGCAGCCCCGTTATTGGGTTCCGGCGGCAAACTAAAAAAAAAAATAAAGGGTTGTGGTTTTTTTTTTTCACTCCGTGTAAAATACTGCGTGAAAATAAAATGGTTGCTGCGCGTAGGAGCTCGTTTTCTAAATGCCCACCGTGTCCTGCGCCGCCGAAGCGGAAGACATGGCTGATAACTGCTGCCCACACGTGGGATCCCCGCAGGGCCCGTTTTGTTCTTCACGACGTCAAAATTCGGGACAGACGTGCCGCCCGCAGCCCGCGAGCCGTCGCGGGAGGGCAGAGCGGAGCCGGCTGGAGCCGCCCTGCCCGGGAACCCGCCGTCAGTCCTGTGCAGCGCCAGCTGCTTCCCGTTTGTGCTACTAGTCTGTGTAAAACGTTCCGATTAACTTCTCGAGACGCTTTTCGGGGTCCTTTGCTTTGGTTTATTTTACTTTAGTACGTTTCGGCTGTCAGCACAGGTCAGATCCTAAACAGAGGGTGAACAATCCCTTCTCGTTTCGTTTGAAGCGCAGCCATCTGACCTTTTATGCTGCTTCACCCTTCTTTGCCCAAACAACAGTCCCTTTTCATCTCTTCCTGAATTTGCTTCCAAATTTTGTTGTTTTTTGGCATTAGTGTGTCGTTTGTTGTGCGTTATCTATTTTGTGTGAAAAACCTTACTTTTACCTCTTCGTGCTCCTTATTCCATTATAACAACTGTGGCCATGAGGAAAAATTAACCCTGCTGAAAAAAAATCAGTGGTGAGACCAAGTCAGTGCTAAAGGGTACTTTGGGTGTTTGGAAGTCAGCTGCCTTTTTGCCATTGGGAGCAAATCCATTACTGTTACCTGCTAGTCTGTGGTGGCTCACCTAATACTCGCTTCTTGCGCAAAAAGCAGGTGAGTGACTGGATTCGTGAGGATGACCCAACAGAGCAGATTTACCGGAAGGTCTAACTATGTGTGTTGGGACTATAGATCTTAAAGTATTTCCTAATTTACAAGTAAAAAATCTATATTAAAATTTTCCAGTATGGATGCCTAAAACCAGTACTTGCCTTAATGCAAGTACTTGGCCTGCTCCTGACATACTGCGTTTTCCTGGAGTTCCAAACCAGATCTGGTTTGGATATCTTTAATATAGGTTTTTGGACCCTAGTGGTTACCAAATATGTAAATATCTGTTTTGAATTGTCCCTATGCATTTATGGTGGAGGTATAAATTACCAAATAAACAGAAGCAGTCTTAATCCGTAAAGCAGTGTTTTATATATGCTTTGAGCATATTGTAAGGTGTATAGATGCATTTCCATGATGCAGAGCTTACCTGTAAAGCAGCTACCTCTTACAGTGTTCTAGCTGGCTAATGATTTGCTGACTTCTCCCCTAATTGTTACTTATCTTTTTTCTTTCTTTTTTTTTTTTTCTTTCAAATGCTGCTAACCTAGGGAGCCGTTAGTGAGGTAAGGCCTGAATCAATCTTATCAAGGTTTTGTTTTGATATGTGTACTGGCCATGTGTTAGACCTTCTGCACAGACTCCTCCTCAGTGTTGCTTTTATATAGTATTAAGGGCAGGGGGGTTGGACCAGAGCCTGCAGAGGTCCCTTCCAACCTCAGCCCTTCTGTGATTCTGCAAGTCCCAAACTCTTGATTTATTTCCAGCTTTGGAGGTAAAATAGCTTTTCCTCACTGATAGCACTGATGCATTGTGGTAAAGAGTGCAGAAACTTAGTTTGCATTAAAAACTCTAAATATTTGATAATGGAGCGGGGAGAGGGGGGGTGGATTGGGATTGCTAAATCAAATAGGCAACAGAGTAGGTAGCCAAAATGGATTGAGAAATTTCTCTTGACCTTTTTCCAAGCTTTATACCTATCAATCAGACCAGGTCAATGTCAGGTTGACATTGGATATTTTCAATAATTTGAAAGAACGAACCTTCAGCTAAATGCACATGAATTCCATGGTTGAGTGGGCTCCTGAAGCGTTTGTGTGTAACTTAATTGGCAATACAATTTTGCCACTAAAGATGCAGTGCATTCCTTATGCTGTGGCCACTGCGCATGCATGGATTGATAAGCATTGTATCTGATGCTGCAGTGAAACTTACTGAAATTATGTAAAAATACCAGTTGTTCGTTAGTTAATAGCTTGTGCACATTCTTTAAGACAGAAGGGTAGTGTATTTTTAGACAACCTTTTCATCTCTCCCCTACCACACTGCCCCTTCTGTTGTCCTGTGTTTCACGTATCCTTACGTATGTCACTTTTTGTGTTTCTATATTGTTTTTGAGTAGTGGCCGTGCCATTGCCCATTTAAATGATACTCTTTCTTCCTTGTTTTTGCCTTGTATTCTCCCAACATCTCTTCCTAACTGAAAGGAAAGAGAGAGAGTAGTTCATATTCCAGAAGTCTGCTGTTTGGTTTTGTCAAAGAAATTTTTTATTCTATCAAGGCAAAATTCCAGCCAGTACAGAGAGCCATCAAAGTCTGCATTAGCTGTCTCTACTCATATAGGCAACCTCACATGTGAAGGGAAAAATAGTTATTTTTTTTCTTATTTTTATGCTCTTCACAGTCTTTTAAAGCTTATTGGTTTTATTTTAGATAATCAGGAAGATTACAAATTTTAGATTCTATTCTTTTTTTCTAATCTTAATTTTAAATACTGGGTTTTAAAGAGCTTCTAGCACATACATACAAAATAAAAGCTCTCTAGTTAATTATAGGCATATGCCCTTGAAGAGTTTAATTCACAAATTATTTCAATTTGAGAGTACTGTTAGAAATTGTTTGAGAATTCACTTAATTTTGCTTAATAATTATATTTAAATATTTCTCATGTTTTGATTTTGTCTTTTTTTTTTAAGGCATCTCGAGTGATGGTAGCATCGCGTAACTATGCAGACTTTGCAAGTGAAGCTACATTTGAACTTAAGGTAAAGCAGCTGAACACTTAATACTGGTATTCTGCATAAGCACTTGTTGTACATCTTGACATGATGGACTTGCCCCCTTCTATTTTCAATTAGAAAAATACTGTTTGAATTTCCAGAACCAAACCCCTCACTGTCTGGCCTGATTTCTAAATGCAGCTGGAAGTACTGTGCTTGTCAGTGTGTAGTAATGTTACTTGTTTCTGAAGAATGTGACGTTATGATTCATTGCAGCTGTGATCCTGCACTGCAACTGTGAGAATGAAGTCAAAGGAGCCCAAGACAGTTTTCTGTTCTGAGGGAAGATTGTTAATGTTTCCTTAATGCATTTAAACAAATATTTGGTGTTTGCTGCCTACCCTTCTTTCTATCTCCCTTTTGTTTATGGAGTCATGGTTGCTGTACCCCAAGTGTGCGGCTGACTGAGGTCCATATGGATTTTGGAGGAAAAAATACGGCATCCTTTTTAATGCTTGACTTGGTGCTCCTCAAAAAAAAAAAAATAAAGGTATATTCTGTCAGCTTTCCACGGTGGCTAGGTCATAGGAAAAAGTGATGCTTCTATTGGCAGTAGCTTTTGTGCTGGCTTTTCATTCAGGAATTGATAGAAGAAATTTTGAAAGAAATTATTTAGTTTTCCTTTTACCTTCTCCCTGTTTGTCTGTGCCTGTAAAGTATTAAAATTGTTTCACAGGCAGAAGGAAAATATGCTTATATGAAAAGTCTCTTCTGAGTAGGTACAAGGTTTATCATTTCATCCTGAGTTGATTAAAAGACTCCTAGGTTTCTATTGTTACTTGAACTCTGAAGCAAAGCTGTCTTAAGAGTAAGTAGTGTGCATGTGGGTTACATCAGATTCATCTGGGTGTCAGTGGATTTGCTCTGGAGAGACTCTGCTTTAATATAAACTGTTTTTAATCTGTAGAGCAGTATTGTGGCCATTTAATCTGCACTGAGAGTAGCTGAGTCTGTACCACTGAACTTGACTGATTTTGATTTTTTTGTTATCTATTTGATGTGGGTACCTAAAATCAACCCTCTGTGCAACTCTACTGAGCCCATGGTTTGGAGAGGAAGTTGTACTCTACCCGTTATGGTTTGACTGGCAGAGTAGCTGGTGCATGCAGCAGTGGCTTATTACTGCTTGTTAGAAGTGGTGGTAGAAGAGGTGAAGTCCACTCTTAGGACCAGGTCTTACAAACTTTCACAAGAGAAACTTTTTGTCTTGTCTCTTCACTAAGCCTCTGTAGCTCTAACGAAGTATTTGGCATGTAGCAACCATGGAAATGTGCTTTTCCAGTATTTTTTGAGGACTTCGGTTTATCTACTGTTAGTAGGAACTACAGGGCTTCATTTCATGAGTAGAAATCTGTCTTTATTTAAAGTAAAGCTTTTATTTCCCTGAATTTGGAAATAGTGCACAAACTTTACGGTTATTTTGGCCTACAAATTTAGGTTTTTCTGGCTTTCTTTCTAAAATATATTAAAATCAGAATTTGAAAATGGCACATCATAAAAAAAAAAGTGATATTCATAAATAGGATGGATTACTTTCAAGAAATGACTAGTTGTTCAACTTTGCAGAAATGCGACCTCCATCGCCTGGAAGAAGGCCCTAGTACCACAGCAGTGATGACCCGAGAGGAAGGGCTTCATTACTACAAGACAATGCAGACCATACGACGCATGGAGCTGAAGTCAGACCAGCTGTACAAGCAGAAGATCATCCGTGGCTTCTGCCACTTATATGATGGTCAAGTAAGATTTTTTTTTTTTTTTCCAAGAGGTTTTATATTTTCTTACTTTTCTTAATGTAGGGATTTGAATAGAGTGAAGAGTAAATCTAGAACCGAGTATCTGTGTACAATGTCAGAAGTTATAGCTGGATCCATGATTTAGTTCGTTATTTCTTTAAAAACAATGTCCGAGCACACAAGGAAATCCATGAGGTCTTGCAAATAGCTGTGGGAAGAGGGAGAAGGCAAGATGCAGCTGAAGATGAGCTGAATGTGAGGAACGATCAACTGCAGTATGTAAAATTCAGCATGGTTGGAGGCCCATGTCCTCCTCATCAAGCCTCATTGATGGCTTTTGTTCCAGTGTCTCATAGATCATTAAAAAGCTACAGCCAAGAGAAGGAATTTAATGAACTTGGTGAAACTTTCCTCTCTGTCTGTTCCCCCCTGCCATTTTTGAATTGCAGTTGTTTAGATACTTCATTTGGGAGATGAGTGTAGAAAAAGTCTGCAGATTTTTGCAGCTTCTAGTTCCCCTCCTGTCTGATTTTGTTAGTCACAGTCAGGTTGGAATTTAGAGGCCAAGGCTGTTGTAGCTCCAGGCCTGCTGTCCCTTGGGATTTAAAGCAGTTTCCTGTATCTGTGCTCTTCCTATGTTCTGCTGATTTTTGATGTATGGGGGTTCATAGGTAGCTCTCGCCACACTGCCGACTGTGGAAGTTGTGTACTTTTCTTCATTGCTCAGCTTACTTTTCCTTTGTAACAGGAGGCTTGCTGTGTAGGGCTGGAAGTTGCCATAAAGCCTACAGACCACGTGATAACAGCTTACAGAGCTCATGGCTTCACCTATGCGCGAGGAGTGCCTGTTCGAGAAATTCTTGCCGAACTTACAGGTTTGTGCTAAGTAAAATGAGGATTCATGTGCTGCTGTGTTTGTGTCAGAATTTTTTATTCAAACTCACAATTATGTTGATGCACACAATATACTGGGGCTTCAGAAGCAGTTTAATGATGTAGCAGAATAAATCAATTTTCTAATTTTACCATGCGACCACTTTTTACTATAAAATGTAAGTCTTAAGGAATATTGAAGTGCTGCTGCTCCTAAAGCACAGATTCACAAAATTCTTCTTGATACCATGTGCTGTATTTGTTGTGCTGCAGCAGCTTATTTAAATGGAATTTGCTGGTGGTAGATGTTTATTCTGAATAGGACAGGACATTACCCTCCCTAGGAGACAGACATGGATTTTTAGAGTTATGCTGCTGAAGTCTTAGGAAAACGGGTAAACACTGCCTGTAATGGTAAACTGAATGGTTTGGGAAAGAGCATTTAAAAATAATATTAAATGGTAATCTAGACAGATCTAAGCTTTCGCAGAAAGGAGAGATGGTTCTTCACAACAGGGTTGTAGGTGGAGCAAGGAAGAGGAGAGAGGATCAGGCTGCTGAACTCTGAGATCTGTGAATGGGTGCCAGAAGTGAAAAACGAACAAGGGCCTTCAGGGCCCTTACAAATTATTGGTGTAATAAAGACTTGATCTGAGAATTTGCATGCTCAAAACGTTAATATAGGAAAGCATGTTTTGGAGGTAGAGAAGAGCTGTGGTTTCGTGTACAAGGAATGTATGTGTGTGTTATGAATGCGTATTAATAACGTGCATGAAAGCCCAGAATCTAGTGGCTGATCGACTTTACCAAGTGTCACTGGATACTGATAAGAGAGGGAGTAAATGATGAGATTGTCATGACTGAAGTCTGATGTTGGCCCTGGAACCACATATACCAGTGATGATGTGGGTTTTTTTTCTTTATTCCTTTTCATGAGATACATCATCTTCTATAGCATTGTGCTTGGTTTTAGTGGGGCTCTTTTAATTGGGAAAGAGCAGCCACAGCACAGACTGCTGTTCCAGGAAATGACGTTTAGGCCAAGTTTGTAGAGAGGAGTGCTGCTAGAGCTGATTCTTGCAAACAAAGATTTTGACTGAAAATGCCAAACTGAAAGATGGCCTGAGTTACAATGACCAGGAAATGATAGAATTAAAAAGTCTTTAAAGAAGCAGGAAGCAGAGGCACCTAAAATAAGACTAGTAGAGAAGATCCTACAGGAAACAAACTATAGAAAAGGACTTTTCAGGAGAATTGACAGTTCCCTGAGAAATGGTTTTGTGTTCTAAAAAAAGTAGAAAGTATAGCAAAAAGTGACATTGGTCGATCAGGAGTTCTTAAATAATTTCTGAAATAAAAGAAATGATTGTAGAAAAAGTGGAGGGAGATTACTGAAGTTAAATTACACTTAAGAAAAATAGTTTTCTTATTAAAAGTAGACTTATTTTTTTGCTTTGGCCCTAGCTGGCAGAAGCTATAAAAGCTTGCAAGAAACCAATTCATAAGCGTATGAAAGGTATGAGAAAGGCCAATAATAAAAATGATCCACTATTAAGTAAGAAAGAGAAGTACAAATTCCAGAAAGAGATCCACCATTCAGCTTCTAAAATAAACATCAAGGGTAAAGGAAAAAAAACCAACCAAATGCGCTCTGCTCATTAGAAATAAAATACAAGCCTCTGTGGCTAGTAACAAGGTAGATGAGAATAAGAAATGGAGTGGGCTGATGAGAAATGCTGTGTTCTTGGATCAGCTCGTTTAAATAGAGTTTGTGGTAACGCTCCATGGACCATTAGTTATCTTCAAACTGTGGCTTGAGTATAGATGGACAGGGTGACTTTTTGATGTTTATCCTGGGGTGGGGAGCTATTGGTTTGTTTTGGATGTTTTTTTTTAATATCTTTGTAGTTTTTACTTCTGATTGTCAGAGAGAAGACAAATGTAGATTATTGCGACTGATTTGGAACAGTGTTGATACTTTTCTTGCAGAAGCCAAAATAAGGACTGTATATACTTCTTACAGGTTACGTATATGAGAAATATAGACCATGTTGGCTATTAAAAAAAACCCAACCAACCAAACAAAACACCATATTTATCAGGAAGTGCTTTTGTATAGTATGACACTGAAACTTCTTGGGTTTAAAATTTCTTCTTAATCTCATTCTGTATTTCCTGAATTGTGTTTTCATTATCATTCTGTTTTTTTTCCCTTCTCTTATTTGTTTTGTCATATGTTTAACTGTAAACCCTCTGGGGAGAGGCCATTGTGTCTTAACTCCACATAGATCTAATGACAACAGTGTGATCTTAGTGTTATTACCTTTAGGAATTGAATTAGATGTTCCCATTTACGTAGTATTTTTCCTCCGAAAAAATAAATTGCTTGTCCTTCATGTTGCAGGTCGAAAAGGAGGATGTGCGAAGGGAAAAGGAGGATCAATGCATATGTATACCAAAAACTTTTATGGTGGCAATGGTATTGTTGGTGCTCAGGTATATATATATATATGACTTCTACTTTAAAGCACAAGCTGAATTTGGCTTATGTCCTGTGCTGGTGTTTCCTCTCATTTTTTTGTGGTGTGAGCTTGTATGCAGATACCATTGCTTTATGGCTATTAAATCCATTATGCGTCTCTTCTGGTTTGCTCACTGTTTTGTAAACTGTAGCAAAAATTAACCAAATCAAGAATATCGTTAATGTTTGTATTTTGGCTGTGATACAGATTGGAACAAATGGAAGTGGGTTGTTAACAACTTGTTTGTTGAGCAGATCTCTAGCAGTGTAAATGTCCCTTTACAGTTCACAACCTGCCTATGTCCAACCCCTCTAAGCATTGTTCTAAAATTTTGGTTTGTCCTGTACCCTGTGATAGGTTCCTCTTGGAGCTGGGATCGCACTGGCCTGTAAATACTTCGGTAAAAATGAAATCTGTCTGACGTTGTATGGGGATGGTGCAGCCAATCAGGTAAAAGAGTCGTGTCTAATGTGGTTCTGTGAGGAGGAATGTGGCTGTGGATAATCAATTTTCCTGTGAACAGTGATCTCTGCCTTTCCACCAAGTAGGGGGAGAGCACCTTTCACCCTGTCTGTGCAGTACCTCCTGCCCAGGCAACACCTGAGTTGGAACTTCTGTTGAGATTTGTGTGTTGTGCCTTCTGCTGCAAGGATGCTTTGCTAAAGGAGTCCACTGATACTGAAAAAGCAACCCTGGAGAGAGTAGACAGTGTACGCCCTGTCCTACACCCCGCTGCAGTTTTCCTTAGGGCTTTTGTTGTGAAGTTCTGTTCACTGAGACAGGGTGGCTGGGCATCTTGCAAGTGTTGGACACTAGCACCTCTTCCTTGCATTGTCTTTGGCATTTGAGTAGGAGTGTGTTTTAAGTACTGTATAGTCCTCAGAGGGGTCAATCAGATGAACAGTTAAGATGTTAATTACTAGATGATCTGTGTGTCAGGAATGTGGCATGTGCTTGGATTTATTTTTTTATCACATTTTGGACTTGTGTAAACATCTGTCCTTCCTCACCCCCATTTTGAATGCTGCCCTTGTTGCTGGAGTGGAAGGAAAGCTTCTCGGCTCCTTCCCTTCTGGAGTGTTTTAAATACTGAGGGAGTGAGTGGGGCTAACGTGTGCTGTTCACATAATTAACCAAGTTGTGGGAGGAGGGATTTCTTGTGATTTTTGCCCAGAGAAGTTGTGGATGCCCCATCCCTGGCAGTGTTCAAGGCCAGGCTGGATGAGGCTTTGGGCAACCTGGTGTAGTGGAGGGTTTCCTTGCCCATGGCAGGGGGGTTGGAACTAGATGATCTTTAAGGTCCCTTCCAACCCGAACCATTCTGTGATTTCCAGTTACTCTTGTTACCCTCTTTCCAGTTGCCTGTGGCTCACCTAAGTGTGACACCTTGAAGTCTCTGGGCTTAAGGAGAGCTCTGAATGATAGCAGTGAAGATGACACTGCTGCTGAATAGGAAAACATGTAACTTACATTTCTGAGGACAGAGCATCTCGCAGAGCCACTTACTATTTGACATTCCAGTTGGTTTCTTCCTGATATCAGCAGAGACATTAAGCCACGTAAGAAATCAGTGGGTTTGAGTGTACCGTTGTTAGTTTCCTGCTTTGAGAACACAGGTGGAGATCTCAGTTCTTGGTTTGCCCTGTCCCAGAGTAGCAAGGCTGATGCAGTCACTGTGGTTCAACTTTTCTTGTACTTTGCTGTAGCAGCATCCTGCCAGATTAACCGAAGTATTTCAGCAACAGTCATAATAAAGTTGAAGGTTTTGCACTACCCTAACACAGATAATGAAATAGGTTTAAAAATTAAGTTTTATAAACTATTAGTTGAGATGAAAGTTACCTCATACAGTGTAGCTTCTCTTCTATTCCTGCTGAGCTGCAGCAAGTGGCTGGTTCCCGATCACGTTTAGTGTTAAAATGTCTCCTAGCTAGACCTCTGCAAGTGAATGATTTTCAGTAGAGCCTAATGCTGGAAGACTGAGCTCCCTGTCTTGCTGTAACTTGCTCTTTTTCTTTCAGGGCCAAATATTTGAAACATACAATATGGCAGCCTTATGGAAGTTGCCTTGTATTTTTATCTGTGAGAACAATCGGTATGGAATGGGAACTTCGGTTGAAAGAGCTGCAGCCAGTACTGACTACTACAAAAGAGGAGACTTTATTCCAGGGCTCAGGGTGAGCATAACCCTAGGTTGGTTTTTTTTGAGGGCAGGAGTGGACACACATCTGCAAAATACATACATATGTATGTATTTCTTCTATTTATAAATATATTTATTTTTTTAAAATATAGGAAAATTTGAAACTAAATTCCTGTTGCACTTTTCGAGGTACTGAAATTGGAAGTTTGGGGTTTGGCTTTTTTTTTTTTTCCTTAACTCGTAGTTTCTGTTTATCAGGTGGATGGCATGGATGTTCTCTGTGTTCGAGAAGCAACAAAGTTTGCGGCTGAGCACTGTAGAGCTGGAAAAGTAAGTCTCTAATCATCATTCCTCTTCCACAGGTGAAATTTTACCCGTGTTATTGCTGCATAATAAGTTCCTTATCTAGCCCGTTTTCTCCAGTCACTGTTGAAACTATTTGATCTTTATTTCCTTTTTTTTTCTCCACAGTATTGAACCTATAAGCAACTGAGTGGTTCTTTAATTTTGTTAGAATTTATTAACTTGCCATTGGCATTAACCAAGCATTTAAAAAAAAAATATATATATCCTGATTTGCTGTCATCTTTTTCCCCCATTTCTATCCCAGTTCTGTTCTGTTGTGAGAAGGGTGTTCTGACCGCCAGACAGTTGTGCTCTTTGTGAAGAGATGAATTAGGGGGAAGCATCAAGGGAAGCAGTAATCACTCTATATTTGCAACAAATGGAAAGTGAAGTAAAAGTTTTGCAAGTCAGCATTAGTGTCTGTCACCCAAGTATGACACACTGGTTCTGAACATTTTTAATATTTGGTGAAATAATGTTTGTGCTGGGAATACAACAGAAAAAGGTTCATAGAGAATAATAAGGTTCTGTGAGTTAATATCTTACAGTGAAACAACAGGCAAGTTGTAATATGGGATGAGTGATGGTGGAATGACATTGGAAGGGAAGAAATTGTTTAATGCTGCTCAGTAAGAACATGAGGATAAATGCTCACAATATCAACCTGTGCTTTCATTTGAAAAGAGCTAAGTTTCATTTTACTAGTTGTGGTAATATTATGTAAATTACACGGAGAAAAAACATTGAATTAAAATCATTCATCACTGGTGCAATTCACCTATAGCAAATACTTGCTGCTGTAACAGCACTCAAGGTGGTAACACTGTATATTGTTTTTTCTTTTTAAGGGTCCTATTCTGATGGAGCTGCAGACATACCGTTATCACGGCCACAGTATGAGTGACCCTGGAATAAGGTACTGTGACGTTCTTTCTTGGCATTTACTGAAAACAAATAAGTATTGAGGGTTAAAATCCTGAAACTCATGGATTCAGTGCTTAAATCCATTGTGAAGTGCACAGGAAAGTTGTTACGATGAAGTTGCTATGAGCAGTCTGATCACTCATCTCATTGCTCAGTTAGCTGATGATCCGTGGCCACATAACATACTTGCAGTATTAAGAGATTTAGTTTTACAACAAGCACAAAGTCAGTTAAACCTCTGTACTTTCTATTGATGAATTCTGCTTTCAGTGTGACTTCACAGTGTGTTCTAATTAAGCTTTGACTGAAAAGCAGCATGCTTTTCCAGGGGTTTTAGAGTATTTAAAATCCTGTAAGCTAAAATTACAGGAACAGTTTGGACTTGCCTTAGGGGAGAGGGGAAGGAGAAAATACAGCCTTTCAGAGTAATTGTCTCAGGCTGGGATTGCTCCCCTTTCCGCACTTACATTACACTCGAGTCTGAGGCTACTTCAGCTTGGTTGCTGCTTACAGATCTAAGAAGTGTTCTAGATGTAGCTGTGCCATCCTTTGAGTGATGAATGTCACTGTATTTTCATTGCATTCCTGACAATTCTTTGGTCACACCTTTTTCTAAGAGTGAGCTGTGTCCAGAACCTCACTGCTACTCAAGGATATCCCTGAAGAAGTTCATGTCTTTGCTTGTCTTGCTCTTAGCTATCGTACCAGAGAAGAAATTCAAGAAGTGAGAAGCAAAAGTGATCCCATTACTTTGCTGAAGGACAGAATGGTCAACAACAACCTTGCTAGCATTGAAGAATTAAAGGTAGGGCTTTTAGCTGCTTTTCAAGCAAACTCTTGAGCATTCGCACACAAGTGATCTCCAAAAAGCACATTGTAGGGCACCATGCGTCAGTTGTTCTTTGAAGTTCGTTTTAACATCGTTTTTATTGGTGAACGTGAAGTTTTGGTGCAGACCAACTAATGAAGTTGCGCTCTGCTGGAAAGGTGTTTTGGTTTTGGGTGCTGAGTGTAACTCAGCAGAGCGAGGCTGTGTGTAGGGGTGATAGTGTTTCAAATAGAGGTCTTGTCATATACTGACCTGTAGAAATTAAAATTACCCAGGCTTGCTTGACTACCTAGGAAGGGGGGGAGGGGGGTGTAAGTCTCTCTGAAAGGGAAGTTAGTGGTAGTGAAAAATCCTAGTGAAGGAGCCAGGAAACCTCTAAGCAAATGTTGTAAACACTTTCTTCAACTCTGTTTAAAAAAAAATTGACAACTCTGTATTTTGCAGAATCAGAATTGAAAATGTAGAGGCTCAGTGGGGTTGTGTTTCTCTGGTAGTCAAGTTACCTGTACTATTCAAAAGGGACAAATGCTGTGGTTTAGTAGGAAGGAAATTTTCACAGGCTTTTAATATATCTCTATGGACTGTGTTAACAATAATTCTGACCAATACTTAATCATTACATTTAAATTCAAAATTATGCTGCTTTTCCTGTCTTCTACTAAGTCTTTGTGTTTGGTTTAGGAAATTGATGTGGCTGTAAGGAAGGAGATTGAGGAAGCTGCTCAGTTTGCTACCACTGACCCAGAGCCACCGTTGGAAGAACTAGGTAACCACATCTACTTCAATGAGCCACCCTTTGAAGTGCGTGGCCCAAACCAGTGGATAAGGTACAAGTCTGTCAGCTAAAAGCCTTTTTGTTGGCATAACTTATCCAGAAGAATAAGTAATGCTTTTACAAGAACTATAATGACTCAGAAACAACCCTTAAGCTTATTTAAAAGCTCTTTCAAAGAGGAAATGTGTAAGGAAATCCATCTCAGCATGGATTTTTCTTAAACATCCTGAATGTTGTTGCAGAAGGAGCTAAATTAAAGCAGCAGTTTATTTAAATTGCTATATATTTACTGACTTTTCTTTGGATTGCTGTATGTGTTATGTACAGTGTAAAAAAGAAAAAATTATTAAACTTTAACAACATTTATCTGATGGTCTATTTGCTTTGTTTCTTGATGAACCATTTTCCAAAAAAACCCACCAACCAAAGCCATTTAGATACTCTGATTTTGCTGCAGAAAAGTTACTAAATGAAAACACCACACCAGGCTTTTCTTAGAGTAGCTTTAATACAAAAAGCTGTATATGTTCCACTATGAAGAGGTGTGACATATGCTCTAGCATATCTCCATCAGCCAGCACAACCATAACATGTTTCAAGGTCAGAGTTTTTACAATGCTAAAGCCAATCCATGTGTGGTACCTGTTTGCAGAAAAGGTGTTTTTTTTTCTCAGCTAATGCTTTATATTATGTTGATAGGCATGTGACTTCTGCATTACTCTTTCATAAGTAATTTAAGTGTATTGGCACTGACTTTAAAAGCTGTTACTATTCACTGTGTATTACACTGATGGTCAAACGAGCTACATAATTGTGCAAAACCTGCAAGGCCACTGTACATAAATATATACATCTAATAATTTAAGTGTTAGGAACGTATCTTTCATTTGTTTATTCCCATTGCGTGTTCTCCTTCCGAAGTGTTAATCTTCTGCACTGAGGTCTTACCAAATGTTTGTCGGTGGTTTAATATTGCATTCCAAATTCTGCAGAGAAGACCACCCCTGCGTGAAGAAAAAGGGAGAACAGTTTAGGGAAAACTCCCTCCTCTCCATTAGTTTAAAGTTAGCAAAAAGTAAATTCTAGAAATCCGAAGGACATACCAATTATGCCAGTACATGGAAAACACTACACTTTAAGGTTAAAACAACTTCTTCCAGGTCAGCCAGGGGTTAACAGAATAGTGATGAAGGGACTTGAATGACAATGGGTAGGAAAACTAAGTTCTTTCTCCCTCTTTTCCATGGTTCGGAAATAATTGCTCTCAACCTTGATAAATGCCAAAATTTAGATGGCTTGAAGCACCCCCCTAGGTGTAGTTGTTACCTGTGTCAGTTAAGGCATGAAAAACTTTAGTAGACAATCAGAGATGAAAGTCTCAGCAGTTGCCGCTGAACTATCACTGACCTATTTGAATAACCTAACTTCTAAAAAAGTTTCTTTACAAATTACTTTAACTAAGCTCTTAACAATGAACTAAGAAGTATTTTCTTACCGCAGTTGAAGATACCGCAGATCATCTTTAGTGATGTCATTAAGGACAGCACTTAATGTATAATCCTCTTCAGCAAACTAAAAGGCAAATTATTCCTAAATTAATATTCCTTCTTTGAAACCAAACTGCTAATTATGACTACAATGAGCTTTTTTTAAAAGGTGATTTTTTTTTGGTTTAATTATTTAAATTTTTTTACCCGCTTAATTGCATCCACATCTGCTCCTTGTTGTTTCAGCCAGTTCATGAGCTCAGGGTCTGCATTCTCTCTCAAAGCTGCTGCAGACCATTGGGAATCTTTAACTGAAAACAAAAGTATTGGTTAATACACCTCAAAACCAGGGCAAAAGCGATGGTTTCCAGACTACTGAGGCTTAAAATAGACCATCTTTTAAGTTACACTGAGCCAAATCAAACGCGCCATCCAAAGTATTTGTGTGCAACTCTCAAAGTGCGCAGTATCTCCTCATACCTTTGGGTTTAAGTTTTAATTGAAGCAAGCGTAATTCCTGAGTTTGTTGCTCCAAAGATTGTCGCAAGAGGGTCTGATACTCTTTCTCCTTCTGAACTAGATTTTCCAAAAGCCTGTTCGCATATGAGAGAGATCAAACACAACCATGATGAGACTAAAACTAGCTGAAAAAAATATTTATCATTTTTAACGACTACCAAAGTCTTAAGTACGTATTTCAGGGCTTACAGATTTCATTTTGGTTGTCTCAGACTCAACTTAGTGCTGGCACTTTAAGGCTTTCATCTTTGCAGAATTTAGTAAATAGCTTGTAAATTCTCTTCCTATTGTTTTGCAGCCTCCCTGGGCAGAGTTGCTGCCTTTATGCTGTAATTTACTGCTGAACAGTATAACACTGATGTTTTACTGGGGCCTTTCTGAGCACAGATTTACATCACATCCATAAAGAAATATAGGACCTTCAGCTGTTAACACCCTGGCAGCAGCCTGCAAATGTAACTCAAGAGAAATAGGACAGGGGCTCTGCTGAGCTCTGCGTGTGCTAATCAGCCTGTCTCGTGGGCCAGGACAGGGCTGCTCTAGCCTTTGCTTGCAGGAACAGCTTTGAGGGCACTGCCCCTGGGTCAGGTGTCATCCAAGGAGCTAAGGAAGTAAGAAAGAAACCAGCACAGTTGCACAAGCCAAATTACTTAACAGCAGAAATCCAACATGACATTCTGCAACTAAAAAACGAATTACACAAACAGAAGCTGTACTGAAGGCTGTTGAGTTGTCATACCGGTGCTGCCAGTGTATTCTGAATCCATTTGTGTTCCTAGAAGGTCTGCTTTATCATGAGGCAGTCATAGTAGGTGAGCAGTAATTCTGTTACGAATGTGCATGTCACTGTAGAAAGCGACATCTGAGAGCTTTTCAAAGACTGCCTGAAAATAAATCCGCAGTCGTTATAGGAGGGTTACCTTAAGGACTCTTGTTTAAGTCTGCCCAACTCCAGGCTAAGCTGCTGCTGAGCCTCGTGTGACACCGCAGAACTAAGGGTGCTGAGTCCTGATGTGACGGCAGGACCCTCAGCCCCGTTTTGTTCAGTGGGCGGGTATCGGTCCTCCACTTCGTCACCGTCCTTGTCCCCACCTTCAGTTTCTGATGCTGGCTCAAAGTGAGCTCGAAGCTCTGGTAAAAGGAAACAGGGTAAAAATAAGATTTTTTTTGGCCAAGTCTGTCTTCAGAGGTACGACAGTTTTTTTTGTAACTGCGGGTGGGGGAGCTTCAGCTGAGGAAGTGGACTGTTTGCACGATGTGCTTTACTGCAGTACTGACCAGGGGAGCAGCAAAGCCTTATAGGAGCTGGACCACAGGTTCTCTGGCATCAGTTCTAAAATGGGTGGCACTGTAACAGCTCAGCTGCAGCGTACCAGTAGGTAGCTGTAGGTTACAGCTGTAGAAGGGACAAATACATTCATGACGAAATGAATAAGATGCCAGATAATAAAATGTATTAATGAGAAGCTCTTGAAAGCTTGCTTTTTAAAAAAAAAAAAAGGAAAAAAAAAAAAAAAGTTGTTTTCCCCTAATGCCCTGGACCAAAGATTTTACAAAGCCTTCCTCTTCAGGTAACATCTCTAACACCAGTTCTCTCAGAATTTGCTGCAGGTGGCCACTCTTCCTAGCAAAGAATAGCTGCCATTTTTCTCTTACAAAGTCCTAAAAAATCTGGCTGATTTGGCTTAAAGCCATAGCAATTTTGGACTGAAAAGGCTCACCATCACTAAGTGCTCTCAGAACATTCTCATACTGGAAAGGGGTGCTCAGTATTTCAAAGAGTTGCAAAACTACTTGCAAATTTCTAACTTAGACTTAGTCATTTATCCTCCTCCTCGGTGCTGGTGATTTTTCCTACTATCCATCTGTGGGCCAAAAATCATACTCCTCCTCATATTAATGCGATCCCTTCTCTGCATCTGTTCCACAGCTCAGTAATCATTTTTCAGAGCACAAACTGGACTTATGCAGTGTTACCCACCTTGGATGTCATTATAATGTTGTACAGAGTCATTTTCTTTCTTACTAATAAAGCTGGAGCTTGGACTGAATATAATTTGCCTTTTTTTGTCGTGGTTGGACCACACTGGTGGTGCAGAACCACTGGTTATCTCCTCATTAAGTGCTTTTGTACTGTAAGTACAGCATTAATCCTCCAGATCACACTTCTTTCCATACAACATTCTGACCCTGTGCCTTTGATGTAGTGGCACAGGAGATGCAGTTAATGGCATGCTGACAGATTACACATCTAAACTGTTCTATTCGTTAAATTCTTTGGTATGTGAACAGCTGCCTTTTTTTTAAAAAAAAAAAAAAAGATTATTTTCAGCTGCTTTGATTTACCTGGAATAAGAATAGTGACTGCTGCTTGGACTGCACGGCGAATTATGTTATCCATTGCAAACATCCAGTGGGGCCTTATTAAGTGATTTCTTAATACTTTGTTCACCTATAAATAAATAAACAAGCTAAAAAGTAGCAGCAAACAACATTAGCTTACACCTTAGGAAAAAGAATCTTGTTTTTCCATAGTCAGATGAAGTTTAATAAAGCAACAACTGCATGAGTCAAAGGTGGGAGGGGTTTAGTGAAAGACTAAACGACAGGTCTGACAGTTTTAGGCTAGAGCTTTCAAACCGTACCCAGACTGTGACATTCAAGCTCCTCTACTATACAAGAAGGAAGAGGAGTGAGGAAGAGTTGGGGAAGTGGCAAACCCCTGGGGTGAGCTCTGTCCAGGAAGAATTCCTCTCCCCCTGCACTAGGCAAGGAACTCACCGCATCCTGAAATCCAAACAGCACCAGATGAATCTGATTGATGGAAGTGCTGTCAAAGTCCAAATCCATTTTCAACTTGGATATGGTAGAAGCCATCACTCTCTGCTCAGGAGAGCGTATGAAGTCCCTTAATATCCCAATAATTTGCTTGATGTGGGCCACTGAAAGTTGCAGTTCTTCAGAGTTCTGGAAAAAAGATAATGAATGTGTATCAAGTAAATCCCAGAGTTATTAAACATCTAATCAGTAGCGTATTTTTCAGGTTACAATTTATAGCTTTGCCAATGTATATTTCACACTGATGCACAGAAATTGCAGGACTTTTGTTTCACCAAAGCCTTTGTTTTCTACCTTTTCTAACTAAAATTTTTTAAATAGCAATTCCTATTTTCCAAAAAAATAAATCAAGTCTACTGCTACTGTGGCTGTCACAAAGAGGTTCCTGATAACATCTACACATTTCTGCAATGTACTGCAGAGGGCAGCTCTCCTCCATAAAAACAGCTGAATGATTCAATAAGAGACCCCAAATTTTTCAGACGCTATCCTTTCAATAAGCTGAATCTGGACTTATATCTAATGATGCAGACATTTGATTTCCTTAGGAAAAAAAAAAATAGGTTTATGTATGCGTTTATCATAAGTCAGAAAAAGGTCTAAGATTACACAGTGATAGGACTCAAGCGTCCATACTATGATTTGCAGTCCATAACCCCCACAGTTAAAGCCATCCAAGTGCCTGTAGGAATAACAACCTGTATAATTAAAAAGTAAAGGGAGTATTACATAAATTATGGAAAAGAGAGGACTACAGCAGTGCTGCAAAACAACTGGAGACTGAGGTAGGACTTGCTGTTATTAAATAATCCTTCTTTATCCTGGAAAATATTTAGAGCCCTGCTTATTTCTGACTAAGATCTCAGATATGAATTTTAGTCATCTGTAAGGCTATAAGCCAATTTGCAGTTTAAGCTCAGAGCAGGAATTTACCCCAATTGCTTCCCCAGCCAGAGTTTGTGGGCCTTTCTCTTGGGCCTGTAAAGCTCTGCAGGAGCCCCCAGGTTCTGGGGCGAGCTGATGTGCACCGTGAGGCAGTTTGCAGGGGAAACGAGTCACGGGGAGAAGCAAAGCTCCGTGCTTCATGGAGCCGGCTGCCCATGCCGGGCTGGGCTGGAGCTGCCCCTGCTGCAAGTGCCTTTGCTCCGAGACCAATGACTCGTCGGGGCACCACACGAGTCAGCAGGCTCACCTTTATGTAAAAGCAGTCCAGGTGAAAAAACATAGCTTTGATAAGAACAGATGATGTCAGTGGCACAGGAGAAGCAGACATTAACAAGAAAAGGCTGAGCAATTGACTCTGTTACTGGTGTGTGGCATTGCTTGGCTACGGGGTAACTAAAACCATGATTTTTCTTGCTCCTCTTTACAGTCACTAAACCTTCCCACTCAGCCTTTCCCTCTACAGAAATCTACCTTAGCTTTTTTTAAGATTCATGTATTTTGTTGGAGTTCATGTATTGGAGTCTCCTTCTCTGGAGATGTTCAAAACCCGCCTGGACACGTTCTTGTGTGGTCTGATCTAGGTGGTCCTGCTCCGGCAGGGGGACTGGACTAGATGATCCTTTGAGGTCCCTTCCAATCCCTAACATTCTGTGATTCTTGGCACCTATTTTAAAAACGCTTTGAATTAAAAATTGTTCATCAGTTCTCTCCTTAAAGCAAATCATACCTACTACTACCTGGCGTTCCATTTCCATGTCCTTAAAAGCCAAAGTAAAACACAACATCGAAACCACCCAACTCACCAAACTCAGCCCCTCAACCCCACATCAAATGCCCCAAACTTCCCCTGAAGAAAAAAAACAGGAGCCCAGCGGTAGGCAAAAGGTGGTGTTTGTTAACTATTTAGACAACAGCAAGCAGCTTGCACACAGGTCTCAGAGATTAAAGATATTCAAAAGGAATAGTCCAAGCACCTTCATTTATTAGTTTTCAGAAAAGGAATAATACTACCTGGCTTGTTGTTTCCCTTTTGACATGAGAAAAGGAGAGCTGAAGTGAAATTACCTGTGCAATACAGTCCTGCAAATGGGAAGCAACTTTATTCTGTTCTTCCTTAAGGATTTTATATAGGATCGCTCGACGTTCACTGTCCTTCCGCAGCAGAAACAGACCAGAATCCTTATCCTCAATGGAAGGAGAGGCGCTCCTGTCCTCCGAGGCTGAGCCTTCATCAGGCACGCTGCATCAGCCGCCAGGCCACATGCACAAGAGAGACCTCAGTGTTAGCAACACAGCAGTACTGTCAGGAGCGAGCAGGGACAATTTGGAGGTTAAAAATCTACATCAGCAGATTGGTAAGACTGTCAAACAAGATGGCTCAGATCCTCAGCTGGTGTAAACTCCATTGATGCCAAAAGCACAAGGCTGATTTATCCTGCTAAGAAGCTGACATTAATGTGACCCAGCACTGCTTCAGTTTTGGGGAGTTTCCTCCCCAAAAGAGGAGGGAGAGAACCCTGGACTGAGATAACTATTTATTTTTTCTGGCCACGTAATACTGTAACGTACTCATTTGAAAGCATTGCTTTGTGCTCTGAGCCGCAGAACTCTCTTTCTGCTGTCCCTTTCCCACATTTTTTTATGAGTATATGGAAGAGTCAACTCTCCTCCTAACTCCTGAATCCATATCCACTCAGTTAATAACACAACTGACATTTATTCACTGGGGAGGAAAAAGTATATTTATATGTAGAAACCTTAAGGAGAAAGAATCATTGTTCATTAATTACATATAGACAATATTTAAACTAGCTGGTAACTTGCCTATGCATCTCACTTGCTGTTTAACACACCTGCTTATCTAGTCATTATGTGAAAAAATTGCTCAGATAAAATATAATGTGAATTAAATCCGCATAATCCCGCACGGGTGTCAAGTGACAAACAAATACTTTACCTTAGTAAATGGGAAATAGGATGCTTTGTCTGAATCTCCGAAATGGATCTCTTTGGCCTTTCAAAAAACACGTCATGCTGTACATCGGAGTCTGGCGAAATAGAGCCATGGTCACTGCTGCTACTGCCAGCCTGTTCTCCATGGATTGGCAGTGGGAGGGATGCATTACGATTATAATCTACAGGCAGATATTGTAAAACATGTGACAGAACGAGGCAGAAAAGGGCAAAACAGCTGCAATCATCTTCAGGGATATCAAGACCTCATGTTGCAAAATGGCTGAGGGAGAGGTAACCTTGTTGATAGAAAGAAGCAATACAACTCGAAATCATTATACGCATAAGCAAAAAAAGATGTGAACAAACTAACTACTGAACCCAAAAACACAAAGCAGCTAGATACTCACATGAAATGCCATTTTGTCACCCTGTCTTGCACAAACACACACACACACAAACACACACACACACACACAAGTCCCCCTTGGTGCTGGTCTCACAAAGTGGTACAACTGGATACACAGCTGTGTAAAGAGCCTGAATCAAACCAAGAGGTTACCATCAGCTGCTCCACCACAGCCATATCTCTAAGCAGAGAGCACTCTGCTATCTGCCCTCCTCACCTCCGTTTGACTGTGTTCATGGACGTATATTTGCTCCCTCTCCGACACCCAAGGCAGCTGCCTCGCTTGCATGTCCCATTGCCCTCAGTAAGGACTCTTAGCACTAGCCTGAAGGAAATCTCTTGTCCCTTTCCAATTCACCTCAAAAGTAAGAAGAAACAAAAAAACTACAGATATTGAGAGCTTGCTATAATCCTAATTGCTGGTTTGCAGCTGTGTGATAGGAAAGGTAACGAAGAAGTTCTGTCAACTCAGAGTGCACACATCCATGGAACTAAAATATCACAAAAGTTTTTGATGTTTGTCACTGCAAATTATGTGGAGGTGAGGGAGGAAAAGAGCTAGATGTTAGAAGTTGCTCAGAAAGCTCTGACATACTCCATGGTGCACAACTGATGTTCCAATGGCTGAGGTTAAACAGTCACAGAAATGAAACAATGTATGTCATCTTGTGAGAACTGGTTCAAGGCATCTCAGCAGCATAGAAAACTGAAAGTTGCTGTCCTATGAGTAAGGGCTGAGATTTGCTCTGGGCTCCCTTTATTGTTGGAAAGAAAAAAGGGATAAAGACAGGATGGAAAGATGGGGACAAAGCTGAGGAAACTGGTGGTGAGGGAAACGGAGGAGAGTGAGTGAACTGCGGCAGCTTAGATCATGGCAACTGCCGGGCCAGGACCTGCCTTACACCCCAAACTCCCCTCAGAGATGGCCGCAGCAGCCAGCACAGCTTTCCCCAGCTCCAGTGCAGCAAAGCACACGGCTGCAGCCAGGTTGCCTTTCCCTCCTCTCACCCAATAAGAGTTTTCATAGCGTTTGCCCACTCTGCTCGTGTCCATGGCCATCACTGGGCTTGCTTCTTGCTGCAGCCCAATGCTTAACCCTGCAGCACCAGATCCTCAGGCCATCTGAAGGAGCTCCATAACCTCAACAATGAGCAGGAGGAGAGAAGAGAGGAAGGCAGGAGGAGGGAGGGGTGCCAAAGACAGCTGCACTTCCCCTGGTATTTGACAAAGAGCCTGTTGCTCCCAGAGCTGCTAACAAGGCAAGCTCCACCCTTTCTAATGCCACATAATTTTTCCAGGAAAATGTCCTCAGGCAGGGTCTGAGAAGACCACAGGAGAGCATTGTTGCAGTGGGGCAGAAGGCTGCAGCCTGCCAACAGCTCCTGACTGCCACCGCCCTGGCTGAGCGGAGTGAGCCCTCCCGTCACCCCAGTGTAACTCCAGGGATTGCAGTTCTCATGCCCCTCAGGACAAGAGATGATGCCCATTTCTTTGCTGAAACCAGTTCAACCAGATGTTCTAAATTCTTTGCTAGTTTTTCCCCGTAGAATTCCATTCTTTCAAATGTCCCCTGCTGAGGGGGAAAAAGCTCAAAAAGGGAAGCAATTCAATTTGCACTGGGAGTGTGTGCATGTGTGTGTGGAGACGAGAAAGAAGCAGCAAGACCAAGAGCTTTGCTTGTTTTTAAACGGACAGTTCCTTCAAACACTAATTATTTATTTGGCAGGTCTATATTAAGGTTTGTTATCACTGAAAAAGTGGCTGATATTTTGAGGGGGAGAAGAACATGCTGGGCAGATAAAACAACCTGCTAAACAGCTACTTCAGCACCTATATGCCAGATTTCCAAGTTACATATCAAGCCTGGAAATGCTGACCCTTGTAGACCCGAACACCTAATAGACTCATACTTTCCAGGTGCCAAGCACCTACTCCATAAAACTCAGATCTCTAAAGTGTATATAACTGTGAATCTAAAATGCAGAATTGCTTTGGAAAGTCTTCCCTGAATGTCATTTTTCTAATTTTAATTTACTATAAATGAGGCACATATTTTTGGGCAGAGGAAAAATGAAGTGGGGAGGTTTCATCAAGCAAAACACAAAATAAGCAAGTCACCATATTTTGTGGGAATTATTACATTTAAATAGATCTAATTACAAATCACAGGTTCTTTCAACAGTTGAGTTCCTGCTGCTTTCCTGGCACAAGAAACGTCCTTAGTAAAAGGGAGTGCTTAATGATTCCGATCTTTTATATAACACTTAATGATGATGTTGACTTGGATTTGGCTGATAATTCCTTACCTGAAGGCTTGAACGCAATTCTGCTTTTCTTGCCCTTGTTTACTTGTTTCAGGAAGGAATCTCTGAGCAAATCAGATGCTGTAACACGTTTACTAGGCTCAGGTTCAAAACACAGCAAAATAAAGGCCCTTGTTTCAGGGGACAGTGATTCTGGAATTTCAGGATGAATCTTAAACATCCCAACCTGGAAGTAAAACACAGATACAGATTATTTTTACGAAATCATTGTACTAAACAACTGCAAGGAGACCGTGGGCCAAAGCTTTCTTAGTATGATCTCTCACATCCTCGCTGACTCTTGTGCAAAAGCAGCAATCCAGGTACCCACATAGAACTGTGAAGTGACAAGCTCTGATCCTGGTTTACTTCATTGTAAACATGGCATGAATGTCCATGTGGTATTACAGAAATGTCAAGTTATGGATGTATCCAACCAATCTCGGGATCTGGACGTAATCCACACAAAGTGCTCCAAATGCTGCTTCTCCTACCAGCACTGAGAACTGCAATCCCTCCAGCTACTGCATACACTTCTCATCCCTGCCCAGTACCATGTCTCTCCACTGCTGACTCCTCCAGCACATTTGTGCCCAGGAATAGGAATAACTTCCTCCTCTAGCACCGACTGCCTGGGGCCTGCACCTGTTCTGCTCCCACCGCTGCCAAATTTCCATGTACGAATGCTCACAACGACCTTGCCAGAACCTGTCTCCACCCCCGGCACTCGGGCCAGATGCCTTTTGGTGTTATTTAACTGAAAATCACATCATGTCCAAAGGTTTAACAAGACCCCCTACTCTCTAAGTAATGAAAAACGTGCTTCTACAGGTTGCTCCCTAGGGATTTTTCCAGCTCCTTCACTGCTGCCTTATTCTCTAATGCCAATCTGGCATAAATGTGTGGAAGCAAGAGCTGTGTAGCACGTGTGCACTGTATGGCACGTATCTGGTCAGATTATGGCTTGTAGTCTCAGCATCTTTACATAAAACAGGCTCTGGAGAACAAACAGAAAGACAGTGGCCACAAGGGAGATAGTAGCCCAGCAGTTAAACAAGTGCCAGCTGCTTGCTAAAATGAAGAGTAGTTTAAATAATGTGGTTATACAGCTGCATTAACACACTGTGGCACCATTAGGCGCTCACAACAGTGGTTCAGCTTCAATGGAAGCTTCACTGGAAGCTGAAGCAAAAAATGCTGAGCAGTTGTGAGTTGTGCTTCTGTTCGAATGGCAGTACAGAATATAAAACGCTAATAACGCGTTAAGCCCTTCCAAACCATGACTCTAAGCACATTCAAAACTCAGTATTTCCTGCATGTAACATTTTTAATATATGCAACTTGCTGACCTCTGCAATTAAATTGATGTATTTAATAGAGAAACTGAATGAATAAACAAATAAATTGATGTTATGTCCTGCTGGCAGGATACAACATCTCTACATTTACCTTGTCTGATGGACTGTTTTTATCTGATTTGTAAAACCCCGTGTGCATTCTGGACAGTGCTTTATAAATGAGGTATCCAGTTTTACCACTTCAAAACGTCAGCTGGGCAAGATTTTTGCTTTGGAGCAGAGAGAGAAGACAGCCACCTGCTTGCTGTGCTCTGACAACTGCTCTTCGCATGCCTGTCTCTGTGGTCAGCCCAACTCCTCCTTGTGCACTCAGGACAGGCTCATACAGCCACCAAACAAAACCCAGGACAGTCCAAACGCAGACAAGGAAATCTGAATGCCTGTCTCTGATCTTATCTTAATCTCCACAGCTCAAGGGGAAAAAATTTTGTTGCAAGCATCCGGAAACTCCGTGGCAACCTTAATTTACTTTATCGCCGCTGAATGTCATTTGTTTGCGCTCCTTTCACGCAGAACCAGATGCACACACACTGTGCTCACAGATTAAACAGTAGATAATGGGCACTCATCCAGGAATTATTTTCAGTTCTCTGTTTCCTCTAGCCCCCTTTCTCTACTTAGTCCAACTCTTTGGTCATTTGCATTCTCCAGCTGACTGCACAGCCAGACTCAGACCTTCCTTCTCCTCACCTGTCCTATGCATGACAGAGTGTGTAGAGGGCAGGTGGGGAACTCAAAAGTTCAATATCTCAAGTTTTCCAGGCTTATTTTTACATGCCTGCCCAGTTGGCCTGCTTCACTCCTGGCTTCAAACCTATCTTCCAGCTTGCTTACTTCTATTACACAACAAAAAGAAAACACAGTTTGTAGTTTATGGTGCCCAGCAAGAAGCAGTTCAAGCAGGTCCCAGCAGAGCCAAGACACAGAAAACAAAAGCTTGACTGTAGCATGTTAACACAGTCTGCAATAACAATGCTAAAAGCTCTGTCACATCCTTGAAAAAGAAGGGCAAGGAATTTATTTTTAAAAATGCCAATTCTGAGACTTCAGAACACAGCTCTCTGGCCTGGAGATGCTTATGGGCAGGATGTGGGGACATGCACAATCCTGCCAGGCCTCTCACCTTGTGAGCCTGTGCAGAGCTCATCAAGCACCCAGAACTGAACCAGCGCTTCCTGACAATTCAATAAACTGTGCTGAAAAATAAGACATGTAACTCACCAAGCAATTCAACTATGTGCCAGATAGAGAAGATGAAAAGCCATCTGCTGGCAGAACCACATCTGACATTTACAGTGATGTGGAGGAAAGTCTCTTTCCGTGGCTCCTTCAGGAAAGCCTTAGTGAACCAAACCATGTTCACCCCGTCAGCTTCTTCTGAGGTAGTGTCAGAAATCAACAGCACCAAGGTGACATAGTATACCGTTGAAATAACTACATCGAAACCCATAACCGTTCCTTTATTTACATTTTAGCTGTGGTGCATGGGACAACTCACAGGCCTAGCGTGACGCACGGCGTTACATGCCATGCTGAATTGCAGCCCAGCTTACTATACTTATTGATAAAGATCAGATTTTGCTACCATGGTTCCAATAATACTTACACTTATGCTCACACAGTGACTTTAAGCAACATACACAAATAATTAACAATATTGATAATTTAAAGCAGCTTGCTGGATTATGGATATGGTATTTTCCCCATTATTAATAATGAAGACTCTGCAGCATAAGTCAAAACTTAAAGCACTTTACTAAAGGTTTATTGCAAGTCAGTGGAAGAACCAAAAATTTTCAGTCTGCATATTTGACACATTATCACATCATAGCTTTTATGCTACTGCTTTTTTTAGAGTTAGAACAAGCGTCTTTTTTCGAATACATTTATTATCAAAACTGTCTTAAGTACTCTCTTCTCAAGTGTAAATTTGTGCATTTGAAAACAGATATACTAAGAGAAACAAAGTACTAGAGGCGACAGTTTACCCAGGAGGTAGCTTTGATCCAAAGGACTTAGGATGTAAAATACAGAGTATTTCATTCCTTCAGTACTTTATCAGAAGTTCTGGAAAGTTAGCCCCCTGCTCCCTTCCACCACAGCTTCCTACCATGTTGCAGAGTCTGGGCCTTTGAAAGACAAGGCAAACAAATGCTCTGGGAGGCTTACAAAAAAAAAGACTTAAAGGAGCAGAAGTAACTTGGTTGTCATTATTAGAGAAACTAGTTGCCAAGAAGGAAACCATACACCAAGAGCAGGAGATGACAGAAGTAAGAGGGTAGAGAATATTAGTTTTCAGAAGTCTCCATTCATTTTTCAGGTTGTGGCTCTGAGTCATGACCTATTTCCTGCATAAAAATAAATTACTACCCCCTAGAGCAATACAGCTTAGAGCAGAGGACAATTGTTCAAGTGAGAGTTAAGAACACAGGTCAGACTGTGGCTTTGCGCAAAACAACCCACATAACAAAAAATTACTATCAGTTAAATTAATATTAAAAAAATAAGTTAGCATTTGAAAATTCATAAATTCTATGACATAAAAGCCGTACGTACTTTAAACATTGCTGCTTGAGGCTCTCCGAGTTCATGAAATGGAGGTTTGCCCGTGGCCATTTCAATAATAGTACAACCTAGCGACCAGATATCAGCTGGTGCACCGTATCCTCGTGGTCCTTTATCGATGATTTCTGGAGCCATGTACTGCAAGGTGCCTAGTCAGGACAAAAAGAACAGTGAAGTGTTATAGCCTTCGCTCTTATTAAAGAGAATTAACACACCACTAAGAAAGACAAAAATTGTCAAATGCAACCTGTGTAGCCAAAATATTTCATTTCCCATATCAGCACTGAAAACTAAACAGAAACTTATGTTTTAACATCTTTTCTACAAATTATCTCCTCCTCCCCCTTCTAATACAAGGCTTCAAACTGCCGAACGTATATTAACCACATAATCCAAATGCTTCCTCAGAATGTGAATTTATATCAAACAATTTTTGCAGACAGTAAACTGTAAAGACTATGGATGTAAGAGGTGATGAAAATCTGCAAAGTGACAGATAGTCTTCATGAGAATAATTTTTCTTATGTTTACACCTATAATGAGAACACTAATGACAGGGAATTTCAAAAAGTTAGTATTAAAAGAAGCTATTTTTGTGAATATAAGATAAAAAAGATAAGGATATTTAAAAAAAAATTCTCAAGTTTTACACAGAAACAATCAAGGTTGTAATCAAGATAAATCAATTACAGAATAACTAAAAAAATAAGGGAACCCATCATAATTGCGATTTCATGAAGTCTTTTGGATGTGCTTGGGATTTCCGACATCCAAGGTTATCAAAAAACACCTCAAACCAACCTTTCTAAAGCTGTATGTGTTGGCAAAATAAGATCTGCCTAAGCCTATAGTTGGCTCCTAACAGACAAATCTGAATGTCTCTAAAGTTTGCTTGCCGACAATCTGACTATAACACTAGTTATAATACCGAGAAACAAAAAGAAGAGTAAAAATGAAACAAAAGATGGTCAGTTTGGAATCACTGATATTCAATCACATACTACCGCAGCTAAGAGGAGGTCTCTGCAGGGAGACAGTCCACACCAACAGAAACCTATAGATGTTCTGAGTGTTTTGAACACTGCAGTACTTTCTCCACATGAATCCTTATCAACTCTGCTATAACATCTTGAAATTAAATTTTTCTTCTTAAGAATGCAATAAAATTACACTGTGCTAAAGCTGTGAACTAGTAACTAAAGGACATCTGGAGAAGATAAAAGGGATTGGATATTACTGTGTTCATCAAATGTGACTGCTGTAGAGTAAAAGTTCAAGCCACAGCTTTGCCCTCAGGCTGTGTGTCTTGAATGGAGGGATATAATGTTTAAATCACTAGCAATCTGATTCTTCAAATCATGTGATTGCATTACATAATGCCTAAAATCCACAGAATTTATGTACTGAGTTAAAGAACAAAACAAATTGCAAGAGATCTTTTAAGACCCTCTGGGCTATAGCTACCTGCTTACTGATTTTTAAATTCAAAATGAGCACTTGAGTAAAATACTTATTCTCATGGTAAATTACATCTCTGAGGCAGAAACAGGGCTACAAACATGCAAAAGAATAAAGAAGAAGGGCACAAGGAAAGATTTACCTCCTTTTACTATAGTATGGTGACTTTTCTTCAGATACCATTTCACCATATATCATCTCTAATAACAACTAGTTGCTAAAAACCCACTCAGGAGTACGTAAAACACAGGCAAAGACAGAATGAGTTTCCCTTAGTGTTTGCTCCAACTATAACAGCAATCAGCCATAATAATGGCTTCCTGGGCCAAAATTAAATTTTGGACTATGACTTTTCATAGCCACTAACGTCTTCAACTTTTACCTTATGGAAAGCCTTTATATATCTAAAGTTTTCAGAATATCCTGTAGAAATGAGAAGCACAGTATAGCTACACATCACACCACATGGTAGTGTTGTCCCAAAACCTGCAGTTTGTTCACCCTGTATGCAATATGCCAATCCACACACAGAGTGAAGGTTATTTTCTTTTATTACATATATGTGTATATATGGGTGCCTGTCTCAAGCCAGCACACCAAAGTTCCAAATCGACAATTATTTATACCCAAAATATTAACATATTCATTATTCTAATACATATACATTGTTATCTATTAAATGATTGGTTAAAATTTCTTTGCCTAGGATGCAAGTCAGAACGCTGCTCAGTTTCCTACTTCTCTTGTTCTCTTTTGAGTGGGTGGTATAATGAGGGTAGGTGGTCAATGATCAGTGGTCGCGATCTCCCCCTGTCAGAATTACTTTTCCTTTACCTTGGCAGTTCCAGGTTGTCCTCTCTGGTTTGCTGATCACACTTGGTATTTATCACCCAGGAAAACTTTGTTTATTAAATAAGTCACATTGTTTACTACAAATCACATTGCCAGGTGGTCTGCTATTCACTTTTCTATTCCAGGTAAATCATTAACTTGTTCTAAAGGACAGGGCTTTACAGAGGTTGATTTAACAGCACTGGTTATTAGGAAAATTTTTAACTATTTTCATTTCAGTGTAACAGCAGTGCATCTCTTTCCCATGGAGCGTAAGCACATTGAACCAGTCTAATAAAAATGGCAAGGACAAACATTGCAGGCAAAACCTGAAAATACTCTTTTCCAGATACCACAAGAGACCTGTACGTATTTGAGAACTATTCATCCAGTTGCACATGCAAAATGATTCATGAGAAAATTATTTGTTGAATAATTTCTTTGGAAAAAATGGTGAAACTCCTTAAAGGAATGCTTCAGAAGCCAGCATTTAATCAGCTCTGTTCAGACATACTGTCATTGATGTATCTATCTGTTGTAGCATAAAGCATAAACCGAAGAGACTGTTTCTTGTACCTCTTCATTCTTAACAAAACAGTGAAATGCTGCATTCATGGTTCCAAACTGGACAAACAATACTTTTTTTTTCTTTCTCTCTAAAGGACTCCTAACTTAACTTAATTGGATTCTAACTAAAATCTTTACAGATTTGCAGGAAATAGATTGTTTCAAATGTCTGCACTTGATGAGATGTTGAACTCATGAGATATTCATGCAGATATCATACGCCGTGTTCAGGTCATGATGTAACGTAGGCTCTGTTTCCAATTCACAAGCTTTGATAACAATGAGTAAAAAACACGCTTAGAAAGGTAAGTTATTTCAGAACTTTAATAATTTCATTTTCATGGCTTCCTTTGTAAGAAAGTCTGAGGAACTGCAGACTCACCACCAAAGAGGTAATGGGAAGCCTTGATTATCATTTAAATGGAGGTTGTTGTCTTCTGTCTGCCACACACACGACTGATGACTGTGTCTGTGTATCATTTACTTAAACTGCAGGGTGGTATGAGGCTTGTGATTTGTGATATCGGGCTATGCATATGGCCACATAACAAGTGAAAACACCATGTTATCTATACCTCTACTGATAAACGAATTGAGTAATTACATGATCATATATTCATTTTTCAATGTGGAGCTTCGGCTGTTACTCAGCAATTTATTTTCTCTGAATATTGCAAGTTTTTACTACCTTGTTGCATATGAAAAATTTTCTGTAACATATCAGCCTAGTATTTTAATGTAAACCATTCTTTTTACTGCTGCTCACACAAAGATAGTCAGTTGGTTGGGTTTTATAATTAATGCCTCAAAACTGAAAGTATTTATAAGTTTGTGCTTGGTTTTCTGCACTTTTAGACATATTTCAAGAAAGTGTGCATGCATAAGTTACATCCCTGGAAGTGTTCAAGGCCAGGTTGGATGAGGCTTTGGGCAACCTGGTGTAGTGGAGGGTTTCCCTGCTCATGGCAGGGGGGCTGGAACTAGATGATCTTTGAGGTCCCTTCCAACCCGAACCATTCTATGATTCTATGATAATATCAAGATTATTAAAGGAAAAAGTTGCTGTATCAAGTGTTTCCAGTGAAAAACACTTGGAAGAAAAACTATTATGCCACCACACTTCAGAAGTTAAAAAAAAAAAAAAGTAAAATGGAAGAAAATTACATTTAAAAAAAAAAAAGATAGCAAGCCTGTGTTTATGTTGATCACATTCCCATTCACTCTTCCCTGAAAATGGAACCCTCATTGTGTTTTCATCATAAATCCAAAGAGCCTCTTGGCTCTAACTCTAAATCTAGCATCAAAACCCTTATAAACTCTGCTAAATTAGTCTTACCTGTAAATGTTTCGGTGCATGGATTGATTCCTGCCAGCCGTTTCGAAGTACCAAAATCAGATATCTTTACCACACCGCTATAGGTGTTCACCAAAACATTATCACCCTGTGGTTTGGATGAGAGAGACAGAGAGGGAGCGGGGAGGTGAGACAGGTGACTACAGATTCCAAATCCCAATCTCAATACTCCTTCAAGTCTGCAGTTATCTTTTTAATATACCTTTCTACAATGGAATTTTCCTGGAGCACCAGAGAGAAGGGGTTGTTTTATTCTTTGCTTTTGTTTTAAGCTTCCAAGAAATCCTATTAAAAAATCTACTTCAGGTTAGAGTAAAACTAACTGAAGTAAATAAGATAAAAAGCAAATTACACAAGACACACTAAAGGAAAGTTTACCTTTATATCTCTATGTACAATCTGGTTCTCATGGAGATATGTAAGGCCTTCCAGAATCTGTTTGGTGTAAAATTTAATTGTAGGTTCTTTCATTGGGCCCCATTTAGATCTTAGGAGAGCTGAGAGGCTGCCTACAAGCATTAAGAAAAAAAACGTGTCAAGATAGCAAAATTCCCAAATTAACATGAACCATTTAAGTCTGGATTAAGCCTTTGCTCAACATCCCGATACAAGAGAAACACAGTATCTATAATTAAGCCAAATTCTTCCTAGATCCCTCAAAACAAATAATTTGCTGCTGCTCTTGAATGGTTATTTCTTTCTTGACAGCTCAGCTTCCACCTTCATGACAGGAATAAATGTTACGACAGGGCTGGACGCGTCTGCCTCGCTTCAGTCTAACAACTGTTGAGAATAGGACTAAGAGCCATTTAGCTCTTAATAAAATAAAGACTAAAGGTAACACTGTATGATGTTACACACTATTCTTCACGAACCACATGCATGGGCAAAGAGAAGCTGATTTACTTGAGGCAGAGAGGGGAGAAGAAAAATGGAAAGAGGCTTTTTCTTGCAAATACGGTCTTAACTTGTGGAAATACTCAGAGATAGAGGAAAGAAACCGAGTAATCCATGTTCAGAGTAGGAGATTGGTCATCCACACTTCCCTTACTTCTAATAAATCTGATTTTTTTTTTTAAATAACACAAATATTTTAATCATGAAGCAAAATACAGACAGTTTTGCTTTTTCTGCTTATAATAAACTAAGTGCAGTGAGTCTACTTAATGCCAGACAAATTCAGCTAAAGGGATTTTCAGTCCACACCAACAGCTTTCTAAAGTGAAGTTTTCTGAAAGAATCTTGCATAATCTGAGCAGTTGGTTCCTTTTTAAGACTGGCTGCAGAGTTTAAAATACTTGAATTGGCTCAATAATATCTTGACATTAGCAACTAATCACAGCACACTCTACTGCACATATATGAACAGGAAAAAAAGGTATGTAAACAACATCAGCTGATACTTTTAACAAGTGCAGGAAAACAAGTGGAAGTGTTGGTATAAACTCATCACTGCATCATACATGTCAGGGTGTCTCAGCTTTCAGGTGAGAAGGTCACAGGAATTCAAAAATTAAACTTCAGCATGTTGAAGGCCCCAGATGTATTTAATTACACTTTGAATGTTTGTGTCTGGCTCTTCCCTAGAAAATCTGAACTTTTTTTTTCCTGTTTTTTTTAATCTCTGTTTCTATTTTGCAAATTATATTCACACAAGAATTTAACGCTCATTCTAACACATCCTTGACACTGAAGAGCAAATAGCAAAAGGGAGATGGAAACATAACCTAGAGAGGATACAGAGAGACTTCACATCTTACAATGTAGAGAAGGTTAGAGGAGCAAAACTGGAAATTATGAACAAGGTATGCATATAACTTCTATCTCTAATCTACCTAGGAAATAACAGTGCTTTGTATATAGCACTTACAAAATAACACTTAATTGTTCAATCAGTGTTCCTGCTCAACAGAAAACTCATCCTAAAAGCTCCAGTCATCATTCAGATGCTCGGGCTAAATGGACTATACAGTTCTAACTGTACTATTTTTTAACACGAGTATTTGACACCAAATACTTTTAATGTCTTTTCTCTACTTTATGCTTATTACAGAAAAGGGAGAGGGTGCTGAGACTTGTACACTTCAAATCTATACTTTATATGAGAAGAATGCCACCTGTAGTTAATATCTCAACAGAAAAGCCACATACAGTGCACAAAAATATCATATCAAGTACACATCTATTTGCTTTCACTAAGTTCAAAGTCCCAACTGCTTTTGATTCCTTTGAGAGACTGAGCTCAGAATGATACAAACCTCCTGGCACCTGCTCCATAAAAATCTTAATGTATCCATCTTCTGAAACAGATCCAAGATACTGGACAATGTTCCGATGCTTTAAATATTTATGTAGTGCTATCTCTTCATGAAGAGGTTGAGAATACCTATTAAAAAAAAAAAATCAAGGAGTAACTCATCATGCAGGTAAAGGTTAAATGCTAGTTTGCAAACAGAATAGAATAGATTTTGGGGATACTGATCCAATTCTCAGCAAACATCTTGTCCATGACCTTCAAAATGCAGTGTGACTGGTTGAGTATTCAGAAAAAGTACAGAGGTAGATCTCAGAAGAACCCTCAAGGAGAAACATGCCCTCAAAGAATTTATACATGCCTTTCTTCTGTATAGTTACATAGTACTTGTCTTTGCATCTGAAACTCCTTTTATGCTTTTCCCTCTCCCCAAAAAGAAGGAGATACGACTGCAGCTTAAAATCCCAAATATGTCTTAGTCTATAATTTATGATATACATATAGATTATCAAACTGTCTTATGATATATATCATACCTTTTACAAAAAATAAAAAGTCCTTATTCTCAAAAGGGTACTGTTGAATACTAGGAGGAAATAACCGAATTTTAGTATACTGAGATTTTATAAACTAGCCACATAGAAATACATGCTAAAAAGAGCAAAGTTTTCAGCAAACAACCGCAGTTTCATTAGTAGTGTATATATAACAATAAACTAGGTCTTACCTGCTGTCTCTCTCAGGTATTTCTTTGATGGCTATTCGGACCTGATTGCTAAGGTCTCTTCCAGCATAAACTATTCCATAAGTACCTTTCCCTAGAACTACCCTGTCACCATTCTGATCATAATCATATTCATACTGCAAGCAGAAAAGAAAAACAAAGCAGTATAGAAATTATCACTAACGTTTGGCATTACAGAGAGCTTTAACAACTGTTGTGTACTGTACTGAGTTAGTACCGTACAGAGTAGTTACTGCAGTATAGCTCTAGTACAGCAGGTTGCCCACCAGCCTGGTACGTTATACAACTTGTAAAATCTCTATGTTACTTGCTTTACAAAACAATCTTCCTGGCATTAAAAATAAAAAATAAAATCACAGCATTAAACCAAGTTCAATGGAACAGTGCTGTCAAAAGAACACATTCAGGTGTCATCTCTAAGAATTGCTGTCAGAGCCTTTGGAATACATAAGTGTATGAAACCTAAACTATAATTTTGAAACCAATAGTTTAACAAATAGATAAAAGTGACATTCTCATTACTCTGGGTCGACACTGTTTTAAGACTTTAAACTCTCATTTGAGCTTGGCCACAGCATATTTACCTGATTATGGTTTCCAAAAAACAAAAAAACAACAACAAAAAAACCACAAAAAACCCTCATCTTTTCCAAGGATCATTAAATATATGAAGTGGTGGTTCCCACTGCTGCTGAAACATGCTGGGTCATATTGTCAGCTGGATAAGTCACTGCTGACTTCATTAAAGCTACACTAATTTACACCACCTCATGGTCTTGTCCCATATGGTGATCTTATCATGGAGCTCTTCTACTATAAAGGTCAGTGAAAAAGCCTATTGGTGAATGATGCTTAATGGAAGTACAACCCAGACACTAAAGCCGAATTTCTTATGGAAGTTGAGTTAAGAAGCACACCCCTGATTCAAATCAGGGAACTGATAAAGGATATTGAAAAAGTAGCTTTGCAAAGAGTTAAGGAATTTGACAGTTTCATAGTCTAGATGTTATTAGGAGTACATAGGTCTCCCCTAGTATCTTCCCATATCCGAAGAGGATGTCCCACATGGGAAAACTGCAGGGTATTCTCTGTGGCTTCATATGAATTCTCTATAAAAAAACCCACAAACCTTTTTGCAATGGCCATAACTATTGACATTTCTGTCAATGACCACTTTTTTCTGCTTCATCCAGTAAGGGGCTCTCATACAGAACGTAGCCTTGAGATCTATTTCCTTGAAGTGTCTTCCCAACTCGTATTGCAGCTCTGGTATTGCAATGTCCATGTGTCACTGATATTCCCCCCCTCTTCACCTCAGCAAAGATGGCAAGTTTCATGCTGCTGTATGGAAGGTGCTAAAGAAAAAACGTCTGTCGTTTATCCTAACAGCATATTCTGCTCAGTGGAACTAAACTTGAGTTAGCACAGCTTTACTACAGTTTCAGTTTCCATGTTTCAGCACTTCACGGTTCATAACATAATCTTGTTATATGATAGGCATAACTGACCCAAAACGCCATATGTAAAACTTGTCAGGTTCTTTGGTAGGAGCATACCCAGCTTTCACAGCTATCAATCATATGACATAAAACTGCAGAAAAAAGACAGCAGTCACATTGCAGAATTTGAGATTGACAGCAACCTTATCTGCAACAGACTGGTCCTAAGCCAGCTCTATAATTACTGTGGAGAAACCTATGTTTTCTAGTCTGGGTCCCATGATACATGAAAATCGTTGAGATTTACAGTTCAATGATAGTTAGTAGACAGTTTAATAGACTTGTATATACTTGATGCCACTTTACATTTCCCTCCTCTCTTTCCAACATCTACAAAGATTGAATAAATCACTGCTGGTTGCCAAAAGTCTGAATATGAGATACACTAGATGCGTGATTCAATCATTAGGTATGAGTAAACAAGTGTTCATAGCTGACCTTCTATATAAATGTGGTAGGGCAGAGTCTGATCTCTAGGATATCCTATTTGTCTGATCCCTAGGATATCCTATTTGAGATACAGCAGGTACTCTTAAAGTGATAGGAACTTCTTCAATATCCATATCCAGAAGTGAATACCCTAAGGAAGAACAAACTGCCATACTCACTCTCCTTCCAAATCCTTGTTAGCTGTAGAATTACACTGTAGTTGCTTTCAAATAATACCACAATCCAAAATTTGCAAACACTTGGGACAACACTCTCATAAGAATTCTGACTGAAATCAGATTTTCTTCCCCCAAAATTGTGCTCAAGGTTATTTCTTCCTCTTCCTAAATGTAAACTGTTGTTTTATTAAAGGTTAGAACTTCTGCTTTCTCTGTGCTTGTCAAGCCCATCAAGACCACACAAAGCTGTGTTTTTCATGTTGTCTCTTCTGAAATGCAGAATCCCAGGCTGCAGAAAGACATTAAGTGTCTTAGCTCATTTATAAGCTAAATAAATTAATCCTCCCCTTCTGTATCTTGATTTCTGTTTTAATTTCCTGACCTAAGACAATAAGTATAAGGCGATGATTCTGAAAACTTCAAGATATGTAGAATAATATAGCTTAAAGATTTAGAATTAATTTCTGCAGTCATTTCTCCATGTCATTGATTCATGCAGGATTGATTCCTGCTGTGCATTCTCGAGTGATTTTTCCAGTTCAGTTTTTTATGCAGTTGAATAGTGTTGTTTGAAGATTGCCCTGCTACTAGCTAAGTCCATAGTATGCAATGTAAAATCTGCAGCTATAGGTAATACCCTGCCTTTGCCAAGGCAGAGCCCTGATCCCAGGCCAAGACCACAGATGTATGTATTAAGCTGAGCTTAACAGATATGCATATCTTGTCTTTTTCACTTGAGGAGAGAATTCTGTGGCTGCTGTGCACAAATTTTGGTGCAAAAACTCATCTTCCCCAACATATGCACTTACATTCAACAGTACCATAGAGAGTTTTCTACTTTCTTAATCCTCCTCTGAAGTTTAAGTCCTACAAAAGGTTCACTATCATAAAGAGCTGCTCTGAATCGTAAACCTAAGAGAATTGCTGGAATGAGGCACGGTCAGAAAGATACCCAGCTCAAACAAACCACAGTAGGGTCTTTACACTCATTAATTGGACTGAATGAATTTGCTTGACCACAAATAAAGTTACAACCTACTTTTTATGATGGCTTTTCAGATTTCACAACAAACAAATGGAAGCACAGGATATGCACTTAGTGCTACAAATCTCAACATTTGCTGAAGCAGCATGTCTTATGAAGACATGGATCCACCTACCCTAACCCGAGCCCACATAAAACACGAATAACTCAATTTTCAAGTTTGTTTTATTTTCTCTCTGTACTGCTTATAAAGAAGCCTACAGCTACTAGGTTCCTAACATGGATATTTCAGTGGTAAGTAAAAAGCACAGTGGATCAATCTGATCCTAAATATCTGCAAATCTCTGTCAGAGAAAAAGCCTGTCAAACCAAATTACCTAGAGTAGTAGTAGTATCAGATACCAGCCAGAAAAACTGAAGTACCTTTGCTAAATGGCTTTTTTCCTATAATTTATTTAATATCTTATCCTTTTTATCCACTTAAGCCAGCTGATATCAGATGATTCTCATCTATAGATTGTTTGCAACATAAACACAAGATCAGTAACACCCTTCATTAGAAATCTATACAGTTTATAGTAGTAACAGGCTCACTTCATTAAAAATGTGTGTTTTCAAATGAATGCAACTCCTGTGTACAATAGTTTCGTAACAGTTGAATTTCCATATACAATCAAAGAGTTTAAATACTATTTATAATTTTTCTAGTATACTGATATGAAAGTGCAGGGAAGATGGAGAAAAAGTTTCACAGTTCTTGGATCTTTTACCCTTGACATACCTCCAATGTGTCTCCTTCTATTTCTCCTTCCAGTTCCAAAGTACTGCCAACTACATCAGACAAAATTTCTTTCACCAACCCACAGAATCTAAAAAAGCAATAAATAGCACAGGATCAAAGAAAAATGTCCTTTTAGAGATTAAACAAATTCTTTGTAAGGTGGGCTTTGCTTTGAAGCTTACAAACTGACTAGCATGTTCATAGGTTTCTTTCATTACTCATTTTCTTCATATTTATCTTATTTTAAATGAGAAAGAACATCAAACACACTGAAAAGCCTAATTATTTATAAGATTATTTTGTTTGCTGTAGCAGAACTCAGTACTTGCTTGTTACTGTAACTGCATAGTAAAATCTTAGTAGAGCCAACTCAAATATTTTTGCAGTTCACTTTGATGGAAAGTGCTTAATATGGCCTTTAAATATGTAACTATAGAAAATATTGAGATATTAAGAAAATAAGTATTGATTACCACATCATATTTTGTGGTTCTCCTTCTGTATAGTGATGAGAATTCTATTACCTTCAGTTTCACGTAAATGTTCCTATGGACTTTGGTTGCAATTGTGATTACTCAGTAATTCTGAAAACCAGATTTTGTGGTTTATAGTCAGGCATACAGAAAGCCAAAAACATAAAAGTAGTAATATGTTTGGAAGAACAGAGTTTTAACTGATTTCATCCAGTTGTCAGGGATGGAGATCCTTAAGTACAAGACCATCTTTTCCTGTAGTCCCCTGCCTGAGCCACTCACCATTTTCCAAACTCCATAACAAATGGTTAACAATTATTAAAAATTACTGTAAAATATTCGCATCTCTTTCACTGACTAATAGAGACACATCTCTGGAACAGATTCCTGTTGTGCACTGAATAAGGCATAAAAAAATGTGACCATGTTTCATAACATACAAATTGTGATGCCAAATTAAGGCTGAGTGGGTAACATTAATTTCAATATTTCCTATCTTGGGCACACTGCACTTTGCAGGGCTAATGATTTTCTTTAATCTGAGTTTATTCCATGTAATACATAAATAATAATTATTTCAAGAAAAATAAATATATACCATCCAACTCCAAATATTAAGTATATTAACAAATCTGTCCTACTTCATTCAGAAGGTTTATATGGCAAATATCAGTCCCCAGAAAGAATTGGGTCTGTAAAGATTTAGGCTTGAAATGCAGTTAGCATGTTTACTGTTTAGAGACAACATATCATCAGGAAATGTTTGAATACAGACACAGACAGTAACAGATATCTGTGACACAATATAAGCTAGAAATTTCTATCATGTCTAGTTGCTTTTACTAAATCAGACTGAACAAGTACATAAGGGAATCTAAAGCAATGTAGTACCTTACATGACATGGACAAGACACAGGAAAATAAGATAATAGTTATAAATTACAATAAGCTACTTAAGCCTTTTCTCAGACCTGATGACTTGCAGGTAAACTGATCAGAACCAGCCAACAAGTGTAATGGGACATTGCTCTTGTCAGCTTAAATATCACTGAGTTTAGCTCATTGCTTCTTCATCAAGAAAAAGAAGTGAAGAAAGAAATAATTTCTCAAGCAAAAATGTCAGCTTTCAATCTTTACTAAACCAATTATATTTGAGACATAGATCTCACATGTAACATCCACACAAAATGAACTCACCTACTACATTGGTTTTCTGTAGAGAAGTAGATTTGAAAGTCATCAGAGTTGTCATGGACATAAAGAAAACAACATCGTTCATCAAACTTCGAAATGCTGTAAAATTCATGTTAAGAAATTATTATTTTGGATGTAAATATTCGAAGAAATAGAGCGAGGAGGAGTTAACTTTTTTGAATTGTGAACACTTAGCGAAGATCTTTTTCACAGTTAATTACCTCAGAGAGGCAGTATGCAATTATATTTATTTTCCTTACAACTAGAAGCTTTGAATTTATTTATATATTCTATAATCCTATCTCCAATTTTATAAATGATTAAGCTACTGCTTACTTTGGTGAAATATTCATTTATCTGAAGTGTTTTGAGGTTTGTTTGTTGTTCACCTCCTCTTCCACTCTTACACAGTTCCGTCAGGTTTCTTGGTATTTGACGACACTTCTATGGAAAGTGAATTGTTTTGACACTAACCTAGCTATCAGGAAAGCCTTTCTTTTAAGCTTGACAAGTACTTCTGGTTTTCATAATTCCATTATTCTTACATTAAAACTGAACTATGAAATACCTACAGTGTAGCAGATCCTTCACAGTATATACTTTTTATGGCCTTAATACTGATAAACAAGTTTCAGGATTACCAATATTTATTCCAAACTGCATCAATAATTCTAGCAAAGTGATTATTTATGGCATGTCGAGTCTTGCCAGTGTCATATATATCCCATCTAAATGCACTGTAGCGAGAAGTGAAAAGATCATAAAACATAATATCAATATTAAAGTAAACCCAGGAATTAATCTATTATCACTCCAAACACTTGTACTTCAGTATTATTCTACATAAATGCCAAGTTATTATGCTTTTTAAGGTACTGTCATTATTTTTCTGCACTAAATTAATAAAATGTATTAGATTCTTGTCTGATCTGTTTAGACAAACTCTCAGATTTTTATTAGCCTCTGTTGAGTCAGTTATTTAAATACATGACAGTAAACTATAGTAAAGTTGCAGAAAGTAAGACCAACTTGTTGTAGCATCATTAAAGGTTACATGGACAAATGTTCCAAAAAATTAGAATTTTCACAGATTTTTTCAGAAATCCGTGAAAATACACTGTGTCATTTTGTGGCTTGGTGCTGGTATAGCAATTTCTAGTCTAGCAAGGCAGACTAACACATCTCTGACAAGAGGACTAAGCGACAAAGCAAGATGATTCTTACAGGGGCAAATACAGGATAGACAAGAAAGTATCTAAATAAGAATACTGTTTTTTAAATAGTGTAACAGATGTGGTATATAAAATGAACTGGTTAGCTTAAATACAATTTAAGGGTTTTGACAGAGTATAACTTAACTGAGACCACTAATTTTTTTTTTACTGAAACTAATGCAATTTCAAACATATAGCAATTGTAAGTTGTCATATGCAAACATCTAATTCCACTAAGTTTAGAAAGATTGCCTCATTGAGCTTTGTAAACCCCAGAAGTGATTAAGAATCAAAGCAATTGAATTGCTTGCTTCCATTTAACAAAAAGTTCTCTTTCTCAGTGGCTTTGAGAAACGTCATGCTGAGTTATGCTCAGTCAGCTCCACAAACTTCAGTAATGAGAACTTCACATCCACTCACATTGTACTGGAATAGTAGAATAAAACAGCACATTGAATGAATTCAAACCAATATCTGCTTCTTTTAGAAGAAAATACTGAAGTTATAGTAGAGTCTATGTCCAAATCCACAGCCGTAGACTTTCATAGCAATCACCACTCACTTTATTCAGTGAAATATTTTTTCACTTGAGCTTATTTGCTTAAGCAAATTATCAAGTTAAGAGAAGACAAACTTGGGGCCTAAAACTTAGGTGCTTACGGTCAAAATCACAGCCCAGAAACCCTCTGCTTTGAGAACCACAGAATTTGTTAGGTATCTTAATTTATACTTGTACTTGAATCAGCAAACAAGTGGCCCCGTCATTTACGGCCCTAAAAAGGCAGGATCCACCAACGTAGTGACTCACAAACTCAGAACGAAGGCAAAAGCCCACCTACTGTTCCTTGTGCTTATGGCTCCTCTGGTTCTTAGCTGCAGTCTGCATAAGGCAGACAGAAACCAAGAATGCCATGGATGCACTGCCAGGCTGTACAGATAGGTTTCATTTTGTTTTCTCTCCTGGTGCTCTGTCTCTCCCTCTTTTGGCAGTAAAGTAGCCCAAATTTAAGATATATAAGCTACCTTCTAAATGTAGTCATGCATTTTGCAGTTGTTAATACCAAACACAATTCTTTTCTATCCTTTCAGTCCTCAGAACAATCCTGTTCTTTCTATATAATATTCTGATTTTCTTTTGTACTAATATTTGGACTTATTTACTTGTCACTAGTGTGTCCATTAATCCAGGCATCACAAAATGGAACTACTTTAACTATTTAAAGGCTAGTCCTTGAGAAACTCCACTAGTAGTCTCCTTCCAGCTCAAGAATTCCCTCCTTAGCACAAACTATGTCCATGCCTCATTTAACATTTCTCTAATAATCTACGTTTTAGCTAGTAGATTTTTAGATAGAACCATATCAGAAGTAATTTTGAATTCCAAACAGAAAACAGAAACCATGGTTTCCCTTAGAGGAAAATGGACAAACTGTTCTTTTACTTATGAAAGGAAGCAAGAAGAGCTACGGGCTCTTCTTTTCTTCTGCTCTCCATGTTTTTAAATGCAAAGATGGCAATAACTTCACTGAAAAATTTAGAAAGATATATAAAAACAGGTACATGATTGAAAACAAGGAAGTCTAACAGAGAACACACAAGCCCACATGCTCCTCTTAGATGAGTATTCCTATGAGAAAAGTACAGCTCTACCTATGCATGGAACTCTTCTGTGTTGACATTTCAAGGCAGGTTGGACAGAATAAGCTTTTATAATAGGCAATGCAAAGCAGAGATTTAAGGCAGAATCCAGATTTCCCACTTAAGGGAAATATAAAACATAAATAAAAACCATGTGACTGTTTTCTGACATACCAACCTTATTCCCCTAATGGAAGAAGCTGTAAAATTCCATTCATGAATCTGTTTCTGTAAAGAATAAAGAGCTACAATCAACCACAGTTTAATCTTGACGTACTATTGAAAACAAAGTCACAGCATGGTAAACAAAATAAAGTTTTTCCAACATGTCTCTTTTTCCTTTCTTCCCTACCAAATTTCAAGTAAGATTGATATATAGGTAAAGAAAGACCATATATTGCTGAAAAAATGAATATAAATGGTACAGGGCGGAAGTAAAGGCCGCATGTCCTTGTGTAAAATTAAATTTTAAGAATAAATCTTGAAGTACAATTTACCAAACGTTATGTTTTAACTCAATACATGAACATTTCATATTAAACATAGAGCAGACTATGCTCTACTCTTATTTAGGCTCAAAGGGAAAGGAAACTTCTTCCTAACAGATAGTGACCCAACAGCTTTGGTCCAGAGAGCACACTGGAGGGAAAACAGAGAAAGGACAGCCTGTGCCTGGGACCATAGCCCTCCATAAATCCCCAGCTAATAGCTGGATCTTATTTAGCACTGCCAAATATGCACCAAGAATTTGTTCCATAAAGCAAAGTTGTGTCAGACACATTCACTCAAAGTAGCGAAGTAGAACAGTGTACTGGAAAGAAGCTCACAGATCCAGGTAACGATGTGGTCTTCTCTTTTTTCTAACATGCTGCTTTTCCACACTTTGCCTCTCTACATTTTCAGTCTATTCTCCACTGACATTGTTCTGATACTAAGAAGAGGTGGTGAAATACGTTCCAGATTTCAAGTCTTTCAATGTGAAATTGAAATTATTTCTCATTTTTAAGAGATTACACTGTCCATAACTGTGCCTACTCCTTTCCTAATCTCCCGTGCCTCATCCAATAATCTAAGACACAAATATTTCACTTCTTGAAACTTGTTTGTCACAGGCTGCTATTTTTTTTTATTTTTCAATCTTATTATTGTAAAACTTTAAAATTTCTAAAACATTAAACATAATATTGGACTTTATCTTTACTTTTTATTTAGCTTTGAGCTGCATCTGAATAAAAATCACACAATTCTAACAAGAAATATTATAAGTGGAACAAATAACACAAGAACTTTTAAGAGATATGGTCAAGATAAGTGAAATCTGAACTAGAGGTCAAAACCACTTGAGTTCTAATCATAGTCCCTCCCTTCACTTTCTCTGTAAAAAGTCAACTTTCATACCGCACAAAAGAGATATTCAGGCTTGTGCTTCACAGAAACGTAGCAAACTTCAAATTATTGAAAAGTGCTCCAAAATCTAATTGCAAAAAAATAACTTTAAACACAATGAATCAGGATACATGAAACCTACGCTGGCAGTTTTACCATTTCAGTCGGAGAGACATGCCACAAAGAGAGAGATCTCTCATCTGCTTCATTGTTGATTGAAACATATGCAGGCTGGTAGACTTTAGTTGGTTCTATCACCAAAACCTGAAGAAAAAGAACAGTTTTGCTTAACAAACCAGCAGCTAATACATCACAGCATCTTCAGAAAAACTAATACTCTGATACAGACAATGGGTAATCTCAAACTAAGGCCTAAAAAATTTCCAGGGGGAGAGAGAAAGGCAAGACAAGGCAGGAAAAGGTTGTGTTCCTATGTACAACAGAACAGTATCATCACAATTTGTTGTAGGAGACTTGAAAGTATTTCTTAGAATGTTTTTAGGGTGGTGGGTTAAATGTTTTTTGCAAAGTAAAGATCAGCAGAATACAGGGGGTTGGTTCATGCAATGAAATAACAGGAAGTTAAGTATGTTAAGTGTTGTGTTTAGAATCTTTCAATTCTTGTTATATCCTGTCCAGAAACATAAGACATACAAAACTTGTTTGGACATAACATCTTACTGGAAATCTCAGTCCATTAGTTGTTTCTTTCGTTGCCTCAAAAATTATATCTAGCCAGAAAGTCAATCTTTCTTGTCTAGGAGAATGTTCTATGGTGAGTTTCTTGAAACGCTGAATTAACATCAGGTTCTGAACTAATGATTTCAAGTACCTAGAATGTATTGAATTAGTGAGTTAACAGAGAGAAAACTAAATCTGACCAGATCCTACAACCATTTAACTGACTTATACATCCAAAAAAATTAACTGCAAAATTAAATGTACTTTAAAAGCTACCATAATGGAAATGATTATGTTGATTTTTACAGATTTCTGGAAAGAATAGCAAGTTTAGTCAAAACCTTAAAGTCATAAGCTCACAGGGATGTTCATGAACAATATCTTTTTGCAAAAGGGTATAGTTACATGAGTAGTTACATGGTGATTAGACAGGATATTATGAGCTGGAAGATGATGGGAGAGGGAAACAGCAGCTAGCTAAACTCTGAATAGTTGCACAATATTTCCACAATTGTTTGAAAAGGAATCATCACTAATTTCCAAACTCTTATAAAAGATGTGCTTCAATGGGATATAAACCCAAAAATGATGAGTAACAATTTCTTACCTTCCCCCTTCCTTTCCAAAATAAAAGAAGAGAGTATAAAGTCAGAGTTACAGACAATCTAAGAGGGAAAAATCCAGTTAAGTTAACCAAGTTACTACAAGCTTTTTTTTAATTTGTGTATTTCCCTATAGCTGGGTACTTGAGCTACAACCTTCCATCACATACCACACTGGAGGTTTCAGCTTGAAAAGTTTCTCTGCTGCTTGTACTGCTTTACCAACATCATTAGCCAGCATGCTCACACTGAAGAACTGTCCCACATCCCAGTAATTGTTCATTTTTTCTAGGCTTCCTTTTCTTCCCAATAAACTGTTTAACCGTACACCTGTAAAATTTCAATTAAAAAACATATTTTTCTATCAGTAAAACACTAATGGTTTTTAATGGTAAGTCTACAGCAAAAGACTAAAAAGACTTGATTAAGCATTAGTGATAAAAATAAAGTGGAGCAAGTTTTCCCCAGAAAAAAAAAACACATTGCCCAACACAGAGGCTAGGTCTGCAGATAACATCCCCAATACAGTTCAGACAGTCAGAACTCCTATCACACAGAGTGTTGAAAAACCTCTTGTGCTATCTAACTGGGCTATCTGCCTCCTGATTCCCAGCGTAAGCTGCGCATCTCTGTGTACTTGAGATCTGCATCAACTGCAAGAGGTCAATGGCTAGAGGTTTACACAAGTCCACCCCAGAGTAAGGTCAGGGGAATGATTCAGAGCCACCTTTGCATTCTCCCCTCTTAAGGTTCAAGTATGTGTTCCAGACAGCATCTGATTCCAAATATAATTTTCAACTACTATCTCTCTAGGAAGAACTGCATCTCTGTTTCTATTGTATGACTTTTTTTTTTTTTAATAGATGTAAAGTGGCGGGGTTTAGTTAGCACCTACATGGAAGATGTGAACCTAGGTAGGCACCTAGTTACTGTCTGGGTGGATCTTTCCAGGTGACACTTGCTGTGGATGTCTCAGTTCAGAGACAACGGAAAGTCCATGGACCCTGCTCTGGCATCCCTGAGGAGGGCTGGGCTGCATTCTGTCACTTCGTGTCTCTGTCCCCTGTTGGCTATGCAATGGGATAACCTCTCTGGTGCAGTAAATGCAGTATATGGATGGTGCTGAAATTGGTCCTTCCTTGTTCTGCTCCCATCTCTGGGAACCTTTAGATGGGTCAAGTTACTAGAAAGCTGCTCCAAAGCAACAAGGAGAAAAACAGTCCTTCAAGATCCCTGTGTTTTAGCCTGCCATCCAGGACCCACCTTTAAAAAGCCTGAACTGCCTTTCTGTCTATGCAACCCATCTCTATAAGCATTTTGTTTTCTTCGTAGGGAGAGAGACAGAAAACTCATCTGTGGCACTGTGTGTGGATATTTACCTATTTTTCTCAGTTCCATCGAGCTTTCAAACTGTTGTCCTGCAACGAGTAGCAAAACTGCAAGGTTAATTCCAGAATACAGAGTTGACTGGAGTTCAAATCCTTTGCGATACCTGCAGACAAGAGTCAAGAGCTCACATCTAACTGTATAGAAGAACTGAAATACTTCAAAGTTTTGGTAGGTATTTTAAGCAATTAATTTACTGTGAGGACTGTATGGCTAGTTGGTACTAATGGCACTCTGCAAAGAGCACTTGAAAGAAAGTAGCTTTTTGTCTTATGGTAAGAAAGAAAAACTTCTGCTTAATCTGCCACCTTGTGCAGTTTTGTGAAAACAAAACAAACTGGTTAGTGCAAAACTCTTAAATGCAATAGATCTAATTTTATTATGTTATTCATATGAGAAAAGCAATGAAAATATTAGTCTTCAGTGCAAGTTTTTAAAAAAGGCTCCAAGCCCTTTGTTTTAAAGCTTCACATTCATTAAAGGTAACTGAGAAACAGCTGACAAAGGCTGTATGCATGCCACTAGCTGGTGCAGGATGAAAAGATCCATCTGAAGCTTCACTACTACTGATCCATGCTGCTCTAACTATGTTGAGGTGATTTGAGGGGAAAAAAGAGAGAGAGGAGTATTTCACAGTCACAGTACAAACCCACATTGCTAACATTATTGTACTCAGCAGTGGCTTATATGATTACACAACCATATCTATGTGAACAGTATGTCAGTGAAAGCCTGTGTGCACATGCATGCCTCACTGTCTTAAGAAAATCCATAGTGCAGTTTATCAATATTTTCCTGTATATAGTGTATCATTGCGTTTCCTGGGGATCCAAGGTGGAAACGATCCTTGCGCAGAGGACCAGCCTAAGTCCCATGATCTCACTTGTACTTCATTTTGGCCCTGAAGCAGATTAATTGTATATTTTCTTTACAAAGACATGGGTGAATCATCATCCCCTCCAATAAACCAAGTGGTATCATTCTATATTCATGAGAGTCTACAAAAAGAAGCAAGGAAACACATATCCGAAGATATGGTGTTCAGTAAACCAGTTACTCAAACAGGACACTGAAAAAAAAAAAGATAAGTAAAACAACTGATTTTCTAATTCTTACACCCTGCTTTTCATAACCAGAAGTAAAAGTCTGAAAACGCTTTTAAATAGATTTTTTTTTTTTTCCTGTTACCATTCAATGGCATGATCTCGACTATTGGTATCTTTACAGTCAGAATCAAGAAACATATCCTTGTAGATTCTCCCACATAAGCAAAACATATCTGGAGCAGGGTGATCACACGTCTGCAGGACTTGAAGCATAACTTGTAGTGCCTTCTCTCTGTCACCTGCATTATTTCTTCTGAAATCAAATACAGAGAATAAAAAACATGAGTTCAGATCTGAAACGGAAACTGCAAGACAGTAGAATAAAATCATCCCACACCTATCCCAAAACCCATCTATCATTACTATATACAGATTCGACTTCATTTACACTGATGTATGATTGTTGGTTGACTGATAAAAATCAACTGTATTCTCCTACCATTGGACTCTACTTCTAGCTCACATAAGAACTGAGTCGAGCCCGGAGCTCCTCTATGAAAAAAAATCTGCCTTCTAGCTTGTTTCCTCCCTGCATAAGCTGACAGACTCTGCACATCCAGCCATGAGAAAACAAGTGCTTGTTTAGTGTTCATTCCTGACAATATTTACACAAAACTGGCCGTTTTCAGCATTTGAGCTGACAGCTCGTTCAGCTATGCCCAAGATTTGTAATTTTGAATCCAGAGCCAATACCAGGCAATACTGACTAAGTACAGAAGAAGCCAGGTTAATCCTGTATTAGCCAAAAGAATGATGGAGCTCAATATCAGGCCTTTGAAATACAACGAGAATAAAAGGGCAAAACTGAACTGTATTTCTTTCTTTAATTAAAATTCTTCAGATTAGAGAAAAATTTGGGAAACAGCTGTCACAAAGCTTCTTTTGACAAATATTCAACAATTGTAACAGTATGAAATTGATTAATTAACATTTTAAGTTTCTTATTATTAAACACACCAGAATGTTTGCCTCTCTTTACCTTGTTTTTCCAAGTTTCGAATTTGCTATTTACGGCAAAAAGTCACTTAGAACAAACAAAAATGTCTATTTGCAAGAGTACTGCAAACACAGCTTAAGAGTTTATTAGTCTGTTCAAGACACTTTTTAATCACCAGAGGGATTTAAAACACTTACTAACCCCTTTTCAGAACTATTTACCATTTTTGATCCCTACCTAGGTATCCAGGAACAGGCTTACAAGTATTATGATTGCTTTGTCAGCAGTACCAGCAGCAGATAACGGTTTCTGGTAAATTTATTATTTGCATGCCCTGAAAGGATTAATATTTACTGTAAAGCAGCTCAGTTCCTTAGGTAACCAGCTGATGCAATAAGACCAATAACAAAACACCTATAACAAAATTCAGGCTTCCATGCCACACATGCAGGCACGTTAGGTGACGGAGAACACTTAATAAGATTAAACAGATTCATAGCTAGTTGTGCAGGCTTTATCCTGCCTTTGACGTCTCTGGCAAGAGGATAAACTTTCACACCAAGTACTTGAATATTTTTAAAAGTATTTTTATTTCAGATTGACTGTTGTTCTGAAATTAATACTGGTCTTCTCTAACAAGCACACAAGGAGAAAGTTAGTATCTTTTTTCAGTTTTACAATAAATAAATAGAAGTCAAAAAGTATGGGGGTAAATCCACTGTGCAGGTCAGTGTGCTCTAACCTATGTTCTAATCTGAACTACCGGATTTTATTGGTAACGGCACCAAAGTTTCACAGAATCACACAGAATCACAGAATGTTAGGGATTGGAAGGGACCTCAAAGGATCATCTAAGTCCAATCCCCCTGCCGGACCAGGACCACCTAGATCAGATCACACAAGAATGCATTCAGGCAGGTTTTGAACATCTCCAGAGAAGGAGACTCCACAACCTCTCTGGGAAGCCTGTTCCAGTGTTCTGTTACCCTTTCTGTGAAGAAGTTCTTCCTCATGTTTAAGCGGAACCTCCTATGTTCCAGCTTATATCCATTTCCCCTTGTCCTATCATTGGATGCCAGTGAGAAGAGCCTGGCTCCATCATCATGACACTGTTCTTAATATGAACACAGAGAAAGGTGAGTAAACAGAGTTTAGAACAAAATCAGGCCTTAAAACTAAGTCCAACAGCTCCCAGGTCATGTGTAACGTGGTCACAGAAGTCCGTATGTGTTCAGACTTTTGCTGAAAACACAAGAAATGCACAACTAGTACCTAACATGCGGCACTTTAGCATGGAAAAAGATAATTTAAAAATCACTGGTTTCCAGACAAGACAAACTTTGACTCAACTCTGCCTTGTATGAAAACAGGTTAAATATTAATGATAATATAAAAAGGTGTTATGTACTGATTGAAAAAGCATAACTTTAAAGAAAAAGCACAATGCATAAAGCAAGACCCTGTTCAAAATAAGACACTGTGAAGATTAATACTTCTGGACATCTAAGGATGAACCTGTACACACCAAATACAACACTAGAAGCATTTCAAAGGACCAAGCCCTAAATAACCAGTGTACTAGAGGACTCAAAATAAAATTGAGGGCCTCTATCTCTTGTAAGATAAGGAAAAAATAATCATTAAAAATATATTATGATAAACAAAATTTAGCACATGACAAGTATGCACTAATCTAACAGGATATCATAAAAGAAAATCAGTTTAGATCTCTTTATATTAAACTCTTTTTTTTCACGGCTGCAGAATTTGATGACCATTGGGTTATACAAACTCAACATACCAATTACAATAATCTACAAATTTGGGAACAGTTATCACCTTCTAAAGCAATCAAAAAAGAGAGGGCTAACCAAGAAAAAGACATTAGAAAAATCGCATTTAGGCTCTGAGCAACTTCTCTAAGTCAATATGAAAATATATTGTTGGATAATACGCAGAACCTGTTATGCTGGACCAAGACAGATTTTCATCTCTTATTTCATACCCCACATTTTGTTAGATCTGCATGTCTGACAACTTACAATTTGTTTCAAGGTGTCAAGAGTCTGTAGTACTGACTTCTATTTTTCTTACCCAATATCAAGTAGCTTCCACACCTTCCCTGGGCCCCATTTAAAGCCACAGTAGAGTGAATCACAAAAATACAAGTTGAAAGGGACTTCTGGAGGTCTTCTAATAGAACCTCCTTCTCAGAGCAGGACCATCTCCCAACACTAGACCATGGCAACCTTGGCTTTGCCTGAAAAGCTGAATCTATTAACCCTCCAAAGATGGAGATGCCACAGCCTCTCTGAACAGGGAAAGCTAAAGTACTGTATGTTTAACTTGCTGTTTAAACTCAGCAAGTTTGCAGATGACACCAAGTTGTGTGGTGTTGTGGACACGCTGGAGGGAAGGGATGCCATCCAGAGGGACCTTGACAGGCTGGAGAGGTGGGCCTATGAGAACTTAATGAAATTCAACAAGGCCAAGTGCAAGGTCCTGCACATGGGTCGGGGCAATCCCATACACAAGTACAGGCTGGGTGGAGAATGGATTGAGAGCAGCCCTGAAGAAAAGGACTTGGGAGTGCTGGTGGATGAGAAGCTCAACATGAGCCAGCAATGTGCGCTGGCAGCCCAGAAAGCCAGCCGTATCCAGGGCTGTATCAAAAGGAGCATGGCCAGCAGGTCGAGGGAAGTGATTCTGCCCCTCTACTCAGCTCTCGTGAGACCCCACCTGGAATACTGTGTTCAGCTCTGGAGTCCCCAACACAAGAAGGACATGGAGCTACTGGAACGAGTCCAGAGGAGGGCCACGAAGATGATCAGAGGGCTGGGGCATCTCTGCTATGAAGACAGGCTGAGAGAGTTGGGGCTGTTCAGCCTGGAGAAGAAAAGGCTCCGGGGTGATCTTATAGCAGCTTTCCAGTACCTAAAGGGGGCCTACAGGAAAGCTGGAGAGGGACTTCTTACAAGGGTATGTAGTGATAGGACAAGAGGCAATGGATTTAAACTGAAAGAGGCAGATTTAGGTTAGATATAAGAAATAAATTCTTTACATTGAGGGTGGTGAGGTACTGGAACAAGTTGCCCAGAGAAGTTTTGGATGCCTCATCCCTGGAGGTGTTCAAGGCCAGGTTGGATGAGGCTTTGAGCAACCTGGTGTAGTGGAGGGTTTCCCTGCTCATGGCAGGGGGGGGTGGAACTAGATGATCTTTGAGGTCCCTTCCAACTCTAACCATTCTATGATTCTATGATCTAGCACCTCAAAGTCTTTCTTGTAATGAGAGGTCCAAAACCGTATATAGTATTTGAGATGAGGCCTCACCAGTGCTGAGTACAGGGGGACGATCACTTCCCTAGTCCTGCTGGCCACACTATTTCTGATACAAGCCAGGATGCTAGCAGCCTTCTTGGCCACTTGGGCACACTGCTGGCTCATATTCAGCTGGCTGTCAATCAACATCTACGAGTTTATCGAGGGTGCACTTGATCCCCTCATCCAGATCATTGATAAAAGATATTAAATAGAACTTGTCCCAGTACTGAGCCCTGGGGAACACCACTTGTGACCGGCCACCAACTAGATTGAACTCTAATCACCACAACAATTTGGGTGCGGTCATCCAGCCAGTTTTCTACCCAGCAAAAAGTACACCTGTCCAAGCCATGAGCAGTCAGTTTCTCCAGGAGAATGCTGTGGGAAATGGAGTCAAAGGCTTTACTAAAGTCTAGGTAGACAACACCCACAGCCTTTCCCTCATCCAATAAGCAGGTCATCTTGTCACAGAAGATCAGGTTAGTCAAGCAGGACTTGCCTTTCCTAAGCCCATGCTGACAGGGCCTGATCACCTGGTTGTCCTGTACCTGGCACATGATGTCATTCAGAATTATCTGCTTCATAACCTTCCCTGGCACCAAGGTCAGATTGACAGGCCTGTAGCTCCCCGGATCCCCCTTCTGGCCCTTCTTATAAATGGCTTGGTGAGCACTTCCACCAGCTCCCTCAGTACCCTTGGGTGGATCCCATCCAGCCCCATAGACTTGTGTGTATTTAAGCAGTGTAGCAGGTCACTAACCATTTCCCTTTGAATTATGAGGGCTTCATTCTGTTCCCCGTCCCTGCCTTCCAGCTCAGGGGGCTGGGTACCTGAAGAATAACTGGTCTTACTATGAAAGACTGAGGCAAAGAAGGCATTAAGTACCTCAGCCTTTTCCTCATCCTTTGTCACCATGTTTCCCTTCACATTCAATAAAGGATGGAGATTGTCCTTAGCCCTCCACCTGTTGGTAATATATTTATAAAAATATTTCTATTGCCTTCTACAGCAGCTGCCAGATTAACTTCTAGTTGGGCTTTGGCCCTCCTAATTTTCTCCCTGCATAACCTCACAACATCTTCGTAGTCCTCCTGAGTCGTCTGCCCTTTCTTCCAAAGGTCTTAAACTCTCCTTTTTTTCCTGAGTTCCGGCCAAAGCTCTCTGTTCAGCCAGGCCGTCTTTTTTCCCACTGGCTCGTCTTCTGGCACATGGAGATGGCCTGCTCCTGCACATTTAAGATTTCCTTGTTGAAGAATGTCCAGCCTTCCTAGACTCCTTTGCCCTTCAGGACTGCCTCCTAAAAGGACTCTGTCAATCAGGCTCCTAAACAGGCCAAACTCCGTCCTCTCGAAGTCCAAGGTGGCGTTTCTGCTGACCCCCCTCCCTACTTCTCCAAGAATCAAAAACGCTATAATTTCATGATCACTATGCCCAAGATGGCTGCCAACCATCAGATCACCCACAAGTCCTCCTCTGTTCACAAACAACAGGTCCAGCAGAGCACCTTCCCTAGTTGGTTTCCTCACCAGCTGTGTCAGGAAGTTGTCTTCCACACACTCCAGGAATCTCGTAGGCCTTCCTCTCCGCTCTACTGTATTTCCAGCAGACATCTGGTAAGTTTAAGTCCCCCATGAGAACAAGGACTCACGATTGTGAGACTTCTCCCAGGTGCTTTTAAAATATTTCATCTGCCTCTTCATCCTGGTTGGGTGGTCTATAACAGACTGCCAGTACGGTATCTGCCTTGTTGGCCTTCCCCTGATTCTTACCCGTAAACACTCAACCCTGTAATCACCATCATTAAGCTCTAAACAGTCAAAACACTCCCTACCACACAGGGCTACCCCAACACCTCTCCTTCTTTGTCCATCTCTTCTGAAGAATTTATAGACATCCATTGCAGCACTCCAGTTGTGCAAGTCATTCCACCATGTTATGGTAACTATATCATAGTCTTCCTGCTGCACAATGGCTTTTGTGATTTTCCTCGTGGCATCACACAAACTAAATTGTTTTGGAAATGAAATACAATTTTGAAATATGCATTTTTCATTGGAGCTCTTCAACATACAATCTGTAAGCCTCTCCACATCTGGGATAAGATGCATCCTACCTTAAACAAGCCTGAATATACATGCAGTGAAAACATGAGTTACTCTTTGTGGTTTGTCCAGGATTGAGAGGGGAGCAGTTTTTTAAATCACAATCTGAAAATTCTTTCAAAATACAGTTTTACCTTTACAAAATATATGTTAATGGTAAATGAGCTACAATGTATTTCTAAACTATATTAAAACAAAGCACATGCCTTGGAAGAGCTGTTAATAATACTATTTTTTTCCCCACTGATTTCTTTGTTAGCATATTTTAGTCCTCTCCCTACAAACCTGGCCATGTGAAAACTTGCACAGAAATCAAACAGAGAAAATCAGTCTAAATTATCTGAACGGAGTAACTGCAAAAGCTACTGTCAGTGAGGAAAGAGATGTTCAAGTTACTCCTAAATACTAGGGCAATTATGAAAATATCCTAGTGCTCAATAAAACCCCACCAAATCCTCCCGCAAGCAAAATACTAGGAATTAAAAGGAAATAGACAGAGAGTAAAAATTAAAAACATCATGATGCCTTTTTACAAATACCTGGCATACTATTCTTCAGTACTGCGTACAGTTTTAGGCTGTATCTGAAAAAAAATCTAAACTAGTGGGGTGAGGGGGAGGAGGAAAACAACAGAAAGAAGAATGATCAAAGGTATGGAACAGTTTCTGTACGAAGAAAGCTTCAATAAACTAAGTCTTTTCAGACAGAAATGACTACATATTTCCTAAAAAAAAAAAACCACGTTGCCATGTAGTACACATTTATAGACTCTAATCGCTTCCTCTAAGTTAGTCTCAATGTTCTGTTGCCACTTTAGTTTCGCCTGATAGGCTGCATCCTCCAGAAACTGCTTACTGACTTGCTTGCCAATTTGCTAATTTGCTCATTCCAGTGTCGCCACATGACTTATCTGTTTACTCTACCATCTTTCTTTAATCACAGATGTAGTCTTCTTATTTCCCTATCTACTCAAGCCTCTTTTATCTGTCTCCCTGTCCTGCCCAAATATCTACTCCTCCTTTACCTCTCTGAATCACTCTGCAGGGCTACAAATTTGATGAAAGCAGCTTAGCACATCATAAAAGTAAGTTTTTCAGCATATGCTTATAAATACATATACTGAACAAGCAGAATAGAGGTATGATCAAGTTACAGTGTGACTTCGGTTTTGTATCACACGTTCTAACTTGCTGCTCTCCACACCCTACTGCTGTCATGTTTTGTCTTAAGCCAGGGTTGGAGTCAGACGTTCTTATTCGTTACGAGAGGTATTCAACTCAGACTCTTTCTTTCTGGAGCCAAGGAAGAAGTCTTAAAATGAAGCAATATCACTTCTTCCAAAAAGTATTAAAAAAACTTTCTACTACTAAGTTATGACAGGATTTTTTTCTCTCTCTCCCTGCCCCATCCCCACTTCTCCACACTCTCCTCTCCCTCTCGGAAAGAAGCTGATGTTTCATAACTTGGCAACTTCAGTCACTGGAATTGTACCTTGGATTTAGAAGCCCAGAGGTACTCTGTGCTGCTGAGACATGTTTGCTTGTTTCCATGGAGGAACAACTACAGGACCAAGCAGTAAGTCCTAAAGTAAGCACTCATGCTCTTTCCTTGTGTTGTACTCACGGCATCCTCCGTAGCTATTGATATTTAAAGAATCTGAGACCTTATCAGATTGAAAATTCACAAACTGCTAATGGTACCAGAAACATCTCCTCCACAAATCAGTTCTGTCCCCTTCCATCACCCCCACAGTTCTCTAGGCCTCTCCCCTTCCAAAGTGCAAGAATAATTTGTTGAGGTTTGCTTCAGTTTGTTCAAGCTTTCTCTGAGATTGTACTAATGGAGAGAGGTTACAAAACCAGCAATCAATCACCATTTGCAGAAAGCAGAATCTCTTTACAAATCTATCCTCCTTTTCCCTTCCCAAATTTATTTGACAAACACAAAAGTTATCACTGCTGCCTCAGGAAGTCCCTGAGCCACAAGTTGGTGAAAGCAGTGGGAATATTTAGGGAGAGTTATTGCTATGCATTTTCCCGTCTTCATACTGCTGTCCCCAGGCATATGCTATTGACCACTGTCAGAGACAGGAATCTAGGCTAGAAGGAACTATGCCCTGAGCCAGTATGGCCTTCCTTATGCTGTTTCTCTCTCATAGCTCTCAAACATCATCCAAGAATCATATTCACATCACAGTCTCTCACCTGGAATAACACTGCCTTACAGAAAAACACAAATTCTCTTTTTTTCTTTCTTTTTGATTTCATGGCTTCTTTCTTCCTCCTCAAATCCATTCTCTTCTTCAAATTCTTCTCTCCACTGTAGTCATAAGGATTCCTAGCTTTAAATATCTCTAAAATAAAAATTCATCCTGCTTCACAGGCTAGTTTTACCAGCTTTAAAGCATTGGCATGGTTAAGGAGTCAGAACTACACTTAGTGAATCAAGCCTTTGTCCAACAAAGATAATAGGAACAACATGGATTTCACTGGGACAAGAATTAGCTTGCTCTGCAAGTAACAGCTGATATAATCTTTTTTTCACCTATTTGTTCACATCTTCCCCTGTATGGCTCGTTTCCATCTGTCCAGCTGAAGACTATATGCTACAGAAAACCATGTGCCAGTGAAAAGCAATTCGCTCAAGGGAATCCACCTTTGGTTTCCTTCATATTTCATGTTGACTTATTGATCTGATCTCTTATTATTTTAAGGCCTCTACAAGAAAACAGATGTCTTTAAGAGCAACACAGAGGGGAATAAATCAAACCGCAACAAACAAGTCTGAAAACATTTCCCATAGAATAGCACATTCAAAAAGAGTAACTTGTTTTTTTTTTTTTTCCGCTCTATTCCTATATGAATCTTGTCCATCTTCTGATTTCAACCTTGAAGCAGCTATCAATATTTTACTGCACACATTACAATTAAACCCCACTCTGATCTCACTGTCACATTGCAGAGCAAATTTCAGTGAGACAACTTAAGAGGTTAGTATAAATACAGCCTTTCATAAAATAACTAGTCTTCATATACAATACTGTGTTCATTTATTATTGTGTACAATACCTTTGCTTACTGTAGTTATATGTAATTAATAATAGAACATGTATTTTGAATTTTCTTGCATAAAAATAGGACGCTTATCTAGTATGCCTTCATGACTCCATAGCAGATGATCTAAACTGCTTCTAACTGTACAGAAATCTACAGCAAAAAATATTTCAAAAAAATTCTTAATTATTGAGGAATACAACTCATTTAAATTAGAGTTATTACATTTGCACTCTCACTTAAAAGAAAAAACTAATTTGTAAGATAAGATACATTTCACTGAGGATGCAATCTGATTGTAGATTCTTCAATATTTGAAACAGTGGATGAGGAAAACAAGATCCTAAATTGGGCTTTGAGAGTGGAACTAAATTTGCAAGTCTCCAGTTGGATATGACAATGAAAAAAACAGCTGCTTTTTTTCCTCCCCTCATATACACTTCAGGTGCTTCATGCAAGCCACTCACATAAAACGAGGAACACCGTGATGTGTTTTTTACTAAGTCTGAGTAATCACAGAACAGAACATTTTAAATAACCCAGTGTTTTTCCAATAGGAATAATTTCCTATGGCTACTATTATTCATAATTACTAGTGATTTTCTGCTTGCACCCTGTTATGCCCTTCACTTGCTAATTGCCTTTTTTTATTACTGTATTGGAATATGCTGCTTGTTAAAACACAGCATGCTGAGTTAAATGATAGTGACTGCAGCTGCCTTCATCTTGAGAGTAAGTGAAGACAGAACTGCCTTGGAAAGAGACTGAAGTCTTCCCATTTCTGGCCTCATGCCAGGGCTGGGTTTGGTTTTGAAGTCTACTCTGTTTTGAACAGTATTTGGCATACCCTTTGGCCTCTTTGCAAGCTTCCAGAACTTGGTAACTCCAGTCCTGGGTAAATAAGGCCAACTGGAAAATACTCAAACAAAAGTGTACCGTGAATCATCAAAAACTCTGCCATGCAACCCGAAATTAGTGACATAGTTCCTAAGCAAACAGCCAGCTGACAAGCACACTTAGCATTTGAATTAACTATAAATATCTGTACTTAATCTATCTACTACATATATACTACAGCAACAGGAAATAAAACAATAAAGAACAAACTAGCATCCTTTCCTATTACTCTTTTAAACTGATTACAAGAAAGAAAAATTCACATAAATGGGTTTGCAAAACTTTCCTGCCCCATTGGCTTTGATCATGTTTTGTACTGCTCATGTGACTTGCTCAATGCTTTTAGATAATCTGAAGCAATATACAACACAAAATAGAAAATGGTTCATTTTATTCTAAAATGATCACATAAGAGAATATATTCTATAACTCTTTTTTAAAATGCTCTATCACAGTTACTGCTTTCTACAAAAGACTTGGTGGAAAACAATAGTAGTTGTTTTTAAAAAAAACTTTAAGATCTTATTTCACTGTTTGTTTGGGGTTTTTTTCCCAGATGGATCAAAAATTTAACTGCTGCTTATAATTAATCCATGATAATTTAAAACATTGAAACATTGTGATTCCAAACACAAAAGGCATGAATAAATGCATATACAATACATTAATAAAGCACATTAAATCACTTTCTATATCCATCTCCCTTAAGAAGAATATTTGGGGTTTTTTAATTTAAAAAAAAAAAAAAAAAGGAAGAAAAAAGTTGTTATACTAGAGAACCAAGTTTTAGCACCATGCCATACATGCAGGTAGTATTTCTACCTTATTTTCATTAACAAAGACAGCCATTGCACTAGATATCTAGGCAAATTACTTTTTGGAGGGATGGCTGGATGTGTTCACACATTCAGATTCTTTAAGACATCAAATCCCATGGTGAAAGCTTCCACAAAAAATGGATCATTGACCAGCTCGTCTGTGTGTGAATCTAGAAATTAAACAATAAAAGCATTCAGCAGACCTCAGCTGTAAAAGCAGTACATGAAAGAGCTCATCTGGGAAGAGCCATGTCTTAAAGCCAGCAGTATTAACCTAAGTCAATCCCATGAACTACAGCTGTAGCTCACACAGGAAAGCAGAGCAGACAAAAGTAACAAATGTAGGGACACACAGACCATGGCACAACACACAGGAACACTCTTTAAAACTGCAAACCCCTCAAAATTTCAGAAAAAAAAAACCAACTAGAAATTCAGGTCATCATTACAATGTAAATTCTGGCCCCCTATAAATTCTGGCCCATATAAAATTGAACTGTGTGATCAAAGTTGGGCGGGATGTGTGGGTGGTCTTTATTTTGGTTGGTTGTTTTTTTGTTTAAAGGAAATATGACTACTGGTCATCTCATTCAGGAGCTGGTTTTACTGTCAGGTTCTGCCATGGACTTGCATTCACTATTGATGTTGAGGCCCTTGCTTCGGGAGCTAGGATGCAGGTAGAGTAGTGGCTGGGAGCTGCAGGAGAAAGGACAACCATACACCTGAGGCAGCTGGAGGTCATCCTGCATGACTGTCTTCTAGCTTTACACAAGTCCCTTCACCCAAAGACTTGCCACAGAAATGCGCAGTCCTCATTTTATAGGAGCGCTAGCTTGAGAGCCTGAAGGCTGATTAATAAAAGTGCATTTACATTTATTGTTGAAGACAATGGGATTTTTAACTACATTTGATCATGCTTTATTCTTCAAAAGACAAATCACACTGTAGACATGTCAATTTGAGAACCTTTAATTAGTGGACTTCATGTATCTGTGTGTTAGTTCCACATCTGTAAACGTAAGCAAACACTACTGTTCTATTTCTTCATGATATGGTGCCAAATTACTCAGGTATTGCAATAATAAACATGAAAAGACCCGTAAAGAACTAATGCATGGGGTGGAGAGCTGTGCCATAGAATAAATGTGTATTTATTTATCATATGGCACTGTTACATCTTTAACAAGCAGATCGACATAAAATACTGAGAACCTGACCAGCTGACCTCCAGCTATTCTAGTGCGCTATACCAGGCAAAGCTCTCAAGGAAAAAAGTCAGACAGCCTTCAGTTAGACACACGTTTCAAACAGAGGAAATGAAACGGCAACCTTATTTCAGAAATTTCTTCACTTTCAAGAATCTGGAACTATAAGAACATCCTTTCATGGCAGCTCCTATACCTCATCTTCTCCTTACACAGTGCTTGCCTTCCAGGCAAGGATGGACTGAAGCAAACAGCCATCTACATCTGAAACCTGGCCCTCAATTACAGAGCATCTTACTTCATACCAAAGCTGTGAATACAAATATTGAAAACATCCATGTCGCACATTTGGGCTGAACTTACATCTACAAAGATGCGTTCTCTCCTAAGCCTAAATTAGGATACTCTCAGACCTAAATCTCAGTTGGGAAACAAGAAGGAAAAATGTGTTTAATCAACCCACATCTGTATAAAAGAGAGCACACACTGCTCTGCTTGTGTGTGGAGTCAAAATTAATTAGCTTAAGACACTGGTAGGGGAATGGCCTTTTGCTCCCAAGGACCCCTAAACAAGCATCCACAAGGGTGACCTATTTAGATAGCCCAGGCTTGGAAACAAGCACAAGCCTGTCATTGCAAACATCCTGTTTATTATGTCTGCTATTAGACATAAGAGAAGACAAATCTAAGACACTCTCTATAGTCTGCTCTGAAACAGAAATAAGAAAGATAGTGATCTAGGAGAGAGGCTGTGCTTAAAAACCTGCTATGTGAATCAGGGTACTAGAAATTCGCATGAAAATGTCTGCTTCCCTTATACATAGATAATAGTAAACGATTTAGTACATTTCTGCACAGTACTCTGCAGCCAGGCCCAGGCTTGCTTTGCTCATGATCCAAGCCAGGTCAGATCCAGGCTGGCTCTGAACCAGAAGACATGGAGCTATGCTAGAACGGTGCTGAGTCTAAAGTAAAACCTCCCTGTCCTTTTCCTTAGCACAACTTATTAACTTGGACGCAGAACCGCACACAACTGTGGTTCAGATTGGGCTTGTTCCAGCTGATGCACCAGCTAAGACCCGAGGCCTCCAGAAGCAACCACCCTCTACCACTTGCCTGTCACATCACCAGCTCTAGAGTAACAGTGACTTGAAAATGCCAAGTGAAACTAATTGCCAACAGAACTCGGTTACGGAGTCCAAGAGGAAAGAAAGGAATGAATTTCTTGGTTGATTATGATCACGGTTCTGGCACACTTTCATAAAGAAATTAAGTAAACATTAACTTCTGCAGGGTCAGATATTCTTACAGCTGCTTATTCTGTTTTGTTTGTGATGTATTTTGTTCCTGGTAGGCTCAATCAGTTGTACTGAGCGACATTAATACTGTTCTGTATGCTGAAATTAATAGAAAATGAAGTGAAAATATTGTTGTGTATTTTTATAAATAGATTCCAATTGAACTTGCTAAAAAAAAATAGGTTTTAAAACAGAAAAAAAAACAGTGGTTCAAAAATCCCATGGAAATAAGATGCTAAAAGCAACACTTCAGGGGTCATTTTGAACTAAGTTGACTTGTTCTGAAAACGTTCAACTCTTAACTTTTACTTTTGTCCATCATTTAGTTTCAAGATGGAAAAAAACATTTGTAGAAGCTAAATTCTGCATCCTTACTGATGGAAAACTGGTCATCTCTTTCTGAAAAAACTTTTCCATAGCAAGGTTTAAATTGTTCCCAGAAGAACACAAGGAGAGTCACGCTGGTTCAGGCTAGCGATCGATCTAATGAAACCTGTTTATGGGGAAAGCAAGTTCATGAGTAATTCATTTTGTCTTGTCTTACAAGGGTGCTATTGGCATCGCAAAACAGAAGATTTAATGGCATGAGTTTCACATGCTGCTCAAAATACAAAGAATTTGAAGACAAAGAGTTGTCAATTTTATTACGCACATCTAAACAAAAAAGTTTTAAAAACTGATTGATCATATCAAGATATTTATCTAATAGGTATGCTAGGCACAACCCTAGCATTATTTTTACTGGCAAATTTAAACATCTTCAGTCAAATTCCTGAAACAATAAAAAGTTGGAAAAACAACAACTGAAAAACAGGGTCAAACCCCTTTTGTTGAAACCACTTCTTATGACATCAGTATCTTAAAGAGACTTGACTTTCAGAAGCTTTATAAGATCAAGTCTGCAATTTTTAGGGGTTGGGGAAAAATGGTGGAAAAACACGCCATTCAATACTAAAAATAATATTCAATAATAACAATGATAACTATGCAGCCAAGAAAATGGTTTATAATTTACATCATTTAAAGACATGTCTACTTTAAAATACTGTCTTGTGTGCCAGTATTTTAGAAAATTGTATACTGAAAATACACTTTTTCCTTTTATTTCTAAGCAGCCTAGTAAGAAAATTATCTTTCATTAGGTGTGATAAATACCAGAGCGAACTGCAAATTATATAAATGGATTCTTTCCATCTTTATATATTCAGATAATAATTTTCTGAAAGATACACTTCAGTAAAACAAGTTAACTGACTCAGTAAATAGTTAATCAGCTGAGATTTAATGGTCTATGATATCAGGAGTGGAGAATCAAGACACCCACTGTTTCACTTCCAGTCTCAAAAAAAAACCCCAACCCTACAGAAGTTGAAATATATGTAGGCAAGTATATTCATATATTTGTTACCAAGAGCTAAATATTAAGAATTTATTGTTCTTATTAAAAAGGCTTCGTCATCATCTAAATTTGAGTTAAGATTCCAAACATGGGTCTAGTTTTCTTTTTCTGTGAGAGATTTGAGCGTTACCTGGCACCTGATACATTTCTTCTCACAGAGGTAATTCTCACTGTTATCAGTTCACTTCTTAGAACTTACAGGTTTTTTTGTTTTGTTTTGTTTTTTAGTAAAAAAAAGGTATCATAAATAGGTTTAATTGCAGCCTTCAAAAAACATCACTATAGCTAGCTGTCATAAAAGCACAGACATTACAATTATGTGCAGTATCAGCCACCCCTATGTTGTACACTTTGTATTACTCACTGCCACATTCTTTCAAAGATCACTTCAAGCTACTTGCTACCGCATCACTCAGATGATTGCTCAGCCTGTTAACAAACGACCAGATCCTTTTAAAAAAATCACTGTTTACTATGAACTTTCTTGTTGGCATGCACTGCACTCTTTGTTCCTATGTGTATGATCTTACATATGGTTGCATGAGGAGGATATATTATTATTTTTTTAGAGAACACAATCTATAAAGTGTTGTGAGAAGACTTTTCTTTGACACAGAACTGAGGCAGTGATATACTTTTCTGAACAATGATTTTGCATTTACTCCTAAGTCTGACGAAACCGTCAAATGGCACCAGACTTGTCACTACTTTCCACAAAATGCGACAGGAACTGCTCTTCTAGATCTGTTGTTAAGTTCTTAACCCCTTTGGCATATGCCATCGTGATGCTATCCAGTGCTAATTTTTAGTTAGACCTCAGGTCACAATTTTTAATAGCAAGTGGATTGCATCTAACCAGTTATTTTATTACATATGATTTAATTTGTATAAGATCTATTTTCTACAATATAATCTTAATATAAATCCTTTAGACATGAAGTAGCTATCATACATAGGCACTACAGAGATCTGTAGCTAACTAGAAGAGTTCAACATTTCCGTGCTTCCTAATCTAGCAACGTGCCTGTAGGTCCAGATCATGTTTCAGCCTTTCAAGGAAGCTATATGATGAATGTGCATTCATGGATCAAGCAGTGGTTGTTACCTATTACTTTAATAACCTCACCCAGAACTCTATTAATGCTAAACTTATCAAGACATTCAGAATAATCACTGACTCAGAATAAACAATCTCAGCCTGACTAAGAACCCACTGGTATCACTGGAGTCTTTCGCAATTACTCGGGTAGCCTTTGGAATAGATCCACTCTCATCAGGTTGTTGACAAAATGATAGTTGTTGGAAATCAATGATTTCAAAAGTTACAAGCTGTCCTCATGCGCTGGAAATATCAGATTAAGGAAAGATGACTGTGGTGAATATCAGTGTACGCAGAAAGGGAAAAGAATTCGATATTATCTGCACTATAAATTTATATATAACCCCATATGGAACAGTAAAAAAATGAAACAACCTCAATCAATCATCCTTACCGATTCAATGCAAAAGCATAATGAAATTTAATGTTGTGTTGATCAGCCAGATCACAGGTAGGAAGCATTTTTAGTGTTTCTACCAGCTTCACCATAGCATCATAGTCCTGGTATGAATTTAAAAAAAAAAAAAAAAAAAAGACAAAAGAAAGAAAATAAAAGAAACTGAAAGCAGAGGAAAGCATCACTGAACTAAAACTCATCACGACTGTTAGACACTATCTCACCTGACTGTTGCTAGAAGAGTCAGTGAAACAGCCACAAACTGTGAGAGGAATTAAACAGGAATTTTGTCTATCTATCCATGTCAGTGCTTGACTCTTCCTCACCTCAATGTCACTGCCCAAATTACCAAATCCCTCTGGCCAGTTTGATTGATTACAATCCCAGCACAAGGAAGGACAGGTGATGAGTCTGGCTTTTTCAGGCCTTATTAAGGACTTCTGATGAATGACACTCATCAGGTCTTCGCAGACTCAAGCATAGTTTATTCTGCAGTACATCAGCTGGTTGTGCATTCATTTTGGTTTCTCAGGGCATACACATTGCTGAAGAGGCCAGTTTACTAACATCACAAATGGCCTCACTCAATTTTTTTGTTCAAAACGTGTTTCGAGATGATGACATTTCTCTAGAGAGAAGACCCTTCAAAAGGATGCAATGAAGCTGGATAAAGTGCCGCAGGATAATATACATCTCAGAATGGAAAGTTCTGTAATACAGGATGATGTGGTCACTCACTGCTCTCATGACTTATTTATAATTTCAAAACAACCAATGTAGCTCCTGATAGAAAAAAAATTCCATAGAATGGTTGGAAGTATATTTTAAAAGGGATGTCAAACACACAGACTGGCAGTTTGGAAATACAGTACACAGGCTGTGTTTTTGCAAAAACAGAACTTATTTAAAAAACAAAATCAAGAAAAAAAAGGTGCAGTTATATTTTAAAAACAAATTAATGTTTCTTTGAATGGTGGTTCCCAACTTGGGTATCTCTGGCCAATACAATGGTCACAACAAATGCATTTTCTTCATTTCTAAATATATTTGACTTTGGGATTGGTGAAGGAAAGAGAAGGAAGGGAAAAGAAAACATCTTGCTTCAGTAAGGGATTTTTTTTTTTTTTTTTTTTTTTTTTAGGGAGGTTAAAAATTAGTAAAAACAAAGGAGGAGATCTCAGGAAGTCACCTAATCTGTGTCTCTTGTTCATAGGCAAAATAAATAAGAGTCTAAAGCCCCTTAAGTTGCCCAACAGACCAATCAAACTGTTAAACAATGTAACAATTCTGTGTCAGCTTTGAATCACCGCTTAGCAAACAATGAAGTATAGAACAAACAAGAGCCAAAATCCCATGGTAAAATGGGATTCCTCACTCTTTAAGAACATACCTGAATATCTCTGTAAGAAAGAAGCAGGTTTATGACAATGTCAGAAGTCAGCACTTCAGTATTATCCATACGAAGCTTAATCCTGGCCAGCTCCTTAGCTAGTTCATCTCCTTGATACTTCTCTCTAGCTTTTCTAATATCATTTAGCAGTGTTTCTTTATAATAGGCACTAAAGAAATAAGATAGACATATGGGAAGACGACTGTTAGATATTTCTTACGAAACATGGTTGTATTTCTAATATAAACCACCATTTCCTCAGTGAGGTGTACATCAAATGTTTCCACATTTTTTCTTAACTCATTATACATATTCCACCTTGCATGACCTCAGACTGTGGGGCTATGTATCAATACGTTTATAACCAGGATTGTGAGATACATTTATCATCACAGTAAAACTGGGGCGTTTCTTTGTCCCATTGCTGATCACGACAGATGTGGTACTTTGTACCTGTATCCTAAAGAAGGCAGCAATTGGGATAATAAAGTGACACAGAAAGACCAGTGTCATGTAAAGAGGAGGTACATGATTTTATCACGAAAGGAGGAAAGAGATTTTCAAACAAAGAAACTAAAACAAAAACAAGCCACCAAAAGCTGATTTAGTTGCAATCTGTTTGATGGACATAATACATAATGTGGGCAGGATCTACGTAAAATCACCCAGTAAGTGCATCTTATTTACACAGAAATCAGTGCGCAATGCAACACCAGAGCTTTTGTAGAATACAAAATCATACATATATTATCACTATGACAGTTATAAATGACCTGAACAGGCTTCTTAGAGGCAACTTTATCTGGAGCAGCTTATGGAGTCTACAGTTTGGAAGTTAGCAGATGTCACCTGGCAGATACTCAAGTGAACACGATGATTTTTTGGTTTACAAATGAGTACCGCCAAGTATTCAACTTTGCTTAGCTTAAGCCCTACACATAGCAAAGAAAAGTAAGTTCTCTGTCTAATACACTTTATATCTTGCATATAACATGTAAGATATGTTTACAATGCAAAGCAGTAAGGTCACAGTAAGCACTATTGGAAAGCTTCTAACAGTAGGTTTTATTGTCAGTGGAGGTTAGGCCTAATTCATCATGGATTTCCAATCTCAGGTTTTTGTCCAGCATTGTCTGCTACCAGGCTAATGATTATTAGTCCTTCTTGTGCTAACTAAACCACAGGGAGATACCGGATAATGTTTTTCAGAAGTATCTAAATGACTTAGGAATGGGAGTGTCTCACTTTCAAGAATGATGCAACACTTAACCTCTTCAAACTTATTCAAGCTTTTGGCAGGAATGAGGGATCATCTAGCTACATCTTCCTCTTCAAGGGGATCTACCACAACAGTGGCTAATTCTGAAGCTGTACGAAAGCCTCTTTCAGGCACTTCAGCCTGAAAACACGCAAGACAAAAGAGGCTTTACTGTAGGACTTCACAACACAATTATCAAACCAAAATCACCCACAACCCTGGCCATAAATGTCAGAGAAAAAGTATACAAGTAGCTTCGGACAGTTGGTGCCGAGTACCATCTAAACAACACAAACGCTAAGCAGTACCAAAATTTACTACTACCAGGACCTATTGCGCTACTAGTTCCATGAGTCTGCACTGCTAAGCAGAGCTCTTCTGTAGGCTGACCAACTTATATTGAATTTCTGCCTCTCCTCTTGTCCCTTTCCTCAAAGTGGGCCTGTGTTGCCTGCATGTAGCCTCCCCTCTAGCACTGTTTTGGAGAAGCAGCCTGCACTTCTTCAGGCCAGCAATGTTCCACTTGCTGCCAGCAAAGTGCCAGAGAATAGCACAGCTGTCATGGATGGAGGTGTAAGAGACAAGATGTGTGTGGGCAGGGTCATCTAGCTCATCTATGACATCCTAAGAGTGGGGTCAGGCGAGAAAAGGAGTTTTTTAGGTGAGCCTTTCACTTGGGTGCGATGGCAACTTGGAAAGAGAAAGAAATCTGAGGGCCCTCAGCACTACTTCATGCTTCAGACACTGGGGAAAAGAAAACCTAGAAGCTCAATATCTCCCAGTGTTTTCCAGAAATACAAAGAAAATCAGACTAGCTGCAGAGTACAAGGTGAGCAATTAAGAGGGAGAGACTTCCATCTCCAGTCCCCATCCTCAAAACTCCAACAGATCCTTGTAGAAGTGGCTGAACAGGATCATGTTTATTAGGTGGTATCAGAAGGATAATATTAAAAAAAAAAAAAAGGTAAAAAAAGCAAACCACAAAATTTATATTTGATTGCCCATTGCTGACATATATATACACTTATTTGGTGACAGAAAAGGACAGTCTTTGACTTTGAGGTCTATGAAAAGGCTGTGCTTTTATGTTCTGTTACAACCTTATGCAATGTAATTTATACTTAAGCACTTTACTTTACCCATGGACCACCTTTGCTTACTGATATTTCAGAAAATAACCATAAATCATTTTCTATCATAACATGGTTAGTTAACTGCAACAGCTGCAGGATATTAATACAGTAAGCAGTAAAGTTAGCAGCTTCTTTTAATGCTATATTAAGTGCAGTGAAAAATAAAAAACAAACAAACAAACAAACAATGCTACTAGAGATTCTGCATCTTTTTTCAAAATATTAAAAAGAGACTATCAAATGTTCTGGAGGCATATGTGTTGTAAAATTACCATGAAGTAACATGAACATCCTTGAGAAGGCTGATAAACTTGTCCACCAGTGGAACACAAAGTGGCCCCAGGATATTGTCCCAGCTGGGTTGCATATACTCAGAAGCTCTTCGTTGGGCATGGCTTTCACAGTAAAAGTAGTCAGCACAAGGTGTGACAACGTATGGAATAAAATAGTAATTGCCACTGGAAGCCTAAAAGACAAACAGGCACAGTTTAGAAAAACAATGAAAGTGGAAATATGCTTGTGTATATACAGAATCTTTTACTATCAGAAAAAAACAGCTAGATTAGGGCTGGTGCATTACAAAGCTTTAGCACATGGTTTAGCACAAGATTTGCAAGCATTAAATTCAAAGGATTTCTGTGGAAGAGTTACAAATATTAATAAGGGTGATGAATAAGGGTCCAGATCTGTTAAGCAACAACAGGACGAAACTGTTCAATTATTTTTATGTGATTCATGGACTCTAATAGGGTTCGACAATTACAAGCTAAACTTCTGCTCCCAAATTTTTGGGGTCAGAGATGTACTTGCATCCTCTAGACTCACTCTGTATTAGGAAGGATATGATGCAGAGCTCCCCACAGAGAGAAAGAGAAATACAGAAACACAGACATTGGAAGGACTTTATGGAGATGTTTAACTCAGAGCCTACAAAACACTGCTGCATGCTGCCATCAAACACCAAACCAACCAACAAAACTTTGAAATGTTTATTAATATACGTTAAGACTTTTACCACAAAATTCTAGAAGTAAAGCCCAAAAATCCTTAATATGCCACATAGAGTGTAAAAATGATCAAGGTGCTGAAAGGGGAGAGGAAACAGGAAATGCCCGTCGGAGGCCCAAACCAGCAGGTTCAGAGTCTTCAACTCTTGAGCAAGACCTCAAAAACCAGACAACTGTGAAGTTTTCCACAGCTACTAGAAGCACCACTATCCCATTTTGAGCTATGACAATTCTCTGCTGTTTAAAAGAAAAGTAAACTTTGCATTTCAGAGCAACTAGATAGAAGCACTGAAGCACGGGTCAGTCTGATACATCTAACACAAGCACTACCTCAAAATACCCTTCAGTTGCCACCTTAGAGATATCAAGGCATCAAACACATACAGCAAAATGATACCTTTCATTTTTTCATATCATCTAAGCCTGCAGTAAAGCCATAGTCATTTAAAGTCATCTTGAACAATGGAAGAATGCTGAGATGATGGAAAGAATGGATATGAAGATGGCACATTTTTATATGCATTAATAAACTACACACAAGAAATAAACCACAGGAAGTAAAAATGTAGAGCATATAGTTACTAAGAATATAGATGGAAAAAAAAAAATGTATCAGCGACATCCTGTTGCTGATCTGAGTTTGTAAGGATTTAGAATGTTAAAATATTTCTAACAGATAAAGTTCAAGCTACATTTCTTCCTCATAAAACCTGTAGTACAGTATCTCTGTTGTAACGATATAATTATCTGTTGCAACATTATGTGTACTTCCAACTAAAAAAGTTGGAAAAATTGCAACCTAAATTACCAGTATGTTAAAGAAATTTAGTCTCAGGTTTATTCAAATAAACTTTGAGTTCAATGCAATGCAAAAGCCGCTTGTGTATAAACTCTATTTGTAAACCTGTAACAGTGAATTAACTCTTCCTGCAGTGGGGAAAAAAAAAACAAAACCAAAAATAAACACAAACAACCAAACTACAATAATTTGAAAGTATGATGTATATTGTGTTGCAAAGAGAGTTGCAGTTATCTACTGAAAAAGCAAAGTAATTTTCAGAAAAAAAAATTCAATGACACGAGTGAAACACTTTTTTGATCTTATTCAGCCAACATCTCGTCTATTTGACTTAGATTTCCTGTCTCTTTTTGGAAAGTGAAATCCATGCAATTAAAACCAGATTTTTATCCATGACAGACACATTTTTGGGTGCAGCAGTCAGGAACCCTGCGCGTATTTGAGCATATTATCTTGTCTCAAAAGCAATCAGCTCCAATTTTCTAGCTTCTTCTGTCCAATATTTACATATAATAAATCATAAAGGCCCTTCATATAGGGTGTGGCCTTTGTAAGAGAGTCTTTCTTGTCTTCATTATGTAGAAAATCAGTTCTATCCATCTACTTTTCTTACACTATCAAGGGCTAGAGATGGCTGAAAATATCATCCTTGCTTCTTCAGATTGTCTACTCAGGATGGTGGTCTCTGGCATCGACCAATAGTTAATCATTGTGAAAACTACTGTCCTACATGGAGGAGCCTAAGGGCTGAAAGAGTCAGGCCCACATAGGTCATTCTTAGACTGTAGGCAAGACAGGCCAAATGTGAAGTGCTTTTTGTCTTAAAACACTCTTCTAAACAAATGCAAATGCTGTTAAAAGTAAGCTTTTGACCTTAGTAACATAAACAGTTTTTTTAATTGTACTGCTAGTTGCAGTTATTCTGATGCAACTGTCACTTTGTGACAGAGATGCTACAATAGAATTAAAGGGTGTTTTTTTGTTGTTTGTTTGTTTGTTTTAAAAATAAGGTGAGCAAAATCTCCGTATTTTTAGAGAGGGAGTTATACCTGCACAGCTAATAGCACAGTTATTTTACTTGAGCCATGCAGGTCATTCTGCCCCTTACTCAAGCATCAAGAGTGTTAGGCATGCTTACCTTACAAAGCAGTTAGAAGGAACACACACAGGATAACAGAAAATGAACTGCATTCACTCAGAGAAGTCACAAACTTTTGAGTGTTCAGGGAGTTCAATCCACTGTTGTCTTAAGAATTAAGATTTAAGATGACTAAGATGCTAAAGACTTTTAAAAAATACTTCCTCTTCCAAAGTTGAATATATGCAGTATTTTTATGTAAAGACTGTGAGGAGAGATTATCACAAGCCAAACGTTCTAAATGCTTGAGATCTAACTTGCAAGGAATGAGTATTCCAAGATTACAATCACTTTGAAGGAAAGACCCTGCCAAGCACTGTTCTTGAAGCATACTTATATAAAAATGCCAAAAAACACAGTAATAAAACGGCATATTCATTCAACAGTAAGCAGATTTAAAGGGGTACATACTTTGCCTATTGGATTACCACTGTGGTATTCAGGAGGTACTTGAACCCGAAGAAAAACTTTGTGGTTGGCAACCTACTCCAAATTGAAATAAAACAACAAGGAGGAAAACACCACCACCAAACAGCATAAGAATGAAAAAGATAAACTTGACACATGAATAGAGAAATTATTAAAGAAACAAAACAGAAAATGAATACAGATACTTATAGCAAGTCCATATTTACAAGGCCAAGGAAAAAGAGCAATTCTTTGCCACTCAGAATGTAGGATTTCTCTATCTATCTACATCATTTATTTGTCTATACATCTGATTGTGTCATCATTAACACGCTTTCAAGTCCTACTTTTATGAACCTATCAGATTCATTGACTGATTAGGTAACTATAATCCAGCCACTACAAGTACGCATCCCTTGAGATAGTAATTTTCCATAAAAATGAACTTTAATAAACAAAGTTTAAAAGCCTTAGTTTTCATTATATCAACAGTAACAGTGGCATATTTCATGATTAGAATCATTAAAAGTAATATTTACTGGGCTATCCATTGCCTTCATGCTATTTTCACCCCCAAAAGGAAAAATGATTGTCTGTATTTAAGATGTTCCTACTCCTCTTTCATTCTGTGCCCTTTTGCAAACTCTTTTCATACTTCTGACGCCTCAGGCTTTTTTAGAAATATAACAATAAATGACCATATCACACAAACTTTTATATATTATAAAAAAAATAATCAGAAAACAAAAATTAGAAAGCTACTCTGCAATACTATTTCTCCAGATTATTAAATTCATACAATATAATCATACTTTAGAGTCTTGACTCTCATTTCAATCCATTGGGACTATTAAATTGGAGAATATGAGCCCAAGTGCTAAAAATCTATCTATTTAGTTTTCTTAAATGTTCATTGCCTTGAAAGAGTAGATACAGTCTAATTTATACACCTACTGAAACTCTGAAGAGACTTTCTGCCAATTACAATAAAAAGTGATTTTTCAACATAAAAATTCCTTGTGGCAAGGATAAATTGCAATTCTGTTCCCTTTAGATCAAGAAGAATTTTTGCTAATGAGTCCTCCATGGCCCAGGCATTATTCATTATGCTTACTATAAGAGCTGCTACAGGATTTAATGAAAAAAAAACATTTAAATCTCTGAAAATAGTTCATCAGGCCCACAGGCCTAAGTATACTACAATAAACCTCTTGGTTTAATAGACAGCTTACTTTCCTTTAAATACCTTCTCTGAAAGCAATTAACAGTTATTCAAATTTCTTCAAGCATATCATCAACTAAAGAAAAATTAACTACTCAGTCTTTCTGCTTATATTCTTTACTTGCCATAATAATTTTTCCAGAGTGAGAAGTTCTAGTTTATATTTTCAATGCCACATTCAAACAAACTGAATGGATCAAAGGATTTATCTCAAACTATGTGCAACCAATGCTAGAACTATTGCCAGAAGGACTGTACAATTTCCTTTCTGACTCCAGTCATTTTTAAAAAACACTTTGTGCATCTCTTTTCTTCACTCAATCTTGAACTTATTTTATTCATCATTCCTTAAAATTCTGTAGAGGGAGAAGAAATTTCCCTATTGAGATAAAAAAAATAAATCAAGGATATCAACAAAACGTTACATAGAAATAGAATAACTTTCCCATTGATTTTATCTATTACATTGGTTTGGGGGAAGATTATTTTTTAAGTTTTGGTGGGGTTTTTTTGCTTTCAAAAATTCTTGAAATTTCATTTCTCCAGTAAACCAATGTTTATCTGACATCTAAGGAAACTCCAAAGCGCAAGCCCATTTGCCATAGATAAATTTATTTTCCTATACCCTACAGTCCATTAGCATCCACTGTGCTCTCAAACCTCGATTTTTCCATAATGACACAGGAAACAAACTGTTCTGCAAGACCGTATATTTGCAATTTATTTTATCAATGATAACTTTGACAGAAACTAGGAAGCTTTGCATACACCCTCAGTAAAAATAGCAGAAAATAGTCCTCAAAGCTCAGAGGAGCTCTGCAGAAGGAAACCTAACTAACATGACACAGAATCTTGACCTTGAATTTCATGCCAGGGCAATTCTTTCTTGGGAACTGAACTCCCATAGCCAATAATTCTTTCCTTTTGTATCCAAGTACGCAATAAATTATCAATACAGAATTTCAATTGCTTGTTTGGGGGAGTCAAGTAGAACTGAATCAAGTTCCCCATCTTATCTTATCCCTGAAGACTTCATTTCTGGATGGTGGAGGGAAGGAAGGAAGTTCTCCTACTCTTATACTCTTTTTTCAGATGGCAAACTATTAAATCTCTCAGACTCATACCACTGCAGCATGTTGTTCTATAATTTTCACTGTTAGATCAGCTGTACTCAGGCCAAATTGCAAATGAATTGCTGACCTTTTTTCTGTGCACTTTGAGCTTTATGTCCAGTTTCCTCACTCTTGCCTTCTCCTTGATGCTGAATTAGAATAATGTTTTCTTTACAAGGAAAACATTCATTTTCTTCAAGGCTTACTTGAAATACACACAAGAAAATCTCCCCAGACAACACACTAGACATTCATCTTCTCTGCATCTTTAACATGGCTCCACATCTGTTCTGTGCCATTATTTTTTTGCACCTTTGTACAGGACTTAAGATTTGCAGGATAAATAGCAACGGTGAGGGCAGGGAAACCTCAGAGGAAGCTTGGAGCTACAGCAGACAGCCCAGAAAGTTTCACTCACACTGCTGGAAAAATGGCGTGCTGTGCCTGATAGCAGCCTCAGTTGTCCCCCTTCCCTTAGACACAGTGCAGATGTGTGGACACATAGCTTGTAAGACATGGAGAGGACTTCTCTTCATAAAACCAGCAATGGTATTCCTCTTGCTACCTCTGGGTTGGAGAAAGGCTTGGCAGATCAAGTACCTATCCTCTTTCCAACATGTCTCCAGACCCTAACGAAGAGTACATTAAAGCTCTTTCTGCTATTCTACAGGTACAGCAGAGGCATACCCACACTTTTCAATCAGGAAAAGTGAAAGGAAAACACAAAAGCCTAGTACAGGGGTGTTAAGTATTGTACCTAATATTCAGCATTTAAACTGAAATGGTTATGTAGCTACATACTTGATTAGACACAGTAAATTCACACCAATTCTGTACCTACTTAACTAGCACAGGAACCTTCATTAGCAATTAACTTCAAACAAGACATTGCCCACATGGTTGTAAAATACTGAACCAAGCAATGAAGCAGTGGCACCATATTGGGGCAGCAGCGAACTGCAAGCCTCTCATGACAACTCGTTGTATCTGAAAGGAGGGGGAAGCAATTGTCTAATTGAAGTCAACATCATCTTAGTGAAATACAAAGTTTTAACCTATTACTATTTAGCTTAATAAGTAGTTTGTTGTAATTTCTGACTAAAAAAACTGATAAAAGAATGCAATATGGCAGCACATTTACCTAATAAAAGAGAGTATCAACAACTTCAAATAATAAAAAAGGCTCAAGAATCCATACTTGGTATTTAAAGTAACTTTTTTTTACTCACTGTTTTTTACTCACAACTGTTTTCTTAATTTAAGCACTTGAAGAAATTGGGTTAGGCAATCCCTCCTTTTTAAAGGAGAGATCAGGATCCTAGTTTCAAGATGCCTCCCTGCCTCTTTTGCTAGCCACATGGTGTTTACAAGTCTAATAACAGGCCCTGCTGTAGAAATCATGCCACCAGATCCATCTTCTCTTCCACGTGGTAAATACCTCCCTCTGTGGGAGAAAGACTCTGCCAAGAGAAAAGATTGCAGGCTGCTAATCTGATTGCACCGGGCTGAACTTGCCACCTTCCTCTTTGCCTTTACTCCACTTCTGGAATTACCACCGAATGGTTCAATAATAATTCTCCCTCTTGCTCTGGAGGGGGAAGACACATGCTTGAGACATTTTGATCATCCACCAGTTGATGGATAGTAGCTTTCACAAAGCTACAGACCAGTAAATGCATTTCACACCCCACAGGTGAAACTATTTCAAAGATCACCAAGACAGACAGACTCGGATTTCTTTAGGTGCTCCACCTGATCTATCTTTAGCCCACATGCAGCCCTGTGGCCAACTATAAACAGCAGCTTAAAATAAACTGCTGTGAACTAATGTATTATTTCTTCTAGTTCTCTTTTAAATTATTAGCAAACTCTAAGAATGTTTTATTATTTTAGTCCTGCTCAATATTCTTCAGAAGAAAATAAAAGTATATGGCGAATGGGGAGAAACAGAAAGGAATAAATGGAAGTTCAAGATTTTTGCAAATTCAATAGTCCTCAAAATAACAGTGTAGAGTGTTTAATGAAAATAAACGCTGACATGATGTGAAGCATGACAAAACATGACTGTCTAAGACATCGTGGCATACTGCAATAAGCCTAAAATAACCACTAAATTTTATCTTGGTTCAGGCTTACTTACTTGTTTGGTTTTATTTGCATTAAGGGTAAGAATATTTTGATTTTGGGAAATAAGCTTTGGCATTCCTAAGTAAAAACTGTGAATTTGTGAGGAAGAGGATGGGTATACAGTAGCCAAAGCTGTTTGAGATCCAAGAGTAAGCCCTATTAAGGCATCACACACACATATACATTTACACAAGTAGGTGAAAGTGTTGAAGAAAGAGACTTTGAATTTCTTAATTTACATTTTGATCTATCAACTTACATAAATAACATATATCTACTGGCACTTTTCTAGAATTTAAAAAGGAACTTCTAAAGAAAAGTAATTTTTTAATCTAGCTTTACTTTGGAAAAGAAAGTCAAAACAGACTTCCTTCAATCATACAGAGAGTATACATGCTTGGCAGCTTTGTTATTAGAGTTGCTTCAAATGTAGTATTCTCATTTTGTGTTTTAAAATGAACATGGATTTAATACTTACTGTGTTTTTCTGAGATACCATATCCTGGGGGAAAAAAAAAAGAAAAGAAAAATGTTTATTCATTTTTATTAGGAATTATTATTTAAAAAAGAACGGGCATACATTAAAATAACAGGCATACATATACACACACACAGAGATATGTGTTCTTCACAGCATAATCCGGATTTCCTGCTGCAGCAAATTCCAAGTGAAGGGACAGAACATCATCAAGAAAAGCCTTAGTAATTCAGGTTAGGAAAAAATTAGCAATTTGAAGAAGAAATCTATTTAAAGAAGTACTCAGAAGATGAGAAAGTTGTACTTGACAGTAATTGTAGTTTCTCAGGCTGGGCACTGCACATGCTCAGTCACACTCCAGGCATTTGTGAGAAAAATGCATTCATGGAGATTTTTTTTCCTCTGAAAGAGTGTCCTTAAGATACCTAGGCCCCTTTCCTACCTGGATGGGCACAGACCAACACACTCTTCCTACAACTTAATTCTTCTCACCTCAAAATCTAAAGAGATAATGAAACTATGAGGCAGATGATAAACTAATGGGCATGTAACGCAGACCTCGAAGGTATCCAGTTGCTGGTACGTAACTCCCTCCTCCTTCTAGTGATGGCTTACGTGTGCAATGAACGCTGCTTGGTGAAACTAAAAAGGGACCTCCAGGTAAGACACCCTACAAACATTAGATATAGACTTGTTTCTAAGCAAAGTTATTGATATAATTTAATTGTATGTGCTCTAACAACCTAAAATGATTCTGCTTGAGCAACTTCACAATTGACAGCCTGAAATCCATTTGAACAACCACTGCACAGATATGATCGTGTTAATGAACCCTTTTCCTCAACGACAGACAAAAATCAGGGGAAATCCAAGAGGTTTAGTTCTGCAAATATGGCCCTCTTGAAATCCAGATTACATATTCTTTTATGCTTGGAACTAGGCTGTTTTGGAAAGAACACTGGTGAAACTGAAGAGACAACTCTTAGGAGAATTTTAGGATGAGTCCTCAGAAATAAGGTACACAAAGTCAGGCTGTCTGAACTTCACAGATCTTCCCAGTAGAACTAATATCAGTCATTAAAACTGCCTTTATAACACCTGTGCTAACCGCTCTTAAGAGGCATGCACAGCAACCTAGATCCAAGGAAAGAAAAAATTCCTGAAAGGAAGGAAAAAAACCTGACCAAATTAGTCATAAACCTGAGAATAAAGAAACACAAGCAGATGGTCAAAAATACATATTAAGGTACCAAAACCTAAGCAGCATTACTGATTAACTTAAACTCTTTAAGCCCAATAAAATACCTGAGAACAAAGGTGACAGAAGGCTTAGACATCTGAAATATCACATAACTGAACATTAATATGTCTACCTAGCTAAGCAAGCATCTCCAGTGGAGCTTTACCTACTGCAGATAAAGATCTTTCTCAGCAGGGAGGAACAAACTCTTCTGAGAACTATCCAGCACCTACACCAGGAAAGGTATCAGGAACTGTTCTTCACTGAAAGACCCCAAGAACAATCCCTATCTATCTTCTGAAGTATTCCTAAAGTAGTGTATTAGCATATTTGGATGGTATCCAACACTGAACTGCAATTCTGCTAAATTGCAGAAGAGGTATCAAGGACACCAACGTAGGAATGAACCACGTACCAGTGCCCTGCTTAAACTACTTCAGCACTTGATCCAGAGGATCTCTTCTACTTGGTTCTAGTATCTTAAATGAAGCCTTCTGATTCCATAGTAAGATACACCTAAGATCTCTTTGCAGTCATGCATATTACCAACGCAGGATGAAAAGTTGTATGCCTGCCCACCCAGATTAGCTAGAGGTATGGAGGGCATGCAAGTATGCCTTAGCGCCTATGCATAACCTCTTTGAGCAAAGAGTGTGAGAGGCTCCAACTCTGAGTTCTTGTGACTCCAGATCACATAGAATGTGAATGTGTATATAAATCACCACCTGAAGAAACGAGGTGTGGGATACTAGACACATCAGAGTAAAATCAATGACACTGAGAGCAGAAAAGAGGAAAAAGAAGCTGTGACAGAACAGAGCTTTTCTGCGAAAAAAGAAGCAGACTCATACGAAATTAAGATTAAATATAATATTCTTAAAGGATCAAGAGAGGTTGAAGAATTCCAAAAAGTATTTTTGGACATTGGTAGTGTGAAAAATATAAAGTATTAAGAGGCAATAACTCAAAATAAGGAAAAAAACACAAAGCACAAACAACGCTGCTCTCAGTGAAGGTAGTAAGAAAATGGATGATATTAAAAGCAGCAGTAGGTGATGATACGGAGGATAAAAGTCTAAACATGATCTAAAAAAAAGAGAAACTACACTGAGAAAGACAGAAACATCCACAGTATATGACTTGCATCCACAATGCATTACTTGCATCCAGAACAGCAATTTCAGGACTTAAGTGTATAGCACGTACTACCCTACTATAAAAATGAACAACAGGGCTATAAAAAGATTTAGTGAGGATCTCTTATCTTCAAACAGCAATAAAAAGGAGATTCCTGTAGTCTCAGCTACTCAGCACCTAGGAGATACTAACCTCATCTGACAAGTGCTTCAACAGTACGAGTAGGTTGCAATACAGCCCTTGTTCAAGTGTTGTTATTATACAGGCCATAACATTCTTTTTACATGTACTCTAATTAAAACAGGGAAAGCAAGTAAAGAAAAAAAATCAGACCTTCACTACCTTCACTCTCACTTCCAAGTCTAACCGTCTGAAGCAAAATGAGTACCACAGCATGGCCCTTTTCTTATAAACAAGCTTTCGTACTATTCTAACCATTACTATTTCTGTTAGCACGTGTTTATCACAGCATGATTTTGTTACGTAGCTATCAGGAAATCACATTCAATAGAAGTTTCAGAAAAACACAAACATTTGGAGGACCACGTATTTAAAGGTATTTCTGAAATGAAGCAGATTTTGAAGTGAGAATCTTACTTTGAGAGACTGAGCAGTGTCAGCATCAGTGTCATGGTAGAGTATAACATTATTAGCCATGTCAAAGCTTTCACGCACACCAAGGTGGTAGAACAGTGATGGTTGTTTGGAAATATCACTCATGTCCACAACTGCAACATCTGAAACGAGAGAGGGAGGGGGAGAAAAGTGCTAAAAAAAAACCTTTGAAACTCATTTTATTCTTACACAGGCTTTAAAATAAATCCTTAACTTAGACATATATTTGGACAAACAAAATCAATATATTCAAACAAGGGTCATTTTCTCACGATACAAGTAAATTTTACCATTCATATGAAAGATAAGAACCTACTCAGGAAAGTAGCACAGTGTTACAGTAACTGGGAGGCAGAGTTTATGAATTATGCTTGACATTTTGAAATCACTGCATCAGGAATAATACCTCAGGTGAATAAGTAGTTCTTCATTTGCTCTATGAGCTGGGACTGACAGCCTGAACACCCAATAGGATGGAAGGCTCCAAACCTTCAGGTGGAACCTCTAAGAACAATCATGTAGCAGAAAATTAGGGAAAATGAAAGACCAATTTTGTCTTAAGAGGCTGAGGTTTGAAGAACAGGAAATTCCTAAACAGTAGAAAAAGAAATGACTGTGAAAGTTGACTCTTAAAAGCTACAGGCAAGAAGTTCAAGAAGAACAGGAACAAGGGGATTCAATCAAAAGTAGCCAGAGCAAGATGTCCATTGCTCTTGGGTAGTATTCCAGTCAGAAATGGAAGTAAAAAAATTTACATCAGTGGAAGGTGATCTTCACAGAGAGCTAATGAGAAATACCCCATATTATGCAGAACAGTTAGATACAGGCAAAAAGTTCTGAGTTAACCATTTGGCTCTCACATAAGCCTAAAGGCCAGTAGAGAGAGAAGAGGACACTGAATGCTGAGTTTTTTTTCCTTGATCCTTATATCCTCTACACCACCTAAGAAAATTTTGCTTTAAAGGCCTGTATCTATATGCCCGTTCTCTATGAGATAGATGGGTGAACTTAAATCCAAAGCATTCATAAGACGACAGTGTTGGCATTGAAACCACAGGGGAGTCTGAGGTTCAAAACCGATTCCAGAGACTCAGTGCAGCTGGGCAGTAAATCCTACATCTCTGAAGGGGTAACAGACAGTGTCTGTACCTACAGGGAATGACAGAGAAGAGTGAGCTACTAGTAAACAAGAAATCTAAAAGCAGGTCTGATGTATAAGGTCCCAAACACAGCAGCCAGTTCACCTGGCCTCCACCGAGGTTACACATCACAAGAATCAATACCCCATACTTAGCATGCAAATTCTTGGAAAAGCCTGCAATGAATGCTAACACACCACACCGGGGTCAGCCAGTCCCTCTGGTTACTAACAGACTCCCTGTTAAAGCACAAGGAACATTTTGAGTCTAAAGACAATGACCTGCCTTAAGATCAAGACATCACCATTCAAGAGCAGAAACATTCCCAAAACCCAACAAAACAAACAACACAAAAATTCAAACACACCCCTCTCCCCTCTAAAAAATGAAAACTCCAACACGAAATCATGGCAAGAAGAGAAAATTCCCTTATTCCTGTAGAACCTCAAATCCTGCACCATTTACTGATGATCTTTCCAGTTCCCCTTTAGCCAGCTCTCTACAGCATGGTCAAAATTAGCATACTACACACTGTAGGGTCACACAAACTGAGTGGTCTTGAAGCAGTAAATCCCAGCTCCATAAATACATCAAAATTTAGATTGCCCTAATATTACATAATCCTTTTGGAAAATACAAATTATCCATAAAATGAAAGTTAAGACTAACAAGCAGATCTAGACTCAAATACCATCCAAGAAAATAAATTTAAGTCTAAGAGCTTGGACTGTTTTTAGCACTTGTATAAACTGTTTTTTGTGGAACCAGAGTGCTGTGAAATCAAAACCACCATCCTAGTACGAGAATTTAGACAACGTGTTCATGTAGCAAACAGATATTGCATTTTACAACACAACATGAGCAATGATCTGTAACGGAGTTTATTGAAACAAGGCTATACACAGTTCATTGCCACATGTAGTAGCCTACAACTGCAATTTATCTTCTATCGACTGCTGCTAGGTAACAATATAAGTAGTATCAAGAACATTAAATGGACATAAGAACAGAAGAAAGCATCTGCATTAAAAAGGGTAATTATTCATCACTTAGATATTCATTCACACTGACAAAAGAAGATTTATGAAAATTAGTTTTTCTTGTTTATTCACACCTCGCCAACACAGGCATGAATAAGGTAAAATAAAATAAAATTAAAACAAATTGAAGAGTAGCAGAGATGAAGACACTATCACAAGAACACGCATGCAACTGAAAAAAAGCCCCAGGAGGATAATTTAATGGATCTAGTCTGATTATGGGAATCAAGGGATGACACAGAAGCAAATGACAGCGGACAGAAGCAGAGCATCAGAAGTGCTAGTGGCTGTGGACTACAGCAGTAATGAGAGGCTGCATTCCCAGGGAATGCTCTCCAAGCCCCCCTCCAGCAGGAATAGCAGCAGGCTTGAAGCAGGGTGAAAAGAGATCTACTCACAAACCAGTTTTACTAACATGCCAATGAAATGTAGCTCAACTACAGAAGGCCCAGGAAATGAATGCAAATTTGGGTGGAAAACAGATGACCAACAATAAATGCTTATTAAAGGAGCAGATCTGTAAGATGTATCCAGCGCACGGGGTGCTGAGAGTACGGTGTTCCGTGTCACAGATCACTGGTCTAAGCACACTCCCCAGTACTATTGTTTTCTGGGTTACATCTCTCTTCTTGGTGTAGGCAGTTTTGTGAATCGCTCAATGAACAATGCAAAAATGTGACACCACAAATATTTCTGTTTCAGTTGTCCTGTGTTTTTCTTCTGATTTATGCTAAAATCTTTCATCTACAGTTCTTTAAACACAGACATGGGGCCCTGTACTTCAAGCACATATTTAGTATGGCTGATAAGAAAGAGATAAGAATTCCCTTAAACTTCCTGAGATATAAAAAAGCTTCACAAAGCTTGATTTATGATTAGAAACGTAAGTCAGTCATACTTCATCCTCATCTCCTGTCCTCCATATCAGGAGAACTTGTTCAGCCAAACATACTTCTGGGCTTCCCCTTCAAAATTTAGGTTCAATCTCCATTATAGACAAGCGTGAAGCAAGAGCTAATGTCAAATTTGATCAAATCTTTTAATGAATGAGGAATTTTACGCAATAATGAAACATTTCACATAGGTCTAAAAGACCAATGGATATGGTTTCCTGTGTTCAGAAGGAAAGAGAGCAGGGCAAGGTACAGCCCTTCTGTACAGACAGAAGGCTTCCAAGTACAAAGATCTTTACAACGCATCCACCAGAGGGTGTGGAGGGATGGGGGTGTGCTTAGTGTCGCACACAACCAATTTTGGATGTTTCTGGAACAGAACATTTAAAATCATTGCTTTGTTTCCGTAGTAGCAACTCACATTGAAAAGAACATACCTATAAAAGTGTGTCCTTCCTCATTTCTTCTTAAGCATATGAGATCTTTTCAACTCTGTTTTCTCATAATTGCATTTCAAACTATTTTCATCCTGAAAATAGTTCTCTTTTGCCAAGAACCCAAAAATTGTCTCACTTTACTAAGAATCTGATTACAGTTCATTTGTCTAAGCTTTTGTTTCCATTTAAAAATAATTCTGCTACATGTATATTTTTTAGTGCATTAAGGTAATTCACCAGCGTTACAAATACAGCCTTGATTAGGTCTCTGCATTGTTGCAGCAGATGGCACATAAATAATTTCCTACACTACAGTTTACATATTTTAATACTATCGTGTCTTAAGAGACCAGACAGGGAAAGATATAAATACGACAACTGAAACAAAGATTAGAGATCATTATTTGAGGTAAAACAGGAGACTATGAAACTAATAAATAATTCAACAGGAAAAACATTATTACACAGGTTAAAACCAGAGGACTTATTTCTCTATCCAGAACGTATCTGAAGGCACCATATAATTTAATGATCTAAGTAAATCACAAGTCTTCATGTGACTATTGTATGATTTATGGCATTGCTAGCAACAACAACAAGAAAATTTTTGCACCAGGTTTGGGGATTTGTAAGTTAACAGCAGTAAACAATGCCTGAAATATGCTGAAAGTTAGATGGAATTTAGGACCTCTAACAGAAAAAGTCTGTACTGCTTTCAACTTCTAATCTAAGGCTCACCTCCATCCAGCCCTATCCATGTGGAAAGCAAGAACCTCAGTCTATTATGGATTCATTATTTTTCAGCATTTAGAACCTATCTATACATAATAGATTTTAAGAAAACAAAACCCTTAAAGTGATAATATTGTAGATAAATGCAGAACTCTGTTGTTATTCACTACCATCCTGGTAAATTATGAACCTTCAGATTACTATTGCTTCAGATTATTGTTTATTTGCATGGTGTCCTTCATAGTTAGTAAATAAACAAATGTGTTAGCCTTGAAATCCGCTGGAGGAAACTGTCAAAGTTATTTTTCAGAAGAACAGTAGTGATCCTAAAGGGGAAAAAAAACAAAACAAAACAAAACAACAAAACAAAACATAACTACCTTCAAGAATCCATAACTTCAGGAAGTACATTCAATTTTTTTTTTTTCCTGTATGACCGCATGGTCCTTTAAAGGAAAGAATACCAATTTTTCTATCGGGAAACAACTATGGTAAAATTTGAAGTGTATTTGAAAAGTAGGAACCCTTTGCAGCTTTCACTTAAGCTAAAACTAAAGGCACAACACTCTCAAATTTAGTACACCCTGTACTCCCAGAAACTGGGAAAGAGAATAGACCCAGGCAATAAAGAATAGTAGTAATTACCAATAGAACCATTAAGGTACTTTTTCGGCAGTTTGTTATACCAGCAAACTGTCACTGCCTTCCATTAGATCCTAAACAAGGTAATTTCAGTGTAAAACCACTGTCAACATTTGTGATGCTATTATGTCTTTCACAATGTGTTGAGTTTTATTAAAATCTCACTGCTCTAAAATCATGCTATTCTGTAAGAATATACTTACTTTTCTTTAAAAAAAAAAAAAAGGAAAAGAATTTGTTCCAATCACAAAATAATGTAGTAAAATACAAAAATATAATCAGAAGTTCCCTTAGAAGATAAAAGTCTCATGACATAAACATGTAACTTTTTTATAAAATTCAGAATTTCTGGTTGAAACCAAGAGTATTTCTATGCAATCTCTTCACAATATTATAGCATGAACTGTGCTAACTTTGCTGGTTTGCTATAGGGTCAGAATTGGTCGCAAAATTAAAAAACGACTAGGCAGTAATAATTTATCCTCCAATATAGACTTTTATATATTATAATCACATTAAATAGCATTTTAAAAACCATTTCATATATTTCAGACTAAGCTTAACTTCTTGTAGTTTAAAACCAAGTCCTCCACCTCTGTATGAATACTAAAATTAAAATTAACTGTAGTAGTTTAGAAACTGCTTACAAAGCACCTTTAAGAAGGAAGGTTGTTCTTATAAGCTGCAATCAACAAGAACTCAGTTGTGGCTGGAGTCTGACAAAAAGTTTCAGCCTACTTCCTACTTCAGAAAAGGAAACACAAGCATGCACACTGGAGGTCTGAAACTTTTTGATACAGTGAGGGCACTTCCTTTGGAAAGAGCATTTAGTTCACAGGCCAAAGGAATTGAGAACTCAAAGGACAGGAAATTTAAGAATTAAATTAGGTATGAATCCTCACCTTAAGTCAGGGAAAAAAGAAGATTTCTTTCTGTTTACTTATAGTAAGCACTGAAGAAAAAAACAGAGATTTTGGGGGTTTATTAACGACACCAATCACAAATTGGAGAAAGAAGACAACTTTAATGTTGGCCAAATCATTTTTAATTCACTATTTTTAAAGGATGATTACCTTGGGAAGTCAACAAGGAGAATTAGATTCTGATTCTGGTGTATTATCTATCCACATCCACTCTGATTACAAAATGAAGCAAAATGTAAACTTCGATATACATCACTTTTGGCAGCTCTTATGGATTTGTTAAGGCTTTTAGGAATTCTGAAAACCGGGGCATCAAATGGCAAAAAATTCTGAAATGAGCTTGTCCATCATTTGTCTGTTTGCTCAGGAAAACAAAAGGACTGTTGTAATGAGGCAATTTCAGGCACGCGTTATTTTATCAAAAAACGGGGCAACACCTCTAATTTGTGTTCTCAGACCAAGCTTGTCATTTGCCTTTTACTCAGTTGTGGCTTTAATCTTACCTTCTTCTGCCACAGGTATTATGTTACAAAACAACCTATTGTGAGACAGCTGCACCAGGCACCAAATGTATCAATTCTGCTCCTCTCACCTAGCAAAATGGAAGGCAAGTAAAAAAAGCCTAAGGATTGGGGCCCTTATAAAAGACAACATTATCAGAACATCAAACACAAGCGGGAAAGTCAGACTTTTCTTTTGCATTTCTTCCTTCTTGTGTGTCAAATCTTGCTCTGGAAAGCAGTTTCACATCCTTCCCCATAAAATCATTCTGTTCTGTGAATGTGAATACTGTGAGTGCTGAAGAAGTAATTTTAACTATGTATTAGCTCAGCACAAAAAGCATTCGTGACTAAGGAAAGTCAGCTGAAATAAGTTTCCTGAAAGGACCAGGAAAATCCAGAGCCCTGCTGTTGCTAGGAAACAAAACTTTAGTTTTCAGATGAGCCTTTCCACTATATGGCAGCATTGCTAACAGCAACAATCAGGACAACTGCTTTGCTGCACTTAACACACAAACTCATTAAAACTGGCAGTTTCCCACCTCCAGGGACAAATCTGAGAACAGCTGTCTTAAGAAAACTGGTCCAACTGACACTCCACAGGCCAGATCCAGCTGACCTGCTGCCTTTGTTTGGAAAGCAGGCACATCCACATAGAGAGAAGAGTTGGCGTCCAAGTTTGTTTCTAACCACAGCATTTGAGTGCTGGTCCTTTCATGTGGCCCAGCAAGGCATCTCCTCCTTCCTATATACCTAAAAAGTCTGGAGCAATCAAACTCAAGCCTCTCAGCTCCCAGGGCAAAAAACTGAAATACAACAGTTTTTAAACTACTGGAATGATTAGAATTTACCAAGCAAAGCCATAGCCTGGATTACACTCTGAAAGTGGAGATAAGGAAGCTGGCACACTTGTTTTTCGTGTATAGATCATGGAAGCGTCTCACATAGCTTCTATTCAAACCACTGGGAGAACGCTCAGCAGCCTGAAATGGCACAGGAACGAGGGCTTTTTTGGATATCCATCCTGCAAGGTGGTGAAATGTGAAGTCCAAAGGAGCAGCCAGCACAATAATCCAGCACGGAAGAAACAGAGGCACAGGTAGCTGGAGTGAGACCATCAACGAACACAACCAGCACGGCAATGCATACACAGAGCCTGAAAGCATTTTCATGTAGGTAAGGAATAAAAAACCCATTTTTATTTTAAATATTTACTTCAGTTATAACCAGAAAGAAACTTCTTGTTCATGAGATCAGTTCTCACCAGTAACCTTTTGTCCTTTTGATGTCAAATACCAGCCTTTGGCAACAACACTTGAAAATTTTAGTCTTAGGCTATCTTAGTAACATACAACATGGTAACATTCACTGGCAATTCCCATCCAGCAAAATCGACCTTCAGGATACAGTGAAAGTCAGAAACCATCCAAAACAACAGCACAGACAAGACTGAGGGGCCAATGCTCATCTCTGGCACTCGTAGGTCTGTACAAGCACCCCTTTCATGCAACCAACTGGTCACAACAGGGTGACATTCAGACCCAACCATTACAGCCACTAATCACGTTAGCACTGTGGTGTTACTTTACAGTTGTAGTCAAATATCGCATCTTTCATCTGTCCTCTAGTACACAAAACACACATTAAAAATAGAACTAGAGCACATTTTTCATGCTCCAGCGGCATTTATTGCAACTCAAGAGAAATAGTATCTAAAGAGATAGTAGTATCTAAAACTATTCATTTTTCTAAACCAAGACAAAGTATTTGTGCCATATTTATAACTGATACACATTCCTTAATATCAAAATAACCATCTGTTCCTAAAATTAAATCACCCAAGAAATTGCACTTCAGTCAAAAGGAACAGAACAAATTACAGCAGGTGAGCAACACTGCCAGTTCTAGAGGTTGATCTGTAACATGAGTTCTCATTTATTTTTATGTTTTGGGGTTTCCTTATTCATTAGTTACATCACCTAAAGCTTTTAATTCTTTCCCCTGCAATTGCATATTAGGAACTTTTTTGTTAAATGAAAGCAAAGATTCTTCCAAAAACTTTGGATACCAAAAGCAAAATCTTTAAGAAACATTTTAGATGTTTCTTACGTATGATTAAATTCACAATAAAACTAACTTTCAAACAAGGCAAGGCACAACACTAAAATAAGAATGCAGTTCTACTGATCCAGAAAAGTAAAAATTGTGTCAAGAGCATGCCTGTGCTTATTATTTCTTTAACTGATCTTTAAAGAGAGTCTCTGACTCTGCCAAAACAGAATACAACCGGCACCCACAAGAACAGGTGTGAGAAGAAAAGTAATGCAGTTAAGGTAATACATAGGGCATCCAAACTTAGAATGCATATTTAATTCTGCACAAGTATGAAGGAGAAAAGTATTGTACAACTGGAATAGTGAAACACCTAAAAATAACCTGCCATCCAGAAGAGATCAGAAAACTTTATTATTTTTTGTACAGTTGGTAGCTTAGGGAAAGAAGGAAACAAAGAACTAATCCTCAAAAAACTTTTCTTGCAATAATGAACTGCAGAAGTTAGGAAATATATAATTTACTGTAAACAGTATATGCCTAAGCTTAGAAATTGCTTAATGCTTTCCAAGACAAAGTTTTGCTTTCAATCCTTTTCAACTTTGCCAGTCTTTGCTTCAAGTTGTTGGTTTTTTTTTCTTTATAAAAGATTTAATTAAAAACAACCCAGCCATTGCTGAGACTGTGTTGGAGAACTTATTTTTCTGGTCCATGTTAAACATCCTCTCACGCCAAATTAAAAAGCCTTAGTGCTTCCAAGCACCAAAACAGAAATTTGCCAGAAGTACTCTTGTTAGCTTCATGAAATGCTGCAAATTTCAAAGCTGACTTCAGCAGTGAGTTGGTCAGAGTCACAAGTGAGATGTTTGGTCTCAGATGAGCCAGTCCTCACTCCATTGCCAAAACAGGAAGAGGAAAAGCACTTTTAAAGCATCATTCATCTGATCTGTCAGAAGTCTGCTTCAAGACAAGATGAATCGCACCCCAGGAATGCTCATTTCTCTCTACTATGGAAGGAGTCAAAGCCAGTTGCAGACACCCACACTGAAGGTGTTCAGTGCTATGAACACCCTTCATAGAGCCCAGCAGCTCTGCTTTGAAAAATTTCATTAACCATTAAGGCATTTCAGTCAAGAATTATATAATCTCAGTAAATATTTCACTGCCAATATTCCCACCAGCTGATCAATGAATTGCTGGCCAACAAAGAAAGACTGCAGCTCTTTCTCACAAGTACTATACCTACAGTCACTTTGCTTGTGAGAAAGAAAATGAAGGATTGTAACAATTCAAACCCTCAGCTAAGATCTCCAAAGGAGTCTCTGAAACACCTAAATCTTGCTTGAGTCTTCCATAAATTGGGAGCTCATTTGTGAATCCCAGCTTATGACACTTGTTTTGGCACTTGTTTTGTTGTTTTTTTAATATGATTAAACAACTGTGTGAATGACTGTTCTTCAAGAGGCGTTGTTGTGTGTTCTACCTCAGGCCAGAGTCTTTTCTGCTACTCAATATGATCTGATTGTTTACTTACATTGAAACATTGACTATAACCTCCTGGCCAATGGATTACGTTTATACTCAAGTTATATTCTCAGTAAAATTACCTTTAAACCAAACACAAGCATTACATTTTTCTGTAAGGCAGACTTTATCTTTCTTTGTACCATAGCTTGCAAGGTCCTGGGAACAACATAGCTTCAAGTCTGAGGGAGCTAACACACAGTGGTGTGAGAGATGACAGCAATAAAAAGAACGTATGCACACACTGTTACTGGAAACTCCCCCAGTACACACCCCTTTGCACAGTCATCCTTCCTTGAGGAAGGGCTGTAAAAATTTACCCACTCTGGGACCACAATCAAAGTCCCCAGTTAAGTTACCAACCACAATCATAACAGATGGGTCTTGTCAAGATAAGCACGCTGCTAATAAATGAATTCTGAAAGTTGTGACTTGCACAAGAGATCAATGGTTATACCATTTCTTTTTAAAATTAAAGCATTCAAGCTCCTGGGTTAGAAAGCAAGACAGAGATCTCGTCACTCGGATCTTAGGCATTTGAGCAATTTCATGGCTCAGGCAGACGAATGCTTATGCCTGCCTGCAACTCCTACCTCTTTCCCATGACCCATGGTCTCTCCTCCTCTCTCTTTCCATTCTATCCTCCCCTTATCCCTCAACTTGTATTTATCTTGATAATTTCTGCCTAACTTACTGCTAGCACAGCAGCAGATAGAAACTCTGTCACTGCAGCTTATCAGTCCTGTAAGTGGTATCAGCTACCAGCTTCCTTTAAAAAGTCAATATATTGTATGAAATACTACATATTCACTACCTAATTACTGTTAAAATATGCTGAAGAATCTTAACATTCCAAGAAACCTTTTTTAAACCACCACAGCTCATAGCAGATGAGCAACTGTAGGATATTTTGTCAACAACGCAGTTCCCACCTGCCTCCATGGCTGCAGAGGATGAGCAGTGACACCATGACAGAGGCTGACAAGATTGCAGGAAGAGAAAGGGCAGTATCATGGCTTAAGCAGCTGAATGCTTGCCTGCAAAACTGAATTCCATTCCTGCTTCTTTCTACCCCTCAGCTGCTGCGTGACACTAGCCTAGTCACATAAACTGAGATTTCAGAGATGGACTTGGTGACCATACAGTTACTAAGATTCTGATTTTCAGGAGGGGAAAAAATAATCCAAATACCTCTCTGGAACACCAAAAGTGGCTTTGAAAAATAGAGGCCTCATTTTAAAGGTAGTTTGTAACAAATGCAATGCCTTCAGAGAGAAGAAAATTCCTAATATTTTACTTAAGTTATTCCTTTCTATCATCCAATTGTACCTCAGCACGAGTTACAACTCAAATAATCTGTGATTTAGCATCTGTAGTCTTCCATCTGCAAAACAACTAAGCATTGCAAAACCGTAATCAGTATGCCTGAAACCTACCTCAAAAAAAGACAGATATTGGCACCTCCCATGTGCTCATTCAATCTTTGTACTGAAAAGAATACTAACAAAGCAGAATTCATAATTTCTTAAAGAGTATTTAAATAATCTACATTTGTTTCCCTCTTTGTTATTCACAGACATTAGACAAATGAAGACTCCAGAAGTCACTTCTCACTTTTTCCCAAATGCATTATCACAGTGGACACTTACTTAACCATCACAGATGAGCTGAGAAAGATAACCAGTTTGATAATTTCCCGTTTATATACTCTTAGTATATTAAAAATGTTGACATAGATGCTAGACAGTCATAATGAGCAAATGTCTCACATCATACATACTTTTTACTATGTCAGGTCATTAAGGATGACATTATTTCCTAAAATTTCTTCGCAAGCCAAAGAGTAGACTAATTCTACAGAATCTGCCACTTCTCTGCCCTATTTAACAGTAGAGAAGAAAAGAAACAGCGCTGTAAATTAAAAACAGGCGCTTCACACTTGCCTGCCTCACTAGCAGTGTGCCAAGCGTCACATGAGACTATTTCCACTGCAATGTTTACTAGAGCTGAGCTAGCCAGCTGAGCATACAGAAAAAACACCCCAACACATGAACCTAATTTGAACCTTGCCAGTAGTTTGGGTGGGTGGAAATGAGAAAGATGAACTTTATTTAACTTTTCCTACACCTCTGCACTTCCCACACAAGGTCATAAAAGGCAATGAAAGGGAATGAAGTACCACAAAGGAAAAAAAAAAGATTGCTTATGTGATAATCTGGCCTAAGTGAAATTAGAAAGAGTATGAAACTCAACAAGAAAGGCTCTCCCTTCCTCCCTGACTGCAGGCAAATTAATTTCTAGGCCAAGGAGGTTTAGATAAGCTCCAAACTTTTACACATTTATCCAAACTAAATCACTTGAGAGTCACCAGTTATTTAATGTTGAATACCTTGGCTGGAGAGCAGAAAAAAACCTGCCAAATCTGCACATCTCCAACAGGTCACACACTGACCAACAATATATATCAAAAACATCTGAAAAAATAAAATTGTGCTGAGCTTTATCTTCTGCCCAAAGAAATTTAAGAGATAAGAAAAGTAACCAAAATAAAAGGCATTATAATAGAAACAAAAAGATTTCAGTACACTAAAGTCCATAAGTGTGAGTTAAGCTAAGATCTTTATTCTTTTCTTTAAGAACTAAAAATATAGTATACAAAGATGAGACTTTCCTAGTCTGAATCTCTTCTTTTTCCCCAAACATTTTTTTCAAAAACAAACATCAAGAGACATCTCCATCATTAGCACTGGGAACTTGTACATACCAAACTGAGGTATCCCACCTCATAACTAGATTACAGATTTCCTCTTTATGTTGACAGACTCCCAGACTATCATGTAGGACTCACAGAAAAGCACAATAAATTATCCACAGAGAAAAATGTTAACTGAGGAAAGGCAGTACTATTAAAGTGCCAACGAAAATAAAGTTTACACAAAGCCACAGCATCCTCCATGAGTCAAGAAACTTGCACTCACCTATGGATACAGAGCTCCTGATCTAATAGTCTGGATGTCGGACAGATGCGGATTCAACCTGCTATTTTTAACTTTCCTGTAAACAGTACAAGCTTTATATGCCAGCCTAAAAGACTGCATGTGCTACTGAACACTGATTTCAAAAATGGGCAATGCTCGTTAAAAAATGAGGAAAATCTATTTTAAGGCATTAAGTAGTGATCAATTAAATCTAGGATTTCAGTAGAAACTGGCCTTTCCAAAGCAAGTCGCAACCGTTATCTACTTAATCTTTAACGAACCTATAAACACAGTATGTTATTACTTCAAGTATGTAGGTAGGGAATAAGCACAAACACAGCTTGTTTGTCATCACAGCAGATTCATTCTAGATTTCCCTACTTTAGCTAAGATTATAACTAAAAGTAAGATACGCAAAGCTAACCATCATAGGATCTCTCTAGAGTCAGAGGAGTATTAGTACTTCCAAACTGTGATTCAGCAAACACAATGAGTAACATAGAATCATAGAATGGTTAGGGCTGGAAGGGACCTTCAAAGGTCATCTAGACCAACCCCCCTGCAAGGAACAGGGATATCTCCAACTAGATCAAGGTTGCTCAGGGCCTCGTCCAACCTGGCCTTGAACATCTCCAGGGATGGAGCATCCACCACCTCTCTGGGCAACCTGTTCCAGTGTTCTACAACTCTCATGGTAAAAAATTTTTTCCTAATATCCAATCTGAATCTACCTCCCTCTATTTTAAAACCATTACCCCTTGTCCTATCACAACTGGCCCTCCTGAACAGCCTCTCCCCATCTTTCCTGTAGGCCCCCTTGAGGTACTGGAAGACCGCTATAAGGTCACCCCGGAGCCTCCTCTTCTCCAGGCTGAACAGCCCCAACTCTTTCAGCCTGTCCTCATAGGAAAGGTGCTCCAGCCCTCTTATCATCTTCGTGGCCCTCCTCTGGACCCTCTCCAACTGGTCCATGTCCTTCTTATGTTGGGGGCTCCATTACTGGACGCAGTACTCCAGGTGAGGTCTCACGAGGGCAGAGTAGAGGGGAAGAATCACCTCCCTCGACCTGCTGGCCACGCTCCTCTTGATGCAGCCCAAGATGCGGTTGGCCTTCTGGGCCGCAAGAGCACATTGCCGGCTCATATTGAGCTTCTCGTCCACCAGTACTCCCAAGTCCTTCTCCTCAGGGCTGCTCTCAATCCATTCTCCGCCCAGTCTGTATTTGTGCCTGGGATTGCCACGACCCAGATGTAGGACCTTGCATTTGGCCTGGTTGAACTTCATGAGGTTGGTACGGGCCCACCTCTCTAGCCTGTCGAGGTCCCTCTGGATGGCATCCCTCCCTTCCAGCGTGTCGACGGCACCACACAGCTTGGTGTCATCGGCAAACTTGCTGAGGGTGCACTCCATGCCACTGTCCACGTCACCGACAAAGATGTTGAAGAGGGCCGGGCCCAACACGTTGTTCTTCATCGGGATGCACCTCTGCTGAGCTTGGAGGAGGTGCTCCTTGAATGTAGACCAACTTTCCTGGGCCCCTCGTCCCTCCAGGGCCGCCTCCCATGGCACTTTGCCCATCAGGTCCTTGAAGAGGCCAAAGTCCGCCTTCCTGAAGTCTAGGGCACAGAGCTTGCTGTATAGTTTCCTTGCTGCGCCATGGATCTTGAACTCCACCGTGTCGTGGTCACTGCAGCCAAGGCTATCCTTAAGTGTCACATCGCCCACCAGTCCCTCTCTGTTGGTGAGCACAAGGTCGAGCATGGCACCCCTCCATGAAATTGTGACTCTGCTATGAGCCTCTAAACATGGTCTCCAGTATTTATTAAATGTAGTGTAGGACGGTTCACCTCAAAATATACATACATATAAAGTTGTCACAAGATGAATCCCAGCCTGGATGCTGACAATATCTCAGTTTAAGTATTCAATGGTGTATTTTTTTCTGTTTTTAATAAATTCCAAGATAGATTAGCTTTTTCCTTGTAAATGTAACTCTAAGGTATTGTTTTGAGGCTAATTTCTTGCAACATTCTATTTATCACACAGCTGAATCCACAGCTGAAGTTTTTACACTGCTGATCAAATCAGCAGTTTATCAGTACTTTCATTGTCCAAAGTCCCGAACAAATTTCATGAAATCTCTGGCACTTCTTGGTGGAGCATCTTTTTCTTCTTATTTTGGGGAAAGACCATAGTGAGATTTGGGGATGATCAGCAAAGAAAAATAAAAAGCCAGGAAAAAAAAAGCTTGCAGAAGCAATGAGCATCTTTATTAATATGCAGGTTTTCCTACTAAGCAAATTTTCCCCTTTGATGGCTTTGAATTCTGTGTATTGCATCTTCTGTAGAGAGAATGAATGTCAAGCCATAACACTAAGACAGGCTGCTTTACCCCAGGTTCATGCATATTCACCCTAGGACCACTTCTCTGCATTGCCCCAGAGATCACTGTGTAGTGTATTATAGTTCACTGATCAGAATTCAGCAGTCAAAAAAACCCCAATGTTTGTTATACTAGTCACTCTGAAAATTAGTTTACAGTTTTAAACTGACAGAAAAAGCCAATTGCAAATGATTGGAAGCACTTACAGGCCTATGCTGTAAGGCTTGAGCCACGGAGCAGGCAGTACACTGAATTTCGTATCACTAGGGTCTGTGTGCTGGATTTAATAAGCACAGTTTCAGATGTAACAAGCAAAAAAGAAATACATTAATTACTGCAGTGAAGTTTTCAGATGGCAAGTAGTTTCTAAGAAAATGTTTTGGAAATTTGTGTTATCAGGTCATCCAAACACTACACAATCCTGAGGCGTTTTGATGCACATGGGCTTTGTACCTTCAGCATACATCAGCAGAATCTTCCCATCAGTCTGATATTGCCTGATTTCCCTTGACTAAACTAGCCCTCATTCACAGACTGAGTTCTCATAATCACAGCAATGGTAACTGTGACAGGCTGTATGTAAAAAATTATCATCACTGGAATGCTGTTTGGAAACTGAGTACATCTCATGATTATCTTATTACTAACCTCAGTGACACGAAAGAAGGCAGAATGTAGCTCCCTGCATCATGCTGCTTCCAAAGAAATGATGTCACTAGTCACATTCACTGAATTTTGCTGGGCATTCTGACAGCCTGTCACGTAGTCACGGACCAAGCCAGAAAACTGGGTCTGTGCATTTACAGCACAGTTCTTATCTGTGGCCAGGCCAGCCATAAGGCTGCCTCCACACCATTAGAACCAGCTTTTCTACGTGTTCTGGACAGCAGTACGACTATGAGACACCCAGACTATCAGATGATGTCAAACGCTGTTGAAAGTGGGCATTTACTGCTTTTTCCTTTGGAACTAGAGTTTGGCTGCTGTTCACTAGCTGGAATTCAGTATTAGGCTTGCAATACAAGACTAAACCAGCATATTTTTCAAAGGACTTGTTAAAAGTGTTTAAGGAATATGACAATGGGGAGTATTTTTGTGAAGAGCAGCATATGCTCCAGAAGGAGGAAAGAATCTATTCGACACATTGCAGCACTCATTTTTTCATGAATCCTTAAAGCTTTATCAGCTTTGATGAAACACAAGTCAAAGTTAGGGTCGAGCAACTACTGTAGTCAGAGCTGAGGCCCCACAGATAGAGTAAACAGACAGGACAGAATAGCAACTGCCACCTCTTTCAGGGACTATAAGGTGGAAACTCAAATTTGAAGTCATACTGAAGGAAAAGGATCAACAGTTCATTGCCATTCTGTACCTTGTGACTGTGTCATAGTGGGAGTATGCAAGGACGTTTAGGTTTACAATCCTAAATTCTGATTATCCATCTTTAAAATTGTCTAAAATACCAAACGTTAAGGAAATTAATTTGTTATTCTTCTCAGAAGTTGCATTATATCTTCTCAGAGGCAATCATTAGTGCAAAACAAGGAATCTGAAGAGGCATTAAAGGGTAAAAAAAAAAATAATAAAAAAAGATAATCAAGCATTCTTTCGTGCCTTGATTGCAAGCTGGAAATTCAAGGCAGTTTCTGGTTTTCCAAAAACAATATGAAGACTTACCTAGTTTTGTTCTGTGGTTATTACAATAAGCAAAAAGGTAAGTTTATCAACTCTGAAACTTAATTACCATGAAAACAAAAATATCCATCTTGATTGTTTTCATACTTCCTTTCATTCTGATTTGGATACTTTCTCCACCTGACAACAACCCAGAACTTGTCAGTTATCTTAAAGACCATGAACAACAGCAGCAGGAACAGGCACAATGTCTGGCTTTGAGCCTGGTGGTCATGCCCTTTCTCAAACTGGGTTTAAAAAGACTGAAGCATGTCAAGCACCCGTTTACAAAGAAAACATCTGAAACAAATAACTCGGTTCCACAAAAGACAGAGATGACACTGATAAAAGCGGACAGTTACTCTGTTCGATGGAGCACACAGAAGCTCTGCTAAGTAAGGAAGCCTAGTGCCAAACAGTAACATCACTGTAAACATTAGCTCTTCTCCTGCATTTTTTTATTATCAACTAAGATTGGAGCAGCAAAGACGACTGGTCTAGCACTGCTGGAAAGCAACACACATAGAATACAGCCTTGTGCTGTTTTCATTTACCAATTCCCAACTCCAGTTTCATCTTGTCACTCTCAGAGCAAAGTCAAAACTACCAAGAAATCTCTCCCCTCAACACACACAAATTAGCAGAATTTAAAAAAAAAATAATTAAAAATCTTTTTTCTTTCTTCAACTGCCGTGAAAGGCAGCAACAGGAGAGTTAATGCAGCTAGTCTCACCACAGTGAAATTATTACAGGCAGATATTTTTATGCATTAGACAAAACCTGCAGTCTTTCTGTGATTGCTAAGGCAAAGACACTTGATTCAAGACGATTTGTTCCGGCTGAGCTAGCTGCTAAATATCTGTAACAAATTTAAAGGGGGAGAGCAGAGGGGATAGCGATCAAGTGGCAAATAAGTCACTATCCCAAGTGTAAATGATGTAACTCCCCTGCTATTTTCCCCACAATCAGTTTCACGAACCTACAACTCTGTTTTTGACAGGCCTGGGGGCAATGAAGTACCACAATTCATGGAAAGCACTGCTGACATCAGTAGGGAACTGAAGAATTTTAGGGAAAACTCAATATGCTGATTTATATGGGAGGTTGTTTTCCAGAACTACTGTGTTTTGGGCTTAGGCTTCAAAAGCTTTCAATATTAGGTGAAGAACGTTTCTCAAATTGTTGAGAGGTCAATGACCATCAGTGGTTGAGCTACGGTTCTGTGTATGAATGCACGTTTTCCTAAACAGAAGAGAAAAAACAAACAGCAGAGAATCTAAAGATTTCTGTCCGTAACTTGATACAAAATGAAACAAAAAATATTATACTGAGTGAAATAGCGTTAAAAAGCACTTGGAAATTATTCTATTTACTATTACCCTTTGTTTCTTACTTTAAAGAGATATTGAAGAATTTTTAAACATAATTTAAGCATAAAAGCAGTATATCCTACAGTAGACACAACTATATGCACACAAGTTTAGCTCTGATAAAGTGGAGTACTTCCCTTAATACTGGATTTAGCTATTCCATCCCCTATCAGCAGAAATCTAGAGACATAGTCTTAACCATGTCTTTACTGTTTTGGATTTATGCCTGTCATCACAGTCTGCTTCAGTCAATGAAAGACCACGCTTACCAAGGCTGAGATCATGTACTTTCAATGCAATAAAAGCTGAGGTACACTTTTTAAGGCTGTGAATCCCATTTGGCACTGAGCTCCAAGGCATAACTGTTGTTATGCCAAAGTTATGCTGACTTAGACCAAAGTCCGAATGCTCAGAAGCCTTACCAGAGAATATCTGAAAAGTTTCAGTTCTACCACTTTGAACACCACAGCAGAATCATTTACCTTGTCAGGCTGAATATTACAAAGGATTAAAAAAGCAAGCAGAGTTTATCATGACACAGGGATCCAATACTTTTAAGTGCCAGAATTCATGTGCCAGCTTCGGGTTCCTCCTTGCAGACTACAGTGATGTAGCTTTTGTTCCAGGCATGGCTCTATAGCCACCCCAACCGCCCAGGAAAAGGTGAAGGTACTTGCAGTATTCCTGAGAGAAAGAAGACAGTCTGAGTGAAATCATACTCTGGTACACGTTTGGCCCATCAGCTGCCAGGTGAATCATGCTGACCTCAGCAGAGACCAGAGCTGCACTGTTAACAGCAAGCTTGTGCCAGGGAGCAGGATAAAGCAACAGCTGCGCTCCTTCTCTTGGCTCAGCCTCAGACACCCACATCGCTGTTCAAAGGTAGCCTGAGGCTAAAGCAATACACATCCGTGCTGAAGTGCAAAGTAAACGGAGCCTACCAAGTTCACAAATTTCACCTGCGAGCGGCAAACTGGGTTGAGTTCCTCCTAAGAAAGGCCCTGCGCTCATCTTGACTAATTTCAGCCACGTAACATCACTGTAGTGCGAAAAGAGGCAGCAGCCAAGCACCCAGGGCTGGGGATGCTCCTCCGTGTGCGTCAAAGGAGCTGTGTCTGCTCCAAGTATCACCTGAACACAGGTCTGCAGCCGTCGCGGACAGCCAGCGAATTTGAACTTGAGGCCATCTTATAAGCAGAACATAGAGGAAGCCAAAAAGTCTGGAGTTCTCACCTGAGTTCTGCACCAACTCCTTACACATCAGAAGAGCTTTACCTCAAGCTTCTATGTCTGCAACTTAGGAACATTAGTTACTTTTTAACCAGGGAGTACATCAACATTTGTTAACATACAAGTGCAATCTGATGATTAAAAAAGCAATGTATGATTAAACTGATAAAAGCAGGACGTGACTGCAGAACATAAAATGAGCTACCACATAGCCATCATAATTGTCTATTTTATGGGAGGATGGAAATTAAAGCAATGTAATTAACCCAAATAAGCAAATATTTCCTTTTGAAAATAAAAATCAAACTTAATTTTTGTGACCTCAGGTCTCAGAGAAACAATTCTTAAACCTACAAAGAATATGCTACACACAGCACAGCAAGACTGAACAAGCATGCAACCCCTGCAAAGGAGACGAGTGGCCAGGAACCAGGCTCCCACATAAGCAGCCACCTGTGCCCACCCTGGCTGACTCAAGCCTGTCAGCCTCACGTACAGCTTATTTTCAGGAGCTCTCTGATGTTTCATTTCAAGTTGCCTTTCAGTGACAAGGCAGAACCAGAGATCTGCTTGCCAGCATCTCATGGTCAAATGGTACAGCAGATTCCTTTAGAGTGACTTAGGAAGTATATTGAAAAATATGTTTGTATATGATTCTTAAAAAAAAAAAAAGTGACCTTTAGAATTTGCTGACTAGTATATACAGCCAGCACTTTGCTTTTCTCCTATCAGTAATCAGAACAACATTTACTTGTATGAAGAATTCCAGAAAACGCTGCAGAAATATTTCATCTCCCAAAAAACATGTAATCAATATTTAAAAAAACAAAACAAGAAACACTCTAACCATAGTGTTTTCAAGGGCCACAAATGTGACAATAATTGGTCTTCAGATCAAAGGCAGCTCAAGATAGATACAGTCATTCATCTCTTCAGAATAAACCTAAATGTTCAAATTTTCTAAATCATTTATAATGGCTGTAATGGGCATAAAAGCTTCTGTCTAACTAAGTCTATTTAGCAAGAATCAGTAAGACTTTTAATTATACGATGAAAAACGTTACTTGCAGAGTAGATTGAAACAAAACAGAAACACACACAATTTGTATTATATTCAGGGAGAAGATTCCTTCTTAGCTGATTCAACACCTAGAAATCATCTGATGTGTTCCTAGCTACAAAATCCAGCGACACAGGGTTCGCAGTCAGATTCCAGGAAGCCTTCTCAGATTTAATATTTAAGTTCAGGAAGAGAGAAAGACAAGCAGAGAAAATGGACAGTTGTAGGTTGGGTTGTTTTTTGGTTTTGATAATGTTTTTTTTTTTTTCATGCAAGTAAGTTTCATGCAGAGGAAAGAACAGGAAAAAAATAACTGCATTCCTAACTTTTTTTTTTCCTTTTATCCAAAAGTCCTGGCAGAGAAATGAGTCACTTCACAAAGACAGGGCATGCACACCTACATAATATCACGTTGGAACAATGAAAGAAGTCTAAATTTGCATGGTTAGTACCAGATTTTGAGAGATGTGAACTTCATTCAAAGCTTCATCAAAAGGTGGGACTCATACTGGATTTGGACTATCAGTATTTCTTTCCATACGACGCATCACAACTGAAAAAAGATAAGTCAGTTCCAAAAGGAGAAGTAACAAAACAGAGTCTCTCTCCATTAGAGAATCAAGGTACATTTCTTCTCTTTAACATCTTCATCATTCTCTGAATACAGCTCTGATGTTGTGTTTGGCCCATGGCAATGTACAAAAGGAAAGTTAATGAATTCCATCTTAACTATTTATGGATATTTATTTGCATAATCAATGTACGGTTATTTATTTGCATGTTCCTAAGCTTGTTCAACTGACATTAAAGGAGCTATTTCATAGCATACATACAAGTTGAACCAACATGAAGCCTTTCAGGTTACACACAGAAAAAAACAACAGGGTTGATACAAAGCCTTTTTTCACAGGTGACAGGTAGAAAATAACGTTCTGCACTCTTGAGCAAAAGCATGAAAATCTTCAAACAAATAAGCATTTCTGCAAGAAGGCTTCATGTTGGAAGTTGATTCCAACTAATATCATTAAAGCAAAATACATCTCTTGAATGTAATGCACGTGTCACAGCATCTGAGATGTATCATAACATAGTAACATATAGATTTGATGGATTGCATCAGGCTTGTTACTGCCGCTTAAAACTCACACCACGCACTTGGATATAAAAGGATTACAATACTGGTATATTACCAGTCCTGAATATTTAGTTCAATGGCATAATGCAGAGTTTTGCTGGAGACACCTGTAGTTGCTTTAGAGGTGCAGTACCACGCAGAGAGAAAAGATCAGGTCCTGATAGCTCTGCAGTTGTATTATGGCAGCACAATAACCAACCTAGTTAGCCCTAGCCTCTCAGCCACCACCTTCCTGTTCTGAAGATGGCTGGTTTGCTTCTCTTCACACTTCTGTATTCTGTGGTATATATGTCTCTTCTGAGATTTAAAGTAAATACATTCCCAGCCTTAGAGCCAGTTGCAGGGAAAAAGAAAGGAAAGAAAAAAATTTAAGTATTCCTCGGAAAACCAGCAAACCCTGCCTGCTGAGGTAAGCATCAGAGAGCTAAACCTTAACCCCTTCCCCACTGTTCACTGTCACACCCAGGGGCAAAGACGAATTGCGGCAGGAAGGTTTGTCAAAGTTTATTCAAGAGGTTATTTCCCTCAGCTGTCATTCTTGCCCTCCTGTCAGATTACAATCCCTGCAGCAGAGTCAGCAAGACAAACATGTGCCTCCAGCTCAGCGACACTAGTTACCATGCTGTATGTTAGCTTAAACTAGTACCGTACCCTGACACACTAACCTTTGGGCTGAAGAGGGTGAAGCGCCCCTGCCAACTCTGAAGCAGAGACAGGAGCCTTCAGAGGGCTTCAGGGCAGGCAGCTGGGTACAGGCAGCAATGATTCCTTCAGCGGCTGCCAGAGCCTGAAAATTAAGATCCAGAACATACCTTTCCTCCTTCCCCTTTCACGATGTAACTGACATGAAAAAAAGTTTCAGTGACAAGAAATTAGGGTTATGTTAAGAGTCGTTCAACTATGGCACAGAAGTAAGGAGGACCCATGTTTCAGTCTCTGTCTGGGCCCCCTCCCAAGTCTAACATTGGCTCTGAGTGAAGACGAGGCTGCAGAGACAGATACCAGACAAAGCCTTTGGGGGCTGCCTTATCATGCAGGATGTTCATACTTCATAGCAAACCAACAGAAATAGACTTCAAAATATTACACTATACTCACAAATGATCTGACATAGTTTCCTGGATTGTCAGAGGAATACTCGTTTGTCTCAGGCAAGCTTTTAGCTTTATTCTTTACTACTCCAGTCTCTCTCTAGCTTGTCTTCCTTTCAAGTTGACTTTCATCCTGCTGACTTCAGTGATCACAGTTATCTCTAAATGCTGTGGTCAAATGGTGAAAGAAATATTCCAAGCCTCAAAACAGATTGCTGTACATCCCTCAAGAGGCAAAAGGATGATCAGCTACAGAAACAGGAGTTCACAGAACCAAAATGAGAACATCCAAAACTCATGCAACTGTAAAGGCCAATCTTTCACTTAATGCTGTAGCCAAATACTGTGGCATTTCAGCAATAAGCCTTGATAAAGTAAAGTGTAGACAAGTAAAAGCCACATCTCTTTCTATCTAGCATCACCCTTCCATAGGTACAGGTCAGGCATTTAACTTTGACACCATGTTTGCTTTCTTAGTACATCCAGAACAAAAAAGATCCTTTGCAGTTATGGTTAGAGCACAAAGAGGCTGAATCACCTATAACATCACTAGCCAACTCACGCTCACCTTTTCACTGTCTCTAAAGCTGTTTATGAATGGATTACAGTGCCTGTAGTTTGATTTTCTGCATAGAATTATTCTGAAGAACTTTAAAAACCCCCAGTTAGCTCCTAGGCTCACTGTTCATATGTAAAATTGCTTTTATTTTGTGCAAAAAAAGCTTCATACTAATACGCAGTATTTGTGGCTTTCAGTCTAAAAATACTGCCTCTGTTTCTTCCCAGAGATACAGTCTCTGTAGGCAAGCATCCGTGTTGCTTCTCTATTGGGCAGGTACAATCACCCACTTAAATTACTTTGTTGACAGCTTGTTTCTAGCATAGACTAAGCAAAGAGACCTCGTCTTTCTGTTATCAAGTCCTTATTTCACAATTTATCATAAGTTTGCTCTATCAAGTGCTGTCTTTCCCCTTTAGCAAAGCATCTTAGAAAGTTTGGTGATTTCTTAAGATTAGGGTCATTCTGCATTACCTGCTGGTCTGCAATAACTAACCAAAGGCATAAGTCACACTTCCATTCACGATAAGATTTCAAATGATGGGAAGTCAGTAATGAGTACACTCAAGGAGAAAAAAGAGGCATCATATTCTGAGTATGGAATATAGGTGTTTTTACAGCACTCTTCTTAGTGGTTTACTGAAAAATCATCTACTAGAAAATCTGCCTGCAGAGGTTCCTGTTGATCTTTTTCTTTGACCTGCCCTTAAAGTTTGCTGGTTTTGTCATCAAAGGTACCAATTTCAAGAATCATTCTGTTATAAATTCATACTAAATATGACAGATAAGCTTGCTCACAGGGTTGGGGGGGGGGGGGGGGGGGGGGCGCGTTTTACGACTTTAAGTAAAAGGCTACAATTTCAGGCACTTTTAACAAAGACTCTGTCACTGCTGTTCACAAGCAGATGGACCTCATGCTCAGTTCTTAAGCATTAGAGATACCTAGTGGTTAAGGTTCCGACTAGTAAACCAAGAGGTGGCTACAGACAAGCATCTTTTAGAGAATTCCCATTCTCATAACAGAGCAAGAAGAACTGCTTCTCAAGGTTCTGCTCATGGTGTACAGGAAGAAAATACACATTATAATAGATATCTTCAGTATGGGAAACACCTGCTCAATATGTTACACAGGCAGTAATAAAACTTCTTTAGATTTTTTTCTTTTAAGAATAAACACACTGTAATTTCCTAACACAGAAAGCTCATCATGAGCCATAGGATTGCTCACTTTAAAACTCGTTCTTAATGTTGTTCTTCATTAAGAATTGAACAGATGCCAATAGACCCAATCCAACACACATTCTGGAAAAAGAATATGGCAACAATTAATTGTATCTATAAAATACAGAAATTAAAATGGATTGATTTTTCAAAGATTAAACAAATTGCAGGGGAGCAGATTAAGCATGTTGCATGTAAATTAACAATTATCAGATTCAGCATTTTTGGATAATAGCTTGATACATATTCAAATACTTGAGGCAGGGAGAACCTACCAATAAACAACCCAGAGCAGGAAAACAAGAAGGGCATAACAAAAGTTCTCAGGAAACAACGACAGATCATTGCATATAAAATGATAACTAGAAAAAAAAAAAAAAGAGGCAGCACTGTAAAGTCCATGGTAATGAAAATCCAACATGAAATTTAGGTCCACTGTTAGCTGATACCAGAAAGATAAAAGGAAAAAAAAAAAAAAAAAGAAAGAAAAACAATAAAGTGAGAAGCATAATCGATAATTTTCGTCAATTTGCAGAACGAAGCAAGAAGACACAATTACTCCATATGACATTGTTAATCAAAAATTTTCCCCACCTCTATCATGTAGTAGGAGGAAATGAAGCAACAACTACCAAGATAAAGACACTTCACCTCAATGTGCCAGCATAATTTTATAAGTTTAAATTTCAGAAACGTAAAGGTTCTGACTGAGGATTTCTCTGAACATCAATTTTAGACACATGATAGGAATTGGGAAAACTCCAAAGGATGGGGCAAATGTCAGTACAGCCTGACTACAGAGTCAGGGGAAAAAGGGAAACTTTTGAGATGTTCAGTTTAAAAAAAGACAGTAACTGCAGTAACGCAAGAACAAAAAAGCTATTAAAAATGTTGATGCTAGAAGAGCTACTTATTAAAATTAAAACATCAGAAGAGTGAAATAAATACTCTATTAAAATGATTGTTTACACTTAACAATTTTTTTTAATTAAGGATGCTTACATTTTCAGGGTAACATTGCAGTTAATTTGGGACTCATGACAATGAATTAACGCTAAAATACTACTAACACATTCAGCACAGTTTTCAAATAAATCTCTTTGCTTTTTTGACAGCTTGCACGTCTGGTTGATAAAGGTGACTCATGCTAATATACTTGAGTTTGGTAACATCATTAAAGGATGCTTTGACCAAGAAGTTTGACGAATAGAGGCATACATTACACAGATTAAAAAGTTGCCCCCCTGGCTCGTCTCAAAATGTTGGTACTACTGGAAAGAAATCCACACAAAGACTATTTTGAACAGTCTCCTTTGGAACAGTTACTGGTTCAGGACTACTCAGTTTTTAATGGACACTAAAAATGATACAAAGTATTTGCTGATTAAACCTGGACATAAAAGCATTGCAGGAGTATCCAGTAACAAGGCACTTTACTATTACAAAGTGGTCTTAATCACTGATAAAATGATCTTGGTCTTATGAGATGACTTGAATGCAAAAGTCAGCGAAGGCAGGCCACACCCCCAGACAAGAGACACCCACTTCAGAATGCAGGAACTTAAAACATTTTAAATAACTGTCTCAAGCTCTCAGTACAATGCAGAGCAAGTGAGTGCATAATACATTGATAGAACTATCAGAAGAAACAGAAATAATTTTGCATTGATGAGACCATCAGTATGCTTACCCTCAGAAGGGCTACAAAAACACTGGAGATGCAGAAAGAAATTACTAGTTCATGGTTGTGTACTAAGACACACAAAGAAAATATTTATTATACAGTTTTCAACCTTGCTAGCAGAGATATAACGAAATCCTCTCAATGGGAAGTTAAAACCCAACAACAACACAGGGTGTGAGGTTCCTCAATATTTGACTTATCGGGGGATGAAATGGACACATCATCATATGAGAATTTAAAACAAGACTGAAGTTTTAAGAAGTATTCTGTAACACACCTCATGGACAAAACAAAGTTTATCTTGCGAAAGACAAATATCAACTTAGACTTTACAGCACTTCCCCTCTTCAGAGTCTGTCAATCCCCCAGTTTCCCATCGCCTACTCATACAGATATAAGAAAAAGTATGTCTGCAACATGTCTACATACTTACCTCGATTAGTTTTACCAGTACCTATTGACTCAGGGGCTTCCTCTGCTTGCCCACAAAGCTCACAATTCTCTCCCACAGCACCCAGCTGGCCAGGTGTTGAGTGGAGAAGGGACAGCAGCTTACTTTTGAACCATCAGAGACGAGACGCCAGCTGGAGCCGGGACAAGGTAGGCAATACACACAAGTCTCGTTCCTTAGGGTACGTTTCTACACTTTCCTGTTCAGAGCAGTCCTAGATGACTCTGTGCCTGGCTACGTGCAAGCCAATTTCACTGCCCAGGGCTGGAGTCAGAGAACATGGAACATTTGGTCAAGCCAGCTCAGAGGCTTCTGGCTGACCTGCCTTCATACTATGTCTCGCTCTAAGCTCCCAACCAGGCTGGAGGTTGGAAGAGGGTTCCTAGTGAATCACACTAGCAAGAATTTTGCTACTCCTTAAAGCTTGGTTGGTACCGTAGGATTCACAGTCCTGCTGAGGCAATACACTGTGGTGACCGAAAGAGCTGGTGAATTTTTTTGGGCCTGAATTTTTTCTCACACCTCCTCCTCCTCCACGTGCAGGATGCTCCTGAAGACCAGGCTCTTGCTCCCATTACATGAGGTTCCCCTCGCTGCCGTTTTCCTGTCCTCACACCCCTTCTCAAGACTCCCCTTCACAGCCTCACATTTGCCCTGCTCCCCCTCTTCTCTGGCCTCGCCGGCACCTCCTCTACCGAGCCTCCCCCAGCGCGGCCGGCCGTGACCCCGCACAAGCCGGGAGGGAGGCACCGGGCAGGGACGAGCCTGAGCCCCCGCCCCGCAGCCCCGCCTCAGCTCAGCCCGCTCACCCGCGTCGTAGAAGGCGTCCAGCACCGCCGTCTCGCCGAAGTCCAGCTCCCCGAAGTTGACCGTGCCCAGCTGGGCCCCCTCGGCCTCGCAGGCCCGCAGCAGGCACTGCCGCGCCCCGGCCTCGGGGCTGCGCGCCCCGGCGGCCCCCTTGAGCGAGTCGTTCAGCACGTACACGGCCCGCAGGCAGCGCGGCCGCGGGGCTGCCGCGGCCACCTCCGACACCTCCCCGCCGCCCGCTGCCGCCTCGGCCGGGCCGGCGGCGGGCACGTCTGGCTCCGCGGAGGGGTGCGCCGGCTCCGCTGCCGCGCTGCCGCCCGCGGGGCTCTCCATGACGGCGTCGAGCGCTGAGGGGAGCCGCTGGCTGCCGGCAGGTGCTCAGGCGGGGCCGCGGCTCATGGCGAACAGCCCTCCTTCCGCCCGCGCTTCTCCCCTCGCCCCCGCGGCCGCGAGCTGCGGCCGGGCAGCACCGCGCCCCGGCGGGCGGACACGGACGAGGATGAGGTGAGGCGAGGTGAAGGCGGCTGGCGCGGAGCGGAGCGGAGCTCGGCGCCGCCCTCCCCGGACGGGACAGCCCCGGGGAGCTGCGCGGCGCGGAGCCGAGCCCGGCTCCCCTCCGGCGGCAGAGCCGGACAGCGCCTTCCCGGCACAAACGCCCCGTTTCCCTCCGCGACCAAAGCGGTACTGAGGGGGGAGTAGCACCGTCGGGGCGGCCGCGCCTCGTTTATTACTTCTCCTCCCCGCCCCTCGCCGTGCGGGCAGTACCTCCGCGCACCGCCCTGTTGTTGCTGTGGCTGTTGTTATTTTCCACGGTGGCACCGTGCGCCTCGCTCGGGTTCCACGGGCTTACGGGAAGGGCGAGAGCGCTGCAAGGAGGAACCCGCGCCTCGGGCTCTTACCGGCCCCCTTCCCCCGGGCTGCCGTCAGGGGCCCTTCCCGCTCCTCGTCTGCCGTGAGGAGCCGGCTCAGCCCCGGCTGGGCTTCCCGCCGCCCCCGAAGGGGCTGCCTCCTCCCGAGCCTCATAACCCGGGGCTCTGTGCGCTGTTGACATCTCTGAGCCGCCCCGTTTCCTAAGAAGCAAAGGCAACTGCTCCTGCTTTTTCTTCCCTCGGCTTACAGTACCACAGCCTTTTCCCCACTGATTCGTCTTTGCTTTCAAATGACTTTGACCACCAGACAAACTGTATCAGAAGTTTGGATAACAGTTCATCCTTCAATTCCCTCTCTTCTCTTTAAAAAATCTCCCATTATCAAGGTAAAATCAGCTCCTAGAAACTCTGTGGCAACTCCTGGCTTCTTTACAAGAATAAAATTAATTTTGAGCATCGCATTTCCTAACACATTTTTCTTATTAGCTAAGCTGACAACGGCAGCCTCAGCTTTGGCACAGCTTTGGGGTCAGTTGCTGACTTAGGGAGCAAGAGAAACTGAAAGGCAGGCTGCGTGTGGGTGACTTTGTACCTCAGCCTTGAACCCAGCTGTCAGGAGGACACCCATACACCCTACGGAGACCGCAGCCTACCAGCATCAAAGGAAGAGTGGAAAATTGGTTGTGTTTGAAGAAGTAAACATGGCTGGAATGCTTTTTCATCTCATTTCTCACTCACTGTGACAGAAGAGGTTTTAAACAAACGGCATCCTCACTTTCTGCTGCAGCATGGCTCCTTACGACTATTTGAGGTTAATGTATTTACCATATGCTGTAATAGAACAGAAGCAACAACCAAAGACTTACAGCACAGCATTTTCCCCTTTAGGTGTCTGGCACCACGGTTTGGTGACCATAACAAGAATTGGAGTAGCCCGTCTTTTTGAGAAACGCTCCAGCGTGAGGACAGCATAGTGCTGTGCAGTGTTCATGTTTGCTTAATGCCTCGTAAGGATTTTAGAGAGAATGCAGAGAAATAATTTGAGGCAAACCTGTTTCTCATTTTGGAGAGTTTGGGGTAAATAAACTGTTGGATTTGATCCACAGGTTGAGGGGGTGTGGGCTTTTTTGACAAAAGCATGAGTACCTCAGACTTTAGAGGAATGATATACCATGGCCACCAGAGATCCCACCAGGAATCATTCCTGGCAGCTTTCCTCTTTAGGCAAAAGCAAGCATGCTCCGTTAGCCTTGATCCAGTAATGCATCAATCAGCTGATGTAACAGAAGAAAAGTCTAAATCTGCATTTAGAAGATACTCAGTGCGCACGCCGAAGCCTTTGACCAACAAAAAGCACTAGCACGTACGGTTATGAACCTCCCCAATACGAATCCTACTTTATATTTTTCGCATTATACAAAAGTTTGGTAGAATGGCTTGTATTAAAATGCTACCTGAAAAACACAATACTGACAAAGATAAGGGATTATTTGCATAGGAAAGTGTTTATCTTACTCAAGAACATTTTTGGGCTTTCAGCAACTAACATGCAAAAACAAGCTTCAGTTTTATGGGTTCAGAACAACAGATGCATGATGTGGTGTGTTCTGTAATCATGAAAATTGTTGAAGTGTCAATTTAGAACAAATCTGTAGGCTGGAATTGCTTAGTGGGATGCCGCTGAGACATAATAAAGAAGCCTTTTCTGCCTTCTAGAGATTATCAAAATCTAGTTTGTTGTGTCCTCGGTGTTTCATTTTGCAGTTTTTAACACTTGGTACCATTTTAAATGGCTTGCTGAGAGGTCTGTTGCTTGGTCTTGAAACACAGTGACAGCCTCTCTTAGCAGATACTTTGTGTGACTATAATTAAGAAAAGAGTATTTTTCCCTTTTCTTAATTATAGTCACTTGTCTTCCAAACAGTATCCTTGCAATTCCTTGGGCATTTTTCCTAACAAGCTGTCACGTTCTGAATATCCGTTTTCAATAGTTTAACCTAGTGCAATTTGTTCAGAGTTCGTACACATTTTTAAAAGCTAGAAGCAAGGAGTATTTTTAAAGGAAGAAGCTTCATTTTACGTGCTGCAACTGAGTCTTCAGAAACTGTGGTTCAGTGCTGGCATGCCTGACATTTCCACCGAGCAACAGTATCTTCAGGTTTTGCAAGTCACCTGAGTGAGAATAAATGGGAGATTCAGGTTTTGGGATATTTGAACTGTTTCTGGCCAAACCAAAAAATGTTACACCTAGAAGAAAAAAAGGTAATTCATGCAACGTGGTTCAGCAACGAGGTTATAAAAAGAGCTACTCTGCCCCCAGATTTGCCTATTCAAAGGTCCAGACCAGAAGTGAGCATTCAGCTTTCACACACTTTCCCAAGACCTTTTGCCTTTGCACAGAACCCAGCCTAACAAAACTGAGCATAAACCTGAGAAATCAACGTTTGCTCTTACAAAGTAATGTAAAGATGACACCACAATTTTCTCAGGCAGCACTTTGCACCTATCAAATCTACTCAGTGCAAAATATCAATTACCATTTAGACACTGGGAGCAATATGTTTGGTGCAATTCACAAAGACAGCAAGTGCTCCAAAGAAAATAGATGTTCTCGATACCACCTTTTTTTTTTTTTCTCCCCTCATTTTGCAAATCCCTGAGCAGCAGTTCTTTCTCTAGACATAACTGGGCTAATGGGAAGCTAGTCCTTCCTTTTTTCCCAGGGCTACAAACTTACAGTTAAAACTGTAAGTCTGAGCCGAAAATTTATATAAAGTATGACTCCACAGGCAGACGTGTCACCTTTTCCCCTGATGCATATATCGCTACAGAATGCCTTAGCTTCCATTTTTTGAAGAAAACACACATCAGAACTCTGGTGGCATAAATGTCAGGCAGCAATTTCATTGCACTGTAGCATTTTCAGCTATAAAGAGGGCTCCTCCCATTTCACCCAGGGTCAGGGAAAGTCAAGACCTCTTGGTTCAGGTCAGTACCAAGTAAATCAGAAGACACCCACATCCGGGGGGAACCTGTAGATCTGAGCTGTTCTTCCGAAGTACAAATCCACCTGCCCGTGCCCTGGCAGCATTTCCTGCAGACTGCCCACCAGCGCAGTACCCCGGGCATCCGTCGCACCTGGTGCAGAGGTGCCCAGGAGACCATCCACGGGCACTTGGCACTGACCAGCCTCACACACAGACACATCCTTACTTAGCCATGACCACGTCTCCCTCCTGCCCTTGCATCCCAGGTAGAGGGCCCGCAGCTGGGGCCAGCTGGCAGAGTCCTGTACAGGTTCCCCCAAGAAGCACTGTCAGGGCAACAGCCACCTCACACGGACATTCATCCAGAAAGCCTGAACTCTGCATGCTAGATGTGAGAATGTTGTCTGTGTTGTGAAGATCAGGCATTAGGGAAAATATTCTGAAGTCCGAATTCTTTCCTGGCAAGCCACTGTACCACAAGATAGTGCAATTTGTGGTGTTTGAACTGTTCCAAGCAAACACTTTGTTAATGGGCTTTTTGGTGTTACGGTTGCTAGTGTGCTACCCTGCTTGTTGTCATTCACAGCGAGCAGGTCCCCAGGTAACCACACAGATCGTGCTGTCATTTGGATGAGGAGGAAAATAATTTCTTTCCTGAGCAGGAAAATAAGGTTATATTTTTTTAAAGTATAGATTCAGACAAAAGATGTTTGCTTTTTCAAAGTCGTTGTGTGGAAGCTTTACTAGAGTTCAGATAAAGTGCTGTGAATTCTCTCTAAGAATTCTAATAAACTACTCGCGTTCAAAAGTCAGACTCAAAATATTAAGTCTGTACGATGGAAGCTAAACAACACAGATGAATCTTGAAGAAAAGCTGCATGAAAAGGAGGCCTCAAAATGCTGCAAATTGACTTGCAGCAAAGCATGCCTGCTTCGCCAGGGAAAACGTGGGTGCCTCAGGGCGATGTGAAGCCAAAACGTCTTTGGCCACCAAATCAGCACTGGAACTGGGTCCAAAGATCTTGAGGATTCCTTTTGCTTTTCTTTCACTGGAGAGCATGAGGCCTCAACAAGCTCATCTGACCTACTGACAAAGAGTGAAGGCAAAGAAAACGACTGCTGGGTCAAAGAATGTAAGCCCTAGCACAGCTTTCTATTCCAATCCACTGTTTTGCACAGGAAAGTGTGTTCCGCGCAGCATCTGCTCGTCACCACCCCTTGCAAATGAAGGACAGTGACATCTAGTATGAAACCCAAGGTTAGTCAAAGGGTGACCTTTCTGTTTCTTTCCACTCTGCCTGTCTTGGAGAACGATAATTTTATACATACGCTCTGTGTGCTCACAAGTACGCAGCACAAAACGTAATCAATTTCAAAATTGGCTTTGGTTCCAAATTCCTCATCTCCTTTAGTTCTCAGCACATCCAGCACTCTAATCAGAAGTTCTTGCCTTTGGACTTTGAGTAGTTATAGGGCAAGTCTTTCGGAGCGTGAATGATTAAAGAGTGCAGGCCAGCAGTGAAGAAATTATGCAGGTCTTCTCAATAGCTTCCACAAAGCCAGAATTTCACTTAGAGATGACTGTGTGCATTTGAAATAAAAAAAAAACCAAACCAGCAACCAAACAACAACCCACCAGTAAATACAGCAGCAAAGAGAAGGATAAAAAAAAATCCCAACCCAGCCTTTCCTGAATCTCTATTGATGTAGAGAGCTCACACTTTCTATATGGCTGATAGTTGGCATTATTTACATTATTTCTCTCTACCGGACAGCTAGATCAGATCAATTGTGCAAGACTCGAGCACGTGCGTTTATAAAGTCTGGTTAAAAACTTTGTTCTGATTTATGTACCTGTGGCTCTCCAGCCTTCCTCACTTATTTCAGGAACTGAGGAGCAAACAGCCACCTTAGAGCCAGAAGTTAACTCAAGATCTCCAAAATACAATCTTTGATCAATTAGTCAAACAGAAAACCACTTATCTCCAGTTTTCAACACATTTCAAATAACTTCTAGTTTAGACTTCAGATGGGATAAAACCAAACCAGGGCCCCATCCAGCAAGACCTCCCTTAGACCCTGAAATTTCTGAACCCTCACTGAGACAACTAATGCTAGAGAAAACCTTCAAGAAAACCTGGGGAAAGAAAACACTTTCAACTGAGGAGGATGAAGTCCTCAACCGTCTGTATCCTTCGGGTATTCAAGTACTAGATATTACTACTTTAACAATATCAGCCCTAGGTTTCTTCACTCGTACACCGTCTTGACATGATGAATATTTTCTCTTTTGCAGTGCTAAACCTAATGGATTGCTCCTTGTGCTAGGTGCCTCTCCAATTCAGCAGGTCCTAGGGGTGAGAAATATGCGTTTCCTTGAGGAATAAGAAGAAACTTCAAGAAGCCTGGTTTAAAATGTTTGCATGGGCAGAGGATTAAATATTCTCACTGGGCCTGACTAATTTTCCTGTTTTCAGCTTGATCAAAGTATCTTTGACTTCTTTGTGTGCTCAGTGCTTTCTTTTCAGTTGTTCTTACATGCTGTTTTAAGACAAGACAAGATTCTCACTTTTAGCCTTTCTCAAGTTATTTCTCACTGAAGAAATATTCACGACAAAGGCCACCGGAGTATTCACTTTTATTCCAGTTAAACAGACTTGTTCTGTCTACTGATTAACGAAAGCCCAGCAAAATTGTGACTGTGGCAAGGAAAGCAATGTGGTTATGTTGTATAAACAATGGAGAGGGCTAGAATATGTGGTTCATTTTTCCTCACATTGAGGCAATTTTTGTACTGCTGTAGATGTCAGGTACATGAGGGTACATGGGGCTTAGAAGCTTAGCAAAAGCAAAGCTGTCAGTGCTGCCTAAAAGTATTTTTAAATATCTGTAATCACAATGGTTTTGGTATTACCAGTTGGAACTGTGAAAAGTAAAGAATCATGAAGAGGCAAGAATTGCTTTGAAGTGACAAATAAAAAAGTCTCATCTGTTACGTCAGTATTCGCTTTTACAATAGGTACTAATGAAAACTTCATATATTTAGGCAAATAGGGAAATTTAGTACAACTTCAGTAAGAATCCTTAAATTGCACCTGCATTTTCTTCTTGTTAAGGCAGTCAAGAACTCACAACATTTATTAAATACTAGCTTGATACATGAAGAAAGAAGTCTACCAACGTCCAAAATAGGAGCTTTTTTTTTTAAAAAAAAAAATAAATCAGTAAGTTATTCACATTCATGAACTAACAGTGTGAAAAGCCACGGGAGAAGCAGGCAATAATTGGTAGGAGCACAACTAGGGCACCAAGTGAGACAGAAATCCACATCAGCCTTTCCGAAAACCTCTGGCGACTATTTTCTCTGCTTTGTCAGTGTGAGCTTATTAGCAATGGGTCTGACTTTTAGTGTTTGGGTTTGGCTAGGTGCAGTTCTCAATACTTGTAATGACAGGCCCTGACTGTGCATTATACTTAACTGCGCTCCAGTCTACAACTGGTCCTGAAGCACTCCTGGTTACACAGGGAGACAAAATGTGGTGCCAGACACTTTGCTTTCTCTGCTTTGTCGACTTGTACTACATTTATTCTTTGCTAGAGCAGTGTCACATGCTCGAGGCTGTTAAAGCTACTGCCAAATAACACGTCATTCTTGTACAGTTAGAAAATTTTACGGCCAGATACATTGTCAATCAAATGCAGTCCCTTTTCAGATATTTATCTGCCAGCATGATAGGAATCATTCCAGGAAAGTTTTATAATGCTATAAGTGAGACCTTCAGCCCATCATTGTGTCAAATCACATTTCTGTCAAGTACCGAAGAGTTTCTTCCCGCACTTCGCAGTGAAAAACAAGTTAAATAATTACTTGCTTCCTGTTCAAATCCAAGACACCTAGAAAGCAGAGAGCATTCCTGAATGTTTCACAGGAACTGCTTTGTTAATAGCCTTGTAACAGAAACAGCTACCTCTTCTTTTGATATGGGAAATTCCAAATAACAGCTATTTGAATAAAAGAGTTGAGCTGATGATACCAGTAAGATTTCCAGAAGCAGTAGTATTAAGTAATCCTTTTTGTTACCTGACAGCCTTGTTTTCTCTAGAAGTTTAAATCCAGGTGGAAAACTGTGAATTATTTCAGTATTACTCTGGAGTGTTCTTAGTTAATGACACAGCAACAAAGAAGTAAAATCTAAGGTCATTATTTTGGCATACAGATACACGTAGGACGAATGCCAGATACTCTTTCTTACATCCCCAAATGAGAAGATCGAGAAGCTGCAGATTTCCATAGGGCATGCACACACCACTGCAGCATGAAACCAACTATTGTAACATCCCATTTGTTTTCTGTTTAACAGAGGCACAGCAACATCTCAGCCCAGCCTGCAAAGAGACAGCAGTCAGAACCTGCAGAAGGTAACTAGCTTACCTGAACTGCAGCATCATCAGCCCCTTGACACAGGTGGAGGTGGTGGGCTGCATCCTTAGGTGGGCAGCCCCCCTCCCGTGTGTCACAGGGGTGCTAGGACATGCATTTCTAGAGCAGGAAGGTGTCAGATTCAAGACAAGGAGGTTTAAAGTCTGGGATTGCTGCCATTTATAATTACGCAGAAGGCTGAGGAAGCATGAGGCCTGAGTCAGGGGACCTGGAAGTTGAATTAAAATGTTTGTTTTCATTCGAGCTTGAGCTTACCCTAGACTTGCACCCACCTGGAGGGAAAGCTGCTGCTCCAGTGAGCGCATTGGTGATAGGAACCCACTGCACTGGTGACATTTGGGAGCTCTGAATCAGCCTTATTGACTAACATACCTCAGTTCAAGTCCAATATTGAAGCTTGTAGCCATTGTAGTAACATGGCATCCTTCTTGTGTTAGATCTTCCTGAGCTGTGTTTCTGAGGTGAACAGGTGCTTCAGTTCAGAGCATCATAAATTTTCCATTCCCCTGAGATCAGTGACACATGCCAGGCACGACTGTGTAATAACAGCACAAACATCCTGAGCCTCCAGTGAGCAACTCATCATCCATTAATGAACGAGCTTTCTCCAGACAACACTGCTTTTGTTGGGGTTTCAAAATTTATGTCGTGTTTCACCCTGCCTTGTGCTCTTATTTGCTAAATGGTTGCATCTGTGCTTCCAGTGGGGGTCAGTAAATTTGGCTCTATGAATGCAGAGTGGCCAAATTATCTAGCAGCAGCAATTTCCATGCAGGTGCACCTACTTTTCTACTTATCCTTTTTTTTTTAGCTGTTGTTCTGCTTTTTGGTGTTTTGTGCTGGAAGAAATAACACAGTGCATCTCCTGCACTTGTTGAGACCTTCACAAAGAAAATCATCCCCAGAAGGGAGTAAATCCAAGTGATGGGTCATCCTGCAGCAGGGACAGTCTGCCCGACATACTTTTCACTTCCTCTAAGAAGAGCTCAAAAAGTGCTCCCACAAAATCCCAAATTCTTTGTTGCTGTGCTGTGTTCCGAGAGTGAGAAGGGCAGCCTGATGGGTCCCTTTGAGGGTGAAGCACACAGGAAAGAGCTTGTCATGCTGAGGAGAATGATCTCCACAGCACATGAAAATGCCTGGTCCGCTTTCAGTGAAGTGAAGGGGTTTTACTAGATAAAGTTATGAAAACAGATGATTTTTTATTGTCCCGATATTCAAAATTGCTTGTGAAGCTTCATTGTTCTTATCTAATTTGCTTTGTCATTGTAATTTTCAAGTTTGCCCCTCCAAGAGAAACAGCCTATTACATATTTTAAGATTCTACTGATAAAAACCAATTATGTTTTTCCTGTGACTATCAGCTACGTTCTCCCACACAAAAAAGGAAGAGAGTTCAAAATCTACTTATTTGAGGGGCTGAGAGTCTGATAGACCCTGCCTTCCTTTCTTAACCTTTGCAACGTCAGAACAATTATTCTCATGGTTCTAGAGATTTATCTAGAATTATAGTTAATTAACTTGCTAAAATACACTAAGATAGCACTCCAGTTTGTAGGATAACAATTTCAACAAAATTAATTTGTACCTTACATTTTTCATCCTACAAGTACTAACACATTTAAAACTACAATTAAATTTCTAACACTTAAAAAAACCCCAACAATAAACACACATGAGAGCATTAGGCCATTTTATTAGTTTAGCTATTTGCACTCCAAACCTCCACAGTGTCTAACAGTGGAACTGTGAGCACTGAAAGGGGAAACTCAGCAGCGTCACTGGTTCAAGAAAAGCCTGACTGTGGCAGCACAAAGTCTCCCATGCATCTGTTCCCGAGGCTGCCAGTGGTTTACACTGGCTACTGGTAAAAGTTTGTGCCTGCACAGGGCTGGATATCATCTTAATTAAAAGAGCTAACACCAAACAACAGCGCGTTGAGAGGGTCTGACAACCTTTGTTTCCTGAGTAGCAAGTGGAGGGGAGGGCGGCCCAGAGCTCTGGCTGGTGGCCACCACAGCCCCTTGCCCCTGGCAGCACACACAGCACCGCACCTTCCTGCAGGCGTTTTAAAAGCATCTTTTGCTTCCTCAGCTGCTTTATTCCAGGCTGGGAAGCATTGGCACCCTCTCACCTTCAGGGCTGAGGACCTAAGGAAGTTGGTTATTTTCCAAAGGCAGGGAAGCAGAGGGGCTGCGGGAGGAGGGAAGCCACTGTAGGAAGCAGGGAGTGAATGGGCCGGGGTGCATGCAACCAGCTGCTAATTCCTAGGCCAGCTCGAGAGTCAGCTGCACCAGGAGATGAGTGAAACAACGCTGTGACTTCAGCAGAACATGGATTTCTCGGGGTGTTCCCAGGCGTTCTCTCACCTTGCTTGCACAGGTGCAAATTTTGGTGCCAGCTGTCACAGCGTACGGCTCTCCGACGGACATTTCACGCACAAAGCAGCTCACAAAATTGGCTGGGCAGCTGCCTATCATACATCTAGAAACAAAAATTTACTGCATATAGCTGTGTCCAATCCTTTGACCTGTTAGCATAACAACAGATTCATCTAACCCTTTTGCTCATTTACAAATGGAGTGTTAATAAAAAACCCACAGAAGACGAAATTTAAGTAACAGACTCCAATAAACACTTTCAATATTTACCATCTTATTTCCACGTAGAGCTTTTTCAAGTGCTAAGTGCTATGATCTCATATGCTCCTTTTTAAGAGTTGAAAAAAGAACAAGAGAACATAAAAGTTGTTCTCTTAAGAACCTGAAAATTTTCCAAATCAAGAATTTGAATATTATTGTCCAAAGGCACGAACCTGATGTTTCACACTTCTACACATAAATAGAAGTCTGCCACAAGACCGGTGTGTGCATGTTAATGAAAAGTCATTTTACACAACTCTTCGAACAACAATATTTAATCATTTTCACATCAAAATCACTTTGTAGCGCACCAGCATTTTCTGGTTTTCTTTAAATATAAACCCAAACATTTTTAAAAGCAGCAGTTTATATCCACAGGTTTAATGCATAATTTTCTTTTTAAAGGGAAAATCCGTGTGTTATGTGAAATACTTTCTATTATAATGAAATGCAGCAAGAAGAGCTTGTATTTCTACAAACTCTCTTCTCCCAGAATAATAAACTTTCAAAACAAAGCATTTTCACAAAATCTAATTTAATACTCTTTTATAAAGCATGGTATGTTGGACTTTTAACTTGGATTTACAAAATGTTATCATCTCAACAGGAAAGACAAAGAAATAATGTAATCTGATATAAGGAAACTCCGTGCCGAATCTGGACTTTCATTTGCAAAAATCGGAACATTTCTGAGAAGTCTCTTGTATTTCTGAGGTACAACTCAGGAATTGATACTTTATTTACACAGATACAATAGTTTATCTCTTTCCAGGGATGCAATTAGGAAGCCAGAGCTACTAGTTTCTGGATACATGTTGCAAATGTATGACTACAAACCCAAACAGAATTCTTATTCCCTATACCTCATTTCCTCCTGTTCTCCTAACTCTGCTACTAACTTCACAAAAAATCATGGAAGTCACTAGAAATCTTTATTGCTGAAAAGCTATGGTGGGACTACCATTCTTTGTACAAAAATATTTTAATGCAGTTGTTTAGAAATGTTAAATAAGAGCATTTCAGTGATAAAATATTTTATTAGTGCTTCTGTTTGAGTACACTGAACAATGTATTGGGACTTCTAAAAAAATTCTCAAGTTTCACTAGCCGATCTTTCAACCTCATACACCACTGTTACAACAGAAGCAGATGCTATGGCAGAGGAAATCACCCCAACAGTGAGGTTCTGTATTGCCAGTTGAGACCCCTAAAGCAAGATTCGGGTATGGTGGAGTGTGTATTTTATGTATCTATGCATATCAAAAAGATTATGGGAACTCTGCCAACCATGTGTGAACGTGACCAGCCAACTGAACACTATGCCTCATCCAGCGCCTGGCAGGCAGGGTGGTTAGCTGTGATACAGGATATGCTGGCTGGAGCCAGCTCTAGCATTTGATGAGATGACAAATAGATCTTTCATGTTTTTTGGGTTTTTTTGTCACTCTGAAGCATCACCAATATCACTCACCCACTCACTCCACGCTATGCAAAAATAACCATTATTTATACGCTTTGTATAAACTCAACAGAGATTGCTGTCAAGGTATGAGAGACTCCGCGGCAGGCAGAGAACACACAAAACCACAAACAGAACAAAGGGAGACCCTGTTTTGAAAGGACGAAAGCAAACAGAGAAACTGGAAGAAATTAAGTAAGCATCAGGTTCAACAGAATGATGAAAAGAAAGTCCTGCTGCTAAACAGGACAATAAAAGTACATCAGTCTGTAAGCGTACAACATAACATAGCAAACTACGACACATAAACAGCAAACGAAATAATGTCACACGACAGAACCTTGTGCATGAAATAATACCACCTTTTATTCATGTTTTATAGATTACTTTCATTTATTTTTGCTTTAATAATGCATATTCTGTTCACTCTGTGCAAAATTGGGGACAGAGGCGGGCGTTTAAATCATCTAATGAAAATCAAGCGGAGATGAACATTCAAGTTGAGGGAGAGGCCTATCAAAACCAGGAAAGCTAAAAAGCCACAGCTGCTCAAGACAAAGCTGCTCTCAGCTGCGCCCTTTTGTCCTGCCACCTCGCACAAACCTCTGGCTCTACTGACTGAGCAGCTGTACACTGAGAAGGTGACCTCCGCCGGACACCGGGGACAGGAGTCGTCGTGAGTCATCATGGTAGCTACATTAGGGAGACCTGGCTTGCAACCGGCTCCAGTCAGTGTGTGGCAAAGAAAGGCACAAATCATTGCAAAGACCAGATTTCTGTTGGTTTGTTTCCTTCTTGTAAATACATTACTGTACACAACGTAAGTTTAAATCGTAGGGGATCTGGGGACATAAAATTGCATATTTAACAGAACTTAAAACCGTAACAAAAAGTAGGCTGTTCTATCTCGAAGCAAAAATAATCCCTCCAGCCCCAACATTAACATTCATTCCTGGCTATATGCAGTACAAACGTTTTAAAATCTGTGACAAAAGACAATTAAAAACCAAAAGTCAAAATCATAAAGCTTGTAAACAGATAATCTGAAATACACTTTATTTATGGAAAAATATCATCAAAATAGTACCACTATGGACTAAACTGCCTGAGTTTTCATTTCACCTAGGATCTTGAAGTAGAGAACCTTTAGCACAAGAAGATCAATTTCAGTCACAACTAGTGCCACAGAGCACTGCTTTGAGTGGAAATTCTGTCCTCGTTGTTGGTATGTTTGTTGTGCTATCAAAAACTGTTGTGCTAATCCTTCAAATAAAGGGATGTTGAGGCAATTCTTAAATCATTTGGCACAAAGTTATTTTGGCTGGGGCATAAATTTGAGTCTCAGTCATGGAGAATAATGCAACTTTCCACCTATCAAGTATTCACTTTGATTGAAGAGCTTTCTTTATGTCATTAACTTCCATCTGAAAACAAACAAACAAAATATTTGTGATGAAATTAGATGCTTTAACAAACTCAGGCACATGTTCCATCTTGTCCACAGGTGGCGAGTACGGGTTTTATACTACTATTATTTCCACAGATTTCACAAATTCAGGTGACCTACTCAGCTGCGTAAGATGATCACTCAAGGCTTCCTCCCCTCAGAGCTTGACAAGTACAGTCATTGAATGTACCACAAGACCTTTCAAACTCTTTAAATGACAACTTTCACAAGCCACACAGCTCGCTGCCAGGAATTACTTGCAGAATGAGCACTGTGTCCATGCACCAGCTGCTGCACTTACACCCCGCACAAGCAAACTAAACTGCTGCCAATGAGCACTGGTAGCTGAAGAGCAAAACCTATCGTCTCTCTCCTACAGGGATGGTTCTTGCTGTAGGGATGGTAGCTGCCTTCTACACCTGTCAAATCTGCATCCGGGCACCTTAAGGGCTCTGATGGATGTATAGCTGCGCAGTAAAATGATGTGGTTGAAATTGTCATCTGCCCTAGTTGTACACTTGGCCGCTCTGACAGACACTGGAAACTCTGAGGCAGGGGTAGTAGATTTATTCAAACACACCCACAGTGCTCAATTGCACGACATCATCAAGGCAGTCATCTTTAATATATGGACTGAGAGCTGTGCTACTTGACAACTATCAGCGGGCTCTTAAACTAGTGCAAAATTTGTTTGTTGAACTGTCATCTTCATGTAAAGCTAATAATGCCACCTTGGCTAGCATCTGAACATTTACCAGTGTGAGCAACATCTGAACTGGAGTAAATGCATTCTGCTATAAGATCATAATTTTAAAACCATCAATGCAGGTCTCTATATAAAGATGTAAAGCCATCCATGGAGGTAGAATCCAGACCTCCAAATAGTATGGCCTGTTAGACTACATCAATAACTGCTATTAAAAATGTTCATTGATTTTATCTGAATATATTTCAATTTTAGCTGAACATGAATTGTGTGTTACTAGAAGCCATACTTCTATGTGCTTGCATGTGTGAAGTCCTTTAGGCAGCCCTGGAGCCCAGACATTGATGGTGCCCAGTTCTGCCACCCTTTGCTGTGTTCCCAAGCACATTACTGAGCAGGAACAGCCCAATGAAATTACAATTCAATCTTCTATCCCTAGTACAAAGAAAAAGTACAGTTGACCTATACCATAAAAATATAAAATATAAATCTAAACCACTTACCAAATACATAGAATAGAATAGGATAGGATAGGATAGGATAGGATAGGATAGGATAGGATAGGATAGGATAGGATAGGATAGGATTAGACTAGACTATTCCAGTTGGAAGAGACCTACAACGATCATCTAGTTCAACTGCCTGACCAATTCAGGGCTGACCAAGTTAAAGCATGTAAAGGGCATTGTCCAATTGACTCTCCAAAAACCAGAAAAGCAGTTTCATTGCCATTCCATATTGAAGAAGCAATGATCCTAGCAAAGGCCCAGCTCCATGACTCTTACACAAGTAGGGCTGTGCGCTACCTGGCAAATGACTGAGCCAGCACGACAACCTCTAGAGCTAAGGCACTATACAAACTACGGCAGCAGTAACTTGGCTCTTAATCAGAGCACCTTCTTTTACATTGTTTAGGATGCTTTAGTAAGGACAACCTGAGTACAGTCTGGAAAGCAGACATAAAAATCTTGCTATATGAAGTAACATTCCAAGCAGATCAACACTAAGAGAAGCCTACTAGAAAATAGAAAGCTTTGGGAGACAGCAAATAATTTAAACCAACACGATTTCATTCATGAAAAAATCAAACCATTAAAACTGAGATTAAAAAATACCATAGTTTGAATCCTATGTTGTGGTTGTTTGTTTTTTTTTTCATTTGTCTACTTGTGCTGATAAATTTTTCGATAATGATCAGGCTTTTCAGTAAGAACCCGGTATTGCAATATATACAGTCCACAGACTGGCAACACTATGAAGGGAACAGGTACATCTCTTTCAGAGATGTCAGTGGTTTTTGATTCACTGGAATCAAAGTATCTTAGCAGAGTTTTATGTCCCATATCTGAAGCTAAATCAAACCTGCCAATACTTCTACAACATTATAAATAATTTAAGTACCTGCAATCGTAGACGGATCTTCTTTTCTTCATCCAACTCGGACAGCAACTGTTTAATCTCTTTTCTGTTAAAAGAATGCAAAAAAAAAACTTGAAATGGAAATGATTAAACTAGTAAAATACAAAAGATCACGTCCCGGAGATATATTTTCCTTGCTTCACTAGTTACCTTTTTTCCTCTGGACAACTAATTAAAGTCGGTATACTCTTGTATACTGTATGCTGTTCTACAGAGAAGTAAGACTCTACGAAAGGACAGTACCCTCCTTGCCTCCAATACAGCTAATGAATAATACATTTCCTCCTAAGAGCCTCACATCCACAGGCTTTCCTCTGGACTGTATCAACACTACTGTATCAGCACCCTGTTGCCTTTTTTCCATACAAAATGCAGATGGAATGGCTATTGGTGGGTCATAGGAATGGGTAACACAAATCTCGCCCACGCTATTCCATACTTCAGCCACTTAAAAGCTATTTATGCCAGCAATACAACGTAACCTTCAACTTCCCTTATAAGACTTAACGATCCCAAATTTGGATTTGCTGTCATCTTTCTTTGTCAGGAATGCGAACATAGCTATAAGGAGCAGACACTTTCTCATGTTCCCACTGAGTGATCTCACCGTAAGACAGGAATCAGTAGGTGGAAGCAGCTCTTGCAAGAAGGGCCAGGGAGACCAGAGGAACAAGGGTCAGCCTAAGAGGAGAAACCGTGGGGTTCACTGGCTAAATCCGGCTTGAACCATGCCCTCTCACATCTTCTCCCAAACTCCCTGCACATCTCCATTCCAGTACAGTCTCTGCACGCATCTTCCCCTTCTCTTTTTCCTACCTGGGCTACACACAACTGACAATGTAAGCGAAGGTTTAGTTTCCAAAGCATCAAATATTCTCAGGAATAGCAAAAGCTACATGCCAGCTCTAGTTTCTCCTAAGTAATGAGCACCTTAAAGAAAATAAAGATGCCCAACACTGAAATAGTAAGATGCAGGATCAGAAACACAACAGTCTTCAAATGTCCTAATCACAATTCAACTACTTCTTTTGTAATATGAGCTTCCTGGGAAAATATGCTAACAGTCAAACAACAAATTGATATAATAATTTCAGTACTTAGTAATTTGTACTACAACTGGAACAAATGCACCTCTTATTAAGATCAATGCACATGAGTTCCCAAACAGTTATTGGCAAATAAAACAACATAAGAATCTTATTCACTGCTTATAGCTTGTAACTTAACTTTTTCAACACCCCATAAACATCTGCTTATGTCATAACACAGGAAAAAAAAGCTGTTACAGATGGATAATGCAAGTCTTTTTTCCTGAGCTTCTCACACCTGAACGTGTTCTGTTAGATAAAAATCACTCACAAACACAAAAGCAAATTGTGCAGAGCAACATACATGAAGACAAGCTCAAGAAGAAACTGTCACCACCATGTATGAATGGATGCATCCCACCTACAATTGTGATTTGCAGTACTTACTTTTGCTGGTCTTTCATGGTTTCAATGATGGTTCTTAGCTCCTTAATTTGTGTTCTCAGCTCTTCCAGGGCAGTCTGACCTTGGCTCAAGTGCTCAGTCTTTGGCTTTCCTTCAGTACCAAACAGGGATGGGGAATTTGACCTGTGGCCTGTTGTTCCCATAGCAATTGAGTGAAATCCAGGTGATGGTGAAGGGGATAGTGATGGTTGTACACTACTGCCACTAGCCAAACCTCCTGGTTTTGGAGGCAAAGAAGTTTTATTATCAGACACCTGCAACAAAAAGAATAACATTTAACATCTGTAGAAAGCTTTATGAAAACCAGACCTCTAACAAATATTAAGTATTTTGCTGCTCTTCAGTAATGTTGAAGTCCATGGTCAAACACGGACACTTTTGGCCAAAGCACGATAAATATAACATGCAGTTGTTATCTTTGTACACGTACATCAGAGGGGGTCTAGTTGGGATGTAGAAGTTCAGACAGCTTCAGTTAAGACTTTCTGCAGTTGCTACAACCAGTCAGTAAAAAGTGTTTCCAAGATTTCAGCCTCAGTAGTGAAATGAACCAGGGACAGATGCTCAGTGTTTGCCTCTGAGACAAGTTTGTGAGAACATACCTACATCCATGGATGTCTCTTGCAGATTAAATTTATGATTGTCAACTAACCATTGAAAGAATCTTTCACACCCAAGGTTTTTTAAAAAGTAAAAAATGTGTTTCATGTTGCCCTTAGCATTATGAAAATAGCAAAATATTCCTTAAGTTTACTTGTTGGTATGATATAAAAAGAAAAACAAAATTCCACTACTTCAAAATGATAATATATTAATAGGAAATAAATGTACTGTACTGTACTGTGTTAACTGAAGCTTCCATGAATCCCTGTAACTACCAATGGCTCTTTATTCCTCCAGGCACTTCACAGAAAAATGCGGCATTTACCTAGTTACCCTGGAACCGTGTGGCTGGCTCAGAAGGATACCATGCTTCTTGAATTGCAATCCAGTGTTCTACTTACTAGACAAGGTATAGAAAATCTGAAGTCCACCTACCAAACATGACCAGCTACCTCACTGCAGACACAGAACAGTGTAAAAGTACAGTTCTCACAATGGCAAGTAAGGTGAGTCTTAATTATTTATTATATTGTTATTTGGCAATCCTAATATGTGTCTTATGCGACAACTACCAGGAGTACCTGAAAATCTGATTTGGCCAAGATTAAGAAAAAGCACTAGGCAACTCTCCCACTCTATCTTTGGAAAAGAGATAACCGTAGTTGAATGGCAAATAGGATAAGATACTAAGAAAAACTGGTATGGAAATAGAAGGAGACATTGTAAGCGAAGACCTGGGGACTGGGGCGGTGGCATTAGCTGGGCAAAGTAACTCAGAGAAAAGTTAGTGGTCAGGTGAAAATTAGGAGAAAGTGTGATGGGGAGGGAAGAGCAGGTTCCACTGAGTTCTGCAAAAAACATCCACTACACGAGCATGATTGAGCAAAGAACCTGCCCTGGGCAAGTACTGCACAAAAAAAAAACATTCTGCAGAAAAAACAGTGTGACCATAGAAATAAAAATGGTGTTATAATCACAAGAAAGGTGAATCACTCCAGCAGCTTGAATGCTTGACTTCATGACCTTAATAATATTCTTTTAACATTTTATATATATGTGTGTGCATGTGTGAGTAACGTGTACGTATAAATGGATCTTTCATGGATAATAATCCTTATATCAGTAGATGCAAGTTTCCTTTGGACTGCAAAGAGACATCAGGCTGAGTTCAAACCTGGAGCAAGTGAGCAAGGCACGACTGGAGTCTTCCACACTAAGTATCTTATTCCAGAGCTTAACTGCCTATCAACATTAATGCCTCAAGCAGCTACTTTCTGATAGCAGTCATCTCGTTTTACAGCAACAACATTTACATCCTTGGCATACCAGCATATAATTTATGAATGCTGGCCCAAGAGTATTCCTTAATGCAAATGCTCCCAGAAGAGGGAGCTATATAGCAAAACATTATCCTTATAACTGAATCACAGAAGTGCACAACTTCATCCTTCAAATATTTTGTTATACTATTACAATGTAATATTTGTATTATTAAAGGTATCTTTATGTACTAAAAAATACATCCAACCTCTAAAGCCTGATCTATATACTCCTTCTGTAATATTCGATTATCCGATAGTTTTCTACCAATATACAGTAAGAATGGCACGAGCCTATAAAACGAAGCACAAATAGTGATTATACTGTTGGAGTGGGTCAAAGAATTGTATTTTCTCTGCTTACAGACTCTTCAAACACAAACTTAATTTACAGCTGCAAGAAAGGGCCTTTGTTGCTAAAATTAATTTCCCTAGCTTCTCTGATCCTGTGAAATGTATTTACACTAGAAGGATTTTTTTTCCCAATAAGGTTATGGAGACATTTTAACTCTGCAATTCACTTCAGACTCGCATTTCGAACACAGAACAATCTTTAGTAACACCATTTTAAGCTTCTTTAAAGGGCCAGTTACCAGGTGATTGTTGAATTAAATTTTAAAAATAAATATTTGAATACTGTTTCCAAAAATGAAGATGTAAGTGATAAGGTTAAGCAGAGACATTCTAATTAACTTACTTGTGATATTGTAACAGTTCTTGATTTCCTTGACGCTTCAATAGTTTTGTGTGTAATGGAAACATGTTCCTCCTTCTCTTCTTCAGGACTTGGTGAGTCAAAGAAATCGGGGCTTGAAAGGGACGACTATGTAGTCAAACACACACAACCCCCAAGAGAGGAAAAAAAAAAGTAGGTATTTTCATTGTACAAGAATTTAACAAAGGAAGAAGAAAAGCATTTATGTGATGACTTTTTTAATTTTAAGTTATCATTTTCAAAGTAACAATACTTAAAATCGGGACTCTCTCTCCCCCATTCCTGCTTTCTTACATATTGTTTTCAAGGCTAGAATGCTTTCAAAGCATTGATGAAATGAGATACACTTAAGAGTTGAATTCAACATTAATTTACATCTTTGTATTGCATTATACGATAAGATGAAAGCACCTTCCTGTCCGCAAGAACTGTACCTTGCTTGGCTAGGACGCTGAGCACTATGCTGTGGGGATGCCAGCTCTGCCACCCGGGCAGCTCTGCCATGGCTTTGTAAAGGTGCAAACAGGGAAGGTTCTTTCCACCCCTTGTTCCATTCCCCATAGGTTACACGGGATAAGAAAGACCTTTGAACTTGCCTTTTGTGTTTCTATATTTATATACATAGTCAATTTTGAAAACTTTCTTTTTTTATTTTCTATTAGTTTCACAATAATCATTTTTGCTTCTCTTCACTTTGTTTTTCTCCAGCAACATGAACACGGGTAACCATCAGCAGTTGCTCACATTTTGATACTACAGAATGCAAAAAAAAAATCCCAGAAATGAGCAAATCCCAAATTCCAAAGAAAAAGACACTGAAAAACTAAGCAGTGGTTTCTAAAGAATGGTTTATGAGACCAACTTGTCTAAAGATATATATTAAGAGAGTGAAATTTAAATCACCCTTTTATTTACAATTGTGAGCTTAATGAGAAGAAACACATGATGGCTTAAGGAGAGCTGCTGAAGGCTGAAACAGTCTGTTTTTCCTCAAAATTTGATAAACGTCCTAGAGAAACAAAGCAAAATGCTTCTTTTGGGAAACGCTTTCAAAATCCTTAATACTTAGCACAACTAGTTTATTCCAAAGATTTTTATAAAGGATTATTCTGGCCTCAGTCATGGTTGGCAAGGAATACTTGGCAGCACCCAAATAATGAGGTACAAATCTTGTAAGAGAGGGAATGTTTTAAACATCAGTATTCAAAACACTGGCAGCCTTTTGACACTAATTTCCCTGAGCTGCATCTCTCTGCCTCACTGTACGTGTGAAGGAATGGCTGTGCAGGTGCAGCAAAACCACCAGGGAACACAAATAGGAGGAGGGAAAAAAATAATCAAAAAATATTTTTAAAATAAAAGGAAAATTAACTTACAGATGTGAGAGACTGGGAGGGTGGTCGCCTGCCAGTAGCTTTTGGTCTGGTTGTAGTTGGATGATTAAGCTTCTCAGCAATTGGTATTACAGAGTCAAAACCTTCCAAGTCTTAAAAATAAAACAGAATTGATTTGATTTTCTGGCAATTGTCCTCAAAGGGAAAGAATCACAATTTTTTTTCCTAATTTCAAAGAAATCAAATCCCATTTTCCCCATTGTGTCACAGTGTTCTGCACGTACTTAGGCACCATGATGGCACTAAAACCTGGAAGTCAAAGGCAGCTGTAATCCAGTTACCCTTGCCAAGCACAATTACTCTTCCATCTCAAACACAATAAAGCAGAGGGGGAATGTGTAGAGGAGCCTTTGGCTTTGTTTTTGGCGTAGTGAAAGCTAAATGACAACATGGGTCCTACGGCATGGAATAAACAGTTTCCATCTTGTTATTAAAGGGGTTATATTTTTTTTCCTGAATAACTGGAGACATAAGACAGTGCACAGATTGTCTCAAGAACTGTACTGTCAGCGCTGCATCTACAGCAATTGCTTAGGGGAGCACGGAATGAGAATGATGGAGCTGGAAGTGATCTGCAGGTTCCCAGACACCTGCTGATAGAGGCAGCATAGCTTCCAGTAGCTATAGGTGAAAGAAATATCTCCAGTAGTCCAGAGGTTATGGTAAGTGAAAACTCCAAAAAGCTCCTGAAGCTGTACAGAGCCCAGGAAAAACAGGTCTGCTTGAACACAGTCTTGACTGTCTTCATGGTTAGCGAAATGCACCGGGGAAGCGTTTACTGAATCCAGCCACGTGGTAGCATGTTTACGTGAAAGAACGATGCGAAAGCTGAAGGAATACCACAGCTCATGATTACATGCCTGAATCAAATGGCTTAACACCATTCATCTATTTTTATGGGTTATATCAGTTTCACTCGCCTCCATTTCAAAATGCCCTACTGCATATGTTAAGCAGAAATGAGTCAGAAAACATACAAGAGGTAATTCAGATAAGATAAATCAAAATTCTGTAAAATTACTTTCAGACATGAGTCAAATACTCTAATGATATTCATTATTCAGAGGGAATTTTTCATTGCACACATGTAGGAAGTAATAGTTCTTAAGTTAACAGTTATACATATTGGGTACTTAATTTTCACATATATTACAGAACAATGAATCTCTGAAGATCCAGCTTTGTTGCCATATTACAACCATTGTACAAAATTACACAATGGAAAAACAAATGAATTAACGGCCTGTGCAATAAACTGTATGCACTGAGGGACGCTTAAACTGATTCCAAGCACTCATGATCTGGCAGCTAGGAAGTAAATGGGATCAGACATTCCTTATTCAGCAATATTCTTCTATCTCAGGGAGATAAAAAAAAAAAAGAAGACGAAGAAAAAAAAAAGATGTCTCTTTCAATAGCCCTGAAATAGTCTAAGGTTATTCACTTCCAAACACTACTCTATTTTTGGAGCAACTCTTCCTATCTATAACCAGTGACCCCACTGTCCTCTACCAGTTATTTCTCTCATCGCTTTTTTATTGACTGTTGCAACCTACGAGCAAAGGTAGGTCACCCCAGTCTGTCAATGGGAATTTGGCAATTGGAAGCCTCAACTGTATCCAACACATCAGGTGAGGCTACAGTGCTTTTAAAGAAAAAATGAGCTAACATTAGCAGACTGCACAAAACCTATCTGGAGTCCTACAGAATTCCAGGGTTTCAGGAGAGGAGAAATGGAAGTAAAAATTTATTTTCTGGGGGGAAAAAAAATGCAAATGTAAGCGCCGATTTCCAGTAACGTCCAGTTTGTAGTTGACACATGCAATAGCTCAATAATTTGCTTTCACAGTTTTCACCACTGTTACTTTGTTAAGTGGCACAGCAAGAATATGTTGCCATTGAAAATACACACTCATCTGTTAACATGCGAAGCTCACAAACATGAGCACAAATGGAGGCTGAGGCAATCCTTCCACTCGTCCCAGCCACCCTTTCCCACTGATCCATTTTTACTATTTTATTTTGCTGAGCTAGTTTCAATCCAGCTCATTTTCCAACAGCACGTGCCCAGCGACACAAATACCCATGCTGAGGAAGGATCAGTATCAGTACCAGAGGTCCGATACAAGCTGCTAAAACTGAGAGGAAGAGCAGAATCCTCCTCTGGAGGGTAGCAAAGGGGCTGAAGTTATATTGCAGTCTGGGAAGGCTCCAGTGCATGACTTCCCGCTCTCTGTGTTGGCGATTCTATGGTAAGTGCCACTGTTCCTTCCTCTGTTATAACAAAAGATAAGGATCTACAATAATACGGAAAACAATAAATGAAAAAAATAACAAAGGCATTAATTCAATGTGTTTCTTTGGCTTAAATAAACAAATAATTACCTAGAGTTCTGTGTTTGACCAGAATAGTCAAATATTCATGTTTAAATTGTAAAGTGCATTGACATATGAATTTGTGTCCTTGAGACTCATGAGCACTTGCAGATAAAATCTGCTCCACACATTTTACGAATATCATGAAAGATGAACGTTTCTGAGCAAAGCCTCTATTATCAAGAAATACTGGGAATCTACTCTTTTTTCCACTTCTGAACGCATTTCTAACAGCTAGAAAAATAAACCAAAGCAGTCTGTACGTTCACTGAACTTTAAAAAAAGAGCAGAGGTTGGAAAGGCTCCACAGGTAGAATCATAAAATAGTAAAACCATAGAATGGTTATGGTTGGAAGGGACCTCAAAGATCATCTAGTTTCAACCCCGCTGCCATGAGCAGGGAAACCCTCCACTACACCAGGTTGCTCAACACCTCATCCAACCTGGCCTTGAACACTTACAGGGATGGGGAATCCACAGCTTCTCTGGGCAGCCTGTTCCAGTGCCTCACCACCCTCTGAGTGAAAAATTTCTTCCTTATATCCAATATAAATCTGCCCTCTTTCAGTTTAAAGCCGTTGCCCCTTGTCCTATCTCTACATGCCCTTGTAAAAAGTCCCTCTCCAACTTTCCTGTAGGCCCCCTTTAGGTACTGGAAAGCTGCAATAAGATCACCCCGGAGCCTTCTCTTCTCCAAGCTGAACAACGCCAACTCTCTCAGCCTGTCTTCATAGGAGAGGTGCTCCAGCCCTCGGATCATCTTCGTGACCCTCCTCTGGACCTGCTCCAGCAGCAACATGTCCTTCTTGTGTTGGGGACTCCAGAGCTGAACACAGTATTCCAGGTGGGGTCTCACGAGAGCAGAGCAGAGGGGCAGAATCACCTCCCTCGACCTGCTGGCCACGCTTCTTTTGATGCAGCCCAGGACACGGTTGGCTTTCTGGGCTGCCAGCGTACATTGCCAGCTCATGTTGAGCTTCTCATCCACCAGCACTCCCAAGTCCTTTTCCTCTGGGCTGTACAGCCTCTACTTGTTCTTGGGATTGCCCTGACCCCTGTGCAGGACCTTGCACTTGGCCTTGTTGAACTTCATGAGGTTCTCACAGGCCCACCTCTCCAGCCTGTCAAGGTCCCTCTGGATGTCATCCCTTCCCTCCAGTGTGTCCACAACACCACACAGAATCTGCTGCCAAACTAGTGAAATCACAGCCATTCAGCTGATACTATAAATGAAATTCTATTTAAGTGTAAGGGACAACACTCAGTACAATGCTAAAATTGTAAATCCATTTCCAGTACTTCCATATGCCCTTTATGCCCTCCTGTTCGTTCTCCTTACTTAGATGTGGTTCTTGCTCCCAAATCTGCTCTGCATCTAAGGCCATTATCACCTTCCATGGTCATCATCTATGAGGTATTCATTCAGGAAAATTCCCATCTAGTAAACTGGTAACTAGTAAACTGAGGAACAGAACTACTCAAGAGACCTCTGCCTTACTGTCATCTATACTGTAGATTCAGTAATGAATTCATTCACACTGGTTATTTGATTATTTTTTGCTGTTGGAAAGCAAGATTTATACGGGTGTGACTATATTATACTCTCTGAGGTGATTAAATGCAGAGATATGATTTTAGTTTGTATTTCTGTAGCTATCAGAAATTGGGAACTTATATTTATATACTAAGCAAAATGCAAAACCTTCCTGAGCTGGACCAAGTGGGACGCTACTAAAAATAAAGTCTGGTCTACTGTATTCACATCCATGTTAATTGCCAGTAAGGCAGCATCAGCATCCAACAGACCCGAACTCTGCATTGCTCCAGCTTTCTCTATGTCTAGTCATAACAAACATTAAGGAAGGTTCTATTCAACACACAGAACACCGAGGGCACCCATCAGTTAACAGTGCCACTCCCTAATTAAATAGTAGTTGATACTTGTTCTACAAATACACAGATGCATTCATCATTATTACTGTCTCAGTGATTAAGCTGGTAATTCATGAAGTAATTCATTAGATGGGAAGAAACACATCAGAGTAATTCTAATATACTAGTAGTGTAGCACACACAATAAAATGTGTGGCTTACTGAGCAAACATATTTAATGAATATGAAAAATGTTAGCCGTGCAAGAATTATTCCTTAGTATCCTTCCAAGACAGTTAAGAATAGGATATTTTTCTCCATTGCTATGCTTATTTGGAAACATGGTTATTTAAAGCATGATGATGGTCGTTTTAAAAAATGCCCATATCCAGGAAAACAATTATTTAAGGAAGAAGTTCTCAGCTCATTAGGCTTGTACCTTCCTGGAAAATAACCTTCAATCCTTTCCCCTCCAAAAAAAAAAAACCTGAAAGAAAAAGTTAAATGGTTATGCTTCCTTCCCTACACCTTTCCCCCTGCATTTACTATTCTGGCATAAAATGTGTCTAGGCCTTAACTTTATCTTACTTTTAGGTTTTTTAGTCTTTGGGCAAAGTCATTTATACATAATGAAGACAGAGAGTTTTTTGAATTAGCAGAGAGAATTCACCTTGAGAAAACTGTAATGGAAAGTGAGGGATAATAGCAGAGCTAACACATTCAGAATGCTAACGGCGAGGTTTCATAGAAGAGATATACAGCAGGGCTGGAAGAAATGAGGCAAAGGCGGTGTTCATTTCATTTGAAGAAGATAATGTCACAAAAACTACAGAGATAGATTTATTTTATAATCATCTTCAATACATTTAAAAGATTGACAATAGGCTTGTGAAATGGTATATATACGATCTTTAAATACAATAATCCTGAAAGCTATCAAATGAGACAGATACTGCGGATGAAATCTTCTGCATTAAAGTCCATTCACTATATGGCACTAATTAAAAAACAACTCAAATAATAATCCAAATATTACTGGGTATTTTCAGAAGACCACAACTATTTTTAACTACTTAAGCGCCCAGATTCTGCTACTCCCTCCATGTTGAACAGCATCACACCCTTCAAGGAACAGAGTCATGCTCCCAGCCAGGGTCAGGGCAGCAGAATCTCACCCATAATGAATTACAGACTCTTTTTTAAAATTTGGGTAATGCACTTTTAGAAGGAGGGCTCCCTGGCTCCAGGGTTACTGTATTCAGGACTGTAACAGAAATGTGCCGAGGAGGGGCCTGCCTGCATGGTTCTTTACTTTGGAGGGAAACAGTTTAGCTCACCTGGCTTCCCAGGACAGTCACTGGACAGGTACTTTTCCGAAAGTATACAATTATCTTTTCCCATTTCAATCCTGACGTCTATCACTTTAACAGCTGAACATAGAAAGCTGCCGTAACGAGCTTTGCTAACCACTTGCCAGTGCCCTCATAAGGATTTTATTTTTAACGATTCAGAAGATGCCAAGAAAGAACTGAAAGGTCAAGAAAACTGAGCTAGAAGAAATGGATATGCTGTTTTCAGACACCTCAACATGACATGCATGGAGAACAATTTAAATTTCTGGTTTACTGCCTTTTTCTGAACCCTTTGGGGCAAGAGACCTAATTAGTTTATGTAATGGACCATTAACACATCCCTGATTACAGTACTTACAATCCACAACTATGTTTATGGGTGATTCTGATTCACTGACATAAATATTACAACTTAACCCAGTTGGGTAATTCTGCTCCTTTGCTTCACTCTATTAAAATGAGCATGAACAGCAGCATAAAAAGAAATAACTGGTTTAGGCAGATTTCAGTTTTCATTATATGAGTCACATTTTGTCCTCCAACCCTTATATTTACCAGTATTTTCTTTTTTCCAAATTTTACTCTGTGTCTTTAGGCAAGATAATTATAATGTCTCACAGTATAACAGCCTGTGATTTAAAGACAAACCCACTCCATTCTACAACCTTTCACTGGAAAGATTCTCTGTCTTTTTCCCTAGTGTGGGCCAAATCTTATTAGGTCACTTTTTCTTCCAGTCGGAGGCACAGTGATCACCTCTCCTAACAAATATGAGCATGTCACAGCCCTAGAAGAACTGCAAATACAGTTCAAGGAAACGTGATATGCTAAAGATTTGTTTGCTGTTTTGTTTATTAGATATTTTCAAGCAGGGCATTTTTAACTACCCTTCTAGGCAAGTTAGCACCAGGCTTGAGGAGAGGGACAGAAAAAGAGGACGGTTAATAATGTAGGTTTGGCCGGTACTCTATGATCCATCAGCGAACGCTCTGAAGATTGAAGTCTGAGGAAATACTGAAAAATGGACTCACATTAACCAGCTTTCAGTTGGTTAATCTCTTAAGAACATTCATACCATCACTATATGTTTCAGCAGGAATCAATAAAGGCATATGTGCATTATGTTAGCACTGATGAAGATTATTAACTGCTTTCATAAATACTATGCAAAATGTGTAAAGAGCCAGGAAAAATATTGGAAAGATGTGTCTGCTTGGCTCTGTGTCAGAAGAGCTTGTGCAGCTCAGTCTTTTTGCAAAGCACAGAAAGTGCTTCATGTGCGGATTAACCAAGCATTTTCACAGTAGATATTTTTATTTCTTTGTAGCTTATTCTTTAAATCACTTAGTTTAAATCCAAATTACTTTTAAGTGTTAGATGGTTTCAAAGAAAGCTTATTTTGGATAGACAAGACTTGTTTCAGGATTGCAGGATTCCAAAATGTGTGTGTATATATGCAGTTAAAAGACTTAGAATTAATCCTGACTTGCAGAAATAACTCTACCACTAATTAATTGGAATAATTCAGTTATTTTCTGGAAGCAATAGTTTTTGGTCCAGTAAGCCATTGTATGTGCTAGATGTTTCTATCATTGCACCGGCCCTCAGATAAAACAATTATTCGTGAAATTAAAAAGAAACACGTAACCTAAAAAGAAGCCAAGTTATACAATAAGGCATGAATTTAAGCTGTTGAAATCGATGTATTTCTACATAAGGCCTACTCTTCTGTTCGTAGAACAGGGCTGACTTTCAGTGTAGCTTACATTGCTTTGGAAGCATTTTAAACTAAACTCAAAAAACCACCGTCAATTCTGGAACAGTTGTTTGTACGTGAGACTTTACAACAGATGTAACTACCGTGATTTAGTCACAGTGATACTGGAGACACAGTCTTGGGTGACACGACCTTGCAAGTTCCACTGAGAGCCAGTGAGCGTTCCTTCAAATGTCCATGTTTTGTTCTGTTTTTTCTTTTTCTTGTTTCAGACTAGAGAACCATCCTAGAGTGTTGCCGAATATTTTTGTTTTGTAACATGTAAGGACATCACAACGAAATATATGCACGAAATTTTGCGATGACACCATCTGTCTGTAAGAACACGTTAATGAAACCACAGCGTTGACAAACAGTGCATGCAAACTGTGCATGTCATTTACGTCACTAAAATTTCTCATGGTACAATAAAATAAACTATAACAATTTCTAATTTCAATGCTATGGTGCAAGATTTTCTGTCACAGTACATTCAAATTCAACTTCTAATTAAAAAAAAATTTGTAATAGCCGTGTACGCATTAAGTGTTCTACAAAATACTTGTTTTTGTATTTGTTATGCATTTCAACCAAAGCAAAGACAGGACAGAAAAGAAATGGAAAAAAAAAAAGCCTTACCCTCATGAAATGAAGAAGAGTTACTCATGGCAAAGAGATGTAAATAGGAAAAGCTGGATGAAAGATGTGTGGAAAGGAAAGTAAAGACATCACTGAAAACAGGGAAAAAGAAAACAAAAGAAGAAGTGAGGAAGAATCACAGAATCATAGAATGGTTAGGGTTGGAAGGGACCTCAAACGGGGAACAGTTCTTCTTAAATAACATATACTGAAGGCTAGTTTTCCAATGTTTTTTTTTTTTTTGTAAGGATTGTGGAAAGAAGCAAAGGCATGAACAACAGTGGTAACAGCTGCCATTGTATCTACAATCAGCAATGATGTTGCTGAACAGGACTTGCTCTTGTCAGTACAGATTGCAAAATTGTAATCAGTGCTGTATTATCATCAAGAAATTTAAATGTCAAGTCACAACTCTGCAGAACATGCTAGTGAAATCAAGCCATGCGCTAACATCTACATAAAAATAACCTCTTATATATGCAACTGACAGAACGTTATGCACAGCATTACACATCACCTCAGCCTTGCTCAAGCATTTGTGACTTTCCAGATCAGTAAAGTTAGTTGAGAATGTTTTTAAAGGTGTTTTTAAAGGTGTGGGGTTTTCTGGTTAGACAACATTGATCCACTGGTGGAATATTACTTAAAAAATAAATAGAAAAATGCCATTTCCGAAACAAGCAACGTTTAACTGATCTAGAATAGGGGACCTAGACAGAATACAAGTTTTGAACTTGGATTCCCCAATTCCCCTCTGCATATTGCTTCTCAATTGTTGATGGAATTACTGATTTTGTTGTTGCTGATCATGTGTTTGGTTTTTGGGAGATGGCATATGGAAGGACCCTGTACTTTCTCCTCCCTTGTTGTAAAGGTTTTGATCCCATCATGATAAAGAAAAGGAACCAACTTAGAAATCCTTAAAAAGGTTGCATAGAATGGAAAACTGCTCTCCATCCAGCTTTAGTATGGTTTGCTTTAATAACCAAAACTGTCTCTCTAATGCTTTTGTACATCTCTCTGCTTTGGATGAAAAAATAAGAGCTTTAGACTGGCTATAGGACTGGGAAAGCAACAGCCATTATCCAGCTTAACATTGCTAGTGCACAAAAGCCAGGAGAGTGCTATAGTATTAATTTTCAGTCCATGATTCACCATCAGTACCTAGCATAAGCATGGAAGAGGGTAAGGCAACTTGCAACTGACTGCTGCTTTTTCCTCTGTCCTCCCAAGAGCTCTAAGTGCCTGGGAATGGTGTTGGGGCTAATGGAGGAACAATGAGGAGCCCAGTAAGCAGAGTGCTCACACACCCGAGCTGCTGCAAAGGCCATTTAACTTCCATTTTATTCAAAGGCTACCGCTAAGTCCCACAATGTTTGTCATGTAGGTCCACTCTAATTTGTGGTGGGAATTTGGATTACTGAAAAGAGATCAAATGACTAGATTGTATCAGATCCATTTTGATTGGAAAAATGAACCTCAGAGAAGCTGAGGGTGTCCTCCCCACAGAGTACATGAGACTGGGGCAACACTGATAACACACACCACAGCTAAATATTATCTGGACTTACACTGCCCGATCCATGAGTGTTTTGGAATACACTGGGACAACTCCACTCGCTCATCCATCATTTTTACTAATAACTCATTTAGACACAAGATTTCTCCAACCCATTGTTCTCTTTCTAAATAAATAAAAAATCTAACACATTTATCACAAGTGTTTCCAATTATGCTGCCCTATAAACTGTCCTGAACTCCAAACCTCTCCTATGTCTAAAAGACATTAATCTACTGTGAATTGTTTTGGCTTATTAAGTTTTAATTTATTGCTTTACCCTCTCTTAAAAGGCTGTTTATTTCTTTAACAATATTTCACACGAGCCATCAAAAGCTGCCTAAAATTCATATCGGTTATGATCTTTGGGTCCACTTTCATTCCAAAATCATAATTTATTTCTTTTTTTCTTTTAACAAGTTGTCTAACAGACTAGAATGACATGATTTGCCCTTGTAAATGCCATTCTGGTTTGACCCTATCAAATATACTTCTCTAAATATTCACACTATTTTATCCTTGGGCTCAATAGGTTCCCCTTGTCAGTGGTAACAGGAGGTCATCAGCTAAACCCTTTGCAATATGTTGTGTATGTGGTTTAGTTTATGGACTGTTGCCTCCTATTCTCCATTAAAAAAAGTCAACACAAAAAAAACTACAACACCTAGGTTCTGGAAATGAATAAAAATTATTATAAATCAAATTTCCTATCTAGCCTTTTATAGGTTGCTAAAACAAAACCTCAGAAAAATATAAAACACTGTAAGCTTTTATCCTAATAGCGATTGCAAGGAAACTAGTACAAGGACTAAAAAAGTTTACTTCCATCAGATTACTATGTGCTATTTGCAGTCATAGCTTTCTCTTTTGAGTATGTAAAAGCTTACAAGCTTTGAAGCAAATTTGTAAACATGAGTAAAACATGTTTACACACTTTTACAAACACTAAATGGTAGAATTTGACTGCATTTCCATACCATTCCTTTATATTAATCTCTACAGTAAAAACGTTCATGCAATTTGTCACAAGCTTCTAACTTTCCATGTTTATCCCAAATGAAAATCTGGGAAAAACATACTACTTGATTCTCCAGAAGAATGTTACCATCATAAACCATAGCAACAGCAGAAGGTTAAAAAAAAGCAGACATATGGATGCTGAAAAGCTTATAAACCTATGTGAAATCAATTTAGCATTTTATTTTCACATTGGAATTAAAATTCCTCTATAACTTAAAGCTCTGCTTTCAAGTCTGAAGAAAAGGCAGGTTTGGCTGTCGAAAGTATACTATTTCACAGAAATGTTTTACTAAGAAAGCACTCTGGGTAGAAACCACCACACTGAAATAACATTTAACGTCACCAGCGAAAGGTAGTAATGCTCACACATTCAGGGCACCCTCGTTCTGCCTTTTACAAAAACAGGTCTCTCACGGCACAGCTGCGACTGCAGAGGAGAGCGACAGCAGCAGCTGTCACCAGTGTATTTCTAAACAGAGGTAGAAGATGGCTGTCGTGGCTTTTGCTTACAGTCCCGGGACAAGCGTCAGAGCACCTTGCTCTCTGAGTGCTGCTTACTGCAGCACTCAGCCCAGCAAACACCTCTCCTGCACTGAAAACTTGAGAAGGAAGGAGGCCAAGAGATGACAGAAAAATAATCTATCGTTACTCCTTTCCAGGTGATTTCCTGATTAAACCGTTCGTGTCGCAGGAGCACAAACAAAAGAAATTTAGACTTCTGTTAATCAGTGTTTTCAGTAAAATTTATTCAAATTGGCCTCACTTGGGTCTCTATTCTTTTGTACTGGAAGGTGTAAAGATTACTAACTGCTCCAAACCCACAATCTTTTGCAGCATTAAAAATATGGCAGCATTAACATTACATCTGTTAAACAAGGAGCACTTGTTATCGTTGGCCTTCTCACTTGTTTCAGACTTTTAAACAGAAATAACAAAAGCCCTCCTATACAAAACTGCTCACCATTTCCTTCTAATTTTTTTTTTAAACAGAAAAACCCAATAAAACTTTTTCAAGTAAAGCAGAAATGATCCTTTATTCCTGCAGTTAAAATTTGATATAAACACATTCACATTCATTGTCAAATCCTCAATCTGCCTTTTGGATCATAACAAGGTCACTAAAAAGCAGAGATTTACACCATAAATTTCTTAGGCAAACTATAAAAAGCACTATAACTTACCGATGTCATTGCTTCTTTCAGAGGAGTCTTTCTCTAGAGTGCCGGATACTGTACTGCCCACTAATTCCACTTTTGGACTATCACTCCTGCATTTGGATCAAGAAGAGGAGATATTTTACTGGAGTTTTTGTGTTGCTTATAGTAAATTGATAGTTAACTTGCAATTAATAATGAGAGAGCAAAATATTCTTCCTTTGTAGCACCAGAGTAATAGCAATGTGTCAGAGAGAGCAATCTCCAGTAAGGAGACATGCTGTATGGATTAACCTTATCTCATTTCTCCTTGACACCTGTCAAAAAAGCCTATTTTAGACACCGTAGCGTCCTGAATAATTCTTCAGATGTTCACAGCATCTCAACATGAAGAAAACCTAAGGGCAAAGGGACATTCTTCAACATTTTATTTGTAATGTCTTCTAATTTATTTGTTTGCATAGACTATAGTGATGGACTGTTTACATTACTGCAGAAAGGAGAGAACCTCAAGCTAGCATCATGTATATCCATGGTTCCTAGTGTTTACTCATAAATGCGGCTCCTCCACCACGTTTTTGCACATTGCTGATGAGATTAGACTATTAGAATATTGTTTCCTCAGGTTCAAAGAAACATGATCACGTAGTCTGTCTGAAATGTCTTTGGAACAGGCAAGCGTCAAGAGTTGTTATACTTTATACAAAGGAACTATTTTTAAATCAAACAGGAAATTAAACATAAGCAACATCATTATTCTTTCTTCGTAGAACTTTCTATTCCACAACTACTTAACTTTACTAAAATAATCTGACTATTAATTAATTAAAAATGGGCCAGTGGTAGGTGAGTAGCTCGGCATTGCATAGGTCAATCCCTGTGACATTTACTGTCACATGGATAAATCCCTGTGACATTTACTGTGGTAACAACTGTTCAATTAATGCAATAATTTGTACTTACCATCATTATCAGGTCACCTAATATCATAGTTTTTCCACAATGATTATTCCCAGCACAGCGCTGTAACAATTATGATGTACCTAAGGTACCCAAATCATAGGTAAAAATATAGACCTGTCCCTGAAAAAACCCAGGTAGATGTGCATTTCTATGAACAACAATAATTAGACATTGACAGTAAAATACATAGTGAGCTCCTGAATCTCGCTGATTTTTTCCATTTGTCTCTGCTTAAGCTGATGACAGATGGCCTGAACCTCAACTCGTGGCAGCAGTTTATGAGTAAAACACAAAGTGGCTGGAAACCCTATTTCAGACTTCAGGAAGGCCATGATAAAGAGCCTGAAAATGTGTGTTAAAAAATGGAGGAAGTCACAGATTACGTGAACATATATCCAGTTAAACGCTGTGGTAGGGTGACAAGTATTCTATGAACTAAAAAAGACAGACAACCGGTTTACGACCTGAAAAACAAACTAGTCCTACATAGTTATCAATATGGCAGGCAGTCTGCCCCAGGAAGGAAACAGAAGAAAGTTAACACATTCCTAGAAAAATGTACTAATTGGTGAGGTTATAAGCAGGGTATTCTCCAAGCATTCTCCCTGATCAGTTAGTTTTTCTATCTTTTGGCCTTTAACTTTTTTTGTTCTTAAATTGCTTATATATTCGTAAATGCATAAGAATCAGCATAGTTTCTTGGCTGATAGGACAATGAGCATCTGACTGTGTGCTCTGTTTTGCACACTTGTATTTCCCAGTAAACTGAGAGCATCATGTGAGTTGGAAATGTGTGAGTATGGTTTTGGAGAAGATTCTTAGGATGGTGTGATTTAGGGCTGAAAGTCACAACATTTACCATTTGACTACAAAAGATACCGAGATACATGACATCAACCCCACCAAAAAAACCCAACTCTGTTGTGAAAAGAATCAACAGGCTTATCATGCCAATCTACACCCATACTGTTGTGAACAGGGCGGAGCCACCCCTTCTTGGTCGCAGTCTCCCTCCCTCTGCTCATGCCCATGCAGACAGGCTGTCAGCTTGATCAGACAGATGATCAGCCTGAAAGAAGCCCCACACTAATAGAAATCCCCCTGCAAACTGAGTAATTGCCATCTGGAGTCACTCCCTGACCCATATGGCTGAACGGCTGCACAAACGCTGGTGCTAACATAGGGGAGGCTGCAGGAGTGGGCTGCCAGGAGAGGGAACCTGCCCCTGTTAGCAGCAGTATGGATGCAGATTGGTTCAGACTGACTGCAAAAATGCACTTTCTGTGGGTCTTTGTGGCTTGCCTACTCCAGAGAATCGACTCATCAGTAAATTGTATAATCACAGGTATGTCTGAGTAAGCTGTGAAGCCTTTGAAGCTATTCACAGCTATTCTCCATCCTGCATGTTTTTGTCTATCCTATTGCCCTTGAAGCCCTAACCTGCCTCCAAGGAAGGAGAATTATATTTAAATGGAAAAACAATCATCACCACAAAAAGTCAACGAGATGCATAAGATGCAAGTCACTGACCCAGAAGAGGAAAAAAACTCTCCTCTGCTAGCCGGCAGCCATGGAAATCTCATGGGACTCACTTTATAGCTACAGGATTCCCCCCGCCCCGGATCATGTACTGGTTTTGGCTGTGATAGAGTTAATTATAGCAGCCTGCATGGGGCTATGTTTTGGATTTGTGACTGAAACAGTGTTGATAACACCCAGATGTTTTAGCTGTTGCTGAAGGGTGCTTACATAGAGTTCAGGCGTCTCTGTTTCTCTCCCCACCCCACCAGTGAGCAGGCTGGGGGCGCACAACAAGCTGGGAGGGGACACAGCTGGGACAGCTGACCCCAACTGACCACAGGGATATCCCATGTCATGCTGTGCAGTAAAAGCTGAGGGAAGAAGGAGGAAGGGGGGACATTCGAGTTACGGCATTTGTCTTCCCAAGCCACTGTTACACGTGGTGAAGCCCTGTTTCCCTGAGGATGACTCAACACCTGCCTGTTGATGAGAAGTAGTGAATGAATTCCCTACTTTGCTTGCGCTCGCAGCTTTTGCTTTACCTATTAAACTGCCCTTATCTCAACCCACCAGTTTTCTCACTTTTGCCCTTCTGATTCTTTCCCCCATCCCACTGTGGGGAGTGTGCGAGCAGCTGGGTGGGGCTGAGCTGCCCACTAGAGTTAAACCATAGCACGTCAGAAAAAATTCTGCTGGTTCAATTTTTATTCTAATTGCCTTAGGTCTTTCAGATTCTGCAAAAAGCAGGTCTTAAAAATATTTACTATCTTATTAAACTGAACTGATTTAAAAACAAAATACCTTTATTGAAGTGATCAATTCCACTTGAAGTTTCACATTTCTTAATTATTCAAATAATTAAAAGTCTATTCCATGGATTATTTAATTATGTGAACTTTCTGCCCTCTTTCTATAAGACATCCTTACAAATTAGAGCTCGTACAGAACAGCTACATGAGACAAAACCATTAATTTGAATTAGCTGATAAAGTAATTAATAGGGAAACTGCTAACACTGTGATCATCAACATGCATCACTATCACCTTAAAAATCCTTTCCTTCTAAGTTTTAATCTAACTACTGTTACAAGGAAAGTTCTTTCAAATATAATGGTATTAAATAAAAAGAGAGAAGCATTTTTTTCTGTGCTAGACATAGCAGAGTTTGGACAATTAAGAAAAAAACAGGGTTACTGTTTAGATCTGCTTTTCCACTTTGGTAACATGAATACTGAAATACCTTTAAAAATGCATCGTTTATTTATACAATTTTTTACTTAGAAAAAAGGAAATCAGGAAGAGCAATAAAACGCTACTCCACAACTCTAGATGTTTAAAATATTTGTAATATGTTTAAAATATTCCAAGAAAAGGACAGAACAAAATAATAGCTTCCCCATTGCACGCCTAGCCAGGGAACCGAACACTAGGTTCTGCATTGGTCTTGCCAAGGAGACATCACTTGGTTAAATCTAAAGGTCGTAGCAAATACTTGCTTTTCTAATCATGCCCAAGTGACCAGTAGATGTGGACTATATTTTCGAACAACAGGGCAAGCACGTTTAAAGCCAAGGAGTCCAAAAGATGCTGTGGCAGTAGCACCTCGATAGAAGGGTAAGCTCTTGAGGACGCACAGTCAAAGCACTTCAGCAAGATGAAACTGGCAGCACAAGGCAGGCACCATTTTTTTTAATTTTATGTGTTTCACACTGAGAGCATTTGTTTAATGAACCATATGTGGAGGAATGAGGGGAATCAATGTATAGGATTTCTATTTTATTTCACTCTACCCTATACTCCATTCTGGTATTTAATTCACCATTAGTATATTTGAACTCCAGCAGTTCAATGGCAGCTAATTTTTCTAGCAATACAATAGTAAAATGCTGATGACTAATGTAGCCATCTAGACTTGATTAGGACTACAGGCAACCTCTGCTTTTTCAAGCTTTAGCAGAGATTAAATGGAGTTGTGTTGGCAAGTCCGGTTTCTCAGTGATCCTCAAAGGCTGTAACCACCTCTGATAAAGAGCATCATGCAACGATAGAATAAGAACCACTGCTAGAGCACAAATACTTGGCAGCAGTATTCTGCAGCGGCACCAGCTTAAAGAACATTCTGTGAAGACACATATATTTTGCTAAAAATTAATCTAAAATGATCAAAGAAAACAGACTGAAACCAAGCTGACAGTATTTCAAATGTGCATTGTCTAACGCTGGTCCTCAGCACAATCCAAGTTTTTGTGCTGACTCAGTGCCTTGGCTACACTTGGAGTAATTTGAGGTAAACTAAGAAAGTCAACATCAGCGCAACATGCTGATGCAGATATTTCCCACATATTCTGCAGTGGAAACTATGACGTTGCAGTAACAGCGTGTTCTTCGGTAGCAATGAACTAGTTGAGAACAGTCCAAGACTCTTATTCCTGAGAAGATAGTTACGATCCAGTCAGATGACTGAAAGGTGTCTCTTTTTTTCTTTAAATACTGTTTACTGTGAAATAAACTGTGATATTAACTGTGAAATCTGAATTCTTTAAATGTGTGTTTCTTCCACTAATCCCAAAAGCACTGGACAGAGGAAAAACAATACCTTGTATGAGTCGCAGGCACAACTGGTCTTTCTGGTCGTCTCGGAGGCAAGGTACCAGGTCTATTCACAGAGTTTGCTTTAGGTGGCCGAGGTTTCTTCGGAGGTATAGCAGGAACTGAAGGCTTCTGCAAGTCTAACTGTTTTTGCTCTCTCTCTAATCTTTCTTTAAATCAATTATTTCCAGAAAAAAAGAACACAGATATTATTAAGTGGAATTCATTTGCACTCACAAGTCTACAATTAAATAAGAAATCTTCAACTGTAGAGAAAGAAAAAACTTATCTCCTTCCTACTTCTGTCCTAAATCATGCTTTATTTGAAATGTTTACCACAAATCAGTTGTTTGTCCTGCCTGACAGTTCTGCCTGTAATTCCTCGGCCAAAATGCGTGTGCAGTGTCTGAATGGGAATGCTATTTTTTATTTTAGTAACTTACTGATTTCTGAGTGTAAAAAATAAGAATGGCAAAAAACTACATTCCGTATGGAACAATTTCCCATGAGCACAGCTTATATCAAATTCTAATATGAAACAATATTAAGTTAGAAGGTCACAAAGATGATTATGCTGGATATTCTTAATATCTCTTGAACAAACAGAGAAATACCATTTCTGGAGGAAAAAAAGTGTTTCAAGTGAACTACAGTTAAATAAAAATACAAGCATTAAAATTTAGTGATGTTTGGCAAGATGTAAACCCCTTAGAAAAATCAGACCTTTTATTTAGTTTTTTAAGCACAGACTTACACGCTTACATCATTTGCAGAATTGATTATGAGTAGTTAGGAAGTGCCACAATACTAATATCCCATGCCAAACATGCAATGTCTATGAGTATGTAAACTACAATACACACGAATAACTCTTGTAAATAATATGCTCTAAATTGATAATACAAAACAAACATAAACATGTTTCCTACACCATAGGGAACACGATTCTTCTTAGAGAAAGGACAAAACTCTCAAAGGTACCAAAGTTTCGCTCTCTGTATCCTACCATGTCAACACCCCACTTCCATTGACAACGCTGTCTATGATACGTTGCTATTACTACACCTCGGTACATATATAAGAGGTATTGGGAATGTCACAGGGTATTGCTTACTGGCTTCTAGGTTTCAGTCTGAGAGGATCATGGAATAAATGACCAGAAACACAATCCATACCAGATTTGGAATAGTCCAGTAAGGGACTTGTTCACAGGCATATACCCCTTTTCAGTACATTTTCAGTTGATGCAATCATTGGGTCCTCTGTAACACTGAAGCTTTTCCAGTGTATTGTGTAATTGTTACACACTTATTCCTATGACAATTTATACCGCATCAGCATCAAAGAATCTAAACTATGTACAAGGGACAGGCTCGGCAGCATACCGACATAGCGTAAAGAATGTTTCTGCGCCACCCCTGCTGCTGCACCATGCTGAACAATTCCTGCCACTCCCTGCTGCTCCATAAATGTAGGCATGACTCCTGTGGCCTCTTTTCAACAGTTAGAAAAGTTACAGATATTTATACCCCAAGACAGTAATATTTAAACTTCCTCCACCGTTTTGACAGTTGGCTTTGTAAATCCAAAAATGGAAAGCAAAGTGTTTTATTGCTATGATAACCGTGAGAAGTAATGCACGTAACCAAAAGTAAACATACGTAGATGAAAGTGCTGAAGCACCTGTCAGATCGCTAAGGCACATATCCAGAAACAGATCTTGGTGCAAAGTCTGAATGTTCTGGCACTAAGTTATAACCACATATTATACATTTAGTCATGTGCAAACATGTGCCTCTCAAAAGATTGCAAGTTCAAACACTTAAAAGTTAAGAAATCCCATAAACAAACCTGTCTGTACAATCTAATAGTCCACTGAAATGTATGAAACTTGACACCATCTTCAATTAGAGAATCAATGTAACTATCTTCCCCAAACTGTTCAGAATGCACAATGAACAAAATTAATCCATTACAAGTTTCATTTGCTTGGCACTGCTCTGCGTGGCACTGTGTCCCATTTCTTGCAATGTTCCAACCTGGCTTTGAAAACAGAATTTTTTCATTTCTTCACAGGCTTGCCTATGACTTTTGTGACTATGATAATGGGATGATTCATAAGCATTAATGACTATATCTTCACAAAACCCCTCTGTGATGCAGAAAAACCACCAACCCTGCTTTTAACTAGAGAACCAAGGCACATAAAGGTTGAGAAAAAAGCATGCACTAATCTGGGGTATCTTACTTGATCAAGGATCAAAGTTTCAGTTTTACTGAGCATAGAGCTTTAGATGGCATTTTGTGTATGGAGAGCATATCTCCTCTTGACTTCAGTTGAGGCTGCAAATACTTAACAGCTCTGGATTGGAACAACTAAATATCCTGAATTTAGCCCAAAAGCAATAATGAGATCCTCTCCAAAATGCATATCATCACAGGCCTATCCCATAGTCGAGGAAATAAAGATCCAAACAATACACTTCACGAAAACAGGGACTGGGAAATGAGGATGTGCATCGGTTCCATTTCCCCTGTTTCTCTGCAGAGAGCAAGCAGGAAAGCACATTTCGTACCTTTTTCTTCTGTTCGATTGGGAAGACATTCTGGCCTTTCAGGAGGTACCTTTTTGATTTCATGCTTTCGATCTGTGGTACCTGTCAAAGAAAGGAAAATCTGGAATTCTGAACAAGCCAAAAAGCCATCATGTAAAGTCACACAAGACTTAATTTTGCAATTTCTTAGGCTCATCCCATTCTCCTATTTTGAAATTGTCTTGCTAAAACTGATCATAAATCTAGTCTCAAGTATTTGCTTACATCATAATGGCAAAAAAAAAAAGCAATTGCATGTTTACGTTTTCACAGTCAAGTTCACACTTTGCAAAGAGTGCACCTCAAAAGAATGCGCACTTTCAGACCATTCTGTGAAAAATCAGTAAGTCAATAACTACAGATTTTTAAATGCAAACAGATATTTGAACTTTATAGTCCTTTACCATTGTAGACATACTTAAGTGAAGCGCAATTCAACAGTACAGAGAATCATTAGGAATAAATCAATTGGACATATCTGCCGAGAGAATACTTAATACAGACAAACATACAAGGCTGATTTTACGTTAAGTCAAAAATCCCCTCTTTTTCACCTCTAGTACTAGCTGTTCACTTCCACATATCAGAAAGATGAGAACACTAGTACTGACAGTATTCTGTGTGACTATTTTAATTGACAGCTTTTGGCCTGGAGGTGTAAGCTTCTGCTGCCTTCTGCCTCTGTATTAGAGACCCTGATATACTGACTTCTGTTGCCATAATGAGTATGGTAACTTGTGGCATCTACAACGGGAAGATTTTGCAAAAATTTCCTGGCATATGCAAGATGCAATCTTCTAATCCCCATATTATATGAAATACTTTACTGGATATTGGCTTCACTGCGTTGGCTAACTATTAGGTGCTAATGCCATTTCAACTTAGCGGTGTTGAAAAACGCTTTAGGTAACACTATTAGTATTTCAATAAAAATTACAGTAGGAAATTACATCCAAGGAAAGCAGAAAAGGCAGGCCAGGGAACACAAGGTAATATTTTGCTTCAATCTATTCTATTATGTACAGTTCTCAAGTACTTTTACATTTTCCGAATATGCTATCACAACTCTGATACGCAGCTGGTTCCTAGAAATCAGTACTCATCAATGCAAATTGCTTACCAGTGGTGATCACCGGCCATTGTTTCTTTCTATAACTGTGCTGTTGGACAGGCAACACTTCTATCACTTATCATGTCAATAAATAATTCTGAATTGCCATTTTACGGTTGGACTCGATGATCTTAAGGGTCTTTTCCAACCTAAGTGATTCAATGATTCTATGAAAAGTTCTTCACTCCTGAGAGAAGAAACTGTTGCTAGAAAGCTATTAAAGCCTTTCTAAACACGAGTTATGGAAAGCATAAGTCAACATACTGATAATCTTGCACATACTAACACGTTCAAGCAAAAAAGAGACACGAGCCTATATACCCAATTAAAGTAAGATTAATGATCATCATTAACGTATAGAGGGACATTCTCAGGTCGTGTCTAAAACAATGAACCTACAAACATTTAGGAGCTCACAGGCTCAAGTGTGCTCCCTACTTGGGTTGTGACCTCTAGATTGATCAGTACCCAGACAGGCATCATGATCCTGTCTTAGCTGCCAGGAGGTCACCTGCAAGGAAGCTCTGGTGAACTCCATAACAGCTCCCAGAGGGACTCAGCTGAGTATTCTCACCCTGCAGTCCAGATGCAGGTACCCAGTGAAATGTCTACTGCTTTTCAGTGACTATGTAAGGGAATGATGCTCCTAACTTTGGTTCTCCAGTCTTCATCCTTCTTTGATTCTATGATTCTATAATCAGCCAGGACTTGTCAAAGACTGAGTAGGAAAACAACAGCAATAGCCCTGGCTTTCTGATAGACTTAGGTGGCCTTAATCGAATTGTCTGCATCCTTTATCCATCTATTTTTCCTTCTGAAAATGGACACAAGTTGTACACCTGGGTATTCATAGAATCATAGAATCATTGAATGGTTAGGGTTGGAAGGGACCTCAAAGATCATCTAGTTCCAACCCCCCTGCCATGGGCAGGGAAACCCTCCACTACACCAGGTTGCTCAAAGCCTCATCCAACCTGGCCTTGAACACTTCCAGGGATGTGCAACTTCTCTGGGCAACCTGTTCAGTGCTTCACCACCCTCAGACAGAAAAATTTCTTCCTTATATCTAATCTAAATCTGCCCTCTTTCAGTTTAAAGCCATTGCCCCTTGTCCTATCACTACATGCCCTTGTAAAAAGTGCCTCTCCAGCCTTTTCCTGTAGACCCCCTTTAAGTACTGGAAGGCTGCAATAAGATCACCCCGGAGCCTTCTCTTCTCCAGGCTGAAAAGCCCCAACTCTCTCAGCCTGTCTTCATAGCAGAGGTGCTCCAGCCCTCGGATCATCTTCGTGGCCCTGCTATGGGAGGGCACGTTATCCTGCTATGGTGATGCAGCTAATGTGTTGGTTGCAAACAGGCACAAACATATTAAAAGTATTATTTTCTGGTTATAGGAGTATAAATTGAAATAAACATAGTGTTTTATGGAGCTTTTCCAAAACATGTGTCAGGCTGCAATGTCAGCTGTCAGTTTGCAACCACCACTAGATGGCAAAGTTATACTGCTCTCTCTGGACGCCGTTACTGATCTTAAAATCAAATCTATGTTTTTAGGAGTCTCAAGACAGAGTGAAGAACAAATCAAATATTTATAGTCATGATTCTGTAGTCAAAAAAACCGCTCTACAAATTTAAACTAGTTAAATTATAGCCTATTGATTCACAGTAAATTGTACACTGGTGCAACTTGTTCTTCTATTAATAGATCAAGACTGCAGGAGAGGGAAATTTACTTTTTAAAGCACTGAAAGCTGGAACAGATCACAGTGACGAGAAAAATAATCTGGCTAAATTGAACGCGTTCATTTTGTTTTCTTAATGTGTGCCAGCAGTGGGGGAAGTGGTAGAGGTGCTGCAGAATTTCAACAAACTAAGTGGAGTTAAAGGATTAAAGAACTCCAGCCATAGTTATGTTTCCACCACAACTGCAATACAAATTAAAACTCTGAGAGAATTCCATGCCTTGTGATTTGTGATTTTACATGAATGGAACAGGAATTCTGAGGTCAGAACTGTCAAGTGTGCAGAAACTTCAACTGTTTCTAAGTTTCACAGAAAAAATACATCATGCAGGCACTTTTGAAAATTTGTATTGAGAGGTCATTTTGAAACTAGAAATAAAAGTGGTTTCAGCTCTCAGTATTTCTACACAATTCAGTCTAACATATTCCAAAATCAGCTTTGCTAGCACTCATCTGTTTGGAAAATATAATCAACGCCTTAATACATTTGCAACACCATTATCTACATAACCAGATTCAGGATAACTCCTTTTAATTTTATACTTATGGCTACAAAGTATTGAAAACCAAGAATCTAACTATGGCATAGAACCTGGAAACAGCCATCCAAGCTCCAGCATTCACGCAGACCTGTAAGATTGAGATTGTAACTCAGATGGGCCACTGTATTACAGCCAAGTTCTCTGACACTATTTTATAGCTAGGCAAAAAAGCTCTTAATTTCTAAAATAAATCAGATCTGTAGGTGTAAAGTGAATGCAGTTTCCTCCTGCAGGTATTATCAGACTCCAACATATTGGGTCTATACTGCAAAGACATGTATACAATCAACTTCAGTCAAGGAACGGAATCAGAGAACTTCTAAAAATTGAAGCATCATGCTCGCTCCGACTTAACATGTTTAAGGGGCAAAATATGTTACTTTAAAATGGTGCAAATGGTTGCCTGCAACACATTTAAAAAGCACACCATGGTCTTTCAGGGTTATCATCTTTTTGCAATTTGATTCTGATTTATTAGTTGTTGTCTAGATACCTCCTGCTTATCAATTTTGATACAGATGAATTCTATACAAATTTGAATAAACTTAATTTAGATTGAAATATGCTCACTGACATGTGCTGTGCAAAATCAACTGCACCTTACCTGATCCTTGTTTGATGACAGGAGCTGATGGAGGTGGTGGTTTCTTCGGTCTCTAAAATTTAATAACAGAAGAAAATAGATTGCTTCAAAATGCCTGTAAATCTCATTCATACAAAGGCTGGAGTTAATCATACATTGCTTAACATTAATAATTACAAGACTTGAGTCTACAGATCTGTCACATATTTCCTCTGAAATAACTTCACTAAAATGAATTTGAAGAGAGAAAATAGCATTGACAAGTAAAATAACATTTTTCTACTTTTGCAATTGAAACATCCTGCTGGTGGGGAAAGAAAAGTTGATTTTAAGTGCCTTAAGATTAGAGAAATATATAACCGTTAGTTTACTGAGGAAATCTATTTATTTAAGATTTAATCTTGTAAACATTCCAACCCATTTTGGAAAAAACCCAAACACACAAAAAAAACAGATAGATGTGACAAAACCTGAAGTGTGTTTTTTTCGGACTTATAGATAGGGCAAAAATGCAGAACACAGGAAATGCTGCAAAGGCTACACTTCACTCACTATGATACATTTACAGCTCCAGTTGTGAAAGACAGTTATCAGAGTTTTAGATGTTTGGTGAAATGAAATAAATCATTCCAACCAATCTGTACGTTTTACTTCTCAGTTATGACCATTTTTCTAACAGATATGTAATGGTATGGCTGAGAAATAGGACCACCAAATCAGTGCCAGAACCATTTCTCTTCACCTGCAGACTAGGGGAAGAGTGGCTTTTCTTTTGTGTTGATGTGCAGTGTATGCACACACACCATACTGGCATTCACTGTATACATCTTGGAATGAATACAAAAACAAATGGACCACCACACCAGATCAAATGACATACCTTAACTCTCACTCTTAAAAAAAAAAAAGTATCAAAATTATTGAGAATAAAGCTTAAATAAACATTAGTAATTGTTTTATTCATATGTCCATCCTTTTTTCTGAGAAGAACCTTATTTCCTTTGCTACAGATTGATCACAATCACTGTCACTGCATTGCTGGCTATGCAACTCTATATATTGTCTTGTGGAACTACCTGTAAGATGATGTTTCCAGATATGCATAGCTTTGCCAGACTTCAGCCGGCCATTTAGGTTGATATTTTCTATCAAATTCACATTGATTTTTTCCTCCCTATTATTTTCTATATCTGCCAAATGGCTCACCTACTTTCATGAAAGATCGATTGTTTTGCTCACTTGCAGTAATTAGTTCAGCTTCTGCCCTAGAACTCTCAAGTCTAGGTCTGAATGTTGACAGGGAGCAGGTTTTCTGTGAAGGCTGAGCCTTGCCACTTGCCCTTCCCCAAGATCTCTCTCAAATCTAGCAAACGTATTCATCTCTGGAGAAAAAAACCTACCAGTTTTGCACAGACTGAGTAAGCCTAACAGCTTAAATCTCTGAAGTTGCCATCCTGAAAGTCTCAGATTTCTCCTACTGCCTTATCCTAACCAGATCACCTCCTGTCATCAACCTCAGAAAGTTGTGGCCAAGAACTCAGGAGCTCAGAATGATCTTCTCCAGCCTGGCTGCCATGGGCCATTGTTCATGAACAGTGAGCTACTTATACTCTCAGAGACACTTCCGCAAGAATTTAGGCAATGCGGTTCAATGTTTAAATGCAGAAAAGCACAGAAAAATGTGGAAAGAAAAGAAGACAGGGACAATGAATGTCTTGTAACAGCAACAGGGAGGTTGCCTGATAATGGCTGCAGAGTGAAATAGCTGGTGCTGAGGATCCAACAGCACAATACACACATTTGGGCTTTTATGCTGGAGTGGTGTGAGCTTGATCCCATTGACTATCCATACATCAGCAGTTGGAATATATGAAGTGCACTTCTTTAGCATAACTTTTGGCTTAGTTCTCATCTGAAAGGTGTCTCGTTCATGTCCTCTGAGACCTGTCTTTGAGGCAAACCAAAGCATAGGAAGTGCAGATGGACAAGTTAGAGATTCATTACAAATCCCACTCCTGATTAAAACTAAAACACTAATATAAATAAACACAAAGAAGAAAGGATCCTATGGTTCATTAGACAAAGCGGCGTTACTGGAAGCTGATGGGAGAAATACATTGTTTGAAAAAGGCAGACAAAGATCAGAAAGGAGGTAGAGTGAAGGAGCTTTAAGACTGCTGAGGGAAAAGTGGAGAAGCAAGGAGGAATTACAAGGGTCTGTGGCTGGATGAGATAACCAAGAATGTGACGGAGACAGACTAGAAATAAAGCCAATGGAAAGGAAACCAGGATTGGTTGGACAAGAAAAGAACAAAACTACAGAGCAAGGAGAAAGAGTGAGGAAGGCGAGGAGAACAAGCTGGATGAAGAAATTTGGTATAGCAATAGAAAGTAAATCCAGATGGTAATTTAGACTCAGGTAGTGAGCTCAGGAGAAAATCCTGTAATTGAGACCACCTGAGAGGCGGAGACTGAGACTAGGCAGTGAATAGAAAAGGCCTGGGACAAATACACATGTGTGGAAAAGAATCAGGATTGGAAAATTTGGGACTGAACAAGGAGACAGGAAAAGATCCCAAGCTTTTGTTCAATAAGCAAAAGAACTGCAACAAATACTTTCAGACCATGGGATGGAATCCAAGGTTTCTGGATCGCATCAGAAAATACCTGACAAAAAACCTGGAAAAGTATCCATTTCCTTCCCTTTTAGCACTGATTCAGGCAAAGACAGACAGTCTATAGTCCTACCAGTTACTTACTCATGTGGCCAAATCTCTGTCATTTTAAAAATTAATAAAATTTTATTCTCCACATTTACAGCAAACCTAGCTGAAATTTCCAAGTGTCTGAATATTTAATTCATTCCACAAGTTATATTAATCATATTCTAAAGAAAAAAAAGCTTAAAGATATATAATTTATAAGTTCAAAAAGACTGAATAAATTTCACCACAAAAAAATGGACAAGACTACAATTTTTTTTGTCTATGATAGGCTAACTATAATAACCTCACTTCAGGTTTACGATTTCTGCCTTTTCTGGAAATCACTTTCTTTCATTACCAGGCCTAAGGCCAGGATATCCACTCTGCTATGGAACTGCATTTTCGTCTCTGACAGATTTGCTGCTCTTCCTACCTTCATTTTCAATAATTATCATGTTAGCTTCTGTGAGTTATTTAATAGTTACTTTATTAAGCTTTTCGAGTTATTTAATTTTTACCTCCGGCATCCAATTTTATTGCCAAAGATTGAAGCTGAGTGTCAGTAAGTCTTGGTTTTATCACAGAAGGCTTACAGTGTTGCTGTGAAATACTCATCAAAAGCCTGATTGCAAGCTCATAATATCTCACTGATGAATGGAAAAGTTCCTAAAAATGGAATGGACTTTCAGGGGAAGTAATCCATTGCTTTCTTTCAGGAAGCTGCAGGATTTCTGAATATTGTTTGGCAAATAACAACTCTGTCTCTTTCAAATAAATAGAAGCTGAAAAAGCTTCTGCATAGATTTTATACCTTCTTTTTTAATAATTCTGAGAGGTAAAGAAACATGCCTCTGAGATACTGAAAGCTCACTCTTGTCTTTCAAATCTCACAGATAAAATTTCACCCTTTTCATTCTGGAAGGGTACTTGACTGCTGTCCATCAGCATGCAGGTGGTACACTATCTTTTCATATTCCACCATGCAAACAATGGAGAAGAGTTAATAGTTCTGGTCAGCATTGCACCACCTGACTCAGCAATTTATCCTGAGATCTCCAGTTCCTCTCTCAAACTTACACTACAGGACAGAGGGCTTTGAGAGCAACGCAGTGGAGGTAGACTGACTGGATAGGCCAATCACACCCGTCAAAGAAACTCCGTAATATGACTGTGAGTGCCACACATTCTCTTTGGGGATGCTTTGTAATCCAGAAATTTGTTTCCTTTAACATGTTTTTGTTATTAAGTTAGAAGTAAAACTTTGTCAAAATGATATATCCAAAAGAGAATTTCTTTCAACCTCACTTTCATTCCGTATTCTAAAGCAAAAAAGAAAAAATACGTTGCTTACCTCTTTTTCAAAATCAGAAGGAAGAAGCTTGACAAAGTTATCTGGAAACACGCCTCGTCTGCCATTGAGTTCTCCTTCCCACCAACCCACATCAATGCAATCCTACAAAATAGCAAAATAAAATGAAAATCACAATGTGCTTGTGTGCTGAACAGATCTGTGAGCTGAAGTGCTCTTTTGCATAATGTCCTGCCTTTTTGCTAGAACGGGACAATTTACTGGAGTGCCAGGTTAACAGGGTAATCTTCCAGATAAAAACTTCAGTAATCACCCCACTTTACATTATCACATGGAGCAGCTAGGAAAGAACAATAAACATGCTGTAAGAGCTAAAGGGCTTGTCTGTGTCTAAAGAAAATGCTATTTCACCATTTGATCTATTAGACCAGTAAGCATTTTGAGCGTGTATGATACTGCTTCTCTCTGACTTCGTTTTACAGACAGACAGTAACTTAATTAAACATCATACATCCCATGAGGCAAAAAAGCTCCTTTATTTCCCATACTTTCAAGAAAAGCTTGGCACATTAGAATTACTTCTGAGATTACTAAATTTCATCACAGTCCAATTGAAGGCATTATACACCTGATCACCAGCAAGCATCGCCTTTTTCTGCAGCATTTTTGAGCAGCACAATGCAGAGTGTGTAGCAAAACAACGTACAGCTAAGCGCTTGCAATAAGCAAACCACTGGATCAAGGAGTCTAAATGATGAAAAATTTAGTACAGCTATTTCGGTAATGAATAATAGTAACAGAAGCCATAACCATTTTAAAATTGTTCCTTGAGGTTCTTGAGTAAGCTCCATGTTCACTTATTTTCGTGTTTGAGAGAACACTTCCAGCTGAGATTTTCCACATTCTTCTTCTCCAAAAGCTGTAGCTGAACCAATTCAGCTGGTTTCTAAAACACAACTACAGGAAAGTCACCCATTGTCTGCTCGGTCTTAAAACCATTTCAGCCAATTTTAGCAGTTGGCTCAGTACCAGGCTTGCCAACCTTTCTATCTTCTTGAGCAGTAGCCCTAAATCCTCAAGTGGTTCAGAGCCATGGAATAAATATTGCACACCTGAGACATGAGAGAAAGGAAAATCCCACAAACAGTGCATGGGTTGGACATGACAAAAACTCACCAGGGAACCCTCTGTTCAATGAAAGCCAGTGCTAAACGCTGTTGGGTTTACAGCTGGCATCCCACATCATCTGGCAACATCAGCCTTAAGCAATCACTGCAGCATCACTGCTTCCACAGCTACAGATCTGGACTGGCCAAACCATCTGTGCCTGCCAGGTATATCCAGCTGTCCTGGTAGCAGAGTCACACTGGAAACTGCTCAAGAGTTCAACATGTTGGATGTTCCTATTCTAACATTTCTAATTCAACCCTGTGGAAACCTTCCCAGATTTAATGAAGTACTTTTGCTATTCAAAAAATCACATTTCGCCAGTGTTCAGAAAAGATCAGCTGAAATTTAGCAGCTGTGTTCTCTGAATACTTGGTGGTACTGATGTAGGTCTAACATTTCTAGCTTGGGGCACGGTCACTGTTCCAGGTCAGCCTATTGTGAGGATTCTCTGCCACTCACTGCTGCAGAAACTGAGTGGTTCTTTCCCTGTAAAGACTTTATCTGGGCTGTGGAAGAATGCAAGATAATGTACAAAGGTGGCTCATTACAATCACCTGTCTCTTCTTGCTCTTCAGTAAAGTGAGATAAGAGTGAAAAAGCTGTGCATCTGGAACACCAGAATATAGGGACAAGCAGAAACGGAGGTATATGGATACAAGAAAAGTAGGCAAGAGGAGGCAGGTAGTTTAGGAGAAGGGGGGAGGCAACAACATGCACTTATAAAAGGTTTTCACAAATCTAAAAAACATTGGACAGAAGCAAATGAAACAGGTAAAATTCTACAAGCCTCATACATGCTATGAGGCAACATCCCTCCAGAAACAGCACTGGATCAGGGGTCCAGAATCTCAACATCTTTGTGGTGTGAGAAAATAGCTTTAAAAACATTGAGTGGAAGTATATGTCCTAACACTTTTTCTAGACAATTCGGTTGTGATGTCATACCTGTTGTGCAGTACATGTAAAAGCTCTGGGGTTAAAAAAGTCACACACTCAAATCAGTCATTGTTGTAACCTTGTATAAAGGGGAACAGAATGTTAAATATTCATTAAAAGATAGATCTGATTTTTTTTCAAGGTGAGTATCTAAAATGAGCCAAGGCTTTAAAATACAGCCACTCTGATCTTCATTTTATCAACTGCCTAGGAACAATCATAGCATGCCCTCACAAATTAGAAAAGTTTTGAAGATAAATTTTTACAAATCTTGCACACAGTATAAAAGTACAGAGGGGAAAAAAATAAGAGGAAACGAGTATTTCTTTGTCTAGAGGAAGTAAACAGTAGTTTAAATAGGGAAGAGGAGCCACTGAAAAAAAACTGAATGTGAATGGGCAATAAAATATAACAAGATAATACATGTATGCAAAATGGTGCTATTATTACATTTCTATGAAATCAATTGTTCCAGCTGCTATAGGGACGATAGAAGAATGCAAGTTAACTTAATGAGGTGTACTTAATACCAAGAGAAGTCTTAAAAAATATTGTTCATAATGACTGCGCTTGTTGGTATTTTTCTGTAAGTTATAATGCAAAAACATTGGACGATATTTGAGAGAAAAGAGACTAGCATTAAAGAAGATAATTGTTTTTTTTTGGGGGGTGGGCTGATGTTAGTTATTTTTCTGTGCTAGGCTTTTTTTTATTTAGCTTATTTAGTCCACTTCATCTCCTAAGACAGAGCATGTGCTAACTAAATATGCAAGCTGAATAGCCTGATTCCACGTCTGTTTCGGGTGTATATTTTTTTTCCCTTCATACCTCAAGACTTTGATATAATGTGCTCCTGATGTACAAATGCAGGCACTGAACAATCCTCTCATTCTTTTTCTGGTTGTTTTCTCTCATGTCCAGTCTGTGTTCTTCTCTTGCATTCTCCCTTCTCTTTAGCAGGGTGGCCTTCACCAAGGACATTTACCTTTTCTAGACCTTCCTGGGAGTTATTTAAGAGGTATTTTGCAGTTCTTTTACACTGTCAATCCTTTGTTAGTGACCAGGGCTGATCCTTGTCTAGCTGATGGTTTCAAAATTTCCACTCTGGAAATGGAATGAGGGAATACAAGGCTCCATGAAGGACCAAGATAATCAGCTAGTCATGCATGGCAGGGGCAGGCACTGTGCAGGATTTCACTCTCACTGCAGAGCCAGCACCCCTCATTCCTGATGTGAAGTGCCCTCCCACTTGGCTCTATCTACTTGCGCAGCCTAGTAATCAGTGCACTCAACTGTTCGATCACATGGCATGTTTTATAATGCCTCCACCCCCTACGCTGCTAATCTGAAATTGCCAAAACATTTATGACCCAATTTAGATTTTGAAAAATATTAAGAAGAATTCAAGCTTTCAGAGATGAAAAGCTTGTGCTTTGACTGATAGCACAGCTTAGTTCTAGCTAATAATCCTGACTAAACACCACACGACATCACATACATTCTTTTTAGGTCGGATTTTTTTATGCTTTTAAGAAACCTAAATCTTACCCCTACTTTTTCATTTTATTAACACACAAATTTTGTATTCAATGCTTTTTTTAAAGTTCATTTGTTTCCATGAAGAAGCAGTTTTGTGTTACACGTTCATTAATCCCAAACAGCTGCTCGTTTGCTTTTTTCTCCTCTCCAGCTTGTCACTCAAGCTTATGCAGCCAATCACCATGCCGGATTTTCATACACTAAGTAAATCTTCAGGCAGTTTCTCTTTAATTTTCTCATTTACTCTATTTGCCAGAGGAGGCTTCTGTGTCACTGAGCAAAAGGATAGAAAGAGATCTCAGAAATTACAAGCTACAGATGAGATCTGGTGAAGACTCTCAGTGGTGGTGCCCTCCTGCCGCCCACAACTGCAGGCTCGCTTTGCCTCAGTGACCTCTGGAAGCCCATGTACGATGCTGGCAGCAGGTATGTCTTCATCACAAGACAGACCACCATACAAGGATCTCTGAGTTACAGCTGCACAAGCTGCCTCAAGTACTAACAAATGGCTGAGCTATGAGGCACAATCAAAGCAACATGATTAAAACAATGAGGCTGGCTGCCTGTGAACATTGAGCAAAAGCTACTCCAATAGTTCTAGATTCCCATCAGACATGCAATCCCGATCATATTGCCTTTTTTCATATATCTTCACGTGTTCAAGGTGAGCAAAATGGCTGCAATTTCAAAATGCATTCTTTATACAAAAACTGTCAAGCTATTACAATCCAGGATCAATACTCAGAAATTTATTAACAAACCAAGTGGATCTCTGTTTTATCTCCATGTATCCTGCCAGACTCATAACAATGTAAACAGGCAAAAATCAGATGCTGAAATATTCCAAAAGTTTATGGGAAAAAAACCATACTCCAATTACTAAAAACGTATCTTAATTTAATTTAAGGAAAAAAAGGAAAACAAAATAATTACAAACCTGAAAAGTAAGACATGGCAAAAAAATAGAAATTGTGTTTGACAGCTACAAGAGTTCATGCAAGGTAGGTGGTAGCTGGGCCAACGTTTAACTACTGCAAAAATCAGCTCCTACCAAAGCTTCACTCAGAAACTACGCTCATGTACTCACTGCAGTGACAGTGCGAATACCTTAGAGAAATCCACTGCCGGTTCAAATTGCCAAGCCTGTTTTCACTGTTCAGGCAGAGGCAGATGCATGAAATAGAGAAAACAAAAATCTAGAGGGAAATTTTAGCATTTTCTCTTTGAAATACAAATCTTGGTTTTATCTTCACTTCTAGTGAAGTAGTTTTGTTCCAAAATCTTGTCTCTGATGAATTTAAATCAAATGACTTTTTAGAGAACAAAGTAAAGGGAGGGAGGAGAGGAAAAGTGAAAGAAGGATTGAAAAGCTCTTCTAAGGCAGAATCAACATCCATTCTAATTGTGAGCTCCGCAGATTCCAAATAAGTGACAATTAACTCAATACACTGGATATATTAGCAACATTCATTTTGTGATGAGTATTAGGGCAAAGAATTGGAAAAAACACAGTGATGAGAAAGAGGTGTTGAGAAATTTTTGAGGAGGAATTTTTAAACTTTATAAGAAATAAATATTACACAAAATATAAGGTACTAAAACATCAACCTGAGCTGGAATTCTTATGTAGGTCAGAAAAATATTGTAAGAGGAAAGGGTAAATGTGGAAGAAGTGGCAACTACCAGAAAACCAGAATACAACTAGCTTTTGTCAACATGTTGCCAACAATTTTAGGGGTATACACAGGTGAACTAAAAACCACCAGTCCTCTTCTTGACATGAAGAATAAGAGGGAGAGAACCATCCTCCATTTAATTAAAAGTGAGACATGCAAGCTGTAGAGAAAATTCTAAGAGGGAATCATCTGGAGAAAACAGACTTTTTTTTTTTTTTTTTGGAAGGGAATACTAAAACAACAGAAAAGAAGAAAACAAAATACAAACCCCAAACCAATGATAAGATGAGACAGATAAAAACACAGCTCCACTCTGAAACTTATGTCTGTGGTGACAGAAAGAGTAGTGGCTGAGAGAGGGGAGAGAGAAATACATGACTAGAGAGACCAGACAAAAGCCAGGCAAAGATATTTTAACATACAGGCAAAGAAGGTTTCCATTTGGAGCACTAAATTTTTCATTCTGTTACTGAATGCAAGTGAAATGTAGTGAAATACATGAGTAGGGTTGACAGCGTAAGATCATGGCTCAGTCTCCTTTTAGCAACTCCAGTGATCCTGTAGCCACTCTGATACTGCCTAAGAAAAGTCATAAAGTACTGGAGTTGTGCTTCCTTCTCTTCTAGGTGTAAAAATCATGACATTGCTTGGTCTCTTACAAACACAGTATCTTCTATTAACAATCTTGCTGAGCAGTAAAACTACTGCTCTTTTATTAAAACAAACACCGTGCTGTTCCTTCTCTCAGTGCTCTCAATCCGATGGTAAAAAAGCAGAAGCCGTTGGAGATTGAACAAAAAGCCCCAGCAAAAGGCTCCTTACACTATGCAGCCTTACAAATATTCCACTCACTGCACGGAAGCAGCTGTACCTAGACAGACACTACCCACAAGATGCTAGCCCTACCCATCTGCCCAACCCAAGCGCACAGCTGGTCACAAGACAAGAACACAAACTTCCCTTCAGTCCAACACCATCGCTGGTTCTCTTTGGCAGTAAAACAGATGACAACGGAGGTGATAAGGCAGAGCTGTCAGTCCCCCGCTAACTTGATCTTTGCTTTACTAGCTGATACCGCACTCAAGACCATGAAATTAAAAGACGAAAGTTCATACCTGGAACGTTACACATCTCTCTCACACCGAGCTGTGTCCCAGCTACGAGCCTGACAGTGACAGATTGTCCTGTCATGCAAACATGACTGAACCGTCCCTCCTGGAAACACTCACAGCTTCACAGCCTCTCCCTCTGCTTCAGGTGGCAGAAGTTTCATGCATCCCAAAGACAGAGGGGTTTTTATTTTATATAAAGCATCTCTCTCAAAAACCAGGCTTGGTGTACTGGGGTTGCGTGGCAAGGTTTTGGTAGCAGTGGGGGGGTTGGGGCGGGTACAGGAGTGGCTTCTGTAAGAAGCTGCTAGAAGCTTCCTCCATGTCCAACAAAGCCTATGCCAGCTGGATCCAAGATGGACTCGCTGCTGGCCAAGGCCAAGTCCATCAGCAACAGTGGTAGCGCCTCTGTGATAACATACTGAAGAAGGGGAAAAAACTGCTGGGGAACAACAGTCAGAGAGTGAAGTGAGAATACGTGAGAGAAACAACTCTGCAGACACCCAGGTCTGTGAAGAAGGAGGGGAAGGAGATGCCCTAGGTGCCAGAGCAGAGATTCCCCTGCAGCCTGCAGCTAGGACCATGGTGAGGCAGGCTGTGTCCCTGCTGCCCATGGAGGCCCACAGTAGAGCAGGTGGATGCACCTGAAGGAGACTGTGATCCCACGGAGAGCCCATGCTAGAGCAGGCTCCTGGCAGGACTTGTGAATCCATGGAGAGAGAAGCCCAAGCTGGAGCAGGTTTGCTGGCAGGGCTTGTGACCCCACGGGGGCCCCATGCTGGAGCAGTGTGTTCCTGAAGGACTGCACCCCATGGAAATGACCCATGCTGGAGCAGTTTGTGAAGAACTGCAGCCGTGGGAAGGACTCACACTGGAGAAGTTCATGGAGCACTGTCTCCTGTGGGAGGGACTCCACGCTGGAGCAGGGGAAGAGTGCAAAGAGTCCTCCCCCTGGGGAGGAAGGATCAGCAGAACAGTGTTTGACGAACTGATGGCAACTTCCATTCCCTGTACCCCCTGCAGGAGGTAGAGAAATCGGGAGAGGTGCGGGGAAGGTGTTTTTAAGATTTGGTTTTACTTCTCATTATCCTACTCTGATTTCATTGGTAATAAATTAAACTAATTTCCTCAAGTTAAGTCTGTTTTGCCTGTGACCATAACTGGTGAGTGATCCCTCCTTGTCCTTGTCTTTACCCGTGAGCCTTTCGTTACATTTTGTCCTCCTCATCCCACCGGGGCAGGAGGAACAAGAGAGCAGCCGCATGGTGCTTCGTTGCCCGCTGGGCCTAAACCACGACATAAGTTAAATTTACAAAGTGAAAACAGAGACTATCCAGAGTACTGAGAGACACTATAACAGTGCAGGGTTTGAAACAGTGACATTTTCATGGCAGGATACTACACTTCCACAGAAATCTCCACTAGAATACATAGTTCCTTCATAATTTAAAGGAATAAATAAATCCCAGCAGTTGTATTCATCAAATGTCTGTTTTCCTTCTGCCCTTGTAAAGTTGGTTCTCATCAAGAATGTTGAGCCGCATTATTCAGAAAGCCGTGAATACCTCTTACACTTGCACCAAGAGCTTTCATGTGTCAGCTCTGCTATGCTGGTAGCCACACATTACGTTATTACTGCCCTCATTGTAAACATCTCTCTAGTGGTCTTCCCACAACTGATAGCCAACCTTATAATTTAAAGAAAAACAAACCACTTTTAATGTGAACAACTGTGTCTATAGCACTTCCAAGACATCATCCATACATGCAGAGATGCATGTAACATATCAAGGCTTCTGAATTCGAGGATTAAAGGCCTCATAGAAAGACAAATCTGAAGGACAAGCAGTCTTCCATCCAGCCCACCCATGCAGAGAACCTGTGGGACAGGACTGCTGCCTCCTCCAGGCTGGACTACAGTGCTGGGGCCAAGAGGTTCCAACTCTCACAAACACTGAAGAAGGCCACAGGACGGGCTCTGTGATTGTTAAATTTGGTGTGTGACATCACTGGGCAAAACCAATAATGTGCAGGGAAATGTATAGATACTCATTAACAGGGTATCCCCTGTTAATGCATATATATAATATATAAATATACATGGAAAATTTTCAATGAAAACAAGTGTCAAAAATCAGCATTATTTTTATAACTTTGAAATGAACTAAACAAAACTTGACCTCATACCACATCAGATCTTCATTAATACAACCTTGTCATTAAGGGGAACAACAAAATTAGGTTAAAGCTGGGTGAAAAAAAAGGAGTTTAATAATATTAAAAGAATGTTTCTTTACAATTTCTTACTACCTTCAGTATCGTGATGCTGAAACCAAGACATTCTCAAAATCCAATTTTATTTTAAAAGTCAGAAATTAATTGATTTTAGTCTTCATAAATTCTCATAAAACTTGCTAAAACACCTATGAATGAAGCATCTCTCCAGAGACTTACATTACACCCACCTTGTGCTACCTAAGACCGTATTCAAAACAATTAACCTTTGTTACTTATTAAGCTCAGTTACTGGGATTGGGACCTTACAGTATAGTGCAAAATGTTTTAAATACTTTTGAAGAAAATGGCTATCATTTAAAGTATCTGTTTAGTTATCAAGTACTCCTCAGCAGAAACATCATTTTAAAATCTGGCAATAAGGTAGAATGAATCTCTCAACAATTTTCTAATCCAAGCTGATTTAGATAAAATAGACAGTCCAATAGACAATAAATTGGTCTTCTGAGGCCATCCTGGAGAATTCACGTCTTCCCTTTACATGTATTTTTTTGAAAATACTCATAGATTATGAAATACTGGAAGAAAAGTATGGCAGGAAAACTCCCAGTCTGGCTCTGTTTGGTCCCTAACCCAGGGATTTATCCTGCTCAGGTCCTCAGCCTATGTCCCAAAAGCCCCAAATCCTGCATGGGTCCTTCCCAGCTCCTGTCAGCTCTCATGCCCAAGCCGGAAGGAACCATCTGATAATGCCAGCTGCATCTTTTAAAGCTTAAGAAGTCAAACAGGCAAACTTTTCTTTATCCATAAGCTCCAAGGCTCTACTAAGAATTTACTGTGTCAACATTGTATGGAAGGAAATGGGAGAGATTGTCAGAAATTAGACATTATTTCAGCTGTGGTTAACCTATTCTTTGCAGACAGTGTTTTTTACTGGAAGGCACAACAAGATACCTCTCCAGAAGACACAATCTGTTCAAGAATTGGCCCAAGTTACTGGACACTGTAAAAAAGAAACTGGCTGAGAATAATGAATAACCTGCAATACCCAGGATGTTTGAATAGAGGATCTAAGCAGAGCAGATATATTTTGTCTGTTAAACCTGTTTCAGGCTATATCTAACCTTTTGACTTTACACTCTGCAACTGAATAGTTTAATCAGTAATGAAGCTGAAATGCTTTGATGAAATATTTGTACAAACAGGAAAAATTACGTTGCTCATTGAACAAAACAATCTCTTCTGGGGATTCACTTCACTTGCAATGTTCAGTCAGCAAAATATGATGGAGAAATAAATATGTTCCACGTCATAAAACCCTAGCACTCCAATATTGAAATTAAAAGTAAATTAGCCAACAGAAAAACGAAAGGTGGTGCTAGTAACAAGACATAATTTATGCATCTGATGAGCCAAGATAAAATATTTACATAATTATACTTTTTGTAGTTAGAAATGTTATAAAAACACAGAACAAAAAATTTGAAGGATTATTTAATGCTATTACTACTTACATCACAGCCATCTTAAGACCAGGGTCCTAATTACAATTACTAATTACTTGGCACTATATGTGCATTTTTACTTCCCTTTAAATAGCTCTCCCTATCCTGAAAAGGTTGGACTTCAGATAATACCATCAAACCAGCAGGTGAACCCAACATTCAGGATAAAAGGAAGGATGAAGCTAAGCAGTGAGTCTAAAGCCCACATTGTGAGCAATAATCACAGTTTTCCAGACGCCTCAGCATCGCAGTGTTATCTTTCATAAGCACAGGGCAGAAAAAATTTTCTTTCCTTTTTTATCTTAAAATATGTCATCTTTTTAGATTAGCTTGGCTGTATTAAACATACTTACAAATAAACCTAACTCTTTTCAAATGGTGCAAATCTTGAAGCATTGCATGCATGGGGGATTCCTGCCACTTCATCTACACAGCTTGGCATGAACTTCCATTTGTCAAAATTCAAATTTGGGCCTTCCCAGAAACAACAGAATCCCTTCCTCTGAAGGCACTGCTGTAGCACTGCAATCGGTGATAACAAGAACAGGAAAAGAGAGCTTCAGTGCGTACTTCAAAAAAATAATATTATAAATATACTAACAAGAACATTCAAGTGTTGGCTGCTCCTCTCTCTCCTGTACTAACCTCAAGCTTCACAGTCTATTTAAGTGCTCAGCTCAAACATCAGTATTTCAGTAATGTTTCTAAAGATACCAGTGAAATGTAAGCTGCACCTGGTACCTTATTAAACATATTGTCAGGCTCTATCTCTACGCAGACCTTACTTAATGCCCCACTGCTAATCACAGCAGCCAAGAAATGCTGCAAGATATGAATAAGTGTTAAAATTTTATTTATAAACATTTAAAAGTCTTGGACAAGGACAAGGTTCAGGCAAAAAGAAAAATGAGAGGACAATTACCCACAGTCTGTTTTCCCTATAACTTACTGAGTATATCAGATCATTTTAGAAAATGAACATATGTATTTATTTGATCATCAGTGTCCCCACCAGTTTTATATAACTGCTTTATATCACTCACATGAGGAAACACTCATCCTTCTACACAACGACACAAGTTTTACCCCACACACTTGCCACAGACATTAGCAGCATGTCAAAAGGCTCTCATTCTGCAGGACCTACTACAGTTACCATACTGCATGGCACCATGGCTTGAAAACCAACAAAAATCCAAACCTTCTTATTCCAATTAGGTCTAAAGCTTCAAAAGGAATTTTCAGGTCAGACAGAAGTGATACTACTGCTAAGCCAGTCTCTCAGCAGGCTGCCGACCGCAGGGGCAATCCCGCTGCTCATATCACCTTTTGCTACTCACATCCCTCTGCGTGTCCTGTGGTCGAGGTTGCCAGATGCAAGGCAAGAGGGAAGAGTAGAACCATCCCTTTCAGCAGCAACCTAACATCAATCATGTAAAACCACACCCTCAGCATGCACACTTCACAAAATAATTTCTTGCATGAAATCAGCAGCTTCGGAACCAGCAGGTTTCTCAATCATCTAAGGAGGCAGGAGGTCCTGGGGGAAAAACTGGTGCTGAGCACAGTGTAGGGGGCAAGGAACACAGAAAGTAGATTAGGTATGTCTATTAGGTCTGGCCAAAGATGTGTTGAATAATTCATGGTCATCTCAGGAGAGAAAAGGGCATGCACCGAGACCCTTTATGGTATTGTTCTCTCTGAGGCAAACACCTATTTATTTCCAAAGGCAAGCCGTAAGTGCCTTTATTGCTCACATGCTATTCTTTAAAGACAAAACATCATAAAACTGTTCTTAAAGCTATCATGAAAGCATTCATTATTGGATGTTTACTTACTGTATTTCTTTCAGTTTCTGTAGGCAAGATTGTTGCAAAAGTTACAAATGCTCAAAATATCTTGTATTAAAAGCCTAAATAGGAGCATCTGCATAACCAAATATTTACTGTCAAGGAAAACCCACTGTGTTGCTCTGACAGAAAGCCATTTTTATGTTTTATTAAACCAAATCATGTATTTTCACCTCCATAAGCTGAATTTTTTATATTGTTATATCAGTAAACTCATTTCTAAAAATGAGATAAAAGCATTTAGCTGTCAATCAAGGAAAACCAAAATTACCTGAATGATTATCATGAAATATGACTAACTTCTTCCCTTCTTTTTGAAAGAGACAACCTTAAGCTACCACACTTCTGCTTTGAAAATTTCTTTTTTCTTGGCCAATTAGCTTTAACAACCTCAAATGTTATAACTTTTTTTTTTGTTTTTTTTTTTTACTGAGTGGAACATATCAAAAATTTCATCTTAATATGGAAAAATGAGTGATACTACCCACCTATTTGCTCATACTTAAAGAAAGACTCAGTCTTCTAATTCCTCCACGTTTCTATAACCAAAGGTTGTAAAATATGTGTGTACTGTTTGCAATCAAAAGCATACAGAAGAATTCAGCAATGAAGCACTCTCCCCAGAGAAATAAATGCAGAAACAAACAGGTTTCTACCCTAGAGACACCACAACCTAGCAAAATGTTCAATTAAGTATCAGCTAGCATCCTCCTCTATCATACCGCTGGGTTCCTGCTCCTTCCCCTGCTCACGGCCTCTACTCACTGGCAAGACTCCTGTACATAGCACTTACTAATTTCATCCCTTTAGGAGCCTCCTGCATCCGTTAGAGCAGCTGTTTTCCTTCACAACCCTACCCAGCCGAATTCGCCTTGGCAATCGCTCAGCTAAAGAAAGTGCTCTGGACAATCACCTCCTGCACCAGGACGAGCATTTAAAGATGTCGTAAGAGAGAAAAACAGGAGAATTGTTTTGGCGAAAGGGCCACGCTTGGGTAAATGTCTATAAATAGAGTGAGGGTGAAATTAAGTGCCTAAAGTACCCTGAAAACTGGAAAATACTAAGCGCTCTGCATAAGTACAGATTCCATAATCTCACATGGAAAAACGCAGAGAGTAGTCACTGCAGCAGTGAAAACGTGACATTATAAAGGAGACTATCAAGACTGAATGTCATTTCATTGTTTCCTTATACCCTTATACTCGCCTGTACTTATTTGTCTGTCTTACACTTGATTGCATGTGCTTCAGGGCAGGGACTTAACTAAATGTACAGCATTTTGAACCACAAAACTTGCGAATCTCACAGTAGACCAAATTATTAACAATAACACCAAAAGCAAATACTATCTTTGCAAAAACTGACTGCCGTTATGCTTATTTTTAGAAACTAGGTTTATGGCTCTTTTTTCCTCAATACAGAATTAAGCACTACAAATTGGATTGCCATTAAATACCTGGATTGTCATTAAATACATAGACCAGATAATTTGTAATGTAAATCTTTCACTGGTTACCCTGTTGTATCTCTCATGATACCAATGCATCACCTTTCCCAGTACTATTTGAAAAGCATCAGTACGATTTTGGGAGGCTGTATGTCACTGTTGCTTTCTTTTTCATCTCATTAATCCTTCAGACAGCTTTGATGAATTCACAAGGAGGCTGAACGCCCTCTGTGAAACTTGCCTCCTCATGAAAGCTCCGTGGCAAAATCAGAAAGGACCCCCTGCTATGTTCATCCATCGCTTCTGTGCAACACGTTCCTACCACTAATGACATGTATTCAGCTGTTAGCCTGCAGCAGGAAAAGAAAGGCTTTGCAATCCAGGTAGGTGGAAGCTGAGAGCGAGCTGGGTTGGATATGCAGAGCAAGAGACAAGATTATTATTCCAGTTAATATATTGATGCCTATTAATTTATTAATTTCAACATCTTGTAAATTCAGAATTAGCAGAATTGCCACTAATACTGCCCTCCACTACTCCTACTCTGATAATAAGGGTTCAGGTGAGGATCTATTACTGTCACCTTTTCAAATTTGCAATTATTTTTGAAGTAGTTGATTTTATTTATCCAGACCATTTTCATTCCTGTGAACAAAGTGGTCTCTACTGTCTAGAGCTCAGGTAGATTGATGCAGTGTAATGAAATCTTTCACACTCTTGCAAGTAAAACTGCTATCAAATGAGTGCACAGCTGCCAGTGTGTGCTTGATGTATTTGCTTTAAAATTATTTAGCTAATACTATCAATTCCTCACACAGGTCATGCCAGTGAAATCTCCAGAATCCTACACATTTTGTCAGAATTTAGAAGAGCTACTAAAAAATTGGTAGTGTTTGCATAAAGAGTCTTTATTAACACTGAAAAGTAGCCTACAGTAGCTATGTCTGAAAGTGCTGAAATGAAAAATCCTAAAAGATTTTCAAGATGACAATTGAAAATGTCATGAGAATCTTTTGTTGCTTAAAAGTGACACTATTAAAAATACAATCTCCAAAATCAATAAAACACTGTTCACCACTCTCCTTCAGCCACACAATGCAGTCACTACCAGTGTTCTTGTCCTTACTCAAATGCTGTCAGGAACATTTTGAAGACACTAAAAAAATTACTGAAGAAACACAAATTTTTGACATTAGAAAGAATAACCTATAGAGTCAATCTCATGGCCTCTTGCCAGTCATATCTTTTCAGCCTATGAACGTATCTTACGATCAAACTGTACAACAATCATCTTAACTGTACAACTACTGTATTTTGGTTTTGATTCTCTTTCTTCCAAAGGTGCGTTTTTCTTAGATCTCTTTATGCAAAGCAAAGTTGCCAGGACTACTGTTTTATTACCTTGAAGATGAAGTTTTCGTCTTCTTTTACAATTCTGAGCAATATTCTCTGGTCCTTTATCTTTAAATATTTTGCATGATGGAATTAAAGGACTATCATTTGTCCACTTTAATTTCCAGTGATTAGGAAACAAAACCTTTTCTATGTATCTGGAAGGGTATTTGCTTCACTAGGGAAGAGGAGGAGAGAAAAACCTTTTCTAGAAATTTTTGGAATACATGTATGTGAAGTTAGTTTCTGCTTTTCTTCTAGTCTTTTGGGTAAATTTTAACCTTTGAGAAAACAACTGTTACTACCATATGTCTGGACTCTATCTCATCATGTATCTTTTCCATGATTTAGGCCTATGCAGTTCATCAAAAACTGACTCAATATGCTGTTTAATCGACAATTATTTTTGGCTATCAGTCTCGCATAATGCCATCCTTCCCCTTATATCTCTCAAAATACACATCAGTCTGACCAGTAAATGACCAGCCTCTACTGACTCACTTCAGTGTTTAAATAAAACTTATTGGCACATTCTCCAAGTGACTAGGGAAGTCACCTGTGAATCAGCAAATTCATTCAAAGTATTCTTTGGCTCTTTCATAAAAACCCTCAGGTATTCAAATTCCTTTATCACAGAGCCCTATAGGAAAGGTTTGATCAGCTTTTAATTCAAGATCTCAACATCCATCAAAACAGAGTGGGAACTTGAAAGAGATTCTGCAAAGGTCATGACAAAAAAAAAAAAAGGTCCAATATTAAGTAAATATTTGATGATCTGGACAAAGATTATCATTAATTTATAATTAATTTAGCTGGGGAAAAAAAGAGAAATCTGATATAATCTTATCCCTTTTATCTGCAGGGGCACTGTTAAAATGGTGATTTTGAATTCTGCATTTACTGACACCACTCCTTTGTAATTCTTTCCACAAAATAAAGTTTTAGCATTTTAAGACACATATCAGACTAACAGCTTCCTCACACACAGATTCGCACATGTGCGTGCACAAATACATAAGCTCTCCTAGTAACCTACAGTTTAGCTCATTTAAGTCATTCCCTGTCCTCTTAGCGCCTATCGACTGCTATCTCATCTTCATGCTTTTAGAATTCTTGTAGTGCATTTTGAGCTATTTTCATGAGATTTCTCTCCCGTTCTTGCGTCACTCACTCTTCATTACTTCAGCCACTTTCACACATTCTCACCAACGCTGTTGTTTTCAATTAAATGCAAATTCAGTATGAGTTAAAATTGTGAGTCTTCAACATTTCTATAGATCTGACTGTGTGAAAACAGATTAGCCTAGTGGGGGACTTTTCATACTGAGAATTCATATCACACTCTAGTTTTAGTGATGTCAACAAAACACATTATTTTATGATAACGCATCTGTGGTTGTAGGAAGCACTATGACACTCATCTCTTTCTGTAAAAGTAACAATCCTCTCTCCTTGGGTCTAGGCAATTGGGAAGAATAAATTTTGTCTAATGCTTTCCAGCATAGAAAGCAAACACCACAAAACAATGTCTTGCAAATATATTAAAAGAAACTGTGCAATCTGATAGCAAAGCAAAACCATGATAATAGCTTCTGAAGTACTCCATATGTTTCTAATTCCTCTTGGTCAGTATGGATCACTAACTGGTTATGAAAAGGACTCTCTAAGCGCGGTGAATTGAACTCCAGGTAAAAGGCAACTCTAGCAGAAGCCATTAGTGGGCAGAAAGGTGAGGCTGACTTTGTTATTGCTGACTACAAGAAAAGTTACAACAGACACCTGCTTCAGAGGATTTGGATTAAAATAAAGTTACTACATTGCATGGCGGAGCATGGAGGAGACCTCACTGTTTTCAGAACTCTACAGCAAGGACCCTGACTTCACATCACTTGATTTTTATTTTTTAAACTATGTGATAAAAACAGATGAAAAAAGCCCCACAATTCTGACTGCAACGAGGTCTGCAAACCACAAAAGGATCTGCAAAATGACTGCTTGTTAAGCGCTGTTTCTTCAGTACCTCAGATTAGTTCAGACACAGCATAAAAAAGCACCCATGGAGAAATGCTAAGCCTTTTTGCATTGAGATTTCGCACCCTCTAGAGGCATGGTTTTATGTAATTGTTCGTAGACATGTGACATATCACAGAAAAAAGAAGAAAATTGAATAAAATGTCTGCAGTGGCTTGATACCATCAGGCTGCAGCGTAGAAGGACAGGGGGATATACTAGAGAATAAGCTGACAAACTTCTCACTAAATGGTTGGGAAAACTGATCAATTGAGTCAAATCATAAGCTCAGTTATTACAAAAGACAAACATCCTTCCATTGCAGGGCAGAGGCCAGCAGGAAGAAGAAAATAGGGAAAAGCAAGGAAATGAAATCTCATATTGAAACCTCGGTAAAGTAACTGTCTCTTTATCTATGTACACCAAAGAACACAGATACACCTGGAGACCAGGCATCTCAGAAAGTTAAATCAACCTGGTCAATAAAGCATAAAGTGGACAGGAACAACCTCTTAAAAGCCATTTCCACGATCAGAGACACTGTTAAATACTCACACTAGAACATTCTAAATCAGGCAAAACCAAACAGCTTTCACAACAAGCTAAACAAAAAAGTCAATAAGAGCAAGTCGTTAAAGGATATTTAACTTACACAATTTATTATTTAAATTTGCGGTTTCTCTTCCTACTAAACGTCTGATTACTTTTCCTCAGTGACGTGTATATTCTTCAGGACAAAGATGAGGTCCTCTAGGATGGCAAATGGCTTAGTATATAGCAAACACTGCCCCAGATGCACTTCCCAAGGTTCTCAGGTTATTCCACCCAGGTGCCAGATTGCTCAGTCAAGTAACAATTTCTTATGAAACTTACCAATTATAGAATTCATTCTTTTACTTTCATAAAAGCACAAACAGCAGCACTATTGTGCACATAATTACAATTCATTTTCGTCACGCAAAATCCACAGCCTTTTCTAATTTGTAGCTATTTTCCCCCAAATACTTAATGTCCGACATTTAAAAGCATTTAAACAAACTGTAAAGTCTTTAAACAAGAGCAGGAAATTAAGTGCACCTAAACTATAATCTGTTCTTTGCCACACAGTGCACAGCTCTTCTAAAAGAAAACCGTTTATTCACCATCTTAGTGTATAGTTTTTGGAGATTTAGTATAAATCCTGGCACTGATTTTTCATTTCTAATCTTGCATCTTTTCATGTAATTTTAAAGAAAAGAACACAAATCTAAAATTATTTAACTTCTCTTTTATCATCTTTTTCTGCTTTATGATAGTGTTAAGGGTGGCTACATTTTAAATAAGTGTTTAGTTCATTAAGCTAATTTAGACATGTTATCTCCATCTAACCCAAAAAACCTAATTCACAATTCCTTCAAGAAAGGTAACTCACACACCTAACTGAGATGTTCAAAGCTCTGCTTTCTTGAGTCTTTTGGTTTATTCTCTAGGCTTTAATGTTGTTACAGAGATCAATTTAAAATTTATGTAGATTCAAATTAAAATTAAGTGTATAAACTTGTAAATTCAAGAGAACACGTTTGCTGTTCTTCACATAACATTATCAAGGTAAGGCTCTAAACCACAAGAGGAAGGGAGATGTGGGGCTTTCTGAAGCCTATGTAATATTTCACTGACAAACTAGCATTGCTTTAGGAAGGACACTGTTGAAGGCTTGAATAGGGATTTTACAGCAATTGAATGGTGCCTATTTTAAAAATTGGATCTCTGCTTATAGGAGAAAAATATTGCTTTTACCTTACTGATAAGTGTGACGACATCACCTTCTCGGATTGTGAGTTCATCATCATTCTGTGCTTCATATGGAAATATCACTTTGCAATACTCCTTGGCTGAAAGGAAGAACATTGAATGTGATAAATTATCACTTTATAACAACTGCTTATCCAAGGGTGAAAATATTCCTAGAACGTTCCACAAGTCTCTTTCATTTTCTCGCCATCTTTCTCTTCATATTTTAGAGCTTCATAAACAGTATGAAATATTTAAAAAACTGCGAACTGATGAGCATTCCTGCACACGTCATCCAGGGAGTTGGCTCTGTAGCCCCCAGAACCATTATCTCAAACGAAATTGCTCCAGATGGCAACCTGCCACAAACCATTTCCCTTACAGTAAGCCTGTATCTGACGCTTGCTTCAATAGTTCCACTGGTACGGCTTTCCACTAGATCACATAAATTGGAAGCATAAAGGACCCAGTAGGTTGACATAGCTTATCTATCCCCTGGTATGCAAGAAAGCAGATACTTCTGCATTTATAAAGATGATAAAATAATAAATAACACATTAATAAATGTAAAGGTTTACAGTTGGACTCAATGGTCTTAATGGTCTTTTCCAACCTAAATGATTCTCTGATTCTATAACTAAACTTCTGTATATTCAGCATAAAGGAAGAGTTTTGAATATTGGTCTAAAGTTTCCTCTTCCCTTTTCCCTTTAGTGTCTATAAATAAGGGCATAATCTCAACTTTCATCTGGAAAATACAGAAGCCAGCACTCCTACTCAGAAATCATAAAAAGCAGTTGTCACAAAAAGAAGTTACTTACAACATGTTGCTGTGCAACAGACAAGTATGTCAATGTGCCTTACAAATAAAAAGAGAATATGTATTCCAGCTGTTAAATAACATACAAAAATACGTGATACTCTAAGACAGCAGGTTTAAAAAGACCAAAGAAACACGCACAGAAATTATTCGACCCTTTGTAGAAGGGCATGTGACTTTGCAGAAGTGTTCATCTCATTTAAATGTCTCAATTTTTATAAACTCTACCTCTAGTCAACTGTCGTATTTGATGCGGAAAAACAGGTATTTGCAGGCCACAGAAATCTAAATTAATTTGAAACAACAGGACCTACTTGTTCATACTTAGTATAAAGAGAACGTGCATTATCACATGTGTGGGTATATGAGGTTCCGTCAGGGGGTCAGTTCAGCTGCCCAGACACTAGGTGCCACTTCAGACACTCATGGGTATGTAAGACACCCACACGGTTGGCAGGTACAATGCACAACCTATGGAAGAGTTAGGTCTGTCTGGCCTGGCAGATGGAGGCAAGCCAAAATATCCTGGGGTATCTCACACCGCTCCAGATGCAGGCTACTGATTTCAGTCTCCAGGGTTGGGCCTCGTATCTGAATTTAGATTCGGGCACCTGATGTTAGAAAGCGATGATGTCAGTGTCTACACTTGCAGTACCGTTGATGAAGACGGAGTCACTAAAGTGAGCAAAGCCTTGAGAGCCGCTCTTCACCCAAGAGCAGGTACCTATATTCGATTGGCTGAGTCAGGCTCCGAACTCCCCTGGAAAGCAGTGACAGATCTCTGCTTGTGACTGGCTCCCACTGGAGCCCAGACACCAAACTCCCATGGCTACACCAAAACTTTGGGCTCTGACTCAGAAGCTGCATCCCACCTGCTAAAGTTCAGTGTCAGGAACATCAGCTTTAAACAAGCAGCTAACACATGTGCATGTGAAGGGTTGCTGGCTGTAAGCACCATCAGCCTGAGAAATGAAACAGTACTAAAAGGGAAGAGGAAACTTCTTCTGCAGTTCACATACTGCCACACAGAAACATCATGAATTTTACGTGGTGCTGGTTCAAGAAAACAAGAATTTCTTAGGCTTCAAAAATTTATTTTCCTGAATAAAAAAAAATAAATTTATCCACGATCATTACTTATATCACGATCATGCCATCCAGAAGGTCCTTGACAAGCTGGAGAGGTGGGCCTGTGAGAACCTCATGAAGTTCAACAAGGCCAAGTGCAAGGTCCTCCACGTGGGTCGGGGCAATCCCAAGAACAAGTACAGGCTGGGCAGAGAATGGATTAGGAGCAGTCCTGAGAAGAAGGACTTGGAGGTGATGGTTGATGAGAAGCTCAACATGAGCCAGCAATGTGCGCTTGCAGCCCAGAAAGCCAACTGTATCCTGAGCTGCATCCAAAGAAGCGTGGCCAGCAGGTCGAGGGAGGTGATTCTGCCCCTCTGCTCTGCTCTCATGAGACCCCACCTGGAGTACTGTGTTCAGCTTTGGGACCCCCAACACAAGAAGGACATGGCCTGTTGGAGCAGGTCCAGAGGAGGACCACGAAGATGATCCGAGGGCTGGAGCACCTCTCCTATGAAGACAGGCTGAGAGAGTTGGGGCTGTTCAGCCTGGAGAAGAGAAGGCTCCGGGGAGTCCTTCTAGCAGCCTTCCAGTAACTAAACAGGGCCTGCAAGAAAGCTGGAGAAGGACTTTTTACAAGGGTATACAGTGATAAGACACAGGGCAATGGCTTTAAACTGAAAGAGGGCAGATTTAGATTAGACCTAAGGAAGAAATTTTTGTGTCTGAGGGTGGCGAGGCCCTGGAACAGGTTGCCCAGAGAAGTTGTAGATGCCCCATCCCTGGAAGTGTTCAAGGCCAGGCTGGATGAGGCTTTGGGCAACCTGGTGTAGTGGAGGGTTTCCCTGCCCATGACAGGGGGGTTGGAACTAGATGATCTTTGATGTCCCTTCCAATTCTAACCATTCTATGATTCTAAGATAACGAACCTGATCTTTGAAAAAAATAAGAGCAAGGGAAAAATAAGCGTCTTTCACTGTTTCTGAGAGCATGAAACACTGTCAAATAAACATTTGGCAACACTGCCAAACGGCTGGGCCTGTGAGAACCACCACATCACAACTCAGATTTCAGGCGATGAAAGGGGTGTCTAACTGCTACTTTACTGCATTCTGGAGGAAGAGTTTGGATTTCTCTTCACAGATCCAGTTAGGATTTTCATCTGCTCAATATCTTGTCTTCAAGACAGTATAATAACATTTTACGTAAAAGCTGGTGGAAAGTTGACACATACTACTGACTTAGGTCAGGTAGATGCAGAACAGCATATAAGAGAAAGATGAGATTCAGCACATTTTTACACTTCAGTGTGTATGACCCCTTAAACAAACATGGTGGGGTTTTTTTCCTATTCTGAAAGTGTCCACATCCTGAAAAACTGCTTTGCTAAATAATAGATTCAGTGAATTAGTACAGAGATGATGTAGATAGAATACTGTACTAAAGAAGCTGAGTGCTGCATACTCAGGGAAGTCTCTGGTTACTGGAAACAGGCTTAGCACCTCTTTTTTTGGGATACAGAACAGAAGCCAGGCTGAGTTCTTGGAGACAAACACCACCTAGGCTCAAGGAAGATCATTCCTGAGTGTCCATTCTCAAGTAAATAAGTTCTTCCTCCACTCACTATAGAATCTATACACTATGTATCTCAAGATTAGCTAAGAAGCCAAGCTCAATGCACAGCCAAAATCAACAGAGAAGAACAGCCACTATACCACAGTGACGGTACTATTCTGAAAGGATGCCAGCAGTGTAAGTCTCGCCCAAGGTGTGGATGAATCCCACGTGTTTCAGGTTAAAGAATGCTTTGAACAGCAAGTGTCTCCAGGAGGCTCATGTCTCCCGAGTTCTATAACAGGCAATCCTCCCTCAGCTCCTCCTTGCTATTTGAAGACACTAAATTTGAATCATCCTTTAAGATGAAGATGTCAATAGACAATTGTAGAGAAGGTTGTGGTTTCAGCATCTGAAAAAATCAGTTGATAATCAGGAAAGTAAGTACTCTCCTTCTTTTTTAAGCTTTTCCTCTAGAAGTATGTGTCAATGTGGACCTCATAGTAAGTGGTTGGCAAAAGCAGCAAGAATTCAACCAAAGAACTTTCACACATTGCAAATGGCTATGTATCTTCATATACTTCATATATGTATCAGAACCTTTTAGTTCTGATGTCAAGAACTCTGTTCACCCATGACCTGTCCACCCTCCCCACCAAGCTCTTACCTTTTTTTTTAATATCCAGATAGCAGAGAAACAAGGAATTAAACTAGAGAAAAATGTCAAAAAACAGATCTTACGCTTAGTCAAATGCTGAGGCAGTTCATAAAGAGTCAGGAAACAATCTTGTGAGAGGCACAAGAGGGAGGTGGCGGAGGCTCATGGCCACCCTGTGCCCTGAAGGCTGGCACAAGAACACAAGGTGAAGGCACAGCCATGGAAAAAATTCATGGTTTATATACAGTAAAAGTCTGCACTCCTTGAGTGCGATTCACACTGAGGTACACTAAATCAGTACATTCCTCTGCCTAACAAGGGCCCTGTGGATCATGCTGCAACAGAGCTAAGGTCTCAACCTGGATGGGTTTGGAATGATGTGAGTGACTGGACCAAGTCAGCTTTCAAACTTCTTAGAGAACAGTAGACCAACATGGATTAATTAAGTAAAAGCAAAGCCAGCAGGACTCAAAATAATATGAACCTTTTAAATCAGATTAATAAAAGCAGAGAAGAATCTAATCAGTTATGTCAATTCAGTACTAAAATTATCCTTACTCAGCAGAGCACAATACCACAAGATGATGTAGAAGTACTTAATTTCAACATTTATGTTTAGATAGGAAGGAAAAAAAGATACAAGGAAAAATACTAATTTCAGACACAGCACTGTAGAGACCACACTGGAACTTGCTGAATTTGGGGGTTTTCCAAGTGAAAATAACACCATCAAAAACCAACTAAAGGTCAAAATAATATATCCTATTACAAGCCTGGTAAACAGACTCAAGCCAAATTAAAGCTTCAAACTAAGATACCAATGTTAAGCATCCCTTAACTTTAAATGATAAATCTCATTTTTACATTTGACAAGCAAAGCTGGTGGGGCAGGTTGACGCTGGCTGGATGCCAGGTGCCCGTCAAAGCTGCTCTATTACTCCCCCTCCTCAGCTGGACAGGAGAGAGAACATACATAATGAAAGCCTCGTGGGTCAAGATAAGGACGGGGAGAGATCACTTACCAATTATAGTCACGGGCAAAACAGACTTGACTTGGGGAAATTAGTTTAATTTATTACCAATGAAATCAGAGTAGGGTAATGAGATATAAAACCAAATCTTGAAAACACCTTTCCCCCACCTCTCCTTTCTTCCCAGGGTCAACTTTACTCCTGGTTTCTCTAACTCCTCCCGTGCAGCGGTGCTGGGGGATGGGGAATGGGGGCTGCGGTCAGTTTGTCACACATTGTTTCTGCTGCTCCTTCCTCCTCAGGGGAAGGAGTCCTTATACACTTTCTCTGCTCCAGTGTGGAGTCCCTCCCACAAGAGACGGTTTTCCATGAACTTCTCCAACGTGAGTCCTTCCCATGGGCTGCAGTTCTTAATGAACTGCTCCAATGTGGGTCCTTTCCATGGGGCGAAGTCCTTCAGGAACAGTCTGCAGCATGGGTCCCCCATGGGGTCTCAAGCCCTGCCAGCAAACCTGCTCCAGTGTGGGCTCCTCTCTCTAAGGGTCCACAGGTCCTGTCAAGAGCCTGCTCCAGTGTGGTCTTCCCACATGGTCACAGTCTCCTTTGGGCATCCAGCTGCTCTGGCATGGGGTCCTCCATGGACTGCTCCAATGTTAACCTCCATGGGCTGCAGAGGGATAACCTGCCTCACCATGGTCTTCACCACAGGATGCAGGGGGATCTGTGCTCTGGTACCTAGAGCACCTCCTCCCCCTCCTTCTTCACTGACCTGGGTGTCTGCAGAGTTGTTTCTCTTAAATATTCTCATTCCTCTCTCTGGCTGCAATTGCTGTTGAGCAGTATCATTTTCCCCTTCTTAAATATGTTATCACAAAGGCACTACCACCATTGCTGATGGGCTTGGCCTTGGCCAGCGGTAGATGCATCTTGGAGCCTGCTGGCATTGGCTGTATTGGACATAGGGGAAGCATCTATCAGCTTCTCACAGAAGCCTTCTCTGTACCTCCCTCCCCGCTACCAACACCTTGCCACACAAACCCAATACAGCTGGGTTTATACATCACAGATGGTTCTTCCAGAATCCTCTCTTTTTCCCTCTAACCTGAAGACATCTTAAAATATACCTGCTAATAAACCACCATCAGCAGAAATCTTGGAAACAGTAAGGGAGAAGAAAAGATGATATTCATGAGCTTTTCAGTCCTCATTTAGTAACTCAAGAATAATTTACTCTGTCAGACCACAGAATCTCTCCCTGCAAACTCACAGCTCCTCCCAAGCAAAGGAGAACAACCTGTTGCAGGCAGTGGGCATTGTCCAGGGAACTGTGTGAGCAGATAAACCTGACAGCATCTCTTACAACTCAAACAAGTTGGATCTGAACTGAGAGGGTTGAGGCTAGATATAACCCCATTTGAAAATGCATACCCTTGGCTACATCCTGTGATTTTTGAACTGTACTGTTCCAACTAGACTAGGTACAAGGATGACACAACAAACATCTTCTCTGTCCACGTGCCTCCTGGTTCTGTCCTTTGGAAGGAAGAACAAAGCCATTGTTACCTTCTCTGACAGACCTCAAGGGCCCCAAGTGACATGAAATTCTGCTTCTCAGCATCGTCTTCATAGCTCAGAATTTGGAAGAAAAAGCAGCAGAAAAGAACTAGATGTTTATCACAAATGGTCTGTCACTGCCTCCACTTCATTGAGTAAAAAGTCTCAGGACTCATCTTAAACACTATAAAGGGGCTATCCTCTAAAAAGAACTGGGTGTTTTACAGGGGTAGTTAACACGCACCTTATGTCCCACAGTCTGTTCCAAGTGCAAAATGCGGCCTATTTGATACAGTCTGAAGATCCCCAAAAAACATCATTGCCTCAAAGAGGGAGAACAATAGCAAGAGATGGCCTTCCTACAGAATACAGCTGCTTCATTACCTAGGCTGCTGCAAGCACTGTATGTCACACCCACAGAATTCAGTGGCTCGCTGTGTATTTACAACTGCAGCGTAAAGCACTGATGTCAATGTATAGACCTTCTATACGACTTGGGGTCCTGTAGTATTTAGCAGGTAAATTCATCTGTTTGTATTTTCAGAAACTGGCTAAATATTGTACTGTTCAAACCAGAACTGAGCAAACGCCATTTACTGTATCAGTGGACCCTGTTCACTTTAAAAGCATGCCTCTTCTATTTGTTCTCCTTCCAGACTCTTAGGATGAGCTGTGACATTCAAGACAGTAGTCCACAGACAAACATACCTTCAAGCTTAAATTTCACAGGGGACAGTGACTCTGGAATTTACTTTTCCTCTTAGGCCAGGATGACACAATTTCTTCTTACCTCTGCTGCTGCTTCCATGTCATTTGGCAAGAACTGTTCCACCCCATGGCAAGATTTCCTCTATCTCAGGTAACCTAACCACTGGGCTGGATTCATCCTTCTAACTTTTCAGAAACTGGTATTTATTTATTTATCAAGTAAAATAAACAACAAACCTGTATAGTGGATTTTTGAGGCTTAAGTATTTCCCCATTGATGAAGTCTAAATCATACACCAATCAATATGGACACAAACAGTAAAACTAAGTAAGAAACCAAGCAGCACTAAAGTAGTACTCCTTGAACTTAAGCTTCCTCTCTTTAACTATCACTCATAAAATGTTTCTGAATGGAATAAACCATACAAAATCTAGTGAAAAAATACATAATTTTTATAAAAAACCACAAAACAGATGAAAAAATCCGAACACTGCATTCAGTAGAATTTGGTTTTATTATTAATTGCTACACTCAAGACTCATAAATGGATTGCACTAATGAGTATTTTCACAGAACTTCACAAGAGGCAAACTGTCAAAACACCACCTCATCAAACAAAAAATAGAAACAGAACTAATTAGGGCCCCATTAATCCAGATTCAGCTACTCCTTATACCTTCTACCATCATGCAAAAAGATCAGTTGCTTGCTCGGATTTTGGTATTCCTATTATGCAACAGATTAACACAGATGGTAAACAGTGAGGGGAGTAATCAAATTAAGTGCTGCGGTCAACGCATTCTGTGACTTATTGCCTTTGCTGTTTTGTTGTCTGCTTATTTATACTCCAGTTTTGCAATCTCAGTAATCTGCAATAGTGCTCTCAGTCATTGTGGATGTTTTTGCTTTGCTGAATTTTAGAATTCAACAGAGCTACTTAAAAATGTATATATATTTTCTACAATATGGCCTTTTCACTGCAAGCCACTTAAACTAAAAGCAAGCCACTTCATACAAAAATCAATACATCGCACCTCAGAGGTGCAATTATAAACACACACGCATGCATGTGCCATCCCAGCTACGTAAGAGAGACAGAAATTCAACAGCAGAATAATTCTCCTGTAAGTCTAGGTGCCCACAAACCTAAACCAAATAGCTCGCCCTTCTTCTCTTCAAAGATGTGTTCTTTCCTTCCTGAAAGGTCAGTGATGTTTTCCAAGGGATCAGTCAAGCTCTGTAAGGATTTGCACTTTGACTGTGCTCTCCCTTTGAGCAAAAAGTCCTCTTTGACCCTGAAAAATCACCTGTCTATCCTCCAAAACCTTAAACCTACTTTTTAGGGAGATTTACATAGCATATTGTTGGGACATGCACCTATAGACTCTGTCTCTTGCTCTGACCAACTCATCCCATTGCGGAATTCAGACCATCTTGTATGTACTAAAAGCAAATAGCAAGCACTTCAAATACCTTGCTGCAAATCACTGTCTTATCGCATCAGAAAAGCTACAGGAAAAAAGCAGACTCAAAGCAAGATGTGAGAAAAGTCAGCAGTCGTCACACCATGCTGAAGCCCCTGTGGGCAGTGAGGAAAGATTCTGTTGCTCCCCGTTTCCTCTCTCAGCAGGCTCTTTCACAGTGTAACTGCATTTTTGTTCAGTTGTGACTACGGAATAACAGGATCAGTCATGGAAAGAAACAGGTGGAAGATGAAAAAATGTATTATTCCTCTACCAACGTAATCTCTCTCTTGCTTGCAGCATACATCTCTAGCAGTAATCCCAAGGGAATCTAAATCATATATCCGAAAGCCCTCTCTCCATACCGAGCTTAATGTATCAGTCTTCTGTTTCTTGCTACTTCTTTGGAGAATGGCACAGTATTTGTTTTGTTCAGCAATTAAAGATTCCAAGGAAGACTGGGACACTACCATTCCAGACAAAAGTGGAAGTAGCTGAGGTCCAAGGTGGAATGATATTTTTATACTTAACACTGTAATTAGGACATTCATCAGTTTTCCGAGACTGCAGTTTCCCGGATTCAATGCTTTTTCAAGCTTGTTTGTGGTAGGTGTTTAGGAAAAAAACAAAAATTAAATATTGGAGAAATGACAAATACTAGATAGATCGTAGTCCTATGCCACACTCCGACCATATTCCTCATGTCTGACTATCAGACATTAACTGTATTATGAAAAAATTATTCCTCCATCTATAACAGAAACGAAACTCGATTGAAGTATGTCTCATTTTCACTGAAAGGTTTTTCAATTTAAATGAAGGACAACTTCAACTGATTGAAAAGTATCTCCTGTGATATCTTTTGAGGCTAAGACAATTACATATAATTACATTATATCAGACCTTCCTCTCCATGTGTTTCTCTTTCCCAAGCAAGAATAGAGATGCCAAAAATTCCACTGAGGCCTCCATGATTCCAGGAAAGAGAAAATGTCATCAATAATAAAATTTATGTAAAATTCACAGAACATGCAAAGATACCATACAAATGAGTAGCCCACCCTTCTCACCAGTTCTGGTAAAAGGGATGTTGAATGTTTGCACACAACCATGATGAAAACAGATGGCAAGAGAAGAGGGATTTTCTGATCAAACGGGCATGTCCGAAGGAAATGACAAAAAGGTGAAAGAAGAACCAACCAGAGCCCCAAAGTGTTGATGGAGAAGTGGCTGTCAACCAGAGCTCAGTGTGTCACTGTAGAAGGTACAGTTCCCTAGCCATTATTCAGAAGGTTTCCACATTCACTTAGAAGTGGTAAAAGTCTGAAACCTCAGTACTCTGGGACGCAATTTAGTGACCAGTTTCAGCTGTCAGAAGTATGAGTTGATGTGGAAAGAGGCAGCTGTCTCCCAGCCTGGCTTACCACACAAGGGTTAGTGCTGCAGATGGAAAAGCCCACAGGACCACCCCTTCTGATGGCACCTGCACTCAGAACAGCTTAACCTGCTCAAGCTGCAAGTTGGAAAAGGTAATTCCAAAACACACTCATTCAGGAGCCCTTCTCTACATTACCAGTTTGCACATTTTTCAGCATTTCAAGTTCTTACTTCCTCAGGGCAATTGTGTTCTTGCAGTACTTCCCGTTAACAGCCTTGTGTCACAAAGGGAACAAGATAAGAGGATGCAGCAAGTCAATCAGTGTGGTGCAGCTATTGGCCAGCTACTCACTAAAAGTTGTTTTAGGCTGCTTTTGCAACTCTGAGCTGAAAACGTGGTTAAACTAGGTCATAACCATAGACTTCTCTCAGATAGCCCCTGTTCTGCTGCTCCAGATGCTTGCCTTCCTACGTGTCTGTATGTGTTTCAGTTCTGAGACAAAATGTTATATCTGCTAACTATCTAAAAAGGAGGAGGACTGCACAAGACTTAAAAACTCAGCACTTTATATTGTATTCAGTTTCTTTTCTAAGGTATGGCTATGTTCTTTTCCTTCTTATTCTTTCCTACTAGAATCCATAACATTTAGTTGTAAATTTACATAAATAAAATCAAAAGATGGGGAATGCATACCTAAGTTATTTGGTAAGCTAGTTACATATGTCTCCCTAGAACAGCACTGAGATCTGCCTAAAAGATTTAATTATTGTTTTTTGTTTACTAAGCATTGAAATGACAAAAACAGAACTGAAGTTCTTGGACAGTGTTCATTTCCCATAGAAACTATACCACCCACACAAATTACTTCTGCTACATAAAGAAAGAAAAAAGAGGAAAAAAGAAAGGGCAATCACAACCAGAGACATTTTTCTATGACCCACCTACAAGTTACAGCGTGAACCCGGATCTTATTCAACTTTGGTTAATTCTGAAGTACCCTCGAGGCTGAAAGCCAATCATGTAATTTGATTTGATTTTTGGTGGCAGAAAACTCAAGGTAGGATTATCAGAGCAAAAACAATTCAGAGGATTCTGTGAAACAAAGCATTCCATCTATGCACTGTCATCTCAAAGTTTAATATATCTAAAATGTATCTTAATATATCTTAAATATATCTATCTGCATCCTTGCTTTTCATCTATACAGGACACTCTTTTAGCCAAAACCAGGGAAAAGTATTCAGCTTGCTTTTAAGAGGCTTAATAGCACAAAGTGCAAAGAAGAAAAAAACTATGAAACCTACTTTTTGTTCTGCTGTCCACTTCTATTTTTGTTGGCTCCTGAGTTGCTGTAGCTGGAGGTAATTTCTTCCCAACACTCTGAAAAAAATAATTATTCTCCTTTAAAATTTGCAGGTTCAGTTAAAAGTTGGAAACATAAAAAATTGTAACGGAAATACAAAATATAGGAGTAGGAAAAGGACAGTCAAGAAACAGAGGCAAATTAAACCATCTTAGATTTGTCTATGGGGTTTTTGTGAGCTTTTTTAAATATTATAAAGAATTCATAAAAATGTGATCCTCAAATTTTCCCTTTAAAAAAATGTTTACTAACATTTTTAAACAATAACTCCTTAACACAGTTTCAGGGAAGACTCACAGAAGTTTCATTGGTGGACTGAATATGTGATGAAATTACTTAGGAAAGGTGCTATTCAGTACCAAAAGTAAAACTGAAAGAAGAGGGGGAGGAAAACCCCCTTGACTTCTGTCCATACAAGGAGTACTCATTTCAGTCATTCTAGATTAAGGATGATTTTTAAGCTGACAACTTCTCTTTAAAATGGTTCCTACTTTCATTTATTTTGAGCAAAAATAAATCATTTACAGAGGACTACCACAATAAGCAATAATCAGCCTCAGACAGGCTGAAAGAACAGTAAGCAAACATTATCTGCCCCCAACAAAATAAAATAACTCAGGTGATATCAATCTTTATGTATCTTCACCAATTACCATATGCATCCTATCCTCTCTCTCACTCAGCTTTTCTTGCTGTCAAGAAAGCTGCCTAGGTTTAAAATCCCAGCCATGTGTAGCTGAGGACATAAGTAATTATTATTTGTTTATATAGATATAAGTACTTAAAAGTCTTAGCTGTAGTTCAACATCCTTTTCTGGTAAGGTAGGCATAAACACCACAAAACCTCCACCATACTTCAGTGACCTTCTGAGTAAAAGCTAAGAGACAAGAGAACTAAGATTTAGTCTTGAAGGCACTGAGGAACTCTTGGGGACCGTGAGGAAAACACTGGTCAATAGGAGATGCAATAGGAGTACAGCATTTCAAATAGAGGTGTGTAAAGATTATGAAGAGCTTCATATTAGTAATTTTTTACACTAACTGTGTCAAAATTTATCTATGAAAAGGAGTCAGGTACACACACAAGGAATTTTAGGCCGGCAAAAAGAGCACCTCTGGAAGAGAGGTAGGTTTGAGAGATGTGCACAAGACAGTCATCAAATTCGTGCTGATGTAAGACAAACTATGAATTTCAATACCCAAAAGTGTCTTGTAAGTTAACTTGCATGAGGCCACAGAAACAACTGACCTTCTGATGAGCTTGCAATCTACTTACAATCCAGAGTTTGTGAACTGCTGGGGAAGAAAGATCGACAACAAAACTCTACAGAACCTCCCAACTTCTTTGCTGAGGTGGGAATGAGAGATGAGAAGCACTATCTGAAGCAGTGACTAGGGAGGTAACAGAAAACCAGGAGATGACAGACTCCTGCAAATCAGGAGAGGGCAAAGCTAAGAAAAGAGCATAACCTGGCTGTGCTGAAGCAGCTTAAAGTCAAGAAGGATGATGATGAAGAGCTGACTCTGAGATCTAGCTGGAAAGCAGTCAAAATTGTACTGCAGGAGATACAATGAAGAATCCTAAGTTACCAAGCATTCACACATAAAAGCACAGAATGCCTTCAAGTTGAAAGGAAAGACTGGGAAGACAGTTTTTGGTTCAGAGGCAAACACAGCAGTTCAAGATAGCTGCACATCTCAGCACATGCTCATTCATGATCAAACCTTTATCCGCAGTGCTGCTTCACAAAATGGTTTGGAAAATGATTAACTACACTCTTAACTACACTGGTGTTTTAACTCAGAACAAAATACTTACTAGAGGAACACTCAAAAACTTTAGGGGAGTTCTTCTTTTTTTAAAGATGAAATTGTTATTCAAGAACAATTAATTAAATTAAATTGTTAATTAAATTAATTAACAATTAATACAAGGAAAGTATTTGGTAATTGCTTTATCATACACGAATCATTGATCTTATGTCATGAAAGCAAAACCCAGATAAATCTACAACAAGTTAAAATTTAACAAGCTAAAAACCACAGCAAAAGAATCACAGGCAAAGAGGAAGAAACTAGCATATCCCAGAGGGAAGGGCATGCTGCAATGTAATTTCTTAATTTATAGAAGCAGATGCAAGTGCAATCCTTGAAAACATTCATTCACCTGCTCGTTCAGAAGGAATACCTGTGCAGCTGATAAATCAGCATGGGGAACCAACTGACTCCTTGGGAACAGAAAAGAGAATATCATCCAAACAAGGCTGTTTTGTTGGGAGCTAGGAGACAGGTCAGAAGGCAGTCTTTGCATGAGCTGCAATTTGTTCAAGAGACAAGGTAAAAAGCCCAGGGAGCAAAGTGGCTGAAGACATGACTATTTTTGCACGTATAGAAATAGCCTGAGCAAAGAAACGAGAAAGTGGACTCCTGACTACTACTGATAGATGATGAGCAGCACAAAACTGAGCGTAGCACATGGAATGCGCTGAAATATCACAGTGACCCAAAAGATCCAAAGATCATTTATTGTGGAATGAGCGAAACTTGCCCCAGAATTCTGCAATGAGGAGAGGAAGGAATGTTTACATCTACTAGGAGGATACAGAAAGTCGTAGTTCAAATCATTTAAATGAGGGTTGTGCAGAACCCATTCCAGTGAGAAGGGACACCTGAATTTGTTGTGGCACAAGAAGAGAAGAAGACAAGTGGAACTGGTATTCTTTAATTGTAAGGGGACTGCACTCAAGGATTCACAGGAGTGACACAAGCACCACTGACAGGAACAAAGGAAAAAAAAAGATGAGCCATGGTTTCTGTTGGACCTGAACTATCAAGAGGTTTCAATCTTCCTGTTTAAAGGTACTACAGGAGGGTTTTTTGAAATTATTATTTATCTATGTTTACAATTGGTCTATACTGATCCATACATTTGCATGGAAAACATTTGCCATGACTTTCTGAAAACATCTCCATCAAACTTAATATAATACTCATTTGTTCATTAGGAAACATGCAAGATAAACTTTCCTCCCTCTAAGAGACACTGAATACTCTATGATCTGTTAATTCTGATGGTTCTGCTTTAACAGGATAAAACCTCAAATATAGCTAAGATCTGTGTGCTGGGAGTTCCAGATCAAGTAATATTATTAGTTACCAATTTTTCTGACAAGAAAAGAGAAATGGGAGACAGACACAAATCCTCCCATGTGAACCAGAAACTTTCCTTCTGACTCTCCAACTGTTCTACGTCACTTACACTCCCATACAGGTCAAATGTCTACCAAATTTACTAGTGGCTAGAAGAACCAAGCAAGCCTGACTTAAATTCTTGCTGATCCAACACACATCTCCACGACATAGACTCTTCTTCTCAGGGACTAGTTACTATAGGATGTTTTGGTCTCTTCTCCAGTTGAAGACTCAGTATAATTTATCAGAGTCTCCTTCACTTCTAAAAAAGGAAACATGGGAGCAAAGAACACTCTAATTGGGTTGAACTGAAGATTTCAAACTAATTCTTTCTCCTCCTCTGTTCTTCCTTTACATAAGAAGAAGGTCAATTCAGAAAAAAATGTCCTCCATGCCCTTCTAGACACATTGATTTATGCTGTAAAACACTGATATACAACTCCAGCTTTCACATTACTTAGTCTTCTACCTGATTCATTCCTATCAGGTTCAATAATCCCAAGAAGCAAGGAAATCTTACCCCTTTGGGACACAAGCACAAAACAAGATTTATAACTTGAATGACTTTTTTGGAATTTACATACTCCAAATCCAAGAGCAGGATCCTCTACCCTGTCAGCATCCCCTGACATCTCCCAGCATGAGCGTTCTCTCTCTCCATTTACCTAACTCTATCATTTTGTCAATAATGTTTGCAATAAAAAGTCACATGCAGCATGAACCAGAACACCCATAATGACACCCTCACAGCAGTGTCCTAATTGCCAGGCTTCAAAGACAAACGCAGTTCCGCATTTTCTCTCTGGCCCTGTGTATCTTGAATTCTTGGCTGCAGAATGGTTTCAGCACCAGCAAAAAGAGTAGCATATTCCCCTCTGCCTTTGTATCTCCAGCCTGGTGGTTCAGAGACACTCCTGAAGACTACTTTCCCCCTCTATCCTCTTCCAGTATGCTGATTGCCATAAATCTCATTTCTAGATGGTGGCAGTCAGCCTTGTTCCACATAGATCTCTCTGCAGACATCACCCTGACTTGCTTAGTCCTATCACACAAGAAAAACATGGTGGAAACAGAGTTCATTTTTCCTGACTCCAAGCCTAGGTTGACTCCCAACACACAACAGAACATATCAACAAAACAGGTAGAACCTTGATCCCATTTTTCAGCTAGGCGAGTATAATTACATTATTTAGTTGTCAGACACAAATCCCCCTAATCGCCTGACAAGTGAATCCTAAAGATGAAAGGGGATGAAGTGCCCTCTTGCTGCAGAAACAGCTGATAAAAGCATGAATAATGACCATGATTTCGTGTACAGATATTCAGAGGGATGACACAGATTTAGCAGCAACTTGCCAGCATTAATGTTTGGTTTTATGAAGCCAATGGAAGGACAGTCTAGCATTAAATAACAGGTTCTGTTAGGAGAAGAGGCCTTGCTGGCAGTTTGGTACACTGCAAACCCCTATCACTGCATATCAGTTTCCTCTGATCCTGAATTAAAAGTGATTACAGAAGTGGTTGAGGTGGCACACAAAGTCGTGTGAATGAGGTCATGGTACAATCTAAACAGTCTCACTTCCTTTCATTTATGTATTTTGGCTCAACTGCAATCCCTGTAACAGTGGAGAACACCACAGGAGAAGCAGAGCATGTAATGGACAGTATACAAGTGAGTGTTTCTCACTTGAGGGCACCATGGCCCTTCCCTACAACTATTCAACCTTGACCAGAGGAAGAAAAGTAGGCCTGTGATGAAGTTTCCTCCTTCAGGATATTTTAAAATTGTATTTCAGAGTTTTCTGTTGTTGTTGAAAATTGGCTTGTCTATTTACTTTTGTTATTCAGGTCTTGTGTCTCTAGAACATTTCATCTGAAAATTCAAATTGAATTGTCACTTGTGCACCAGCTAGGTCCATACAGAAGATTTTGTTATACTTCTTTGTACTAAAAGAATATATTTATCCTTTGACTCTCCTTTAACAAATATAGGCTTCTCAAAACAACAGCTTATTTACTTCAGAATAAGGAAAAAAATATTTACTCAGCATCAATATTTATTCAGGAAAGTATATTGAGGTCTTTACACTGGATAAAGTATTTGGGAACTGCTACTTGAAATGTAACTCCATGAAGATATTCTTAAGGAACACCTCAGACATTAAAGAATTCATAAAAATGAGGTGTATGAGCTGGAAACTAACGTTTTTAAGCTTAACATCGTTTGTCAGTTTGAACAGTGAAAATATAATGATATGCACTGATGATTTATACAAGGGAGGAAGGACAGTTGCGTATCTTGGGAACTTCTAGAATTTCAGAAAACCTCAATGATTAGCTCAGGGGAAAAAAGGTGCCGTGTTTCTTTGACCACAATACTTCCTTTTAACATTAACAACTAGTATTTTTGAATGTTGTTCATATGTGTGAGAATTTTTTTATCTATAGGTTTATGTGCAAATCCAAGGCCACTATTAGTGACAACATAAAAGCTGTATTCTTTAATGTATTTTTGACAGTCTATTTTGTAACTGAGAACATTTTCTCACGAAGCAGAAACGGTCACTAGATTCTTCCAGCTCTGAATGAACAGAAGCATAAACAAGCGTCTCACTGACTGTATAATGCTGATGGTGTGAGGTGGGAGCTGAATTAATTTCTTTTCTTCTAATATGCTTCAAGTGTTTAAGGAACCTTATCACATCTTTTATCCATCCTACCTGCTCTACCTTAAATTAAAATAAAAATAAATTTGAGAGAACCCAAAATCTAAAAACCCCAAAGACTTCCAGATGTCAAAATGCCCTTACTCTGTCAGAGACAAAATAAAATGTCCAGGATTTCAGTTTTTCCCATGATACCAACATTCAGCTCCACACAAAGTACTTTCTGTGACAGCATGATCAAATATTGCTATCCTGGGGTTTTCCAAAAAGACAGAGTTTTTCTGTGTTTCCAAAACACTTTTCCTAAAGGGTCACCTCATGGCAATTCAAAGAAGGCAACAGGAATTTGAAGAAACCTTTATAAAGAAAACAAAAATTCGTTAGGGAAAGTGTGATTAAGCACCCGCCTACACATTTGATTGCCTCAGTCATCTAAAATAGCTTCTTCCTCTGTACCTACTTTCTACTGTGGTACAAACACAATATATTATATTTTACAAAATATATTATACAAATACCAAAGCTATGCTTCGGTACAAATACCATCCATATGCTCCTGAACTACAATTATTTATATTTTTTAATACCAACTAGATAAGATAGGTACATCTGCCTAATGCATGCCCAGCTAATAAAGAGAACCCCAGTTGCCCAAGCTGCATGCATTTCTACTGACATCATCTACGAGGACACTCCTGCCACAACAGAGGGTAATTTCCTTAAAACTAGGTTAGGTAAATGAATGGGACAGGAAAGAAGTGTTCATCAAGTCTTCAATTACAACCAGACTGTTGCAAGCACAGGGAAGCAAAATCCTTTTATTCTCCGGCTCCTAGTTTACTCTGAGTATGAGCAGAGACAGGGTGTCTCATCATTGGTGTCTCACAGGTGTCTCATAATTCACTTGCTGTGAGCAAGAGAGAGGGAACAGCCCGGCTGCTGCCCAAGCCCACCCACAAAGGTGGCCGTATCCCCGAGGAGCCACCCTTAGCCACGGACTCCTGACACTACTCCTCCGCTCTGCCTTGACATTAACTGCAAGGGGAGAGGAGGCAATTGATCTATGTTAAAAAGTATTGCAGAAAGGAAGGAAGGACAAAAGAGAGTTTTAATGTTATCTGCTTCACTAAACAGCTGCACAAGCACCTGGGTAAAAATGAGGCAGGAAAATTTATGGTCACAGGAGTAAGGTGCAACTCTCAGTTGCAGTGCTCATTTCTACCAGCTTAAGCTCATCAGAGAAGCATGGTGAGCATCTCACAGTGTGCTTTAATAATTGCTAGGGCCAGCATATCACATTTTGACCATGCTGAGGGCAGCCCAAGAAAAGGTTGCAGTAATGCTGGCCTTTAAATAGTTCAAATGACGAAATACAAATGACACTCAAGTACTCGTCTCTACATACCAGACAATACTTCCATAAAGACTGGGTGCCCTGACCACAGGATCAGATGTGGCACACACACACAGAATGCTTTTAGTGGGATGTTTGGAAAATATTTCACAGAATGCAGACAACAAAGCAAGTAAAGTATTTTTAAATATCATATTATAGTTTTTTTACACATAGAGCAGCTGTATTACCTTCCACTGGACAATCTGAAAAGAACACATTTTCATACTTAGTCTATATTCCAGCAGACTTTAGTGCAGTTTTTCCAATTGTTGTCTTACTAGATGACTTTTGGACTTGGATGAACATAGGCCTTCTGAATTACAGCATATCTTTGTAAAAAAATAAATAATTTTTTTCTTTTGAAAAATATTTTACCTGTGAAAGGTTTTACCCTTCTACAGCAAGTTTGCAAAACCCTGTTCTTAGCTGCTGCAAAAGGCCTGTGAACTGTTGGCACCTTAATTCTCTCTGTCTAGACAAAATCAACAAATCTCTAAAGAAAAGATGTCGCTCCAAATAAAACCTTTGTCTTACGAAGCAAAAGAGCAACGCCTTCATCCCATCGGAGCTCTCTGAAAATTAACATCATTTCAGCCATTAGAATGACTCTTACCAAAATTAAGAATTCTGGACAAAGCAGACAAGTTGTCTGAAGTCAACAGTGAAGAGGTGGAGGCCCTCTAACTGTTCATGAACATCAGTCTTCTGGGAACTGGCTACTACGCCAGCACTGCTTTAGAGGAAAGCAAGGTTCAAGTAGTCAACAAGTGTATCCTGCTTGAATGTTAAAAGCTTTTGGAATTAGGATGCACATGCAAAAAAACTAAAAGTATCTGAGGGAAAAATGCTTTCTAGTGTTCACACAGAAACTGAGACGTTTTTACAAAATACAAAAGCTATTTCTTGAATGCAAAAGGAAAAAAGGAGAGACAAAAATATCATGTCAGTCTAAGTCCTACTACAATACTCTAATTCTCATTTCAGAGAATGGTAAACAGGTTGTGATTACATTACACCACACTCAGTTCACTTGGTGCCCTAGAAATAGAGCACTGAATGTCAGAGCATCTTACAATTGCTGTATCTGTCATCCACTGTCGTGGCACTGGAATCCAAGCAGACAAGCAAGAAAGTAAACAAAGCAAAGCAAAGGAAACAGCACAGAGGTCCCAAAACAAGGGAAATTTTAGAACAAAACATGACTTTGCTGGGACTTTGTTTTCTGATTCATCACCGATGATCGTTTTCTGATGTACTTCTTTTTTACAGTTGAAAAAAAGAAGTAAAACTACTTCTTCTCATCAGTTAAACTCCTTAACTACATCAAGCCTAAGAAAAAATGCTTTGAGTACTTAAGGAATAGTCATATTTGTTTGATTAAAAACAATTTTATTTTTCAAAATAACTAACTTCTGAAATATTTAATAAAAGAAGTTACTGGTGCTTTACTTAATTACATCAAAAAGTATTTGAAAATCACATAAAAAGAAGACGTAGAAAACCACTTACTGGAGTAGACAAGGAATGATTTCTGTGGGTCTGAATGCTCATGGCAAAATAAAAACAAAATGGCAAGCCTGTACTACCTTTGGCATATCACTGTGAAGGATTAAATAAAGCAGAAAACAGAGGTAGAAAGGAAAACCAGGATGGTTTAATCAATTTATGTCCACATTCTTTGATGGCTCAGAGTTTGTTACTCCTTCACATTTTATTTGATAGCAACAATTAAATGCCTTTTTTTTTCCGGAAAAAGTTCTTTAAAAGAAAAAAGGAGAATGAATAAGAAACAAAGATCAGAGTAGGAAGTTCTTTGGTAGATTTCCAGGTGTGTATTTTTTTTTAGGAGAAAGAGCTAGATGCTGCAATTAAAATTATGTTATTATTTCTATTTTGTATTAATCAGATATTATATAATATACTACTCACAATTACTTACTATTTCAATGATCATTTAACATGATTTCTTACTTAGCCATTCAAAAGCTAGGAAATGTTACAATTTAGGGTTTTATACAGACCCTCACTTCTGCTGTGTTATATCTACATGTGAGTCTATCACATTTTACATGTAATCTGGTTATACTTCTCAGTACAATGACATTCGGTGGGTGTTGTCACTGAGATATAAAACAACAATATGTTGTCATTCTGAAGCAGTTATTCAAAATGGAGTTCATTTCACTTAAACATCAACTAAGAGCCAGATGTGTACATATGGGCCAGTCAGTGCAGGCTTTCCTTCTATCACTGAAGGTAAACAGCCCTTTTAGCACGTAATTCAACTGGATTTCTCCTTCAGGATAAGAAAGGTCATGTCCTAATAATGTCGTTTAGTCTACAAACTGTGAAGAAACCTTGAGTACTAGCAACATCATGGACATCTAAATTCAGTCAACAGAATCCCATGATAGTTGCTATTTTTAAATAGGCTAGTTGTGTAGTCCATGCCTATTACCTGCCAGGACGGCAGCCAGCTAATCTATCTATAGATCTGTCTTTCTCTATCTATCTATAGATCCATCAATATATCTATAAACCTAGCTATCCAATCAATAAATACTGGCGCTACAGCAATACAATGCTGTCTTTATGAAAGTCCAGCACAATCTTTTCTACTTTGCATGGCCAAATCACAGCAATTTGCGTCAAAACACACAAATAAAAAAGTTGCTGATCCTGGCTCCTGAAGAAGATTGGAATTGTGACCTAAGTGGACACTAAAAACTAAAATTGAGATGCAGCTTAAAAGGAGTTTACAGTTCATCCTTTTCCAAAAAGATTAACTTGGCTAAGTAACCGATGAAAAGACAGGAGACAAAAGGTAGGATTTCATCATGATGACCAGTGCAGTCCCTTGGGGATCTAGATCAAAGCTCGTTTTCCGTATGTTCACAGATGATCCAGAAATGAGGAAAGACAGACATTCAGTGCAGAGTGAAGTAAAATCACACACTGGGAGGAAAAATGCTATCTCTAGACAGAAATTATTGGCTTTGAAATATATAGCTGTTAATACTTTGGAAAAGAACAAAAGAGCAATGGAAATTGCTATTAAAAGTCTTAAAAATTATAAAGCAGTAACTCTTATAGGTTAATTAAAATCCTCTGATTTGTAAGCCATTACAGAAATTTTCAATGGAGAAAATGCTTTATAGCATATATAAGTCTGCTTTCCTGGACCATCTTTTGTAGTTCTCACAAAAGCAGAGAAACTCACTAAGAGACTAAAAGATTATAAAAAGCAAACACTGGATTAACAGTCAGTGACTATAAAAGACCAAACCACAGAACAGAAATATACATTTGCATTTCCTGTTAAACCATCTCAAACTTTTTCTGACCTGTATGGACTATGTCTACCACAACACTATCAGTGAAGTGCTCATAACAACTTATCAACCTTCTGAACAAATTCAACTCTGTCAAGCATTCTGAAAAGGTTTCAACTGTCTCCAGTTTTCTCTGAGAAAGTAATATAGATGTCTTCAGATGCTCAATATTTCAAGATTTTAGTGCATGAATACACACTGCTCCCTCAGCGATGACATGGAGACCCTCTAGCAGCCTTCCAGTACCTAAAAGGGGCCTACAAAAAAGCTGGAGAGGGACTTTTTACAAGGGTGTGTAGTGATAGGACAAGGGGCAATGAATTTAAACTGAAAGAGGGCAGATTTACATTAGATCTAAGGAAGAAATTTTTCACTCCAAGGGTGGTGAGGCACTGGAACAGGTTGCCCAGAGAAGTTGTGGATGCTCCATCCCTGGAGGTGTTCAATATCAGGATGGATGAGGCTTTGAGCAACCTGATCTTGGGGAAGGTGTCCCTGTTCATGGCAGGGGGGTTGGAACTAGATGATCTTTAAGGTCCTTTCCAATTCAAACCATTCTATGATTCTGTGATACTATATTGATGTTTATGCTATATTCTTTATGATGTTTACATCCTTCACATTCACATAATTTATATTTTCAAAGCAAAAGGAGCCTCAAACCTTCATAGTGGGGAAGACATCTAATTAGAGAAACTGTTTCACAGATTCCTAACTTCCCATTTACAATTACAAAACATCTCTTCAGTGATTTCAGAAGTGCTTAAATGGAAAATTACTTTAGTTCTTGTTTCCAGCTGTTGAGCTCCAGTAAGAAATGACCTGAGCCAGCACCAAATGTCTCATCCAGCTATTCATGCACTAAAAGTACCAGGTGTTTAGCAGACCACCAGCAGTTTACAAACCACAAATGAAGAATATCTTCATTCATGTTACGCAAGCCACCAGAGAAATATACACTATCTCAAATAACAGTCAAAGAAATAAGTAGGTAAAATTTTCTTGGATGGGAAAAAAGGTAGGAACAAAAACATGAATGAATATGAACAGTGAAACATCATTTTCATTAAAACTCTGGGTCGCTTGGACAGCAGAGGAGTGCACATTTTGGTTTTTACATCACTATTCTCCACAGTTAAACCTGTTCTACCAGCAGTTAAGTTCAGACTCTAAAGTTTTGTAACTTCTTAAAATTTCACACTATGGGCAGGGAGGGAAGTGGAGAGGCTTTTTTCTACTGATATGCTTGATGTGCTGGGCAGGAGAGAAACCTATGTGTCTTAACTTGCATGCTTTATAGCCTTTACATTTTTGAAAAATTTGAAATCTTGACATTTGATGCTGTCAGGCTGTCAGTTTCAAATTATCAATGAACTAAAAATCTGCCTTCATAAAATGTTAATGGTGAGAAAGCGAATGTAAGAGTTTAGATTAGGTAGATGCTGAAACAAATAGAGCAAAACATATTAAAATCACTGATGAATAAAAATACCTTATTCTTATACTTTCACTGATGAATTTATTTTTTTAAAAAGGCAAACACACAATGAAACCCACACAGCACTCTCCCACCTGCCTTATCTCAAAGCACTGAAAACGTGCACATCAAAATGAGCTGTATGAACAAGCTCATTTTCTTCCTCAAGCTGCAGATTTGCAATGCTAGAAGGTGCTTTTGTAACAGAAGTATTTTTCTGGAGCAGATAAGCCTTCTTTCTTCCCTGCTTTATTTATTTTTCACTTTCCCCTTCTACTGACTGTAGATGTAAAAGATCATGTCCATTTTACCATTTGCAGGTTGCAGTTTGCAATTAATTTCTATCTCCTCTAGGAAGAATCCTTTCGTCAGTTTGCACTGAGAGAATGAAATTCCTTACTACTCTCCCAGGAGAACCATGCCTGTCTAGATTGCAGTTGATAACTAGGATGATCCAGACTGTACCATCCAGCTTGGAAACTGCTGTTATGAAACCTCCCTCTTTCACAAAAATTAATGAATCTTACAACTGCTACATGGATCTTCACTTCCTTTTGCAGCAGCAAGGAAAGCAGTGTAGCTACTTTCATTTCTCTCTCAAAAAAAAAAAAAAATCTAGGAAAACAATAAGCAGGGAATGGCTCTTTAATATCTTTGGTTTTAAAGTGACAACAATACTTCTTTGCTCTTTTGTGAAATTTATGATGCTGACAGCGAACTGCCAAGTAGCTGTTCAATTATATTTTTTAAAATTCAGTGATTAAAAAAGAAGACTAAACTCACACTGTCATGCAGATAGTCCTAGACTTAGTGCTGACAGCAAATATTTCTTCCATTTTGGCACTGTATTTCTTCTTTTCTCCTCAGATTATCTTAAATTTTCTTTTTTTGTGTGTTTTTTTTCCCCCCACCTTGCATCACTGAAATCAGGATAGAAGTTCCTGAGGCAAACCAAGGAGATATTATTATTTTAAACTCTTACAGGGACAACTGCAGAGCACCAAGTGCAACATAAAATGCATTAGCATCTCCATCCAGTTCTCTTTCAACTGACTGGAATTTCATCTCTTTTCCTTTGAAAGAAGCTCTGAAACTGGAAACACAAATGGAAAATGACTAATATCACATGTTTCAGCTTTTCTTTTCAACACGTGCTTTAGGTACAGAGACTGCTGCAGAAGAAACCGTCAGCTGTACATATGGAGGTCTACTGCTCTTTGGGTGGCCGGTGAGTGGCAAACAGCCCGGTGCCCAGAAAAAAGAGGCACCAGCAGCCCCTACTTGGCTACCAGTCACTGTTGCATCAGGACTTCCTCCCCAGAAACTGAGTCCTCTCTCCCCCTCCTTGTTTTTTATTGGGAAGTTTTTAAGAAGCACTTAGTTGACTAACTGTAATAATATAAGCTCATGCCCATAGTATTTAAGAACTATTTTAGAGACATAAAATGCCACTGACCTCCTGTAGAAACACATGCAACAAGGAGTTAAAAAGGCATTTTAGAAATTGGCCTACAGACTTTTTATCCTGTCAAGTGTCTGGCTGGTCTATGATCCTTTTGCACTACTTCTTTCCTCCTTCCTCTTTTCTTTTTTTAAGGCAGGAAAAAAGAAAGACACATGGCATATCTTAAGAGAAAAAGCAACTCAGAAAACTTGTAGCTTCATTTCTGCACACAGCTTACTGACTTTAGCTGTAAAAAGCCAAAGTTGAGAGAAATCTACATTTTTCTACTAAAAGTCCCCAAAGTATCTGCAAATCATTAAACAGTTTACTTGGTGCCTCTCCATTCAACTTTCTATAAAATTTTACAAGCATCATTTGGCTCCAGTTTTCCTTGCTGTTTCTTGAAGGAAAGAATAATATCCATTTAGATTTTATTATCCCAATATCATTTTCTCCAAAAATCATTCCCGTCAGTTTTCTTCATTCGTACAAAAGACTCTAAATGTCACCTCACTCAGAAGAGGAATTATTAAAGCTCCTCCTTTTTTTTCTGCCAAAAGAAGAAGTGTGGTTTTATTAGTGCATTTGGGAAGGAAAAAAATGGAGGGTGAATTTTTGTTTACTAAGCAAACATTTAAAAGAGCAACACATCCTAAAAACTTTGCAACTAGCCTTGTCTAACTGTAAAGTTACATTATTCTTTAGAGTAAGAAAATTGAAACCAAATCATATAGAAATAAAAAACATCTGTGCAAGTTTAATGGCCAAACAGTCTGAAAGGAAAAAAACTTACGTTAAATAGAGCCAGGACAGAATATGTTTTCACACAAAAGTAACCCCCTATTCTAATACGGCCCTCCATAGCAGAAATGGACTTCAGGATCCCCAGCACTCTTTTTCCTTCTTTACCTTCTACCTGCCCACCGTCTACAAAGTGTGCAGAAGAACCACAGAACCCTGCAGTCGATTCCTGTGCTCTGCAGAACATATATATTATGATACAGTTTTAAACAGCCACAGAAAAAAAATCAAACAACTAATTGTAAAAGAAATACCTCCTCTCCCATTGTGAAGCCAAGCTGCCTTTCAGCAGCTCAAAGTGTCCAAGAAGAGCCCTGGAGTCCTGCCCCTTCCTTGCATGAGCTCAGCTCAGCGAGAGCGGGAGCCCAGCCCTGACACTGACTCACGCTCCGGGCCATCCCGGGGAAACAAAGGTTCCACTTGTTTATTTCACAGGAAATCTGGAGCTTTTCCTACCTCTGCTCACTCGCGGCAAGAAGTTTCCTCTCCTTTCCCAAGCCAGCCTAGTCTCTCCTGGCTTCTTGAGACCAATGGCTAGGAAAGGCAACGCGAGCAAGGATGTCCAGGCTTTTTGTGAACAGCCCAGACAGAAAGTCTTGCAAATAACTCTACAGGAAAATGAGCTTATGACAAATCCTGAGTATATTGGTCTCTCTTAAAAAAAAAAAAAAAAAAAAAAAAAAAAAAGAGGCTGAAATTTCATTTCATTTATGCCTTTGTTTCAGTTTTTGTTTTTTAAAGAAAGACGATCAAGAAACTGAAACATTCTTAAGATGATGCTTTGCTCCATGAAAATCTTATAAATTCTTAATATTGCCTCCTCACAAACATGCAACTTTAAAATGACTGAAAAAGGGCACGGGAGGGAAACACATCATGGGCTTCTCAGATAATTTGGAAGAAATTAAAGATTTATATTTAAGCAAGCCACAAGATACTATACACTCTCACTCCCATTTGACCTTATTTACCACTCAGTAGGCGCCTACACACAAACATGTCTGCTATGGACATACTTAGGCACGCTCAACACATTCCCTATACACACACAGACCATTCTCTACAGAGGCATTCTCAAGGAAGTGCCAACACAATTGTGGGACAAGAAAAAAAGCCTCTGAACTCATACATTACAAAGATAAAAGCAAAGAAATTGGTTCTCTCTAGTTCTAAGAACCAGCGTAAGAAAAGACATGATAGACAGTGTGTAGATTTTAAAGAGGAGGATAACAAGTTTTTCAACATGGCTCCTACAAAAAAGAACAAGAAAAAGGTTATTTCGCAGAGCCAGGATATTACAATGTATTTTCTGCTAGAACAGTGAAATACGAGAACATAGGGAGAATACACAATTTTCTTTACTGGATGCTTTTTTAAAAAAAACAGCCATCCTCTGGGGATTATTTATATAAATTTGGTCCTAATCCAGTTGAGAGGCTTGGATTACATATCTCAGAGATCCCTTTTGGCCTTATTCTGAAAGCAAATCACAACTGATCTGAGTAGGACTATCACTGCAAGTAAAAATCTCCACAAAAAATATCAAGATATTTTAAAGAATGGAAATGAGCAAGAGATGATGGCTCATGGAAAAGGCAACACCTCTTGCAGCAACAACCCCTGTGCCTGCACCATGCTGCCAAACAGGTTCAGGAGTGATTCAGAGCAAAGTCTGAAGGCTTATTGAGCCTGTAGTCTCCTTCAGGAAGATTTCTGTTTTCCAACCACAAATTATTTTAAAGTTACATTACAAAATGTCATTAATTTCAGTTCCAGAAAACACACCTTTTCTGGTATTTGTTTTAAGAGAGAAGAAAAATCTGTAACACATTTATAATTTATACAATTTATGAGTATATAAAAGTACTACAATCAGGTATGACTTTTTAAAAAAAATTCTCTATTACAGAAAATTTAAAAAAGAAAATCCATTCAGAAAAATTCCACAAACTAATGAAGCTGAATAGATAGAAAAAGATGAATGGAAAAATTTTACTCTTGGTAATTTACAGGTTATATTCAGTTTTGTTTACTTCCATCAGTATTTTTAATATCTCAGCAAGCATGAAAGTTATTTATGTAATTTCCAAAGGCAGATGGATTATTTTACTTTTTTGCATTACTGTATTTGTTCTTTTAATTTTCAAAGTTCATGTGTGTGCTAAGAATACCAAATGTCATTTCATTAGACTATTTATAATATTTTCAAAGTTTAAAAAAACATAACTCAGTTGTAGTAATTAAAAACCAAAGTTATATTATCTGACAAAATACAAGTGGGACAAGAAAAAAAAAATTCATTTTACTTTGAAACACTAATACACAGTTTATGAAACTAAAGCCTTGATTATACTAATTTAAATCTTTTCCTAGATTGGTACAGACTCAAATGAAATTCAGAGATTTACTGCGATCAGAGACCTATCAATTATCAGTCGATCCAGAGCAACTTACAACTTATATACTTTTATTCTTCCTCTATCATGAAACAAAATTGCATTAGGTTAAATCTTGTTTTTCAGACTGAAGCATCCTAAGATTTCCTGATCAAAATCGTGACTGAAAAATCAGGAGTATTCCCTCCCAGAGAGGACTCTCCAAGAGAACTCATTCTGGCAGAAGCCCAGTGCTCTCCCTCAGGAGAACAGTCCAGATTTTCCACATTACTTTTAGGAGTGACTTGTGGTACTATCAATACTTCTTACACTACTCTGCTTCTGTTTTTAGATGTTCTTTAAGTAGCTCAAGTCAGGAACGTAAGTTGAAAATGGTTTTAATGCATATGCTTGATACGGACAAATCTTTTCTGAATAACGACTAGTAACTTACATGTAAAGTCTTGTGGCACAGACAATGACTGTCTCACATTTATTTAGAGCCCAATAGCTGCTTTATTAAAAACAAAAGCCTCAAAAAAGTCACAAGCAGCACAAACCATTGTGTGGGTAACCTCCTCCATCAAAAACAGCTAGTGCAGACTGATGTGAAAGCTGAACCATGTCACCAATACCTGGACAACTTTGTTCAGGCAGCTTGAACATTTTACAAACCAAAATGAGAAAACATGAAAGCACAGATATCTAATGGGACAGCAGGGAAGGGCAGGAAGTATGGAGGAGATCAAGAGTCACTCTTCACCCACATAGCACAATTCAGTTTGTTCCTCTCCTTAAATTTAATTTTCCATTTCCCCTTCTATTCCGTTGGTACTAATTCCTGCTTTGAGTCAGTCTCCTCAAAAGGAGCACGCTGCTTTTTGACTGTCCCTCATTTCATGCGTCAGCCATATTTCCCTTACCCTTCCTTCTTATTGCTGTGAAACAGTTACTCCAGAAAGGGTAACAATATTCTAAAGAACTTATTTATAATGTCCACAGCGCCCCATGAACATCAGCCACCATTTGCAAACGTGCTATTTTTTTTTGCATAATGAAAGAAATAGATAAATCCCGTTTCCACACCAAATTCATGGAACAGAAAGTTACACCAGCGAAGGAGTGAGCCCCTGCTGCAGGCAGCCTGGCTCTCATGGCGGCTGCAGCAGGGGGCAGGACCCTTTTTCCCCTGCAGCTTTCCTCACAAGATGACACTAGAAGAAATGGTAAGGGCAGGGATGCCAGACTACAGCAGACAGTAACTTTAAAGCAAACACAAATGCTTCTTGAGCAGCTGAGTGCTTCCCCCACAGAGTTTGACACACTGCTGATGCTTGCCACGACTGCTGCTGCCATCACCCATGGCCGTCTCCGGATAAACAAACGCCAGAAACCTGTGCTTTCAAGCACAAAGCGCTACACGTGCTCAGCAGAGAGCTGAGGCATGCTCTCTGCCTCAGCAGGTGTTTTAATAGCATTTGTATTCAGTACCAGGTGGCTTTGCTCGCAGCCATTTTTTCCTTAGCTCAGTATTTTGAACACTGGCTTTGACGTTTCTGTTAGGGGAGCAAGCACCTCCAAAGGCATCGGAGGGGAAAAGGAAGCAGCAGCGAGCCAGGCGATACAGAGGCAAGCGCAGACTGGTGCGTGCAGCACCCACAGCCAGTGCTGGCCCCGCTCCGTGGGTGCCACTGGGCAGCACTGGCACAGCTCAGCTACGTTCCTACCAGCTTTAAACATGCCAGGAGGAGCCTCCATCTTGCATCTCCTGCAGATTTCTTTTCAAATGACAACTGAAAATTTAGGGGGAAAACGTTTTCTACAAGCAATCAGGCAGGAACTGACAGGACAGGTGTGGCAAAGCTGTGACTGTCAGCGCAACGCATTTGCCGCAGTTTCTGGGTCTCCAGCTCACCCGCTCAAAATAGAGACTGAAACCTTGCAGGCACTCAGTCTCAGAGTTTACAAATTTCTATCTTATTACAGTGGACAGGTAGACTTAATAATTGGCACGAGCTTCTTGCCCTTACAGCTCCTGTGTCTACTTCCATTAACTCTTCTCCATTTCTTCTCTCCCAAAATTACTAAATATACATGGAAATAAAAACTTCTGTATAAATTCAGTGTTTTGCAGTGAGAAGGATCCCTAAACACCATTTAACGAGATGATACAAGTTGCTGGATCTAGAGCAACAACAGCCTCCCCCTTTATATTAAATCATTGCAGTGGCTTCAATATTCCCCAGTTTGATGGTTGAGTATATAATTCACATTAAGTCCTGGCAAACACTAATGTGACCTCATCAAAGGCTGTTAATGAAATCTAGCTCTGCTTAAATTCACCACTGCTAGCCAACTATGAAAGTCTTGCTTGAAGAAAACTACGAATATATCTCAAATGGAGAATGTAAAAAATACTCTCAGTATTCTCTTCTGAAGTAAGGGCAGTTTTCAGAAAGATAACAATGGCTTTTTAAGACTTTTTATTTTATATTCACCTATTATGGCCTTCAGCATCCCAGCTGAAGCCTCAACTCATGGACCAACCTCATACAGTTAACTCAAACTACGGAATGTCTTGGTTGAATTAATTTTCCTATACTTTTAGAGGTCTATTTTTAGATACAGGAGAGGAAAAAGTGATAGCTTGTTAGAACAACAAAAGCACATATAAATCATACTGGAAGGAAGTCCAACCTAGAAACAGAAGTTTTAGATAAGCTACTAAAAAATGAAAAACAAAAAAAGAAATAAGCATAAACACTTTTTTATATGACTTGAAGCTGCATGAGCAGAAGGAGGATATGTGAAACGGGCATTTCTATTTGACCATAAAACTTGTGCTACTTTGACAGTGTTACACTGAATTTTCTCAGGGGATATAACATGCCTATATGCATACTGTATTTCTTCTAAAAATTCATCTGTTAGCAAGCTATGTCTTCAGCCACATGCAGCATTGTAAATTAGTTCATTTAACCTATCATTAATGGGAATTTGACAGAGTCAGGCCTCAGGAATCTAATTCTAGTTATACATGGCCAGTGGTCGATTCATCAATGCAAACAGGCAAAGAAAAGGACTACAAAGCATAAGTATTTGATAGTTCTATTTTTTTAAAAAAGCACAGCTCTGATGACACTGCTCAAACTAAACTCCCACAACTGCGTCATTAATTTCCCCAGGATAATCAGCATTGTGATTTTTAGAATAAAGAAGAGCAAAGCAATGAACTCTGCACACCAATAAAACCAATGAGGTTTCACGCAATTCCTCAGTTGTGCCTTTAGTTATGGAGTTTATTGATCACCTGAAAAGACAGGGGCCACGATACCCTACATTCTTACCACTGGGCTAACACTCGGAGCACAGTAAACTGCCTGGTGATTTACAGGAGAGCCTAATAGAATTTGCTTCTGCTCAACTGGCAGCAATCCTTTCTGACCTCATGCTCCTGCCAATACCTGTGTAAAAAGCCTTTTTAACTTAACACCCCAATAATTCATCTCACCTCTGCGTGAAATACAATCTAAACTTATGATTCATAAAATTGAAAACACATTAGAACACAAAGTGCTAACACCAACAAAATGAGATCCTGTTGATTCTTCTGTAAATGGGATTGACGTTTTCCACAGCAATTACGTTGTTCTAAATGATCTCGCATTATAAAATCCTCACAGTAATTTATTGATGCTTTAAAAAAATCAGTAGTTGTTTGGAAATATTTTAAATCAAAAAGGTAACAGTATCATTACAGTAATATATAAAATGTTTCATCAATAATGGCATCATCAAGAAGAAGCAACAGAAAAGAGTTTTAGGCTCTCCAGAGTTATAGGGTTTCTGCAGAAAGAATTCAAAATAAAAAAATGAGGAAAGCATTGTTTCTGCCTCTTCAGAAGATTTCAAGTTATTGAAAAACTGAGGCTACTTGTAAATGAGCAAGGCACATATCATGGCAAAGATCCCTTTAAAAACTACACTGCTAGAGAAAAATTTGTACCAATTTGGCACTCTGCATCATACACTGCAACACTTTTTATTTAGTACACAGAGCTCTCAAGCTAAACATGACCTTGCTTGGAACGACAAACTTCATGCAGGACTCTTTCTCTCTCTCAGCCAGCATTAAACGACAAAGAACATCGCAATCACAAGGGAGGAATCTCTTGCAACCAGGAGAGAAGTACTTGGGAGGTTAATGTTTTGTAATCATTGTGTTTTGTTTTTGTAATCATTTGAGTGTTGTGTCAGTGAATCACATTTTGGTACTATGAGCAGGCAAAGACCACAGTGCTGAAGCCTCTGAACCGCATAGCTCGAAGGTTAACCATCCTGACCCTAGGCAGGAAAAAAGCAATGACAGCAAAGAAGTGCTGCTTTTAGTTACCTACATACCTTGAAGCACAAATAATGGACTGTGTTTTTTCAAAAATGAAGCCATTATTTTCCACTAACCATGTCAACTTCAGGAGAAATCTGAAGACATAGGAAGGAAGGTCTGTGGATCGGATGGAAAATTCTAGAAATTTTCTCAAAATTCTAGACTTAATTTTTGGCTGGGCAACAAACCTATTGACTTATGCTGCACAAATATTTGTTCTTTGTGAAAAACAAAGGTAAGGTTTCTCATTATTATAAAGTGGAGTAAGACTTTCCCTCAGGGAATAAAGGCCACTTCATAAGAACTTTGCAAACACTTGGCATTAAAACAAGGAACTCCAGAGTTCAAGAGATATGTAATTTGTTTTAATTAGTTCACATTTACAATCACTACTATAGAGATAGCTACAGTTATAGTAAACTGCAGACACAAGAAATCCTCATGCGGCATTAACAGGGCCTTATCATTTGTAAATTCTAACCTGCCTATATCAGACTTGGGAGAACTGAAATTTGTGCAACCTTTGAATTCTGGTCATTCAGGCCAATTAAACAAATGGAGGTACAAACAGAGGAGTAAACCTTTAAGCAAAGTAACAGTTCTTGCAGGCAGCTAACCTCACTGGAATTCACTTTCTGGTGTGCAGCAAAAGAAAAAAAATGCAGAATCTTGTCCACAGAAGATTAGGAAATAACGACCATAAAGCTTCAAGTTTTGGCCAGTGACAGAATTTAGAACTTTAGGATGAAAACTTCTTTAAACCAACACCAAGAGAGAATTAAGAAATGACACATACCTTATCTACTGGGAGAAAGTCATTTTCAACTTCTATTGACCTTGGTCGTAGCTTTATAGGTTTGTCTTTGAAGATATCTCCAAAGCCAACACCCTTGACCTTTTTGGGTTGGATTGTCGTGCCTCCATTGGCTCCTTCTGATTTTGTGCTGCAAGAGTCACCGCCATCACTCTCAGATCCTGTGGCATCTTTTAGGCCTGTGAAATGAAGGGATGAAAGAAGGAATCTTAGGTGTGAAGCTCACTATTTTCAAATTGTGACTGGGAAATGGTCCCTCCCACCATCCTCTAAAGGAAAATGAAACCGCAAGAAACAGGTAGAGAAGATGCTGTCTGTGCCATGCGCTCATTTTTGAGTTTTAAAAATCACTTTATTTCATCACATTGGTGTACCAGTTAGAACTTACACCAATCCACAGAACATGCATACTCCAGCATCAAAACTTCATGAATGAAAACGGCCATTCCTTGAGTACCAAGAAAATCTGTCTTCCTTGGACAAAAATTATTTGGAAGAGAACTTAATAAATGAAAGAGTTAAATTCAGTTGTAGGGCAGCTGTGGAATAAAGCCACTTAAAGCTAACAAGCAGTCAGACCAGGCGCGCTGTACCTTAAATCTTTGTGACTCATATCAAGCCAATTATGCAATTAGTATCTAAAGCTACATTACCTAACTGGGAAATAAAAAGCTGAAAGCTGTTTAAACAAATTTGCAACCAAATAAGATGCATAATATGTTCCCTGCTGAAAATTAAATCTCTCTGCAGCATAGACAGCCTCATAAGAAAAGCACCCATGCACACTATCCTCTAGGAATATAATAAATCAAAACTGACATTCTGATTTGCATTACTTCTCTCAGTGAATAGGAAAATTTATCTGCACTTATCTGAAAATATCATCTGTTTAAATAGCAGAGGCCACAGATGCAATAGTGATGCTTCAGCCACTTTACGGAATGGTGCAGAATCAGGCCAAGCAATCACTGGCAGCAAAAGTGACCCACTGAAGCTTCCTCCAACTGAAACAGTCCCCCAAACAATTTAAATCTTCCTTCTTACATTATAGATAGACTTAACTATGTTTCCAGGAAAACCACATTATTGCTACTACAGCAATAATACTACCTAATAATAACGAATGTGAATCTTCACATTCCCCTCACAAGCATTCGTGGTGCCACAGATGTGGATCTTACAAGTCAAAGAAAGAAAAATTTCAAGTAAGCTTATCTTCTTAATTATTTTCATATCAAGGTCCACAAAGTGATTACAATGGATTTTCATCATAAGAGGCTGCCAGTACAGAAGAAAGATTCTTCTTTAAAATCTGGAGAACTAAAATCAAGTAGAGAATATACACAAATCTCTTTCCCTCTTCCCTTCGGTAAGCAAGTAATGTTACCCAAAAATTATCTGTATTTCTGTCAAAAGGAAAGAAATGGCATTCAGATTGGGCAACATCTACTGGATCCCTGTGAAAGGGCTGCAAGTTGTGGGGCACATGGGAAGTTCTATAAAATCTTCATAATGCCTTGGTTTCTACAATTCTCTGATGTGTAGAGGCAACAGAAACTGAACAAAGCAGTGTTGCTGAGTTGAAAGCATCTGAATATCATTTCCAGTCTACACTAGAACAAACCTTCGAAACCAAATGGACGAATTGCCTAAAGAAAAAATATTTTGACGAAGTTAATGAAAATCTTTATGAATAAAATTTTTAATATGAACAATTGAATCCTTTGCTTTTGTTTCCTTGACTCAAGTGATGGCTTTGGTTTTAACAAACAGACAGTCTCCATCCAACAATTTTCTGTCATTACAGTGAGGAGCAACTTGTTTTGGGAAAGACTTCTTGTATTCCTGGCAATTCACTGTTTAGGAACATGACTACTCAGTAAAATATAGCACCTTCTTCAAGGGCTACTTCAAGCTTCTCTGACAAACCACAGAAACCAGTGCAAGTCCTGAGGCCTACAGGCACAACGTCACGATCCAGGACACGCAGGGTTCATCTATTAAATTCGTTTCTACACCAGAGTGCTGCTAGGAAACGAAATCAGGAATTATGCGTTAGGCCAGGATTTTTAGCAAAACTGTTAAGCAGTTATGCTGCTCTGAAACTTTCTGTATCCAAAACATGAAAGGAGTATAAATGTGGAATTAGAGAAAGTTCTCAACTAGAAACAAACAAAAAGACTAAAGACTAAGCAAAATGCTTAGGTCTTCCAGCCTCCTGAGTGGTTGCTACATCTACCTGTTGAACGTAACATTTCTGTTTCTTTGAGTGTTCAATTTAGATAGCACTGAAAAAGTTATTTGTTCCATCAGCTGTGCAAGATTGGAATTTAAAAGAACACCAAATAATAATATTACAATTCTTTTCTTAAATATACAGAGGTCTTGAACTCTTTACCCGGACTTTTTTATTTTCCCAAGAAGGGCCTGGGGGAAAACTTCAAACCTGGTTTCACACATTTATTATGGTAGTTAGAATGGTAGCATTCCTGTCATCAGTAAAGTAAATTCTGTGTGCTGCTTCTCTTCCAGAGCTCATGAAAGCAATAGTCAGGGAATTTGAGCATTCACTACGATCCTGCTCTGTGCTGTGGTTGGCAGGAGGGGAGTGGTTATCCGTAGTAGAGCCATTCCACAATGTCGAGGCACTTAGCGATGCAAGGGTAAATTAATCAAGCCAGAGAAGTATACATCTCTTCAGGCAACACAGCAAAGTCACTGCCTCTTTATTATTCCTACACCTTGTTGTGACTTGGACAATAACACAAGCTGTAGGTTCTAGATAGACCTTGCCCAGCTTTGCAAAGTATCAGCCACTAGGGCCCTGGCTGAGACAGAAGCTAGAGCCAACTTTATTTTTTACTTCCAAATGCAAAGAGAATGGTCACCAGTCAACTATTCTCAGTTACAAATAGTATTTCCGAGTATAAAACAACCACAACTCAAAAAGCTCATACAAATTGCAGTGATCATCGTCTCTTTGTTGAACAGAAGATCTTCTTGATATGAGATGGGAAAATTATCCTCTGGCAAAGGTTCTTCTTTCATCCTTGCCAAAATCTCCTTGAACTACTCTGATGGAGGGAAGGAGCAGTGCAGAGACCTCTCTCCACAGTAATGGGATTTTAACTGATAGAATCCATGACTGCTCTTAGCCACTCCCTGAAATGAATAGAAAAGCTGTCTTTAAAATAAATAACTAAAATAGGTTTTCTGCATCACTAATTGTGGGAGAAGAGGGCTTGGACCTTGGCCAGTGGATAGAAGTAAAATATGGAAGTAATTATAGGAATTATTCAACAGGTCTCACATGGATGTCCAGATCTTTGAAGCCTGCATAAAGAGAGATCAGAAACCTCAAGGGGCTCCAATAAGAATTAGGCTTTTGTTTCTGGGTCATCACTTGTTTTTCATTATGGCATCTTCTTTTCTGACCATTCTTCTATGATGAGACATCACACCTTGTATCAGAAACCTCACCTCAGGCTTACAAAAGATTTCCCTAGCATCATTCATCTGTCCTTGACGATAATCCAAGTTATTTCATTCTCTATGCTGCCACAGGGCTTTGTCTCAGTATACAGTCCTCATAATGAAAGCAACATGGTAAATAACAGCATTATTTATCTATCTATTTATTTATTTATTTTTAAACGAGGACAGAATAGACTGAAGTGATGCCTGTCCAAAATAAACTGCATTTGAGTGGCCTCTCATTTATTTTTTCATTGGGTTGTTCCCTGATATATATATATCACAGCATATACGTGTCAGCAGTTCTCTCGGAGCAATCCTGCCAAGTGCAGCTGCACTGGCCTCTCTAGCCCTACCTGCACAAGGAAGGGATGGATGATGGCTGAGGTGATCTCTCCTCTTAAGCATGGAAAAATGTCCCTCTTCCAACCACTCTCCTTTTTTTTTTTTTTTCTTTTTCTTCAGCTTTTCATGGCCTTTTTTGCCACTGCTGCAAACAGCTTTGTAGGAGAATAGAACTGGGGGGATAGTTTCCCCAAAAGACAAATGTAGCCCACAGATACAGCTGGGAACTAAGCAGGAACCTGGGTGACCTAGACCGTCAGATTATGAATTTTAAACATGAAATTTTCTTCAAGAAGAGCTACAGTTAGCAGGCAGGTCAGGTTGCTAAACGAGCAGCAAAAACTGGAGCGTGTTTCAGCTGGCACAGTCATCTGCTGGTGCTGACCAATACACCCACACAGTCTGAAACAGCTGGGGTAGGGCTATGAACTTGAGCACTAAGGTAAGGCCAGCAGCTCAGCAAACTGCTATCCTTAGAAACACTGAGCACATCTTGCTCTTCTTTTAGGTCTAGTTATTAAATGCTTCAAATACAGCCAGGATAGCATAAAAGCTACAGTAGTCAGGCCTCTCACTATTTTATTTTTTATTTTTTTAACAGCAAGTATTCTAGAATCTGTCAACTCTCTCTCTGTGTTTGGAGAGCTGACAAGCTAAGGACATAACATCAACAAAGTGCTCGCTAATGTGCCTACTACAACACCAGTCCTAATAGCAGGAAAACTTTTCATATCTTTAAAATTCCTGAGGACACAAGCCTTCTTGGGAGTGTCACTTCTTGTTACTGGCTCTATAAGCAAACACACTATTCTTTTCCCTAGATATATTGCTGCTGAATCATCTGTAGCATCACACAGTACAGCTCAAGTTTGAGTATTGGGTGCCCTTTTATAGTAAGCTCCTTGAAGTCTGAACAAGGGCAGCGTCAGCAGCAAGAAGTTAAAATTCCCAAGAGCCAACCATACCTATCTTTTAGCTAGGACAAGATATGGGGCTATTGACATATGGCTATTTAAAAACACTCAGATCTCTAAGATTCTCTGTTGCTTCATGCTCCTTATAAATGCAAGATAATTTAGTATTCATGAAGACTAAATTCTCACAACACTGTCTGGAGGAATTTCACACTTCACACACATTTTTTCCTCTATGGGTATATACAAGAGATTCGTTTTCTCAAGATATTTCAAACACACCACACTCCTGCTATGCCAGTTACAGGTCTTTGGAGAGCAACATTCTGAAACGTACCAAAACAGATTAGCTCAAACAGGGATTAAAAAAAGACCGCAACATCAGACTTAATTCACCAACGGCCCCAGAGCTGTGCTGGCATCAAACCAAGATTCTAAATCAGAAAGATATTTAGGGATGATAAAGGGCTGTGTAAACTAAAGCTGTTAAAACAAAAATAAACAGCTGTGATAAAATTAACTCCATTCAAAGCAGGAAATAAACTGTTTCTAAATAGCTTAAAATGGAAGGAAAAAAGGGGAATACACTGTGAGCTTCACAGAGCTTTCTATTTTGAGCTGTTATTTAGCAATTTAATTTTTGTACTTATTCTGGATTGTTCTCTCTGCAGTGGGCAAAAGACGGACCCCTCTGACGATGTGTAAGCCAATGATGCTCTGGCCCTCTAAGCGCTTCTCAGGCTAGATCTGTGAAGCGATGTAAAGGTCAGCTGTTCACAGGCACACACCTGAGACGATGCAAAGGATCTCCCGATTTGGTCTGTCAGCCAGAGAGAAACGCTGTCAACTGTGTTTAATAGAACAAAGAACTGTGTAAATGGAGCTTATTGGGATTTTTGCCTTTTATGGAAGGCGAGGAAGGCGAAGGGAAACATGTCCTTTGCTTCTATTTAGAGAATGACAGCCTGGAACGCCCGAGTGACTGATCTGAATGACAAAGAAGGTGAAGTTATACATGGCAATTGCAGTAGATAAGACAGGAAGTGTCCTTCTTCCTCTTCCTCACGTACTGGCGAAGACAGAACAAATATGCACAGCCTATGAGGTATTTATCTTGAGCTTGCTTTCTTTCAAAGTCCTGTATTTTGTCGAAGCCACCTCCAGCAACATTCTATAGCGTTATAAAAAAAATAAAACCAGAAAAGGAAGTTTGATTTTAAGTATTACTGTAGAATAAAGCCATGTTGATTTTTCATAGTTTAAAGGTTAATAAATTCATGCTTTCAAAAACCAAATTTTATGCTTCTTTTCCAAGACTGGTTATACATGTACAAACAGCTGAGGCAGACTATCTCAATATTAGTCATTATCTGTTACTCTCGGTTATACACCTTGAAGAAATGCAACTGTGTAATCTAAACATTTTGTCATTTCCTTTCAGCATGTTCATTTTCCTTAGCACAACAGTTCTTGCCACGTAAGAAACAGCCCCAAGATTTTTATGCTTGCACAAGATATCATGCAGGGAGAAGGGGAGCAGTGTCCAGCACCACGCAGCAGCATGCATTAAGGGCAACGCAGCGCAAGCATGCCCTGCAGCGTGAACACAGAGCCATCAATACGGAAGTTGGTGGCTTCACCTCATCCCCAGCCATTTCCCCGAGTACTGTAAGAGCGAATAGAAACAATCATTCATTCAGGAGCTCTACAACTGTACCATCGTTGTCTTCATTTTGGAACTATTTTTTCACCACTCTTGTTCTTATCAAGTACAGAAACATGTTATTACACGTGAAAGGACTCATAAGCAACCACAGCCAAAAGGATTCTTTACTTGCCACTCACCAAAAACCGGTCTTCTGTGAGACGCATGGAAAACCACTTGGTAGTGGGAGTCCGAATCAACAGAAGGATTCAACGTGTTTCACCCCAGTCAACATAATTCTTCCACCCACCACCCCCAAGCTCTCAGCATCTGTACATTCGTTCTCCAGAAAATAGGATGCTTATTTTTAATTATAAAAATTTCCCTCACCCAATTTTAGCATTTTCTTTCTCAGATGTTATTTTTCACTGTGCAGCTGTGTATTTAATATATGTTCTTCTTTGTATGTAAGTTACAAGAAGTTGAGGTGAAATAAAAAATTGTAACTGTCCTCTCTTCAGAACTGTTAAAATCTGCATTCGGGTTTCTCATTTAACTTTGCTCACATTCAGACACTCTTAAATAGGGTTAATAACATTGTAAATACATCAACCATATTGATTTCTTGGAACTCTGACAAGACATACTTCCTCAAGGATTAGGGGGAGGGAAAAAAAAAAAAATAGAGAAAAACATGGTGGAACAATAGAAAAGACAATTAAGTTTACTCACGAATATTTCTGTTTCAACGATCCTGTCTCATCTTCTTCCATTATATCTAATATCTATTACTGACAGCATTGTGGATCCATATATAAGGAAAGACAGGCAAGTATCTGACAAATCAAGCATTGTATCTGCCCTGTTCCTCAGTTATAGCATCTTCGAAGAAAAAGAAAGTGAAGGAAGAAAGAGAAATTAAACCAGTAAAAATAAAAAAAAAATAGAAATCCAAGAAGTGTTTTTCGTGGAGGTGCAGGAAAGTTGCAGGATGAGAGGGAAGAACGCTGTGATCAACAGAATGACAAGTAAGTAATTTTTTGTTGCTGTGTGTCCCTCTTTGCCCAGCATACACAGTAACAAAGACTTTCTGACAGCAAGTTAATGAGTAGAATGCCAAAGGAGTTGGAATTATCGCTGAGCAGAGCCTGGCATACCTAATGACCAAAAAAGCCATGTCAGCATATGAAGCCAAGGCCAGGGGTTTATGCAGGACACAATCTTGGCATATTTCAGTGGAAGGTATCTCTAGAAGCAGCTACACACTAATTCAACAGCATTTAGCTATTGTAGGCCTTGGTTAAGCAAGAAAATTTATTTTAAACACAGCAGTTGCGAAATAGCTTTCAAAACAAAAGTATTTAGCACTAAGCATATGTTTGTAAAGTAGAAGCTCTAAGCTTGCTTCAAAAGTTGAGCAACGCTTCATGCAATATGAGACAAGTGGATCCAAGCACCCTTTGGGCATAACTAATCTAAAGCTATGAATTGACTCGAGCTTAACTTGTGAAGAAAACAGAAAGCTGAAATTAGAGCAGCTGTGGGTTGTTTTAAACAGATATTCCCAAACAAAAACAATTCTGTGGAATGCCTCCAAATGATTTTCACTGGAGACATATGCATATGAATATTTGTCTAAAAATAAGGACCACAGGTCAGATATGAAATAGAGGGAGCTGGCCACACCTTCAGTAGGCTTGCTTGGGAAGAACGTGAGTATGCAGGAAGGGAGCTGCCAACAGATGGATGCAGCAGGAAGAATAATGAACCCTCCTTTTTGAATGTTAGTTAAACATCTCTGATAGTATCAACAATGCCAACCCCCATTTTGTTTAAAACTTTCCCGGATGACTTGACTTTGCATAACGCCCACTTCCGTTCCAGTTCCAACCCAGTAAGCAACAAACAGGCCACATCTGGCCTTGTGAGGTGCCGTTTTACAGAGAAAGCGAAATACCTCTGCAGCATGAAAAAACAAGCAAGTCTCAACCAAACGCCAAGCGAGGTAGTATTAAATGAGACATCTTTGGTCAGCTTTAAACCCAAAGTTTAGATAAGTGTTTGCCCAGAGCAACATGAGATGATCTACTGTGGGTTAAGCTGTCTTCTTGCAGCTGGTTATCAAGCACACTTGTAGACACCCATCCAATCCTGCACTCTCTGAAATCGGTTTGATGAAATTTATTTTCTGTGACATGGCACAACCATGGGCCAGTATTATTAACAAGGAGAACTAAACACAGAGCTCTAGCACAACTGGAAAGGTGACTGAATTCTTCCTGACTTCCCTTAGTCTCACTTTAAACGACTTCAGAAAAGGGGAAGGGTCATTTGACTTAATGAAAAATGGGTTGGGCATGGAGATCAAGTTTCTGGAAAACTTTGAGAAGTTTGCCCTTTGAAAGGGCAACACTACCCAGAAAGATTAATGCTGTGAAATTAAAGGCTCCAAAGGCATATTTTGCATCTGATTTGAAGCTAGATCTTTAAGTCAGAACTCAAGGATATTAGAGATGTACTTGGTAAATCCTTATTATGCTTATTGGATAGGTGGATTCGAGGACATGATGGTCTAAGAACTCTGCAAGAAGCATGCAATTTGAGTGATGCGTAAGCAGCCATGAAGACTATAAGGTAAGAAGCAGCAGAAAAATGTGAAGACCACTGGCCACGTGGCCTGCTCCAGCCAGAGTAAGAGCTTGGTTGTGAGCTTGAAAAGAGCTGCAGAAAAGAGATGAATTCTAGTAGATAGGGATATAATTCTCCAAGAGGAAATACTCAGAGCTGCACACATTCACAAAGATTTTTGTTTAAACTAAGATGAGTTTTTGTTTGAAAAAGAAGGTATAAGTGCAAGTTATCAGAACAGAAGACTACCACTTCAACTGCTTCATCCTTTGCTGTGAACATGCATAAAAGAGAAGTCCTCAGAGGTAAGAGAGCAAACACTCCCACCCAGATAGGAGGAAAAAGGGCAGCACAGCTTGGATCTTCTCAAGAGAAAACTGTCTGAGACAAAAGCAGATGTCAGAGTTAGCACAACAACCTGTTCACTGAGGGACAGGACTGAACACTTTGTACTTAGTTACACTGAATGTGACTCAGGAGGATCTCTTTCTGCTAGATTTCTCAGTGAGGAAGCAGACGGAAGGACAGATTTCTGTCTTCCTTGCTTCCTCTGTCTTGCATCTGATATAACCATCCTCTCTTCTTCTGTATTAACAGAGTAGTAAAAGCATATGAAAAGCCGCATGCTCCTTGCTTCCAAAACGCAGAAGGCAAAAACCTGAACATGAAATGAAAGTACCTTTATATCTTTTATATCACTTGGCGAAAAAATCTATCAGCCAAAATGCTGTGAGTAATAGCTGTCAAAGACAGAATGTCAAATGAAAAGCATGCTGTACATTTAAAAAAAAAAAGAAACCCAACATCCAAAGAAATCAAAACCCACGATGTTTTTTAAGAAAAGCAAAGCATGTTTTATGAATATGGGAACTTTATTTCCAGAGCAGAAAGCCTTTTAATTCATATATTTGTGGTTATTATCAACAGTCTTCATGTTTCAGGTGGCAACACTGATGAGACTAAGTGGTCTTAATTTCAATCCATAGCTGAGACCCAAACATCCAACGTAATTCCCAATTTATTGTGGGCTTACGCACGTACATTATAGGGACACATAACATACACATGCACAGAAGGAACGAGTGCATTCTCATTGCATTAAGGCTAGGCAGTTCATCAGCAGCAAACTGACTTTAGCTTACAGACAGATAGATGCATGTAGAGTAGCCATAAGTGAGTAGCAGTGGCACATTTTACAAGTGTAGATAAATCAAACAAGTACAGAGGACTAAAGCTATTGCTTGTTGATTTCAGAACACACTCACTGTTATAGCGTCTGTAGCTGTCAATCTTTGCCGGTGTCACTCTGTACAGAATTGTCCCTTCAAAGGCAGATTTTCCTGACAGCAGGCAAGAGAAGGAAAGATGGAAAAAAAGAGAAGGGGCAGGGTGGGGGTGAAGAGATCGAATGATGGTAAAAAGAAGGGAAAGGAAGAGGTTTTAATCTGTATTTTCAGTCGCTAACATTTTAAAAGCCTCATTAGCAAAACAACGAGAATATTAACAAAAGTATCTGATTGTACATGAAGTTAAAATATACTCTTACTGCATGTATGTCAGATAAAAGAATCTCATGATTTTGCTAAAGCTGTTCTTTACAATGTCCAACAAAATGCATTTTTCTTAGGTTTTGTCTATTGTCTATCAAGTTGTGAGACTTGCAAATTAAATTATTTGTCTGTCTGATCCAGCCTCCTCACCCAGAGCAGGGGAAGCCTGAAAAAAATTATTACTGCAATGAGGTACTCACAGTGGCTCAACACTCCTGACGCAGATGTGGTGCACTCGAACAAGCATAGCTGACATCCAAACAGGGCAATGAAATACTCACATTTCTTTAATATACCAGGATCCTGTGAGCATCAGAAATACTGCATCTTTCCAAGATGACTTATTAGAAATGTTCTGGACATGGGAACTGGTCTTAAACAATGCTTAGTTGAACGGATAGGATGCTAAAACCTGAATATTTCAGTTTTTTAGCCAATAGCTTAATCAGGTGTTTGACTTGGCATACATTGACAAAGACAAAATACTAAAATTAAAAAAGAAAACAACAAAATAACAACAAACCCCAAAGAAACCCTACTTCCCATCTTAGATCTTTAAGATAACATATCAAAACCATTAATTTCTTGGGTTTTTTTTCTTTGATAGCAAGATAACTCATGCTCTGACATTTGTGATATGAAATTCAAGTAAAAGTAAAGGAATAAGCAGCTAAAGTGCTTTGTGTGTTGGGTTTTTTTTAAACCCAAGGTACGCAGGTAAGCCCAAGAATATAACAATGTCAGCTCATCGCCAATCTCACCCAGGTATACCATCATAAAAATTAATGCCTTCAGCAAAATTTTAGAGCAAAACAGCCAGTACATGTGAATTGTCCCCACATAGCATCATATCCATTTTGGTACCAAAAATGTGTATTTTTTTTCCCCTGCACATCATTCTGTTGGACTTGCAGAAAATAAAAGATATTGTAAAAAGCTGTTTCTCGGTTTTGTTCTTGCAGTTTAATTAATAACAGAAGTTTCTCCTTGCCTTATTTTTACATAATGAGGAAGCAAAAAAGCCACAAATCCATCTTTCCACCTTGTTTTTACAAAATACCATTAAAAGAATGCTATTAAAACAGTCAAACAATTAAGAAATTGCTAAGAGAAAGATACGTTAAGCTTCATGACATTGAGGCGAGTCAGAGAGACAGTAGTGGACATCTAAAGTTTTAAGAACTCAAAATACAGGTTGCCTGACTGAACCATCAGCTGATGAGTCTATCATCAGTCTAGCTCCAGCAGTCATGACTTCTCAGTGGCCGTCACTAACAGGTTCCAAAAATAGCTGATACATACCATGAGGCCTGGCAATTCCTGAACAGACACATACAAGAGAGAGCTAGATATAAAAGGCTGCCTTTAAATGTTGTCATGACATTGACATGAACATACTAAAATACTTTTGAAGTCATCTCCTTAATATTAAGTTGTGATTCTCTCTGATACAATTTATTTGACTACCTGACAACTTTTTGCTTCTCAACTGTCGGTAATGACAAGATGTGGTATTGAAAATATTCTTAAAATTAATACTAATAAGATTAATAATCTTATAATTCATGCATCTATTTAATATAGTAATAAAATTCTAATGCATACTTCCTGTTCATGTCGTAGCAGTTGGACAAAGAAAAACAATGTTTTAATTTAAGAGGATACTTTAAGGAACAGGGAGCTGTTGTTTGTTCTAAGGATACCTGATCCTGTCTGTACTTACATTCTGAGATGTGCCTTTGAAGACAAAAAATCTGGCAGTCACCTTACAGCTGGGACAAATACTTGAAAAACAAACAAACAACCCCCCAAACTGACAACCCTTTATCTTCCAACAGTCTCACTTTCCAGTCTGCTGAGCAGCTACCATCTGAGGGGAAGCACAGGTTCCCAACCCTTTCAAGTTAAGGGGCAAATTAAGTCTCACTATCAGGATTAGAAATATTTAGGCACTTCCAAAACTAGCCCCAGACATTTTCAAAAAGGGGCTTTTTGGATCTGAAGAAACTTCTGGGATTACTCTATGGCAGAGTGTGAAAAGAAACCAAGATAACTCCTTCTGGCCATTTACTCTGATCCGCCATCAAATTTACACGGACACACCAAAACTAATAAAATCAACCACCACCCTTCTTCCCATTGGGCCTGTGTAGGTCATAACAGAAGGACAGAGAAATAAGCATTTTTATTAACCTTATTCCTAAAAAGCCAAGTTATGCAATTTTTCTCTTCTGTATTTCTTCCACTTTGAGTTCACGAATAATTACACTTGCCCTTCCAAAAAGGCTCTGTTTAGATAGAGTCAGTAAAATGTGATTAAAAGATCAAGTTTAACTAAGTTTAGCCAAAGCATTGCATTTAACTATTAACTAAAAAATACTCTTGTGTTTCCACACTGCCCTTTCTCCAAAGATCCTATGCTACTTTCCCAAGTCTCACAGTAAACCTGCCAAGTAATACTTTATCCATTTTACAAGCTGGGCTGAAGAGTTCTGCTGCTCAAGACTGCAGAGCTATACCCCAACCCTTTCTAGGCCCCTCTGGAAGTTGTGTAGAACCTTAATGACTGCCAAGGTTCTAGTTCAATGTGTAGGTACAGTCCCTTACACCTGAGTCATAACTTAGTATCCAAGGGGTTTCTGCTTTATGAAGTCCTGTAATATAGACATACTCAAACAATGTTTTCAGAGAAACTAAAAAGAATTATTGCAGATTTGAAGTGCTGTCATGTCTTGTCATCCACAGAAGAAAGAGCTGATCTAGAGGCATGAATGTACATCCTTTTGAGATGTTATCCAGAGCATTTCAACAGTAACGCTAGCCTACTATGTCCAAATTTTCCAGGGTTTACTTGTTCAGTTTTTATTTTGCTATGTTTTAAGGCTAAGCACGGATACTTGGAATGAGATTATCATACCTAGTCAGTTGTATAAACTTTCTGAAATTTTTGCAATCTCATTATGGAGAGTTTCAAATCCATATAGTGCACCTGAATAGAGTCTCATAAAGCACCATGTGCTACGGAGTAACACCTGTTAACAGTTACATAAACCATACAGAAAGAACTGAGTTGACACACATTTCCCATATTTTTTTCTAGGGAAATGCAGTTCTTAAACTGATGGTCTTACTTTAAGAAAAATAAATTAAAAAGCATTAAAACCTCAATAAGAATAAACATTCATTGAGTCGCTGTCTCTCTCTGAGGAGGTTTACAGTTTCTTCTGGTTTTTAGGTATGTTGCTATTTAGAAAATAGCTCCTAATAACACGTCATCTTAGCTAGCCACAAAGCACCTCCAAAGAGTTAAATTACATACAAGAAAGAAGAAAACCCGTCTCTCAACTACAGTTATCTTCAGTTTAGTTAAAGAGACGAAACCGATTATCTGTGTTACTGATATCTTCTCAACACAAGTATCACAGGTTTTAGGTTCCACTGACAGAACCAGCACACAAAACTGAGTTTGAACTAAGCACGTGCCATTATGGATGTCAACGAAACAAGCTAATGCTTTGTGGCCACTTTTACACACTCCGATGCATGTTTTTGTTAAAAGACATTTTTAAGATGCTTATTAAAAAGTAAATATTCCTTATTACCAGAGGAAGGAATATTCATTCATTCATACAGATAAAACTGAGGTGTTCCATCCTGAACAGTATTACTTACCTATTTAATTTATAGAGTACCAAACACTACAGAATCCAGAGCTGAAACTACATCTACACAATTAGTTCTTCCAAGACTCATTATGTTTACAATGAACAAAATTCACGATAGCATATACAGGTTATAGAAAGCAGTTTGCAATCTCACTGAAATGTGCAACTTCACTTAATGCCCTTTTTCCCTTTCCATGACACTGGAATTGCTACTTTCCTTAAAAATATTTTCATTCCAGTCTGAAGGAATGTTACTTATAAATATCTTTAGCAGCACAGACCACAAGAGTAGGTCACCACCGCCACTACACGTGAGTAGCTGAAATAAGCTTACAAAGATCTTGGAAATCCTTTCAGTTTTTTCTTATTCAGAGATCTCAGAAGAACACTACATAACAATGAATATCTGCAGTGCTGAAATAGGAAGACTTTGCCAGGTGTTGTGGAATTAGCCTGAAATATGTAAATACAATTGACTTTTTTCCTTTTCACTAAAGATTCAGAATTGATCACTGAATTAGGAAATAGAAAGAATATCTGTTTGAAGAATAGAAAAAAATAACATGAAGACCAGCAAGTGTGCATTTCATATAACAGCATACTTTTGGTTCAAGTTACTCTCCAAGGGAAGTTATAAATAGGACAACCCACTACCATGCTTATACTATTGCAAACTTAGTTACCAAACATGCTTTTCACCTGCAGCAGTACTGGCCCACTGTAAGTGAGAGAACAAAGTCCATGTCCCAGTTCTGGCCTTTTTCCCTTTGGCTGCTGGGGCAGTGGGTGACGGAGGTGATAGTAACATGCTCAGCACCTGGAGGGAAAATTGCCGCATGTCCCACACCAATAATTATGAATCCTTAAATCTACTGGAGTCATTACAGAAAGCATGGCACTTTAATCCCTCGTTTAAATAAGCACAGCCACTTTGTAGATGTTTGGTTACTTTGCTCAGTTTCCACATCTAAAGACAAAAAACCCCTTGTAATAAGTTTTGAAATACAAATCCAATAATCATCATTGCCTTCTCTCAGTCTGTTGCAGCTCAGCAAGTCTTAACACAGCTCAGGGAGCATTGCACATACACACTTATTGTGATCATTTGACCCTTGTACAGCGAAAATTAAGAACATGGAATTCAAAAACACTTCAAAGCAAGAGATAAGAATGTGCTACCCTATCAATGTGTTAGGGGGTAAAGACACAGACAAACATACAGAACACCAATAATATTTTTTTGCTTACTTGGCTTTACTTGCTCTTCCTGTGCTATTCCAACATCATCAGAATCAGACAGTTCCTTTATGAAGTTGGAAGGAAACATGCCAGTCTTTCCATTGAGTATACCTTCCCACCAGCCCTCTTCCACCTGCATCAAGACAAAAAAAAAGGGGGGTTTTAACATAAGCAACACTTTACAGAGTTACATTATATAAATGATTTTCGGTGAAAATGACAGCAATGCTTTTGAGCAGAGTTTCTATTAATTTCAGGTATAAGAAGCACATGGCATAGGCTCTAAGCCAGAACGTATCACATTTTTGTTTTTTAAAAGACAAGAAAGATGCATGCATCCAACTGACAGCAGTCAGAAGCATGGACGAGCATTAAATAAAAGGATAAAAGAACAACTAGAGAGCACACGGAGTCCACATTTCAATTTTTATGGATATCAGTTCAATCACTAAATTTTCAGAGCACCTTGTACTCCTATTCCTGACCATCTTTTCAATGGATGTGATGTGCAGATTTGTAAGAGTTTAAATTCCCTAAGTAATCAATGGCAAAACAGAAATGCTTGCAAAGGGCTATTCAGAGAATCTAAACTGAGTATCATAATGTAAATCACGTGAATATTCCTGCCTTCCCCATCAAAACCAGAAATTCTCTATTTTAAAAATTAAGAATGTTGCTACATCATTAATGTGTTAACGGAAGAAATCTACAGAGAACAAAGAACAGTACTAATGCCGTATTTGACTCTTGATTTACAAAGAACTACTGAAATACATAATAAAGATGCAGTCAGAAGGCGGAGAGACACTTCTAGCCCAATCCCAAGGGAAAAATATCACTTAAAAATGACAAATTTCCTCCTGTATAACCCATTCAGGATTGAATGGCAGTGTCAAGCAGTGAAATGACAGTCCTTAGAAACCAGATGCCTTTGGGTTATAATAGGACAGCAGGAAATTACTTATTATATGCATCAGCTAAACACACCCTTGACAGATAAATGTTTTTCATCTGTCAAACACTGTTCATTCATCAAAAAAATGACAGAGGAGAACAGTGACAGCCTGTGTCACATCAGTCTCCAGTAATGTTTGACCCACCTCTTTCCAAGCCCCCAACAAAAATTATGAAAAGAGGAAGTTAACTTTACAAGTTGAGAAAGGTCGTATTTACTGTTAAAAAAACCAATCCTACATCTTAACTGGTACTATTTAATTATTATAGAAAAATAGCCTGTTTCATATCACTTATGTGTGAAAACCTCAAGGTCTTAGAAAACAAATCTCTTAATAATAGAAGCAAATATTTCCTCACACTATAGAGAAATGGTTGAATTTTTTTCAACTTGGCTACCTGTACAATTTTACCACAAAGAAAATTGTTGTTATTTCAGAAGTGTTTCACAGAATCACAGAATGTCAGGGATTGGAAGGGACCGCAAAGGACCATCTAGTCCAATCCCCTGCCGGAGCAGGACCACCTAGATCAGATCACACAAGAACGCGTCCAGGCGAGTTCTGAACATCTCCAGAGAAGGACACAAGTTTCCTGTGCTTTCTCTTAATCTTCAATTATTTTGGCACATTTTTTCTTCCTCTGGGTTGATTTTTTGTTTTAATTTGAAAGCAGTTCAGACCAGCACAGCTACTTTCATTTAATCTCAGTACCTGTCCATGACAAAACTTCCCCCCGCAATGCATCAGTAGTATTAGTGAGGTCAAGCACAATTCTGGGAATAATGGCTATTATTTTGCTGCTACTTCAGAGAACAGAATACATACAAATTACTCAATCACTTCAGTCGGGTGCAGGTTTTCTGCATTATAGTATCAGTGTTTCTAAAAGGTAGCACTTGCTATTCTTCTCCCCAGACAAATTAAAAACCATGTGGAAAACTGAAACTGCATGACACACAACATTTAGTAGACTCCACAAATTAGATCTCTAAATACCCATATATATAGAAAATACACAACATGGCTAAGACTCTTTGAGCTAAAAAATATTTCAATTTTTCTAATGCAGTACTCCCAGATGGCTGTATTGATTAGAGCTAAACATTAAACTGTAACTGCATTAGCTGATTGACCAAAAGATTAAGCACAGGGGAATTACACAGTTCCCAAGATCCCTGCTTTGCAAGATGCTGAGATTACTTCACAGAAATAAGGTAACCAATATCACTCAGTTCCATCTTTCCCTCAAGTAATTTTCACCTGCTTACTTCTTCCAGGGTAACACTTCATAGTTTTCTTTGGTTAACGTTAGCACTCTTTATGTGGTGTGTTTATGTACCAATCTGTATGTATGTGTATAGAAATACAAATATACAAAAATCTTTAGACAGGCAAATCTAAATTGGATGTGAATATACTCACTGCTTTCAGTAGCTTATTATAATTTTTCCAGCTGATACAAGAATGAATTATCTGAAAATACCATGTCATATTCAATAATTTTACAAATTCAGAAAAATCTAAAGTAAAATCCAGATTTCTTCCACAAGAAAACGCAGAATCATGTTAACAAGACATCAGAGGTTCAGGTCAAACTGGGCCTCCTAAAGATTTATTAGGAAATTTTCATTAAAATCTTTAAGTATTTTTAAATACTATAGCTACATGCTACATACCTTTAAGCCTCAGAACACACCACTAGAGATTAATCCATACAATAAAGAAGACACTAAAACACCCCCAGGATTTAGTTATCCCAAACAGGGGCAATCCATTACCATATGGTTTGAAACACCGCAATAATTCCCAGCCATTAAACCTTACAAATGAAAATCCATTATTCATGGGGGTAATCCATTTGGAGGTATGAGCACTCAATTAAATTTGTTACTATACCATTATAACCAAGTGCTTTCAGAATTTATACATCTAGGTACTGATTTATGCCCAGTATTCATGTGCTAAACCAAACAATCTAAAAAGAGGAGGATTTCATTCAGTAGTCTGTGTCTCTACTCTGGAAAAGTTCTACTATTCATAATATCCTACGTATCAATTGTAAGTTCAGCCTAAAAATGAAGTTTTTGTTTTTAAGTTAGAAGAAGAATCTTTCTAATCTGCCAAATGTAAGTGGCTACAGCTAGAGGTATTTTTAAGACATGTTTCAGTGTGTTATATCTGTTCACTGCCTTTCGGAGAGGTATGGTGCGTCCTCATCCTGCCAAGCTCCTAGGCTGCCAGTACTGCTGTCACACCACATCTGAAGGGCAAAAACATACTGAGAAGTGACTGAAGATACTTCATTACTCTGCTTCATACATTTAGGGAGGTAACAACTCATGCACCCAACTGCAACTCAGTCAATGCCATGCGTGATGCAGGGACAGATGCAATAGCAGACAGCTAGATGCAGTCCAACACCTGGACGTGATTGAATGAGATACGAACAACAATATCACCAGAGAATAGTGCTTCACCTCTAGAGAAATGCATTCCATTAAGAAGCCTTGCCTTTGGGATTTAAAGGGAAATTTAATCTAGATAATAATTATGCAACATTTAAATGTTCTTCCAATATCATTGGGCTTTGGGTTTTTTTTTACATTTTCAATGAAGAAAGAAGACTTGTATTTTGGTTTTAATTCAGTTACTCAATCAGTAGAACCCTTTCTGATGTAAATGAGAGGTTTGGAAATGATAAACTAAATACAGATGAAAATAATCCAAAATATACTGCTTAACTTTGTTAGAAAGTGTTTAATCAAATAGTGAGATCCCAGCACACAGTAACAACCCAGACTAGAAAGACAGTAAGAGGTTGTAATACTTAATTTTACTACACATAATAATATAAACAATAAATAATAATGAAGTGCTCAAAATAGATACCATGGAAGTGGACAGACAAGAAAATAACACAGAGAATTACATGGGTGAGACATTCAGACACACAAACAAGAAGTTCTCAAAAGGGTATACAGATGCTAGGACATTAAGCTGCTTAGAAATCAACAAAAATTTATTGAAATCAGCCTGTTTCCATGTCTAAAGTACGAAAAAAAAAAGGCAAAAAGCAGTTCAAGTCTTCAGGCAAACATAATAGTTCAATTTCAAACTGGGAATGCAGTTTTATTGTGTAACTGTAAAGCAACCAAAGTCAACAAAATCACTTTAGCAGGTCACTAGGACTACAAGATTAAGATATTCCAAAAGCGAGGAAATGTTACTTTTTACGTTCATTAGGTTTTCTGTTCATGGCCAATACAATCTGCAATACCCCCCTTTAAAGAAAGAAGTGTCAGAGGGAGCATCAGCCTGACCTGCAGAGCAACAAACCTTGTTGCTACAAGCCTAGAAGCATCTTCACTTGAGGGAACTGGGCGGCCATCCCTGTAACTCCAGGACAGGACACCCACAAAGAGCAGGAAATGCTGAGGCCAGCTACCAGCAGCTGCTTGCCAGAACATCTAGGACTGTCACATCTGTTTGCTTACAGCTTGCTATATAATTAATAGGCTAAAACTGTTAAATGATTAAAATGTTCGGCTCTTTGGAATCACTGATCTAAAGAGTATTTCCAATAAAATCCTGTATCTGCCTGTTCCACAAGCTTTTCTGCAACCTGTAGTTTTGTCTATTAGACTGACAGACTACTTACAGCTCAGCTAGGGCAGAGGAGGGAGGCTTTTGAGTCAGGAAAGGTTTCAGATGGAAGAAAGTCTCCCTGGATCACAACAGAGTCTTTCTGGGCTGTCGAAACTAAAACACAGTCCCAGGAATAAAAGCAATGCCAGAGGCAGGCAACGGGAAAGAGATAAGCCCAAGGTCAACAAATTTTATTTTGCTCAGAGACAACTAGAGCGCAGAAAGCAAAGGAAAAAACTCCCTTATTTTATAAACTGTAATGGAGGATCTTGAGCTTGAAACAGAAAAGCAATCGTCTGTTGAAAGGAAATTAAAAACATAGATTCCCAAGAGGCAAAATACACAAATCATATTCACTGCCAATGGGAAAAGAAATTTTGGAAACAGGACCTCAGCAGGAGATGGTGCCTACAGTGCCACTTGATGGTTTACTCTGGGAGTGCACTCAGAGAGAGCCATACCCATGAGACGTCAACCAGCCCTTGGGCTTCTGCTACAGCACATCTGGAAGCTGTTTGATAACTCTGGTGCAGAAGGGAAGAATTAAAAACTGCACAAGTACCTTGTATTAAGGGATCTTTCCAGCTTCAGAGTTCTTTATTTTACAATGTCAAAATGTGCTTTGGGATTTTTTCTTTTTTTTTTTTTTTTCTTTGTGGTTTAGGTTTTCAGGGTTTTTTTTAACATCATCTTCTAAGTAAGAATCTGAGGGATACAGAAAGCAATCACATAGAACTGGAATGACTCTATAAAGAGTTAGAGGTATTCACACCCTTATTTCCACAAAAAAAGTCTCCTACCACATGAACTAACTGAACAAGCAGTAATCATAGAAGTCCTTGTGAACCACCTGTTGGAAGAGGATGAGGGAAACTGCCTTACCACAGCATTCGTAGAAAAGTAACTGAGGGACGTGGAACCCCAGCATTCATTCCCAGATGTTTTCTTGCAGTATTATACAGTTCTGTACTTGTGGCACGGACCATCCCCTTGCCACTATTAAATATTCCCGTTTCAACTCTACAGCTGTCAAAATAAGTTACTGTAAGGAAAATCCAGCTCAATTGCCAGTGTTTATCCTGTTCTTGGAAATAGGTTGAACCACTTTATCTCATAACAACAACAACAACAAAACCCCACCAACGTTTCCCAAAAGGAGCAGCAGATTTGTAAAAATTGAGTCTGCATTTTTATAATTTTCAATTAGTTACTTGTAGGATTTGACCATGTAATATACGGTAATGTTAACTAAAAGTCAAAGAATAAGTTCAGTGGTATTACAGCATGTCCCAGTCAAAGACTTAGTTGTGAGCTTAACTCCGTGAACTACACATTGCCAAAGAGCTGACTTCTCAAGCAGGATGAGGCCACAAGGTATATAGCAGCACGACAACAGACTAATCCAAATGAAAGCAGGCTCAGAATTGTCAAATGACATGCCAAATGTCCTTACTCTGATGCTACAGGTTAATTGTCTGGCATCCCGTGAAAGTCTAAGGGTGAAATATAATTGGAATTCAGATATTTGCATTTAATAAGACAATTAGTTACAGTTGTATTTTGGGACAACTGTAATTAGAGTTCTAGCTAATGAGCTAGGAAAATGACAAGCAAAAAGCTATCAATCACACACTAAAAGTGAACGTAAACAATGATGAAAACGCTTCTCTTGTTAGTTTCAAATGTACTTTTAATTTAAGTCTTAATTAATGTCTCATGGGTATCCGTGTCTCAGTAGTTATGGAAACCTCTAGTTTAACAACAAGCATTTTATCTATTGTGATGAATGTTTGATCTTATTATAATTAATTTCTAACTATTTAGAACAAATAGAAAGGAATTGTGAATTCCGAACACAAAGAACCTCCAAGGACATCTATCTGGTGACAAGCCTAGCATCTCAAAAGTCACACTTGCTATTGCTGTTGTTTCAATCCACTGCACAGCCCTAAACCACTTCTGCCACAACAGGAATTTCCAATAGTATCTACCACTACCACAGACATGAAAACCCTTTAAAAAAGTATCTTATCCAATCCGTTGGCACCAGGAAGACGGACCTGGGGCAGCTTTAGATGCTACTACACCTCAGGGGTTGGTTAGCACCCTGAAGCAGAGGTGGAAGAAGGGAAGACCTCCTCATCCTCAGCATGTCATCATGTGATACCAGTGTAATCCATTTTCACTGGGTGTCCCAGGAGACATGCTTTGGCACTGATAGAGGCAGCTGAGGAAAAGACTAGCATTCTCTTCTGCCAACTCTTTGCTGGAGGCAGTGACATTCAACGGGTTTGAGGAGAAGCAGAACCTATTTCTTGAAGCACGAAGCCAAATTAGCACAGTACAACAGGAACCAGCTTTTCTTTGCGACAAGAAAAGTTCAATGAGTTCTCAACCATTCGTGGCATTTTAAACACATTTTTTGCTAAATACCTGCATAATGATATGTAGCCAGTATTTTGATCTAAACAATATCCTTTTTAGCTTGCCGGAAGTGAATTAGGAATCGATCTATTTTCCACTACACAGAAATCCACAGGGATTTGAAAATATTAATCTAAGTAAATTTAAAACCAATTAATTCAACTGATACAACTTTCTTAGGAGGATAAAATAAAATACTACCTGTGGGAATCTGAGACCTTCTACTCATGAATAAAATATGGGGTAAGAGAAAGAAGCAAGTGGAAATGAAAAGTGAATGACCATTAAGGTTCCAATTACCCACTGAACCACTGTAAATAACACTGAAGATGCTATCATCCAGCTTTTCGTCTTGAGTAATGGTAAACAAAACTGACATTTTGCAAGACTTGTTTCCAATAGTCACCTATGTGGGAGGTTTTTTTTCTGCTGTTTTGGTTTTTTTTTTTTGTACAATAACACAGCATGATTTTGGCCCTTCCAAAAAAATCTCCATTTTCACAACTGAGGAAGCTATATTATTAAAATAATAAGTCTCTCACATCAAACATTTATCATTTGAAATAAGGAGCATCATATAACAACATAAACACTGTGAATCCTATTTCAATGCAATGACTATGCAGCGTTACCTACAAGCAGAAGGGTAAACCATGAAATCAGTATATCCGTTGGTGAAGCTTTCTACATCAAATAAAGTTCCTGTTTCATAAGAAAAATTCTGCCCTACTTTGTTGAGAATTAACACTACTATGATAAGGGCAGACGAGGAAGTAACAACAGCAAATGTTTGACATCAACTGCTTGGTATCAACCATGATGAAAAATAAAGATCACATCTCGACACTTCCTGTGGTGCTGAGAATTCTTTCTAAATTCTTTTATTTTTCCTCTTCCATCAGCTGATCTAGTTCCACCCAGAAGAGTCAAACAATATCCTGGATCGCATGAATGCACCAGATGATGCCTGAGGCACATCTTATGTTTCAGTAGCTGACAGAACAGGGTATTTCGTGAGGTCAAAGTGGGCGCAGCCTCACCTGTGTCAGCTCTTCTTCTTTGGCATTTACTTACGGCCAGCAGTTCAAGCTAGCCATGAGCAATCTCCTTTCACACTACAGTAAAACTAATTCCAGTAGGACATTCTTTAGGACTGCCAACCAAAAAAGCAGCTCTAGAAAATATATTTTCTTAAACTTTAGAATCAGCAAGTTGTCAATGCTTTCTTCAACAGTAGCAATTCAAGGTACAATTATGAGTTTAAGATTACGACGTCTGCAATCGGCAATCCAAGTGGGTTAAAATACATGCTCTTAATTATAAGCACACACACATGCAAGTACAGGAATGCTTCACTTTTACAGTTCTACGTCTTTGAATTTTAATGGAAACATTTTCAGTCTCCTTTGGATTTAAATAAATCTGTTATTTAAAATTAAGTTGTTCAAATTTATAAGGAGACAAGAAATGCATTTCATAAGAGAAGTCTAGTGTCTCATCTAAATTATTTAATCGTACAATTCATTTGGTAGAGTTAATTTGCTGGCTGGATATTAGGAAGGGATTTTATTCCATCGCTTTACTCTTGAAAGACACAGACTTAGAAGTTTTAAGTAGGGCAACTGACAGAAGATATTTGTGTGGCCACGTGAGGTCAAATATACTTCAAATGGCTACCATGAAACTTATCAAAATATTCGGTTTACGTTGTCTTCAAAATATGCTCTTAAATATCTTACAGCCTTGACATCCTCCATTACAATTCTGCTCACAGACAGAATAAGGTTAGTTAAGTGGCACATCGTGTCTGATTCCAGGAAGAACGATGTGCAGAGCTGGCGTGCACAGCTAGGTTAAAAGAAAACCAGTGATCACTAAGCTTCTTACATTCAAATGTGAGAATTTAATCTTTCGTAAGAAAACGCTGGATGTCATATAGATTGCAGTAGAATTTATATTCTTTTAGAACTAATTTCCTAAGTGACAGATGCAAGAAAAAGGAAACTAATCATATATCCTTGGCAAGAAAAATAAATGTTGACTTATTAGCTGCTGAGTCACAGGGACAAAAATCCTACAAATGAATGATACAAACTGAAACACACCTTTTATTGGCTGCTTGAAGAGATGAAGGTCTTGGATCTTTTTAAAGCTAAGTAAATAAAGACTAAATGAGTTTGAACGCATTCTACTTAAAAGATTCATGTCGGCATTCTGACTTCTGGTCTTCATGCTATTAAGCTCAAGAAGGTATTTCTAAAATCTCTAATGGAAAAAAACTGAAGGTATTGGGAGTGAAGAGCATTCCTTGATCCTGCAACCAGGTTGGCCCATGCAAAGAAAATTTCTGTATCTCTGTGCAAGCTTTTGTAACTTGTTCCCAGTCCTTCTAAGAGATGTGCATTAATTTTCCACATCCATTTCCACCCAAAATAAGTGCATCTTGAGTCTCTAAAGAATTTGTTGGTTGTTTTGGGGGTTTTTTGTCTTTTTTTTTTTAAACTGATTAGACTTAATAGAAATTGTTAAAATTTGCAGGTAAAGATGACAAAAGGTGAACGTCATAACTGAACTCGAGAGGGCTGCAAGTAAATTTCTTACATGTGTTTAACTCTGTAAAGATAATTCTTCCCTGTGGCTGACTTACTAAAATTGGGAAAAGCTTCTTCTGCTATAATCTTGGTGCTTCAGAGACATAAACTCAATAGCCCTGTAGCACAAACTTTGAGCTTTTTCCCTGAACAGAACTCAGAAGTGTCAACTGATCAAGTACAACCAGCAGAAGTGCTACAGGGAAAAAAAACCCTCATGGAATCCATAAGCAAACAACCACATCCCCTCACCTCCAACAGTAACCCAAATCAGACACATCAGTATATCAGAAAAGAAAAATGTCTGGTTTAAATTATGTCTTAAAATACAGTGCATCTAAGAGCCTAGCATGCACAAGATAACGTCAGAATTGCATGTGTCTTTCCATTAAAGATCTGCTCACCTCTCCCACAACTTCAATGATGTCACCGACTTTTAATTCCAGTTCATCTTCATTTTGAGGCATATAACTGAAAGCCACCTGACATCTTCTTCTTCTGTTTCTCTCTCCTGGTGGAAATGAAGGAAACAGGGAAATTGTAAAATGAAAACAAAATTCCATGTCCAACACAAGCCAGGGGAAATGATTAAGGATGAAATACTATTCTTTGAGCACTATTAAAAGAATCTGAATGTTTGCAATGCTTAGCATGTCTGACTAGAATGAATTTACAAAAACAGGATGGAGAAAAGATTTCTGGTGCATATTATTTCTTTCAAATATTTTTAAAATTCAAAGTAATTAATAAATGAAAGTAAAATGTAGGGATTTTTTCATTTCTGTAATACTATTGAATAGCCAAAATTTAACCAATAGATTATGCTTCCTAGTGACAGGAGAGACAAACTTTACCCAGAGGATTTTTCCAGGTGTATTTGCTACAACTTCTCTTCTAGGCTAATGCTCTGTACACATGGTGTAGGCAAATCCAGAAATTGGAGGGATAAGGAAAGGATCCAAAACCTTGCAGCTTTTGCTCATATGGAAATAAGCTCTCAACTGATTATTTTGTCCTGTATTTTTTTCTCCATAATTCTTTCACAGGTGTACAAATATCTCACTAATCTTTTTTTAATATATATTCTTTTACATATATATACATACACATACAGATATAAATGTATGTACGTATATGTATGTATACGCACATATTTTTAAGGTATATATTTAGGTACTAATACCAGATTAAATAAAATAGAAGGAAAACCCATCCAAAAGGACCCCCAAAGCTAGATGTGTCCTTAGGTTAGTGCGGTTAAGACAGGCTAATTTTGATAATCAACCAACTACTGGAAATGATGTTACCAGCCATCTTTCTCTTCAGCTTGGATGGCCAGGCTCCCATGAGAAGCTGGTATGGGGGTGCATCTTTGAATGCATGACGGGAGAGAGGCTTGAATTCAGAGCTCTGAATAAGAGTAAGACCCCTTACTTGACCCTTCTGCCATCACAGTTTTAAGATGGACAGATAAATGAAAAGATTCAGTTCCAGAGCTTTGTTTGCCAGATTCGTTGGCTTACATACAATTATACTCGTATGATCTGCAGCAGAGCAGTAAGATAACTTCCCTAAATTATGTTGTCGAAGCTTGTTGTTCAGCCTTTATCAGCTGAAGGACAACTTTCTGACATGAATCATGACCATGCTGGAATGTGGTGCAGGAAGAGAAGGTAGCAGGGGAGAAATCTTTCAGAATGCAAGATTCACTGATTACTCCCTCTTCTCTAGAAGATGTGCAATGTGTAAACGGTACTATTTCACATTATTTATATATATGCATCCATACAAACATATATATATACACACTCTACATAAGTAAATGTATTTTCTCTTATGCTACTTCTCTTAACTGTTAAGCCTGCTCAATACACACCAAAATCAGTTGTGTAAACACTGTCCAAGAATGGCCTTAATCTGACATTAAATTACAGAAACAGATCTTATGGTCAGTCTATTATTTCCCCTACAACATTTCTTGATAATCCTGCTCCAGGGCGAACAGTAATAAAAAGTTACGGAACTTAACTGTAAGTTAAACTGTAAGTTTACTGAAATTAGAGAAAGAAGGAAGAAGGGAAGCCATTGAATTTGGCTTTCTGACAATATTTTTCACAGCCATTGCAATCCTGCGTGAGTGGTAGCTTTTTGAATGTTAAAATTAATACCTTAATGCAATGTAACCAAACTCACTCAAATTGGCTCTTTTTTCCACCTACAGATGACTGTTTGTTCTTCTAAAATGGTCCTAAATTGACAGCTTTAAGCAGCTGCATTCAAAATAACTTAAGTGTAATAAATACCTTCCATATTGAGTGCTTCTTGCATTGTACAAAAGAGGCTGGCCATTTTCCCTAAAGATAACATTCCCACTATGATTTCTAACATCAAGCAGCAACTGATATGCTGATGTTGCCTAATGTGACAGATGTCAGTTGCCACTCTATTTATAAATAATCAATATTGAGTGACACTTGGAGAATATTTTTGAGATTGCTAAGAGAGTGAGAAATAAACAGAGTTCTGGATTTTAATAATGGAACTGTATGAATCCTTCCTCCTTGCACCCCATAAAGCTTTTATTACTGTCTAGAAAATCTAGTGAAAGTCTGCATTTATCTCCATTAGTCTCGTCGTTGTCTCACTGCCTTCTCTCTCCTCCCAAATCTTTCTGCAAAGAAATACGTAAGTAGGAAGCCAACAAGAAGCATGGACTCTATGTACCAACTAGTACCTCTCCCTGGTCTAAGGCAAGACAACAGATCCAGCAGCAATTCACTTTGGTTTTGAGGAGAAGGTGCTGCTGGACCCCATATGCATGCTAATGTTAGGAGCACTTGAGCAGAGCACGAGTTGTCTGAAGAACTCTACAGCCAAGGGGATTCTGTTTTTTCTTACACTAAAGCAACCTGGGTAATACAGCAGTATGAATTTTCTAAGAAAATAACTGGTAGGAAAAGAAGTCATAGTAACCAAGCCAGGCATATACAAAAACCGCTAGTAAATAAAAACTCTGGTTTCACAAATGCAAAACTCCCATCCTAGCATCACCAATTTTTTTTCTGTTTCTTAACTAGCACAAAGTCTCTGAAGGCAGCGTGGTCAGGAAGCAGAAACATGAACTGGGACAACTAACAAGCAGTTTAGACAGAAACATTGAAGTCTTGGTCTTTTCTCATCGTTTCCACTTTTGCTAATATTGCCACTTATTGCAGAGTATTATTACAGTCTATGCTTTAACTGCTAGTCTTCTGAGATCTAAATGGCACACTCACTTTAAAATGTAATTAATTTGACTGAGTGATATAAAGTTAATTTTACAACCTATAGGGCAGCAGTTCTGCAATGAAGACTGCAGATACGTTCTAATATAATCGATTTTTTTTGTTACCTGTAAATTGATGAAGAAAATATTTTGCAGGCCTTTTTTTTAATTATTTTTCTCCACACTTGAGCATAAACTCAGTTACTTGCAAGTTAAAAGTTATTGTGTAATGAAAAAGCAGGTAATAAACCCAGTACTTTAAAATCAGGAAAGGTGTGCTGCTGAAAAATCCTCACTGGGTTTTGAAAGGCTTAAAGGAATTTAAAATAAAACAGGATCAGTGAACTTTTACCGTCCCATGTACAATAATTTGTAGCAAGTAACCTGCTGCAGGCAACACCACACAGTGCTCTGCCTGCTGGTTGCAGTTGCAGGCTTTTTCATCTTCTGTAGCTGTGCCACAACATCAGAATTGTTTTGAAGGCAAAATGCCTGTGAGCTGCAGGTCAGGAACTAGCTGAGCTACGTGGTATACAGAACAAGCTATCATACAGAAATAACATCACTCACCCCTGTGAAAAACACTGGCTTCCATTTACATAGCTACAATAAACCTCGAGGAAAAAAAAAACATTCACATGCCTAGTTTATGCAGTCAGTTCCTAAGGCAAACCAGGCAGTTACAGAGAATTTGCTGTGCGTGTAGAGGGGTCTGACACACCAGAGACTGCCAAGCATATTGCATCTGAAGCGATGGCACCAAGACCTCAACAACTGTGCCACAGAGCGTGCCTGACTCTGCTCCACTCCTTGTGAAGGCTGTGTCGAAGGCACTGAACCCTTACAAAGTGTCTGCAGACCTAGCAAGAGAGGAAAGAAAATGGACCTTGCATGCATTGCAAAAGGTTTCACGTCACGATGCACCTTAAGAGCAATGCTGGCTGCCTCTGTATTTGCAGCAGCTGTTGACTGCCAACCCCCACCCATCAACCTGAGGCTACTGTTCCCTCTTCCCTGAGAGGCAAACTGCTTCCCTGATCATTCCCCAAACACTTTCGCAAAACTTGGTAACTTAGTAGTGTAAACAACGGAGCTTTGCTAAACCAGTTCCTTTTGGTCTTTATCCTAAGATTCACCTATCTCATGTTGGTGTCCCTGAGTCGGATGCGTAAATCTGAGCCTATCACTCAAGAGTGGAGAGAACCTAATACCTCCAGAGGGTATCCAGTGTCACTGTAAAATAGACAACTACAATATATCAGACAAACGAGTCTCTGGCGGTGTCTTTTTCTAGATCAGACCTCAACATCCAACTTTAAAAGGTCTAAAGTTAGGTCAAATGGGAAAAGGAATGAACATATATTTAGAAACTTGAAACAAACAAACAAATCTTCGAGAGCACAAATCTAACGTGTTCCAAAGTGGTGTTTGATCAGATTGATGTGGTTGTATAAGACATCAGGAGACCATAAAGAGGCTTCCCTCCAGCTGTACACATGCAAGAGAGAGCATGATTTCTAGACATTTAAACAGCCCTTTGACATTAGCAACGAAGACCAAAAAAGAGGCAAAGACAAAGCATTGGCATTCAATGCTTACCTTCGTAAGGGCACCAAAAGCTGAGGCAACACTACACAAGAAGTCACACTGATACATGCTGCAATCAGACCCAGGGAAGGTCACAAACTGACAACATGGCATTAGAATAAAAGTGTGGCGGTAGCAGAATAGATAGGAAGTAAACTGTTTCAAAACGAACCGGAATTTTCAAATCCAAGCTACTTTTTTTAAACTTAAAACCTCTGTCATGAACAGATGTTTATATAAATGTGTGCATGTGTGAATGGTTTATACAGTAGTTTCTATCAAGCCTACTTTTCACTGATGCCAGTGTCTATGTAGCCTGTCCTGTCAGTGAAAATCACATGGTTAACTTCGGTCCATCGACTCTACATACTAATCCACTTTTCTTCCCACCACAAGGCAGCAAGTCCAGCAATCCATTTCGTAACACAGTATAACTATTCAATAGATTTAAAAAACTACATTGAGTAAAAACCTTCAGAGAACAGACCCATGGAGCAAATGTCTGTCCCTCTCCCTGCTAACAAAAGGTATACCTAAATGGCTGACAATCTCTTCAAAACTAGGCCCCACGGTTTTGTAATTGGATCTATTTTAAAAACAGATGTATCGATATCATTGCAACTCAGACGAACAATCCAACCCAACTGTTCCTGGATTTCTTTTATTATTGCTTTTTAATAAAGGACTGTTGCCATGGAAATTGCATGGGTGAGGCTGGGGACTAAGTAAAGGTTTGCAGCGTGAGGAGCCTAAAGACATTTCTCCCAAAACTAAAAAAATTCAAACACACTAAAGGACATAGCAACTCCTGCGGACCCACGGACTTCCCTCTACTGTGGGGTCACTGGGCAGGCTTAGGTGAACCACGGAAGGAAACTGAGATCCACTGGGACACCCTTCAAGCAGATGCAAAGTGACTGAACTCAGTAAAACCGTTTGGCAAAGAAGCCCCTTTCAGGCAAGTCTATTAGGAGGAAAATGACAAGTTGGAGGAAAAGTATCCTTTCTTCTATTTCAGATTTCCTTGCACGCGGCATCATCTGCCCATCAGCGTCAGCTGCACTTCCCATCCTTCCAGCTTTCAAAGCTGTGCCTGTAGCTGGGGCGAACTGCTTCAGTGCACAGTGTCTCTGGGTTAGACAAGCTGGGCTGTGATATGACTCAGCTAGAAACCAGCTCTCAATTTAACGTGCAAAAAGACAAAAGGCAACTATTGTACAGCTAAGAGATGACGTATATGCTTTTAGGTTGCATGTTACTGATTTTAATGGTACTGATGGAGTCCTGGTACAGCTGTTCTGTACTGCCAGCCTAGATGGTTACTGTATCGCCTTTTTCTTCCTTACAAATAATTGAATTGTGTATATTAAAAAGCAAATATTCTGAAAAAAAATTCTTCTTAAAACCATCACCCTCAGTAGCTGCTTCTGAGAAACAAGTTACCTAATTAGGAGCAAATACACAGCATTAAAAATGTTAACTTTTAAAATTGCTGTTTAAATAGTATATAGAAGATAGTGTTAAAAGACTTCAGATAAAATCTTGGTCATAATCGATTCTAATGTGGATTCTGTCACTATCTTCCACGACATAAGGACTGTACCATCTTATATCCACTCATTAGTAGAAATACAATTCTGATTTTATAAGGCACCAGAATTGTCAAGTTCCAATTTCCTTCTTTTCCTGGAGGATTTTGGCAGCGTTTTTCTCACCTGGGATGTGACATGTCAATTCCAACTCTCTCATCACCCACATGCTGTTAGAAGGGTGAATGCTTTTGGACAGATAACAAAAAAACCCTGCTGAGGTCTGTTTGTTCCCTGTCTAGCAGAAAACAGAAGTAAGCTGAGTGTGTATATTTTAAGAAGGGGAAGTGTTGGGAGTTTTTTGTTCGGTTTTGGTTTGTTATTTTGTTTTGTTTTGTTTTTAATTTGTGACATTTATATACCAGAGAAGAGAAAGATAAACTGCAAGGAGAGCCAAGGGCAGAAGGAATATCTGAGGTGCTTCTAGTACTCAACCAAATGGGTTATGTAAAGCTGCTGTGATTTTCTACAAGCAGATGAACTGGGAAGTGCCCTGCTTTGACATGTGTAGCTGAATCACGGAGATTGCAGGACTCCATTAAGCACAATTAAGCCACAATGCAATATGCCATCACTATTAGTAATATATTACTCCTAGAGTGTTAATGTACTACTGGTACTGAGGAATAGGTTTTCTCTTGCTAGACTCCACAGCAACACTTCCAAGTTTCAGCCATCTGGCTGCTGTTGAATTTTATGACCAAGATTTGTCTGTGAGGAACCTGAAAACCTGGAAGACACATTTTTGTTACACCATCACATTTTAGCACACATGCACCATCAGAATAACAGCAAACCTCATATTGTTCAATTACTTAATTCTTTCGTTAAAAACATGCAGCATTATTCAGGCCTTTTATCATGTACGAGTCTTTTGCATAACGGCAGTAATTACGGAAGCAACTTACAGCAAAAAAGGACCACCAGTGGTCATATGCT